>NC_052956.1:34846512-36102345 GCF_013358895.1 Oreochromis aureus | reverse complement strand
CTCCAGGACCTGGACAACCTGCCATAACTGATAAATTGAATTTAATTCTGCTTTCTACTACAAAATCTTGAAGGAGAATGTCCAGAATCCTGAATTGCTAAAAAAAAACCAAAATGAAAGTTTTGGAGTGGCCAGTCGAAACAGACTGAGATGCTTTAACATTTAACAAACATTGTTCATGCTCAAAAACCTTCCAATGTTGCCGATTTAAAACAATTCTGCAAAGAAAAGTGGGCAAAAATTCCCTCACAGTGATGTGAAAGAGTCATTTCCAGATAGCATAAACACTTGATTACAGTTCTTGATGCCAAGGACGCCACAACCAGTTATTAGGTTTAGGGGGTAATTACTTTTTCACGTAGGAACAGGAAAGTTTGGACAGCTTTTTCCATTAATAAATGAAACCATCATTTAAAAACTGTATTTTGTATTTAGGTTATCTTTGTCTAATATTAAATTTTATTTGATGTTTTGAAACATGTAACTGTGATAAATATGCAGAAAATAGAACTCTAAAATGGAGCAAATGCTTCTTTATGGCACTGTATGCCAAGAGCAGCCTCAGTGTGACCTTTATTTGAGGCTTTCCCGCACAGTGATACCTCACCAAAATAGAGGGGACACTCTAAAGAAATCCATTACAACCAGATGATTTGCAATATCTCATTTGGTTCAGTTTAATCTCGGTCTTTGTGTTTTACAAGGAACCCAAAAGAAATCTGCCAGATTTATGTCCACATGTCTGAATTAAATGCACATACTCAGCCAAATTTGGCCTGCCTGTTCCGCCCTCCACATCACACGCCAGACTACCTCCACCACACTTCACCACACACATACACACAAGAGGCATGACTCACCCCTTTTCCCACTGTTCTGCTTTCCATTACGGCAATACGATTTTTAAACCAAGAGAAAAGTCACACTCCTTTTGGTAGGAACCCAGAAAGGTGGCAGACAACAGTCATCCCAACAACAGGACTGATAAGCAGAAGGCACCAAAGAAAAGTTTATTTACAAGTAAGGCTGCAGAGGTGTAGATATTGTCTGTTTACAAATTTAACAAAAGAATAAAAGGATGGAGGAAGAGAATCGAGAGTGCCTGGATGATATCACTGTCCTCATATTTGTATCTGAAAATCCTAGATAGGGATGTAAAACATAGTTATACAAATAAAACTCCTAAACTTTACTTTAGGTGTTCAAGAAATTTCATCTAAGAAGCCTCAGCCTCATCTTGGACTAGTTCCACCTACAGCGTTCGATGAACATGAATATGCTGTGTGTGTATATTTTGCAGAAGGGGGAAAATACAAGATTCCCGAGATTACGCTGTAAACTTTGAGCTTTTAAAATTTTTGCTTGGTTCATGGAATCTATACCAGTCAGCTTTGGCATGATCTGGAAAAATGTGTAAAAGTGTACTGCCCGCACACACAGTCATATATGAGTACAATGACGCAGTTGTATGCCTGCATTTGTAGACAGCCTGGCATCACCTGCCAAAAACTATGAAACAAAGCTGTTTTGTGATATTATTCATAGCTGTGCTTTTCTTTATGACAGAATGTTATAGTGTTAGAAAACATAACAGTGAATAGATGCACTACCAAGGCAAGAGCAGACATCTATTGATTTCCAAGGTGGCACCAAAAACACAAAAGGAGATGCTCCTGTCTAAGATTTACTGAGTTTACTTTTGGCTGGTAATGTAGAACTTAATCCTGGCCAACAGTCATGTATTATGAGTTTAAAGGTACAATTCAATCACCTGCTGCACAACTATTTAAAGATGTTCAAAGTATAATTCAATTCAATTCAATTTATATAGCGCCAAATCACAACAAAAGTCGCCTCAAGGCGCTTTATATTGTACAATAGATCGCACAATAATAAATACAGAGAAAAACCCAACAATCATATGACCCCCTATGAGCAAGCACTTTGGCGACAGTGGGAAGGAAAAACTCCCTTTTAACAGGAAGAAACCTCCGGCAGAACCAGGCTCAGGGAGGGGCGGGGCCATCTGCTGCGACTGGTTGGGGTGAAGAAGGAAAACAGGATAACACTAGAATTACTGAGCCTTTTTTCCCTGGTGCAAGTCCCTACTACTAGATTTACTGGCCTGCGCAGATTTGCGTAAATTCCCCCCGACCTTAACACCTCTTGGCACCCCGCTGAGATTTTCACAGGTCGTCAGCTCCATTGTTCTCCTGCTTTTGTTGTGCAAACACACCCTCCCCCAACCCCTAACCATGAGAGATTCAAGTTTTTCCTTCCCTGCAAGGCTGCTTTCCTTCCTTACCTGCCTGCATGCCTGTCCATAAACATATATACACAGAGTTGTACATATATTTATATATTTATATAGCCACACCTTATATAATATGCATAAAGTCTAGTTATACACACAGACACATCTATATCATATATACACACACACATATATATATATACATACATATATATATGTGTGTATATATGATATAGATGTGTCTGTGTGTATAACTATGTATATATATATATATATTGGCATTTGTTTACTCAGATCCAAGGCAGGCCAAACCTCTGTGTTACAACCTACATACAAAAAGACAGACATTCACAATATATGGGTACACAAGTCTGTTTTATTTCAAAGTCTATCAAACTTTGAAACGAACCTTGGTAGGGAACAGCTGTTCCCTACCAAGCATTTCTTGCAGCTGGCAACAACGGTCGCGCATTCAGTATAGTTGTGACTTCCGCATAAAATGTGGTCAAAATCTCATGAGTAAGTTGAAGCATTTCTATCAGGCATTTCTGAAAGTTGTAACACAGAGGTTTGGCCTGCCTTGGATCTGAGCAACTCTGAGTGAGCAAATGCAAATGTGCCAGGCCTCAAGGAAAATGGGTGGTTTGCACAACAAAAGCTGTAGGAGAAACAAGCTGACGACCTGTGAAAATCTCAGCAGGGGTGCTTAACACCTCGGGACTTGCACCAGAAAATAAAAAAGCCAGTAATTCTAGGGGGTATTGGGTTTAGGGAAGTTACGCAAATTTGCGCAGGATAGTAAATCTAGTGATAAAGACATGCTGTGGAAGAGAGACAGAAATTAATAACAGATATGATTCGATGCAGAGAGGTCTATTAACACATAGTGAGTGGCTGGAAAGGAAAAACTCAATGCATCATGGGAATCCCCGGCAGCCTACGTCTATTGCAGCATAACTAAGGGAGGATTCAGGGTCACCTGGTCCAGCCCTAACTATATGCTTTAGCAAAAAGGAAAGTTTTAAGCCTAATCTTAAAAGTAGAGTTAGTGTCTGTCTCCCGAATCCAAACTGGAAGCTGGTTCCACAGAAGAGGGGCCTGAAAACTGAAGGCTTTCCCTCCCATTCTACTTTTAAATACTCTAGGAACACTCTAGGTTAACTAATGATAACTTCTCAACTAACAGGCACGTTTGTCTCAGCAGTACTCCACTCACCCCGTGGTGTTCCCGGCAGCCCCTTTGCCACAGTTTGTTCTCAGTGGAGGGTGGGAGGTTGCTTTGGCTGTGGGTTTTGGACCTAGGGCTGTCAAAGCAACTTGCCATGTTGTGTTGCTTCATGCAGCTGTAGCAACACAGTGGCTTTCCCAGTGTTGCCGCCAACCGTTGTGCTTGGATTGGGGTGACTGTGTTGGAGCTAAATTGAAGAAGACATTTGAAACCACGGCGTTGTATTCTCTACCTCTTTTTCAATTTTTCTAGCTAACTAGTTTCAATCTAAAGATGAAAGACATGCAGCTTTGCTATCACTTTGGACACAAAGACAGAAAACTAAGTAGCAGCGACATTTGGAGGGTTAATGAGGTTGGGCTAGCTGATGTATAAAAACATGTAATCTGGTGGCAGCAGAACTGGAGTTAGGCTAATATAAAAAAGTGGTAGGACAAGGGTTAAATCGAGTCTACCATAAATGCACCAAACTTCAGCCAAGAGACCATCAAACAGGATCCCATCAACGACCTGAGTTTGTCATTGATATGGTGGTGCAAGGTCCTGATCCTAAACTGCAATCGTTGTTTGCCTGAGCGTTATTCTTTTTTGAAGCTTAAAGTATTTGGTGTTTGGGACGCTATTAGCTGTAGATTTTTAAAAACTTAGCTTGAAGACCTTTTTTATAGGATTGCCCTAAAAAAAATAAATAAATCACTATTTAACAAAATAATGCTTTTGAAAAACACAATACAAATTAAAACTCATACATGCAGATTAAAATTTGATATATTTTGTCTAAAGGTCTAACAGACACTCCATTATTAAAACATTAAAGATTTCTGGCAGTTGTTTCATGGTTCAGGTTTTAAAGGGTTAAGGGTCTTTTTTATTCACAGGTAAAATGTAAAGATATCAGGTTAATTTTGGATTTAACATTAATTTGTCAGCTGAACATGATAAATGTACTGCAGAACATTATGCTATACAGCTGTATGTTAAATAAATGGCATAGGTAGATATAGATATTAAACCAAAATCTTACATCTGAATAGTCAAGAGCTTCAAGTGTTACAGAAGGATGCAAATCAAACTACTTTCTTTGATCAGTTCCACATAAATATAGTAAGTATTAATACAAAATGAGTCATTGCAGGCTGCCAGCAATGACTGGCTGGAAAAAAACTTTATTTCTTAGAGAGTGTGAGATCTTTCTTTTTTTTTCTTTTTTTTTAAATCTCTTCTACCTCTCTCATGGGCGATGTTTTCCAAAGTGGACTCGCTAAGGCGTAGCAAACAAGTGAATGCCCAGGCTGGACTGTGGGGGAAAGGCAGATCAATGAGACAGCTCACCAACTCAAGCGTAGCAGCTTTGTGGAGATAGTCCTCTGTGGACAGTTCTGCTTTGGAGACCTGAAATCAGTTTTTTGCTTTGGTCGCTTGTGTGTGTGGGGTTTGCTTATCTGCAGTGGATCCCCAGCGCATGACGCACGTCACACAGGGAGATGGTGTTGCTTCGGAGGTGTGTAGGATTGAGCGACAGAGAGGAATAAAAGTAAACCTCTGAAGCCAAAGAGGTGTTGGTGGAGCTGCGATGGAATAAAACAAAACATGAGCATTTAAGGTTAAAAAGTCATCTACAACAAAAATATAAATATGTTAAATTTAGACAACATTTCTATCCTCAGCATTGTTCGAATCAAAACGAGACAGTGCCAGTACACTTCCATCAGATCTTGTCTGTGTTATTAATGGAAGTTTTGGGATTAACAGTTAATTTCATATCATATATTAGAGGATCCAGAATTCTAGCTTGAAATGCTTAACAAATTGAGAACAGATGGGGACACGGGTTTTCCCAGAAAAACAGACAATAGTCAGGAAGCACATAAATTGGCTTCTTTTAGTCTAGTGCTGTACAAATGCAGCAAAGAGTAGAAGAGGAGGGGAAAAGGTATTACTATCATAAATAAATGTGCTTTTACACCAAAACTACTATAATAGTTTGCAAAGGTTCTTGAAAGACAGCAAAATATGGTTGTTACTCATTCAAAGGAGGAGAGACTTACAAACACAGAGGTTAAAGTGTCTGAATGCATTTTTTAATAGGTTATATGACCCTATTTCACTATGCGTTCAGGGCATTAAAATCAAATTATCCTGGATGAAAAAAATCAGAATACCCCAAAAAGAGTAGTCAATGAGAAAAGTTCCACTCACAAAAGATAACAATTACCTGAGTCCATTTACATTTAGACTAGCATTTTGCAGCAATTTTCACGCATGTCCGCAGGTACCAGACAGCTCGATGGAGTCTCACAGTTAGCAATAATGGTAATACACCATGAGTCGAGGCTTGAAAATTTAAAATTGAAGTGAAAAAAAGAATCTGCCAATGGCGCCTAATCAGCCAGGGAGAAACGGTGAGCAGGCTGACACAAAGCGTTTTCGAGACCCAGTCAGCTTCAGAAGTTTCTCTCTTACTAATGCCTTTGTCTTGCACCAAGTTGTCATTTACATTTCCTTCAACTTAAAGTTGCTCCTGGTATTTAGTGCCTTTTCATTACCATGCATGATTGACAAGTACCAATTAAGACCTCATAAATGTTTACCTTTATTTTGACTGTCAATATCTATTTATTTTTTGATCAATTCTAAATCAAGTAAAGCAGTGTAGAATATTTTTTGGGGAAAATGGGCTGGTTAAAAAAATGCATGTTCTCTTGAACAGCGGTCCCCAACCTTTTTTGCGCCATGGACCGGTTTATGTCCGACTATGTTTTCACGGACCGGCCTTTAACCTCCTAAGACCCGAACTCTTTAATGTCATGCATTTTTAATTTCTCTTTGCTATTTGGGCTGATTGGGACCTGATGAATGTAAAAACAAAGAATTACCAATTTTTTTTTTTTTTGTACCTGTTTTTTGTTTCTGAGAGAAATGAGATCCACATGTGAGGACATTGGTTTTAAATTTCGATAGAGCAGTGGCAGTATAATGTCCTCGTAAGTGGATATCAGGCCCTTGTAGAGCAAAATTGTGTATTTTGGTCTAGACAACCCAAAATGTGATGGCGACATATGTGGACGCCAGGTCCTAGAAGGTTTAGGTGTCGCGGATAATCCATCCATTCATCCATTCGCTTCCGCTTATCCTTTTCAGGGTCGCGGGGGGCGCTGGAGCCTATCCCAGCTGCCATAGGGCGAGCACGGTGGCATGGTGGTTAGCACTGTTGCCGCACAGCAAGAAGGTCCTGAGTTCAATTCCACCATCAGGCCAGGGTCTTTCTGTGTGGAGTTTGCATGTTCTCCCCGTGTTTGCGTGGGTTCCCTCCGGGTACTCCGGCTTCCTCCCACCGTCCAAAGACATGCAGCTTGTGGGGATAGGTTAATTGGATAATCGAAATTGTGTCACGGATAAATACAACAAAATAAAACCAGTACTGGTACCAAAAAAAAAGATGATTTATTCATAACACACGGGAAAAGACCCAGGGAAACAGAGTTAACAATAAAAACAATAAAAAAATAACGATAAAAACCCTGAAAACCATCAGTTTCACACCCAAGCCTCAACTCTCGCCGCCCGGTACCAAATGGGGATTGGGGACCGCTGCTCTTGAAGATCTGGTAAGTATAAATGCATTGTTGTACTGTTTATTCACAGTTCACGTTTTTCTCTGACAGACTTGGTACATTCACTGGAGCATGCTGCTGTATAATAGGAGACCTGTAAGTCATTGCAGGAAGCTGGAGATTTACTCTATAGTACAGCACTTGTCCTATTGGCCTCCTTGGACATACACTATTGCACTGCTTCTATTCATGCAAGACCAACCTCAGCCTAGCTCTCAGGGCAGTGTTCGTATGTTTCCTTGGATGGAAAAACTTTACCTCCCCGATTAAAGAAAGCCTCTTGTTGCTGTTGTTGTTTACCATTTCTTACTCGTGGGAAAAATAGGAGTCAGGCCTACATGTATTTACTCAGCAGTGGTATCACAGGCTACTCTTCTGTTATGGGATGTTTTATGTTCACAAACAAGATAGTCAGCGATGGATTCTACAAACATGAATTCGCTATCTCTTCCCATGCCTCTCATAATCTCTTCAGCCCTCTCATAATGAAACAAACAAGCCGGCACTCACTCAGATGCATTACTTTGCTGCATTATCACGGTGCATTACAGTGAATCATGTTTAACTTTTATTCAGAGCGATGTTGTGACATAGAGCCATTTTTGCAAATGAAACGTAGACAGCTGTTTGCATGCACAACCCAGCAAGTGATGATCTACAGCGGAAGATATCTTTTTCGCAATGCGCTGGCGTGCAGTATTTCTCAAGCGTGATGCTAAACAGGAGACCCGAAATATTAAATAAATATACGATGACTCCACTCTGTTGAAAGCTGAGTCTACAAATTCATGATCTTGCAAGTCAAACACATTTTCACAGTGTGTGGTTTGTGAACCACGGGCAAATAAACTAATTCCTTTTTTTCCCCTTTTCCCAGCTTGTCCTAGAGTGTTCCCATTTGGCCCCTGTCCCTGTCATCACCCAGCTGCTCATTGAGTCTAGAAGTGATAAAATATTTAGAAAAAGCTGATTCTCCTTGGGGAAATGCATGCAAAGTACCTTTTTCTACCTGTTCTACTGATGGATGGATAAATGACCCCTCCATCGCCATCTTCCTTCCCCTTCCACGGCACCAACTTTTCCCAAGATACTATTCGCATTCTTCTGTAGCACAAATGAACCCTTCTTCTCTCCCCCCCTCATCTTTTTTTCTCGTAACTGACCGGGATAGGATTAAATGATAATTTGCCCTTTATTCTCTTTTGGAACGCTTAAGGGTCCAATTCCACTCTTGCATGTCTGATCCTCTTATATCAGCGCACTCACTGACATGTTTTCAAAATTCTTTCCCTTTATTTTCCATGCCGTTGCTACCAAAGCCAACATCGCTTTCAGAGCGCCAACAAGTTGTAAACATGGTAATAAGAGGAGCGGAAGGATAACCAGGAGAAATCAAAGGAGGGGAAAAAAGGGGGAATAAGCATCTTATACTCCTCATTGTTTTCCCGCTTTCTTATGTATATCAAGCATGCTGGATGCACACACTGTCAGATGGGTGGTTGCTTTTTTAGTTGGTGTTGTTGGTGCACATATAAAAATGCTGCCTTTACATATGGTACAACCGAAGCTCATTATTATATAACGTAAACATGACTTCATTGTTGGTGCCAGTTGTTGGTCTGAATATTTCAGAGGAACTGCTGATCTACTGGGATTATTCCAACACAACCATCTCTAGGGTTTACAGAGGATGCTCTGAAAAATAGAAAAAGTCCCGTGAGCTTGATTCTCTGGGTGGAAATGCCTCGTTGATGCCAACATGATGGCAACTGTTGATGTGGTGGAACGGGAGATGCGTATCATGGATGAGCAGCCGACAAATCTGCAGCAGCTCTGTAATGCTAAATGCTAAAGGAAAGCTTGTTACGCCTTGTTAAAGGGGTCTCACCAGGTATATATGTGTATATCATTAATACATATTTTTTATGTTTCTGTAACAGTTAATCCACCAGTATGTACAAGCTCTTTCATCAAAATAATGTTTTTAGTGCTACAATTGTTGTTATGGCAGGTACTCCAATAAATTTGTTAAACATTGTATGTAATGTATATACAGTGCTTGACAAATATGTGTATTTAAGTTAGTTTTTCATCATTTATAGACCATGTCATTTAAAAAAAAAACTGTTTAAAAGTAATATATTTATTCATGTTTTTATCACCAACTTTGCTGAAACTGATCAAGTAAACGTTCAACCGACTAATTTTTCTTCAGGTATTAAAGTTAATAACTGTCATCAAAGAATAATAATGTGTGTTTCATTTTTTTGTTTCTGTTTTAATAAATTCAAAGTAAAAATCAGAATGCAGGGTTCCTCTTCAGGATTTTACTTACAACCCTTGTAAATGTCTTTTTTCAGTACATGCTTTCCCCCCACTTATAAAGCCCTTTGGCCATAAAAGAACAAGAGGCTTAATTTAGTAAAAATTGATTTCTATCCCATCATAATTTGCCTTGTCTGTACGTGGTCTGGCCATTGGGCACTGTAGCCGGGGACGAGAAGAGGTTGGGTGGGTATGAAGGAATATTACAAATTATGTACGCACATCCGAGCTCGATCGATAGAGAAGCTGCAGTCAATCTTGTTTATTACTTCTTTTGCAATCTCGGGATTTAGAATTTGTGGCAGGGAAGGGAGATGAATGTGCGGCCGCTGTGGTACGAACACCACAGATTCCTCCATACACAAAGAGAAGTGAGTGAGGGGAGAAGGACTGAAAGGTGGTGGAGACAGTCGCCATGGAGATGACAATAATCCTGGCCGTGTTCAAATGGTGTTTTGGTCTCCGCAACATACAGGCTACGGAGAGACATACACAAACGCAAAGAGAACAATGTGTTGTTAATCTTCACCATATGTCTGGCTGACTCCTGACAAACATTAAGAAATGGAGCCACGGTGGTGTTAATCCCAAAAAGCCAGAGTGTGGTGAAAACAGCGACTAGGATACAAGAAAAAACTGATCAGAAAGAGAACGAAGAATTTGCAACCGCTGCAAATTCTAAACGCCGGCCAGTCATACTACTGCATTACTACTGTCAGGAAAATGATGTATAAACACAGCATTTTCCAAAAAATGTTCTTTACTTTGTTTAATCCCACTTCATTCTTTGCCCACCGGTTGGTAAATCCAGTGTTCAGCAAACTTTTCAGTGAAATATATAATCAAAAGAGAGGATAGAGTGGCTGTTTTCTTGTCTCTGCCTTCAGGCGTAGTATCAGACTGCAAGTGACAGAATGGTCTGAGAAAAAGGGGGGTAGGTGTTGAAAGGCCAGGTACACAGCTTCACACGTTACTGCAGCACTACAAATGGATACAAGGTGGAGGTGTGTGTGTGTTAGTCATTTGATATTTGCTCTTGGACTTGTACTTCTGTCACAATGGCTGTAATTTTTCGCTTCAACATCAATGTTAAGTTTAATAGCTTACAATTTGACGCTGCTGAGTTTTAAGGTACAAAAGGAACAAAGAGAACATTTCAAACAGAACAAGCAACAACAAATATTCAGCTCATGCTTTAAGTGAGAGAAAGACTTTGTTTGAAAACGTGCGGATGGTTGTAGATGGCTGCTAGGATGATTTTTCTTTGACATTAAGTCATATGAACCACGTGGGGCACATATAAGCCAGTGTTCTGTGGTGTGCGTAGCCTTGTTCTCCTCCCGATCTTCTCCTAATGCATGTTGTTCGGTGTCACGCATTTCTCCATAACATAAAGATAAGCCCTTTACAGACTGGCAGCCTTTCCAAGGTGTACCTCACCTAGATCCTGAAGACAGCTGGGATAATCTTAATTAAATAAGCTGTTAGGAAAAATGAATGGTTGCAAACAGAGGCATCCACATTTAGGTTCACCATTACTTTTTTTTAATTTCTGTTCCTTTTTTAGTTGACTACTTTTCATTTCAGTATTACGCAGTATTATGCCAAACACTGAACTACAGTCATAGGCTTAGCAAGGCCAACAGTAGACTGCGTCTTCAATGTTTGTGACTCACAACCAAGGATAGGGTCTCTTCATTGCTTTGAGACCTAAATGACACAGCAGTGTGTTGAAAAGAGAAGTTTTAGCCAACACTTGGACTTTCTTCTTTCAGAAGGTGTGTCACCACAGCAGATCATCTGTGTCTAACGGCTTCCTTTGTCACACCACCCCTCTGCATGTCCTCTTTCACTACAGCCACTGATCCTCTTTCCTTCCTGCCTGGATGCTCCATCTTCAACATCCTTAGTCCAAAATATCCACTATCCTTCCTCTGCACATGTCCAAACCATCTCAGCCTGGCTTGTTTAACTTTGTCTCCAGAACCTTTCATTTCTAATTTTCCCAGTGAAACACTTTACATCTTCAACTTCACCACCTCCAGTTCCACTCCATAGCAGGTCTCACTACCATCTTGTACACCTTCTCTTTCATTCTTGCTGTTATCCTTCTGTCACAAATCACTCCGGACACTCATTTCCACCCTGTCTGCACTCTCTTCTTCACTTCTTTTGTGCACTCTTGTGCTTTGCTTTGGATGCTTTGGATTTGTCTCCCTCTAATTCACACAAATGTATTTGGACTTGCTTTAGAGACTTAGATTACTGTTATCACCACCTTTCCAGATTCATCTCCTGCTGCTCTTTATTCTATCTACAGATCACTGTATCATCTGCACACTTATTTGCAGTCCACACGATGACCTTATCTGTCAACTTGTCAGTTACAATCGCAAACAAGAAGGGGCTCAGAGTCGATGTCTGATATAATTACACCCTTACTTTGAACAAAGGGCTTGTATAAATGGGTGAATGAGAGCTTTGAGTGCCCAGGTAGAATAGAAAAGCACTATGTAAGAACCAGTCCATTTACAATAACTTCTCTGCCACTTCCTGACTTCCTCATGCAGTTCCATCCTTGGCATCCTATCATATGCTTTCTTTAGCTCCCAAAAGACACCGTGCCTCTCCTTCTGACCTTCTCCATACTTTCCCATCAAGACTCCTCTCTTCTTGTCACCTCTCTTCTTAACCTTGCTTCAGCAACTCTTTCCCATATCTTCATGGTATGACTCATCAGCTTTCTCCCCCTGTATCTGCTACACGTCTGCACATCACACTTGTTCTTGGAATTGGGAACCAGTAAACTTCTTCTCCATTCCTCAGGCATACTCTCACCCTCCAACATTGTTTAAACAGTACAAAAAGATCTTAAACAGGTATTCCCTGAAAAAGTGGATTAGAAACAAGTCCACTTAACAATTAATCAAATGTTTGATTCTTTCTATAAAAGTGTTCTTAATGGATTTACAAGACCAGGACAGTCCCACTCTCTTCATTTGTCCAAAATTTCAGTGAAGGTCAGTAGCATCATAAAACAAACATTGCAAGTGCTGAGACATTTTTTTAACCACATTAAGTAAGGTATCCTTGCATTTTAGATGACAGCCGCCTACACATTAGCTTTTCCTTGAGGAATAATTGAGAGCAAAACATATTAATATATCCTAATTCTCTCTTTTTTGTTTTCATTGTTCTCATTGTGATCACAATTGCAGATTCACCATGAGCTTCTGCTAGACTGCCATGTGCTTTGCTTAATATTAAAAGCAATGCACTGCATGATGGGAGGTTTTCCAAGATGTGGTGGAGAAATTCACAATATCGCCATGGTTTGAGCTGTTTGAGGAAACCAGAGTAAAGCTCCCAGACTGCAGCTTTTCCCTTTCCTTATCTTTTTTTTTCTTTGTGTGTACACCCTGTAATCTTGTGGGAATAGTGGAATAAAATTTCAGTGCAGTTATTGAACATATGCTACATAAGATATTGAATTATGTGTGTTTGCTTTGGAGAAGCACGGAAATTGTAGGATTGTTAGCAACAGTGCTGAATTGTTATTTGTGTATTTGTGTCCACACCTTTGCAGAAACACATCTGTACTCTGTGAGTGTGTGTGTCCTCGCATGTGCCTTGCCTTTCTAAACATTTTGGCCCCCTTTGCTTTTCATCAAAATGTCTGTTTCGGGCTGAGCAGAACAAGAGACACAGCGAGAAAGCAAGACGCAGAGAAAGGGAGAGACCCTGCTGCATCCCAATCAGCCCAGCTCACTGAGGCAGAACTGTGCCTAAAATACTGGGGCTGAGGTGGTCTCAGCTTCACCGCCCCATTGCCAATTCAGCGTCGCCACTTTCCAATGCAATTCAAATAATAATAAAAAATGGATGGATATGTGTGGCATGCTGGGCTTTTTCAATACACGCCATGACTACAACACGTTAAAGCAGTAAAGTCAGGGAATGTAAGGGGAATTGAGTGCAGGTTAAGCAAAGCCAGGCAAGATTTTTATGTAATAATACAGCTCATCTTATCAGTCTAACCATGAAGTGGATTTGTGGAAGCGACAGAGGAGTCTTATCGTCCCTAATTGATATTCTGTACTTTGGTCCTAGTAGAGGTTAAGCACGAGCATGGTAAAAATCCATACTTTTGGACAGAATGGTTAAAATATTGTTAAATTATGCTTTGCATGCATTATGAAATGTCTGCTTTTCTCATAATACAAGGTTCATTTCATGCAGGAGGGGATGCGTTCAGGAAAAGAAGGAAGACGGTAAACGAGAGCTGTTCACATGGAGGTAACGCACTGGGAGGTCCCCAGCAGCCTGATCCTGTAGCATCAAAAGTATTTATATATATATAAAGGATAGTTTAAGTTCACATGAGCTGTTAAAAGCAGAGGTGGTGTCTGGCTCAGTAACGTAGGAGCTGGTTACACAGAGGAGAACCCTTACAGCTGAAGGCACCACCGCCCATCCTAGCCTGGAAAAACTGTAGGAACCACAAGTAAGCATACACTCTGTGAGTGAAGCGCTCTGTTGGGATACTAATAATAATAATACTTTATGATCTTTAAGATATGGCAGCACTTGGTCACAAGGGATTTGTGTGTGAGGAGAAGGACTTTGAATTGAAGTCTGGCCTTTGGAGAAAGTTAGTATAGAGAAGCTAAAGTGGGAAGAATATGATCCCTCCTGCGAGTTCCTGTTAACACTTTCACTGCAGCATTTGGGATCAGCTGAAGACTTTTCAGGGAGCTGTTTAGCAAAAGCTGGAAACCACAATGACTGTTATGTTACGTTATTAAAGCCGATATTTATGATAGTTGGTTAAATTCTGCCGTAGCATTAACAAAACTGTGGAACTGCTGCGTTAATTTTGAATCCTTGGGATTAAGTGTTATGCTTTAAGAGTTGCAGAAAGAAGCAGAAGTACATAGAACTGCTGCCGTCACAGCTTTCAGTCTGTGCACTTAGATTCAGCTCTACAGCTGCATCTTATGGAACCATTTAGAATTTCACACACTGGCGTTCAACACTGCTCACTTCAGCTTGCCTTGGTTTTTGAGGTTCTGCAAGTCAGTATCTCAAGTTAAGGTTTCAAATGAAAAAGGTTGATTTAGTGTCACTGGTGGCTCAGTTATCTCAGGGAAACTAGTTAATCGTGTGAAATTGCACCATGCACCGCATGGCGCATTTCTTCTTTCCACGCACAAAAATAGGCACCAAAATGAAATTCAAATGCTGGCAAATTGAAAACAAATTTCTGTCCAATTTCCACACAATAAAAACGTGGCTGTGGTAATCTGGC
This sequence comes from Oreochromis aureus, assembly GCF_013358895.1. Classification (NCBI taxonomy): domain Eukaryota; kingdom Metazoa; phylum Chordata; class Actinopteri; order Cichliformes; family Cichlidae; genus Oreochromis; species Oreochromis aureus. Next base: position 36,087,616 of record NC_052956.1, on the reverse strand, counting down.
TAAACGACAGCACACAAAGCCAGGATCAGTCTACTCTCTAATCCTATTGTGTGTTGTGTACCTGCTTACAGTCGCTCAGGCTTGTATCCCATTTCCCCTGAATTCCCTATTATTAAGCACCTGTTAGAACAAGCACATTCACCTGAAAGGAAAGCGCTCTAGGCTATTAGACCTTTAGACCTACAGGAACAGTCGGGTTCATGAATGTCTTTATTGAAGTGTAAAAGGGTTGGCTTTGGTTTCCAAAGCCTCTCAATATTGTAGCTCTGTCCTGTGGACATTTGGAGGATAGAAGGCACTCTGCTTCTGCTCTTTTTCTATATTTATTACCATTACAATGTTTTTTTTGCCCTTTTATGGTCATAGGAGGCAGATATGTTTCATAGAGCTTAAAATAGGACCTTTAAATGGGAAATCCGAGCTCACTGTGCAAACCACCAGCAGCTTTCTCTTCTGGTGTTTTTTTAAGTGTCTCCAGCTTTGAGGGAAAGGATGTTGTAACCATGGGATCCACAAAGATCAACACATGGCTTAAGGAGGTTACAGAAGAATATCATCATTACTCTAAAGTTACTCCAGAGTTTAAAAAAAAAAAAATTTGATGGTTCCTTCTTAACTTTAAGACGAAAATCACAAGAATAGGAAGTAGATGAGCTCCATTAGTTTTAAAACTTTTCTTCACAAACTCAGATTAATTGTTTTGTATTAACATAACAGCTGAAAGTGGAACTCACCAATTTTTGTTTTTCATTTTTGTACTTTCCAAACAAGAAAAAACAAAACCTCCAAAAAAGATTGTGTCTATACTTTCCAACTCATTTTGCAGTAAACAGATAACCTGAGTATCAGGCAATTTGTCATTTATTGGCTGTGGTGGCTCATTTATCCATAACACTTTGATTACCATAGCAAAATTATTAAATAAAACCATTCTGACCCAGGCAGGGGATGTGCCGTTTTTTTCCATGTGCATTAGCATCAGAATCGAAGCATTAACCTCACACGGGGAGGCTCGGCAAATTAAATCAGGGCATGTCTCACATGGCTGCTGCAGCAGCAGCTCCTCATCATCGATCGGTCTAGCAGGCTTTTTGCCAGTGACACGCATAGCGCTTTAACAGAAGTCATAAACAAGTATTCACCACCCTACATAGCTGAACAGTAAGTAACCGCCCCCGCAAAATCTCACTTTCTCCCTGCTGCGTGTCTCTTTTTTTTGTGCCAGCGGTATCTAACCCATTTCTCAGCGTGTAGCTCCGTCCTCTGAAGTAGTGCAGGAGCTTCAACAGATGCTGGAGCTGCCTGGCAGAGGTAAGGCCAGCGCTGGCACAGCTGGGAACACCAGGTAAAGTGCCCGATCGACGTTTCGGTCCTGACAATGCTGCGTCAGGCAGAGCTAAGCCATGCTCAGCAGGGCCGCCAGTGCCCTGCCTGCTTGGCTTGCTTCAGCTTGTTATTTCCTCTGGTCCGTGGAGATTTCTTCCTGTTGAGGGCAGAGGTTTCAGATTCTGTTGATAAAATAATAAATATGCATTTTATTTTCTCTGAATTCAGGAGGCAGTGTTTACCATTTGTTTTTCTCTTGGTTTTACATGAATGGCAGACAATCGTGTCACTGTTAATCACATTTGGAATTGAATTTGGATGACCACCTAGGCGTGATTAAAATGTGGATCCAAGCTTATTTCAGAGTGAAAGAATCCACTGCATGAATAGGAAGATTTTAAAGGCCAAGCAAGAATATTAAAGGGAAAACTACAACATCCAAACAGCCCAGAACTCAGATTCATCTTTTTTTTATACTAAACAATAAAACTTTTGTTCAGTCAAAAGGCAAATTAAAAGCTTTAAATGTAATTGTATGCAAACTGTAACCATAAACAGAAACAACACTGCACCTCGCACAGATGCATCTACTAGTATGTATTATTTTCATAGCCTTCAGTACCAAGTTCTCCGGAAGACCACGAGCTGCTGCTGCAAACCCCTTAAAATAAACAAGACTCCAACAAGAGGACTAAAACACACATACGCAAAAATACAAAAAAAGAAAAAAATAGTGTAAAATTAACTTTAGTGGATCCACCTGTTAAAACACAGAGCCCACAAATTAGTAGTTGACAATATTACACCCACACAGCTTAGACAAATAGTGCATCAATCCAGAAGCTCATGAACACAAATTCCACAGGATTTCAGGGGAATATCTCTGTCTTCTATCAAAATCCTCCCAAATACAGTCATGTTCATGGGAAAAAACATCCAACACTTCTGAATACTTATCCCTTCAAATTTAGTTTAAACGATATGAAGAGCATATCTACCTCAAGAATAAAAAAAAAACAACATTCGCAACAAACATCACAGGTTAAGGTTACATGGTCGCCTAATTGGAGCAGTGCTATCTGACGGTGTGATTAAAAGCTGAAACTTTCCCATGTAGCTACATATAGTTGCTCCCAGAAGAACAAATGCTTTCCACGGCTTCTGCTAACTTCTTAATAATATCAAATGCTGACCCAAATTATAATTGTGAGAGTACAAACCGACATGCTCTTTTTAAATGACTTCCCTCTGCCCTTCGGGGCTTTCGGATGTGTCCCAGTTCAGATCCTTCCTTTTTCAGCATCTCAAGATTGAACATGCCAGAGTAGGCCTCGCTACACTGTCCCATTTCAAGTGTTCTACCAAATCCTGAAAAGATGACTGTCGCCTCCGTATATTTTTCAGTTGTAGCATGTTTATGCACTTCTGTTGCCAGTATTGGGGTGGCTAGTCAGAAGATTGGGCGTTCGATCCCTTCAGTCTGCAAGTGCCTTGAATGCTCAAATAGTGTAAAAGAAAAAAATGCTATATAAGAACCAGTCCAGTCACCAGTATTGCTCTTCTTCCTTTGAACCTTCACTGCATTTCAAATGTAGGAAAATTCCATAATTAGTGTAACTGAAAATGACTGTTTGTTGATGTCAGTGATCTCAATTTCAGTGATTTTGTTTGCTAGTCTTGGATGCTGTTGGAGAAGACCCAAGAGACGAGGCATTCGTGAACAAGCGTAAACGTCACATTTTTTGGATTCTTAAAAACTCCGCCCTGTGTCGTGTCAAATGAGAAGAAGCTTCCACACCCTTCTTTTATGGAAAAAACAGGTTGAGTTTTTGTAACAACACTGGACAGTTTGGAGAAAAGGCTGTTTTTGTGCTCAAGATGCCGCCGGCGAACACGTAGACCTATCAGACAGGAGCGTAAGAAAAATGTTACCATGAACTGAAGTTCAGTTTGTTGCTTTCAGTCTTTCCTCTGATTTCATTAAAGTTCGTTTCACACAAGTAGCTTTTTAAATTATTCAGAATTATTAATAACGTAGAGAATATTATAATGTTTTACTGTTGATAAAAGCCTGACCCACTTACTTGGGTTAAAAAAAAAATCTTGCCAGGTTTATCGTTTTAATATTTTTTGATTAAATTCAAGGTCATTATTTGCATCAGTATTGTGTGCATGAACATTTCACATATTTTGATTACTCTAATTAATAAAGTAACTAAAGCTATGGCAACATGTTGCCTAGGAACAATGCCAACACATGCTATGTAGCCATAAGTTGTAGTTATAATTACACATGAACATAATGAAACGGTTTAGTCAGCAGCACAGCTAGAAGATAATTATAAAAGAATGATATGGATGCTGTGGGACTTTAGGTGTCAGAAATTGTTTCTTTCCCATCAAATACTCCCTGGCATCGCTCTTTTTTGGCAATCTGAAGGCCTGTTTCACAAGAAGCACTAAAACGGACTATTTTCTCAAAAGCCTCTCGTGGTAGACTATCTGTCTATCTGGCTTCTTCTCATTGGATCTCTCTCCAACTTACAGTTGAAAGTTTTCAGCACTGTTTTGTGGTAACATTGGAAATTTCAGAGTTTATAAAATGGCAAAGACCTACCAAATGCACCATTAGTTTTGGGCAGTATGTGGTGAGATGTGACAGCTTGGATTGTGTCTGTGCTAAATCTACTAAAGCTGTGTCCTTAAAAGGAGGAAGTCTCTGAAATGAAATACAGATTTAAAGCAAACAGCAAATAACCCACAATGTGTTGAAACAAAAAGATCTGAGAAAAGAGTCCCCAGAAGAGTTAGTGGTACGGTACTGTGCAAAACTCTTGAGCCACCCCTCATTTCTTCACATTTACCCATTTTAGGTGCAGTATCATATCATAAAAATATAAACATTTAGTGTATAAAAGCCAAAAACAGAATATTTAGTATGACTGTCTTTATTTTTCAACACAACCTGAACTCTCATAGCCAAACTTTGTTGTAATTTGTTTAAGTAGACTTCAGGAATAGTTTTCCAGGCTTCTTCAAGGGCATTCAAGGATACGTTTTGGATGTTGCCGTTGCCAATCAGACTCTTTACAGATTGTATTACATGGAGGATCAAAATCTGACAGTACTTTTCTTTTCAGCCCAAAGCACGACAGAGCCTCCACTGTGCTTTAAAGATGGCTGTAGACACTCACTTTTCATACATACTGACAATTTGAACCAAAATTTTCAAAACTGGGCTCATCACTCCATAGAGCTGTTGCCAAACTGTGTTATCTTTGGCATTTTTCATGAATAGACTAAGGAAATGGAAACAAATGTGTTTTTGCAACAGCCTGCTAGAAGCAAAGTGCCTAAAGATACAATTCAAAATAGTTTCCTTGCTAAGTTGTGTGTTATCTGGAGAGATAACACTGTAGCTGTGTCCCAAAACCTAGGCCACATCCTTCGGAGGCCGCATTTGCAGACCAATTACGTCACAGCCAGGCGACGAAGGCTGTCCCAATTCGAAGGCTGCTCCAAACGCGGCCGACAAATGCGTCCTTCATTTCCCCGAATTTGAAGGATGGGTCGGGATAGGCCCGACCTATCCCAGAATTCATAGCGCAGCCCAGCCAATTCCAGGTTCCAACAATGGCGGCAGCTACTTAGTGTTAATATTACTCTTATTAATCTTTCTGGGTCACAAAATAAACTTTTAACATATTTTCAGGCGAGAATGTAGCTGTGTAAACTTAAAATATCTGCTCGGTTTATCAAGACATCACATATTTGCAAAAGTGCTCTGACGTTTTCGGAGATGTCTGTTACCCACCAGATCGATTGCTAGTCGGGGGTTCAAGGGTCACTAGATCCGGCGAGAACAGCGGACTCCCGGCACATCGTTTTCAAACCCCCACGGCCTTTCGCTACTCAGGTTAAACATGATATATATGTCACTTAGATAATATAAAAATGTTATTGTTTGGCTTTTTTTCTGTGTCTCATTTGTTCCTGAGTAAATCGGTTTGGCTGAGATTAAAGTTATTAGATTAGTTTGAATTAAGTAAAACTTTATTAATCCCCCGGGTGGGTTCCTCCGGGGTTTTCACACAGCTGAATAAACGTCAAACAGAAAACTGATTAAACAAAAGTGTGAGAAGGTCGAGAATTTACTCCAGTGTCCTGTTGTATTTTAGATAGCAAGGAGCAGACGGCTGAGTTTATTAAACTCTACCGAGACAGCTGGTGACGCAAATCTGAAAGCTAGACCGTCCCATTTCACAGCCGCGCACTTCCGGCCTTCTCGGTCTTCGAAGGACTCGGCCCACGTAGACCGCGAAAGCTGGGTCCTCCAAAGGATGCGGCCTGGTTTTGGGACACAGCTTGTTTCATGGTTTAAGTTAGGTGCCTTTGTTATGCCTGAATAATTGATAGGTCAGTGTGAAGGGGTCAGGTACAAGGACTGGAGTAAAAATGTGTAAGAAGAAAGCAGCCAATGTCCAAAGAAAAACTTTGAAAGAACTTCAGAAAACCTGGAGAGTTATTGCTTAAACAAACTTTAAAAAATTACAGGAAAGTCTGTAATGAGTGACAACCAGTGTTGGGTAAGTTACTTTAAATTAGTAACTTAGTTACATTACTAGTTACTTCTCTAAAAAAGTAACTCAGTTACTTCAAGTTACTCGTTACTTTCAAAGTAACTAGTTACTAGGGAAAGTAACTTTGGTTTTACTCAGAATTCTCTTGTTAATGTGTTGCTTCCGTAACTGGATACCCAGCCAGACTGCCAGTCTTCTAGCTTGCTTACTTGCCACAAGTGCACTGTGCCACCTACCAACAGAAAGGAAAAATAATGTGCACATTTCCACGAGAGAAATCCCACGCCTGGACCGTCGCTGACCGCCGCCATGATTCTAGCCTGCTTTTTACATCCAACACAAAAACTGCAGTCGTGGTGCTTTTGATTGTACTCAGAACTTGGAAATTCTGCCTTCTGAATAGGAAGATGTAGGTAACACCAGACTGCAGATGAGCTGCATACAGGGCTGGACTGGGACAAAACAATCGTCCCGGCATTTTGACTAGAGACCGCCCACCATTATAGGAAAAATCATAAAGCCTTTGAATGAAAATAAACACTGTTGTGACAGTGATGTACACTGCTCTGATGGTATATATGTATCAATCTATCAATTGTTTGTTGTAAGACTCAGATAATTATTTTTTTAAAAGCGAGACATTTTAAATGAGAATAATAAAGAAAAGTATTTCCTTGTGCCCCCTTTCCTGTTAATGCCCTACCTGGCCCCTGGCAACACTTTGCTAGACCCGCCCCTGCACAGTTACCAGCTGTCAGCTACGTGAAAAGGATCCTGGTGTTATTTGTCTCTCAGAGACAGTTCATAACGTCCTTCAACTCATTCATGTCACCTAAAAGGTAAACCTGTTTCTCCATCACCTGTTCAGCTCTGATGATTCAGTAAGGACATCTCCTGGTTTCATCTGCATGTTTCCCTCTCACCAGATAACCAAACCGATATCATGACCAGCAGCTTTACAGCTGTGGCTCCAGCAAACATCAGCTGATACTAGCAATTAATATTAAATAAATTCTAACAACAGCTGATCAAGCTTAAACGTGCTGCTGTTGTTTAGCGCGACATCCGCTGGTTTCCTCTTTCTGGCGTAAAGTGGGCGGTAAATAAACAGAGAAAAGCCGATCAGCTGATCATTGATCATTGTTTCATGACTGAAGAAGAAACGGGAGAGGAGAGAATGAGAGAAGAAGAGGCAGCTGTGCAGCTTCAGCTTTGTCTTTTTCATTGTAGCTGAAGTCCGGGACAAACTGTGTTCCTTTTCACCTCAGTACGAAACGCGTAATATTTTCTCTGAATACCAGACGATTCTGTTTTTTACAGGACGGTTGGCAACTCTAATAATTAACCGTATGAACAAAATAAAGTTCAACATCAGTAACATAGCACCCACCCAGCTGTATAGAAACTCCGTCATGCTAGCTAGCACGCAGTACGAAAAATGTCAGCATACCGAAAATAAACTCCACCTAAACTTGGTTTATATCTGACTCAGATAGACTGCAGGTCATAACTTCTTACCTGAAGTTCAGTTCACCTGACCACTCGGACCGCGGCCGCTTCGGGTCTCTCCTCTTGCCTCCCTTTTCCTTCATCCACCTGCTGGCCTCCACCACTTGCTAATGTTATTGAATCTGTGGAAGCTCCGCGATATCCACCACACGAAGTAACGAGTAACGAGCCTATCTAAATCCCAGTAACGAGTAACGCGTTCCTGGTTTTGGCATAATAACTAGTTACCGTGCTCGTTACCACAATAATAACGTAGTTACTGTAACGCGTTACTTAATAACGCGTTAGTCCCAACACTGGTGACAACTCAAGATTTTAGCTGTGCACTGTATTTCTGTCTACACAACATATACAAACAAACCAACATGAGACTCTCTGGCTTAAGGAAAGCATTTATTTGAGCCTAAATCTCTAAAAAACAGAGTTGGCTGTGCCCCCACACACAGACATACTTGTTGTTGGGGGAGAGGGGGGTCAACACAGGGGAAAATACTAAAATACTGCCCATGAAAATAAGGCTACTTCTTTAGATAAAGACTGTACCTATGGGGAAGATTGCCAGGATTTGTCCCTAGGCAAATCCACTGTAGGAATTTACATTTGAGGTATTTAACAAAAGTGCTTATCTCATGCAACTTTAGAGGGCAGAGATAGGTTTGAAGAAACGCCAAGGAAATTCCCCAGTGTCTCAAAGCAAACTTGGGATATCTGTAAGCAGTTAGATAGTGTTGGAGGTCATAAGGCCAGAAAATATATATTTTACAGGACATATTCTTAATGCATTCTGCCACCTTGGCTCATACTTTCATATAAACACGATTGAGTTCAAGCAGGTTCCCCAGCTGGGGCACGAGAGGATCATTGGAGGCACGGTGAAAACAGAAAGCCAAGAAAACTCCCAAACTTCTCTGAACCAAAACATTAGAACAAACACAATGAGGTGGACTTGGCCTGAATTTAAACAAGCTAAAATAACCTTTGACCTCTCTGCACTCATCATCTCAATGCCCAGAAACACATGCAGCACTGGTTTAAGAGAGAGAACGTGAGAGACGGTGAGTAGCAGCTGCAGTAAAGGTTGCTTCCACATATTTTTATTTTATTTGTTTTCCCCTTCAACTAACAAATGAAATTTATATACATTTATAAACCATCAACTTCTCTCCCATTAGACTAGTTTGACCATTTGAATCAGTTACCTCCGATTTGTAGTCCAGAGGTTAGATAGCGATTTTAACACTTAGATTGCAAACAAAGAGTGATAGATAATAGTTAAGATATAGAACCAATTTATTTTTCATTGAATTAGTGCCTTGGTGTGACTGATGTTGTGATTTGGAGTTACATAAAGAAGACTGAGCCTAATTAAATTAACTTAAAGCACTATTTCATTTATAAGTGCTAGCGCTATTGCACAGAACGCACCCTTTAAAAAAGGACATATCTACTTTGATCCTTTTATATAATTTAATTTGCTAGTTTAAATTTTCACCGCTTAAGTATGCTTGTGGTCTAAATTTGGAAATATGACATTTTCTTTTAAACTTTAAGAAAATGTACATTTTCATGAGGCTCAGTTGGAATTTCTCTCTATGTCATTGGTACTTGAAAAATTAAATTTCCTTTATAGGACCCAAACACGTATCACAATTGTTAAAAATGCACACCTATGGTCACAAAACATACAAAAAAACCTTTTGGAATTGAACCTTTTACTTAACAGGAAATCAAAATTTTTCAGACACAGTACCTTAGCAAAGATTTAGATGGTGGGGTGTGATCATCGGTCAGTTTACTCTAAAGACCATGGTGATGCTAAATTTTCAATCTTTAAGTTTCCACCTGCGAGCCACGAAGTTTTCACCACCTGTGGCTCGCTGCTGGACCCCTAGGAGAAAGAGCATGTGAGCTTGTTGTGTTCATGTCATTTCCGGTGCTGTGTTTGTGCTTTTAATCATGTAGCCGACCTCATCAGTTTTAGAGCTCGCGTACCTACTTGACCAAAGTAGTGTGGAAAAAGAATGGCTCCATGACACAATGTGCCAACATTTAAAAGATAGAGTGTGGCTTGGTTAGACAAAATGCACCTGGGGTGACTATTCCCTGCTTCATCCTTTATTCTGTGATTGAATCGATAGAGGCCAGCTGATTCGAGAAGGGTCTGACACTCCAAGGCGCTCCTTTCGATCATTTACTTCCAACACTTTAGCTAATGGAGTCACAGCAATGTCACACAGACGGAAGTCAGATGTGGCAGCCTGCCTGTATAAAGTGTGAGACATTTGCTGGCCCAAATGATCATTACAGAACGGGCATCCGAGGCCTGATTTCTATTTAATACACCTAGGATAGTGAAAAGATGCGTTGCAGGGGCAGCGGGTGGATTTAAAGGTAGTGGGTGTGGAGATAAAAAGCTTGTTATATAATAAGCTGCTGAAAGCACTTTCCACTGGGTTTCATTGAATTTGACTTTGTCTTTGAAACTATCTCATGACATCTTTTTAATGTGACCTCACTCAGAGGTTCTGAAGTGGACCAAGTGCTTTGGAAAAATGGAGGCTGGAAGACGGGAGTGTGTGGCGTTGCCTGGCATCTTTACAGGAAAGAGCTTAGATGGGACCAGTCAGCAATGACTGACCTTGGACAACGATGGAGGGACAGTCCAGATTTATCTATCTTTGATTATTGCTTTTCCCTGATTTGATGTTAATAGCATTTTAATTCAGCCCAGGCATATTCTCATTAGATCCGTCTCCTCTCAGGTCAATTCAATTGCTGAAGACAGCAAAGGGCCCATTTTTCATTTCACAATTCCAGTACAACTTCAATTTTGGATTAAGGTTTGGGTGTTAAAGGCTGCTGAACAAGCTGTAATTGAGATGTGGGCTCACAGACAGTGCAAAAAAAAGAGAGAGAAAGAGGTGAATGTCTTTGCCCTTCAGTTAATTCACATAACCGCTTCCTGTAAAACATTAGTTAGACTGGCAAATAACTCTTATGTTGCCTTACAGTGAGTAAAGAAATTTTCCCTGATCCTCTGGCATCATCTTTTTCTTCTCCACCTTTCAGTGCCAGACGAAAGCAAGGAAATGGAAGAAAACCTCATAAAGCCCTGTGCTACTCAACCTCAACTCCATGAATCAGAGCAAGCAAGGTCAAAGGAGACAAAGCATAACCTGCGCCTCAGTTGGGTGTGACAAGGTGATGTCATCATGCTCCAAGTCCAGACAGACCTGTGAATTAGAAAGCCGGGCATGGGTAGTTTATGATCCGAGTTAGCAGGGTGACATTGGCCTTCTTTACTGCCTGATCCTAAAAGGTGAGATTGAACTGCGCAGTAAAAGCGACTGTAAAAAAAAAAAGGAGAAGAAGAAGCTCATGAGTGACATGGTTAGCATCAAAATAATGACTGGGAGTCAGTTGTGGTTAGCACGACATGCTTTAAAATTCACTACCTGTGAAATGATGAATTGGAAATTAAAAACCACGAAGAAGCAAAAGTCTTGTTGCTTCAACAGCTATATAACAATACAGAAAATAACATGTGGATAGAAATCTGAAACGAGCAGTAAACATGAGATTCCAGTCTGTGCAAACACTCCTTCATAACGCTTTCTCCAGCAGTTGAAAGTGCTCAGACAGAAACTCATACTTGCTGATGGACGTTCCGCCTTTTTCCTCATATCTCACAGCATGAACCCGCCAACGCAACACCCACTGAGGTTATGATTTACATTGCACTGCTCCATTTAAAAACTTGTCACCCTACTGCAGAGCTTGGTATAAATCACAGATTGTAGATTGAGATATACCCTGCTGATTATTAGCACAGGGTCTGGGACCAGTGATGAATACTGCTATAAGCTGCTGATGCATGAAGAGGGAAGTACATCATCGCCTCCTCCATATTGAGCCATGACAATCCTTCTCCGTTTTAGTCACTGGGCGATTGCCTTTATCACTAAAGGTGAGTGTGTGCTGCAGCTCTAACTGGTTCTACACCTTTTACTTGACAGTGGAAATAGGCTAATGAAGAGTTCACTAAACATGTTGGGACTCCTAAATGTGGAAAAATATATATTTTAACTTGAAACTAGTAGCTCAATAGCTTAGCGTCTATAGCCCTTCCTGAAAATAACCTACGATAGAGAGGTTGATATCACTACAGTGTAATTTAAAACTCAAAAGCAAAACAGATACAGCTTCGACTAAGAAGCAAAGTTACTTAAGGTAAAAGTCTGCTTCAGATCTTCTGTCTTAGTTCTCAGTTTATTTTTCTGTTTAAAGCCCTTCTCTGTGTCCTCATGCTTTGTCTTTACTTTATTGGATACATATGCATTTGAAGATTTTGCTGGATTCTGACTGTTGTTTTGCTGGGACTAATACTACAGTCATAACTAGAGAAAACTAGAGACAGCAGCATGACCGAAGTCTTTCTGATTGTTTGAAAGCTTGTAATCTTGTTGCATTTTGACTAGAGATGGACCGATCCGATATTACGTATCGGTATCGGTCCGATACTGACCTAAATTACTGGATCGGATATCGGCGAAAAATAAAAAATGTAATCCGATCCATTAAGTATCAAAAAAAGCATCTCACAAAACTTGCAACACGGCGTAACTCGGCTCATAACCGTAGCACGTCGGAGCAGTGTGCGTCACGTGATAGAGCAGCTGTGTGTATTTGTAGCCTCGCTACCAAACCAGCATTTCATCTCTGAGGAAGTTATCCCAGAGAGAAGTAAAGCAAGTGTGTAAGTTCATCTCTGAATGTTTGTAAAGCGTTCCCACGTTAAGCTTAACAACCGATATATGGAGCGACTGACTCTCCCTCACCTTCCTGCTGCTACTTCAATCGTGAAACTGCTTAACGATCAGCTGATCGGCTTTTCTGTCGCAAGTCCGTCTCTCTTCTTTGTTTTTGGCCCACTTTGCCCCAGAAAGAGGAAACCAGCGGCGGAACAACAGCAGCACCTTTAAGCTTGATAAGCTGTTGTTAGAATTTATTTAATATTACTTTGTAGACCAGGATCCTTTTCTATGTAGCTGACGGCTGGTAACTGTGCAGGGGCGGATCTAGCAAAGTGCAGCCAGGGGGGCCGATAGGGAATGAACAGGGAAAAGGGGGCACAAAGACATACTTTTCTTTCTTATTCTCATTTAAAATATGTAGCTTTTAATAAATAATTATCTGAATCTTACACCCAAAGTTTTAATCTGATGTAAAATGTATAGAAGTCCATTACTATATATAGTAACTCTTAAGTCTATATACCCTAGTAAGCTATAGTACTTTTTCCTTTGGGAAGGTACCGTCTGTGAATTCTGCAATTCTGTTGAAGAAAGAAGTTGAATCTATTTAATTATTCTTGAAAAATAATTTATTTCTGTGCATTTTTTCCACCCTGCATCAAATTAAAGTTGATTACATCGATTAAGCATCATGAGGTGGAGGGTGGGTGGTTCCCTATTTTTTTTTTTTTTTTTTTTTGCTGGGAGTTTGCAACCCTATTAGTTAGGTTGGTTAATATTTCTGCTAAGTACTCTTTAAAATACCAGAATAGGAAGGATGGAGTAGGTTTAAGTTTATTAGATTGATCAGTGTTGCTGAACTATGAAATATTTTGGGTGCAGTGTATTTTTTACACACAGGTATAACAGAATAGCTTTAGTGTTGTTGTTTATTTAAACTTGAGTATGAACTTATACAAAATGCAGCAAGATATTAAAAACAGTTTTATTGATTAAAAAACACAATATCGGATTCATATCGGTATCGGCAGATATCCAAATTTATGATATCGGTATCGGTATCGGACATAAAAAAGTGGTATCGTGCCATCTCTAATTTTGACGTGGTTGCTTTAAAGATCTGCAGCTACTTGAGGTAAGTAGCGGTTGTCAAATAAAACAAAATAAATAAAATTACAAGATGGTGATAAAACAGCAATAAGATGGAGTATGTCTGCTATCAGTTCGCGAATGAATGGAGTCAAGTTAGAAATTACATTAGTACATTCCTGTTTGTGATAATACAGTAATTAAATGCTACCAGTCAGTGATCACTGCACTGACTTTCTTCTCTACATTTACAGAAGTTGACATTAACTACTTAGATTCATAATCCAGCCAGAATCTCATAGATCTGAAGCAGAAATTCAGAAATGTGTCCAGAAATAGTGAGATAGTTGCTATGAGACAATGCAAAACAAGGCATGCTTCCGTAAACATAGGAATATAACCAGAATACAATCAGCTGGCAACCAGTTGAGTCGAGCTGATTGCAACGTGTTGGCAATCTGCCTGAGAGTGACTGCAGTTGGTCTGAGTCAGACCGCAACTGTCTGGACACACTCCTTGCAACTAGCAGAGTGCAGCTACGTGGAATCAGTCAGCAAAGGCAATTCAGTGCAATCACCAGTTTTCCCTTGGAGGTTAGCATCCTATTTTACTCTAGTGTGAGTGAGTCACACTAACCCACTGTTGATAACATTATCTGCTAAGGGTTTAAAATGCATAAATTATTGTCCTAACTGACATAAAATTAGATGCAGCCACCAGTATAACAAAGCAAAAGCTTGAAAATCCTTAATAAGTGGGCCACCAAGCCTTGCTGATGCTTTCTCATGTCTGTGGAACAGAAGTGAAAGAGAGATGGAGTGCTTGGCTCACCAGGAGGGGAGTGAGAAAAGGGGAGAGAGCGGGGTCAATTACCTGAACACAATTACTGCGTCTAACAACTGCCATCCATCACTTGCATCCTCCCTCAGCACTGTGGCAACCATCCCATCCCCACATTTGGATTTCCTTTCCCGCCAGATCGGCCAGACACTCTGTCATCCCAGAGAGCCCCCCCCCCTCTCACTAGCTCAAAACCTGAGCAGCATTCTTTAACAACCTTTGCTCGCTTCTCCGCCGTCCTCCTGCTCCTCTTTCTATTGCGTGTTTCTCACTTCGACCACCTCTGGCTGGAGGTAAGCTGCCCTTGACAATCACGCCTCAGGAGGGGTATGAAAGCTAGACCTACCAGACACAGTACTATCTAGATAGCAGCTAATGGAAGCCCTAAGACCAATTCACTGCCAGCATATCGGGTCTGGAATCGCGCCAAGGCATATATTAGCCAATTGGATGACAGACTTAATGCCTTACAATGATAAAATAACCAGCTGATGATTGCAGTTGGATGTTTGCCCATACTAAGAAGTTATACTTGGATTGTTACATATTATCTGGTTATGTCAACTGCTGAGCTTTCTGCACCTGTGCTGTCTTTTGTTCAGTGCAATTAAAAACAATTTAATATACCGCATTAATGATTATATAACATTCACCCTTCCCTCCAGCTCGGTTCGCAATAGGACGTTTGTGGTATATCTGAATGAATGAAATGACCCGCCATAATAAAACACCCAAGGACAGGCTATTACAAGAACCAGGGAAAGAAGGCCCAGATTGTCTGATCTGTAATAAAACAATGAGAGATCCCTTTGGGCCATATGGGCACTACAGCTATGCAAGATTATGTAGGCGGGCGGCCAGTCTTGGTATATTAGTTGGAGATTAGATTGGAGGTAGAATTCGTTTTTGAAAGAGCCCAGAGGAAAGCTGTAAACATGCTTGCTCTCTCTCCCTATTTTTTTTCTTACCAGCAGCACACATACATTTATACACATTCTTACAAGCACTGGAGGTTGTGAGGGGAACTTGGAAAGGGAAAGATACATGATCGGAATATCAATGAATGCCCAGAACAGGTGCTGCTGCAAGACAGGTGAGTGGGTTAAGAGGGAAGATGGCTGGTGTGCAAGGTTATGTGGCTGCATTCCTAATGTGGAGATCTACAGCCACAGCCTTGGGGTTACTAAGGTCAGACCTTGGGTGCTCAGATTAATCATTACACTCCTTCCTGTGTTGCTCTCTCTTTTTCTCTCTCTCTTTCCCCTGTGTGTGTGTGTGTGTTAATCAGTTGGATTTCATCGGCATTGCCTTTGACTGTCTGAAATATTGATGCCACACACTGGAAGTGCTATAACAACCCTACACGTCTTGAAAACAGTGCTTCATTTTTGGTTCAGTGACTGTTCCATCTCTGTCAAATAAATACATAGTTGCACTTAGAGGGTTTTCGTACACGCACCCAAAATCAGCTCTTCCTCACCTGCCTCGCACTTTCTCGGCAAACAGGCTCACAATATCACAGAGAAGTCTGTCTGTGTCCTGTCTAGAGTCTGTATCTTGTCTTTCGGCCCTCCAAATCTTTTGATAACCTCCACCTTTTCTCCCTTTTTTTCCACTGCTGTCTGAGCCCTGGAGCCCAATTACCCTCCAAGAACTCTGAGATCCAATCACAAAGCCAGGTCACGCTCTAGTGTTCACCATGCTCACTCTGTAGTGCTGCAAAATTCCCAGCATACCTGTCTCTGCCTCTGTCCTAGAGTTGATGAAGCAGTGGCCGATCCGTTTTTTTGTTTTGTTTTGGGGGGGTTTTATTCAGCGTCGAGTTAAAAATCGCCCACTGTTTGGATTGTAGAGCAATTTGCTTGAACTGTGTTTATCTAATTGTGTCTCATTTCTCCCCTGCCGAAGCCTGACAGCTTTTTGCTTGTTAGCTAAATCTCACACACCACTGGACGAGATGGGAGTGCGTTACCTGTGGAGAACAGTGTTTTTGCAGATATTTTCTCGGCTGCTTTTATTGCAGTGTTTCTTTTTGTTGTTGTGTTTTTCAGTGATTCTTGAGATAAGGGACAAAACATGTCCGGCAGATAAAACCCAATTTTGTGGTTAAAAATATGCATACAAGTGTTAACCCAACTGCCCAAAAGACCAACCAAGGCAATTTTTATACAACAAAAGTATGATTTTGCATTTTTTATACATATATATTTATTTTAAATGGTACAATACATTACCAGTACCTTAAAATCCATTGTCCAGAAGCAGGTGTGATAATATTAAAATACAGAAAAAAAAAATAAAAGTAATGCAAAATTAAACATCATGGCTCTCGTCACTAAGTATTTAAGTCAATACCTTATATAATATCAAAATATGCAATTGAAAATTTATTTTTACATATTTTTTAAGTGATTAAAATCGTGTCCAGAGTTTTTGTCAACACCATCAGATTTTTTTAAAAGTACAAAAAATTCAGGAATTATTGTGGGTAGCTCACACTCTGAGGACCCCTTTACCACTTCCTGTTTGATACACATGCCGTGAGGTCACTGCTGTGATAATTTTTTTTATTTTAATTTCATTTATTGCATACCTTTCTGATAAAACTCTGTGTCACAACCATAGTGCGTCAACACCAAAGTCGATGTAATCCAAGATTTAATTTTTTTTTTTTTGTAAAAAGAGCTTCATTTAGGTAGATTGTAGAGGCCATAAGCAAATGATGAAAAACAAGATGGCTTCTGTCAGAAAAACACGTGTTATGAGAGAAAGTAGGGCGTTTTGTCAACACCATCAGGATTTTTGTCTGACGGTGTTGACCCTTTTTCTAATGGTGTTGACAAATGTCACAAAAGTGCTATTCACCATTTATATTAAGTTATTTTTTACTAATATTTCAGATATATTACTTCCTGTGTATTTTACTGATATTTCTGCTTCACAGATGTGTCAAATGTTATCAAATTTGCCTTATCTTGAATCTCATTGTTTATGTATACATCATTAATCCTGTAGGAAAATGCTTAGTCCTCTGCATTTAACCCATTCACTCAGTGATGCAGTGGGCAGCTACAAATCCAGGATAGCCGCTCTTCATTGGATTTGAACGCCCAACCTTCCGATCATGTGGCATCTACTGAGCTAGCTGTGCCCCGAGAGCTGGTCTTTAAGTGATGATTAATGAATCCTGCTTCCGGGCCTAAACTACTCTGTGTTTATTAAGCCTGTTGTGCTGTTAAAATGTTTTAATGCTTTTTATCTTGTTCTATTACATCTTAACAAGCCCCTAAAAACAATCAGTGATCACTGTCAGCCTAACCATCGGGAACCCTCACGTTAACTTTTATCAAGTGGAAAAAGGTTAGCATTCATCCTCCAGCTTCACTGTGTTTATATTATGCTAACATAGCTGTGTCGCTAGCGATCATGTAGCACATCACTATATACCAGCTAGCCCAACTTCAGTAACCCTACAAACGTCACTGCTGTTTAGTTTTCTGTCTTCATTTATGTTGGAAGTGATAGCAGAGCTGGTATATCATGTTCAGGTGGAAACAAGCAATCTAACTTCTAACTCTGTTAAATTTCATATATCCTGTTTTCATGGATGCCTGGATGTTACACCTGGTAGAGCAGCCACACAGATCATTTTGTTAAAGATGAAAGAATTTAGACAGTTTGTAACTCTCAGTGATGCTGCAGAGTTCCTTTGACTTTGGGATCTGCAGCGGAGTTTGGACCTGGAAACGGCTAATGACATCAGACTTAAAGACCGGATAGCATCTCTATTGCTTAATGCACAATTGTGTTGTGAATATTCATCCTTAATCTGTAAAAAAGCATCAGGTTCAGAAAAACTATAGTAATTACAAAATGGTACATTTCAGGCTAGAATAGCAAAGGGGAACCTGTCAGTAGAGGAACCAAAGAGAAGGAACAGGGAGTATCAAAAAAGACGGAGAGAAAAAGTAACAGCCAGCCTGAGTTGAAGAAAGAGTTTCTCATAAAGGAAAGGGAAATATGGAGAAATAGAGTGAAAAAGAGAAAAATAAAGAACATCAGCGATCTGAAAGAAAGAGAAAAAAGGCAGAAGAGAAGGTTTTGGAAGAAAGCACAGAGAGACAAAAGGAGAGGAAGTACAGCAGGGTCTAAACACACAACCACAGAGTACTTTAGGAATCAAGGAGTAGCAGGCAGCTACTTGCTGGTGAACGATTAAGATGTAGAACTTGACATGTGCAAAAACAGAATTGTTATGATGTGTCTTGTGATATTACAAAGGTTGTTAAGGTTTAATGGTCATTTTGAAAGAAATAATATCTTGTTTTCTACTAGTGTGTCACCACCGTCAGATTTGTGTCACCACCGTCAGCACCTTGTCAACTCCATAATATGGAGTTTTGTTCATTTTTCTCTTTTGGAGAACCATATATTTTCCTCCCTCATGATCTTCCAATAAACATACGTAATTTTCTCAATAAATGTGTAATTTGCATTTTGCTTAATATGGTTGTTTCTTATAGAGATTAAATACAAGCTTCTGAAAATATGTATGACTGTAACTCTAATAATAAAAAGCCAAAACAATCTTACTTTTAAATGTGGTATAATTAGTTTGAAAACATATGTGCATAAACAGTAGAACAGAGAAGCTGCTAATAGTCAAAATAGCTGAAACAACTTAATTTAAAATATATATTTTTGCATTTCTTTGTGTCTGACGGTGTTGACAAAAACCTTGCACTTCTCCAGCAAAAACATAAATTGTTAAAAAATGTTACACCTGGGAGATTGTACCAAAACATGGTGAGACAGCCGAAACTTTGTGTAACAATCAGTGTTGGTCAAGTTACTTGAAAAAAGTAATCAGTTACTAATTACTGATTACTTCCCCCAAAAAGTAATCCCGTTACTTTACTGATTACTTATTTTCAAAAGTAATCGATTACTTAGTTACTTAGTTACTTAGTTACTTTTTAAAAACACGATTTACAACCTGAATAGGTGATAAAGCGATAGATCTTTCAGCCCAATTCTACTTTTTCTGCATAATTCATCATACAAAATGTAATCAAATGGAAAAGTCTCTTTTAAAACTTGTTTTATTAGTTTTAATCTTTTAACTTTATGCATCAAGCAAAATTAAATTATATGCAACATTCTCTGACTGGAAGAAATTTGTTTAACATTTAAACCTATTTTCTGCACATTCCAGCACATAAAATAAAATATTTTTTGTGTGTTTACACTCACTCTTTCAAATAGATGCAAGTAAAACACAGCAGAAAATAAATAAAATCAAAGACTAGCGGTCCTGTTGCTCTATTTTCACCTGTAAAGCAGGACTGGGGTAGGCGGAGGAGGTTTACCCTGGTGCAGGTGTGCCGCAGCGGTCAGTGGAAGAATCATGAGTTTCTCTGTGAATTTCACATTACGTCGTAGTACACTCGGTGCTTGCTTGGAAGTTTAGGGGTTTTTTCGCTGTAAAAGAAGTTTTCTTCCCACGCACAACGGACACTAATGTTTTTGTCACTTTTATGGAATCAAACTCAAAATAAGGTCAGTACTTCCACGCTTTAAACGCTGCATGCTACACTCTGTCCCGCACTCGATATATTATGATCTGCAGACAGCTGTTGTCACGAACGTCGCACTCGCTTACGCCACTGTCATGAGACGTTCTCGCAAAAAATCACGGTTTTAGTAACGCAGTAACGCAGCGTTCCTACGTGAAAGTAACGGTAATCTAATTACCGTTTTGCAATAGTAATCCCTTACATTACTCGTTACTTGAAAAAAGTAATCAGATTACAGTAACGCGTTACAAGTAACGCGTTACTGCCCATCTCTGGTAACAATTATATGTAAATATGTTTTTGAAAAATCAAAAAATATATTTTAGAAAATTAAAACCTGTTTTATCCCTAATCTCAGGAATCACTGTTTTATTCTCATGATAGCCTAAAGGGGTATCTGTTCTCCTATTCATTGACCTAAGGCAGGCAGTGACTTGAGAAAGTTGTGCAAGGTGAGGTTAATGATCACTCAAGTGCCTAAGAACTTCCCCACAAATGACTCAATAGTCTGTGAGCACTCTTTAAAAAACAGTTTCCTTTTTCTGTGACATAAAAACGCCAAATTCATTAAGATTCTTTCGAAGGCCAGATATCTTCATTGGGATTATCTGGCAGTAAAGGTCAGAGCTGAAGACCTCTAATGACACCCGGGCTCGGGTAGTCTGCCAGACAATGTCACAATCAGCACACTCAGGAGTGTGTTGTACACTGATGCAGGACCACTAAAATGTAACCAGGCTTGACAGTTCACTGCCTTCCAGAAAGGTCAAGCCCCAAGGCTATTCAGTATTAGCCCAGAAGACAGCCAGAAAGCCAATTCTGGGAGTTGAACTGCAGTTCAGTGTCCAAAGTGTGAAGCGTAGCGTAAGCAGCAGGCGGGGAAACATAGCAGAGCTCAAAGGACTCAAAAGTACCAGATTGCTCTTGCAGATGGAAGCTGTTCACTCACAGCTTACTGTATATAGGTCGACTGCATCTGTTCCGGGTCGGTGCACTACTGTAGGGTTTAGCAGAGCAAGAAAACACAGTGCAGCCAACAGCAGTGGGTGTGCAGCATACACCGGTTGTTTTGGGGAGGAAAAAGCAGAGAAGAGGAACTATATCGCACAATGAGAAGTGGATAGTTAAAGGAGGGGAACTAATGAGGAATGTGTGAACACAGGTTTATGACCTTGGGCCAAGAACAATGTGATATAATGGGAATACATTAAAATGGCCATATGACATGTATAGTGTTATAAGTTTTCTGTGTGTCATTTTACAGTATAATGCTAAACCACACAAGAAAAGTGTTATGAGAAAAGCATAAAATGACATGTAAAAAGCCAAGAAAAGAAATCTGTGCCAACACGCACAATGACTTGCTATGTTCATGCACTCATGACATGAGCCTTTCAGGAAACATGAGAAAGTGGATATGAAGGTGAAAGGGAAACAAAGGTTATGTGTCAAGGATATGAAGGTATGATCAGACTTTTGCCTTTCAAAAACACAATCTTACAAGGATTTAAACACTCAGACTAGACTATTCAATTTTACCCATGAATCCCAAATTAAAATAAAGATATTATAAAATACTGCAGGTGACTGTTTTCTTCAAATGTGAGTCTCTTGTTTTGAGCTGATTCTGAACTTCCATGACACAAGTTGCAGACCTCACATTTCAGACTTTCCCATCTGTCTGTAATGAAGCTTATAGACTCTCCTGTGTTCGAGCACGTGTTACCATTCAAATTCTTGGAGGTATTGCTTCAGATGCGGCATAACTGAAGCGCAAACCAATTCTGTTTGATGTTAAACATGAAGGTAACTCTAAAGTCGCGTTTTTCTTTCACTTTTAAATCCAAAATCTTAGGAACATCTGCAGGGAATTTCAGTAGATCTAGCAAAACAAAATGTCCACGTACAATCAACTCAGTTCACTTTTGTAAAGTAAAGACTCTACCATGATACAGAGAAAGCAGAGAAAACCCCAACATTCAGATGGCTCCCTATGAGCACGCACTTTGGCGAAAGTGGGAAGGAAAAACTCCCTGTTAACAGGAAGAAACCTGTGGAGTGAGTTGATGAAAACTGGACAAAGACACGCCGCAGAAGTGAGCCAGAGATTAATAATAACTAGAGATTAAATGCAAAGTGGTGTATGAACACAGAGATATTGAAAATAGGTGAGTGAAGCCTATTGCAGCATAACAAAGGGAGGATTCAGGGTCACCTGATCCAGCCCCCATATGTTTTAGCAAAAAGAAAAGTTTTAAGCCTAATCTTAAAAGCAGAGAGGATGTCTGTCTCCAGAATCCAAACTGGGAACTGGTTCCACAAAGAAGGGCCTGGAAGCTAAAGGCTCTGCCTCCCATTCTACTTTTAAATAACATAGGAAGCACAAGTAAGCCCATAGATATCTTTAAGATAAGATGTGGCCTGATTTTCAAGACCTTATACAGGGAGTGCAGAATTATTAGGCAAATGAGTATTTTGTCCACATCATCCTCTTCATGCATGTTGTCTTACTCCAAGCTGTATAGGCTCGAAAGCCTACTACCAATTAAGCATATTAGGTGATGTGCATCTCTGTAATGAGAAGGGGTGTGGTCTAATGACATCAACACCCTATATCAGGTGTGCATAATTATTAGGCAACTTCCTTTCCTTTGGCAAAATGGGTCAAAAGAAGGACTTGACAGGCTCAGAAAAGTCAAAAATAGTGAGCTATCTTGCAGAGGGATGCAGCAGTCTTAAAATTGCAAAGCTTCTGAAGCGTGATCATTGAACAATCAAGCGTTTCATTCAAAATAGTCAACAGGGTCGCAAGAAGCGTGTGGAAAAACCAAGGCGCAAAATAACTGCCCATGAACTGAGAAAAGTCAAGCGTGCAGCTGCCAAGATGCCACTTGCCACCAGTTTGGCCATATTTCAGAGCTGCAACATCACTGGAGTGCCCAAAAGCACAAGGTGTGCAATACTCAGAGACATGGCCAAGGTAAGAAAGGCTGAAAGACGACCACCACTGAACAAGACACACAAGCTGAAACGTCAAGACTGGGCCAAGAAATATCTCAAGACTGATTTTTCTAAGGTTTTTACGGACTGATGAAATGAGAGTGAGTCTTGATGGGCCAGATGGATGGGCCCGTGGCTGGATTGGTAAAGGGCAGAGAGCTCCAGTCCGACTCAGACGCCAGCAAGGTGGAGGTGGAGTACTGGTTTGGGCTGGTATCATCAAAGATGAGCTTGTGGGGCCTTTTCGGGTTGAGGATGGAGTCAAGCTCAACTCCCAGTCCTACTGCCAGTTTCTGGAAGACACCTTCTTCAAGCAATGGTACAGGAAGAAGTCTGCATCCTTCAAGAAAAACATGATTTTCATGCAGGACAATGCTCCATCACACGCGTCCAAGTACTCCACAGCATGGCTGGCAAGAAAGGGTATAAAAGAAGAAAAACTAATGACATGGCCTCCTTGTTCACCTGATCTGAACCCCATTGAGAACCTGTGGTCCATCATCAAATGTGAGATTTACAAGGAGGGAAAACAGTACACCTCTCTGAACAGTGTCTGGGAGGCTGTGGTTGCTGCTGCACGCAATGTTGATGGTGAACAGATCAAAACACTGACAGGATCCATGGATGGCAGGCTTTTGAGTGTCCTTGCAAAGAAAGGTGGCTATATTGGTCGCTGATTTGTTTTTGTTTTGTTTTTGAATGTCAGAAATGTATATTTGTGAATGTGGAGATGTTATATTGGTTTCACTGGTAAAAATAAATAATAAATAAATAAATAAATAAAAATAAATAATTGAAATGGGTATATAACCCTAACCCTGCGGCAGCACGGTGGCACGGTGGTTAGCACTGTTGCCGCACAGCAAGAAGGTCCTGAGTTCAATTCCAACATCAGGCCGGGGTCTTTCTGTGTGGAGTTTGCATGTTCTCCCGTGTTTGCGTGGGTTCTCTCCGGTACTCGGCTTCCTCCCACCGTCCAAAGACATGCAACTTGTGGGGATAGGTTAATTGGATAAACCAAATTGCCACTAGGTGTGAATGTGCGAGCGAATGTGAGTGTGAATGGTTGTCTGTCCTTGTGTGTTGGCCCTGCGACAGACTGGCGACCGGTCCAGGGTGTACCCCGCCTCTCGCCCAATGACAGCTGGGATAGGCTCCAGCGCCCCCCGCGACCCTGAAAAGGAGAAGCGGAAGCGAATGGATGGATGGATGGATGGGTATATATTTGTTTTTTGTTAAGTTGCCTAATAATTATGCACAGTAATAGTCACCTGCACACACAGATATCCCCCTAAAATAGCTAAAACTAAAAACAAACTAAAAACTACTTCCAAAAACATTCAACTTTGATATTGATGAGTTTTTTGGGTTCATTGGGAACATGGTTGTTGTTCAATAATAAAATTATTCCTCAAAAATACAACTTGCCTAATAATTCTGCACTCCCTGTAAAGGCTCTGCCTCCCATTCTACTTTTAAATAACATAGGAAGCACAAGTAAGCTCATAGATATCTTTAAGATAAGATGTGGCCTGATTTTCAAGACCTTATATGTGATGAGAAGATTTTTAGATCCAGTTCTGGATTTAACAGGGAGCTATTGACAATGGTTTATCTTGTATTGAATGAACACATTCAATACAAGATGAACCTGCAACCTTGAACCAAAAACACTGGTTTACGATATTTGAAGTAAATGAATCTATATAGTTTTAGCATAGTTATAGGTAACAGAAGGACAAAAAATATATGCTTTAATAGTCCCGAACCTTTTTCTTTAACCTTTACTGCCTGCCTTCTTTCTCCGACTTGATTACTGAGAAAATCACACACACAGTTTGGCAATTGAAAGGTAAATCATTTGTTTTACAAACATAAACTACCAGCTGTTGTGACACTTCGCTGCACCATGGAGGGAGTGAATTTACAGTCACGACCAAGAGAAAAACTTGCTTTGGACTGCTGGTTGAGGATGGGACACTTCCCCGAGGATAAACAATTCCTGAGTTTTAATAAAAAGCCTAAATGAATGGTGATGTTGTCAAGAAGGAATGATTGCACTATCGAGTGCATTACCCAGAAGGTATTAAAATGGCAGGGGCGTAATGAAGTGTTGTGCCATCGGGACAGGGAAAGGGAAGAGGTGTGATTTGTACCACTTGAACATCCCTTCCATGATGACTTTGGACAGAGCGTTAGAAGTGGAGCCTGCAGAATGTGATCTGCTTGTAATTTAATGTTTATCCAGTTTCAACGCTGCCTGAACGAGTCACAAATAATTGGCTGGTATCTCATGCTAAACAGTGACGGTGTGTTTCCGGTGGCACGTTTTCCTTTGATTTATTACCCCAAATCTTTGCATTCTCTCCACCACAATTTAACCCCAGTTCCACTAGCTCAGCCGCTTACAACCATATTTTGGGGACCTCTCTCAGCCTGTGCCAGGCAGACAGAGGAGATTCATCATTATTACTGCAGCGACAGGTCTATTACCTCCAGAGACTAAGAAAACAAGAGATGGAACTTTGCAAAGAAGCCATTGTAAAAAAAAAAAACTAATTTAAGGACTGTGCCAAACTTTTCACTTCCATTGCTTTTGCTGTGATGCAATTAAAGTAATGCCTTGCTCAACACTTTCAAAACCTCTTCCGAGTCCTTTTCTCTTGTGCTGGTGCACTCTATTCTAATTCATAACTTTACTGTACTCATGAAAAAATATCTTTTTATCTTTTATTTTATCAGGTTGGTAAAGATAGACTTTCAGGTCGAAACCACAGAGCCACTGCAAAATTGCAGTCGTATATGACTCATGCTTTCCTGTTCCCATACAACTAATTGAGGTGCCCTTGAGCAAGTCATTTACCCCTTAATTAATCCAGTAGAGGACTGTGTTTCTTCTTGGAACATTAGAGGCGTAAGCATGTGCTCGAATGAGTTAGAGGAAAAACAAAAGGGGAGAAACGAGGGTAGGTAGTAACCGTGATTGAATAAAAACAGAAACAAAGTGCTTATGAAATCCGATGCCACCCGATTTCCAGCTTAGCTACAGTATCACATTTCAAGAAAACCACATAGCAATACCTCAAGGAAGTACATCAAAGATATTTTGATCTACAGCATGCTCCCCCTCCCTTTTCCAATTTCCTTTTCTCTATCCTTTGTTACCCTGTGAGTGTCATCACTTCCTTATCTTCCCAAATGGGTGTGGAGGAAGCAAGTATTCGCACCATGTCCCACCCTGATATATCCTTCCCCGTCCCTGCAGGGCCACTATCAGATAGAGCATAGCTACTGCATCAGAAGGGTTGGTCTCTATTGTCTTCAGGATTACGTTTAACAAAATTGCTTTTATGATATTCATTTTTGGTGTTAACTTGCTTTCTTGTCTGCTTGTGAAGATCTTTTTTCTCTTTTCTTCTCTTTTCATTGAGTTATGAAAGGGAAAAAAGAGTGTTTTTCCCCGAGAGTGTACCTCTTAAACATTTTAGGATCTGCTGGCCCACTCATTAATACCGCCTAAAAAGCAGGTATCATTAATGGGTGCACAATTTTATTGGCTCATCGTGCAAAGTGCTGAAGTTTGCTTGTTTTCAATATTATCAGGTGTCATAACCAAAGAGAAAATAAGTGCAAAAGAGGAAGGAGAGAGTGTAAGCAAGTTTCTTGTTGAGAGGCTTTCCATTGGTTTCTTATCAGATGCTATTGCATCTAATATGGTTGACTTTCTTGGCAATCTCAACATATCTGCTGCCCTGTTTGGAATGCCGTATCATCCTAAATCTCTGCAGTAGGAGGAAAGGTGACATGCGGCTGCACAAACAAAACTGGGCAAACACACTGCTGGGACTGGATCAAATGGCTTGGAGACCAAACACTTTGATGCTAAGATGGCTGCCTGCAGGAATCATCCAAGTGTGAGATCTCGAGTAAACGGCAAAATCTGGACATGTAATGTCCTATCTTCGACAGGGTTACGGATGCATGACACACACTGGCACAGGAGATAAGTACTTGAGATGGGAGAGGGGTGTGACTGTAGATAAGTACCAGGCAAAGGCAGGAACAGGAAAAAAAAGAGCAGTGAAATGATAAACTGGACTTTACCAAGAAGTTTGTCTGCAAAGTCATCCAAATCACTATTGTTTCAGTTAAAAAAGGGCTAATTTTATCTGCATTTGACTGTAATTCATCTTCAGCTCCTTGGCAGACTGTATCACAGCTCTCTGTAGCTTATCTGTTTCTTTTATTGGTTCTCTGCCTTTCTGCACATGTTCTCGGGAAAAGATCCTCTATGATATTGAAGCAATCTGACTGACAATTAAATGTGGGATCATTCTCAGGTAAAGGAGATCCTGCAGATAAAGAAAAACTTCTTCAGCATTATAATGCAGCTACGAAGCCCCTGTCCTCATTGACTTTATCAGTTTCAGGCAGACTGGAGCAGATTGGTGTTCTTGGATCCAAACATACAGTACCTTAAGACCTTGATCTGAGAGCCATCTGTGCTTACTCCAAACATGCAGGAGAGTATGTTTTATAAGCTTTCTGCAACCTGATTGCTTTATTTATTTGTTTGAGTGAATGCTGCAAGGGGAAGCATGAAAATAGCACGCACACCATATGAATATAGTTACTGTACTTTGCAGGTCAAAGTGGAGACAAAAGACAGTGTAGTGAAATCAATCTGAGAAAATAACTTTCTGTGGATCATTTGAGTCCCTCGCCATGAGTTTCACATCAGGAATCTCAATGAGCCTTAAGGCTTAATAAGAATATCTACTATTAATATGTTCAGTCCAGTTGATAAAATATAGATTAAGACAGCCATTTTCCAAATGAATGCCTGCCATCTGATATGAGCAAATTTACAGTAGCTATTAAGCTGCGATAAGGCGGCTGATAAGTGCGCACAAGAGAGGTCCTGTCAGACAAATAGAATTTGACATGCAGCAATTTGATAAATTTACTCTTTGTGGTTCTTGTCAAAGCTCCACGTTCAGAAAGACAAATAGATGGCGACCTGGTGCGAGTGAGGGCTGCTTCCACAGCTTGTTCAGAGCACCGCTGGTTTGGGGGTTTTGTTTTTCCTCACACACATTTATTGGATGTAAATTGTTCAGCTTTGTTTACCACTGGGACTCACAAGTGAGGCACTTAATAACACTGTCAAGAAAAAAAACAAGCATTAAGATTTATTATGGAGGCAAAGCTACTAGAACAATTTAAAGGTAGTGTAAGTAAAAGCACCACAGTCAAAATGTTGCCTGCAGTAAAAACCGTGAAGCTTCACCCTCAACAAACGGGAAGCAAAGATTCTGAGTTAAATGCACAACAATTTTTTTATTTATTCCAAAAATTAGCCATTAAGGAAAATGTGATTGGTATAACCTGATGTATAGCATGTACACCAGTCAAGTCAATTTCATGTTAGAATTTTACAATGTTTTTTGTACTGTAGCAAATTTATAATGAATTAAATTACATGAGGTCAGTATTTTAAGCATAATATTTTTTCTTAAGTGAAAATTATACACATGGAGCAAAATATAGTCAATTGAGAGAAAAACATTTTAAAATCGGAGCTGTAACAAAAAAAAAATGTAATGTGAGGAGGTCTTTGTATTTGTGTTCTATAAGTGTAGCAAATGTAGGTTTATGTAACACTAAGAGAGGAGCATTACTGGCTTTGATCTATGGTACACTCACATTGTATTGTATTGTGAGTAGCCATGTGCTTTAAATCCAGTGTTTGAAATCCATCGCTTTCTCTTTTGATGCATTTATTCCTTTGATGGATTTCATCTCCAAACTTCACCATCACCGGGCTTCAGGGGTCAGTGGACAAGTGGACAGTTATTACACGCACATCCAATATCACAGTATCTTAATCTGATAGGCACACGGTGTTGCAATTTGAAATGTCAACATCGAGGGAGTATTTTTATCTCATCATTCTGCTCCCGCACGTGGGAGGTGACAACCATAGAGGTGACCTGTCAGAGGCCTTAACCCAGCCGCGGCTTTAATTGATGCTGAGTGCGGCTCTCCATCGTGGCAACGAGGGGAAAGTCTGGAGGGATGGCTTTAGCCAACATTCAGACAGAAGCTAATGTGCTGAACAGAAAACATCCTTGCATGTGGGTGGAATCAGAGATCAGCAGGGCAGGACTGCCGGAGATAAAAGCGCGTTAAAAGAGAGGCAGACAGCCAAAAGTCTATTGAATGAACTCATGAAAAGCTTTTTAGTTTTAATATAAAATTGCTGCGCAGGCTGCTAACAGCATATGTATTGATTAACACAAATTATATTACTTAAAAACTACTTAACTGATTAAATGTTACATTTTTTGTTATATAAGCCAGTATTTTAGCCACATGTTGCAGTCTCATAATAGAAACAAGGGCACTGTGAGATATCCGAGTGACACAGGCAGGCAGGAAGTGAGTGTTGAGGTGATAAATTAGGGTACCTGAGTGTATCTGTTCCCTGTTTCTCCAACAACTGCCGCCAGTCAGGAGTGATACAAATTACTTTCTGCTACAAATTAGGTCTGTTTGCACGTCACACCCTGGAGTTATATTCATGGCTTGTACTTCTTGTACTTGTATATTTTTTTTCCTTGTTTAGGTCCATTCTTCTCTGTCACCTGTTGCAGCCAATTATCGATATTGGCTGCGTTGCTGTCTGTATCGCTGCCAGGGTCTTGACATGTTGTTACAGTTGTAGAACAAGTGAAGTCATTAATTACTGACAGCTGCACACAACAAAGAGACGTGACTGTTAATGAATTTGAGCCACTCTTCACAGAGTGGCTCCTTTTTTGCTGACTTCTCCTGCGAAAAATGACCATTCAGTTTCCCATCCATCACACATCTGTGAGGGAAAAGATGACCTCATCTGATGTAGACTGAAATTTTGCCGTTCAATCATACCACTTGTGCATTCCTCAAAGCAGTAAAGCTACCAGCAGCCCTGAATGATCAGCTTAAACTTGATTAAAGACAATTTGTTAAGTCTAAGTGCCCTGTGCCAGTTGGTGTGGATGGAAACTGCTTCCTTTTAAACATGCTCGCAGCACTGCTTTCCAAACACCAATCAGACATCAATATACACTGCCATCCATAATGTTTGGGACAAGGACACAGTTTTTACAGTTTTGCACACTGCCACGGTGGATTGTAATTTAAACAGTCAATATGTGGTTAACATGCAGACTTTCAGGTTTAATTCTGGGGGGTTTTACAAACATTTTGCATGGACTGTGTAAGCCATTTTTATACACGGTCTCCTGTTTTGAGAGGTCCAAAATTAATGGGACAAGCTAACATAAATTTAAACATAAAAGCTCTTTTTAAATACTTTTTTAATAATAGCCTGAAGTCTAGAACTCATGCACATCAACAAATGTTGAGTTTCCTTCCTCGAGATCCCCTGCCAGGTCTTTAATCCAGCCACCTTCAACCTCTGGCCCACAAACAAGCACCAACCTTCAGCTGCACTTTGTTTGTGAGTCTTACTGCATTCATTTCTCAATTTAATAGCTGAAAAGCAAGCTCTGTTGGGCTGAGATCAGGTGACTGACTTGACCATTGAAGAATATCCCATTTCTTTACCTCGAGAAACTCGACTTGCTTTTGCAGCATGCTTTGGTTTATTATCCGCTTGCAGAATTTTGCAGTATTTAGCTGTATCCGAGCGCAGCTGTTCACCTCACAATTCATCCTGCTGCTTCTTTCAGCAGTCACATCATCAATAAACTAGTGGCGCAGTTCCACTGGCAGCCATACATGCCCATGTCATTTGCCACATTAATTAACAACCAAATGTTTTCCTTCATCCACGATGTTTTTCCTCAGGACATCCGGGATTTGGTAGAACATTTAACAAACATTTCAGAGATTCTCAGAGCCATTTTACCAATCTTTAGGGATGTTCCAGTTTCTAGGTGGAAACTCTTTTTTTTCTGATTGTCAAGGCGCAGAATTAAGTAAATCAATATACATTGCACAAAAAGAGGCAAATGGAAGAGGGAGTTGAAGGACAAGAGATTAGACCTAGTTGGTAAACAAAAAAAAATTAAAACAGAAAAGAACATCAGTGACGAGAATGAAGAGAAATTGGAGAAGAAAGAGGAAAAATGAAAAACATCCAAGGTCACAGGGATGTGATGGGAGGAAAGATGGAAAATAGAAGATGGAAATTGCAAAGCAGAAGTGGAAAGTGCCAAAGTAGTAAAGGCAAAGCATATTGAATAAATAGATGGAGCAAGACAAAATAACAAGAACAGGATGGAGCACAGTATGTTGACGTGAAAGTGAAAGGAAAAGCAGTAAATAGAGCAACAGTAGAATGGAACATAATACGTGAAAGACAGCATAAGCAGCAGGCAAAAAATGAAGTGCAAATGTGACAGGTGGCTAAGACAAAGACAGAAAACAACAGAGAAGAGGAAGCAGAGATGAAAGTGAATACAGAAAAGTAGATTAGATGCAGAAAGCGAAAGAAATGCCATCCATAGGATGAAAAGGACAGAAGATAAGAAGCAACGAGAGATGGAGAGAGGGAAAAAGATGGAGGGGGTTTGTTCTGTTTGTCCTGCCTCTGAGCCGCCTGCTAAGCAGATGATGATAAATGAGGCGGTGGGGAGGCCGGCTCCTCGTTCTGTTCACCGGATGGAGAGCCGCACGCAAGCCTTTTCTACCTAATTACCTCTCACTTACCATTAGCGCTGCCACAGCCACTCAGTTCCATCATCCGTTCCTAGCTCCGCTCGGCCCGTCATCTCCCATTGGTCCCCAATAACTGAGCGTCTTCAAATGACTCTGCTGATTGGTTGTCTCCAGTGGGTTCCAACAAGTAAACCCTCAGGCTTGATGAGGATGTAAACTTGCACACAGAGAGTAAATTCCAGTGCTGGTGTTTGCTGAAATAGTAGACGTTCAAAAATAAATAACTCTACTCCTATTTAGAGATTAAACCTTCTTACACTTTCTCATCATATCAGAGAGTGCTTGCTTGATGTTAAATGTCAGTCAGTTATTCTGTTTGCTAGAGGCGGGCAGTATTCATACCAGCACTGATATCGGTATCATACTGTTTACTAGCATTACGAAAGTTGCTCCTGTCTAAAACCAGGTTGATGTTTCTGTAGAAACCTTATTTTATTGATTTCCCTTAAAGTCATGTGATTCAAGAACTGAATTTCTAGACTTATACAGAATAAAAAAATAGAAAGGTAAAATTAATAAAAATGTTACATTTGGACAATGTGAGATTAGTTGATTCCACTAAATTCCTCCATAATAAGGAGGCTAACTATCCGTGATAATATTATGGTGCAATACTCTGACATATGAGGTCCACTCGCAGTCTTGAGTGTGTTCATTATGCTTGTAATCAAATCCTTCTTAGTGAGCTCTCTGTAACTGCCAGATAATAAAAATCCAAGAGGCATTAACTGCTGTATGACTTATTGTCTCTGAAATTAGATTTCCCCCTGTGAGTACAAGGCTATGATACCAGATAACAGCAACCGAAAGTGAATGAGTAGCCTGTTAGTCCTGATCTTGCGTATGAGTGTGAATGTGACACAAAGCAATAGAGTCTTTTTTTTCCCTCTGTGGTGAGACCAAACAAATCCGACTGGGTGTGAAAGCATCTTTGAAATCTTCACTGTAGAAAACCGCCGTGGTTTGATGATCGTACTTCCAACACACTTTGATGTGTAGAGTAGTTTCTGAAAAGGTGACATTATGAATAGCAAGTCAGTCACCCATTGGCATCAAGCATTTTCATTCACAAGACTTTGTGAATCACAATCCGATTTATAGTACATGTGAACGAGTGAAACAATCTCGTTCCACTGGCGGATTATAAATAATTTAACGTGATTCTACACTGTCAAAGTTTACCAGTGTTGCAGAGTTAAGCCTTGAAGCGCAGGGAACTTTTA
Source organism: Oreochromis aureus (assembly GCF_013358895.1). Classification (NCBI taxonomy): domain Eukaryota; kingdom Metazoa; phylum Chordata; class Actinopteri; order Cichliformes; family Cichlidae; genus Oreochromis; species Oreochromis aureus. The sequence continues at coordinate 36,054,989 of NC_052956.1, read as the reverse complement.
GTACGTGTGATATGTTAAAGACATGACAAATAGCCTTGATAGCCATTTAGCTACCTTCATCTTCCCTCTATTAACTACATTTGTGCAAAGATATAAAGAATCTTCTTTCCTCTTCCAAATCAAATGCCCCATGGACAATTTTTCCCAAAGCTTCTCCTCATTTTGGTATGGTTGTTATTGATTGAGCTAGAGGAGTCTGGACAGTCAGTAATTAAACGGAACGACTGGTGGGTGTAAAATTAGCCTTTGTGTCATTAGACTGGAACGACAGAGCGAGTAAAAGAACAAGTGCAGCCAAGATGACTGATGACTGAAGGCCAATTAAAAGACAGAGCAAAAGGGGATGAGAAGAACGGCCGAAGATGTGGCAGAGAAGCATATGTATTTGTCCTGGATAATGAACTCTTCAACTGCAATCGATCTGCTGGGAAAGAGATGGTGGATCAAAGATCCGCTTTGAAAGAGCTCAGGGGAATCAGAGGATAGTTTTCTTTAGATCTCCTTTAGATGAATTTGTAAACATTAAATGGTTGTTCTTTTAACCCTGGGAAAAAGCGCTTTTCAAGATCATTCGAGCCACTCTGTTAATCGCAGTAGACCTTTCTTGATGTCTGAGATGTTTAAATGACCAATCTCTGGTGTCAGCATCCTTGAGGATATTCATCAGTCTTTGATGAATGGTGTGACCTTCAAGTTCCCTTAAAGATGGAGTCTGAAGCATCTCAAGTCCACAGTTTTCTTAGCATACTAAAAAGTGACAGAGAAGGGAGATTCATTCATTTAGTTTTTAAACCCATTTGAAACAGATATCAAGATATCAAGACCCAAGTCCCTTAGCTGCAATGTTAGTATGATTTTATCAAGGTTTGGGGTAAAAAGAAAAAAAATTCAATATATTTTACAAATACATTTTTCTGATTTCTATTAATGGACTTGAAACTTAACCTTGAAATTACCCGTGACTTTGCTGAAGTCCTGATTGCTGTAAGAGGACTCTAGAAAGTCTTTTGAGGACAACATTGAATGGGCAGTTGTGACAACACACAACTAAATTAATTGGTCAAAGGCATTACTTCCGAATTGTAATCTATATTTGTTCATTGTCTGCATGACTCTGTGAGACATCTGTTAGCTGAGCCTGAAATCTTATGATCGTCCTTCTGTGTTGGATTCAAACAGGTGCATATTAGACACCTAGCTTAATTGACACCAAGCAGGTGAAAAGTATAGAATTTCCCAAAAAGGACTGCAAACCTGCATGATGTGTCGCATTCGTGGATTCTTCTGCTGGTACCTACAGTGTTCACAGCTTCATGCTTTTTATTCTTGGAGTGAACTGCAGTTATAAAACCAGAATAAGTATTTTAAGTGCCTAGCTGTGACTGACTCTACAACAGCTCTTGACCAATGTAAGCAACTCTAAACCACCAGCAGTTTTTAAGAATGAGTCATATAGCCAATGTAGTCCACATCAAACACTATAATAACTAACCATTAGTTATATGATCCAATCATGCAATATTGGTTAATAGATCATCATCATACATCCAAGACCACTCCTACTACTACTAACTTTTATTCACCAGTTGTTCCATGCCATGTTTCATCCCTTCCATATATTCATTATTCAAAGATAAGTTGCACTGAATGACACTGCAATGTGACCATGTTAAAGGGGTTACTTCACCTCCCCACAGTTGCAGAAATATATTGAGATTTGTTTTGAATGGTGGATGGATGGATTGCCCCATACTAAAATATTACCTCTTCACATGGGGCTGAGAAAATACAAGCCTGGAGGGCAGAAAATGTTTCTGATCAGCCCTTCCAGCCTCCTTTGACCTCCACTTCATAACAGCCAGTGACTTTTTGTGCAGGTTCAAATTCATCACTCAGTCACAAAAGCCAGGCAGACGCACAGCAGTGGAACATAGTATTTGTCCTGAAATGTATAAATTGTTTCCCTCCATGTACTGTATAGCCTTTGTTCAGCATGAGAAGCACTTTGATAACAAATGTTACTATGGAAACAAGAAAAGTAATATTCTTAGTGCCATATGAAGGTTTTGATTGAAAAAAAATTGTAATCATTGTTTGAACATCCAAATGTTTTCTCATCGTTTCAAATGGTTTGAGAAGTGAAGGTGAGTAGCTGTTTTCTCATTTGCCCAGGACTAATTAATACAGCCTCTGTAGTTAGGGTATCAAACCTGTGGCATTTTGTCTGCATTATAAATAATACACCTGAATGAAAACATTAGATCTATATGCAGAGATTCTGTCACCTCCATTGTCCTCTTAATCTGAATCCTTAAATAAACCCAGCGCCCTAGGCTCTGAGCCTTATTAATATTGCACCCCCGTCGGTATTCATTATGAATGAGAACAAGTGTGAAGATGCCAAACAGGCTACAAAACAGTACAAGGCTGTGGCTGAAACAATGCAGGTCACACAGATAATCGACATGCCTCGCCAACCCCAGCCTAGCTGTCAGGCTCACATTGGCACTGCTTAGAAACCTTGACAGGTTTCTCAGTTTCCTGTAATGTCTGAGCAAAATTCCTGGTAGTACTACAGATAGAATCAGTCACACCACTGATATCACATTTTTTATATCTCCCTCTATTGTGAATTATGAAAAAAAAATTAATTGAAGCCAGTGACATTTGCATGACATATGATGGTAGGTACAGACATTATAAAATTGGAGAGTTTTCTGCTTTGATTTTAAATGAGGGACATTAGTCACTCAATTAGCAGCGAGCTAAAAGGGATTAAATGCCAAGGTGTCACCTTCTATCTAGTCTCTCTTTAACTTTGCCACTGTGTTCTACTGTCAACGTATATTCAGATTTGCAGACAGGCGGACCATTCAGAGCCTCAGGAATGTCTCTTTATGAATTATTTATTGTTCCATTAAAATGTCTTGTGACATCTGTGACGCCTGACCTGCCACCAGAGCTTGTGGCACTGGAGTGCCACAAGGTGCTGATCCTGGTCCTCTCGCACTTTGTTTCAAAGTGATGTCAACTGTGTCCAACAGCTATGGTTAAGTGTTTCCTGATTTAGACACACCAGAGGAGCCTGGGCAAGAATGCTAAACTATTTTTTGAACACAGAAATTGTTGTACCTTGTGGCATTTTAAAATAAAGAAACCATAAAGAAAGAATACTTTCAGAAAGCCTGTATATATAGCCTTTATGTGCTACCCTGTTGTAAATAATACATTTTATCCTTTGAGTTGGATAAGAGGTCAAAGTAGACAGAACGAAGTGAGAGTAAATTAGCTTAGCCTCCCATGAAGTAAAAGCATGTATTACTATGCTGGGTGTCCGTGGTTAAAATAACAAACAGCCAGACACTCTGATAGACAGATGGATAAATAGTTTTAAACAGAATGAAATGTGTTTAAATTAATTTCAGGCAGATCCCAATAGTTGTGTCCAACCATTTCTCTGAAGGTAGAGGTTGTGAAAACATTTTGAGAGAGCAAGAGATTCAAATTGATAAACTACGTGAATTTCTCGAAGCAGCTTGTCAGCTATCAGTTGCTTATGTAGCAGAGTAATAATGTTAGTTAGCCACTGATCTTAATGTTTTTTATCTTATGTATATATTTACATTGTTAAATTCTTCCCACATCCTTTAGTGCTCTTTTCTGCACATCACGTGTAAATCTTTGTCTACCATTGCCAAACTGAGGCTCACATGCAAAAACTATCCTTTGTGCAGATGCTAATAAAAGAACATCTGGAAAAACAGATACAAAGCATGATTAAGACAACTACACTTGTACCCGTGTCACTGAAGCAGTTAGTTACCATGGCGATGGTATTCTGTGTAACAGACAGTGAAACCTATGTGAAATTTCACAAGAATCATGAGAAACAGCTAATAAAGTCAGACCTACAGCTGGTATCAAAGTGCTCTGAAAATCGTAAGTTCTCCAAAAAAGTAGCTCTACAGATCTGAGGGGGGTTTGTTGTGTGTGTGTGTGAGTGAGTGTGTGTGTTCCTAGTGTTAAAAGTCTGGTCACTGGTGTGAGATTTTAAAAAAGAGGTTGTTTCTAATTAACTCCAAAAATCAAATTGTAATTGGTCTCTATGGGGCAGTTAGATGGCACTCATCTCACTCAAAGGCTTGTTTGCTTTTAAGAAGATAATGTTTGAGAGAAAATGACATTTTCTACTACTTGGAGGTAAAATGATGACTTTACAGTGTGGTTGGCTCAGTGGCAAGTTAGAAAGCACATTTTCAGAAGAGTTTTTCTGCCTCTCTCACTTATCATTCATTAGTTCAGAGGTTCCCAAAGTGTGGGGCCCGCCCCCTAGGGGGGGCGCAGAGCCATTGCAGGGGGGGCGCGGTATGGAAAGAAAAAAAAAAAAAAGAGCGCTTGGACACTGTGGACAGGTTTTTGACGGGGCGCCCACACAAACGCAAAGCAGGAGATGAAGCATCGCCAAATATGTTTCCAAACCAGCTTCCTTCCAAGCCAAAGACAGGACAATATGGTGAAGCATATCTTCCCTTTGGCTTCACCTGCACAAGTGCCAAGGTAGGTCTCCCCTGCAAAATTAGTTTCCCTGCGTCGGGAGCACGCGCTGGGCTCTCCAAATCACGGACAAACAGTATCCCACATTCTTGATTTTTAGTTCACAAACACTTCTTGTAATAACTAACTACTCCTGACATTTTGGACATGTTAGCTCTTTATGCAGTAAAGTTACAGCGGGATACAAATAATATCAGGCTGATCCTGCCGTAATTTGTTCCCCCTGTTTAAATCACGGACAAACAGTATCCCACAGCTGTTTTTGTTTTTGAACCCATTTTGCACAGAGAGGCATTTTTTGAAAAATGTATTGACAGCGATGTTGAATATTATTACACAGGGGGAAAAAAAGCACATACCTTTGACGTTGCGTGACGAACTCTGTATTCCTCGTCCACGTAAACGCAAAAAAGGAGTTTTAAATAATCTCCGTTTTCGGTGAATCGCAACGCCGTTTACGTGTTGACGAAAAGCCCAAACGCATAGAAACAGCTGAGTTTTCAAAAATTCTTGTGTAGGTTTGGACGTAGCGTAAAAGAGTTAGTAGTATATTTTATTACTACCTGCAATTTATTGCAGTTTACTTGTATTTGCTTAATTGTTTACTAAATGTTTGAGGTGTGAAATAAACGGCAATGGAGTTTGTAAACAAAATATGGGTGTGTGTGTTTGGAGGATGTGTTTGTGCGGGGGGGTTAGGTGGTGTGGGCGCGCGAACATTTTTCTTGTAAAAAAGGGGGGCCTGGCAAAACAAGTTTGGGAACCGCTGCATTAGTTCATTTGTCCATTCTAACCCTGACATTCACTTGACTTGAGGTATTTTTTTTATTATTTCTTTGATAAATCAGATTATTATTATTATTATTATCAGATGATGAAATGATACTTTTCTTGGATATGTATTTTACTGTTTTGGAGTCACAGTGCAACGCTCTGAATGTTCAGCTAGCACTAGCCAGCATGGAAACAACAACAACAACAAGGAAATATTATGGATCAGATCATTTCTTAGACATTCTCCTTGACCAGGGTTTTGTTCCTTTACTTTATAATCAGATTCAAAGCAATTTCACCACACATGACAAAAATCAACCAGTTAGATTCAAATCAACTAATCAGATGATACAATTTAAATGATTCAGTTCAGCTGTCAATTGCTTACATCTCCATCAGTGAAGCAGCAATTGAAGGTGATGCTATTCTGTGCAACTGGAGATGTGCACTGAGGAAGAAAAATGATGATAAACAAACTGAGCTGAGAATAACATTCTGGGATTGGTGCAAAGCAAACAATCCCACCAGGCAAGGGAGCAAGATTCTCTGGAAATGTTAACAACAGTAATGGAAGTCACAGCAGGTCTGTTTGAGCTGTTCTGCCGTCATTATCACCTTCTGACCGGAAGCGATGATTCATATCTGTGCCTGCAAGAGTAGGCCTAATGTTTATGGCATTTCCTCTGTCTTCCCCTGCTGCACTGTGGATTCAGTGCCTGCAGGTTACAGTGTCAGACAGAGAGAAGGGGGTGACTTCTATTTAAGCCTGTAGCTAAGTTTGTCTGCATACGGACTGTGTGCAGTTTAGCTTTTTTTTTTTTTTTTTTTTGGACAGTTTATATTAGTCTGTAAAGCGTGCAAGCAGGGGAACAAAAACTGTGGCCTATTGGATGAAAGTGCTTTGACTTATGCCTCCATTTGCCTGGTAATGTGGATGTTTGCATTCTTGGAGAGTAGAAGCACTCCGATGGACAACTAATACTGTCATGTCTTTTTTACATCACAGCGCCAATGCCAAAGGATAGTTTGTACGTAGCTCAAAGTTGTTGCAAATGATTATTTTAGTTATTTTAGAAAATTCAAAAGCACCAAACTCATCATTGAGCTACATCAGCACAACTTGATATCACAGCAAAGTGTGTAATAGACACACAAAGTTGGTTGGTGTACTGCAGCGCACTGCAACTTACTGCAAGTTCGGTATGCGTGACCATTTCTTTGAAGAGGCAAAGCAGCGGTGGACCGGCATGTCTATTATGCATGAATGATTCATAGGTCAAATAGCCAATCTCCAAAGAGAAACTGTATTGCTCAAGAATGCTTTAAAATGTACAAGAAAGTCTCCTTAGAAGCAAAATATAGAGAAATGAGGGTGGCTCAAGACTTTTGCACAGCTTAAAAAAAACAACAACCAAAAAACATATTAAGAGGTTATATTTGATGTACTTGTTATATGATCCTAACTTAAGCTGACTGCTTCATATTCAGAGAACTCTAAAAAGCTGGGGTTCCTCATCTCCACTGCTGCCTCCTTGCCGAGTCAGAGGAGATGCTGCAGCTTGACTTTAAATTAGATCAAAAGGAGAGAAGAAAACACACAATTCATTTATAATTTATTTCCTGTTTATGAGGCCAAACATTGAGGGAAAGCCCATCACACGGTGGTCATGCACGGGGTCAGTCCTGTCTTTAAAACTACATTCCCATAAAACTAAACACCATTTTTATTCAGAATTTGAGTGAAAAAGAGTTTTCCAGGATTACATGTATCTTTGCCATTCATTGCTCTTATTCTTTTTTTCCAGTGGGTAGGTGTGGGTGGGTAGTTTTTGTTAAGAAGACAGGGTTGTGAAGGAAAGAAGAGGTTTCATAGTGAAATCCCTGTACTGGGTCAAATTTGGATGGCGCTGTTATTTACACCATTTATTTAGTTTTTAAAACAGAACCTGTACTTTTCCTCTGGCATCAAGATCGCACACCACAGACTGTCCACAGTGTGTTTGCTACACATTGACCACCTCTGTATACATGTTTTCATCACTTCAGATGGACGTTACACATTTTCTCATTTCCTGGAGATAAATCCTTTACCTATGATAAACTTAATCTTAACCCAGAGTTAACCTTAAACAGAAGTATTCACCTTGAAATGTAATTATTTACCTTATAGGGACTTTCTTTTGTATAAACGAGGGAGTCGAGTTCCCACAGAATGACTATGTAAATAAATATGTCACCACACCATGAGTAATACAAGTACATGCACACTATCGCCTCCACTCTTTTGTCTTTTCTGTCTCCTTCCACCAATGACACACAACTTCTTCTGTTTCTGTGTCACTATCTCTCCCTGCAGCTCTTTCCCTCTCTCTCTCTCTCTCTCACACACACACACACACACACACTTCCATTCTCTGGTGGAGAAATGGCTGTATCTCTGCTGCCAGGTGTGCTCTCAGTGGTGGCTGTGACCCCAGACTGAGATGTGCTCTCTGCTGCGCCACAGGGGATACAACGACAAAGCTGCTCCAAACATTTATTTTCTTATCCGTCCTCCATACTGCCGCGATTATCTTTGTCAGCTTGTATAGACAGGAGCGCTGTGCTCTTGACACGGTTTTCTTTTGCTTTCTAAACTTAAAACAGAAAGTTACAGCTAAGCCAAAAAGATGGGGATATGAAGCTAAAAAAAAGATATAAGCGGCCATTTTTTTCTTCTTTTTTTAAGCAAGTTTCTCTTTATTTATCAATTGTGTGACCTGCAACTTTAATGTGCTAGTTCCCTATCACCACTCTAATTTTTTGTCCAAAGGAAGCAAATGTTTACAAGGAAAAGCTCTGAAAAATAGTGTAAATGTTGACACCAAAGTTGGGTTTAGTTTTAGTCGTAGTGTTGACTAAACATCATTTACGTGTTAGTCCATCACTTGACTAAAATATAAAGTATAAAAGTTTGTTTTGAGAGTTGCCCTAAATGGTTTACACACCGTCTTATTTTCATCCCCCCCCCCCAAAAAAACCCCCAAACAGTTGTACTTATTCCAGGGACAAATCAAATGTTCACTTCAAACCTTACTGCACAAGGAGATGACTTCTGATTGGATGACTTCCAAACTCATGCCGCCTTTCTACATAATTTACGGATTTCTGATTGGCTCTCGTCTCTGCAGAAAATGTTAATCTTGTCATCATCGTTTTTATCATTGTCTTGACTGGAAAACAAAAGTTTATTGTCGAAAACTATGATGAAAATTACTGGTTGATGAAAATAACACAGCAAACTGTCAGTGTTGTGTTAACAGCTTGTTTCAACTGCATGCAGAGGTCCGATTGTGAAATCGTTATTGAAGATTTAGGAACTTTCATAATGGTTGGGGTTTCAATACTATAAAAAGGCAAGAAATTCAGGAACGTGCATTAAATGTTCTGCATGCTGAAACCGACTGGCTAATATGAAGCCACTTGAACAGCCCAATCTGTAATCATGCTCCCGGCAGAGTGGACCATAACAGACCACGCTGAAACTTCAATCATCGGTGAGTTCGACGAGTGCATTAAACAGCGCGCCACTTAAAAGATGATCATATTCAAATGGGTCGCAGCCCACTCCAAATTAGAAATGTTATCCTGAATGAAAATTAGAGGCACTTATTGCACAGAGTTAGTGAAGATACTACACCTTTAGCTAAACCCGCACAGTACACACTGGGCAGGTTGCCAGACAATGTTCACAAAATTTAAGCATATATAACATCTATTTCCAAGCTAATAAGCCTGAATTTATACAAATGTGATGCAAAACTTGTTATAAATGAAGCAATGTTTGTGACTGGAAACAAATTTACTGCCGTGCTTCTAAAACATCCTTATTTCCCCCAGGTAGGAGAAGTTAATGGAAAGCCCCACACTGTATAGATTTAGGAATCCATAAAAAGCAACACTGCTCCAGGAGATCTTTTTCTACGCAACAGGTGTTTTCTTTACTACAGATTTGCCTACTTAATTATTCACAGGGCTCTCCCACCATTAAAAGACACCCTATCTTATTCATTATTCAAGTGCCTTTTCACTGCGGTTGCAGGCACCTTCAATTATTCAGCAACAATATAGAACCTAGCAAGGGGTTAATAGGGCTTTTGCCGGCAGTGAGAGGTAGGGGAGGTAAAAATGGTCAGCAGAGGATGTGTGTGGGGGGAGACTGGTGGGAAAGATTTATGATACAGGTCTAGTGGTGAGGTGAGAGATTGTGGCACTGGAGGGAATAGAACTGTGAGACTGAGAGAGAGATTGAGGCGGAGGAAAGCCCCACTGCAAGTACCAGCGTGAGACGTAGGCAGAACATGTGTTTGTACTTAGAAGAAGAAGGAGGAGGAGAAGAAGGAGAAGAAGAAGTAGACAAAATGTCAATTTCAGTAAGTCGCTACATATATTTTTCATACTGCTAGTGAGGGATTCTTCCATACAAGTTTCATCAGAGTGTGTTAACCCTTCCTTTTTGAGTGGTCACATGCTTGTTATGTCAGAAATGAGTTCAAAGTTCAATTTCCTACTTTTGCTTTTTTCTTTTACTTCTGAAAGTTTTTTTTTTAGATTCATTTTTAAAGCATATTAAAGGTATAAAAAAATCAAAGTGTGTCCATAGGAGTAACATAACATGTTACAATGTATAAAGTATAAAAAAAGAGTTGTTTTTTTAAACTTGGGGGGGAAAAAACAGTCGATCCTTATTTTTATATAGTCGTCCAATCCAACGCTTCAATAAAAGTCAGACAACTTGATAGCTGAAAACAAAGCCAGTCTCAGAGGCAGCACATTGTCTGGCCGGTCAGATACACAGAAGACCTTCACCACCACAAACACCTCTCTTGTAGCTGAATGAGTTCTCTCAAGATTCCTCCTTTAGGTTTAAAATAGCTTGGCTTCCAACAACAAAAATGTTCTTTCAAACAAATGCCTGTCATGTGCCCTTCAGCTCTGGTTTGCTCTGTTGTCTCTGTTATCTCCTTCTTCGTGCCACTTCTCACCTACTTCTTTCCTACACAGCCAGGAAGTGAGAAAGGTGTTTTCGCCCAGGGCTCAGGTACTATATTTACCCGACAATATCGACACATGTAGGTTATTTAGTGCATGTGGACAAGATACAATACATGGATTCCTGGGCTCCAATTTAATCCTGTGTCTTTCTGGATTTAACATCGACCAAACTGTCTAATTGAAAATGTTTTATTTATTAACATGTTTTTTTTATATGAGCAGCAGAGTTAAATATTACTCGTGTCGATATTCTACTATTTTTGAACACTTTTATATTGATAAATTTAAAAAAAAATATACACACCATATAATAAAACGGATTTATAAAACACCTTTTAAACATGCAGGTACTAATAAGTACAGACCAATATTTAAAGTATATGTATAATCAAGGATAAAACAATAATAGATAATATAATATATGAAAACAAAACCTTGATTTTGATTTTGTAGGAAAACTATAAGAACCACTAAATTTAATTTTCACCCTTGTGTCCATTTAAAAGGCAGGAAGGAAGGTGGGTCACTGGATGGTTTAGACGTTAAGCATGTGAATCACATGTTATGGAATTTACTGGACTGGCTTTTAAAACAATGTCCCGGTCCTTCCAGGTTCTCCAGAGACTTGGACAATCAATGCAAAGGCACACTGACGCTGTTACATCGGCATGCTGTGTTCAAAGAGAGACTTTAAGCACGTTTTACAGAGATGGATCAAGAATAGTCCTAGACAAGAAAAAAAAATCAATCATCTCCACTGAGAAAAGTTTTGTAGTCTAACCCATGAAAAAAACTGACCGTCGGTGTTGCTAACGGTCAGTTTTGTCCCCCCTTTTGTTACCCGTCGGCAGAATCCCATCCAGCCCCTTTGACCATTAAGTCATTACATTAATCTGCACACTCCACGCTGTAATTGATCAAAAGCCATCATTTTACAATGTTATCGTTATCATCACTAATTGATTTGATGATCCATGGGTCCCATTAATAATGTAAAAGATGAGAGATTAAGAATTTAACTGTCCAGTGCCATTAATGTGATCAAGTTGTAATAAATGAGTGAGCCACATTTCATTTAATTTAATCAAGCCCGTTTTATGCGGTCCAGTTTCAGCCCATATATCCTGCCAGCACGCAGAGAAGAAAAGCTGAAAGCTGAATGATGTGGAAAGTTTTAAAATATCTTTTTGATAGGCTCGTGTTTCAGACCCCACCTCTGCTTTTATAAAACATGATAATTATTCTGAGTGGGTTTTCAAATATATATATATACATCATCAAGCAACCCTTCATCCAGGAAAAATTAGTCCTTCTAATAAAAGGGAGTATTTACAGCCACATTTCCTTTTACTTAGAAATCATTCTCAATAAAAACAGTTTCAAGTATACAGCAACTTGCCGAAGGGCTCCCCATCTTATCCTCTCTGTCACTCTTTCTCTTGGATAGCAATGCTATTAGAAATGCTGCAGCTCCCCCTGTTGGCACAGATAAAGGGGGGAGCATTTTGGAGAGCAAAGTTTTCCAGTTTTATCAAACACCGTTCAGTGACACAGCCAGGAAACCAGTCCTGACCAACATTTGACACGTCTTAAGTAGTAATCTCTATCTGTGATCTGTGCACAGCAGTTTGTCTTAAGTGGTACAGTTAACAGAGTGATGCTTGGTGCTGTACATGCCATTAAGGCATTCATGGGTGTAATTAGGCATGCATAATCTTAAATGTCATCAATATCTGCTTCATTCTACTGTACATCTGAGTGTATTCACTTTTTCCTGTGGAGGAAAATTATATCAATTTAGCGAGATCAAACAGCAGCGGAAATCCTTCAGTCTCCAGCGTAATTACTGGTTTACGGAAACAAAAGAACCCTTTCTGTCTTAACGGTTGAATCTCTTGAGATCGCTTAGTCCGGCTCTGCCTGTGACGCGCATTCGAGATGTTCAGCCAGTTTCTTTCCTTGTGAAAATTGAAAAAGGTCGATGCCTCTCACTTGAGAGCTAAAGAGCAATTGACACAGTGTGAGTGGCTCTGTGTCTTTGGGCCTTCCTCCTGATTTTTTGGAAAGCCCAGATGAGTGCCGCTCTTATCTCAAGTTACATTCACAATGAAGCTCAAACTGTCCCAGTTCTTCACTCGCATGCGATCACGGGCTGAGATTTCCTAATCAGTATGAATAGGATAAAACACAGGAAATTGCTTTTATAAGATGAGATGCAGAGACATGCAACATGCAAATGAGCTTGAAAGAAAGGTTGCAACGTATTGCCCAAAAGCATTGTGCAACACTGGCGTGTCAGTGCCTAAAAGTGTGTTTAAATGAAGGATAATGAGGTGAAAAGAAATGAAAACCGGCCAACCTGAGCGTCTCTTTTTGAAATGCTGCAGTTTAATCAAAATCTAAATCACAAATACTCCACCGAAGGACGTTATAAGCAGCTGTGAGCACTCAAACACTTGTGTGTGTTTGCGCTGTATCTGTGAGGTCAGACAGAAATTTAAAAAAACACAACAGCAGTTAGGAGTTAAGAATGACTTATGCATGAGTTAAGCAGTGTGAACGCAGCTTAAAATAATCAGAACTGAATTGATTCCCTCCCTTTTTCCCCTCCCTTTGCTTTCCCTCACTGCTGAAAAAGCAGATTGAAGTCCTTGATAGCGCCATGCGTCTGTCTGTCTGAACGTATATCTGTCAGCGAGCAGAGAGACGCAGGAATGGAAATACGTCTGCGTGGAGTGGAGGAGGGAGGGACGGAGGGGGGGGGGTGGTGCGCCAGTAAGTAAAGTTGCCCCCAGGTGACAGTTTGAACAAACTCCCATGAAGCTCTCTGCCGAGAGAGTTGCATGCTGGGCCGCGCAGAAACAATGCACTAATTAAGGCAAGGCTCTCGACACTGGGTTCATTGCAAGTCCTTGGATCTCGGCTGGACGGTGGAATGAGCGGAGAGGGAGGGTGGGTTTTTTTTCCCTGATTAAATTCAGATCAAGGGAGCTGACACAATCTGGCTTCAGTCTGGGCTTAATGAATGGCTCCAATTATTTTAGTTGCAGGTTGTATCTGTTCTGACAGGAACAGTACACACACACTTATGGCACCTATGTAACAACATGTATGGCCCTATCAACTCTCAGATTTACATCTCAATATATAAGCTATATGCTGCCTAACAAAAGGCATATGTTACAGTCTTTTCCACACTATACGAGCTATTATACCTCACTAAAACAAAGTCCCTATGCTTCTCTACAATGCTACATGCACATTACTAAATCGAGCAAATAAAGCCCTAGATTCAATGTAAGCCAACTCTATCAGGCAGTGGGATGGGGTTGGAAAGAAAACATAGCCATAAGGTAAATCTTAAGGCAGATTAAGCTTTTTTATGTGGTGTAGGTGTGAAAAAATAACATAAAAAAGGAGAGGAGAGGCAATGTGTAGATTTTTTTAAAGGAAAACATTAAAAGTCAATAAAGCTTTCCAGTGTAATATGTGAGCCTATTTTAATATTGAATTCATCCCGTCAGTCACAAAAATTAATGTGGCGTAACTGTGCATGATATTCTACAAATTGACTGAAACAAGAAGCAGAGTCGGTGTAATTCAAACAGGCAGTTTGGCAGTGGACAATGACGTGGTCTGCTATGAAGCAGGAGGAAAGCTTTCAACATGTGAAATACACTTCTTCAGACTGCAGCAGCTACTCGCAGGTTTGTGGGCTGCAATAATGGGCTAAAAAAGAAAAAGAAGGAGTAGTGTTACAAACATTGGAAACAATGGCTAAACTTGCACTACAACTCCTACAACAACAGTTGCTTGAGGAGCTCAGTTATTGCAGTTTTTACAAGTAGAATCAAATTTACCTCTAAAAATGTGAGGTTACAAAACTTATGTCAGCCTTGCACGCAGCTGTCCGTCACGCAGCGCTGCGCGTTTGATGTCGGTGTGTTAAATCTGCGATTGTTGTTATTGTCACGATTTGCTTTGATTTAAACGTGCCGAGCTGTATCTTCATTTCTTTCTCAAGCAATGAATGAAACAAGATTCACCAAAGTGAAGGAGATTGAGAAATATCACTCACAGCCTACGATTGATTTACTATTTCTTTGAACCTTTCACATTTGGAATGACTTGCTTTTCAGAAAAATCTCAGGTCTTAACTGCATATTGTAACAACAGAGGTGAAAGACCCTGGCCTTGAAGCAGAAATGTTATTTTTATGTTGGTTACAGCTTTAACTGTTAGTTAAAGCCTCAAAGCAGCTGCTAGCAAGTGCAATACCAGGCAAAAAGAGAATGTGGAAAACTCAATATCACTCCGGAAGCGCTTAAACAAATGCTAAAGCACAAGATCTCGCCATTAAGTGGGCTAATTAGAGCCGCCGTGATTTCTATATAAAAATAAACTTGTCTTTGCAGATTAAATCTCATCAGATTAAAGAAAATAAACTTGTCATAGTAAATCAAATCACAAAGAAGAGCTGGAGAGAGACGAGCCTCTCCTCGCCACCTAATTGACACCCTTTTTTAAATAGCTTCCCTTTGTTCAATTGACCCTGGAAATTAGAATAGTGTAATTGCGGGTGTGAAATCCTTTCTACAAAAGCCGTCGTATTCTTTGAAATAAACAAGTCAGCTCTTCACACAATGGAAGCTGGACTCTGAACAATAGCTTTTTCTGTTGTATTGCCATCCTTTTGTAAAGGAACAGCAAGGCCATTTATAAAACTGTCATATTCCTCTTGCATTAATAACA
The DNA here is from genome assembly GCF_013358895.1 of Oreochromis aureus. Lineage (NCBI taxonomy): Eukaryota > Metazoa > Chordata > Actinopteri > Cichliformes > Cichlidae > Oreochromis > Oreochromis aureus. Next base: position 36,039,875 of record NC_052956.1, on the reverse strand, counting down.
AACAGCATCGCTACTAATCAAATGAACTCCTAACCCTAGTGATTGGTAAAAAACTGCTGAAATGTCAGTGCAGTAGGTGAAGAAACCTAAATTGAAAGGTATTAAAATTGTATTTTGGCCTTCTTCTTATTCCAGTAGCATCCCCACCTTCAAACACACACTTTTAATCCACGCTCTAAAACTCCTTCCATCGGCATTGTTTACTGACAGTTCATTTATGGTTTTCAAAATCATCTCTTTCAACTTGGCAGCGACAGCTATGGAGCTCGGCGAAGACTGGGAAACAAACGCACGCTGTCTGCCTGTCTGTCTGCGTGTCTGTCTGTCTTGGGCTGCGAGGTTCTTCACACGTGACAAGTCTCTGTTCGGCAATCTGCTTTGTGTGCTGATTTGTATCAGGCTGTTTTGTACGTGACAGAAGAAATGTGCAAACACGGCAGGTTTGTGTACGTGGCGATCTGTGTGTGTGTGTGTGTGTGTGCATATGTCCAGCAGATAGAGTTTTAGTTAAGCATTTTCAGATGTGCCGCTACAGCTGGCGACTGAAATAAGAATGGGGCTTTTATAGCCGGAAATAACTCAGCTTAGCTAACTAACAAAACTTGAGTAGCAGAGAGGGGAACATAATTTTGTGGGCAGAAAGGGAGGTGCCACTCCTTATAATTTCATTTACTCTAAATAATTTGCCCCAGTCAATTAAGTTAAATGACCATGACAAACTCGGCCGTCCCGTATTAGAGAGAAACACATTTGATTATTGCCCACTTACTACATCCATTCACACTCTCGGCACAGGTAGGCAGAGCTATGGAGAAAAATAGTTCCCTCTGCTATTCCTTGGAATACTGTTACTTAAAGCAATGATGTCGGCCATTACAGCAAATTAGAGAACTGGCAATAGTTGGACAATTGATGGGCTAAGTTTTCGTTACAGTGCTGTAAAAGTATGTAAATATAGGAGCTAAAGAGTTATGCACTGTATACGCAGGAAATTAGGCAAAGAGTGAAGTTATGGTGTTAGGTGAAATCCTGATGATGACAACTGCAATAGCTCAGAGAGACGAATCATTGTCTTCCACCAAGTTAAAAATCGACATTTTTGGGACTCGACATCCATTTCAACACAGTCATTCATATTAAAAGTGAGCAAAATGAATGTATAATGTGTTATAATGTGCTTTATAGTGGGGCTTGTGCGGGCACAGTGTAGAGCAGGGGAGAATTTTGCTTAAAATAAATGTAAGGAAAATATTTTCGCTTAATAATATAAAGCATAAAAATAGTATAGGACAACGGTCCCCAACCTTTTTTGCGCCACGGACCGGTTTAATGTCAGACAATATTTTCACGGACCGGCCTTTAAGGTGTCGCTGATAAATAGAACAAAATAAATGATACGACCAAGACAAAAACTGTGGTATTGTGTAAATATAAAAATAAATGTGGATTCACTGTGTAACTGTGTAGCAGCGTCCTCCTGAAATGCAGCAACAACATTGAGCGTAACATCCTCCGCTCTGCCCCTTAATGCCCCTTAATGCTCTCTGGTCACTATGCAAAAATATTTCTTTCAAAATAAGACGCACAACTACAACACGGGGAAAGACCCTGGAAACCCAGTTAACGATAAAAACCCTGAAAACTATACATTTCACACCTGAGCCTCAACTGTCACGGACTGGTACCGGTTGGGGACCGGTTATAGGGCATGTATTAGTTTCCATGAATTGTAATGACACAACATGTCAGCTGGAGGGTAGCCATTAAACCCTGGGTCACTCTCCTATAGTTTGCCTTTTGTCCTCTCTCTGCTCTCTCCTTTTCCGCCTCACCCTCAACCATGGCAGATGGCCCCGCCCCTCCCTGAGTCTGGTTCTGCTGGAGGTTTCTTCCTGTTAAAAGGGAGTTTTTCCTTCCCACTGTCACCAATTGCTTACTCTAAAGGGGTCATTCTTTTTTTAATTGCATGGTTTTTACTTCGAGGTGGTGAACTGGGACTATATGATTAAAACTGAATTGAACTGAACTTGTTAAAGACACACTCCGAGATCTTTTTCGCTCATAATTATCAATCAATAAAGCAATCGTTAACCACTCAGAAGATTTATGTCCCGGGGATATCTTTTAGACTGGGTAGTGAATAAGAATTGACCTTTACAGTGGAATTTAAACATATATATTCACGCACAAGACCTTTGACAGTCGGCTATTGTGGAATTACAGGGATTATTTTACATAACCATCATCTTTATCATTGCATTAATTATCATTTCATCCAAGCATTTATTGAAGTTGCTGGCATTATGTTATAATTTGTATTACAGGGGTTACCATAATCAAATATTAACATGTTTATTACAGGTGCAGTTACAACCACTTTAAATCGTTGAGTTAAATCTATAATCTTAAAAGCTTATATGCTGAGTATATTGTTACAGTAAAATAGTAGCTGAGTGAAGGCCTGAATGTATTCAGCTTCTTGTTGCATTTGAGTTTGCCTAGCAACAGGTGACGCAAAGAGGAAGACAAGTCCATGGGGACCTCAAAGGCCTGAGATCATCACCATATTTGAAAGAGGATGCCAGAAAGGGGAACTTCTGTGTCTGCATTTATTTCTTAGAATAGATCATTGTCTGTACAGGGGGCAAAGAATGTTCTTAAGATGCAAATTATGTGCTTGTAAACGCATGAGGGGGCGTCATAATACCCTGATGTTATAAAAGCAATCTGAAGTGTATTTTTGGGTGGGGATTTACGACTGATGGTTTCCAGTGTACGTCTCCCCACGCTGCGTGTATTCATTAAAATCAATTGTTTGATTGACCTCTTCTGGACCATCATTGTTTTACTCTCGTCCTCAATTTCGGACCCGTAACACTATCCTAAAAAAGTTCTGTGGCTTTGTGTTCGTTTTCAACCTACGGGATTAATTTTTATTTCCTTCATAGCAAAACGTGTTTGTGAGGCCGTGTATGTGTCCACTGGTGTTCAAAGACTCATCCTTAGGCAGCGAGGATGCTGAATAGTGATCAGAGCTCAAAGACTGCAAGTGCTGCAGAGAGGAATCTGTGACCTTTCCGACTTTTCTATATCAAAATTTTTAGGCGAGAGAGCAGCTGTCTCCTCTGATCTAAAAACCCCAACATGAATAAGAAACGTTACCGTTCCCGAGTGTCACCAGATAGCTTTGTTGGGAGTGGTGTGTGGTTGGGTGGCGGCAGATTTGCCGGTGAGTGGATATGTATGTATTCCTTTATGCTTTTGCATTTCTTGTTTTTGTTTTCCCTAGACAAAACAATTGAAACACCGTTTTCATCTCCACATATTCTTTGCATTACGGGTAAGACGATACACACTGCAAACTGCGCGGGCGCTGTCATTCGAAACTAAATGAAACATTAAGCCAAGGGACATGGACCCCTATAAGGCAGAAAAAGCAGACGGCATATGAAATGCTTCTGAGGCAACGGAGGGAGGGGAAAAGCACTCAAACGTTTTATATTGTAAGTGGTGCTATCTTCAATGGCCAAACAACTCAATCAGCAATCTGCCGGGACATTTAGAAAATGGGATTCTCCCTTAGTGATGACTGCAGGCATTCACTTCCACAGTGATAGAATGATATCAACCAATCCACTGCTTTTATTTACCTAGAGAGCTCCATCTCAAATTTAATATTACAGAATGTATTTTCACATCTGCCCAGCTAGTTTTTATCGGAGGTCAAAATGTTTCCAAAACTACAGTGCTGTCATTAGAAGACTATCATGGAAGAAGCATTAAATGAAAACATCTTGGCTCTGCTGTGCTGGTATTGCAGCCTGTGCTGCCGAGGAGCCCACGGACTGTAAATGGGGTGCAGTGCGCTGTGGGAGCCGCTGCCATACAGACAGATTACTCTTGTCACTGTTGATCTACGTGGAACGGCTGGCCATTACCGAAATGATCTCAGGCCGCATACAAATGCACGTTATATAAGCACAGCGCAGGTGGACAATCGGCTTGAGATAGATATTTGATGGAGACAAGTGGTGTGTATTGTAGGCTGCACGGTGAAAGATAGATGGCAACACGGGCCGCGGTAAAGTGCTTGTACACATGCACGCACACTCACAGGCCGAGACACATGGGAGACTCGCACATGTGCACACATATGGAGTCCCAAAGCAGATAAAGCCGTCAGTGGAATTAATATCTGTGTTCTGTAGTGCTTTGGGCCAAAGCCCTCACCGTAAACACATCACTCACAGTGCAGCCAAACGGCCAAGGGATCAGACCGAGGGCTGGGAAGGACGGGAAACTTTAAGTGTGGGGGTACCTTGCAGCTGAGCAGCAATAAAACAGTAGGAAAGTAAACACAAGGAAGGAAAGAGGAAATGTTCACGTATATGTTCTCTTTTTCTTTTTGGTAGGAGACTTTTTTTTTAAAGACACTGAACTTTAACTGAACATCAGTAGTGCAATACTTGACATGAAACATTAGCCTAAAATCAGGTGATAATGTATGTTTTTTTATTGTTAAAAAACTTGCAAAGAAAGATTTATTTTTATTTCTAACAATCGCCTCAGTCTACACATAAGTGTTGTTTGTGTGGCCAAAGCCTGACTACTCCTCTCAGCTCCCTCCAAAGCATCAGTGTGTGATCCTTTTGGAAAAAAAAAACTATTAACAACAAAGTAATACAATCAAAGATCAATTTAAAAAATCACTATAAAGAGCATGGGATAAATAAATAAATAATAATAAAACTCTTAGAAATTAAATTGTACAAAAAGAAAAGAATTAAATATGAATCATAAATCAAATCGCTATCCCCAAAAACAGATGGAATGTCTTTGAAGTTCTTTTGTCTTTTAAAACTTTACAGAAAGAATCTGAAGTTGAAAGTAAAACACTTTTACTCTGATAAGCAATTTCACTGATGATAAAAATAAGACCTTCTGTGCTTTTTGTAATAAGAGTCTCCCAGATTAATAAAGAAATTTGAGTTCAAAAGTTCCTTTCATAATAGGAAAAGAAGTCAAGAGGGAGGAACATCCAGTTTAAAATTGTGAATCCATTCATTTCACAGCTAGAAAAATGTGTTAAATTCAGTTTGTTTGTTTTTTTCTTTGCTTCCAATTGGGATAAAAAAAAGATCATATATATGTTGATATGTATTAATGCAAAAATCTTTCCCCCAGGTCTCAGGATTAATCCTGTGTGAGGTACATTTCATAACAACACTTTAATGAGGTCTTAATTGCACATTCCCCTGTGTTAGTTATAAATTTTACAAGCCAAAAGATGCACAAAACCACAGACGAAAACAGCCATCTAGAAAATAAACAACCAATTCATATATATATATATATATGTACATATATATATATATATATATATATATATATATATATATATATATATATATATATATATATATGAATGTGTGTGTGTGTGTAATTTTGCAAGATTATATTATGGAAGAAAAATTTACAAATCCACTAAAGGTTACTAAAAGCTATAACCTGCAAAAGATTGTACGCATCTTATTTTTTCACTTTTTTCCTAAACAATAATTATTAAAAAAGTGTAGAATATCAACAAGCCCATTTCTTTCCATGACAATGAAATAAGTGTTGTTGTACCAATCTCTTAAACTTTACTACAGCTAACATGTCTGGCTTGAGAGGCTTTTACTCTTCTTCATACAGCTAAGCTTCTTTTAAATACCAACGTTAGATTAAGCCTCCTTTGTTCGGTTGAAGACAACACATCTGAAAGATCTGTATCCGAACAGAAAGGAGCTGTTATCATGCTGAGTCGATAAGAAAACACAAATGTAGAAATATTTGATCACGTCTTCAAAGAGAGGCCAAAGCATAAGAGTTTTTTCTGCTTTTTTTTGCCTGTTCGTATCTTCAACTACAAATTCAAAGACTGGGAAAAAGTAAGAAACTAGGATACTTTTTTATTTTTTAATAAAACTCAAATTAATCTCATTTTACTTCTTGCAGATCATGCCCAACAGTTAATGGTCAGTAGGAGGCCGCAGGCTGGTAAAGACGGCCGACGTGGGAGGAGAGGTGGGAAGAGAAGCAGCACAGAGGAATCGGGCGAGACCACAGAAGAGGGGAGAGCTTTGGAAGGTTAGAGCAGCCTCTGTCAGTAACACAGGCCCCAGCCATGGCTGAGTGGGAAGTGCTGATGGACCAGAGCATGCTCCTGTTATCAAGAAAAAAGGCCAGAGAGGGGACAAGCTCAGACAGCCAGGCGATGAGTGAACCTCTGCTAGAATTAAATAAATAAATAAAGTGAGGGAATAAAGAAAGCAGAAGAAAGGAAGAGGCGGCTGCTTGCAATCCAACATCAAACAGAATCCGGGCTGAGGAGACCTGTTGTGTTGTGTGAGGGAGAGAAAGGAATAAGAATGAAGGAGAGACTATGAAACCCAGGGAGATATTTGAGATGGAAAATATCACAGTTTTTTAATAGGACACACTGAGACCAGACAAGGGTAAATGTCAATACAGCAGAACAGAGACTGTTGTTGTTGTACTCAGCATAGCTGCTTTCTAGGTCCATGCTCAGCTTTTGGCAGCAGAGAGCAATAAGCTTCCTACATCAACTCTAGAGCCTTACATACATATGTCCCCATCCCCCGGGCCACGGATCGGTCCGTGAGTGGTTTGGTACCGGGAAGCAAGAGTTGAGGCTCGGGTGTGATCTTCAGGGTTTGTAGTGTTTTTTTTCTAAATCTTTTTTATTGATAACTTGGTTTCCCTGGGTCTTTTCCTGTGTGTTATGAATAAATCTTCTTTTTTTTGTTTTATACTGGTTTTATTTTGTAGTATTTATCCGCGACACCTTAAAGGCCGGTCTGTGAAAATATTGTCAGACATAAACCGGTCCATGGTGCAAAAAAGGTTGGGGACCGCTGTCTTGGGGATGAACAGTAGCGGAGCTTTTGTTAGAAACAATGCGCGAAAAAAGTCAACAACTCAGTAGCAACGTTTCCCAGGAGGGAGAGATGGGAGGATAGTTGTGACAGAGAGGAAAAAAATGTCCGTATTAGGAAATGTTTAACAAGTCTGCATCTCAAACAACACTAATTTGTGCACGTTTTCATGAATATGAGAGGGAAAAAATGTCAACCTGCTCGTCATCCAAGAAAAGCGTGAAGCAAGTGTAAAACGTTCTCCGCGCATGCCGACAGTAACAGATGGATACAAAAGAATACACAACATAAACAATACCTGTGAAGATGTGACAGTTGAAAGCAAAAGCTATTAAATGTTGGACCACACCTGAAGATAAGCTAAAGACTGTGTACTGTGTTCTACCATCTGGTGCAGATTTTAGTATTTGGCTGTCAGGAGGAAGTGTGTTTACTCTTTGTATGCCTTACAAATGGGTAAAAAAATACACCAGACAAAACACTGAATGATTGGTCACCAAAGACTAGAAATTCTGGTACCAGGCCACCTGTTAAATTCTACCAAAATGCCCAAATTTGCATGTTCAAGAACAAAACAACATGGTTTGCAATTTAATGACCTTTGCCTGAAAAACAAAGCAAAAACAAAAAATAGATAGATGGATAGATTTAGTTAAAACTGTATATTTTAGCCAACCATTATGTTAGAGGACAAATGGTAGCACTGCATCTAAAGATTAGATTCTTTACACATCGCACACAGGATTTTATCTGTCAATTACCTGAAGAAGTCGGAACAGATCCATCCAAGTGATCCAAAACTAAAATAAATGGGTTTCCATTAAACGCCAGTTTTTGTTTTAGAATTTTCTGTACTAAGGACACAGTTTGTTGTAGTAACAAAATGTTATGTCTCAGTGCTAACTGAGTACCAACTGTTTGCAAGGCTAACAAATCAGCTTTGAGGATGTACTGTAGAAATGTTGTAATTTGTGTGCGGCTGGTAAAATCAACAAAGCCAGTCTACAGAAATTAAAGCATCTGCACAAGCAGTGCCAGCATATGGGGAAGTGTCATGTGTGGGCTGATGACTGACTCAGAGATGCACAGCCGTTGTTGAGAAAACAAAGTGAGAAGTGGAGAGGGAGAGGGAAGCGCGAGTTAATTATACACAGGAACAGTTTGAAAGAGAAACAAAGAATTGCATTCAGTTTGGGAATTGGTTTTAAACCAGATTTCTTGTCAAGCACTGAAATATCTTCAGGTGTTCACTAAATATTTTTAGCCCTGACCACCTTTTTAGCTTATCGTCTGGAAAACTGAATTAGAAAGAAAGTGTCACGGGTCATCTATGACCACCCTGGAGTGCTATTCCTGCCACTATCACCAGGGCGGCGTCTGTGTTCCTGTGGTTCCTGACCTCCGCCCACGCACACACCTGCAGCTCATCAGCTGTTGATGAGGCCCTATGGGATTTAAGGCCCAGTTGGAGTACTGTTCCTTGCTGGAGCGTTAACCCACCTGTGTTAGTGTGTCTGGCTTACCTGTGAATTTCCTGTGCTTCCCCCCTGTGCTCTATTCACACCTATTTCTCTGTCTCTTCATTTAGACCCGTGTTCCCTGGACCCGACCCGAATGAGTGTGAGTAAGTGTGATCGCGGTGTTGGAGTGAGCAGATAAAGGCGAAGAAGAGTTCGAGTGCCCCAACCTTTCCCATCACTGTATATATGTACATTATTTCACTGGTGTGTAAATAAACCCGTTCAGCCTCAGCATTCTTGACAAAAAGTATGCAAGACACTAAATTACAGTTCACACAACCTACCCATTCACCTGAAGCTCTTGTTAGACACACACCTGTAATACTGCTGGCTTCATTAAACTGTTAAAGTGACAGCATGCACTCATTTTGACATTTGAGTATATTATAATCCAGCGGTCCCCAACCTTTTTTCCGTCATGGACCGGTTTATGTCCGACAATATTATCAAAGACCGGCCTTTAAGGCGTTGCAGATAAATAGAACAAAATAAAACCAGTACCAGTAGCAAAAAAAAAAAGAAGACGTATTCATAACACACAGGAAATGACCCAGGGGAACAGAGTTAACAATAAAAACCCTGAAAACCATAAATTTCACACTCAAGCCTCAACTCTCACGGCCTGGTACCTAACGACTCAACGACCGGTACCGGTCCGTGGCCCGGGGGTTGGGGACCGCTGTATAATTCACTCACACAATTATGCCCCGGCCCATTTTCAGCATCTGGGTTAGAAACTCAGCAGCCAGACTTCTAACCCATTCAAAGAGACAAAATCACATGTCTGCAGATATACCCATTTTAAAGGTTTATTAATTACTTTCAAACCCTTAAACTAGCTGGGTTCTACCTAGATTATAGACTTAGTCACATGTTATGAAAAGAGCCACTGTTTGCACTCCTCAGGTCAAACTTCAGGTCCTACCTGTTTCTATAGCCCGCCTCACGCCAAAAGGAAATCAGTGTTCCACAGCTGCGAAACTCCTTACAAGGAAAATTAATGTAGGAAAACTCAGTATCTATGGTTTAAATCATTCTGCTTTTGTTTATATAGTAAAATACTTCTCATTCCCTCAATGTTATTTCTTTATTTTTGCACTTATGTAGTTCACTGTAAGTATATTCACAATGTTTATCCAGGTTTTGCATTGTGTTATTTTACCTTTGTGTATTTTTATGATTTTTTAAATGTGATCTCTTTATTGTGTTCTCTAAAGCACATTGTAACTATGTTTTGAAGACTGCTATACAAATAAAGGTTTATAGTTATTATGATTGCATCTCCAGGTGTGGCGTCATTTATTGAAATGAAGTCATCACTGTTGTGCCACATAGTAGATTGCAGTACACAGATGTGGAGATGTTTTGGGTCCAATGTTGTAAAACCCAACCCAACTCAATCCAACTATAATTACATTTATTACTGGTAATTATTGTTAATCTGACCTGCAAACACGTCATTGTAGTTAAGAATTTACCGTATTCGGTAAAATCATAAATACAACAAAAACAAGAAAACACAAATAATTTAGAAGTATTTAAAGCTAAAAAATTATTAAATTCACTGAACTGAATGTAGGAATACTCGACTTCACTGAGAAGTTAGAAATTAATCAAGCAGAACATTCAATCATTAAAATGTTTTTTTTTCCCTGTTCAGGAATGCAATAACTGTAATTTGGCAATCACAAAAAAACCAACAGTCTGTGCATACTGATGGATTAACCATCACAAAAACAACAAAAAAGATTTTAGTAATTACCGACACTGTTAGTTTTGGGCAGCGGTGGCATAAATCTTACAGTGGGTGCTGGTTTCTTACATTTGTTAAGCACCGTAGCTGCAAAGCATCGTGCAGTTTTGGTATCAGTGTGCACCTTTGGCCTCTAATGGCATGCAAATTGTGTCTTTTTTGTTTTCAGTGATGTTTATGGAGCAAAGCTGGAGAGTAATGGTGGAAAAAACCTGATGTTCCGACTTTGATCTGTGTCCTGTTAACCTGGCACGGGGAGCATGTGGGGAGCATGACAGGCCAAGCGTCTCACAGCTGGCAACCCAGTTGGTTTGTTTTTTCTTGACAGCTGTTTCGGGCATTCTCCAAATTAATCCTATTTTTTTAATGAGATAAGCAACTCACAAATATGCAGCAGAGAAATGCAGAGACAAAAGGAATCATACAGTAATCGTACATGTGCCTATTAATTATTAAGACTATCATGTACTGTAGTTCAGACTTGTGCTGGCTTGAAAGTGAATGAAAATGTTACTAAATCAGATCTAGAATGATTTCTGTTGAGACTTTTGCCGAACAACTGATCAATTTATATATTTATTTAAATCACACAAATTTGCTCGCACATAAAAAGCACACAGAAGTTCACGAAAGTAAAATGTTACCAAAAAATCCCTCTCACAATAAAGCTGATGTTCCTTCAGCTAGCATATCAAACTCATGGCCACACTGCACCACATTTGCTTCACTGTTGTATATTTGTTAGCTTCTCAATCACTGTAACACAACATATGACAACAGCAATATTACTCATCAATATAAAAAATACACACTAAAAACCCTTATGAGAAATGTCAGCTAGGTTTTTATTACTAGCTTAAATTTGCAAATTAAACAATGGGCTTTTCTCACTTTTCTCATTTAATCTAACTTGTGCGTCCTCACTTGCCCTCAGCGTGCCATCTTGGAGGATGTCTCATTTTTTTTTTTAAATGCATATAAAATGCATATAGAGGAAGAAACTCACACTGGAAGAGCTGGGATTGACGGTGTCATCTCTTGCACCTCCTCGTGTATTAAAAGAGGTCCAACACAGATGGAATTTACAAGCAAGCTTTCCTTTACAATTTGTATTTGTCGTTTAAGGCGACAGTATTTGTAGATTTTTGCAACATGACAAGATGCTGATTCCAGTAAAACTACACCACTGCACAGTTCAGCTTATCTAATATCACCAAATTCAAATGCAGGAAACAATTTACAGATATGCTATGCAGCTGTGCCATAATATGTATTTTTTAATTACTAATAAGGGCTCTGAATCCAGGATGTCTCGTGTTGTCACGTTGCTGAGCTCTCATTACTACCAAGCTTTTGTCCGTTTTCTGTTTAAACAAGAAAAAGATATCACAAACTTTAATTTATAATATCTCTTTGTGATAGGACGGGTACATGTCAGACAGAGGCTATAATCACAACTAAACAGTTTGCATTTTTGTCATTCATATTTCATCTTTTATACCTAATATGGGAAATGTTCTACATAAACAGGATAAAGTTTAAACTTTCCTGGCAGCCTTTGGGTGAAAACTGACAATGGTGGGTCTGCTTAGTGTTCCAGCTCCCACCTCCCAAGATTCATCTGTAAACACACACTCACACATTCATACTTAAAGAACCTTTGCATACATGTGCACACAAAAACATCCTGCTTAAATGCATCAGAAACCACCCACACTTAAAACCCCGCCTGTCTCGCTTTTCGTCTGTCTGTCTCTCTTCTCAGTTTTCCTGTCTCTCGCTCTCTTTCTCATGCTTCACCCGGGACGTCCGGATGAGCCTCTCTAACTTCTCAATACAGAAATGTCCCCCTCTTTTCTCCTCTTTTCATCTCTGTTTGCCTGCTGCAGTAGGGTTGGGAGCTGACAGGCAATAAAAAGAGCAGCCTGTTTTTAGTCCCCCACCCCAAAATAAAAAAAAGGGGGGGACTGATCCATTATGTGTTGAGTGGTTTGTTTTTCCTCCTTTCTATGTGCTTTGCTCCAGATTTTGGCCTCTTTTAATGTGGTCTTAATAAGAGAGAGGGAATGATTTAACAGATTCATTACCCCAAGCTGCCGGTCGCAGCTTGGCTGTCCATCCAAAATCTTTTTTCTTTTTTTTCCGCACACACAGCAGCAGGATGTCGAAGTCTGTAAAAGTCTATAAAAACCCAAACAAAGATATAGTGTTCGTGAGTTTTTTTATGGCTAGTCAAGTCAACATGCTCATTCAATTAGAAAGATTAATTTTCTCCAGCACGTAGCTGGCAGCCTTGATTTGCGGCGTTGACTCAGACGAGCGCAGGCCAGAGATGGCAGTGGCGTGAGATGGGAAAGAAGACATACAATCCACTCTGCAGAAAACTCAGCTACATCCTTAAAGTGTTTATTGGAAGAAAAAAAGTTTTTTGATGTTTACGATTTTGCAAGAGAGACGGAGAGAAAAACTGAAACACAAACACAATACATGCTCCTATATAGGGAAAAGTGGCAATCACTGCAAGCGAAAGGTGTGCCATATTTGATTATTTTTATGTCATTCACTGCAGCCTTTATAAATATTTATTTTCACCATATTGGTCTCATAAATAATTCAGGTAGAAAACTGGCTCTCAGGGGCTGCGGTTCTTGTTATTGTTACTCTTTTGTTTGCTGCTATGAGTCGCTTCTGGGGCGCTAAGCTACAACCGTCTTTTTTTTATTCTAACAGTCCACACTTGTTCAGAGGAAACCACTGTAGGCCTTTTGTTTACTCGTGATGAGTCTGTGGTCATCAGACATAGCAGTCTGCGTGTTTGCAGACTGCAGAGAAATCAGTCAGTCCAGGAAATGTGCCGTGTGAGTTAGCGCATGCTAACATTTAATCCTATGGTTTGCGCTAATCACACAAACACACAATAAATATGCTTAATATCTATTTTTTCTGAATTTGAACCATATACCTATCAAGTAAAAATAACTACAGCCCACTAGTATTGATACTGGTGCACACAATGTGAATCAATATTTATCAGTATTCACTTTCTTAGCTTAGCGCAACTCGTGCTATAGATCTGGTGATTCAGTAACCATAAACATCTGCTGAAATGGTGTGCCAGTTAAGTGAAAACGAAAGAAAGTGGAAACCATATGTGTACAAAAATGTCATTACAATCTATCTGATGGTTATTGAGGTTTTTCTGTTTGGACAAAAGCAGCAGACCAGATGACAAACTGACAGACTCCATCATCCAGCAAAGCTAAACATCCATTACTTATTTACTTTTTTTCAACTTTTATTTTAGCTTTTACTTAGCGTCTCATCATAATGGACTTGAATCAGAGGGGCAAACATGGGAAAGGTCCCACACTGCAAAATCATTAATGACCTATTTATCACAGAGGTTAAAAGTTCCCAAAACACCAAATTGCACTCTAGTTGTGGGCAGGTTTCTATCGGCAGCTCAAGCGCGGCTTATGAGTTTAACCTGCCTGCTGTGGCAAGGGACAATTGCACAGATAAGGGATGCAACAGATACACAAAATCAGTAAAAAGCTGTTTAAGGAAAACCTCGATCAGATTAAGGTTAAGACTTAAGAGTTTCCCCCCTGCCTGCTGTCCTTAGCCTCTTACGGCTCAGAATGCAGGTGGTGGGGAGACAGCAGAGGGCTGCCAGGTCAGCAGTCAGCACTCACGGGTAAACAAATGCAGGAGTAGGAGGCGGAAAAGAGACAGAGTGCTGATGGGGAAAGAAGTGAAAGACGGTAAGTTGTGAGAATTCAAGAGTCAGAAAAGGGCAACAGAGGTGAGAAACAGTGGGAGAGAAGATGGAGGGTAAATACAATTAGGAGAGGAGGGAGGCAGAATGAATCGGCATCTGTTTATCGGAGATTGAGATCTTTGAAGAATATTGAAGTGTGAGTCTGTGGCGTGTCAGGGGGATGCATGTCGGTGTGTTTACCTGCACTCAGGCTGAATGAGTGCAGGAGGGAAATTTTAAATAAAGGGGGAAATGCGCTGTGAGCGAAATAGGTGTATAATGGGTAGGTGCACAGGTGCGCTAAGATGAGGAAAAATATTGGAAAAACATCCATGACTCTTTAAGTTTCGGTTTATGCCCGTGGTACTTGTGCAAACCATCAACCTGCCATAGATTGCAGATGAAAGTTAGCCTGTATGGCAAAATCCTGAACATTAAGCTTTGCATTGGTTGGATGTTTAGAGTTGATGCTGCAGACAGAAAAAATGACTTGACTCACAGCACAGCTGGAAAAAAAACAGCGAAGGCAGCATATAGGGAAAAAATATCACAGTATTACAATTACAGACAGGCTTGATCATTTTTTGTTTTTCTTCAAGACTATGTAACCTTTTCGAGAAAGTAAATCCAAAAGATCCTGTGATTCCTGCCTTTTTGTGTGTATAATATGTTTGCCTAGCCTTGGGCAAACTTGGAGAGAACTTGGGTTTTACTCAATTCTAACTGCACAAATAGGCTCAGCATCACCTGTAAGTGATATCCTCCTACATGCACGATAGTGGTGGCTGACATCTTCTGCTCCCTGAAGTTTTGTGCACACTAAAAGTTGGTGTGACATGTCAAGGCAGTTTGTGCACAAGCTGGAAGGCAAAAAAAATGTATTGCTTTCACTTGAATAGATACATTCATGTTTAAAAAAAAGATTTAGAGAAAGAAATGTCATCCATTATTGGGCATATCCACAAGGCTGCACTTTAGAGTAGATATTAACAAAATTAAGGGAAAAGCTCAAATAATCTAGTCAACACATTTTCTGTTACTACATCATAAAGGATATCTTATACTTAGCTATAGTTAGAAAGCTATTATGTAGGGGATTTGTTGTCTTGGTAATCAAGAAAATGGACCTTTAGAAGAAGCAATGATAGCTGCAATCCTGTGTGAGTCAGACTTGGTTCTTTGTTTTAAATTCAGAAATAAATCACCTTTTCACAATTTAAAAGTGAAAAAATACCAATTTAACATACAAATTAGTACTTATAAGTAGAGATGGACTGATCTGATATTAAGTATCGGTATCGATCCGATACTGACGTAAATTACTGGATCGGATATCGGAGAGAAATAAAAAATGTAATCCGATCCATTAAATATCAAAAAAGCACCTCACAAAACTTGCGACACGGCGTAACTGGGCTCATAACCATAGCACGTCAGAGCATTATGCGTCACGTGATAGAGCGGCTGTGTGTATTTGTAGCCTCGCTAGCAAACCAGCATTTCATCTCCGAGGAAGTTATCCCAGAGAGAAGTAAAGCAAGTGTGTAAGTTCATCTCTGAATGTTTGTAAAGCATTCCCACGTTAAGCTTAACAACCGATGCCTCTTCTCTCTCCCCCTCCTGCTGCTACTTCCATCATGAAACTGATCAATGATCAGCTGATCGGCTTTTCTGTCGGGAGCAGTGTTGGTCAAGTTACTTGAAAAAAGTAATCAGTAACTAATTACTGATTACTTCCCCCAAAAAGTAATCCCGTTACTTTACTGATTACTTATTTCCAAAAGTAATTAATTACTTGGTTACTTAGTTACTTTTTAAAAACACGATTTACAACCTGAATAGGTGATAAAGCGATAGATCTTTCAGCCCAATTCTACTTTTTCTGCATAATCCATCATACAAAATGTAATCAAATGGAAACGTCTCTTTTTAAAACTTGTTTTATTAGTTTTAATCTTTTAACTTTATGCATCAAGCAAAAATTTAATTATATGCAACATTCTCTGACTGGAAGAAATTTGTTTAACATTTAAACCTATTTTCTGCACATTCCAGCACATAAAATAAAATATGTTTTTGTGTTTACACTCACTCTTTCAAATAGATGCAAGTAAAACACAGCAGAAAATAAATAAAATCAAAGACTAGTGGTCCTGTTGCTCTATTTTCACCTATAAAGCAGGAGTGGGTTAGGCGGAGGTTTACCCTGGTGCAGGTGTGCCGCAGCGGTCAGTGGAAGAATCCGCGAGTTTCCCTGTGAATTTTACTTTACGTCATAGCGCACTCGGTGCTTGCCTGGAAGTTTAGGGGTTTAAAAAGAAGTTTTCTTCCCACGCAGTGAACAGTGGACACTAATGTTTTTGTCACTTTTTATGGAATCAAAGTCAAAGTAAGGTCAGTACTTCCACGTTTTAAACCCTGCACACTCATACTCTCTCCCGCACTCGATATATTATCCATTGTTGATCTGCAGACAGCTGTTGTCACGAACGTCGCACTCGCTTATGTCACTGTCATGACACATTCTTGCAAAAAAATCACGGTTTTAGTAACGCAGCGTTCCTACGTGAAAGTAACGGTAATCTAATTACTGTTTTTGCAACAGTAATCCCTTACATTACTCGTTTTCTTGAAAAAAGTAATCAGATTACAGTAAACACGTTACTGCCCATCTCTGGTCGGGAGTCCGTCTCTCTTCTTTGTTTTTGGCCCACTTTGCACCAGAAAGAGGAAACCAGCGGCTGAACAACAGCAGCACGTTTAAGCTTGATAAGCTGTTGTTAGAATTTATTTAATATTACTTTCTACACCAGGATCCTTTTCTACGTAGCTGACGGCTGGTAACTGTGCAGGGGCGGATCTAGCAAAGTTTAGCCAGGGGCGGCGATAGGGCATTAAAAGGGAAAGGGGGGCACAAAGACATACTTTTCTTTCTTATTCTCATTTAAAATGTCTCGCTTTTAATAAATAATTATCCGAATCTTACACCCAAAGCTTTAATCTGATGTAAAATGTATAGAAGTCCATTACTGTATATAGTAACTGTTAAGTCTAATATACCCTAGTAAGCTATAGTACTTTTTCCTTTGGGAAAGTACCATCTGTGCAGTCTGCAATTCTGTTGAAGAAAGATGTTGAATCTATTTAATTATTCTTGAAAAATAATTTAATTCTGTGCATTTTTTTCACACTGCATCAAATTAAAGTTCATTACGTCGATTAAGCATCACGAGGGTGGGGGGTGGTTCCCTATTTTTTTTTGCTGGGAGTTTGCAACCCTGTTAGTTAGGTTGCTTAATATTTCTGCTAAGTACTCTTTAAAATACCAGAATAGGGAGGATGCAATAGGTTTAAGTTTATTAGATTGATCAGTGTTGCTGAACTATGAAATATTTTGGGCGCAGTGTATTTTTTACATACAGGTATAACAGAATAGCTTTAGTGTTGTTGTTTATTTAAACCTGAGTATGAACTTATACAAAATGCAGCAATATATTAAAAAACAGTTTTATTGATTAAAAAACACACTATATCGGATTCATATCGGTATCGGCAGATATCCAAATTTATGATATCGGTATCGGACATAAAAAAGTGGTATCGTGCCATCTCTACTTATAAGTACTTAGTACTTACAGGACAGAAGAAAAATTGTGCTTCGGGACACAGATGTAAGAGTAAATTCATGCCCAGAAACGTGAATCGATAGATTGGAGGTCATGACTATTTCTTGGTTGTACATTTCTACTGGTGAAAACATCCTATTTCCACTGGCCTGTCATCTGTTGGCACCTTTATCGGCACCATAAAGCCTGGAGCCTCTAGGTAAGAAGGTGCGGTGTTCACCTGTCAGTCAGTGTCAAAAGTAGCCTGGAGAGGCTCGTGTCTTCAGTTTTCCCAGAGGAACCTCGCTGACCTGCTCCGTCACTCAGCGCTGAAATGCTGACTGCATGCAGCGTAATTTTATCCCTCCCCTTGAAATACTGAAACATACATCAGATACAGATGCCTTAAAGAGGAAAGAGGACATTTTTATGTCAATTATCATCGGGATTCATTCTTTCAATATATATGTGTGTGTGCATGTATATGTTTAATCTGCTTTAAATCATTTTTTAGGCCTGATACTTCTTCTTTGTCCTCTACTTGTACCATTTACTAAAGATTTTTTAAGGACATGCTTGGTGGCATCTGTTGCTGATGCCACCAACTAATGTTTTAGTGACAGGCTGCTAGTAACAAAGTATCTATAAACATACAATTTAAAAGTGGTTCTTTGCACAGTTGCCTGTTTTGTGTAGCCACAACACGGGTTCATCCCTTGAGTTGGGTGTTTGTTTGTTTTAATGCTTGAACGAGTCATAATTCAGTGCTCACGAGCCAAATTCCTGTGAAAATGGTCGGGTGTAAAAACTGAAAATGAGTAAAAATTGCAAGGAATTCTGGCTTTTTAGAAGCAAGGTTTAAAGAAATGAGGGGTAGCTCCAGATTTCTGCACAGCACACAACTGTATGTGTGTCTGTGTGTGTATCACCTGAATCGCTGACATTTTGACTGTAAACATCTAGTAGCTCCTCCACAGATGAACCACCAAAGCCCCAGTGTCGATGTATTTTGTGCTGTCAAAGACCTGCACTGGTAGAGAATAATCAATAGAATGAACAAAGCTCCTGCTGTGAGGGCTTCTTACCACAAGGAAGAAGAATCTGTGTTCTTTAATGTCTGTGAGGTCTAGAAAGCCAGACCACCTAGAGCCTGACCCACACAGCATGCAGACAACTTTAATCTTTTACTACTACCGAGACATAAAGATAGAATCAATCTGGACTCTAAAATGGAGTGTTCAGGACAGAAGATTTAAGGTGTTTTATCCTCCCTGCTGAGGTTCAGAGTTAAATGTCTGTTTCCTTGATCTCCCTAAAGTGCTTTATAGACCCCTTTTTTTATTGCTTCCACAAATTGTTTCCCATAGGTTAGCCGGTCAGAGATGTTCATGCATAAAACTGTCCCCTCGTCATCTTTATTCATTGGCTGTCTCGCTATTTGGTTGCTTTGTGGAGGCTTTAAATGCCTCTTCAAAGAAGTCGTGTTTTCTTTCAACGAAAACGGTTCTAACTGATGCGTTGAGATGCAGTGGCAATTGAAGGTTCAAAGACACAAGCTTTTCACACACACAAAAAAGTCACGAAAATCTGAGATTGGAATGTGAAGTAAAAACATTCCTCTTTGACCTGACAAATAACACTGCACCATCATTCAGCGAGACACTCGGGACCTATACACAATGGCTTTTCTTTTCTTTTTACCTGTATTATTTAAAAAATGGAAACATTTTCATCACTTTGTAAAGAAAAGAATTGTTTAACCTGTTCAAAAAATGTCCTATTGTGCCGTGTTCTTTTGATGGGTTCACCCTTCTGCTCCAGCAGAAAAACCAAAGAGGGAATATAAAATACATTTTCTTTTCTTTTCAAATCAATAGCAAACAAAAATCAGAAAGTTTTAAATCACAGTTATTAATTAATTAAATTCAAATGCATGTATACAACAATTACAAGAGTATAGCATCTATTTGGTCTGGACAAAAAATCATGTTGAAGAGTTTAAGGTGAGAAGCCTGAGCACTTTCTAAGTGAAGAGCTAAAGCCATTTCCTGAGAAGAAAGCTTCAAGACCTGACGTGGGATTTTTTGGGTTTGTTTTGGGGGGTTTTCCACAGTTTGTTAGGTTTTTAACTCGGGGATATACTCCACAGAGATCTCACAGATCTCATACAGCTGTCAAACTGCTGTCTCCTGGCCATATTTATGCTGGTGTAATTACTAAAGCCAGATGACAAGTTGCTGACAGATGGTGGATAGATGGGCTGTGCCCTTGAGTTTGGACTGCGCCCACATGGCCGCTTCATCAAAAACATAATAATACAGTAGGTGGATGTTGCAGAGTCACACGTACGAGTTCCAAACCCAAGGACACAGGAGCGTCTGGAGGTCTGTTCTGAAATTGGATGGTAATTACACATTAAACGCGGAAGAAAAATGCAACTTTAAATGTTCACACCGTTTTTCCTCCCCAGGAGGAACATACTGCCGTAAGTGCCATAAATATATTGGCACATAAGTATTTTTGACAGCAAGTTCCCTCTTCTGGGAGCACTTCAGTTAATGCCTGTTGGGCGAGAAAAAGGAGGACTTTTCAAATGTTGCTGCCATCAATCCACAGCATAGTTTTCATCTGAGAGAAGAAATGGTGGGGGGGAGCCATAACGTTATGTCATCTGTCAATAAAATACTTTCTTGCTCCCAGAGCAACCATGCAGCGCCATCCGGTTTTCAGCAGATTGAAATGTGTATCGTCTTTCCCATAATTCAAAAAGTATGTGGTGGCGAACACGTCACTTCAGCTATGTTTAACGGAGACAGAGGATAACAACCAATAGCACAGGCACACACAGCAGCGTTTGCTGTCTGGTGAGAAAAAGAAAAGTTCATTTGCAGGTCCTCATTGCAATCGTGTAGTCGGGCTTGCCTTGCATTAGGCCACAGTTACCCACCTTGGGTTCACTGCAGGAACTAGGCCATAAACCCTTCATAATTCTGTCAGTGCCGTATTATTTCAGCTGCTACGGCCACTCGCAGCAGAGCCAGGAGGACAGTTGATGTTGGCGTTCAAGAACAACGAAAGAGTGCATTAAAAAAATCGCAAAGTGTGGTGCCAAACAACTTCACCAGCTCATCACCATCTGTTTTGCCCTTGCATAACTCAGATTGTCCAGCATGGAAACTTAAGGCTTTTTAACATGCGGTTGCCTAGCTGCGACAGTTTTGCGATGTCACAACCAAAAACAAAATGTGCTCTTGTGCTTTTCGCAGCTGCCAAGACTTTGTCGACAGCCATGGAGGAACATAGCACAAATCCAAACACGGCAACCGGGCAATTTCGTAGATTTAGTCACCAGAGTCACCTGACAATAATGCTCCCACATTGTCTTTCACACTGATTTCCAGACGCTCTAAATACAATTTAAGAGGATGGAAAAAAATATATATATATAAATTGCTTTTGGTATTATGAGCACCTAATGGAGAATATATGCCTCTGTCAAGCATAGCAGCATCAAGCCTATAATCTGTGATTTGTTGCGTTATACAGATAAAGACTGAATCGGCCGTTTGATTATATTACCCCCTGGAAGTCGAGGAGATGAATTTTTTACGAGTGCACATTAGTTTGCCTTTTATTTATTTGCAGGCAAGCACGACAAAAATATTTACTGGTGGCCTTTTCATCTCCAGCCTTTTTTCACCAACAGCTGAATAATAGTTGGTTTGATTGGTATTAAAGATTGAGGATTTTGTAGCTGTTTACAGAGAAACACAATTATAATGTCAGAGCAACACTGAGTTTGAAAATTTAGAGATAGTTAGCACAGGACATGCAGTCATTCAGTCTGTGTGAATGTGTGTGTTTGTGTGTGTGTGTGTGTGTGTGGGACAGGCCACGTACCCGTCATCCTGTCTCCAGAAGGATTTAATCTAGTCCCTCAGGCCTTGCGCTCAAAGGCAGTGACTGACAACTGGCAGAGGGTGTGAGAGATATGCATGACTCGGTGTACTGTAAGTCTGCAAGCGTGTGTGTGTGTGTGTGTGTGTGTGTGTGTGTGTGGTGATTCGGCATAGCTCTGAATGCTGTTTGATTTACTGTGTCTGTTGCATCGATATGTGCATTTGCAGAGTATGAATGAGCATTCAGCCATACATGACCATGATTTAAACGTGTACTTGCATGATGAGTGGTTAACACCCAGCTGCAGTGGGCCTGCATAACCATATTAATCTAGAGTGCAAGTCGCCCTTGTTGAATGCCTTGTATGCTTTACAGCTCGCACTGAGATGCCAGGCAAATGAGCTCATGTAGAATTACTGTTTCTCACACGGAGTGAAATGTTCATTTTCAATTTGAGGAAGGTTAGGGACAGTTTTGAGAAATTGGCAACACTTACAAGTCATTAATAAAATAGTAGAAATGAAAAAACAAAAAACAGTAATAATGGAAGTTAATAAACCAGTAACCCCCAGTACATAACAGCCTATAATCATGTGACCACCATTCCATACTTACTGTAGGCTGTGTGATGACAACTGAGCAATCTCCATAACAGATAGCCCATCTGCAGTTAGACCATGAAATGCTTTTTGACAGCTCTGGAAAAAGCCAGCATGTGAACTGTGATTTCAGATTATTTCTGTGAACGCTGCTTTAATTTGCCTGGGATATTATTTTACTGTAAGTTTCTGTAACTTAATTTGCTGATTTATTTGAAAAAAACCTAATGTAGCACTTCAGGAGAATGTATTTGCTATTTCTTCAAAATCTGATGTGAGATTGATCTACAAGCATGGCTGCCGCACGTTGTAATCAAATGTTTATATATTTCAAATGAAAACCTGCTGGATACGCTTGTCACTTGAAGGCTGAATAAAGATTTGCTTTTCATATAAAGGCCTTGCTGTTAATTATAACAGTGTACAGCTGCAGGTGACTGTTGGCTACAAGAGCGTTATCAAGCTTTGAGGCTGTGAATGGTTGCACTGTATGAACAGTAGTCTCATATGTCAGTCTTCAGGGGGACTACTGTTGCAGCGCTAAGCCTTGTCATTGTTACAGTTGCTACTGTTGGATAGGGGACACACTTATACTGCTGGGAGCTGCTGTATGTGTGTACGCTTGTGCGTGTCTCTTTCTACCTTATGCCTGTGTGCATACCAGTGTGTCCTCGGTCATCTGTGTGCTTTCCATTGTGAGACTGTGTAAGTGTGTGTATTTTGGCATAAGATTAGATACTGTGCCGACGACAACAGGACCACAGTTTGGTGCCAAGACACACAGTGCCCCCTAATTCCTCCGTAATCCAGCCTGTCTCCAGGCAGGTGATCCCTGTGTGTCTTAGTGTGAGTGCATCCGTACATTCCCAGTGGCACTCTGGTGACAACAGCAAACTGTGGCTACTTACTTAATGCTTTGGAAACTCATTTTCCCATCAGTCTGTCACTCTTCCCAGTAACCAGCAGGCAAAGCCTGTCATAGCCCTGGTTAATCCTTATCATACCCTTTGTCTTTCACAGAGGATCATTACAGCTATTAAATATCAAAACAAGGCCACTTTGGTACTACCATCAGTCAATCTGTCAGCTTTTAGTGTATTACAAGGGCAGCAGTGCTATGTAGACTTGTAAACCTCTTACTAACTATAACTTTGTTTGGGTAATTAGGCACTTTTTAGATAAAGTGTGATGTTTCCATTGATGAAATATCTTTGTCCTTGCAGTTTTTGGCCAGCTGACCTTAAAATTAGGTTTATCACAAATTAATAATGGTCACGTCTAATGGAAGACATGCATTAAGCCTTTTTTAAACATACCACTGTGTCAAATAAACGGTATAATGTTATTGATCGTCACTAAAAATCACTTCTGAGTACATCCTAAATGCGTACATTCTGACTCCACCACCGGTGTGGCTTGTCGTCTGCCAGTTGGATGATCCGTGGATTGATCCCCAGCTCCTCCAGTCTATGTGTCAAAGTGTCCTTGGACAAGATATTGAAACCTGAGTTGCCCCGACGCATCTATGGGAGTGTGCATGTAAATGTTAGCATAGGCACAGATAAAAGTACATGTATGAATGAATGAATCACTTTTACTTTAAAGATCACAAAAATTGCTCTTTTAAACTATATGTGATTAAAATTTCTACACGCAGTTTCATCATCTCTTTATCAGTATGCCTTTCTCCTCCTTCTCTTCATCTGCCTCCTCCACCACTGCTCTCTCCATCCTTACTTCCACCTCATCCTCTTCCTCCTCACCTCAAGCCTCATCTGATGACCTAAAGTCAGAGCTCTAACATATGAAAACCAGCAAAAACTAAATCAACAGAAGACTTATTGTCAGCAGATTGGATCTGTGATTCTCCCATCTCTGGACAGCTCCCCGAATGGCCCAGGGGAAGAAGCAGTTTGTCAGTCTGGAGCTGTGGGACCTGATTGACCTGAGGTGCCGTACAGAGTGCAGAAGGTCAAACGGGTGGTGGGCAGGCTGCAAGAGGTCACCTATGATGGCACTGGTTTTCCTGAGATAGGAGGATCAGGCGATGGTCTCCAGGGGTGGCAGAGGGCAGCCAATGATTTTTTGGGTGGTGTTAATTACCCTCTTTGCAGCCTTCTTGTTCTCAATAGTGGCCCCTGTGTACCAAACACCCAGGCAGTAGGAGAGCACTGAGGAGTGGCAGAAGGCCAGCAGCAGCTTCTGGGTGTTGGTTGTTGGTGTTGTGGGTTCAGGTGAGATAGGCTGAGACATGGGTGCCCAGAAACCTGAAGGTGGAGACAGATTCCACCCGTTCTCCATTTATAAGGAGAGGGGAGTGAAACTATGTGTGCCTCCTTAAGTCCATTATGGGCTCTTTTGTTTTAAGGACGTTCAGCTTTAGGTTATTTTCTGAGCACCAGTGAGACAAATTCTCTACTTCCGCTCTGTACGATAATTACAGATGAATGGCAGCCAGAGTCGTTTGTCCTACAGCGGCCACCGTAGCTAGTATTATGCACTTGAATTAGGAGGGGATATTAAACAAAATTCAGCTGACTGCAGTCTACTGACAGTCACATTACTAGGCTTATTTGACCGACTGTCGAAACCCAATACATTTTCAGTTTTGAGTTTCCTTCATATTTTGTGTTCACACTCATAGGCGGTATTTTTTCTTCTGAATTTCAAAAAGAAAACAAATAAGCATATTTTCCAATATGCTGCAGCACTAATAAATCAAATTAAAACTGACTAACACTCAGTATCACTGTTGCATCAAGCAGAACGTGCAGCATTACCTGAGGTTTCTCCCTTTCCAAAACAAGTCCAGATGTGGATTGGAGAAGCTGTGATTCATGAATGTATTGGGCGAAATACATGGGCTAGAACATGTGTTCATACTCCAGCAAGCTCACACACACATCTGTTCATTTTGCTCTCGTAGAAATGCCCAGGACACCAACAATATCTTTCCACCCACAGACTTTAACATGCCCACTGCATTTGTCAGTCAGCCAGTCAACTCTACCAGGTGTCAATCACCATGCTTGCTGACCAGCCATCACTGTGTGCAGTCAGAATGAATACTGGCCCCCCTGCTGCACTCCAGCCTGAACTCCTCACCCTAACCATAATGCTCTTGGCCTCCCTCCAGCCTCCCTTCGCCCTCCCAGCTTTTACCTTTCGCTCTCTATTCACAACACCAGCATTTATGGACTCCCAGGTCCATCACTCAGGGTACTTTATGTACCCGCACCCCCCGCTCTTAATGCCCCCACCGTACAGCATCCCCTCATCCTTGTGTAGGCTCTTATCCAACTATTCCTGGTATTTAGCCTGAGTGACAGTGTTTAATAACATGTTCAAGAATAAAAGGGCATTATTAAAAGGGTGAAGGGGGAGGGGGCTGCTAAAAGGCCAGTTTGTAGGACGGCCAGGTGAGCAAGCGTGTTTGCACGATGGGCACTCATTCGACGGTGCACATGGGTCATCCTCGTAGCATCGTGTGCTGGCTTGGATTGTGGCTGACTAGAAGGTACTAGAGCTTGTTCAATAATTAGACAGCAATTATCTCAACACCCCCTCCCACCCCCCACCCCAGTGTGTTTTGTTTGACAAGTCAACATTGATAATGCATGGAGTAATAAGCACGCTCCAAGTGCAATTTGGTGTGTAATTCTACGTGAAGTTAGCATTAACTGAACATCACAAAAGGCATTACCGGCATGTCTAGGAATGTGTGGTGCACGACCGATCGTGGCCAATGATAAGGCACCATCTGTTACCCATGAGTGTAACTGTGAGCTGTCCACATACACAAATGCAAATGCACACCAGTCACTTTCAAAGCCCTTCTTTTTCTCTGTTATTATAACATCTTTGGGCACCAGGCGCTACCCTTTCTTCTTCTCTTCGGTTTCTACTGGGGATTACTGGAAGTAATGGGGGTGAAGGGATGGCTATAAACTCCCGACTCCGCTCTTTCTCTTTCGTTGAATTTAGAGACGCAGGGCCTCATAACAGCAGTTCTCCTCACCTCCATGCAGTTATAATTTGATTGGATGTGCTAGCAGGGAAGAGGGAGAGACTTACATTTGGGGGGGTGAAGAAGTGACAAGAAAAACAGAAAGATCAGGTTATACCATTATTTCCTTCATGGTCCCTCAACCAGTCCCTGGTTGTTGTACTTGGAAGAGACTCAGAGTGCGAGAGGACTGCCATGGGGTACGTGACGAAAAGGAAAGGTGACTCCGGCTAAGCAAAATGGCTACAGGATTGTATTTCAACCGAAAGCTTTTAAAAAGTGGCATTGCAATTACTCTTACAAGACTATGGTTTAATTAAAGAGCAAGTGAAATGAACGTCGGTCAAAACAAATGAAAACGATACATTTCCACAAGTCCCCTTTTTCCTACTTGTCTGCCATGGAGTGGGGAAAATGTCCATTCTAATTAAAGTTAAAGACTCGTACTTTTCGGTTATCTGATAGTGGGCTAGAATTAAAAGCTGGCCAAATCAGTTGGGGCGAGTCACTGTTGCAAATAACCATATAGCTCATAGTTCTTTAAAACTGTTAGATTGCAGATATTAGGAGCAAAATATAACATGAAAACAAAAGTTGTTTTCTTCAGCGAGGGTGTTTCTACATGCAATGACGAGGTAGATATAGTGGTGCACTGGGGAGCAGTCACCATCTCAAAGTCCATATTGAATCACTGACAGAGCCAGCTGTTGTCAGTTGGTTTTCTCTCTCTCTTCAACCCTTTTCAAATGGTTGGAAAAAAATCACAAGACATTACAACAAAAAATCTGACAAAACATCGAAACGCTACAGTTTGGAATACATTTAATGGAACAAAAGATCTCTATCTGACTTTGAACAAGAAGAAATCTTTTGTCTGTTTTCTGTCTTTAGTTTTTGGATGCGTGGGTTCCCCATCCTGTTTGTCCAAAAAGTCTTCTGCTCCTTAGATTTTTACATCTGTCTTGAAGCATACGTCAACCCATCTCAGCCCTTCCCAGTTCAACTGTAAATCACTTTCAAGTCCTCTCCCATTACTTGGAGCTTCACATTCTGTTCCCCAGGGTGGTGGCTGCCACCACCTACTGACAGAGGAACGATAAGTAAACGGAGGCGGAGCAACAGGAAACTGACTGAAAACTGCGTTAGGAGAAGCACCAGTGGGAAACGGCAGCAAAGCTGCAGGAAAGCAGTAAGAGGTCTCCACATTGGTAGGAAGATGCCTGGAGAATACTAGCAGGGGGTATAATGAGCGAAATCTGAGATGAGATAGTTAACAAGAAAGTTGTCAGGTCTACTCATCCAACTAACTCGAGAGCTCTGCAGAATGAATAAGTATTGCGCTCTGCTCTCACGAATGAATGCTAAGTTATTTATGAGTGCTATCAGCCAGCATGAACTGCAACAGTGCTAGAACTTTTCATGGCCTGCAAAGTCTTTGATATAATTTAGACTCTCTTTTTGCCTCAGTATTTTTTTAGTTTTAAATTGTTGTCAGGTTTTCTATTTTCTAATGAGGTTTTTTTTTTTGACATTTTGTATTTAATTCAGTTCAGTTTCAGTTAGTTTCCACAGCAGCCTTGCCCATTTCAGTTTATTTATTCTTTTTCTTTGGGGGGGGATTTTTAGTTTTTAGTCTTTTTAGTGTATGGAGGGAATATGCGAGAGCTAACGTTTAGGAAAACAAGTATTACAATAACAAAACATAATTTTTTGAAAGCAGTTAATTCTCAGTCTTGTAGACATCTGGAGTCTCAACAAACACATTAATCAAAGCCTTTGCAGGCAAGATGTGATAAAACTGTATCAACCTAACAAAAACTTCCACGTAAAGAAATAAAATGTCTACTATATTTTAATTTTAGTTTAGTTTTCCCAAGTTCATTTCAGTTGGTTTTAATGTCTTTCAAGATGGTAGTTTTTATTTTTATTTAGATTAATTAAAATGTTTTTTTCACATCCAGTTTAGTTTTTAGTTTAGTTTTAGTTAACTATAATGACCTTTATTATTTATGGCAGCAATGGGATATGCTTACATTAAAACAATACAAAGGCAAGCACACGTTGATTATGTTACGGGCCTCTCCATATAGTATTATATCACAAATTTACTAAAACTTCACTGAAAACCTTTCACTATTATCCCTTAGATATCAGTGTAGCACTCTCCTCAACCAACCAGTCATGGACCAAGCACTGGAAATCAGAACTAGTGCAAATAACCTATGGGCTTGCCCTGGATCTGCTGCTACTTTCATGCTACTTTGGTATAATATCACAGCTGTGTGTCCAGTCCTCAGCCCTGCACTCACCTCCACAGGCCCCTTATGATAAACAAACATGGATTCCTGGTGAACTTGTCAGGTTAAATAAGGGGTTAACCAAAGAGGGGTGGGCAGAAGCTGTCAGACTATTGGCAGGAAACCCCTTGTGGCTTGCTCATATCCAGTGGCAGGGTCCCAGGAGTTTGCCGTGTGCTGTCGTGAGCATGCTATCGCTCCACTAGCTTAATGGTCACAAATCATCCTTTAGCCACTGACAACACGCTAGGTAAGTGTTTTGTGGGTCAAGGACGTCCCTCAGGGAAGACAGATGCGTTACGTGAGCATACACATGTCCCCATGTTCTGTTCTTTTTCCCCTCTTCATTCTCGTTTCCTTGCTACTGCCATCACTTCTGCGCAACATTGCAGTCCACCCCAGCCCCCAGCCACTGCCCTCCACTGTCTGCCAGCTCATGCCGAGGCGATAAAGTCGAAACAAACTGCAGTGCCTTGCCAAAGCAAATTCGGTGGCACAAAGTCGTCCTTCATTTCACAAAAACACACCGAAAACATGAGGCGCACTGACAGAGCGCATTAGTGCCAACAAGTACGAGTGTGTGTGCCTGAATTTTATGTTTATATTTTGTGTGAGAGTCTGTGTATGCGGGTTTCTATGTCTGGGGGCTATGAATGCAGGAAATATGGCAGACCCCCCGCTCCCTAATCCCCATGTCCACCCCGCCTCCGTTAACCACAGCTTTCCCTCCACGCCGGTTGGTTTCTTCCCGTCACACTGCAGCTATCTCAGCTGTCCTGTTTCTTCACTGTCAAGGTGCTAACAAACCATGAAAGGTGTCAATATGGAGGTCCTCTGATCAGAGTTTGGCTTGCACATGAAAGCTCCCATACGTGTGTGCTTGGAACTCGCGCTGGCCCCTAGCGCTGTGCGTGATGGCAGGCCTATGACTCTGTGAGGGGAAACTGACGGTTGGCCAAACAGCTTGACACACTCAGGTTCTCACCAACCCGCTCTCTGTGCAGATGTAAGCAATACATCGACTCCAGCCAGCACAGCGCCGATCCAAACCTGTAAATCTGATACCAATTAGTGGGGGTCTAATCATGTGCCTCGCAGTCCTGGCTTTTGTTAGGATACGAAATAAAACGATGGAAGAAAAGTACAGGAGAGAGCCAAAACTGAGATGCAAAAAAAAGAATCTCCTGCATAAAGTGAACAGAGAAAAGAGGGGCCAAGGAATTGTTTAGAGAAGTGATCTGGCAGCAAAAAGGCTTCAATAGTCTTAATTTAATCTGTGAGGGAAATGTTCCCTGGCCTTCACGTCTAGGAATGAGTAGGTATATCACGGTGGACACATCTGAAATGTGGGGCACTTTGTGTTTGCTGCACTGCTGGCGGCATGTTAGCATGATTAACCACACCCAAAATCTCACCAAACGCTCGTGTAAGCGCCGGCCGACTCATGCAAACACGCACTAAGAGACAGAGGCTCGCGGCCTCTCACACGCATACAGATGCATCATTGTCATTGTTCTCTTCTTGCAGGTGGAGCGTTGGCATTTAACCAGTCAGCAATGCCCCGCTGAGCTCCCAGCAGATTTGCAGTTCATCAGAGGGTCATATCTCTCTCACTCTCTGCTCTATTCATTCATTACTCTGCTCTTAACAGCAGCTTCTGCTAAACTGAGGTAATATACTGCCCCCTAGTGGAAGCTGTCTGTCATATTTTTTTTTAAAAAATAGCATCAGTTTGCCCTGCAAATCTTTCAGCTAATTTGAACCAATAACCTCTCTGTGAACTCGATGTCACTCAGAGTTCACAGTGTCTGCTTTAGCTAAGCTTCTTTTTTATTCCCTGATAACAAAGCTTAAACACATGCCCAGTACTCTAAATGAGACGAGAGCTTCTGTTTGTTAGCTTGAAGCATCCAGTTGGTGGTGACGTCAGCGGACAGTGTTTTCAGGCTCCCAGGCTTAGCTGAAGGTTTGAAGCTCAGAGAAAAATAAAAGCTATTTTATCTATGTGAGGAAAATCTAAGGGAGTAATTGTTTCCTTATCTATTTTGTAACCTCAGTAGTCATTCTCGGTGTCCTTTCTCATTTCCACCAACAGTACAGGTGAAATGTTGTTGTTTTTTTTCATAATCATCAAGAGACATTTACTGTTTCTTTACTCCTTTAACATAAAAATAAAAAGTTATATTAGAAGAAAATATGACTGCTTTTGTCCAGTCAAGATAAATGTCTACATACTCTCTACATGTGAACCGCTACCAGTAAATTCATGATAGATTATAATAAACTAAATAAATGAATGTTCATATATTCATGTCAAGTGGGGAAAGGGAGAGTAGACCCATCCGCAAGCCTTTGTTTAGGGACTGTAATTACTGCTTAATTCTTAACAGCATTACTTTTATTCATATAAACACAGTCCATGACATAAAAAAATCTATTTACTTAAATTTAATTTATGGATTATTATTTGGGAAAACAGTTTGCTTCAAAAATATTGTTGAATACAAAGCTGGAAGTACATTTTACATTATTTTATTACAATATGAAGTTGAATATTGACTTATGGATGTAAAATGTAAATGGGATATAATGTAAAAATTTAACATCATGATTTTATTTAATGTTTGCTGGAAAGTTTGCCATAACGAGCACATGGATTCTTGAGCTATGAGCAAAAGTGTGTTTTGACAGCGACCTTTATTTTTGACCATCATAATCTAATTTGAAGAAATACCCTCAAAGTGTCCCTGAAACACTAAATGAAATGGAAATGAAATGGACAAAGAAATATAGCCTAAAGCCTCCGGTCACGGATTTTACCAGCGCTGAAGTTTAAGAAGTAAACTGTATAAAATATACAACAGAGACTCAACAAAAATGCAGAAAAGAAAAATAATCCCAACTTGAAAATATCTGGTGGTAAATTAGCTTCTATTTTTTTTAACTTCCTAAAGGCTGACCGTGTCAAAGTGCAGCTGTCAGCTTGTAAAATGTAACAGAAAGAAGACTGAAAGCAGTCTGAAGAAGTATACTTTAGGGAATACACGACTTTCTACTGAAGGTCATGAATTATTTTGTCACTTTTTACAGAGAAATTTCTCCTTTTAAATCTTCCTTGAAACTTTAATTAACAAGTCTAGACATCAGTTTGATTTGTGGGTCTTAGTCAGCATAAATTTTAAATTTGTGTTTTTCATGCCTGCAGTGAAACAAGCAAAGCGATCTTATTCAAATAAGTGTTTTTAGAGTTATTACATTTGGAGATTTTATCTGTTGTCTATGCTTTTTTTCTTCTTTTTTTGCCTTTATTATTTATTAGAAAGTGCTTTTTTAAACCATGGGGAGGCTTTATTTTGAAAGAGCATTTGTTATTCATGTTTTATCATTTCATTTTAAAAGGGAGTAATTTAACAGAAATTGCAATTGTGTTGCCTGCTGCCCTTAAAATAAATAAACAAATATATTGAACATAAACAAAAAGAATAATGATTCAAACTAAACACTTTGGTACAAATAAAATTAAAGCAAAGTCACAAGAAAACAGAAGTCTGTTGATGTTTTAAATCGCCACACTGCAATGTTACTCTTTTTTTTATTATTGTTGTGACGCTTGAGCTGAGCCAGAAAACAAAATTTTCATTTTTATTATCACTGAATTTGCAGGAAAATGTATTTTTGGAATATAATTTGCTGTGTCCAGCCTCCTGGTATCACTTCTGCTCTGTGGAACATCAGCCCGGGCTGTTTGTCAATGTTGATTATTGTTTTCTTTCTCTTGACATATCCACATGACCGCCAGCAAGATGGACTTGATGAAGGGGAATGGAGGGAAGATGCTGATGAGCATGCTCGGTACATGCATATAATGCAGTGGAGGGGCACGCACTGGAAAAAAAAAACAACAAAAAAATGGGCCATTGCCTCTCGGCGGCCTCCTTGACAGCATGTTCACTTAAGAACTAGCCTGCTTTTGTATACACTTGTAAGTTAATGAGACCAAATCCTTTGTTTAGCCCACAGTGGATACACAGCTATGATTGTTTTTAAATAGATCCCCACCCCCACCCCCCGTCCCTTATACGTCTGTTGGCTTATACCCTCCAGTACATCAAGTCTAGGCAGTCCGCCTTCCACGTCTGTGCTACTGAAACATCATACAACAGTGTCAAAGTTGTCATCTATTCTGGGCTCTAAGAGCCTGTTAGGGAAGCTGTCTCTGCTTGTCTTGAGGGACTGACAAACAGATTTGGCATAACTGCCCCCCTTAGCCTTCTTTGTACATACTGAGAAACAGAATATACATCAAGGCACAACAGCGCGGTGAATGTGCTGCGAAACCAAGCCAACTCACTTGGTCGTTTGTGATGCTGCACATAAGCAGGAGTTTGTCAGATCTTGTGTTGATCTGTGTTATGTGCTGAAAAAAGTAAGAGACAGCCAGAAGCTCAAGAGCCCAGCGAGCAGAATGGGAGAGGTCAGGAAAAGGTTGCACAGGCTCTGCTGACTTTTACTGTGAGTCTGAAGGCCCGGAGGAGTTCCTCAGTGGACATCCAGATGTAACTGGGGCACACAGTCATGCATTAGAGGCACAGTGAGCCCAGCTTTATGGGGGTTTGTGTGTGTGTGTTTGTGTGTGTCCTGAGTTGCCACTTTCACCTTGGTCCTGCTGCCCACTGATCCCAGACCTAAATGCTGGCATCCATTTTTATTCATTTTGGCATGTAAGGTTTTAGCTCCATGTGTTTTACATTTAAGGCTATGCAGCATCAGTTCAATCAGGGAAATTACTGTTATTTAATAATTTGCTGTGGCTGTTATGAATTTCTTTATGTGTATAAATGGTCAGGTGTCATGAAAAATGCACTGCAAGTTGGAGCTTGAACAGTTTGATGTTAAAAAATTAAAATAATGATATGATGTACAAGAAGAAATTTTAGTTTCATTCACATTAAATCCAAGTTACAGTATGTTCTCTTCCTTTAGGAATATTAGACCATAACTACTTATACTGTCATTTTTTTTCTTTTAAACCTTGATATTAACTCAAATTCATTCTTTGTGCTTTTAATGTTAAAACCATTAAACTTTGTGTGATATTAAACAAAAAAATCACTTGATCCAGTGTCCACTCGCTGCCTACTTACTTTCAAAGCCATTAAAAAAAGAAGTGTATGCTTAGAAATCTTGCTAATTCTAATGTCTAATATGCTATTTTATTTAAAGAGTGCTATTATTTTTTTATATGTAAATAACTGGATACTAGATCAGTAATTTAAATATTTGCAATTTAATTATACAGAAAGGATAGAAGATATAATGTTCAAAAGTACACATGCCCATTGTTTCTTATATTTGTAAATAGGTTTTTTTAAATATTCAAAACTCATCAAAATAAACCAGAAACTTGTAACTTTGTTATAGCTTCTCGAGAAGAAGTAATAATGACCAAATCTTACTGTGTTTCTGCGTGCAGTATTTTATTCTGCTCTCAGGAGCAGATAACCAAAGCAGCTCCTGAAGCCAACACAAGTCATTTCAGTTTTAACATTTTTAATTCTGATCATTTTAATATGTAATTTTTTTCTATTTTACAGTCTTAACATACAGTAGAGTTGTAGTTATATCAAAGTAAACTGTATTTTTTTGCAACAAAAAAAAATTATTAAAATTATTTTGCATTAATTTAACATATAAACAATTTATCCTGTCAGTAAAAAGATATCATCAGTTTCAGAGATGTGCTGCTCCATTTAGCGGATGAAGAGACAACTGAATCTAAATATTTCCAAGAAGTAAGAGTTGCTCTACAAAAGAAATATATTTTCCCCAACATTATTACTTTTAATTCCACTTCTGACACTGCATGTATAATAACACAGATACCAAACGCTACACACGGGAAAAAATGTTTTTGTAAAAATTCCATCTAACACTTTGGTAGACTGACAAACAGAGGGGGAGTTTAAAGCACAGATGTTTTTTTTTAATAACTTTGAATTCTCATATGGTGCAACACAACCTCACCCTTCCTTAAGCCCAAGGCCAATAAGACAGCTGGGAAGAGACTGTGCAGCTGATAGCAGTAAAATCATATTTAGAGAGTCTTTTGACAACAGCCACATGGCAAACAAGTAAGTAATTCACACAGTGGTAAAAACATGTCTGACTCAACTGAAAACCCTCACGGTTCATAGCTAGCTAGTCTGTTAGCCGCGATGCACTGTAGCCGCTAACTTATTTTAGCACTTAAACAGGCTGAGACTACAGCTACATTTTTCTTTTTTTTCCAAGAAGCTTAGTGATGTATACTTTAAATTGAGCTTTTTGTATTGTAATTAGATGTAAATTGCAAGTGCAACTCCCACTAAGAGCTAAAAGATTTAAAAAGCAATAGAATAGATGTACCACACATATTAACTCTCCAACTTTATTTGGGGAATAATCTTTAGTTTTAACCATTCTTGTATTTATTCACCGTATTTATGTGACGACATATCAGCCACAATTTTTAACCTAACAGTAATTCCTAAATATATCAATGAATAGCCCATCCATCTTCCCACTGTTAGAGCAGAGTCAGTTTGGAGACTGCTGGGACACATAACTCCTTCTAAATGGATAAAAGATCAATTATTTAAATATGGAAATATATCTGTTTAAACATCTACAAGATATCCAGAAATTCCACCTACATTAACCTGCCTGTACAAATAAATAAATCCTTCAGTTAAAAAGACACAAAACTGAGATTTTCCTGTTTAGAAGCAAAGATGCATGTTTGCAACTTGTGTGTGTGATCAGGGGCGGATCTAGAGAAATTTTCTTAGGGTGGCATGAGGGTGGCAGAGAAACCAAATGGGGTGGCAAAATTAAAGCCTTTTTTTCCCCACACACATATGCAGGTGGTTACATATGGTTAAAATGATTCAAATGTAGTAAGTATACACGTTTTTCATATAAATATAGTCTATAACTTAATTATTGTCTGTAGCCCACATAATTACACACTTTAGTTACATAAAACATGTGAGTTTTGATGTTATGTACTGTATAGCCTGTATAATAAATAAATATGTAGCCCAATAAGTATAAAATCCAGAAAGCTACACAACATGGGGCGGTTCATTTACGAACACAAGTCTAACTTAAGTTTCACACTGTTTTTTGTTAGAAAACAGTCACATTGTTACAGCTTAAATTATACAAAATGTCAGAAATCTGCACTGTCATGAACAAAAATTTAAACCTAATTTTTCATGATTTGTTGGATTAACCCTCCGAGGTCTGAAATACAACTGGCCATTTTTGACTCCTTTTGAGTTTACGTTTGTATTTCATCCTCAAATTGTTTCATTTCATTTTTTCCTCCTTGCCTTGTTTGGTATCTTTTCAGCTCAAATGAATTTAGTTGTTTTTTCACTGACATACTGCATTAGTACTACTATTACTATTAATAGTACTATTACTGATCTGAAATCACACAAAGAACTTAAAATGCTAGTAGTATTTTTTACGGTAAAAAAACCCCCCACAGACATGTTGAGTAAATTTTTATACCTTGAAATGAAAATATAAATTGTACATTTTGTAAACATATACAACTATTTATCTAAAAATGCAGCCAATACACCTGCCGTTTTTTTTTTTCATTTTGTACAACCATTTAAAAATATTACTAAAACCAAAATGAGAGAACAATCAGGTGTTGCAATAAGATGCCCCACAAATTATGTGTCACAGTAAAAAAAAAAAAAAAAAAAAAAAAAAGATGGTCCACCAAAAGACAGAGGAGAGCAGCACAGGGACAAACCTGCGGGCCTGACAACAGGAGGTGTATCACTCCGCTGGTTTTCTACTTAGTGACAGTGTTTACGTTGCAAATGTGCCTTGGTGACATTCATTAGTGCCCTCACTGGCACACAAAACAAAACGACTACACAACAGAACAACTACACAAGACAACACAACACACTAAGTATACACTCCACACTAAACGTCACAAATCTCCCACATCTAAAAACTCTCTCTCTCGCTCGCTCGCTCTGTCTCGCTGCCATTACCGTCACTCCCAAAACTCTCCCCTCTTCCTAAACAACCAAATCCTACGTGTTGACTTTTTTAAAATTCGACATGATACATTTTCGATAGGAAAGAGGTGGCTTTTTTTCCCTTTCTTTACTGTTTTCGCGCTGTCCTTAGAAAACGCTTAAAATACACACACACATAAAAAACGTGACAACAGTATTTAGAAAAAAGCGTGGCTTATATATATTATCATAACTCTGGATTTACTGGCCTGTAATTAAAATGTATATACTTTGAAGTGCGAACTTTCAATCTGGGCTGAAACAGAGACTCAGCGTGGCTGACAGCTTGTTGCTGTGTCAGCTTAACATAGTCATGTGATTTGGAGGTGCAGTGTGTCCGTGGACCACAGAGAGTTAATAACACTCACCTTGCTTCCATTTCCAGAGTGTAGCATCCAACCACCTGTGTAAAATCCGAAATTCCCATGGTGGTGTTCAAAATGTGCTCTGGCACAATCATAAGCATCGCTTGCTACTGAAAACAAGAAAAAAGCCGGTCCTGCTATGGGCTGAACCATTTGTTAATGGTGGAGGGGGGGACACTATGCAGTATATTCAGTTTTAGCATTTATATTCACTGTTGACTGTAACTACGCTCGAACTGTTAATGCTATTTTAATAAACAACACTGTCATGTGCAAAACTGGGGTGGCAAGGGATCATTTTAGGGTGGCAGTTGCCACCCCATGCCACCCTTCTAGATCCGCCCCTGTGTGTGATATATATGTGTGCAATGATGGATGAGGACCTTAGTTTCACTAACTATATATATATATTACAGCTGCGATTATATCAGCCTTTCGGGTATCTCAGAAATACAGCTAAACTGAGAGATTATGCACCCCGGCAAGATCTGCAGAAGCTCATTTATGTCTTTATTTCTTGCAGAGCTGACTATTCCAATGCTCCTTTTATTGGCCTTCCTAAAACACTATTAGACAATTAAAGTTAATTAAAAATGCTACTGCTACAATGTTAGCAAAAACAGTAAAATACAGAATATTTCTGTTTGTTTCTCAACCATTAAATGAATTGGACCCTAAATATAAAAATCAGAGATGTGTAAGGGATCCAGTATGTCTGCACCATCTGGTCACCTAGTAGTGCACAGATGTAAATACCATAGCTGGAATGTAAATACACGCTGAGGTGAGATCGTCATCAGCCCGAGCTATTTTCAAAAAGAAGATAAAAACACCTTTATTCACGATTGCTTTTATGGTAGCTGTACCATCATTAATTTGTTGTTATGTTGTTATGTCGCCATTGTTGTAATTTGCTTTTTTATTGTTGTTGCTGTTATTAGGACTTTTATTACCACTGGTGTTATTTCTGCCCTTTTTATTCCTTCTTTTATGTTTGGTTTTAATTTGATCTTGTAAAGCACCTTGAATGACTCTAGCTTTTATCAGTAATATCAATAATTATAATAACAACCACAGGATAATCTTTACATAACAGATGTCACACTCAAAATGTTAGTCTCGTTTGGATTTCACTGAAGAGTGTAAAAAAATTGAATTGAAA
The DNA here is from genome assembly GCF_013358895.1 of Oreochromis aureus. NCBI lineage: Eukaryota > Metazoa > Chordata > Actinopteri > Cichliformes > Cichlidae > Oreochromis > Oreochromis aureus. Next base: position 36,001,883 of record NC_052956.1, on the reverse strand, counting down.
TTAAAATTACACAAAGTGGAAAAAAGCTATAACACCATGTCACGCACATATTATATATATACATATTATGTATGTATATATATATATATATATATATATATATATATATATATATATATATGTATATATATGTATTTTATTATTTTTTACCCATTGTTAATTCAGTTACACAAACAAATCAAGAAAGCAGATGTTAAAAAGATGTTAAAAAACTTTGACATGGTAGAAGAAGATTTGGATTGCAAAGGACAGACAATGCAGAGATGCAGCACATGAATCACACATCAGGGGCCAAACAGTGGAGTGAAAGTTGGGAAAACAATGTGAATCACAAAAGCAGTGTTGTGACAGTTCGGGAGGAAAGCATCAATGACCTCACAGATCAGCCAACTAAATGAGACTTTATGTCAAATTCTCTCTAAATCCCTACTTGTTTGTGTCTCAAACCACTGCACTCAATTTCTGGGGCAAAATCATTATGGACCATGAAAACTGGAGAAAAAGATTAAGTTGGGAATCAAGTTTCAGGAATTATTAAATTCAGGAGGGGTAGAGGCATTTGTCCATGTCTGATGTTGAAGAGAGGTTATTGAGAGGCCACAGCCGGGTGGTGTTATACCGTGCGATTGTGTGGCATTTGTCTTGGCACTGCTCTGATGTGACTCTGCTGTCTTGGCACCACATGAGAGCAACACTCTGGCTTTAATTGTTTTTGATTTGATCGGACATTAATTGGCTTTACAGTGAAGTCGACATGTAAATCTAGTAGGACTGACTGCTCTTTGACATCAGCCGTGTCACAGATATGCCCGTCACCATCACACCTCAGCATAGCGGTATGAAGGCGGACGAAAGCTGTGAGTGGACAGTCGAGAAAAAAACGAGGGAGGGGGGTGAAAAGGAGAGAAAAAAGGAGGGAGTCCCATGGCTAGGTCAGGAGTTCAGAGCTGGAGTTTGTCACCTGCTCTCCCTGGCATGCAATCCTGCTCAGGAAAAGCTCTACCGTCCCCTACAAACCCCCAAATCTGTCTCCAACTACCCTCCACTAATTGGATTTAATGAGCGATTTAACAGCGCAGCACTGCCCAATCAAATCAAACTGCTACTGTCTACCGTGCTTAATCCTGGGTCACTCCTTTGTCAAGCTTGTTTCCAAGACCCTCCTTTCTGCTGCCTCCTGCCTCACACATTCTCTCTCTCTCTCCCCGTCCTGTCTCTTTCTCTTAACACCCACCCGGTCTAACATGGAAAAGGCTGAGAAACCCCCCTTGTTAAAAACCAGCTCCAACAAAGATCTCACAAGACTTGGTTGCATTTTGAAAGTGATGTGCTTGACAGTTTGCTCTTGAGCTCAGGGTGCGATCACACCTGCAGGTCAAAAACGAATCTGATCTCTGGCCTTGCAACTGCAGTTTAGGGCTTTGGGCATGTCCACACTAATACGTTTTCGTTTGAAAACGCATCTTTTTCTCTCCGTTTTGGCCTCCCGTCCACACTGAGACGGCGTTTTCAGTCAAGAAAAACCCAGAGTTTTGAAAACGCTCTCCAAAGCAGATACATTTGAAAACGCCGTTTTTGCGTCACAGTGTGGACAGCGAACTCGGAGCCTTTTCGAAAACGATGACACATTTTAGTCATGTGATGCAGTCATGTGACCAATTAAACTAAGATAGAGGAGGGCATTATACAGCAGTTGTTTTGTCTGCGCTCAATTTTGACAGCCCTATTAATGATTAATATCAATTTGTACATGCTTCAGATAGCTTTTCTTCAAATTCTTTAATTCTCACTCGCTTTTGCAACTTTGTACCTTTGTGTTACTCGCAGCAACAAGTCCACCTCATTTTTAGACAATTTAAAGAACTCGGTGCTTTTCCTCGACATTTTGCCGCAACGTTTCAAAGAGCCGGAAAGTAAATAAACGGCAGACGGAAATGAGGCAGGTCGAATCGTCTTGCGTTTCACGCATGCGCAGTACTGGAACGTAAGCGTTTTGGCCGTTTCGATGTGGACGCACAACTCTGTGAAAACGCCTGAAAATGATAGTGCGGACGCGGAGCGCTTTCAGACGAAAACGCCGTTTTCAAATTTATCCGGGCAAGTGTGGACGTAGCCAAAGTTATCTTTGATCAGCTCTGTACTATTTTGTGAGCGCTTTTTAAAAATTGCTTAATATGAGCAATAATCCAGACTTTGTTTCTTTTGGTTTCATGGGTAATAAACGGACACCTTAAACATTTTTTATATGAGTTTGCAATCCCTCTATTTATTTACCTCTATCACGTTAACTGAAAACTTAAACTGACACAAATCCACAAAATCCTCTCCAAAAACATAGTTTTCCTATAAGAGTATTTACAATATGTTGACCAGTGAAACTCACTGTAAAGAGGTTTAACTGCACATTCCAGCAGTATGTCCTAAATTTTTGCCCCCTTCATATTTGCCATCCAGTAGACCACACTGGTGTCTTTGCTGGGCCGATTCTGGCCCTCGGGCTCTATATTTGACACCTCTGATTAAAGTAGTGCAGTAAAAGACAATGGGGAACTAGGAAGCGTCCATGCGTTGCAGATAAGACAATAGCAGCCTCCGTGAAAGCAGAGGTTCATTTAGGATAGATTTGTCACTGCAGCTGCAAAGCTGCTTCTCAACTTAAATGGCCAAAAGCAGCTTAATCATTGGGTCAAAGGGGAAAGGGCCACGAGCTAAGCAATGCAGGCTTCTGCAGAGGCTGGTATGGATTTCAACATGTTATTATTTTCTTAAAGCATCCCCATCACAACACACAGAATACCACAATGTAACCTCCTTCGAATGTATATTGTTTAATGTGCCTTGACTGTTTAAACTGCCACTGGCACTGGTGCGTTTCTGTATACAGAAAAAATGATGTGCAAATGCATCTGGATATGCAAACAAGTAATAATTTCAGGCTCATTTATGAGAAATTCTTCAAAGGCTATTCAGCTGAAAAGCATATAATAGGCCATTATCCATGGGCCAGAAATGAACAAATAAGAAAAGTTCATGCTAAAGTTCAAATCTGACCAGGCTCTGAATGAAATAATTATTTGACATGTTATATACAAATATGTTAAATGAAATGAAGGCTGATGATAATGTTGCTTGAGAACTGGGTTCATCTGAATTTGCAAGTATGTTAAAGGTCAAAGCACAAGTCTGTTTTGCCTTGGAGACTTGAGCAAACTAATTTATGTAGAAAAGCAAACAAGGCATGTATTTCTCTGTGTATTTATACTCTATATGTATGTCCCCATCTTTAAATTATGCACCATTTCATGCTCTGTAGCATAAATCTACACTGCCTTCTCTGTGAAATCATAATCTGAGTGGGTGTTCTACAGTAAACAGTGCCTTTACAGTAGACCGTCGCAGGGGCACAGAATGTCACACCAATACATGCTTTATTGCTGGAGTCTGTATTGTCACTGATACTCAAGTGCACTGAAACAGAAAGATATTTATAGGCACATATCTGTTCTACCTGAAATCTAAAGGTTTCAAGCCAGTTTTATCTCTATACAATCACTGTGTTTTTTATTTTAGTCGTTTTTTTGCTCTTCATCCTTTTTCCTGGCTCCAGTTCTCATCCACCCTCCTCAAAGTTTGCTCAATTCCCTGTAGGTTCAACGGCAGGGCACTGGGTCATGGTACTCGCTGGATTTTCACACTGTTCTCTCTACTGAACACCACATCAAGTTAATCAGGGTTAACAATTGTGGCGGTGCCTTGCTGAGCAGGGCTCCCATCGGCTTAGCGTGGCCTGGCTCTGGAGATACAGATGGGCTAGTAATCTCTCTCCTCTCAAGGCAGAGGGGACACATGAGGGCGGAGGTAGCTGGACGGCTGAGTGCGGATGTGGGCTAGCCGCGGTCGGAACAAAATTAAGACAGTGACACGTGTTAGATAAAGTCGGAGATAAAAATTTTGTGAGTTTAATATATGAAAATATCTCCTGAAAGCAGGTGCGTAAAATCTGAGTAATGGAGCTACTGAACAGATAACGATCTCTATAATAATGTAAGCTAGCTTTCTAAATTTGAAATAAAACAAAATATTTCTGAACATAATAAGCAAAAACATTTTGTTCTCTCTCTGTTAGGCAGCTCCTTTTGTCCCCAAGGTATTTCATCTCTGTGCACTGGTGCTTTGCCAGAAAAACAACTTTAAAGGTCCATTTACCAATGTCTCCCTTCAACAAATAAGCTAATTTATATTCCTCCAGAATAGAGCTGTCAACAAAATAAATTTTAAACTAAAATTTGCATGCGAGAACTTGAAATTCAATGACATGCATCCTGGAAATAAAAGTGAGGAGGACCGTGCTTCAGTGGCAAAGCAACATTAACATTCTTTTCATAGAGTGTGAAAACTTGCCACTCTCAAACGGTGCAAAATGTAACATAAGTATTCTTAATCCCGCGTGTGCTACTTTATTCTCATCAGCCACATAGGTCAAGACTGGTGGGATGTCAGAGGTCAAAAAAGACCAAATCCAAAGTGTATGATGCTTTAAGATCAAAGAGAGAGGGGAGAATAAAAATCTCAGAACTGAGGAAGACTGAAGCGTGACCTATTTGGCAAAACAGAACTCTCTGTGCAATAGCAGCTGGCTCCCTTGCACAACACATCCCTGGGTGCCCCTGCTATAGGCTACGCAGACTTAATTATTCATTCGCTCAGAAGGAGCATTACACAACCCTGCATCCCTGATAGAACCAATGGGGAAGAAAAAGTCTGCCTGTCAGACGGCCCCGGGTGACAGATCTGGAGTTAAATCTTCTCCAGGAGTTCAATTTCAGACAGCAACTAAACACAACTCTACTCCTCGCATAACCTTTTGAACTAAAGAAGCGACTCTAAAGCCCAGCTCCAGCATGAGATTTTATGCGCATTTTACCCTTTGTTATGGAAGACTCTTGTCACAGCCCATCCTTTTTACCCACAACTCGAGCCCTTTCAAGCCGCTCACTTTTTTCCATAAACTGTCTTGCGTTTGCAACGTCGCACCTCTTCGGAAGGACACATGTATTATTAAAACAGGATTCAAGTGCTATCCCTGCAGGGACACTCAGAGACTTTCACAGGTTTCTGTCAGTGCCATCATTTTGATTTAACTCTGGCTCGAGCTTTTTTTTTTGCACAAACATTAGGAATCTGTGACACCAGTGCACAAAGTAAATATTTCATGCGCTTGGCAATTCAAAGGCTAAGTTTAAGCTTTAAAGCACTTCTCTTCATTTATTACCCATGTCACCTCGCTTCATGAAAGTCTTAAAATCTCGTCGAAGGTATTATTCTTGAAAGTCGTGTAAAGTGCAAGTGAAACGACAAGAAAAAGAAGATGTGGCGGGAAAGTGGATGGTGATACGGCGGTAATGCTTTGTCCGCTCTCACACATGTAAAATATGTATGCCAGGGTCCCGCAAGGCCCCCAGAGTCACAGAGCATCATCCCTACACCATCCTCACTCGGTTTGTGGATGTCGATTAGTGATCAAGCCTGGGGAATTGTACTGAGAACAACAAAAAAAAGAACAACACAAACAAAGTCCTACTAAACTCTACATGCCCTCGTTGCCCCAGTCGAGAAAATACAGTTCACCAAAAGTTCATGTGTCCATTATCATCGGTGAATTTGGTTATATGTCTGCGACTGGTAGTGAAAGAGGAGGAGCGGGCAAGCCAAATTTACCCCGACAATTGTTGATACGACACACGACGTGTTCTACACTTCTGACCCTGATATGCAGGGTCGTTGCTCGGTCAGTGTGCCGCTGCAGGCTAACTGTGTTTGGGGATTGTGTGTGTGATGAGTGGAGTTGGAAAAAAAAAAAGGATAACCCCAAAATATCTCTGTTACTGGCGCTGTGTCGTAACATTTCCGAGCCAGCCCCGCCCAACATCAAAATGGGTTCAACTAGAGTTCACAACACGTGGCCACACCTCCTCGCCATCGCGTCATCAAGCGGAAGGCATGTCGTCATGAGCAAGGCCTCACCTACACGCTTGTTTCTTGGTTGTTCTTGTGCCGAGGTCACAGCGGCCCCCAGTGGGGTGACATTCGCTTCATATCAACAGTAGCTTGTAAAACGTCCTGATTTAGAGCAAGATTTGTCTTGAATGGACCAACAAAGAAGGCCTGCTATTAGTTTACAACAAAATGAATTTGTTTGCAGTAATTTTAAATAATTATTAAAAAATAAATTAATAAATAAATACAAATATTTCATAAACTGCAAAATTCTACAGAAATATGGAGGCAACAAAAGAGTTGTGAAATATGTATTACAGTTTTCTCACTGAAACACACACACTCAAATTATAATACCAAAAATATGGTCAGGGAGATGAATAATATCACCTTTTTATTATCAGTTAATGTACATTTCTAAATCTGAGCCTTCATTATAGGCACAGATTTAGGAATGACAAGGAAATAGGGTACATGTCATATATATTTTACATTATTTTTTAAACTATGTTACAAAACTATATGAATAATTTTTTATTTAACAATTAAAAAATTAAATGTACTGGTAAAATTATTTTATAGTGTATTAAATGTACAAGAAAATAAATGGTATGAAGAAAGTAGAATTTTAATGTACTATTTATTTTGTATTACATGACCTAATTTCATTTCTTTTTATTTATTTTTGTTTCATTCTGACTTATTTTTGCATATGTGTATTCAATATTATTTTTGTTTTGTATATGTTTTTACCTTCGTAATGGCATGCCTTCTTGACCAGGTCACTTATCAAAAATAAATTTTAATCTCAAGAGATTTTCTGATTAAATAAGGCTAAATAAATAAATAAAATTAATAAAGTTTTAAAAATGTTTTTAAAAAAATTAATTTCATATGAACGGCACTATTTTAGCAGTAATATTATTTTTTTATTAGTAGACTCATTGTTCTAAAACAAGCTGAATTAAAAATACATATAAAATTATATTTTACAAAGTATTATTTAATATAAAAATCAATTTCTAAAACAATCAATCAAGTAATACTCAGTACATTTATTACAGAATAATGTAGTTTTACCAACCTCCCAGATTTTTTGTAACAGTGCTTCAAATTAGAAATCAACTCAAGCATTTTCCACTAAACCATTAATTTTGGATACTAACACTTGGGTTCATTGCTTCATTGCCTCCAAATGATGATGATGATGATGTAACCTAATAAAATCCAGTGAAACTGTTTAATTAAAAAATAGAGATTAAACTGCAAGATACTATTTTTAAAAACTTTTTTTGACTTTTAAACGATAGAAAATAAATAACCTTGATAAAATACTGTTATTGCAATTAATATGCATTTTAAATAACAGAAATCTAAATATGTAAATAAACATTCATGTTTTTCTATTTTCTTGTCATATATGTATATAGTAAACATATAAGTAATGTATTATTACACCAGTACTTTTGCTCTACTCTCAAAATGACTGTGTGACCATACCCAAACTCATCACTTATTAGGAGAATTATAAAGCTCACATAATGAGGTTCATCTTTTTTATTCAAAGACAAGGATACAAAGAAGGCCATGTACATTCTGCGAGGCAACAAAACAAAATAAATAAATAATGAAAAATAAATATGAAATAAAGAAGACTCGGTTTATAACATCACTTTGGTGTGTTTAGTGTAAAATGTGAAGAAATTATTATTATTAATAAAGCCTGCAAAAAGTGTAGTGCCTGTTTTAGCACGGCCTTGAACCTAAAGCAACTCTAACAGTGTTGATGTTCATAAAAAAAAAAAAAAAAAAAAAAAAAAAAAAAACTTCTAACAGTGGACTCAACTCCTTGTGATCACATACCAGTCATGCAGTAATAATGAAATATTTCAGAACAAAGACTAAGAGCGCCCACCAGTGTTGAAAATATATATGAAATCAGCATCATGATATTAGCAATGTGTACTTCGTAGTGCTTTCCAAAGAAAAAAAGATTCCTTGTATTAGTTGTTGTAAGTATTTCTGATTCCTTTAGTGTTTAATTATTGTCACACTTACTGTGACATTTAAAAAACATATCAGCAATGTGTTTAAGCGCTTGTTAAATTAATAAATACAATATTGGAGGAATGTAAAACAGTGTCATCAATGCAAAGTTGAACATTTCATTTGATCAACTGTAATGAAATTAATGTAAATTTGAAGAAAGCCTAGAAATAAAGAAAAAAATCCATCTGCTCTTTCAGACAAAAAGGCCTGCCTTTAAAATGCTCTGCACTGTACTGTTTTGCCATTAATAACATTATTATTTTCTATCACAACAGAAGATCAATAGGTCAAGCTATAATTCAGTTTCAGTAGATAATATTTAGACAGTGATATTTTGTCAGTTATAATTTTTTACAACAGATTTGAGATGAAATTGAAGTCTTTAAAGCTTTTATGTCTTTGAGTAATTACAGTGATGTTCATTTACAGTCCCCTGTCTTCAGAGGCACAATGTAATTGTAAACATTATTGTAATCATAATTGAAATAAAAATCATCATTTTAGATTTTGGCCTTTCTACTCTTGAAGCCGATAAAGTCTACCCTTGTGAAGTCTTCCAGTTACAGACTAGCCAGAGCGCTAATACCGCTAATGTCTTCTGTGGCTCACCAGTATGTTTATTTTCATATATGCATCATACTGTTGATTTCGCAAATCCTAATGTTGCTGTTATCTCTGCAACAGATTTGTTTTTGCAGCCTATCCAACTTTCATCTCTGATGATTCCAAGTTCACATGCATAGTTCAAAATCTTTTAACTGTTTAACTAATGCAAAAAATAATGAAAGAATAGTTTACACCTGTCCATGAAAAAGGTCGATTGAGCAAATTACCTTTAGTCCCCTGGAAAAAACAAAAAGGGGGCAAAAGCTTAAGAAGCTGTCATTCCTAAACCCTAAACACACCCTCAAAAAAATTCAGGGAGTCAGCAAATTAATCCCACAATGGTCAAAAAACTTGAATAATGCAAATCATGTCATTGCTTAATATATATTCATATATGGTCCTCTGATGCAAATGTAAAACATTAGGAATATTCATCAAATTAACAGTTAGCATGATGTTTTATGTGCTGAAGCACAGGTAGGATGTTGGTACAAACCTCTTTATCCAACTCTTGCATGAACAGCAGAACTCTGTTTATTTCCATAGGAAATATAGTGAACTAAATAGCATCAGATCAGCCTCTGCACAGACAAATCCAACCCTTATAGAATAAGTTTTGTGCTTCTGGTGCGTGATACTACTCTACATGATGGTCATGATGCAGAAAGTGAGACTGATGAGGGACAGAAAGTACAGATCGCGAAGCTCCCACTGTTCTTAAAAAAAGAGAGAGAGAGACAGAAGAAGACAGTATGTAAGACTTTTGTTTACTTTCTAGACATCTAAAATGTAATATTGTGAGTATATTACTATACTCACAATAACTTACTATACTACCATAAATAAAACTGAATTCAAATGAATCGCATCAAGACATACATTATGGTTGTAAATAAAACTGTACCTCCTTCAACCACTTTTCCTCTAACAGCCACTTGCTAATTAAAGTTTTCCGAATTGTCCATTTGCTCCTGTGCAGCAGGTTCCACCAGTCGACTGTATGAGTAGACCAGCATCATCTGCAATGGACAAAAAACGTTTTTTAAAGAAACGTTTATTCTCATTTTGAAGTGGAAGGTCGCTGAGAGAAAGAGAAAGATTGTCTGTTAGTTGGTGTCGTTATCATTTAGCAGTTGCTAAGCTGAGTTCAATTTTCAGTTCAATTCAATTTTATTTATACAGCGCCAAATCACAAAAACAGTCGCCTCAAGGCTCTTTATATTGTAAGTTAAAGACCCTACAATAATACATACAGAGAAAAACCCAACAATCATATGAACCCCTATGAGCAAGCACTTTGGCGACAGTGGGAATAAAAAACTCCCTTTTAACAGGAAGAAACCTCCAGCAGAACCAGGCTCAGGGAGGAGCAGCCATATGCTGAGACCGGCTGGGGTGAGAGAAGGAAGACAGGATAGAAGACATGCTGTGGAGGAGAGCCAGAGATTAATCACGAGTATGATTTAATGCACAGAGGTTGATTAACACATAGTGAGTGAGAAAGGTGACAGAAGAAGAAGGAATACTCAATGCATCATGGGAATCCCCCAGCAGCATATTGCAGCATAACAAAGGGAGGATTCAGGGTCACCTGATCCAGCCCTAAATATACTCTTTATCAAAATGGAAAGTTTGAAGCCTAATCTTAAAAGAAGAGATAGTGTCGGTGTCCTGAATCCAAACTGGAGTTTTACAGATGTGATTTGAAGCGGAAATGTTTCATTTGGGTTCATTTGGTAGTATCTGTAAAAGTTTAAATATTTTTAAGAACTGAACGTTTGATGCTGTGATAACTGAGAAACTACATCGGATGTGTCAGGGAGGTAGAACTCCATGTTTTTCACAGAGAAAATAATGAAAGAAAGGTCTGTGAAGAACTGATGGAGTAAATTTGGTTGTTTTTGTCTTGTTTGCTTCTAAACATTTGGGTTTCATAACGAGTGAGCCTGTACTTCATTAAAAGGATATTGTTGTGCTTGCTTGTTACCTAATCCAGTTGCTGCTGGCTAGACATGTCAACGTGCATCTCCTTTTCTTAACTTAAAACCTATTTTTAGGTTTTTATTTGTTCTAAACAGATACTCACTGATGAGAAACATCACTTTTTGACATAAAACAGAAATGCACGTTTGTACACTTTGTGAGTCCCAATTTTAGAAACTGGCTAATTTTATACACATCAGTGCAAAAACAAAGGGTTGTGTAAACAAAGAATGTGATGATTAATCATGTTCTCAAGCAAGTAGCATTATTCATTCCTAATAAATGAAAAGTAGAGAGAAGTATTTAGGCAAAGTAAAGCAACACAAAAGCACAACTGTGTATTATGTATTATTTTTATTATTTTTATTTGTATTATTTTCTTTAGGAAAAGAAGAGAAGCACATAACCTAAACCTTCCCAAATGTACTATTTACACTGTATAAAGAAAATTTCAAAAGCACAAATATTGCAAATGAGTTTTCAAGTTTTCATCGTTTTATTTTTTCAGGTTTTGCCCTCGATATAAATACAATTCCTCTCAGCCAACAGTTTACACTTAACCTCTGACAGGATGTCTTATGTTTTTGTCATTGTAATTGTTGCCTACCGTTAGCAGGACCAGCAGTACCGTCATCATCCCCATCATGACATACATGTTCTCGGTAAGGCCTCCAGCCCACAGTGGGCCCAGAATGGTGGCTAGACCCCCCACTGAACGACGTATTCCCTGACTGAAACCTGCAAAATACCCCACACAGCACAAAACACTTTAAAGGGCTTACTTATATGGTTATTATAAGGCCTTAAAATATGCAGTCAGTTTCACAGATATACTAATTTTTTCCCCCGAAACAACCCCAGAACCCTGTCATGCCTTTGCTTGTCCAGTAGATGGTGCAGTTTCTCACCTTGTGTTTTCTCAGCTGTAATTTTGGAAAACAGAGAAACCTGCGCAACGGACACAAACGGCAAACCCAAAATCTGCAGAAATACCCCAATGATGAACTCTGTCAGCTGCCATGCAAAGCCACCTAGAGAAAACACAAAACGCCAAAGGAAGGAAAAAGGTGAATAATATATATATAACACATTTCGAGGATGGATTTCAGGAAAGCTTTTTTGAGGATTAAATATTATGTATGTGTAAAAAGAAAGCATTACTTTGACTGTGTCTCAGTGAGAGATCAAGGATCTAGTTCTATATATGAAAATGCTACGTCCAGATGAACAGCTAAAGCAAAATAAACAATCAAAAAGCTAATAATTTCAAGTTGAGTCTAACCTAGCGGCTTAGCCAAGAAGATGAGGCACCAGACACAGGAGATGTTGCACATGCACAGACCAATGGCAAGGATGACCCGTTCTGTCACATGGCGGCTCAGCCAGCGCACAAACAGGAAGCCGGCGATCACCACTACACCACCAAGAAAGTACATCACGCTGTTCTCCAGCTCCCCAAAGTTGAAATATTTCTGCGTCAGAGGTGTCACCATGGTCTGAGGACACAGCCCGTTAAATCCTTTAGTCTCATCATGTTTGTTGGCAAGATAAAACTTAGTTTGCATGCTCTCACAGGGTTTAAAATGATTAAAAATCAAGAAAAGATATATTGAAAACAGATCATTTAATTTGTATGTGAGTTTCAATCTGCACCTCCAGCGCTGTCTGATTGAAAAAGGTGACAAACTGGGCAGCCAGCAGCACAATCACCTCTTCTCTCAGGAACTCTGATACAAAGAAACAGAAACATGTAGACAAAACATGAAAACACAGGGAAGAGACATTGGTCAACAGCAAAGTCAGATGGAAAGGGGACAAAAATCTATTTCATAACCAGGAAGTTCAGAAACAACAACAAACAAACAAACAAACAAACTGTGCTACTTCACTTGTAAGAGATATATTTTGCACATTCCAAGACTGATGAAACTAAGACACTTTGGAGCAAGAAGGCAATCCAATCTGTTTAAGAAGAGGATTGAAGAAGAGATGAACAAACAGGCAAGACAACCAGCAATAATCATGTGAATGACTGACCTCGAGATATGCTGAAATTCTTAAAGACACCTGAAGACTCTGCTGGTGAAACAGGAGAGTCAGGTGAAGGATTTTGATTCAGCGTAGTGTTCCTGGGTGGACTGGAAGCCATGACAGAGCCGTAGGACCCCATCAGCTCCTGAGACACTATTAGGGGCTTTCCCTCTTCATTGCTATCTTCTTCGTCTTCCACAAGGCTTTTCTCATTCTCTTCCTCTTGGTTCTTTCGCGTCATACTATCCCTGGCTTTCCTCTTCTCAACAGGTGGTAGGTCCACAGTCAGGAAAACAACCACGAATTGAAGGAGAATCCACAGCAGACACATAAACAGCTGCAAGGGATGGATGAACAAGGTCACGCTCTCCACAGATGGAGGCAAAAAATGCATCAAAAATATAAAACACCTTCTTATAATGCATACTGACATGTTTTAAATCTTACCCCGGGCGCAGTGTATTTATTGATTACAAAAGGACCCAGGTGGAAATCACACAACCTCAGAAAGATGTTAAATGCTGGACCTGTGTTAAACAAAGGATACTGCATGAATATTAACCTCCTAAAACCATTAAGATTTATAATAATTAAACAATCTTTAATGTTTGTCACAAGAAAGCAAACAAGCTCTGACCAATCACAAGTCCAGCCTGCCGACACGCCATGAAAGCAGCAAATACAGTGGCACGGTCCTCTGGGGCCGTGCTTCTGGTTAAGAAGCCAAAGATGGACGAGCTAACGCCTGCACCGATGCCTGGGAAACAAACAAACCAACTAAAAACCAAAAACATCAACTTGGGCTACTCTTTCCAGGTAAAACTATTTTTTGTAAAGTGGGGGGGGAAAAAAAAGAAATCATGTTTCATTGTTTTATTAACAGTCAAGTGTCGGGAGTGATTATGTTAACAGCTGCAAGTTTTAAATGTTAAAAGCATAATTAATTAGAAAAAAAAAAGTTTTGTTTTTTTCACTTATGTTGGGACAGGTGAACTGTATTTGGCTTATTGAGTAACCAGAACTTTGAGTGTTTCAGCCTCAAACTGGCCAAGAAAATAATTTTTTGAAGATGAAGGTAAAACAGCGAAAACCAATAAACCAGAAAATAAGTTTCTACTCTGACAAACAGACACCTTTACACGTCTTCAACTTATCTTAACAGCTCTATTAAGTGACTCTCACGAATGTCTTGGTGATGCTAAGTGAGGGATTTGTACGGGATAAAGGAATGCTATCACTTTTTGCAGTACAAGCCGTACCATTGAATGTTCATTTATTGGAGCCACTTGAGCCAATTTCCTCCTACAATGGGACAATGACCCACAACATAGCTCCAAATAAGAACTGTGAACATGAACTATTTAAACAAGAAGGAAACAGTTGGCATTCTTGAAATTTCTCCAGATTACCCCAACAAAGTGGCAGCAATTATGCAACTATTATGTCCAACCTCGACAAAGTCTTAACAATGTCTTATATCCAGTTCGTAACCCACTCAATGACTGCAAACGCTGCACTATATTTCACCAAACATACCTTAAGACTCAATTTAAAGTAGCTTGTAAACAGATGGTTGAACTTTGAAACACTATTAGTGACCTACAAATTAAGGATTTATGAGTGTCAATGGAAACCATCACAAAGGCGGGGACTATATTTTGCGGTAAATAATGTATCCCAGTATTTTCTAATTACTGAAGTACTTTCAGTCTAAAACTTTTATATTAAAGTTTTTTAATTTGTTTTAAACTAACACACTTTTCAGTATTAATAACATATTTGTAGTCATTAAATCCACAAAATGATTCTCAATTCTACGTTTACTTATTATAGACTCACCTGCTACCAGTCTGCTTGACAGCAGAAGCCACTTTGAGTATCCCATCAAGTACATGAAATTACCTGTAAAAAAGATAAAAACTAAATATGGAATCAACTTAAATAATTGTCATAAGATTTGAATAAAAAACTATGTTGGTTTCTTGTACAAAAGAAGTACCCAGCATAACTGGGGTTCAAACGTGAATCCTGTTTGAAGGATTGCTGAGTGTTAAAATATGCAAGACCTGTGGACTCACCAACTATCTCAAAGATGTTGGCAAACAATATGATCTTCTTTGTTGATCGGGTTCTGTCGGACCAGTGGCCAAACAGTGGTCCAGACAGTAGGCCACTCAGACTGAATGCTGACAGGACCAATCCCAGAAAGTAAGGTGCTGCATCCAGAGTCTGCAAGAAACGCCATATTGTGGGCAAAATTACAGCTGTGGATAGAGAAGAGAGGGGAAATTTGTTTTTTATTTTACCATTAAGAAATCATACATATACGATTCATCACAGTCTGAAAACTAAAAGAAAAAAGATAGATACATCATGCTGTTATTGCTTAGAGCTTTATTTATCACACAGGCAAACGATAATGCTGACCAAATGTAATCCAAAATTCAATTACTGGGTCAGATGGCACACAATAAAGCACGCTCTCTGAGAATTCCAGAGAAAATTACTACTCAAATTCTTGTCGTTCAGGGATATGGCCCTGACAGAGATAACTGTGTGTGGAAGTGACAAAACTAAAAGCTCCAAAACTGAAGGTTTCTTTTTCATAAACTTTAGGAATTTATCATTTATTTGTATATTTATATATTGCTCGTTAGGAAAGAGCAAAACCCCTGTATCCCTATGTAATTCAATAATCTCTCTTTTTCATTTCGTTGTCTATAAACAGCCTCTGTACAGCACCACAGTGGAATCAAACAAGATTTGATTGAAGTACAGACCTAATTTGGTTCAAGGTTTTTAACAAAAACACTGCATTAACTTTTTAACAATTACGGCCAATTTATATACCTAATGTATAATTTTTAGAAGCAACAAGGTAAATAGAAGCTGATTGACTGATAAGCAGTTTCACGGCCAGGTGAGGCCTATTCCCTCGTTACATCAGGACAAACTAAGCTGATAAAATAAAAATGAAAATCTGGTTCATTCTTTAAAAGAATGAATGAATTGATTAGCTCAAAAAAAAAAAAAAAAAAAAAAAAAGGCCTGAAAGACCACAGAGGGGAGGTAGGTCTGTGACTGTCAAAGTCTACAATCAAGAGACACTTTCTGATTGTTAATACAGAGGGTTTACAACAAACCAGTGGTTATGCTCAAAAACAAGAAGGTCAGATTAGACTTTACCAGAAAACATTTAAAGGGGCCTACACATTTCTGAAAAAAACAATTATGGGGGAAAAAAGTATGGAGAAGGAGAGAAAGAGCTCATGATCCAAAGCATATGACATTATCTGTAAATTATGATGGAGGCAATATTATAGCATGGGTATGTATGGCTGTCAGTGCAACTGGGTTAGTCGTGCTTACTGACGATGTGACTGCTGATAGAAGTAGCAGTAGCACATTCAGCAAAATGCTGCAAAACTGATTGGACAGCGGCTGACAGTGCAAATGGATAGTGAAACAATGCATACTGCAATACCAAACCAAGAGCTTCAGAAGGCAAAGAAATGCTATATTCCTCAGTGGTCAAGTCAGTCATCTGATCTCACCCCAACAGAGCATGGTTTTACAAAACTGGAGGTAGAAAGATCCACAACAAGGCCTGTGTTTCTTTTCCCAATTAATCATTAGCCTTTGAAAAAAGATTGGCTAAACGTGGCTGCAATTCTTAATCAGTTAATTATTATTTTGGTAAAACCCCTTGAATTAAAGCTGGAAGACTGCACTTCAGTCACATCATGAATGTTTGATTTAAAATCGACTAAAGTGGAGCAGAGTCCAAAAACGTATTGACCTAACTGTGTAAAGTGATTTGCTTGATGCATGTTGCTTTATAGCTGACACCTGGTTGGCTAGTTGGTTTTCCAGGCTGTTCACTACTCATCCGGTTAGTCAACTGCATTTTTTCCTCACACTGGTGTAGTTGCTTTAATTATCTGTCCCAAATTTGAAAATTATTTACTTTACATGGCGGTTATTTCACATCAACTATGTGTTAATTCACCCTTTTTGCAAGAGGTTAAGTTCATTGACTTTGTTTGATTTGTGGTTGCCACATTGCTCCTAACCTGTTCTTATGTATACATGTCTTAAATGTGGACATTTTTAAACACATATGGATTACGCAATGGTTTCACAGGGCACACCTGTATTCATGTCTGTTGTCAGTTGTTCTTTTGACTGTATTTTAAAGTGACTGTGACCGAGTTGCGATAATGGCTTAAGATGTTTGCATAAAGACAATGATGTTGTCCAACCAGTTAAATTCAGTTTGATTTTTTTTTTTATATAGCGTCAAATTTAAAAAAAAAGTAACAGTCAACTCAATACACTTTATATTGCGATAATAATACATAACAGAAAACCCTTAAAATCAGATGACCCTGTATGAGCAGCACTTGGTGACAATGGGCAGGAAAAACTTCCTTTTAACAAGAAGAATTCTCCAGAAGCACCAGCCTCAGGGAGGGGTGGCAAGCTGCTGAGACCGGTTGGGGGTGAGGGGAAGAAGACGTGCAGTTAAATATTCAATGTCAACTACAAGTAAAACCACTGGTGTTAAAATACTTAACCAACTGTTCAGTTTGCTGTGATCAAGCTCCAGCCTCAAGACCCAGCTAGTGTTTCCCTTTAAAATTTGAAGTACAAGTGTAAAATAACTGGTTAAGATTTTAGGTTAACTTAACCTTGTAACTCTTTGGGAGTTGCCCAATATTGTCACAAAGTAAAGCAAAAATCTCTTCTACCTGAGATTTTCCTTCAGTAATCAGTTATTTCCTTGTTTGTTCTCACTGTCATGTGGGGTGCTATCAAGTGCTCCAATCATGCTGGACTGAGTCACTTATATACATTTGGGTCACAGGTCCTCTCACGCTTCGCCTGGTTGTACTCGATGGTTCTGTGCTATGGTCTCATCTGGTGAAACATATTTATTATTTATACAGGAACAGTTTTCTTACACATTTTGCTAAGACCTGTGCTTTGTTGGAGATTGTTCAAGTAGTTCAATTTTTAGGCACCAACTCATCAATGGAGGCTGACACACGTGGATCTAACTCACAGATCAGCCTGGGGTTCCCTCATTACTGCGCACACCAGGGAACAAATGTATGGTGACGCAATGATATCGCAATATTTTTACACCACATAAAGATTTACACTGGTATTATCGTCTTACCTTCGAGTTTGCCCAATACTACCTCAATCTTGCATCTCTGGACAATGAATTTCCTATTTTCTGCTTTACACTTTGGATGTCACCAGCAAATAGTAAAAACAATTTGCTGTTACGGAATCATAAAATTGATAACCTTATATTTGTACTTAATTTCACTTCATTTAAAGCTCACAATTGTATGGGTTGAAGCTTGGATTTATAATCTATTCTTTTACAGTTGTCTGTGTGTGTATTTATAACCGGTTAAGCTTATGGTACTTATAATGCAGTGTGTAACACAGAACAGATGTTTTTTGTTAAATGCCAATGCCAATGTGGTAAATAAACACAATGAAACATATTATTATGTCCAACTCTTCTAATAATTTGATTTTTACATATCCTATGCAATACATATACATCGTATATATTGGGATACTTATAAACATTTGTTATCACAAATGCACTGTAGAGATGACCTTCATTGAAAATGTAGTCTTTTTTAATGTTTAATATATTCGCATACATTGTTAAATAGACTGTAGTAAATATGATATGAAGGGGATATGGACATATATATAAAATAAAGAAATTACCTGTTTTGAAAAATCCTTTTGACTCTTTATGACTCATGTGTCATTGCACCTACATTATAATTAAAACGGTCCATTTTGTCCACTTAAAATATCTTTATAGAACTGTTTTGTTGCAGTTGTTACAATTTCTTTGTCATTGTCATCCACCCATGTTTACCCCATTCAATAACAAGTCTTACCATATTCCACGCCGCTAAGAAGAAAAATAAGTCCAATGGTGATAAATGTCAACCTCCTTTCCCGTCTGTTATCCATTATGTCTGACTGCTGAATTCTTCTTTCTGTATGAATTTAAACATACATTTCCCTTCTCGTCTCCCTACCAAACACCGCCGACATAATCCCGAGAGCAGTGCTTCCAATTACAGAACAGCTGGAGAATGCTTCAAATAGCAGAGCATACTGTTCCTACTACCTGAACAGCGTTTGCAAGGCTAATATCACTTAGCACTACTCGTTATCACATATCGTATGGAAAACTCGTGCTTTCGTCGTGATCAAAGTCCATTCCTATGTAAAAATGTCTGTAATTAAACCAGCCGGGTAAATACTCCGCAATGATTGATGCTAGCCGTAGCTTACTAAACACTCGCCCTCAAACTGCCAAAAGCGAAGCAGAGGGGAAACAACCAATCACAGCAGCGCGCAGTTTAAAGCCATCCTACACAACTTCCGGTTGCCCGCAACTTGAAACTTCAACTGCTTTCATAGATTGAGTAATATACGCACACAATAGAGTATAAAGTTTGTTTGGGGTTTTTTTTCTCTTCTTCTTTCTGTTGCAAGACCATTTAACAAGATACATGATGGTAGTGCTGTGCGATATTGCAGATTTTGGTATCGATCTGATACAAAGTAAATACAAGGCGAGCATTGCCGATACCAATACTGATACTTTCAACTTTTAAAGGTAGCTTATAAAGGGAAGAGCAGCGTGCCATGATTTTTGACATTAATCATTATCATCTTTCAAATTCTGTGATTTTGTTTAATATTAATACAACAAAACATGCCTTTCAGTGTTTCATTTTTGAAAAAAAAAAATTCTGTTTTTTGGAGACCTGAAATGTAAATGTGCTCGTTTGTACCTCCACCTCTAGTTTTAAGCCTCACGTAGGTGAATCAAAACTCTTTCTCATTTCTTAAATTTGTTGTGGAAGCACCATCTAAATAAAGTTTTTTTTATACCTATAGATGACCAGGATAGAACTGCACTTCTTGCTTATATGTGCATTATTAGACAAGCCGTTGTACTAATTTCACTAATGATTGTGGATTCAGTCATGCTGATTAATGTAGTTTAGGAGTAGAAGAGACCGCAGGCAGTTTGAAGTCGGGGGAGATGAGTGTCAGGGGTGAGACAGGAGGCTGGCAGCAGGAGTGGAAAAGCAAGTTTATAAGATGAGTGAGACCTGCTATGATGTATAATTTTGGACAGTGGCACTGACATAAACCTGGAGCTGGAAAAGCTAAAATTTTCATAGAGAGTGACCGGGATGGACAAGCTAGGAAATGAGTGTATCAGAGGGAGAGCTCACGTCAAGTCTTTTGGAGATGAAGTTAGAGAAACACGGGATGATGATGAGGGATAGTGGATTTGTTGGACAAAGGATGTTGAAAACGGAGATGCCAAGCAGGAGGAAAAGCGGAAGACCTCAGAGAAGTTACATCGTTCCTTTATTGCATCACTAAACTCGAGTCGGAGTCAGAAAAAAATGTTCCCCATCTTGTGACTTCCATTAGAAGAAAAACCCATTTCCGTACAAAAAGCTGCCTGTGTACGCTTGATTAAATTTTCTGTCTGTCGTGTGTTCACATTTTAGTTTGTTGGCATGTAGAACATTTGCTCATCACACTGTGAAGTCCCACACATGAGGTAGGGTTACATTATTCAAAGTTGCTAAATCTTCCTTTTAGTTTCCTAAAACTAAAAGGAAGTTTTAAAGTTTCCTAATCTTTCTTTTTAGGGAGATTCAATCTTTAGGCATTAATTATGCGTGTTTCTCCTTTTACACATGCTTAAGGTTTTGCTCTGTGGTTGTGGATCCCTTGTTGCCTCCTGTGCAGTCAGAATGACATCAGCCAACATGCATTGTTGCTGTTGTGAGTAGGCTGAGGATAAGTGGCCCATTTAGGGTCTGCAGGGGGAATAAATGGAGCCAAAAACCGCAAACAGATTTATTGGAACTGTAATTACAAACCTGAAGGTTCACTGTTCTCTGAGCTACTTAATTCAATTAGCACTGTTTCTTTATAGAACCATCTTCCATCCCAATTATAGCTGCACACATGATGCCTGTGTAATAATGTTAGACTCACCCTTCTTGTCGAGTACAAGGATAATTAAATGTTTGTTTGAGAGCAGCTGCTACGATGTAAGGAAATAAACCTAAGAATAAACATGCCAGTGTGTATAAAAGAAAACTTTATTTACAGTTTGTCTGCAGGTGGAGTCGGTAGCTGTTCTTATGTGCCACAGTGTTTAGTCTTTAGTCCATCCTGATGGAGGAATGAGAATCAACAAAATAAAAGTTTCCAACAGCTTCCTTGTAGATTCTCCAGACCTGAAAATATGCATGTTTTCAGTACTCAGTTCAGTATAATTTTAAGGTTGACTGGTGAACCATGGGTGGGTGACCAAAGGTGTGTTTTAGAAGGCCAGCTTCTTCATGAGCAGGTAGACCCTGGAGTCCACTTCAAAGCCGTGAAGATTGTTGGCATCCCCCTGTAGCCTCATGAGGAGGCCTCCATAAGACACATAAGCAGAGCTGAAAGAAGAAGAACACACAAGAAATTGGAATAGCACAAACCAACAGCAGAGTTTGGAAAGGTTATCACACAGGCAAATTCAAAAGGTATCTCATTTCCACAAATAGTTTCACAGAAAGGTCATGTTCTCTGTTAGAAACAGTTTTGTTCCAGCAGGTTATGAATTTCAGTAAATACATGACATATAGTCATTTTCAGAAAACTAAGCACTTCACTTACAGACGTGTGGCAGCTTCTGTTGAAGTTTCATCGCCCTCAATCTTGTAAACTTTCCCATACATCACATAATCAAACTGGTCTGCTCTGGAAATTTAAACAAAGTGGAATGAGTGTGAAAGTCATTTTGTAAATTATAGGTGTAATAAAGTACTAACGATGTTATTATTGTTAAAAATGCCAACAAAACAGCATTTTTTTGCTAGAGTTACACAAATTAAAACTTTAAATTGGAAGCAGTTGTCTTACCTAGACGGTCTGTCATCCTGAGGATTGTACTCTCCATCGTCTGGTGTTCCATCTTCATATAACGTGCTGGCAATCACCAGTCTAAACTTGTCACCTTAATGAAACAGGTATATTATAACAAACAGGCTTTATCATATTTTGCATTTGGACACTTTGAGTTACAGATACAACTCTGACACATGGTTCTTTAAGGCTTTTGCTAAAGGTTTACTTATAGAGCTGGGTTCCTTTGGGTTGAGTAAATGTTAATATACAGCTATTACACAACTCACCTGCAAGTGAAAAAGTCAAATATTGAGGGAGTCAGGGGATACATTAACAAGCAATCATATTTTTTTTTTTTAAGTATTACAGTATAATCTTTACTTTTAAAGAGTCCCAGTTTATTCTGATGAAATATTCCAAAAAGCTGACATAGTCATTTGCTATAATTATACTGTATATAGGGCCGGTTTACACTATTGTATTTGATAAAAATTAACTAGCAAATGACTTCCAATTTAAAAAAAAAAAAAGAAACACAAAGACACACAGGGACAAAAAAAGGTTTTTTCTTACCAAGATCAACAGGATAGATCTGAATGTTTACATCCAAGATGAGGTCCATCTTGAACGATTCACTTTCACAATGGAGGCGAGATACTGTAGAATAACAGTTGCAGAGTTTCTATTAGATAATTTATATGTTTGTTTGTTTGTTTTTTTTAATTAAATGACATTAAAGAAGATCAACAATAACTAAAATAATGCCTCTTGTTGATAATGAAAGTTAGACTGGCTCATGATTGGCCAGAAGTTGTGTTCATGTATTTGAAAGGTTTAATATTTATCAGATCCCTTTCCACAATACATTTCCACTAAAAAAAAAAACTGCACTTGGGTTCTAAATTAAACTTTATCTATATCAAGATGATATTACATTAAAAGAGTGTGGGTCAACGGCTAATAATCTGTCCGTTGTGTCTGAAATTACTAGTAGGGCAGTACAGACTAGAATTTTTTAAAACAAGCCATTATCTGTTGGTTGGTGTTATAATTTCACATTTTTCTTTTATAATAATACTTCACACACCTCTGTCAAACTTCTTGCCATCTGGATCGATATCTTTTACATCAAAAATATCCTCAAAAAGAATTCCAGCCATCTCTCTCCAAGTCTGTCAACCTGTAAAAAGAGGGAAAAATAAAGACAAAAACACGAAATGAAGCCACATTTATTAGACTAAAACCATTACTAAGACTTGCAACCCACCCTGCCAGTACAACAAACACACTTCACTGAAATTTACAGAAACTTGAGTTTGCTTACTGTTTTTTCTGTGTACTCTGTGCATAACTACATCTCAAAAATCCTAACCTCCAATGACCCATTAATGAGACAACTGTGTATCACAACTTAAAAAAAACTTTCAAGCCTTAATATTTCGTGCATTTGTTTTTGTAACATGTAACAGTAATCTAATACCTGTTGTTGCTGAATCAGTTAGCCAAAGTATTAAGGTCTTGGTTAAGCTTTAACTTTAGCGTCTCTCATTCATGCTAATTGTTAGCCTTAGCATATTGGCCACACGATTGCAAAGACTTACCTCAAATACGATAAAGTTTTGATATTATACTGTAAATACAATGGCGTCGCGTTCACTCGGGTTTTCAGACTGCGACAGCGAGTATTTAATTTTGCGCTAATGTCTTATTTAATCAAAATTTCATTCATTATTATCCCAAACAGACTGTACCGCGCAGAAACAATGTGCTCAACCTTTGACATACAAAGTGCTTCCGGTTTGAAATACGGAAAGAAAAGATATAAATGTAAATATATAACAAAATTAGATAAAGACAGATAGACGATTTTTTTCAACCACAGACAAAAAATAAAACGCATAATTAAAAAAATACCTGCCTATCTCCTCTTTCTCTACGTTAATATTAGAAAAACATATAGGTTTTCCAGCTAGTTTAAAAAGTAAAGGTTTTCATGAGATACCTTATTATTGTTATAAGGTTAAAAAGAGGAAAAGAAAATAACAATAATCTGCAAAGAATACCTAAGAACCAAATAGCATCCTTTCGTCATTGTTTACGACATTTTCCTCTACTTTCCAGTCTATTCGGTTGCTAGGTGTTTTTTAGCGTCCTGTCTGTGTACTGTTGCTAGCGAATGGCTATCTAACTAACTTAAGTTTTAACTCAAGACCACAAATCCTCACAAAAATGGACGGTTCTACGCGTGAGCGCCTCGGAAGGGTCAATGAAATGTATTCATCAAGTACCTGATATGCGAACGAGGTAATGATGTTAATGTGCTCTCTTTATGTCACATAACGTTAATTGATGAGCTAGCTTATTAGCTAGCTTGTGACATCTTGACGCTGTGTCTGATGTCTTACTGTGCTGAAAATAATTCACTTTTAATGCAAATGTGCTTGAATTTTAGATTCTAAAGTAAAACTGCCAATCAGTTGTATCTCTGTAGATGTTTTTTCTGTGTGTGTGTGTGAGTGTGTGTGTGAGTGTGTGTGTTGCTTAAACGATTGTGCTGTCCAATTTAAACAGACCGCAAAATGCTAACTCGGGGCGAAAACGTTATTGAATGAAAGTTGGACTCTTTGCTGCCGGATATTTTGAAGCTTTTCGGTACTCACATGAGTTCCAGGGAGGCAGCCAAGATGGGGGACATCTTGGCAAATGAAGCCGATCTTCTTGGGATGATTAAGGAGGTAGGACGTTTTTTCTGTAAATTGCCATATGCAAATCGCAGTGAGCATTAATAGAAGTGAAGTAATCGAAATGTACAACTTTTATATATAGCGTTTCTACAACTATGCATAGATGACTGAAAGCATAGTTACATTCTGCTCTGATTGAGGTGGTATGTCACGTGTGTTTATTTGTATTCTTTTCTTTTGTTTGTAGTACCTTAAATTTGAAGAATTTGAAGAGACTCTTCACAGTTTTGAGAAGGAGTGCAAAAGGAAAGGCAAACTCGCCTCAAAGCCTCGAGGGAATACTCTCAATGACTCAAAGACACGTGTCATTCAGGTACACTTTGATTTTTTGTGGAGGTGTGATGGGAAAATGTGGAAAAGACTATTTGACTACAAAATGTAATTAACATGTAAATATTGCAACCTCAAAGCAAGTTTCAAATTGATGTATCTGTATTAATTGTAACGGTCTGTAATAGTCATGTACATATCATGACTCAGTTATTACTGTGCGATAAACCACAAAAAATGTGACTTTTGTAGAAAGACCTTCTAAGCTCATTTGATGATGGAGACCACAGGGTGTTCTTTGAACTGTGGACAGAGAATATTCCCCCCAGAGTTAAAGACACTGATGCTGAGGCCCAGGGACTGGAGTTCTACCTTTACATCCACTTTACAATCTACCCACTGAGGAGGCACCCTGTAGGACATGTATGTATTTACATGTGTATTTATATGTGTATGTTAATACTTATGTCATTATGTGCTGTTTTTCATATGTCCACTAAGCTGCGCCAGAGTCTTATTTTCCCACCTCTGCGGCAACAGTTTTGTGGATCTCTTACAGTGTGAAATACCTTTCATCGTGAAGTCAATTGGATTTTGAGTTCATTTATTTATACAGATTTTTTTTTTAAAAAACCTTATGCTTCTTTTAGCAAAACATGCAATCATAATTGAAGATGTATTGTGTCTTCTTAAGTGACCCCTTAAGCTTACCTGATTTAGTTATTTATTTTTAAAAAACTTTGTTCATGAATTGTTTTTGATGGAAATTTCAAATCTACCTCAAGGACCGCGCTGAGTTTGAAGAGAGGGTTTCCTTCTTCAAGCAGTACCTGGAAACTCGAGGAGAAGCTCTGAGCCAGACCACAGAGTTTCTGCCTTACTATGCTTTGCCTTTTGTTCCCAACCCAACTGTCCACCCTTCTTTCAAAGAACTGTTCCAGGTATTACACTTATAGAATATTACTTAGCTTTTTACCATCTAGTACAGTTACTAAGTCACACTGTGAGAATGAACATCATCATATTTCATATTTAGCTTGTGTTTTATGGTTTTAGGATTCCTGGATGCCAAAATTGAGAGATAAGCTGGAGCAGTTCCTGTCAGTGATACTTAAGCCATCTAACAGCCCAAGGCTGATGACTTTATATGTATCCTTCTACTGTGCCTCACTAATGAGCCATTGCTGGGAAAACCATCAGAGTACAGATGTACAAATGGATTTGTGTCTGTCTTGTTTTGATTTCAGTGAGATGGCATTAGCGATATATCTAACAGGACGGCATCTCAAACTAATAGTCACAAAATTATTATTTTCATTCATTGCACAAACCCACGTGACAGGTAAACGGTTGTCAAGTAAAATGTAACTTTTGTCAATTAAATTCTCAATTCCAGCTTTTTACATAAACAGATTATTAGGTTAGGTAGTTTTTACAGCCTTCAATGAAGGTTATAAAACTTAGCAAATAGTAAAAATCTAGCAATTTCATTGAGGGAATATATGATGTGTAGAACATAAACCCACGAGGAGCAAAAAACTTGCCTTCTTTAGCTGGACTGCACATTTAAATGTAGAGTAAAAATATGTTCTGTAGGTGAATAAGGAATTCTTTAACAACCAGTCTCTTGTAACATGTTTGATCATGTGACAACCTGAGAGGTGGACCACGAAGAGAGATTGACTGGTTAGTGAGTTATGTTGAACTAAAAGTCAGTTTTGATTTAAAATAATCTGGAACTGTCACATTTTTACTTACTTACTACTTACTGTAAAGTTACAGTAATTCAAACTGTGCACTTTTTTGGAGAACGCACACACAATCTGAAACACAAAGCCTGGCCTAAAAGAGAAAGTTGATAACAATCGTTGTGACAACCCCAACTGGGGTTTTAGATTTTGTCAAGTCAGCTAATGCACCGAAAGAAACAAAGTTATCCTAACCTCCTCAGAGTAGAAGGGCAGGCAAAGGTAATGGAATTATTGGGATACTGGAAACCCACCACATGGACTTTGCTCAGTACATGTTTGTGAAACTAAACTGGCCAACTTTCAGAGCTTTGTAAAATGAAATGCTAAGGGCTGAAAAAAATGTTTCTAGTGTATACAAAATTAACAAGGTTACCAAAAGTGGGAACACTTGAGCATCAGCGTTTTTTGGCTCAGCCAATTAACAACATTTACATGTGCTTACATGACATTTATAGGGTACTTAAGTGAAAACAGGAACACAACCAGTTGTCCTTGTTTGTCGTCCGCCGCCTGGGGTGCATGCACATCTGGTACATTGTAATGTAAAGTCTGTGCTGCTTTCAGGAAAACAGATGTCCGCATGGACCACGCTCAGCATCTCATGATGAAATTTGCGTCACTTGGACTCAAGCGGACACAGAAAGCATAATTGAGGCTTCAGATATTTACTAGTTCCATCTGCAGTCCTGTTACTAATTATTCCATTTGTGTGTAATTCTGGATAAAACAATTAACAAGGGAATAAATACAGGAGAAATGTTTGATTTGTCTCTAAGTATGTGATCTTTAACCAGCTTCATGCAGAAGGAGAGTGGAAGGAGTACTAAAGGTAATTACCCCATCACAGAGTCTACCTTTTTGTGCATTCAATTTGCAGTTCTTCACCCCTACCCCAACAGCTGTTTCTTAGTGCCAGATATTCATTTTTTCCCCGAATATGTGATATAGTTTTTGGCTTTCTTTCAACTTTTCATAATCTCAAATGGAACAAAGGCTCAAGGCCACACCTGCTCATTAATCAGAAGTAACTACAGTAATACTACAGATAAAGAAGTCATATCAGCGTCACCGATTATACATCTGTTTGCCTAGGTTTTGGTTTGATTCATTTGTCTAACGTGGAAAGTATTATTTACGTAATAACACTCACAGTGCTCTCACTAATGGACAAAAGACATTATGTTAAGTATTGATAAATGTTAGTAGAAAAGTCAATGCTGAGATTGGTGTTGGAGAGGTTGATTAAAAATTGCATTTCAGAATATTGTTTAATTTTTAAATGAGGCTCTTGAGATCTCAAAGGATAACAGGCATTTTCACCTAATGGTTGTAAGCCAGTGTTGGTTTCAGCAGTCTCCGTCTTTTTCTGTTTGTTTGTTTGGTGAATGCACAGAGGCCACACAGCAGTTACAGCTCCAGCTGGCTGAATCGGATCGCCGCATCAACAGCTACGTACGGAAGTTCAACAAGATGCAAGCTGACTACCACAACCTGATTGGAATCACTGCTGAGTTGGTCGACTCATTGGAGGCCACCGCCAGCGGAAAGATGGTAAGGCAGGCTAACTGTGGGACAAACAAGCACACATTCTGTCAGACGTGCAACAAGTACGGAGTACATAAGTGTGGCACGAAAAGAATGTTAGAAAAGAATGCGTGCGCACAGAAAAAACCCACAAATTTTGCGTATGCAAAGTCCAGCGGTGTTCATGCGAGCGCCAACAAGAAAATCTTTTGATGCACAAAATGGATGAAAAATATATGTGAAAAGATTTTAATATTTGGAAAACAGGAATACACTATTAGTACCCTGCTCTTCTCACACGAACAGTATTTTAAAGCTCAGGGGAGCGTGCCTTGTTTTTTCAGATCTCCCCCGAGTACCTGCAGAGTATGTGTGTTCGCCTGTTCAGCAGCCAGATGAGACAGAGTGTGGTGCAGAGCACGGACTTCACCAGGCCAGGCACTGTGAGTCGCAGCACGCAGTCTTCACTCCTTCCCTCTTCTTCATGCTCAGAATAGTAACAGCAACACCTGGCCCCAACTTAATGTGATTTCAATAAAGCATAGAATATGCATAGCAGACGGTGAAGAGATAAGAGCCACAATCAGGGAAAAGTGCACTTAAGGAGTGTTTGCATTATGTACAAAAAGACATCTTTGTTCTTTTTGTGTAAGCTGTGTAGTCATTCTGTTGTATGCATCCTAGAGTGAGTGGTTCCTGGATCCTGGAGTTGAATAAATACACTCACTGTTGTAAAGTCAAATGTACACGACGCAAATTTCTAATAACCAGTCACAGACATTTACGTAATCATCTGCCTTGGAAATGTAACTATGTTTCTCCCATAAAGACGACAGTTAAAGGTGTCCAGATGAGTCAGAGTTACATTAAAACTTAACTGTTACATTAAAACTGTTATTCAGCCTCTTTTTCTGCCTCTTTTGTGCCACCGATAATCAAAACGTTGTAGAAAAGCTCCCAACTGACCTAAGAAACTGTCCACAGCTTGACAATCATGCTTGCTGTCAGCGGCCTTCATTGTGGTGTTGACCTCTGGCTTGTGAAATCTTGTTTCTTTCTATTTGAACTGAACAACATTTTTTCTGTGTTTTGTGTGTGTTGTTGTTTTTTGTTTGTTTTTTTTTGCTTGTGTGATGCTTTTGTCCCCAAAGGGATATTACTCTATGAGTCCCTATGATGATGGCTATGTAAGTTTCATATATTTTCATCTTTACATTTTCTTATTGCTCAGGTCCCCAGTTCTCATCTAGCTTCTGCCTTGGTGTCTCCCTTTTCCTCCTGTTATTGTCTGTATGTCCTTCATGACCTCCTAACATATTTCTTCATCTCACCCTCCTGACTACATGTGCACTCCCACTAGATTGTCCCAGTTTAAAAGTATGTTTGGCTTTATTAGCAGTAAGGATGACACTTTTTGTCAGACCGCTTGTTATGGCAAACACAAACGCCTCTCAGGGCATACGTAATCATGACATTCACTCGCTCCCAAAAGATGACAGTTATTGTTCCTCCTCTCAACTCTCCTTAGAGCTTTTAGCTCTCAACTTATCTCTCAGGTTCATTTTTCTTCTCTTATGCTTATTGTTATTTTTGTTTTGTTTGTTTTTTAGATTATAGCCATATAAAATGACAGAACAAGAATGGCCATCACAGGGTGCTTTGATTTAAAAGTATTACTCGCACGCTCAGGTTCTCAAATAGGACAGGTTATATTACAGCTGTTTGAAAGGAAACAACAAGAACACTTCATGTAGGATTCTTAACAACCTTAAAAACAGGCACTCAGGGTCAACATATCATATTTGTTGTTTTTAGGTATAGTTAAACATTAAAAAATGAGCAGGCTTTAAACCAGTGTTATGTAGTGGTTTAAGCATGTCAACATACCTGCTTAGCTTCATAAAGTATTTTTGAGGATAGTATTTTTTTTCTCGTTTAGGCTTGCTAGTTTAATGTATGTGTATGTATGTATGTGCAAGGCCATAATTTATCCTAATTATCACAGTCTTTGTCTTTGAACATTATCAATCTTTTTTTTATTGCTGTTGGGACCAAGGCGTAAAGTCTTGTAGTTAGACAATAGCATCAACAATCCATGGTTTTGGTTGTAATCACAGTGTAAAAACAGATCTAAATATCCAGATGACACACTGAAAAGGTAAAAAAAACAAAAAAAGCATTTCTCATTTATTCAAAGAATTTAAGAGCAAATCAGGACTCAAAATTTAGATAAAACTTTGACATTAAACTCCTGCTGCAACTAAGTCTCCCTATTCTGCAGCTGTCTTGGTAAAGACTCCAGCCACTTATTTGGGCAGGTTGAACGTCTTGTCTAAATAAAGGGGGAGACAGTTATTTTAATTTTGAAGGATTAAAAAGAGCATCTAAAAACTGTGCTAATTCAGTTTAGGGTCGCAGTAATTCAAGAAAGTCAGTAAATACACCTGCTTACATTGGTAGTTTAAATATAGTTGACTTTCCTGCCACCGCACGGTCGAAATTAGTCGTTTTAAAATGTAGCTTCTACACGCTACAGCGCAAACACTAGATTTCAGGTTCAACATATAATTGGCTCTTTGGTGGCATTGACTGAAAATCTCCATCTTTGCCTTCGCAGAAACCTCCTTTGGATTTCTGTTCTGCCAGCTGTCTGCTGTTGTCACTAGTACCTTTGTTTAGCTTTATGGTTCTCTTATTACTAAACAGCATATTTGATTTTCGCTTTTAGTATGACCTTCTGGTTGCTTGGCGCGCCAGTGTCAAATGTCCCATGACAACATATTATGATGCGTACATGGGCACCGAATGTTTAGGGGGAAAGGAACTTGGGAAAGAAGCCAGGTATCACTGTTCTGTTCTTTCTTTGTTTTAGTGTGCCAGACAAAGCGATAACTCCGTTTACACGGATCAATGTTCTGACCTTATGGTTCTCCCAACATAGGTCCAGCCTCCTCCTCCTGCTCTTTATATTATATTTCAGGGGTTTTCAAAATACCCTCAGAGGAAAAACTGTAATAGTCAGTTTCACCTTACTTACACACAACACCTCCTCGGTGATCAAGTTTTTGTTTCTTCTCCTGGAGTCAAAGTGGGGATCTTTCACTTGTTAGATGACTTTGTCAGCTGCTACACTCTGGAGCCACCTAAAAAACCCCACAGATGGACTAATGTGTGACAAATCCAGATGTATTAACCTACCCTTTCTGGTACTGTTTCTTGGCCTCTTACTGCATAGATAATATTGCCAAACAGTGTAATACTGTATGTCCCAGTACTCAGCATGTACCACACGCATGATCTATGCATGTCTTAAAAACTACTAATGACATATTTACACATTAGCTAACTGGATTATCTTAGATTGGATGGACCAGATGGTAAGAGTAACATATGGTTAATGTTGCATGTGCTATGTTTTGCACACTTTAAAGTGGTAAATATAGCCAGATTGTAAAAAATACCATGCATTAAAGATCCTCCTTTTTTTCTTCTCATTATTTCTGTTTTTCTCCCTCTGGTTTCTGTTGTAGGCTTCCTCTATGCTACGAGCATCCATTGCACCACAGTAAGTCTTTGTTTGGAAGAAATCATTTTTGTACCAATCATACAGTTTGATTAAACCACGATAAAACAAGGCTGCTATTTCCTTTCTTTTTAAATCACCAGGAGAACAAAGGATGTGCCAATGTTGCCCTCGTTAGACTATGAGAAGCTTAAGAAAGACCTCATCGAAGGCTCAGAGAGACTTCAGTCTCTGCTACTTCAAGCACTGCGCTGGGTGAGAGTATTCTGTTTATTATCTCCCGCATTCTCCTTAGTGATAAGATGTCTCGTATTTATCTGTTCATCAGCCTTCCTTGTGACTTTGTTTGGCTCTTACGCTCGCTTATAACCTAACAATCAGTGTATTTGTCTGTCTTCATCCTCAGAGAGTAGAATGCGTTAAGTACAGTTTTAATTTGGGGCGTCCAAAAACTTGGTTTAGTTTGTGAACCCGGACGAAGAGTGACACTTATATTTACTTGGGTTAGACTTTTGAGTGCTGATTGTTGGATCTGTTTCTAATGTCTTTTTAGAGACTCACCCGCTCACTCCCTGGTGAACAGAGAGACACTGTGCTTCAGGCTTACATCAGCAATGATCTACTGGAGCGGTACAGTACTAAAGAGGTGGGGCTATAGCTTCATTATATGCATGTCATTGTTAACACTACAAAGTTCATTCAGAGGGGCTGTTAATTAACTTGTGAACGTTCAAATTTAAAACACGCCGTAAATAAAAGAATCATAGAAACGTGGCGCTTCAGGACAATTTTAAACTGACACTCAGAGCATAACTCGCTCCCAAAAAGGTTATGTATTCATCACAAGTTACCAAGGTGACTTTCATGACGAAGCTGGAGCTTATGGAAAAGGTAGCTATATTAGCAACAACTAATGTAAGGTTTATAGCACAGCTGCCGTGAATAACAACATGAGTAATAGCCAAATAATTGTCTGTCTTTCTGTAATGGTTAATGCACCAGTGTGTGCAAGCTGTATTTGGAGCACACAAAGTTATACGAGTTATATTTTTAATATTAAAATATAATTATTGTTGCTATCCACGAATTTTTAAATTTACTGTTCAGCAAAAAAGCAGGAACAACAATGAAGCACGCTATTCATTAACATTTCAAATTAAATTAACTCACTGATGTTCCTGAAGAGGAAAAATGTGTTCTAGTGGTTAAATGTTGCAGCTCAATGCCGACTCAAATTTGGGTTTAAAAATGTAAATTCAGTTTATTTATGGGGAAAATCACGATCAAACTTTAAACAAATTTTTTGACAGATTTCTAAAATATTATAGTCTTATTGTTTATTTATGGCAGGCGGTCAAATCTGTCAGTTTGTTTAGCTCTCTAAGTCATATATTTAAATTTAGAGGAAGAAGTTCATTTTTTATGATCTTAACATTATCAAATGTTTAGTGATTACTTTATATTAAGAAATATTTGAACCCAATGCTGAGTCATTTAGAAATGGAATAAGCAGTTTCCTCTGAGGAGCTCAGATTGTGTCCCAAACTTTACCCTCATGAAAGACTTTTGACACGCTCTATTCTTTTTTTTCTTCTCTCTCGTCATTTTCTTTTCACCTAGCCTTTAGCTTCAGGTGATACACTGAATACAACCTCTTTAGAATGAATAACCCTTTCATGAATGCTTTCAATCTTTGTAATCCTGTGTACGTTTCAAGGTTTTCTAGGTATATCTAAGTGACTTGCCCTACATTTGTTTGTTTCCTTAGAAAACTGTGCTTCATTTAATGAGATCACCAAATGAGATTGTCCGTCAATACATGGCCCGTCTCATCAATGCATTTGCTTCCCTTGCAGAGGGTAAGTTTGAAACTGCCATTAGAGCTCATTAAGCATCATCATTTACTTTGTAAGCTGATTCCTGATGGCTTGACCTCACTGGCTTTCCGTTTCGAAGAAAAACTATTAATGATGCTCCACAAAAGCTAAACAGAAACTGTAGACAGCATTTTGTAAAAAGACGAAGACTAGGAGACTTTAGAATGGCTGTCAATGCTTTCAAGATGTTCCTTTGATATTTATTACAGGTCGTGTTTACCTCTCCCAAATCCCCATTCTTCTGAAACATCTGACAGAAACGCTCAGGAAGGAAGAAAAAGAATCTCTTACTCGGGAAAATGTCCTTGTGGCCCTGCAGAAACTCAGCCTCAGGTAGTTTTTAAAATTACTAGGGTTTTCTAAATCCTTCCTTATCTGGTCTTTTTAATGATAGTGTAGCCTAAATAGCAGAATTAATAAGTAGATTACATAGAAGTTTGTATAATTAACATCTAGTTATCATCTTTTTCTGTCCACAAATGGGAAGTTGACATGAATGAAATGTGGGTTTCTTAAAATCCTCGATTAATGTGTGTTTCTTAAATGACTATCAGTCACAATTTTTGTCCTTTGACAAGCATGAATATCTGACCTTACATCATGTCTCGCCTGTTAGGAGGAGTCAGCAGACAGCCATGATCGCAGATGATCTGATTGGCTGGCTAGTGGATGAGCTCCAGGACTCAGACTGCCTCAGTGACTACAACCTGGAGTATTCTGCAGCTCTGCTTATGAACCTGTGTTTGCGAACAAAAGGTAAGCATAAAAACATCGCAAATGTAACTAAATAATGCGAACACCAGACGGGCGGCATGGACGCCTAAGTTTGTGAATGCGATAACGTGAATGCAATAACAGAATGAGGTGATGTAGGAGCTTCAAACTGATACCACAGATGTACCTACTAAAAATCCGATGTATCGACGAGTTCCAATTTCAGTGACCGCATCATGTCCTGTAAAAATCTTGTGAATGCAATAACTTGAGAACAAGAGGACGTAGGATTTTGATATTGATAGGTGTGTATGCTAGGAGGCTGAGAGGCAGCTCTGGCCGTTGCCAAATACATTTTTATTTTGCCAGGAAAATGGGAAATGGGTACTCTTTGTGAATCACATCAGCAACCAACTAAAGACTGAACTGAAGAAATAGGAACAAATTATGCTAATAACTAAATCCCTCAAAGTAGAATTTAAAGTTGCCAAGTTGTCTTTATAGGTCAGTGTTTAAGTGGCTTCATCAACAAATCAAAAAATCGTTCCTCTGAAAATCGCAAGGTATAAAGGCTGGACTTTAAACCTTACTATAAAGTAAATAAAATGACAAAAAAGTCTCACTTCGTGGAAGCAAAATGTGATAAACAAATATAGGAAGGTGAGAGGGAGAGCTGGCTCAAGGCTTTTACATGGCATTAAAGAGTAAACTGATTTCTTTTTAAGCCATACTGTAGGTAACATTTTTCTGATCAGCTGACTTTTGACCCAGGCTTACAATTTCCTTATTGTCTTTAATCCATGTTAAACAATTATTGGCTTTATTATATTTACTGTGCTATGCTACTATGCTATATTTACTTTAAGACTGGTGTTGATTTTCTGTGTTTTTGTTTGTGTCTTTGTTTCTTTTCACTGTCCGTGAATAGTCAAATAAGTCTTCTCAAACATATCATGGGTTATACTTTAACGTTCATTCATGGAGCTTATTAATAGTCCATGCTATCATGAAAATCAGAATGATCTTGTTTCACGCCACAACGAGTCAAGGTCTAGGTTTGTTCCTGTTCTTTCTTTCTTTCTTTTTTTTTTGCTGGTACACTAAGGTTAATTATTGTCTAAGTTTGCGTTGAAAGCAAACGTTTAGCTTTTCGGTCCTTCTGAACGCATGGTTATCACTGAACTATCGTTTTTACATTTATTTGTCTTCCATTTACATCATATCTGGGATGTATCGCTTTCAGATCCCTCTTTTCTTTTTTATTATTTCCTGTAGTTCTGCTCAATGTAGAATGCCACAATGAAATACTGTTTCACATTTGATTTATCAGTAATTGTATTGTCTTACACGGATAAGTACTGTGAAGTCATTAACCTGAGGTTTTTTGTATTAAATCAAACAAGAGTCCCATCATCATGCACACAGAAAAAGTGTTGCTAAATTTGTGTGTTGGATGGTTGTCTTTTTACAGGAAAAAGGAAGTGTGCAGAAAACGCCAAGCATGTGCTAAAAGTTTTGACTGACCTCCTTGGACATGAGAACCACGAGGTGATATACACATCTGCCAACACACAGCACAGATGTTGTGTGCACAGTGGTTGTAATGTGCAAGCAGAGCAGATTTCTCGTGGTTGAAACGGATACAGGTTACACAACACAACAGTGTGTACTGCATGCAATAGGTGGAAAGTGCAGAATTAATGCTATTAGAGGATAGAAAATGACACGAGCTGCTAGCATATCATAAACTAAAACTGCTCTACAAAAGCTCTCTCTACTGTTGTGTTAAACTGTGTAATTATGTCCCTCGAAATGTCTTGCAGTCTTGGCATAAGTGAGCCATGACTACAGGAACGTCAGTAAAACATAGAAAGCACAGAGTTCATTCATTTTACTTATGTTAGCGGTGAGGTTGCAAAAAAAAAATGCTTATCCACAGCACGAACATTATTTCCTCTTTGTGGGCACACATCTCTAATTGCTGTATTTCCATACAAGTTGTTACCACTTTGGCTGAGACCATAAAGATAGGGGTTGTCTGTGTCTGTGTCACTTTCAGATTTGGCCATATGTGAATGGAGCTCTATACAGCATCCTGTGCATTCCCTCTGTGCGACAGGAAGCCAGAGAGATGGTGAGATAGCAGTTTGCATTTTGCTCCGCATTTCTCTTCCTCTTCGCTTTCCTCGCTAAACAACAGGTGTTCATTTAATAGGCAGAGAAAGTTGTAAATGGAAGTGCAGTTTTCCCGTATGCCATAAAATGTGGAGTTGCAATCACAAAAAGTATAAAAGATGGACGCAGCTTCCAGGTCTGCAAACTGAAGTCAATGCGATCAGTGAGTCCTTTAAAACATGCTTTCTTTTAAATGAGGGTTGGGGAACCCTGGGTCAGCACACCTAAATCAGCTGTGTGGGTCAGGAACACATCTAAAACCTGCAGGACATAATTGTGGTTGTAAAAGGAGATTTGGTCCTATAAAAGCTTTAAAAAAAAAGAAGATTTTATAGTTGATCTTGTCTTTACAACTATAACGTCTTTCCGG
This sequence comes from Oreochromis aureus, assembly GCF_013358895.1. Lineage (NCBI taxonomy): Eukaryota > Metazoa > Chordata > Actinopteri > Cichliformes > Cichlidae > Oreochromis > Oreochromis aureus. Next base: position 35,965,293 of record NC_052956.1, on the reverse strand, counting down.
ATGAGTTTCTTGGCTCAGTCACCTGTTTCGGGTTTTATTGATTAACAAATTAAATCTGTTTTGATCGTTTTATCATTTCAAAAAGGAGGATTATCCAGTGTATTGACTAACAAATTTTAGCTAATTAGTAAGCCATTTTTTCATCAGAATTCATAAGTGACATGAATGTTTTGTGTATCTTTCCCTTATGTGTGAAGAGCGTTGAAGAGATTCTACGCTGCTACATCAGAGAGGAGAACCCAAATCTTAACAGACAGATTGAATTCATCATTAAACAGCTAAACTCAGGTTAGTGAAATTTACTGTTAAAAATGTAGATGATAAACTGGTAGTCCAAAAATAAGCGCCTCACGCTAAGCAGGAAAAACAAAATATGTAAATATGAAACTTGATATCTTACATTTCCTGTTTCAGATCCCCAGTTTTCATAACATAAGTTATCATTTGAATCTATACTTCAAGAATATGTGGCACTTTTTTATGAAGTATAATTTTGGAAAAATCTGCCAGCTTTTTAATCCTTGTGATTATTTTCCACCCAGCTGAAGAGGAAGGACTAGAGTCTGACGATGAGGAGGAAGAGGATGACAATGACGTAAGGCCGCCTGATAAACATCAGTGTGCTGGTGTTTTCCATTATCATATTAAATGCCCGTTTAAAAATTAATTCAACTAAACCACTGAACTATATTAACTGGCACATATCAAAAGAACTAAAAAAAGAAAACAAAGTATGAGGGAGTTAAAAAGTTCAAATGCGAATGAATGACAGCAGTTTCCTGGTGTGTGTGTGTGTGTGTGTGTGTGTGTGTGTGTGTGTGTGTGTGTGTGTGTGTGTGTGTGTGTGTGTGTGTGTGTGTGTGTGTGTGTGTGTGGATGGGTGTATAAGTGCAGTCTGTGTATATTCCATTCTCTTCCTGTTCTCATAAGAGTTCCTTGAGTGTGAGTGCCCTTGTTCTGGGCTGTAATCTCGAGTTAGGTGTTTTTTTTGTTTTTGTGTTTTTTATAGCTGCTATCCGTTTCCCTGCCCACAATGGTGAACTGACACGTACTGTACGATACCTGTTTCTGAGTGGGAGTCTCAAAGCTACAGAATACACTGGTCCCTTGTCAGAGCCTTGTGGAATGGTGCCAAGCAGTGTATTAATTTTTAAATATAAACTTAATGGGAGAGAGTTAATTTTTAGTCCGTCTGAGGAAGTTTGCCAAAGTAACCCAGTGGAAATCAACCGGCAGCAACCCTGTGGGTGTTTTTTTATAATGCTGCTTAATGCTTAAACATCCATTCAGTGCATGTGTGGACAATATGCAATTTTGACACTGCACACAAATTCTTTCTGAAGTGATTTATTGTCTTTACATTGTGACAGGAAGATTTAATGGAGATCGACATTGATAAAGAGGAAGTTCTCCAGCCACAGCACAGGGAACTGTCTGGGGAAAGCCTCCTCACCACTGAGTACCTGGGAGTAAGAGCAAAACACACATTTTCACCATAAACAGATTGTTTGTAGCTAGGAAGATACAGAGTTCAAATTTTGACACTAATCAAGAATACGAATTACTAACAGTAGGGGTGCTAGTGTACATATATATAAATGTGTACGGGCAAGTTGCAGAGTAGCTTGTAAACTTTATTTATTGCACCAATAACAGGATATTACATTATTGCAGTATGCACTGAACTTTAGACACACGGTCTGTGCATTTACAGAATTGTAATCATTTTTGCTACTTGGTTCCTAAATGCTAGCGTGGAATATATTTTACCTTATGATTAGATAAGGTATCACACACATCGCTGCCTCTTTGTGCTGATGGCTCTTGACAGCTCAGGTGCTGGCCTGTTAATTTTTTTATGGATCTGTTTTATGTGGTTATGAGTTCATGACCGGCCAATACAGAACACAGTCAGTTTTACAGTGAGAAAAAGTTATGTGTTGGACAGTTACAGCACTCCATCACATTAATCTCTCTTTTCCCAATTGACACTTTTTTCCATAATGGAAATGTGTTTGGTATGTTACTGTTTCATTGTGTGTGCGGCTGTGTAGATCTTGACCAACATGACAAAAGTGAAAAGGAAGCCAACCCCTCTACCACAGCCAGCTGCCGATGAGCCGCTACAGCGACCAGTCACCCCTAGTTCTCATCGGAATATCGGCGTGGGGTAAGTTAAATTACCAAACTATGTCATGAAATCCAGACTGAAGTTCACTCTTAAGCTAAAACACTTCTTTGTGGTGTCTGTGGGACCATAAAATGTGTAAGTCATGAGAAACTGTGCAGCGGCAGCCTCTATTTAAGTGATTTACAAACCACCATAAACATTGATCTTTAGATCTAAGATACTGGTCTTCAGGCCTCATTTCTTTAAAGGCTGATCACTTCACAGTAGTCCATAGACCTTATGAGCTGACTAATCTGTAGCTTGTGTAGATAATTGTGCCACCATTTCTTTATGATACATAGATTACGACGTTTCTCTAGCTAAAACTCTGCAAATGCAAAAAATGTTTCAAATGTATTTTGATGTTTTTCTTTGCAAAGCGTAAACTTTGACGAGATGAGTCAGCCGTGGTAGACTAGAACTTGAATGAGTGCATACCATTGCTACAAAGCATCTTGCTTGGTCTTGACAAGGTCATTTCCTTGCTCTGAGCACCGACCTAGAGAAAAAGGCCTAACCCTGTATTTATTTATACAGTTTAAATATTAACTGTGAGAGAGCTGTACAAATGTGGAGAACTAGCACTGATGAAAGTCAGTGAAATCATCAAGATAAATTGTTTTTAAGTTAAAAGCTATCTTACTTACACAAACATCCTCATAGAAGTTCTTAATGTGAGATTGTGTTTGTGTCATGTGTAGGGATTATCGACCCGCCAGTCGGGGAGGCGAGACCAGCAGAGACACAGAATACAGACAGAAGAGCGGGGAAGGAAGCCTGCCACACTCTCGATACAACTCGCGACCTCCTACACGCTCTGGCAGTCGGCCCAGCACCGTAGACTCCCTACGCCAAAGCATCGGTGGGTGACTCAACTTTCAGAGTTTCAGATGTATCTTAGGAGTACCAGTAGAATTTATTTTACGTTATTTTCACTATATATTCTTCCTGTAGGCCGGATCATTAGCGGCTTCAAAAATATTTCCTACCATCTGCATGCAGACGATATCCAATTATACATCTCCTTTAAACCTTGGGAATTAGACAAGCTATCCACTCTTATGGACTGTCTTAAGGAAATTAATGTTTGGATGACAAACAATTTTTTGCAGCTGAACGCAGACAAGACCGAGTGCTTAATCCTTGCTCCAGAGAATATCAAGCCCCAAATTAGTCAACATCTGGGTGCCTTTTCATCCTCAATAAAAGCTACTGCTCGGAATCTTGGGATAATTTTCGATCAATCTCTGTCTTTTGACGCTCATATTAAATCTGTGACCCGCTCCTGCTTTTTTCACCTAAGAAATATTGCCAAACTCAGGACTATTGTCTCCAAAACTGAACTGGAGATGCTTGTCCACACTTTCATTTCCTCCCGTCTAGACTATTGTAATGCACTCTTCTCCTGTGTATCTAAGGCGTCACTAAATCGGCTCCAAGCGGTTCAAAATGCCGCAGCAAGGCTGTTAACCCATGGTAAAAAATTCTCCCATATCACTCCTATACTAAAATCCTTGCACTGGCTTCCGGTTGGGTATAGATATAAGTTTAAAATCCTCACCTTTATGTTTATGTCTCTACAAGGTGAGGCCCCCACCTATATCAATGAGGTTCTCCAACCCTACTCTCCAAAGCGGACTCTTAGATCCACTGATAGTGGTCTTCTATCTATTCCACGGACCCGTTTGAAAATGAAGGGGAATCTCGCTTTTTAAACCCTGGCTCCAATACTGTGGAACTGTTTACCCCCCCCCCCCGCTACGCACCATCAACACTGTGGCTTCTTTTAAAAAACAGCTTAAAACACATCTGTTTAGACAGGCATTTGGGTAATGTTAGTGTGTAATATGTTGTTTTATTCTATATTTATACTGTACTATTGCTTTGTTTGATATGCTTCTATACTGCTATATTGTTTGTTTGACATGCCTTCATTCCCATGTGAAGCACTTTGTAACAGCTTTTTGTCTTAAAAAGTGCTATATAAATAAATTTTACTTACTTACTTACTAGAATTTCAAAAGAGTAAAATAATAACTCTTTGAACGTGTCTAACAGCCGTGGCTGTAAATCAGCTGTTTGCGCTCAGATTACTAACACTTAATAGAAGCTCTGCGCATTTTTGTGGAAAAATCTTTAATTTCCCTTCCACTTGCTGCTTTTTATTTGGTTGTGTGTATTTGACGTGGTGCCCAGTGTCCACAAGCAACAAAAGGTAGTTCCAGAGAAGGAAGTTCCTGCAACTTCCTCACAAACCATAAGGGATAAAGACTCAGCAAAATAGAATAGAATAGCCTTTTATTGTCACTGTACATGTACAGTGAAATTGTGGGTGCTTGAAATACAAATATAAATAGTAGGACAGCAGGAGTGAATAGTAGACAAGAGGAGTATATGCAAAACAGGAGGGAGGCACACATTAGAGGACAGGTTGCAAAGGACTCCAAGGATGTGTGTGTGTGGTCTGAGTGATGAGTTACTCACACCATGGCTCAGATCGGTGGGTGGGCACCAAATGAGCACCAAATGGCTAATGACCTTATTTTGATGGTATCATGTGTGCTTCTGTGTTTGATCGTGTTCAGCTGTCCATCTACTTTGTTTTAGTTTTTTAAAGTTATGACTTTTGTTTCCATTTGAAGGTCTGATATTTTGGTATGATTCTAAAATTAGTCTTTTGACACTCTTGTTTATTCCCACTTAGACTCAGAGTGTGGGCGGTTGTCCCAGGAGTCAGAATTGGACAGGCAGTATGAAGGTAGAGCCAGAAAAGGATGTTCCCAGGAGGACCACAACGGACACTCTGCCAGGTATACTGACACACAAATGTTAACTTAGCGCGCTCACGTTCATACTTTATGTATAACATGGTTGTTTGTGTTGAATTTTACTCCAGTTCTTTGAATAAAACTGCAACAGTTTAATGACAGTCAAAGTTAATTGGGTTGTTGTTTTTAAATCAGAGTTTGAACTGTCACACAGTCACAGAGAGACTGTTAAAACTGTTTAGACCCCTCATTTTTTTATCCTTTCCTAGTGAAAGCATACAGGGAAATAGAGTATGAAAGGCAAAAACAGACCGTCTTTATCCTTCAACTGAGACTGAACTCTCCTTTTTGTAATTGCTCTAAGCAGTCTTCAGGAATAGTTGTCCAGGCATCCTAAAGGACATTTCAAAGCTCTTCTCTGGATAATCCCAGACTGCTTCATTAATGTTGAGTTTCGATCTCTGAAGAAGCCAATCCATGACTTAATATTCATTTATATTTTGTGTTTTTTCTATCCAGACGTGCTTTTAACGCCTTGGCAGTGTTTTTATTATTATTGTCATGCTAAAAAATGAAGCTGTTGCTAATTGGATGCTTTCCAGATGGCAATGCATGGTGATCAAAATCTGACAGTGCTTTTCTGAGTTCATAATTCCATCTGTTTTAACAAGATCCCCTGACACCACGGGATGAAATCGAGCCCCAGACCGTGGTGCAGCCAAGCAGAAGATGCTCACTGTTGTTCCCTTCTTCTGACCTCCTCTGCACATATTGATGGAAATATGAACAGTTTCACTTTGGATTTTTTACTCTATCAGATTTGTTTACAGGGATTTTTCCCAAAGAGCTGTTAGCTCTCTGTAGACGACCTTGGTGCTGCTAAAATACTATTTTTAATATTTTACTATTTTTTTCTCTTTGATTGATCGATTGAAAATGACTGAAAGAGCAGCCAGGAAAATAACGGATAACAAGATGATTTTAAAAAACCAAAAACATTTTTGCAGTTTCAACATAACAAAAAAAAGAAAAATCACTCAAAAAGCAAACATTTGGCCAATTCGCACGCTCTGTATTTAATTTAATAGTTTAATATAAACGAACTAAATCTAAATTTACATTTAAAAAAATAAGTTATTGAGCCAACAATAACATGCTAAACATATTCTTGGCTTAATTTTTCCTGAGAACTAGAAACAGACCTGATCTGATGCTTTTAAGGAATGAACACAAAAAACAACCGCTACATAACTGCAGAGATTCCTGTAAGAGTGTGTGTGCGTGTGTGTGTGTGTGTGTGTGTGTGTGTCTGTGGAAAGATTTGGCAAGAATGTTGCTGAACACCGATGACTCAGCACTGCCAAGCTGGTCTGTGAGACTGTGACATGCGTTTAAACGAGCAGTGCCCACAAAGAGTCCCATTCAATCAAACCTCCCCTGCTTCTCCTCTCCTTTAAATCCCAGAGGAACTTGACTCCTGAAACCCACCCACAATAATGAGTCCCAGGAAACTGCTTCAGTAGTCCCTCGCATCACCCACACCTCACCCCCCAGGAACGTAAAACACCTCTACAATACAGCCTGGCTGAGTCTGACTTCGGTAGCCTCGTTTCACCCCAGTTTGGAAAGCAAGACTTTTATAGCGAGATGAAATGGGCATTCATATTGAGCTGAAGAGAATCTTAGCAACACTGCAGTTTGGCAAATGCCAAAAGAGCAGATGTGTGTGTTTGCAATAGTTTTTAGGCTTATTCACTGATTCCCTAATACAGAGTAACACCTGCTGGAGATTCAGGCTGTCTTCGATTCACACTTTTTCAGAAATCGGGACTCAGACTCGAGACTTTTTAAAAAGAATTTTAGGGACTGATGGAAGTTTTGCAAAATGTGTACCCATTTCATTTTGGGCTCAGCATGCAAGGATAGCACCTCCACCCATTTTTACAGAAATACAATACACTGTAATGCTTAGTTATACCAGATTTTATCAGAGATATTGGATCCAATGTCACTACCCTGAACATAAACCAGAATGAAATCCATCCATTTGATAAGTGTGAGCTTGCTCAACAGGATGTAGGTCGCTTAGCTCTTTCCTGATAAGAACATTAGAAGAGGTTGTGACTGGATGCTGAAGACATTTATTCACTTGTGACCCTGTTTCTCAAACACCGCGCATCTTTTCTTGGTTTCTATTACACCATAAAGAAGGTGCACAAACCAAATTAGGTGCAAAAAAAAGAAAATGTCTAATTTGAATGGAAGGAAGGAATTGTAAATACGTTCTAATGTTATATTAGTGTGTTTAACACTGATTGTCTAAAAATGACTAAATGATTGTCTTGTCTGTTACCCATATAGAAGTAAAAATGAATAATTTTTCCTCTTTTCTTGTTTTTATGGAAACCACAATGACCCTACGTGTGTTTAGGCTTTAGAGAAAGGCAAAACAGGAAAGCTAACACTAATGGGGGATTTACTGATGCATGTCCAGTCAGAAGTCGTGCCCTGCTGTAATATTCAAAGTATGACAGAGAAAAACTCAAAGTTGGAGATATACTCTTTAAATGATGAGGTGGGTGTGGCCAAACACTAAACCCTGCTAATAATAATCAGTACAAAAGTCATTTATGCTGTCAAGAGAAGTGGAGACTCTGAACTCACATAATGATAAACATCAAGGGCAAGGGTTGATCTTATGCATAAGAACATCATGATTTATTTTTGTCTGTAAAAAACTCTGTGAAATTTGATCTGTTCATAACTGTAGTAGCTTTTCTCTAGAGCTTTCCAACCAAACGATGTGTAGCTAAGAAAAAGAATTAGAGTAACAAAGGGTAGTTTCTGTTGTGTCTCAAAAAGCCTGTTTACACTGGTATCAGTATTGTTGAAGCATTAAAAAGGAGAGTTGACTCAAGGGATGAACTAAATCTGTGTCAACACATAAGACAGTGTTAACAAAGAATCAATTTTAGATTGTATTAGCACATAAACGGAAGAAGATGATGGATGATTTTCTAATTTCTAATTCTTTAAATAGTATTTTTGTCCTAGTACAGTGATTTCCAAAGAGCTGTTAGCTGAAAACTTGGCATATCTTGACATGCTGTGCAGTGGAAGGCCTAAGAAAAACATGTGCAGTAGGTGAACAGTATCTGTATGTCATGTCCTTAAGAAGAAAAATCCAGGAAAGACTTGACAGAGCACCTGAGAGAAACATCCGGCCTTTCAGTTGATCCTTTAGTGTTCACATAACGCTAACTGGAAATGGTCTCAGTGGAACAATGGCTGTCAATAAACATTCTTGAGTATTTGAGTATTCCGGGATTATAGAAAAGCGCTATATAAGAATCAGTCCATTTAACAATAAAGCTGATCATATCAACTAACTTAGTTTTTTGCCTTATATATTGTTTATTCCATGTATGTTTCCATGTTTCACTTTATTGCTGTGCCTATCTCCCATTTTCCTTGCAAAATATACAGAAATGAGAGGGATTGCAAGACTTTTGCACAGTCTTGTAGATCAACTTAACTGTTAAATATTCCCATCCTACCAATTTGAGGGGTTTTTTCTGTTTTGTCCTTCTTTGATTATTATCATGGTATTTATAGTGATTCATTTAACTGGCAGATTGTTGTTAATGTTCTTTTCTTTCTTTCTTTTTTTTTTATTTTACCAAAAAACAGATAATTTTTTTTCTCTGTTTTTGTCCCTGTCAGCAGAAATGATTATATCCCTGCAATTCCAAGTAAGCCCAAGATTTCCCGTACACCTGACACAGCAGCCAACCAGAACAGTGCTCACCGGGGTAGAGGCCTGGCCCTGGCTCCTCAGTTCTCACAGTCTGAGCCGCAGCAGAGCAGCCAGCCTGGCTCTGCCAGCTCCACAGGAGGAGGCGGGAATGGAAGTAAGCGTATGCTAAGAGCGGGAAATCAACACCAGTCTGGCAGATTTTGGCCCCATCTGGTTACTTCATCTACTCTGCCAACCTCTCTAGATGGTGGCCAGCATTGATTTGAATGTTCACTGACTCTCAGACAAGAGTTGCTGTAGATGCACTTTTACCAGATGAATTAAGCAATGGTATATTGCATTTTTAAAACCGATACAGATATGTGGCGATTAAAAAAGCTAATATATCAGGCGAGATTTTTTTTCTTTTCTTTTAAACACACACAGTTTGGCAAATGCCATAAAGAGATTTCCCTAACATTTGTTATCTGTACTTATTTATCAACCCTTGTTAGATAAGCTAACAAAAAGAAATCTTGTTTATTGTCACAGTAAGTCATGGATTAGTCGGTTACGCTCTGTCCGACCGTGCAGATCAGCCAATTTTTGTTAGCCGATCTGCAGGCCTAACCCTGCCAACAGCAAAGTATCAGAGTGCACTCTGAAACAAATAACCAATACTTATAGCATGGTTGAAGGTTCCCATCTTCTCTTTATTATTAAAATGTTTACTTATTGGCTGTTATAAATATCGATACCAGTATACTGGCAGATGGCTGGTATCGACCAGTATATCAGCACAACACTACTTATTTGAGTCTCCATTTCCAAGCATGCATTTTCAGTTTATGATGGAAAACAGTACTGATATTAACACGTATGTCTGGCAATTAAATTGGTAACCATAGCAAAAGAAAAAAAAGGTGTATCTTATATAAATGATGAAACCATAAACCGGTGACTGTCATGGAGTTGTAGCGTTATTCGCAATGACCCTACACAACCAAACATGTAGAGCATTGTGAAATATTTGCTGCTTGATTAAAACTCTGCCACACAGTCACCAAATCTCTGTGTAACATCAGTTTTACATTTCACATATCAGCACAACCATGTCAGGAATCCTCTGAGTGTGTGGGTTTTCCCAGGCCTGAAAATCCAGTTTTTCACACTGTACTTAGTTAACAAAACAACAGCAACACAGTGGTTAAAGGAAATTATCTGGAAAAATGTTGCAATGGTTTCCAGCAACTTATGCTTCAGTTCCACTAAGGAATTTCACCTGCCACTCTCTCATTTCTTACCAGTCTCTACCGGAAGTCTTTATATAATAAAATATCCCCCTGTTTTTAAGGCTTTCCTTATAAATCTGCGTTAATGTTTTGCCTGTTATGGCCGGCGACACAAAGTAGTCCGAATCATAAGTTGGCTTATCATGCAGAACATAACAGTGGCTATAAACAAAAAACACAGCAAGCAGTTATTGGGAAAATGAAAATTGGGAAAAGCAAATTGAGTTAGCTTTTATTGGAGGTACTGCACTGTCAGGCCTGATATTGGGTCCATTTTTATTTGCTGTCAACTTCATGTCTTACACACAGAACTGGAGTCAACACAGAGATGATCTGGTGCTCTTAGTTGGCTGATAACATCTCTCAATGCTCTCATGCATCCTAATTGCATTTCATAAGCGATTACCTCCGGCTCTTACGGTGGGCGCCCTTACCACAAAGTTTGTAATGGCACCTATTAGCTACTCAAAGCCACCACATCCTTCTGTGAGTGTGTTGTACTTCTGAGGTCTGGTGAATATCAGATGTTTGTCACTTAATCACATCTCATCTTGAAGGGCAATAAGCAAACAGACATGCTATATAAAATAACCTGTATTGTATAGTAAGCTTTTTGGCATGTTTCAAGCTATTGTCGGGGGGGTGGTTCAGCGACCTGTGTAATAACAACCACACATTTGAGCAAGATTCCCCTCAGGCTGATGGCTTTGTTTGTTTTGTTTTTTCTAGCATACATATCTGCTGTGACTGAGAGAAAGGCTCCCTTGGGTAAAGAAAAGATGTGTGGCTTAACGGGCCACCCACTTTAGTTTCAGTTGGTTTCCAGAGCAGTTTTGCCCATTTCAGTTCAGTTTTTATTGGTTTTAGTCTTGTTAATTACTGTTGTATGACGGGCAGGTGTCAGAGGAAATATTTAAGCGCAATCAGAGTAGGTAATACAATAAAAACCTTGAACTTTTTGAAAGCAGCTGACTCACAGTCTTGGAGTCTCAGTAAATGCGTCAATCAAAGCCTCATCAGGCAAGTTGTAACAAAATGATAATAAACTAACAACTAAAACTTCCACTGTTTCCCTTTTATTTTAGTTAACTACAGTGTTTTCTCAAATAAAGTGTTTGTTTTTAGTTAACCATGATAACCTCGGTTACGTGTTTGGAAAATGGCCTAGCCGATTGAGAACGAGAGAAGCTGAAGAAGAAGCACTGTCCTTTTTATTTTTTAAATAGGTCTGGATTAAATCTTTTATTTAGATATGCTATTTCTTACACAGTGACAGAAGCTTAACAACTACGTTTTGTATACATTGATGACAAAGCGGCTTAATTTTGTTCTCATTTTATTGATGAATGAATTATTGATGAAAGTCTGATTGTCCTCTGCTTTCTCTCCCTCTTACCCCCCTTCATCACGCTATCAACCTTTCTTCCTTCCCCTCTCCCTCTGTCTTCAGGCAGGCAATCAAAGAGGAGGTGAGGAGGGAGCTGTCACCACGAGGTAGCACTATCTTCCCAGGAGCATCGGGCTTCCTGTAACATCATCCAACCAGGTTACGATCAGGGTCAAACAGAGATGGTCGAGGCTTAGTGGCAAGAGGAGGAGCTGGACTGGGTGGAACAATGTGTAGGATTGTGGTTCTGCATTTAGTTTTTTTTTTTTCTCTTTTTTCTCTCTTTTCTCCCTTCGGCTTCAGCGCAGACTACTTCTGTAACCTGATATGATGTTGGACAATAAACACAACCCACAGTCATGCAACTCTGCGCACCTGACAGTCTCTGTTGGCCCTGAGTTTCTGCAGTTTTTCCTCAAGGTGATACAAAATGTGCGCGACACCCTCCGACCACAGCAGAATTTATTTGTAACAAGATTCAGGTGTTTTAACTCCGAAGTCTAGTGTCGCTCTGAGTTGGGGCAGAATATGATAACGCTTGTCTCTCTTGCTCTCACTCAACCCTACTTGCTTACTTGTCATGTTCGTTACTTCAGCGGGGATCAGAAGATTCCCCGAGGTGCAGCTTTTTGCAGATAAATTGTCATCATTTCGGACATGAGCTCAAGTTTTCAGATCGAACACAGCCAGGGTTGCGAGAGGGAGGAGGATGGGAGCTTAAAAATACAGCAGAGACATTTTTATCTCTTAAACGCCATTGCAAAGAGGTACTGAAAGTTCTCATCTCGACTTTGTAAATCAATAATCGTTGTGAATTTCACAATGTACTGTATTGATTTTTAACTATGGTGGAAGATGTCTGTCCACATGAATAAATTATTATACAAGCTGTGTTTCAAATGTAAAACATTACCACAAATGCATAGCTCTTTGTGGCGGCTCCTATTTCACAGATGCTGCAAAAGATTTTACAAGAAAGACGAGTCCTGGTATGACTGTGCATGTTTTTAAATGATATCCAGAACTTTTTACTTTTAACACACGAGTAGCATGTATACTATAACTGACGGGGAAAAAAACAACTTGAATTTGTGTTAATGTCTTAAATTCAGCTTGAGTTGCTTGTCTATTTGCACTGTTTGCCTGTGGTTATTTGTATTTATAGTGAGACATTTCTGTTGCAGTGCATTTTCATTGATAATATTCTTTCAAGCAGTTTTAAATAAATGTGTGATGAGTCAGCAGTTTGCAAAATGACTACAGTGCTTCGTTTACTTGCCATGTTTTTCTCACTTAGACTTTAAATTCAGATTATTTAAACAGCATCAACACACAGCAGCAGTCACCTCATGGTGCTTTATGTGTAAAGACACTACAGTAATAGAGAGAAACCCCAACAATGAGACAGACCCCCTATGAGCAAGCACTTGGTGACAGTGGGAAGAAAAAAAACCCTTTTAACAGGAAGAAACCTCCAGAGATCTACCATGACTGGTTGAGGGTTGAGTGGAGGCACACAGGAGAATTGCTTACCATCAGGCTGCTGTTATTGGCCGTCATTTATATCAAACATGTGACTGTAAGAGCTCTTGTGACTCATTCCTGCCAGACAGTGATCTGTTGCCTCCTGAGCTGCTGTCCTCTCCAAACCCTATTTTTAAGCCTTGTATCCGTGCCCGTACTCAAGTGAAGTATTGACTGATGGCGTTGTTGTTGTCATACGCTTTTGTGACGACAGCACAGGGAAGAAGTATGGGAAAAAGGTACAATAGGATGGGTCCTTGCCCTCTAGGGAACGTGTCATTGCTGCCTCCGTGCTACACGACTCACTAGAGTGCATGACAAATAACACAGATTGAAGTCCACTTTTGTCAAGTTATTGGCAGGACTTTATTTAATAGCACAGATGGTCAGTCCACCTCTGGAATATAAAGGCTGTTGAAAGATAGATTTGGATGGGAATTCCTTATACCCCTTCCATGCTGTCTCCTGAGAGTTGACCGATTCAGCTGCAAATGCTGCCGGCGAGGAGGAGCACAATGCGAGGAAACGGACCGCACATGATGGACTGACGCACTGTCGCTGCCAGGTGTAACCCCGAAAGCTTCACTCATGCTGGAACCGACCAGCTGCAATTGAGAGGAAGCTGCTGCTCTTTATCATAACAAAACATGGATAACAACTGGGGGGGTGGGGGGTGAGGCTAACAGCTATGGAAAGCTACCAAATGGAAACTGTGGTGACATGTCCAAGGTCCAAGAACGTTAGACATTTTCAACGTACTTGTTTACAACAGGTTCTGTCATAATAATGAAGTGTACTTTTTAAAAATATATGTCTAATTTGAGAAAGTTTTTTTTTTTAAATATGTGCTCGACAAAAAAGGCTCACTTCTGCTACTAAACAGCCCAATATGTCATCAGGATCACCGGCACCCTCTTTAGTTGTGTTTATCAGCAGGGAGCCATGTGCACTGCTGATAAAGGAGTGACGCCAGCCAAGAAAAGACTGCAGTGTCTCCCCCACCTCCTGCTTCCTCCTGTCCCATTCCTTTGTGTCAAGTCGACCCCCGCAGCTGCTCTGTTAAAGACATGAAGCTCTCTGTTTTTGTTGTATTCAATTTATTTGACACAGGATTAGAAGAGATGAGATATTAACAGAAACATTCACACCAAACATTGTAATGTCCAAAGCACATTATGATTAGTTACAAGTGTGAACTAATCAAACAGACTAAAAAAATGAATTCCCCCGTTTAGTTACACGTTTAACCATTGGGAAGTTCCTGTGAAACCAGTTAAACTTTTTTTTATTGTGTGTACACAGGATCAAATCCCTGCTGCGGGTTTTCAAGGATGCTTTAAATCTCACTCTCTGATATCTGCAGTCACCCAGAGTGACCTGTCTGTTGCTGACTTTAGCATTTCTGGATTCGTGCATGAGGGTCTATTTTTTAAGATTGCAAACAGCATTTGACACACAAAAAAACGTCACCTTCTTAACCTTTCAACAATTCTTTTGCAATGGCTTACTCATTTACCCATTTACAAACACCGATGGCAGCCAAGAGGCCGCTCGAGGTGCTGGCCTTCCATCGAGAAGGTCTCGGGTTTACTGAGTGTCTTTATCAAAAGGAGGTAGGGCACGGGATTAGTGACTCATACCAGCTGAAAAGTACCACTGAGTGTTTTTTCACAGTTTGGCTAGAGTAATAAACCCATCACGCCACGATTACAGCGAGGCAGAGTCGAGGTGGGGTGGAGCTAGGGGTGAAGCTATAGGCTCAGCTGAAACTTTGACCTTGAAAACAGTTTTTAAAAAATCACACCAAGTATAATTAATATCATTCAGTCAGCTTTCTCTTTGGTATGCTTCCGTAGGTCTAAACGAGTCATGTATTTTAACCGAAGCAGGAGGTGTATCAGCACTAATACAGTATTAGTGGAAACCTCTGTCAGCAAAATCAGCAAAGCATGGAAAAAACCATAGAGTGAAATGAATCTGACCTTACTTTAGTGTTTACTGAGCCTAATGAAGTCTGGTTGGCCATAAAGGGGGGCCCAGTGTTTACTTGTAGCCATGGCTGAAAGTGGCATTTATAACATGGCTTGGTGACACCTCCTTTGTTCAATCCTCTCTCAGAGAGAAAGGTCCTCAAGTGATGACTTGAGTGCAAAAAAAGAAAAAAAAAGAAAAGAAATAATCTCCTTAGGATACCTTTTTCTTGTCTAGCAGTAAATTCTTTCATGGTGACCGAGGAGCTTGGAGTTGGATTTAAGAGGAAGAAGACATATTTTCCTAAGCCTGTTGATTGGCGTTAGTTAGTTGACGACAGACCAAAGTCCCTCAGGTGTTAAACTTCTCCTTCCCCAAACCCTAAAAAGTGCTGGCAGTTTTTTTCTTTATTTTATATTAAGAAAATCGTTTTCTCATCCACTCAACTTCTCAGGCCTTTCAGCTCACCTCTTTCTAATTCCGCCATAAGCAGAATTAGACTGAAGTCATAAAGGAGCTGGCAAAGATTTTTGACAATTGCCGTTGTTTGTGGACGTGAGGGACAGATATGAAAAGGGCGGGTCAACTTGTGTAAGTTTATCGGATGAGGGCAAAGATTTTAAAGCTACGTTACGTTTTCATGGCTAATGAAACTTAATGGTGTTCTGATAAATGAGCACCTGTGTGCCAGGAAGTAGATTCAGTCTACTCCAGCAATTATTAACCCTTTAAACTCTGGCCTTAATCTTTCTTTGAGAACATTATATTTGCTTTCAGATTCACAGCGATGGACTAATCATCCCTGCAAGCTCTTTAGATCTAGATCGTGTAGCGTCTTCTCTTTTCACATTTTAGTGGGATTAGGTTGTTCAGTGATCGTGTTAGAGTTCTTTGATAACTTTCTGTGGATTCATAACTCTATGACTTGATCCATTATTGAAATTTCAAAATATGTATGCATTGTTGATTTGATTCCCCTATTTTCACTCTTTAGCCGACACTCCTTGTCTTGTCAGCCAAGCAGCCAGGGGAAAAGATGTGATGTCCATATCCACTTCACTCCTCTGCAGAACTGTTACAGACTAAATCCACATGGGGAGGGGGGGGGGGCATGACAAAAAAAAATCAAAACGGAAAAAACACAGCCAGCAGGCAACAGGATGCACATGGCCCCGAGAAGGATGACTGGTTGGATTCAGGAAATCGGGAGAAAAGGGGAGGAAGGAGAGGTTTTGGATCGCAGCTGTGTTCATATTAAAAATTCCTGTTTTGAAGCGCAGACAGACATTTTGTTGTTCTTTCTCCAGAAAACGAGGAGGCGGAAACACGCAGCACAGTTTGCCACAGCGAGGGTTAAGTGCAGCTTTGGTTAAGGCAGTTCTGCAAGCAACAGTTTCAGCCACCAGATCTATTGGTTAAACATGTAATGATTGATTTTGGGATTTTTCCCTTTGTTTCAGAGTAAGTATGCAAGATTTGTGACTCACATTAAAGTTATGCTTTTATCCAAAAAGCTAACCTTCCTTGAGAATGGATTAAAGGCATCACTTGTATGGGATGTCAAAAGAAAAAGGAATTCTTTGTCACACAATGGCTGTCAAAGGCCACAGACCTGATAAAAAAAAAACCTGTGTAGTTTGCTCTGCATTGCCTCATTGACCCCAGCACCTCCTCTGACGTCGGTGGAATACCATCAAGCAATATTACTATACTTTAGCTAATAATAATTATAATAACAATAACTTTATTTATAAAGCTCTTTCAAACAAAGTGCTTTACAGCTATTTAAAAAGATAAATAAATAAAAGTGATACATAGCAATACAAGTTAAAAACACAATACAAGTTAAAAACAATAAGAATTTAAAAACTAAAAGGCAAAGAATTAAGACATGTAGGATAGTGTGAACAAGTGGGTCTTCAACTTAGTTTTAAAAACCTCCACAGAGCATGCCTCCCTAATATTTTGAGGGAGGTTGTTCCACAAAAATGGGGCACGAAAAGAAAAAAGCACGCTCTCCAATAGTCTTTTTTCTGGCTCTTGGAACTTTTAGAAAGCCTCAGAGATCGGAGAGCACGGGATGGAACAAAAAGGTGCAAAAGATCAGAGAGGTATGATGGTGCCAAACCATTTAAGGCCTTGTAGGTGAGCAGCAGGACCTTAAAATCTGCTCGAACCAGACAAGGTAGCCAATGAAGAGATCTCAGTACAGGAGTAATGTGCTCAAATTTCCCAGTTTTCGTTAAAATGCGAGCAGCTGCATTTTTGCACCATCTGTAAACTGCGCTACAATAATCGATAAGTGAAGACACAAATGCATGGACAAGAACCTCTGCAGTGTTGCTTGACAAAACTTGTCTGATTTTGGCTATGTTCCTTAAATGATAAAAGGCGGTCTTTGTTGTCTCTTTTACATGAGACTTGAAGGAGAGCACCATGTCGAACCACACAACCAAGTTTTTTTACCTTGTCCCTGCAATTTATGATATAGTCATCAATTCTCAAGGTGAAATTTTGGGACAAGTACTGGAATTTTTGTGGTCCAATGACCATCAGCTGTGTCTTATCAGTATTAAGAAGCAGGAAATTATCCGGTAACCAGCCCCTAATTGCAGATAAACAAGATTCTAGTTTAGACACTTCACCACAATTTCCAATGGTTAAAGGAACATAAAGCTGCAGGTCATCAGCGTAACAATGAAAGGTTACATTAAAAGAGCGTAAAAGAACACCAAGAGGCAGCAGATACAGCGAAAACAGCAATGGTCCAAGTACAGAGCCCTGAGGCACACCATGCCCCACTGCACAGGTCTCAGAGAGATCATTTTTAAAACTAACAGACTGAGATCTCCTATACAGGTAGGATCTTGGCGATGATAAAACTTTTTCCGTGATCCCGAAAATACAGTGATCCACAGTGTCAAACGCAGCACTTAGATCCAGCAGTAATAAAACTGAAGTGCGATCATTGTCTGCATTTACCAGCAGATAATTTACCACTTTGATTAAAGCTGTTTCTGTGGAGTGAGTTGGTCTAAAAGCAGACTGAAATGGTTCAAACAGATTGTTTGTTGACAGATGTTCAGTGAACTGCTTAAAAACCACTTTTTCAAAGACCTTAGACAAAAATGACAGATGTGAGATGGGTCTATAGTTTGCAACCATGTCAACATCCATTCCAGGCTTTTTCAAGATTGGTACTACCACAGCTGATTTAAAACATTCAGAGAAGACTCCGGTTGTCAACAAAGTATTAAAAAGAAACAGAATGTAGGGTCCTAATACTGACCACAGTTCCTTTATAGCCCAGGCTGGCAGAGGATCCAAACAACAAGTTGTACATCGAGCTGCGTTTACAACCTTAGTTAATCCAGACACGGAAATAACCTTGAAGTCAGAGAACAGTTTATAAGCACCAACAGGTAAAGCAGCTGAGGAGTCTGATGAACTACTCGAGGAGGGAGTAATCTGATTCCTAAGTGTTTCAGCCCTGTCTCTGAAAAACATAAGAAAGTCATGAGTTACTCTCTGCAAGCTGCGACACTGATTCGCTGAATCATTGTTGCTCTCTTATTTATTTTGCCCTTTCCAGAGAATAATGTGACAGGCCAAAGATTTATATACAACTAAATAATTGATTTTAAAATGGGAATGCTTAAAAAAAGCCTTTTCTGCTTATACCAAAAAAATCCCATCCACACTACCGTCTGGAAAAGAGATATACAGTAAGAGGTGAGAGGGTTTTTTTGGGAGAGTAAATCAGATTTAATCATACGGAGAAAAAAGAAACATTTACTTAAGAGGTAAAAGCTCAAACGTTTGGAATATGTAATTAATTATTAACAGTAATTCACAGTTTAGAATAAATAATTTGGGATAACCAGCTGCTTTTAGCCACATCACAATGCAAAAATACTGAGGACAGAGTGTATCAAATGCTTTTACTGATTCTTCTGTAGTGGCTACAGCCATAGAAAAGTACAAGTATATCAGTTAAAAAAAACCCACTGAACCTGAAGCTAAACAGGGCTTAGTGTCAGATTTACTTAATAATAGTCTGATAACTGATATCTTGCGAGTTTCATTAGATTAACACAAGTGGAGGTTGGACCTTAACAATTGAGTTCTCTGGCTGTTCAAACGATGCTTTAGTTAAGCAGTGTAAAAATGAGGAGAAATGAGGAAGACTTCCTGTAATGTAATATAGCTGATTGATTCTTATTTGCAAACATTTCTACAGGACTTACGCCAGATGTTAACAAAAGCACTGGTTCCAACAATTACATTCAAATACCTGCCTTAAAACAAACAACAAAGGAATTCTTTCTTCTTTCAGCTGTGTGACATTTCATGGGACTTATTTATTGTACTTGACTTCACTTTACTGCATTTATCTGACAAAGTTAATGGTTACCGTTCTGTATAAAGGGATTATGTTGCTATAGCACGTCATGGTCTTTATAGGGCATGAGGTACAAACAAGTGGAATATGAAAATGCAGAGCCAAAGCTGTAACATACAGGAGAGCAAGGCGAAAACTACGACTTCATGTTTCTTTAGATAAATAATCAAAACTATATATACAGTTTAGTTGGATAAATCTTTTTTGTTACAAAAGATATGGGTCTTCCTTCCTCCTCCATAACCTTCTCTGTGGTTTTCCTCTTTTCTCCCTGCCTGACACCTCCATATTCAACATATCCATGTCCAACCACCAGCCTAATTTTGTCTCCAAGCCTCTCAACCTGAGCTGTCCCTCTCATGTACTCGTTTCTGCTGTTGTCTATCCTGATCTCTCCCAGTGTGATCAGGAAAGGGACAATATAAACCCTCACACGATTCCTCAAAAGCATTCATCATAGCAGGTCTCGCTACCCTCTCTTTTAGTCTTGCTGCTATCTCTCTGTCACAAATCAGCCCTGACACTCATCTCCACCATGTCATTCCTCTTCTCTCCAGTGCATATCTCTACCTCTCCAGACTTTCTCCAGACACCACATTTCCTGTCCGGGCACCCTATCGCATGCTTTCTTTAGCGCCACAAAGACACCATGCAGCTCCTCCTGACCTTATTTATGCTTCTACATCCACATTCTCAAAGCCAACATTGCATCTGTAGACTTCTTTCTCAGCTTAAAGCCATATTACTCCTTACTGATGATCACCTCTCTTCTTAACCTAGCTTTAGCAACCTTTTCCTTTAACGTGATGGCATGGATCATCAGTTTCATCCCCCTGTAGTCGACTACATTTCTGCACATGACCCTCTTGAAAGTCGGTACCCACACGCTTCTTCTCCATTCCTCAGGAATCCACAATTTTGTTGAATACTGGTTAAAAACTCCTCTGCCTTCTCTCCATACCCTCACAGATATGTCATCAGGACAAGCCGCCTTTCCACCCTTCATCCGCCTCATACAGACGACATACGTCTACGTAAGTAAATAAAATGACAAGAAGTTCAATATTTGCTTTGCCGCAGATTTAGGGGTTGTCGACTGATGATGAATTGGCCTGTCGTGGACACTATGCATCCCTCTCTGTTCTTTCATTAACTGTTGTGTGTGTAGTCCAGGCTACGTAACGGCGGCTGAGCTTTTAAAGGCGGATCTCTGCGCCTGAGCGCACTCTCCGCGGCGCAGACCATACAGCGCACATTCGCACCACAGTCCCTGAAAACCTTTAAACAGAACATTTGATGCTTCAAGACTGTTTTCGATGGAAAGGAATATTTAGCTTTTTTTCAAGAAGCGGAAATTACATAAAGCAAAGTTATTCTACCTTTAAAAAGAAAAAAACAACAAAAAGCCCCAAAACTAATCAATCATCGCCGGCACATCATCACAAAGAATCTGACGCACAAGGAAAAATGTAAGTGGCGCATTTTATTAAAAGATTTAATTGTATTTAGTTTATCTTTTTTTTTTTCGTCTGATCTCACCGTAATCTCTTTTTCACTTATTTCAGCTGATTTTCTGTATCTTTAAAGTCTTTTAGAAAGTAGACTTGTCAGATAAGTAAAAAAAATAAAAATAAATAAAAAAATAAGGAAGAAAGCAGCAATTTAACCTTTGGAATTAGCTTTTGAAATAACCAAACAAAGGAAAGCCAAATAATTTAATGAAAAGCAAAAGGAATCGATCTCATATAGAGATTCAAGGATATGACTTAATCACATTATTATTATTATTATTGTTATTATTATTATCATTATTATTATTATTATTATTATTGTTGATGTTGTTAAGAACAAACACACCTGTCTGTAACTTGTAGCTGTATGTCGACTGTGTGGTTTCAGGAGTGACTTTGTTTGAGGATGGGGGTGGGGGAGATAGCGATCTTCAGAGGTAGAGGGGCCCATGCAGGAATAGAGGAGTGTCTTATTGATCATGAATGCAATACAGAGCCATATAGCCTGGCATAGAAAAAAATCTGAAGTGCAATCCATGTTTTTAAAATCCACAGACAGCACTGCTGCTGGTTAAATAAGTAGTATTTCATGACTATTCTTCTATAGAAAGTTTACAATATAGCTATGGTGGGGTTGTTTTTTTTCTAGAAACATGGTAATAGTGAAGCCTCTATAGGTTATAACATTTCAAGTGAAGATAGTCCAGGTGTCATAGGACTTTCCCAAGTACATTTTCCATATTTGGCCATACACAAAACTACAAATGAATCTCTGGAGACGTGTGGGTATGCTGACAGTCCGTCTGTCTTTTCTCTGTCTATACAGCAACATGTGGGTTATGTAGGTACCCTCCGAGGGTGTCGTGTCATAGTTTGGATCATTTTCACCCTTATGGTTTTATTCTTAAATATACAATTTTAAATAAATAATCCTAAATGAACGTCTGTCACTTTACAATACACAAATCTCTGCAAAAATAAATAAATAAGCTCTCATTGTTTGATAAAAAGACCTGGAGGTAATCTCTGTATACACTGCACAGATATGCCTTTCACTAACAATGTTTATATATTCAACTTTCCCTCTATTAAAAGGTATAATGTTGCCCTGTCTAACTGGAATCCCATGATTTTTGTCTTCCCCCAGGATGAATAGCAGAGATCGCTGGAGAGTGTACAAGAGGGTGAGTGTCATGTTTCTCCTAGCGGTGGTTGCGTTAACCGTTGTCCAGAGAGGGAGCATCAGCTTCGAGCTGGAGAGGCACGCTCGTTTGGATGCTACTCAGGAAGCAGGATCTGGAACTGACTCATACCTACAGATAAAAAGTTTCTGGAAGTCTGGCAGCTACTGGTCAAAGCCAAAAGCTCCAACCACCACAGAGAAGCCCAGAATCCCTGAGGACGGCAGGCCCACAACTTGGGATGTAAAGAGTTCCAACTGTAGCGCCAATGTCAACTTTTCTAACCAGGGGGAGTGGTTCAGGAACCTCGAGGACAATTTCAAGCAGTTTTTGCTTTATCGGCATTGCCGATATTTCCCCATGACCCTCAACCACCCTGAGAAGTGCACAGGGGAGGTGTTTCTGCTGATGGTGATTAAATCAGTGGCCACTCAGTATGACCGCAGGGAGGTCATCCGAAAAACATGGGGCAGAGAGCAGGTGGTGGACGGCAAAAGGATAAAGACCCTTTTTCTTCTTGGTAAGTCCTCCAATGAGGCAGAAAGGGCAAACCATCAGAAACTTGTGGAGTATGAAGACCAGATTTACAATGATATTCTTCAGTGGGACTTCTTAGATAGCTTCTTCAACCTGACTCTCAAGGAGACCCATTTCCTCAAGTGGTTCCATACATACTGCTACAACGTGCAATATGTCTTCAAGGGGGATGATGACGTCTTTGTCAGCGTGGAAAATATTTTTGAATACCTGGAAAACAGCAGCCACAGAAAGAACCTGTTTGTTGGGGATGTGATTTTCAAAGCTAAGCCTATTCGTAAAAAGGACAACAAATATTACATCCCCCAGGCTTTGTATAACAAGACGCACTACCCTCCATACGCAGGTGGAGGCGGTTTTCTAATGGATGGAAGCCTCGTGAGTAGGCTTCACTGGGCTGCAGACACGCTGGAGCTTTACCCCATCGACGATGTCTTCTTGGGCATGTGCCTGGAGGTGCTTCAGGTCACGCCTGTCAAACACGACGCCTTTAAGACATTTGGCTTGGTAAAAAATAAAAACAGCAAGTTGAACCGAGAACCTTGTTTCTTTAAGAACATGATTGTGGTGCACAAGCTGCTCCCGTCGGACCTCCAGCACATGTGGAATCTGGTCAACAGCGACCTAGTCTGTTCACAAAAGTTCGAGCTCCTATAGCTTGGCGAGAACACCGGGTGAACAGTGGCACCGAGCGAGCTCAGCCTTGACTCGGTGACTGCTATGAGGAAGTGCATCGCACTGTAAGGCAGGAGCCAAACTTCCTGGTAAAGTTGATCGGAAGCTGTATGTGGAGTGGAACCAGGACAATATTTGAATTTTCTGTTTGTGAGCAGTTGTGCAATTTCTGGAAGAGGATTATCAAAAGTAAATTATACAGAGCTTATTTTATTTTTATTGTTTTTTTAAGTTGAATTAGAATTGTGTGCTTACATTGGCATTTTTAGGGACCAACATCGTCGGCACACAGATTCAGAGAAAACCAAACTGTGCTGCTAAATCAATGGGCATACTAAGCAAGTTGGTTAAGTTGTCATTGAGTCGGTGATATTTTATTCTCTTGTGTCTTTTTTTAATAATGAAAGAGACTTATTCCTCTTTATCCTTCTGACATCTAGAATTTTCCCAACACAGAACCCAAGTCTTGGGTTCTGTGTCGTGAATCACAACACCACCAAATCAAACTGAACCCACTAATGTGAAAACAATTAATTGTGGTGGTGAACAAAATCCTAAATGCCTTTATTTGATATATTCCACCTTTATTTTGGATTAATTGTGGGAAATCTGGTTTTCTTGGGTGGATATTGAAAATGTAGGGGCAGTTAGTATTAGTGGGACACCCTAGGAGCCAGGGCACAGCCTGCAGTTATGCTAGCAGTCTTCAAAGTGCTGCACATTGCGTTCATGTGGACAAGGATGTCATGCAGAGAAACAAACAACTCTCTCTACCTCAATGATTTAGACAAAAACTCCTTTGTCTTTGATCACTTTTGGTCACAATATCATGTCAATTCCTTCCTATGCAGTACCTGCTCCTAAAGTAAGATTGATACTGTCTGCATTGTAGAATTCCTTGCACTCGCTGACTTGATCTGGAGCTCTTTTACATATACGCTAACTATCTGGGGGAAAAAACTACTTGTTACATACATGCTTTCTGTTCATTTGAATGTGCTGATATACTTGACGTGAGTTTGGTTGAGGGGTTTACAATAACACTGTGAACTTAAATTCTTGCTGGTACGACCATTATGACATGTTAATTTAATCGTCTCCCGAGAAAAGGGGGGACCTGCCTTTTACTTTTAACTTAAGGCAACGGACAATAAAGGAATGTAAATGACCGATTGTGGTTGGTGGTGGCTGTGTCTAGATAATGTAAATATACGTAAAAATCGTCATGTACAGAGAATGTCATCTGTAAATAAATATCATGACAACTGACACTGTGTTTGACTTTATCTACATCAAATGTCTGAAAATAAGATCAATCCAACAACAGTGGATTGATCTTCCCAATAGAAACTGTGTGGAAGTAAAAACCAAAGGAATGGTGGTATACTTTAAAAGATACATTAGACGTTCAATGTGCCTACAGTGGAGAATTCTCGCTTGGGAGGGGAGTTGGAATTAAGGGCCGATCCAAAGACATGCTTAATAAAAATGAATAAATGTCTGAAAGATAAAGTGCTTAAAAAAGGCATAAAATATATAGTATTCTGTGCCAAAGCTCAAAGCTCTTTAACGGTCAGTTAGACTAGAAAAGCCCTACATGAATCCCAATCCATTTCCACTAGCGTAATATGTGTGCTGTATAATCCAGCAGGCTGGATTATAGCCTGTTAATAAATGACTTTTAGCTGCTCCCTCAAAGACAAGGGTGTGCCACTGCAGGTAACACCCTGCCTATCTGATTTGTCAGATTCTTATGCCGGATGCTTTTCCTGATGCAACCCCCAAAGGATCTATCCTTGACAGAAGGTGGAAAGGATCTCAAACAACTACAAACACTTCAGGCTTTCACTGAACTTTGTGCCCCTTCTTCCTCTTTTGTATTTGTCTTCAGAAATGCGCTGGCTAGTTGTGGCATTTCCCACTTTTTCTGTCACGTGTCCCCTTCTTATTACCGCATCTTTTTTCAACAAGTCCGCTTGCTGAGACTGTTACACCGCAGTGGAGCTATCTCACAAAAAGATAACGAGGGCATCGCAAAAGGAAACAAATACCCCCTTGTTTTCCACGATCTCTTTCAGGACAACAGAAGCTATGCAGAAATGGAATCTGCCTTCACTATATTGTATTTCACCTGGACACACTCACCGGCACAAAAACCATAGCTTAAGTTTTATCTCTTCCCCCTTTGTTAAACAGAGTGATCGGAAGTCAAACCCACAAAGGATTGGAACCGAAATCTCCCCATTGTGGATTTGCTGTATCGGTGTGGTTTATTGAATATGAGCTCACAACAGGACTCAGCAATAGCTTTAAAGTTTTAATTTTCCAAACTGCATATAGAGAACAGGGAGCGACAACTAGTTTATACGGAGGTCAGTAAATAGTGATTGTAGAATGTACAATAGAAATGGTGAGAACCTCCTACAACCAAAGGTATCGCCTCTGCCTTAATTGTGTTCCTATTTTTCAGCTGTTAAGCCGTCCCAAACCCTCACACCCATGCAAGCAAAACAGTGACAACAAAGCAACCTTTTCTTACTTCACTACCTTTGTAACCTCTGCACTGACAGGAACTCTAAAGGAGGTAAACATTTAGGAAACCCAGTACGGTCTGCTGAACTTCCAACACACATTCTGAGATTTTCCCAACCAAAGTGACAAGAAAAGAAAACACAGGCTTATCAACCACTGGCCAACATTTACTTAAATCTAAAGTGAATTTCTCACCACAGTGACTGTTATCACTGTGTGGGGAAACTATGCTGTATGGTCAGGCTGCAGCCAGTTTTCCAACCTGCCTGTAGACCAGGAGCCGAATATTTGCTAACACTAATTGGAGGAAGCTTTTGATGTCAGCGTGGCCAATGGGTGACGTGGACAGGGATGCAAACCTTCACACCAACCCTCTATTTTCTTCAA
The DNA here is from genome assembly GCF_013358895.1 of Oreochromis aureus. Taxonomy (NCBI): domain Eukaryota; kingdom Metazoa; phylum Chordata; class Actinopteri; order Cichliformes; family Cichlidae; genus Oreochromis; species Oreochromis aureus. The sequence goes on along the minus strand of NC_052956.1, from coordinate 35,939,220 downwards.
AGACCTTTACAGCAGCAGCACTGACATAATGAAAGATGGGAATGTCTTTGCATAGACTTAAATTAAGAGCCGTCTACAGGCTGAGAAGTTGGAAATAAACTGCTTATCTAATAGGTGTATGTCACTGGCCTAAGGCAGAAAATCATACTGCTATGTAACAGTATCCCAGTATATACTAATCGAAACTGCTATCCAGCATACCAGTGAGTCAGATATGTAAACTGATGCATCCTTGGCACACACAGAAACTGTTTGCACTCAGGCACGAGTGCAAACAGTTTGCAAATACAGATACGGATATCACAATGCTGATCAGCCAATGTCACTATTATTGTTCCACGGTAGTGCCATATAAACCCTGTTACAGAGACTTTTTACATTTTTCCTGTAAGACATGACACCGGAGGTGAACCCAGAGTTTGTTTAAGGACGTAAAAACAGCAGTAAAACTTTACAGAGCCATCGTAATACGCACAAATGAAAAACCAAGCACATTTTTTTTCAGTATTACAAACATCCAGGAAATGTAAAGAGGATACTATTGCAGTAGAAAAGTCATAGATGTTTGTAGGGCAGTACTGTGGAACAATATTGATACTAGGTTAGGATTAGGGTAGGGTAGGATTTGGATTGTAATCCTCCTGTATTGCTTAACTTTTTGGTGTAGTATGAATGGCAGTTGGGGAGATGTTTGTCAATAGAAAAAGCTGTCCAACTTATGAAAATGCAATTTAAAGTTCAAATTCTATTCACTCCTTCACATTTCCCAAAGCCTTCCAGTGGGCCAGATTGAAGCCTTTGACTGGCCAATTCTGGTCCCCGGGCCTTATGTTTGAGAGAACTGCTATAGACATTAAAACAAAAAAACACTGTACAAAAACAATAAAGTTAATAAAGCTTGCACCTTTTCTGTCAAAAATGTGTGTTTTGGATGGATAAAGAATGGCATACAAAAAACCCACAATCTTTACAATCGTTATCTGTTGTATGTAAGTGCTGTACATAAGTGAAGGGAACTAGAACGAGATTATTTAGATTAGCTGATTATCAGATGAGATAACACTCAGTGTTTATTTATGTGTCTTCCTGTCTGTCCACATAAGCTTACAACAGTCCTGAAACAGAAAAGAAAGCACGGCAGTCACTTTAGACGACCGTCACAAGGCCACAGAGAAACGCTAGCGTGACCTCTGTCAGTGTCGAAGGCAGGGAGGGGGTGGGGGTGGTACAACAAACCTCTCAATGGAGGTATTCAGTGGTGCCATCATCAGTGCCTCCTGCCCAGGCACCTACAGGAACAAAGATCCCTGTTCAGCTGGGAGAGCCATCTGATGGCAGCATGGCGCTGTCTCCTGTCTGCTGGTGTCACTGACAAAAGACACTCCTGCCACAGGAACTCGAGTCAGGTCGCACTGAGTCCTCTTACACGTGAACAATCAGAGAACAGAGTTACAGTAACAGCCCGTCCTTTATAGAGGTGCTGTTTGCTGATAGTTTTTGTCACCTACCTGCCAGGATTACATAACTGCTTGATGGGTTTGTCTTTTGTCACAGATTTTTTTTTGCTTCTTAAGATGACTTTTTTGGCAGTTTTGCCTTTATTTGATAGTTGATCACTGAAGATACACAGGATGGTGGGGAGGGAGAAAATAGAACAATTATATTATATGTGTTAGAACCTCTAATGCCCTTAACAAAAATACATTTTTAATGTCACTCACACCTTTTGCCTTTTAGATAAATAAAGTATACATAGGAGTCACTTTGCTAAAATCTGATTGCAGCTTCTTCCTTGTGACTGGAATGTTGTTTGTGTTGTTTGCTCAAAGTGGCTTAACATCATTCATGAGATTTGTTTGTCATAGGCCAACTGTATCACTGTTTAAATACAAGCAATCACTTTTTGTGCCTAACCCCTGGGCCAGATTCAAAGCTGGCAGCTGTATTATATGATTTTGGCTGCTTTATATCAGACACCCATTACTCCTGTGGTAAAGCGTGTTAAGACGAGTTGATTCGCACTGAGTGCAAATCTCTCGGGCTCATTTGCGTCTCAGCTTCAGTGGGCTTGTCCTCTAGCGGCACCATGTGGTTGATTTATTTAGTACAGCAGTATCTCAACGTAAATAAAATTGAATTGAGTATTCAAAGCACTTCTGTGACGTGATCCTCAGACAAAATAATCCCTTTCTTGTCTAATCTTTGGAATCTTTTTCTGGTGTTTTATTTTAGGATCAAAGCCTGGTATTCCCAAAGTACTCACCGTGCTTGTTGTCCACTTTGTAGGTGGTAAAATAAACCGCAAGTGTTCTCAACAAGCCATGTTATTGACTTTTAGAGCTACCTTTGGCTGCTCCCTGCCAATTCACACTCTAAGGTATTGGAGAGAATCCCAATAATGAAGCAAGCCTCTATGAGCGAGCAATTTGCAATGGTGGGAAGGAAAAACTCCTTTTAATAGTAGGAAACCTCGAGTAGAACCAGGCTTGGGGATGTACTAATCTTTAAAGCAGAAAGGTTTGTTTCCTGAATACAAACTTGGAGATTCTTCCACAAGGAGGTCCACAAGTAAACCAGCAGTCTGAGCGTGAAGTGCTTATGATATTTCAGTATTATGAGATCTTTAACAGTGAGCCAATGAAAAGAAACCAACATGGAAGAAATAAGATCTTTCTTTCTCATCTGTGCTTTAGTGCTTTGGATTAACTGGACACTTTCAGAACAGCCTGTTTATAATGATGCATGCATTCAGTAATTCTAATGGCAGCTGAGAAGTAATGAATGAATTTTTTTGGCATCACTCTGAAACCGGATTTTCTGATTTGAAAAATACTGCATAGATGAAAGAAAGCAGTCTATATATTTTTGACTGTGCACATTGAAGTACATATCCTGGCTAAATATTATGGGTAATGGCATCCAAAGTAGTGGTTACAATGCCTCTTTCCATTAGCACCTATTCCAAATCTTAGAAACTGTTTCTATAATTTCTAGGGCTGATTACAATAACCTCAATTTCTTGTGAACTTACCGGTGATTCAGGCCTTTAAGACAAGCCTTTAGTTCACTTCATGGATACATAAAACTATAAAAGTATCATCTGCATAGCAATGGAACTATATGCATTGTTTTCTAATACTACCTTGTCTAAGGAAAGCATGCATAATGTAAATAGAATTGATCCCAGCACAGAACAATGTGACAAACTTATGTTAAATAAAATTACTCCCAATTTAAATACACAACTGTCTCTCAGATATGTAACTGCAACCACAGGAGTGCATCTTTCAACACCAACAGCATAATCTCTGTAGTAGAATATTGAGAAAAAGTACACAGTGCACTTTCAGAGGCCAGAAAATATTTATAACCTTCACCAGTACGGTTTCTGTGCTATGGGCAGTTTCCATCCATAAATCCTGACTGAAACATCTAAGAGATCATTTCCTTGTCAAACTACGTTAGTTTTTCAAGAACTTTTGAAATTAGAGGAAGATTGGTCTATAGTTTTATAACTTTAGCTGGGACTGATTTTTTTCTTTTTTTAAGAGTAGTGGTTTAATTAGAGACACCTTGAAAGTCTGCACATACCCCATTGACAGAGAAACTGATCAGCACTAGTGAAAGAGGACAGTGTCTAAAGGACACGACTTAGAAGACAAATTATTGCAAGAGTCATTTAAAAATCACCACATACAAGGTTTTAATTGTCTGAAAATCGTCAGATGGGGGGAAGAAAAAAAAAAAAAATTAGTCAATGCACTACAAATATTTTATGTTACATAGATTAGAGATCTTTCATCTGCAACTCAGACATCGACAGCATCCCACCAAACAAGCAAAATGTGAACATTTGTCATTCTCAACATCCCAACTCATGAGCAAGGACAACTCTTATCAAAATATGCTTTGCACATTACAGTAAAAATTAGCTTCTAAAGTAAACTAAGTGACAAAATAAGAACAAAACATATGGATACAAGTGTATTTCTTTTTACAAAAGGTAAAACGAAATCATACAAACTGTTTAAATTTACACAATGTATCTGACAAAACCAAGCATATTTTTCACAGCGAACCTGATCCGTTCCATTTTATTCCTCCAGAAAAGCAAGTGTGCTTCGGGGGGGGGGGGTGAGGTGCAGGTTTGCATTTAGGACATTCAGTATTCACGTCTCGATTAAGCTGAAAAGGTCAGAAGTACCATTCTGGCACAGAAGGGGGATGGAAGGTCTGAGGGGTCTAAATAAAGGGCTAAAATGCCCATTAACAGTTAAATATATACCAATGACGCTTTGTGGAATGTCCAAAAGCTCTGAAAACTGATGCAACCAGAGTCCTTTCAAAAAGTAAAATAGACTAAGACTTTAGTCATCAAACTTTATTTTCCTCCCCTGGGGTTTGCCTCCAAAACCACCGCCACCTCTTCCACCTGAAACAAGAAAGACGGGAAACTTAATCTACCAGACAGCATGTTTAGTTATTTTACAAAACAAAGAGGCACACGTAGACATCGCTCTGTGTCAGTTAACTCTTGGAACAAATGTTCCAAGAGTTAAGCTGGTAGATTTTTACAACAAATATAAAAATCTACCAGCTTAAAGCTGCATGTCAGTTAAACCTGTGGCTACTATGGTCATCCTTTAAGAGTTTAATCCCTTACCTCCGAAACCACCGCGTCCCCCTCCGCGTCCACCTCCACGAGGTCCTCCTCGTCCTCTTCCACCGCCACCACGACCACCAAAACCGCCAAAACCACCACGGCCTCCTCTGCCACCACCACCTCGACCGCCGAAGCCACCACCACCTCTGCCTCCACGGAAGCCACCTTCACCCTTGGGCTTAGCGTAGTCCAGAGTCACCTTGCTGCCGTCAATCTCTCCATCCTCCATTGCCTCCTTAGCCGCTTTGCAGTCGTCCTCATTGCTGAAGTCCACAAAGCCGAAACTATAGAGCCAGACAGGTTAGGGGACGATACATTTATTAATTAGAATCTGTTTCCGTAACTCTAATGCAGTGCCATGAATTAAACTATTTTACTTTGTTGGGTGAAGTACTGGTTTTTAAATAATTCATCTGAGCAAAGTAGTCTAATTTACACCACATCGAGTCTGTTTCACATCAGACATGGGCAACTGCCACTAAGGCAGCTGCCTGTTTAACTGCGACTTTGCTCTCCTTCTCATACGAAACCGTACACTGTCACTGTTAGACAGAGCGGTGCTCAAGAGAAGTGCCGACCGTGAGAAGGAGTGTTTGCACCTGTTCAAACTTACCCTTTTGATGACCCTGTATCTCTGTCTGTAACTATCCTGGCTGCTACAGCACCCTCAAAGGCATCCTTGAGGGTCTCTTCTGTTGTGTCCTCAGAGAGACCCTTGACAAACAGGGTTTTAGTTGGACCTGGTAGAGAAGATGGCATCATGTAAATAAGCAAAATAATACCTATCTGGGCAAATCTTAACAATACAACAAATTAAAATTCATGGAAAGATCAGCTCAGGACTTGACTATCTTTGAATCTTCACAGAGTTTCAGGAGATCAAGATTTCATCACAGCTGGCTGAGTCTTAACTAAAGAGACAACTGCTTGGTTTCATGACCTACCTGAGTTTCCCCTGTTCCAATCTCTGCTCTGGCTGTACTCCAGTCGGATTGATCGGCCTTCAATTTCTGTGTTGTTGAAATTTTCTAGAGCATCTTTAGCATCATCTGTGCTCTCAAACTCCAGAAAAGCAAAACTAAGGAAAGAAGCACAACGATAGAAAGAGTCAACATCTGTTTTGAAGTACTTCATCTGAATGTCTTGCTGAGGGCTATTAGGGTTAAAATGTTTCAATTTTGTTGTTTTACAAAGTTTACTGCAATTGTTGCACAGCAGACATAGGCAACACCCATGAAGGTGGGCAGGCCTGTTCTAACTGTGCACTGGCTCTACTTCTCGTGCGAATCCAAGTACTATCATGAGGAAGATTTACAGGAGCTCAAGAGAAGGCGCAGGTGTTTTACACACCATAACTACATTTTAAAGATCGAAAGCCCTTGGTGGGCTTAAAACACGATCCTTTACCAGTGGCCACACAGACACTCACCCTTTGGGTCTGCCATCTCTCTGTGGAATCCTAATAGAAACAGCTTTCTCAAATGTGGACTGCAGCACTTCCTCTGTTGCGTTGAAGGAGAGATTGTTCACGACCAGGGTTTTGCTGGCTGCTTCAGATGCTACAAAAAGAAAAGATGAAACATTTTTCAGCCGTCTTATATTATGTTCACTATAGATCAGTACATTTGCAGAACTGGCATTGGCCATACAAACACAGACACTTTCATTAAGAGTATAGATACTGATGCATTATAATAATTGAAATTATTAGAACTGCTTGCTACAAGTAGTTTGTCTCACAGTTCTACAAAATATCTCAAGCTTACCTGATGCTCTGGCTCCCATGTGGCTCTTCTCTCCAGTATAGTCAATGATGATGGACCTCCCCTGTACTTCAGACCCCTGGGTCTCCTCCATCGTCCTCTCTGCATCAGCCTCAGTTTTGAACTCTACGTAAGCAATACTGTAAAAAACAAAACAAAAACATGGAACATACTCTTAAAAACAAAGGAACTGAGTGATAATGATGAAAAGTAATCAGCAGTTCATGGTCTACAACTACTGCCCATAACTTCAACTGTTTACTATGCTATCTAGGATTATCAGTCCAAACTTGTAGAGTCCGAGTTAATAGTAATAATTTAAATAATCAATAATTATTGATTGCTGTGCTTTTTATATATTTTTTCCAACCACTGTCTAATGTATGAAACATTTACAACCTACCCTTTGTTTGAAGTATTCTGGCCAGGAGGCACCCGGATTTCTACTGCATCTTTAAAGATCTCTTTCAGGTCATCTGCCGTTGCGGAGAAGGGAAGGTTCTTTACAAACAGTGTCCGTGCGTCCTTCTCTGTGGGCCATATGTCAGTGTCAGCGCGGGTACAGGAACAAAATTATTTTCCACCCACAAAGAAATGTTTCAATTCATGACATCATTACCTTTTTTGCTGTCTTGCGAGCCTTCTTTGCTGCGGGCCTTTTCCAGTTTCACTTCCTGGCCCATGACCTTTTTGCCGTTGAGCTCCAGGCCCTTCTGCAGGTCCTCCTCAGATGCAAAGTCCACATAGCCAAATTTCCTGTAGAGTTAAAAATGCAAGCAACATCAGACATGCCGCCTTCAATGAATTCAAGTGTCACAGACCAGTTTCTTTTTTTAATTTTACCAATAAAACAAGGGTGCTGTCATGCCATTTACAATGACAGGATACTTATATCTTACCATAAATTTAGCTGTTAACTGTGAAATATTAACAAACTGAGTAAATCATTAACCGTTTCTATCAACCGGCTATGGCAGCCAAACTGTCTTCAGATGTTAATCTTAACGTTATCATGGTGATACAAACAGAACAAGTCAAACACAGCTGATATTTGCAATACACTCAAAATCAATCACTTATACCCAACGAGTGCATTTTGATAGGCAAGAATAAGCCAACCAGAAGGGATTAACAATTAGGATTTGTTTTAAATGCAATTCTTACTTGTTTCCTCCTAACCGCACGTCTGTGATCTCAAGGCCGTTTTTGGAGAAGAATTTCCTCAGCGAAGCTTTGATCTCATCAAAATCTTTGCTTGAGTTCAAGTTTCCAACAAACAGAGAAAACGCTGGCAAACAGGAAAACACTTCAATTACTTTTGGTGTAAAAATGCATTATTGATATTTATGTTAGACATAAAGGAGAATTTTATGATTAGCATTAAGCCTCTTGTTGATAAACGTAAAGAAAGCTTATTAAAACAGGCAGAATATATTTATTCTTACCCTGTCCTTCTGACTTTGCTTTCTTGGCAGGTGGAGTGTCCTTTTTGCTCTCAGCCTTCCTCTTTGCGGCTGTGGGTTCTGTTCAGGAAGGAGAATGACGATAAAAACATTGAGTGGGGTAGTGAGGCTTCACTGTCCACATCATCAACAAAGACTAAAGTACAGTACATAAGCCATATTACAGCACACACACATCTTTATTAAAGGGTGATGGTCACTTTTAAGTGACTTTATAAAAACTGTGAGAATAACACTTAATTTTTAATTTTTATTAAAAAAAAATTATTATTTTTTTAAACCCCCCAAACTTACTTTCTTCTTCCTCCTCCTCATCGTCGTCCTCCTCATCGTCTTCGTCATCCTCCTCATCGTCTTCAGACTCTTCCTTGGCTTTAACCATGCCTGCTTTCTTTGCCTTGGTGGCTGCTGGAGCAGGAGTAGTGTCCATTTCCTCTTCAGAGTCTAAAAAGCAGAATCATTGCCAATGACGTGAATCTCACAGTAACTGTGGCCGAATTCAAATGCATTGAAAACGAGTATTACTGTGCGTCAGATAGTTCAAAAGGTGACATCATACGTGATCAGTATTAAGTCCCTTGTTGATCATCATACAGTGTTAACTATTTTCAAAGACAATGGCTCCTGTTAAAAACAAAAAAGAGAAATGCGAGGCTCAGTCTTACCATCATCGTCTTCATCATCATCTTCTTCAGATGACTCTTCTTTAGCAGGCTGAGCCTTTGCAGCCTTGGCAGCTGGCTTTGCTGGAGTAGCCTTCTTGGGGGGAGGGGCTTCCTCTTCTGACTCGTCATCATCATCGTTGTCGTCGTCATCATCAGAGGACTCCTTTGCAGGCTGAGCCTTCACTGGGGGCTTTGCTGCAGGCTTAGCAGCTGGCTTGGCTGCCTTCTTGGGTGGTGGGGCCTCTTCTTCAGACTCATCTAGACAAGAAAAACACGAGCTTTCGTTTTAATTGCAGAAAATTTTCAACAAAACCTCTTCAGAGTTCAAAACAGGGCATTAGGTTGTAACAGCGATTGAGGATAGGACCGGCAGACAGTCAAATACACACCGGTACCGAAGACATAGCGCTGTCTTTGTTTTTCCTCCGTACATTACACACATGAGTACTAAACAACCACATGCATGCCAAGAAATGGAGGATGTTTTGGGACGCATTACATCATCAGATTGTTAGCACAAATGCTTGGATCAGATTAAAATGAAGCCATCAACAGTTTTGTTAAAAACACAGTACAACAGTAATTACTATCAGTCACACAATACCAAAAGCCTTACCATCCTCCTCATCATCATCGTCATCATCTGACTCCTCTGCTTTTGCAGCAGCTGCCTTAGCTGGTGCTTTTTTGGCTGGAGTTGCCTTTGCAGGTGTCTTCTTTGGTGGGGGGGCCTCCTCCTCTGATGATTCATCTATATATGATAAATAGCAAAATTGTCTTAGGCAATATTATGCTTACTTTAAGAATGATGTACAGTGTGAAGTTTTACCCTATTTATTTAGATCAAGAACGTATATTATAAATTTGGACAACACGACACATTCACCAGTTAAGTGGAAACAGCAGCTTTCATAACTTCGAAGGTTTTCTTTCTAAAGACCATCTGTTTCACTGTTGTAACTAAAATGTCAAAAGCACAACATTTATCATAACTATTAAATGCATCAGGCATCGCTCAAAGTTCGAGGGACTCACTTTCTAACATTTGGATGATCCTTAAACACCAAAACACACACAATAGGTCAATCTCTATATATTAAAGCCCAATTGATTATGTGAGTTATGTGAAATATGAGTATCATTCAATTAGTTTCGTTTTGGTCCTTTATTACTTACCAGAATCATCATCTTCACTTTCTGCTTTTTTGGCAGGAGTGCCATTTCCAACACCTTTGGTGCCTTTGGCTGGTGTGGCTTTCTTCACCGCTTTAGGTGGTGGAGCCTGCAGTATTTAAAAAAAAAAAATACAAAAATAAAAAACACTTAATACCACATTTTAAATATTTTTTTCTAGCCATAAAATACTTGAGTCAAAGTCTATGTACCTCTTCTTCCTCATCACTGCTGTCCTCTTCGCTGGATTCCTCCTCCACTTCTTTGGGGGGTGGAGGGGCCTTTTTCTTCTGAGCTGCTTGCTTATTTGCTGCCTTCAAAAGAAATCCCAAAATGCAAAAACTGTTATTACCAATGTTTTTAAAACCCAACAATAATGGAGCCTACAAGTAGCCAAGCATAGATTCCGGTAAAGAAGAGGGTCTAACAATCATGGCACCCGCTGCAGCATGTCCGCAAACATGAGGGGCTTTAGGCCACGTGGAATTCCACGGTTAAAATATAAACCAGGAGAGCCGTGCTGCTGGTACAATATTTAAATCATCAACGGCAAACGGTCACGTGAGTTTAAAATAAGCCACCCAAATTACACATGAGCGCGCCGATGGATTTTCTCGGTTTTGGTTGCTTGCCTCGTGTGTCACTCAGAGCAGGCGCAGAACCCACGTGGAGCTCTAGAGGTCGGTCAGCTAGCATGCTGGGTAATTTTACCATTTGCTGACAAGCATTAAAAAAAAGAATTTTATATATAAACATATGCCGAACAGTTATCCAGAAAGTCCGTTACATGACAGAAAGTGTTTAAGTGGGACAGTTTAAACTTAACACCGAGAACTACCATTATTTCCACAAAATGAAGGAAATTAGAATCAAGTCCGGGTATGAATACGCTAATGCTAGTTGTTAAGCTAGCCGCGTGCTCAAATTTTCGGTTTTTACAACAGTTTTCTAACAAATGTTGGTACAGGTTGGCAAGCTGGCTATAAATTGATTTTGTTGAAGTCTTTCTATACGCCATACTTAAATCAAGAGCGCGCCCGAAATCCACACTAAGCAGCGGTTTAGCTTAGCAGGCCAGAGAGCCAAAAGCGAGGCACAAACATGGCTGATCGCAAACGAAAAAGGCGTAGTAAATGCGGCAACACCACCACCATGTTGATTCATTTTTAAAAAAAAAAAAAAAAGAAAAAAAAAAAAAGAGGCGACAATCGGAGCTTTACCTGAGCGGACATTTTCTTTTTCCGCGAGTTCACCCCCCCTGTTTTTTAACAAACGCACCAACTTCTGCTTAAAGGCCTCGTGCGTAAACACAAGCCCTCTTTCTATCACAAACGTACGCACTATTTTAAAATAGAATGACGTAATCTTACCTTTGCTAACTTCACCATTGTGCTGTTGTGTGTTTCAATAAAACACGAGAAGCTGGACGTCTGAAGATGAATTTAAAAAAGAATAGCTAATGTATGCACGTGGACCTGCCTACTCGATGGGACATTGGACAGGAAAGACAGAGACGACGAAGACGCGCTCTGTACTCCCCTTCTTCGCGCGCTCTCGCCGACCCGCCCACATGACTATCTCTACCAATCACAAGCTAATGTATTTGCGTCGTGCCCGCGCCTCACCCCACATACAGGAAACATTGAATTTTACTACTCCAAGGAAATACTGTATAACTATTCTCGTCTCACTATATCACTAAATACATGACAAAAATACTAGGCAGCACTGTCAAATCTACCGTGTTTAACCTTTAAAGTCAATGTTATGACAGTCTGTATTTAACATGAACATGTATTATTTACATTGTTAATATATCATTATTATTATTATCATGGTTTTGTTTTTAATATACGTATAGTTATAGATGTTTACAGTTAAAATGTTAAAGAAAACTATTTTCGGCAATTTCCCGGACTTAACGCTACATAAACCATATACAGCTTATTGTCACATATACCATACAGCTGTTTACATGGCCACGTGGTTCGGCACGGTTGCCAAACTATCAACCACGTGTAGTCCACCACGAGGTACACGCTACACAGTGAACAGTGATAGTTCCCAACTAGTATAGTATAGTATAGTATAGTATAATCTAAATACTTCAAAGTGGGGGTATACATAGTAGTTCAGTCCAGTTTTAGTACATGTATTTCATGTAACTGTATACATTTAAATAAAACTTAAAAATAAAAAAACCCCTCTATGCAGGGGTTTTCCATGCTCAGAGTTTGCCTTTGCATGGATGACTACACACAGGAAGGATGTAAGCAATAGGTGTTTGTTGCCTTTTTGGTAGATGTGTGCATTTAAAATGATAATAATAATAATATTTAGGCTTTTTTTTCTGCAGTGAATGAACCTCTTTTTAATCGCCATTAAGTTGCCACTTTTACATTGTAGATAATTTTAAATGTAAATATTCATACATTGTTTTTCTGTTGCACAATTAAATCCTGGAGCCAGCCGGCTGATTCCCAGGGCAACATGAAGAGCACGTTTGAGTAATTAACCCTCAACACCACACAGAGGCAGCATTGCATTTAACATCACTCGGTCTTACAGACTAGTCTCAGTGAATTACAGCTACCTTTGATTTGAGAAAGATAATGTAACTTTATTGGTCCCTTCTTCTTTGTAATAATAATGATAATAATGAAAATAATGATAATCTAACCATTCTCTCGAACTTCAATATCTTTTGTAGTCAGAAAGCTCACAGAGTAGCCATTGTTCTACCTGTCTACCTGTACAAAATGTTGCATTCTGTCCAACTTTTCCCCCTTTTCTTAGTCTTGCTGTGACATTCTGGACTTGTGATCACAACTGTAGTTGACTGTTATTACAGTCGTCCCACTGTTGGTGGTTTTAAAGCATATCAGTATAACTGAAAAAACTGTTTTTGTGTAAAAACCAAAACAAAACAAAAAAACAACAACAACAAAAGAAAAAGAGCTACTGAAATTGCCATATTGAGTTAACAAAGGTACATACAACTACACAGCAGTGTCTATGCTGAATTTGCAGAATGAACAGGTATGCCTCTTTGCAAAAACCCTCCTGTCACTCTGACTCTTGTCCAATTATTCACTGCTGTCTTTCAGCAACAATCATATGACCCCCTATGAGCAAGCGCTTTGGCAATAGTGGGAAGGAAAAACTCGCTTTTATCAGGAAGAAACCTCCAGTAGAACAATGCTCAAGGAGGGGCACCAATCTGCTGCGACCGGTTGAAGGTAAATGGATGAAGACAGGACAAAGACATGATGTGGAAAAGAGCCAGAGATTAATGATAATTGAATACAAAGATGTGTTTAAACACAGTGAGTGAAAAAGGTGACTGAAGAAGAAACATTCAGTGCATCATGGGAATCCCCCAGGAGCCTACACCTATTGCAGCATAACTAAGGGAGGATTCAGGGTCACCTGATTCACCTGATATGCTTTATCAAATGGAAAGTTTTAAGCCTAATCTTAAAAGTAGAGATAGTGTCTGTCTTCCAAATCCAAATTGGAAGCTGAAGAAGGGCCTGAAAGCTGAAGGCTCTGCCTCCCATTCTACCTTTAAATACTCTAGGAACAACAAGTAAACCAGCAGTCTGAGAGCGAAGAGCCCTAATGGGGTGATATGGTACTAAAAGAATACAAAATCACAAAGGAAAGATGCACAGAATTTCCCATTGTCTTTACAGCCCTTTCATTTTATTTCTTAGTAATGTTTTCCATGAAGGGGTATCCCTGGCTCCCTATGTTCAGGAAATGGGAAGATTCAATCCCTCTGCATCAATGCCACTTCATTAGTTATGTCTTTCCACTACAAGGTTGGACCGGAGCCCTTTTTGCTTTTAATTGTTCATGATATAGATTCAACAAGGTGCTGGAAACACTCTTCAGAGATTTTGGTCCATATTGACACGATAGCGTCACACAGTTGTTGCAGTTTGTCAGCATCACATCCATGATGTGAATTTTCCAATCCATCACATCCCAAATATGTTCTACTGGGCTGAGATTTGGTGAATGCACAGGCTTTCTCAATACAATGAACTCATGTTGAGAAAAACAGATTTGGGTGATTTGAGCTTTGTGACTCATTATCCTCTTAGAAGCATTCTTCAGAAGATGGTCATAAAGGGATGCACATGGTCAGCAACAATACACAGGTGGACACAAGGGGCCCAAAGTGTGCCAAGAAAATATCCCTCTCACCAGTGCATCAAGCTGAATCACTGATACAAAGAAGGATGGATGCATGCTTGCATGCCAGATTTTGATCCTACCATCCAAATGATGACCGATCAGACCAGTTTACATTTTTTCAGTCTGCCTTTGTCCATTTTTGTTGAGCCTGTGTGAACTATAGCCTCAGTTTCCTGTTCTTACCTGACAAGAGTGGCAGCTTTTGCGGTCTTCTGCTGCTGTGGCACATCTTCTTCAAGGTTCAACATGTTGTGCATGCTCTTCTGCATACCTTAGTTGTAACAAATGTTTATTGGAGGTACTGTTGCCTTCCTGTCAGCTCAAAACAGTCTCCAATTCTGCCTTGATCCTTTGTAATCAAGAAGACATTTTCATCTAGAGAACTGCTGCTCACTGGATGTTTTTTTTTTTTTTTAAGAAACTTCTCTATAAACCCTAGAAATGGTTTTGTGGGATAACCCCAGCCGATCAACAGCCTCAGGGCCTGTTTTGTATGTGTGTGTGTTTAAAGTTGTGTTACTATGAATTTGACCATCCTACAGTCAATAATATAGGTTCACAAAAAAGAGACAAGCACATCTAATTTATAATTACAAATGTGTTTTCACAGTACGTGTGCACTCTCGGTTTGCTTCTGTCAGTTGTACTTCTCTCCAGTTTGCAAATCGGTATCAACCTCAAAGTCAGCACACATTCACAACACTCACACCGTAAATATCATGTTTCATGGTATTAGAAAGGAAATCCTTGAAAAGACTTTTACATTGACTTTACTGTATTAATTAGCTTGTAAAGTGTTCTCTCTGTATTTTTCTGGCTCTCACCCCCTTTTGTGTAATTACACCATGAAACCTTTGAGCAATGGACCTTTTTAGAGTTTCACAACTGAGCAGGATTTGTTGTCTTTTTTATGCTTCTTTATTATAATCTGGGTGTGTTTGTTTTCCTTTTTAATATCGCGCGTATATAGCCTTTTCTCTATATGCTTGTCTTGTTTTAAGCCTTTTAGTTTGGAAACTACGAGATAAAAAAGCCATTTTGCTTATATATCATCTTTATATAATGTTAAAGTATGTTATTCCTGCAACAGTTTGGCTGTCTGTGCAGGATGTACCCTACTCCCCCCTCCCCATGATGAATTGGAGAAGCATAAGAGAATGGATGGATGGATAATTTTAAGGTGAATTTACTGCTTATTTTAAATAATATCGCTCTTAACTGGATGTAATGTGCAACAGAATTAGAGGAACATGGGGCAATCGTGGCTCAAGAGTTGGGAGTTCGCCTTGTAATCGGAAGGTTACCGGTTCGAGCCCTGGCTCGGACAGTCTTGGTCATTGTGTCCTTGGGCAAGACACTTCACCCGTTGCCTACTGGTGGTGGTCAGAGGGCCCGGTGGCGCCAGTGTCCGGTAGCCTCGCCTCTGTCAGTGCGCCCCAGGGTGGCTGTGGCTACAACGTAGCTTGCCATCACC
This sequence comes from Oreochromis aureus, assembly GCF_013358895.1. Classification (NCBI taxonomy): domain Eukaryota; kingdom Metazoa; phylum Chordata; class Actinopteri; order Cichliformes; family Cichlidae; genus Oreochromis; species Oreochromis aureus. The sequence continues at coordinate 35,923,816 of NC_052956.1, read as the reverse complement.
AGGCCTGGATGTGTGGGTGAATGACTGGATATGTAAAGCGCTTTGGGGTCCTTAGGGACCAGAAAAGCGCTATATAAATACAGGCCATTTACCATTTACCATTAGGAGGAAGTGGCTTTCTATCATCTTTTTAATTAGTGGTTTGGGATTACAGAATTGCCTGAATTCTAAAGATCGCTTTAAGTCAAAATGTAAATTTTCAGTGTTTTCTTCTATTTGTGCAGCAAATTTGTGCAAGAGCTTTCAACAGTGTGGGTAGATCATGCTAGGTTGAATGCAGCAGTATAGATGCAGCACTCAACAAATCCTTATTGTTTCATATAAACATTTTATCTGATAACACAGAGTTTCAGATATTTGCTAATGTTTGAAACACTTTTTCAAAATCCAAGCAGCATAAAATCTTTAGTAAATGTTAAACTCTGGCTCTCTGTACCAAAGTGTGCCTTTTGTAACATCAACCCAACCGGCTACAGCAGATGGCTGCCCCTCCCTGAGCCTGGTTCTGGAGGTTTCTTCCTATTAAAAGTGAGTTTTTTCTTCCCACCATCAACAAGAGGGGGTCGAATGATTGCTTGGTTTTTCTTTTCTTTCTAATATTGTAGGGTCTTTACAACATAAACCGCTTCGAGGTCACTGTTTCTTGTGAATTGGCGCCATAGAAATGAAACTGAATTGAACTGAATAAAAATGAATGGCGCTCCATCTAACAGCAGGGCAGTCTTTGTTTCTCTTCTGACAAAACCTCCAGAAGCCAGGCAGAAAATGCTCACAAACTAGAATTGACTAGTTTCACGGAACACACAAAGACACCGAGATCAAAGATGTAAGTGCACATGGAATGTCCGTTTTATCGTTTTTGAAAACATTTACAACTATTTGAGACAAATGGGAAAAAAAAGGCAACAAACAGAATTGACCTACAGTTTGCATCCATTTCCAAAATGTTACATAAATAAAATTCATATTTATAAATATCTCTTTTTTTTATAAACATATAAATAGATTTTAAACATAAATACATTTATGCAGGGAAAGATGAAGTACATGAATGTACAGCAGCAGCAGCAGCAACAATATACAGCTTTGCGGTATGTAGTTTTTACACCATTGTCCGCCATGTTGTACTACGCATCTGTGTTTGTATCTGTTGACCATGTTGTATGGTATACATATATGTACTGTATATATGTATATATACCTGCATATTTATTGTATATATATATAGATCTATATTAGGATTTTGTAGTATTGTCATCCAAGTCTTTGTTTATGCTGGTCATGGTGACTTTCGTACCAAAGAACAATCATGATGAGTTTTTCTTTATTTTCCCCTTCTGGTAAGAACAAACTCAACTTTTGTCATCCAAACAAACACATCGTCCAGAGATCTAGAAAAAGAGAGGAAAACAAAAGCAAAAGGTTAGTCTTTCAAGGTCAGCCTAATGAACACATGTTCATTTATTCGATCTTTTCTTAACGTAATACGTGTATCAGTCAGGGAATCTCCAAATTTACTTGTTGGTTCTTTACTCATTAACTCACTTCTCATCTAGCCACTTTACTTCAGATTAACTCACCCGTATGGTGTTAACCAATGAAAAACACACTCACCCATTGTTAGTCACTAACACTCCCCCATACGGATTTCAGAGTTTACCATAAAATCGAAAAAAGGTGTGAAGCCTCAGGACTAATCGTGTGTCACTTAGATTCCCCAATCCTTAATTAACCCACACAGCCCCCTTTTCAGTTTATGTTAAAAACACTTAGTGAAACAAATGCGTTTCCAAGAAAGATCTTGACAACCAAATATGTGCGTGAATGTGTCTCTGCAACCCCACTTCCGTCCTCGATATCTCCCTGCCCTTTTTCTTAAATGTGATATATTGTTCTTGTGTTATAGAAGCAGATGGGATCATTCATGATGATGTGCACAGATACAAGAGTGGACTTCCTAAATGCTCACTGGTTTCTTTCCCATACATCAGCTTAAGTGGGCTATCCACTTAAACTATCCTAAGACTATCCTGTCCTAGGAGGTAATGCTACAAGGTTAAGGCTTGATTATTTCCCTAGATTGAATATTTCTATGTCAAAGGCAGTTAGTGAACCACAATATTTTCCATGTAGCTGAACCATGCAATGCTGCATAAATACATGTGTCTTAGGTATATGACAGATAATCCTGTAAAATCATCCTTTTAACGTGAGGAATACCAACATGAAATTATAATAAATAAAATATTAAAAAATAAATTATTATGCCCATTTCATTAACCAGGCCATTCTTTTTTTAAATCCCTGATTGTAATTTGTCTCCGTCTTATCTTTCAGCATTTATTCTTTCATTTCATTTCACCCTGTTCATTCTGGGCTCTGTTTACATGTCACTGTTTGTGGCTGCACTCACCATTCATTGCAGCGCTGCTCCAGCCCTAGCATCCCATGCCGCTGATGGTGCCTATCCTGTCCATCTTGTGTCCGAAGCAGCCACTCCGTGACGAGGAGCCAGCCTTCTTGCTTCCCGATTTGTGTTTCCTGTTTGGGGGTTGATCGTTGAGGAGACGAGCCAACATGCCTCTGGGCCGGGTGTCCACCCGTAAATCGCGCAGTAAGCGTATCCGAGTGCGCACAGCGTCGAGCCGTCTCTCCCTCTCCTCCGACTCCAGAAACTCCGCCAGCTCCTCGCCCAGCAAACTTCTAAGAGACTGAAAGATAAGAAAATAAATAAACAATCTCTCCCTCAGGCAAATAAATTGTGCAAAGACAAATGCTTTTGATGAAAGTGAAATCTATGGTTTGTGCCCGTTTCAGCAGAGCAGTCATTATATGCTAAATGTTTGAGGTAAACCTCAGCTTGGCATATATTCTAACGCTTTCACAAACGTAATGGCCAGGGGGGAAAACGCGTTGGCATTTTTCTCACAGCACGGCACTCAAAAATTCATTAACTTGTATCATCTAACCAAAAACAACTTTGGGAAAGATCCACGAGACGCTCCAGTCAAGAGGTTCAAACCTCGAAGGAAACCCCTGAAGAAGGGAACATCCCGAGAGGGTGCAGTACTTCTGTTTTATTAAGTTACCTACTCTGACACCTCGCTCTCAAAGTGAAGAAAAAAATAAACAAACTTAAAACAGGTGCGTGTAGCTTACTTATCTGTTCGTAAAGTAGACTGTAACGAAGACCTCCAACATTCCCAAATTTTAGTGAGCTTAGCAAAGAATTACAACATTATTTCAAACGAGTATTTTTTAAAGGGTCAGCTTTATTCATTCGGGCCAATTCTATGCGTAATTGCGATTTTACGCACAATTTTGTTTTGGTTTGGTGAATCTTATTTTGACAACAATTAATAAATACATAAAATTCCAAAAATGATGTTGATAGTCAGTATAATCGCTTTTCAGAGTTATTGTAAAGCAAGAATTTTAATGTTTTCCCCATATGTGGTTTCATTTAAAAAATCGCATTGGGGCGATTTAAAGTCTAAAAATATCAAAGGGATGCTCGGAAACAAACTTTCACCGGCTGTTTCGGTTGCATGTCACTGAACATGCCGTCTGTTTGTAAATAAAGTGCAAGTCGACAGGGGTGTTACACTCCGAGTGTGGAAAAAGACAGATTTTCCCCAACAGCTTAACAAGAACCAAATTGTGAAATATGATGCGCAAAGCTACTGTCCTGGAGGACCTGTGCCACAGAACAGCTTATTCAGTATTCAGCTTCCAGCAGCTTCAGTCCAAACCAATCAAAAGGTTCTCCTAGTCAGTAATAACAATACAAGTGACTTTTTCTTACCTTCTGCTGCGCTTGAGTTAAAGGTTTTGCCCCCATCCTCACTGAAAGTAAGGTGACCATAAGTCCACATGCTACAAAGTATGACAAGTTCATTTTGACAAGTCTAGCAGTTGTTCGGGGATTCCTCTGCGCTGCAGTTCAGATCGAAGGACGTTAGCTTCAGCCAATCAGCTTCTAAACACAAGGAGAGTCCGTTTTTTACTCCAAAGCTCCTCAAGTGCTTCTCTAACTCTGTGTATTAATCCTCGCCGCTTTATAGCCAGCCCATGGTGATGTCATGAAAACCTGCGTAATGGTTCTCCTTCCTCGCCTATTCACTGTTTTTTGTACCTGCCTCTAAGCACGTCACGCCAGGGATTAATTAAATGATACAAGCTCCGGTCATCGCGGTGTTAGAGAAAATGATATAGGCTATAAGCTATCAAAAGGCACAGACTTTAAGCTTTTAGACCTCTGGCTGAGATGCAACAGCTGAAACCAAAGGTGGTTTCAAAGGCTGCGCGTCAAGAGCTGAAGAGCGACTTTGGCAGTGAAATGAATTCTAGGATGCCAACCGCCTGTCCTGCGGAACATCTTAAAAAGACATACAATATGCTGCGCGTGGATGACATATCCTGTTTTCTTTAACGAAGCGAAAATTCAGAGTCTGCTACTGGAATTAAAGGAATTAGGTCATATTTTAGATACCTTCCAGAAATTCAAATGTGATTTTCTTCATCTAATCACTTTTTTGGAAGGCACCAAGCGGAATTTTACCAGAAATAATCTGATGTGTTACTGCGCCACTCAAGCCCCGCGTTTTTCATTTATTTATTTAAAGGGTAAAACTTTATTATTATTATTATTATTATTATTATTATTATTATTATTATTATTATTATTATTATTATTATTATTATACAGAAGAATGCAAACATACAGAGATGGAATTATTAAACAACCCAGTTTAAGTCATCTGCTCGACGTTATTTACATCAGAGCATGACATCAGCTAAGGGGGATTCACACCGAAAAAACTTCAGACGGTTCATGCTGATTCATAAAAAAACAGAGACACTCATTATAAGTCATGTCATGTGTCTGGATGTAAATGGCAGTTCCCCATAAACCTTTTAATTAGATGGTTTTGTGTTTCATGGGTATCTTACAGTTTGTTTTCTGTCTTTAGATCAGGTAGCCCACTTACAGAGAAGAATCTCAGAACTACTGTGGCTACTCCGACACACACTGGATGTGTGGAGCTGTTTAGTCAGTCACCTCCAACACAGAAAGGAGGCTGACTGTTCAGTAGCATAACTGTACAGTGTCCAAGCACCATACAGATGCACAGACATGAACCCTAAGCAATGATTACCACACCAGTGTCCAGCCATAATTTATGGTGTTATACTGTTCTTGAATCAAAGTTGGCATGTCACTAAGAAAAGCTGCTGCTTTCTTAAATTTTAGCCTGTGAGTCTGCAGAGTGCAGTCAATATGCAGGATATTAAACCAGCGATACTTCTATAAACCAGGAGGAGGGTGACTCTGCACAAATGAGTGAAACTGTACAGAAGTCTATATGTCTATACTTACTTTAGGCTTAAGAATTGGCATTAGCCACTGACTTCAACCAATGAGTGACGATGGGTTTTCATACAGACTATAAAATGTCGGTATAAAATCTGGTGTAAGAAAAAGCCTTTATGACTCGTAGCCTTTCAACCCCTCTTACTGGTTTAGAGAATGCCAATCAACAAAGAGCACTCTCAAGCTATATTCTTCTATACATCATATCAATAAATGAATGCTTTTTCATGTTTAAAGTGTTACAAGTAAGTCTTACCGGAAAAAATTACTGTAGCACTAAAATGTATAAAAAATCTAGCTTTAATCTGCAGCTGGGGATTTTTTTTTTTTTTAACATATAAATGAATGTAGTTGTATTTAAGCAATTTGCACCAGGTTTGTCTACTTTTGGCAGAAAACCAAAGTGTTTTTAATTTAGTGTCCAGCACTGCTGCACCTGTTTTATGTCAACCAGTAATGACTGGTTAGCCAGAACTGAATAAAGGAGCTGGCTATAGGGGCTGGGAATACGGTGGAAACACCTTGGAAGTGTCCAAGAAAAGTTTCTGATGCTCAGGATTTTAAAAAAAGGAACTCTGTGAGAGAGTGACCCTTCTGTAGAAGTGTGACACATGCATGAGTTGCTTCACTTCCAGGGTTGAGAGAGTAGTTCCATGTTAAATCTAAAAGTTTGACCATACGTGTTTTAAACAGTGTAAACCAAGAAAGTTCAACTTTAAAGAAGCGTTTTCTGGTACTGCCTGACATTGATGTATAGTTGCCTAACACTCGTAAGCTCACCCACGGTTGGTTACATATGCCGCTTGACCTGCTTTAAGATATGCATAGAACTGTCACTATTAATTTGTGATATGCAGTTAAAATGATGATGATCTAAAAATGTTTTAAAATAAGTTGCAATCAATCACTATACAACTTAAATGGCATGTTGTCAAGGGAAGTTTAAGCTGAAAAGTCACCCCACTGGGAATAATTTACCTATTTAAAGAATATGCGCACATTTTGAGACGATACCAAAACCCTTGTGAAAAAAAAAAAAACTTTTTGCAGTGTGGAGTGTTTCTGGAGCAGTCGAGGCCCCACATAGTGGAGCAGAAAGCTCAGGCAGCACCATCTGTTTTGGAACACAGAGTGGCAGTATTTGCTATGCCGAAAAGCGAATACCCCTCAAAGTCACATGTTAGTGGATCAATACTATACTGTAAAACTAAGTCATTAATCAGCAAATCGTCAGGATTTGAAAGTCCTATAAAGGCTTTTTAGAGCAGGTTTGGCATATGGAAAGTGTATACCTGCATTTTTTTGCAGAACATATGTCATATTTATTGTGGCAGTGCTGGCCTACCTGCCATAAAATGTCAATCAGAACATGTGTTGAATTTGCATTGAATCATGCAGCAAAAATGATGTTTGGATGGCAGCCAGCAGCAGTGTCATTATTAGGTGTCCATGTTTCAGCCTTTGCTGAATACTCTGCTTTCTTTTTGGTTGCACACCATAAAAAATGATCGTTAATAATAATAATCACTTATGGTGTATATTAAAGATTATGACTATGAAGGCTTAATAAAATACTGTGTGTATAATTAGACAACGTTACTTTGATAAAGCATATAAAGTAAATGGTTTTGCCCTATAAACTCATAAAACAGAGACATTGATAAACTGAACAGATGAACAAGATGACTGGCCAGTGATATATGATGTAATAACAGAGCAACATGTATCCAGACTTTGCTTCTCTTCAAAGACAGGACAAAGCATTACAATGTCAATTTTCCTTCAATCTAACAAACTTACTACACTCATCACTGTCACTACATGCAGAAGTTCTCTTAATTGCTTGAAATGAAAGTAATGGACTTGTTTTGGCTATATAAAGCTATAAAAAGAAAAATATAATGAAAGTTTTTATAGGACTCTGAAGTCGGAGCAGTGCAAAAAAAATAAAAAAAATAAAAATTAAAAAACAAGAGCTAAATATCGGACTCTGCAGACTTCAAGTTCACGATAGTACAATTAGAAAAAGAGTAGAAACAAGTTTGGAAGAGCTGATGGGAGAAAACTTCTCTCTAAAAAGCACATGCCAGCACAGCTTAGGTTTGCAAAGTTGCATCTGAACAAACCACAAGACTTCAGGAACAATGTCTTTTGGACAGATGAGACCAAAGTGCAGATGTCTGACCATAATGCACAGCATCACACTTGGCAGCACACAGCATATCAACACAAAAACCTTATACCAACTGTCAAGCATGGTGGTGAAGGGGTGATGATTTGGGCTTGTTTTGCAGCCACAGGAGTTGGGCACCTTGGAGTCATTAGAGTTGAACTCCTCTGTATACCAAAGTGTTCTAATCCAAAGTGATGCCATCTGTTTGACAGCTAAGGCTTGGGCCAAATTAGGGTTTGGAACAGGACAATGATCCCAAGCACAGCAGCAAATCTATAACAGAATGGCTCAAAAAGAAAGGAATCAGGTTGAGGTTTGGACTTTGCCATGGTCAAAATCCAGACCTCAACCTGACTGAGATGCTGCGGTGAGACCTTAAGAGACCTGTGCATAAATGAATCCCAAAAAACCTAAACGAACTAATGTAATGTTGTAAGAGCTAGACAAAAACACTTCCACAAAAATGTAAAAGGCTGATAAAGACATACAGAAAACTTCTGTTCCTTAAGTTATTGTTACTGAAGGCGGTTCTACAAGTTATTAAAATTACAGGGTGTTCTTAGTTTTGCGATAACTTTATTTTTCACAGAAAAAAATCATAACACAAATGATCCAATACAAATATATGGATAAATGACTCATGAGTTTAATCCAATGTACTGTGCTCGAGGGTGATCTGACTGTGATATTTTCACTGATTCCCTGGTAAGGTTTTCTTTAAAGTCATCTTCAATTTTAACCAAAACCTCCTGTGCTGACATTATATTTACTTTCTGAAATGACAGTAATAAAATCTGCCGGAGTAAGGTAAGCTGTGGTGATGATAAATAGCTCTTAATTTTGCCTCAATCAGCCCAACTTGGCCCTACCTCTCTCCAGTACTGGATCCCCACAGGGCTGTGTTCTCAGCCCACTACTGAACGCCCTGCACACCTGTGACTCCAAAAATTTAATTTAATTTATTTATTTAGGACAGTGCATGTTAATGAACATAAATGTAAAAAAAATTACATGAATGTAAACATACCAGATTATAGCCAAGGGCTAATTTCCATCTGTTGTCCTTAAACATAAAAACATAGACATAATAATTCATAAAAATTCATCATTCATTCATAATAAAAACTCCATCACCAAACTTACACATACACACCATTCTGTTCCCAAATAAAACATTAGAATTATACAACTTATACATATACAAAATAACCTGAAGCTGAACATCCTTAAAACAAAAGCGCCCATAATGGACTTCAGGAGGTACACATTAGTCCACTCCCCTCTTATTATAAACGGAGAACGGATGGAATCTGTCTCCACCTTCAGGTTTCTGGGCACCCACCTCTCCGCCGATCTCGCCTAGGCCCACAACACCAGCGCCCTGGTAAAGAAGGTCCAGCAGTGGCTGCACTTCCTCTGTCCTGAGGAAGAATAACCCAGACCAGAAGCTGCTGATAGCCTTCTACTGCTCCTCAGTGGAAAGTGTGCTCACCTACTGCCTGGGTATTTGGTAGGCAGGGCCCACACCTGAGAACAGGAAGGCTGTGTAGAGGGTTATTAACACCACCCCTGAAGGCCACTGCCAGGTCCTCCTGTATCAGGAAAACCTGTGCCATCACAGGTCACCCCTTGCACCCTGCCCACAACCTGTTTTACTGCTGGTCCATGTTGAATTAAATAAGTTAGTAAGAGTAACAGGAAAAAATGTAGATGAAATTTGTCGTCAAAACATTTGTACTCATGTAGTCCCAAAACAAACTAAAAGATTTGAAGGTTGTTCCTTTCTTATAAAAAAAATGTTGAAATAAAGTAGGCTTTTTAAATCATCAACAGGATGTACTTTTCTGACATGAGTCACACTGTTACATCTGAACTTTTATTACTAGTTTTTTTTTGTTTTAGTTTTTTTCACAGTGTTGATGGCATTTATAGTGAAGCATGTTACTCTTTAGTGCAAAAAATAATTTAAGCTGAAACTAATCAACACACGTGCATCGCATCACATCGCATATGTGATAGCATACTTATATGCGAGTGGCGCTTCAATAAAAATATGTTTTTAGCAGCTACTGCTGCTAAAAAGGCCATTCATACTCCAAGGTAACTGCAGTAAAGATGTTCAATTGCATGGAAAACCATTTTACTAATCCGCTTTTACAACAGCAATACGGAGCAGCTGAACTCTGCTGACCTTGTGTCCATGATGACATCTTTGGGTTTCGCAAAACATTTTTCACTGATTGCTAATCCCTTTATTTTGAATTTTAACAAGTGAATGACACATTCTTTCTTCATGTCGCAAGTGTTGTGTCACAAGTTTGCCTTTTTTTGTACAGTTTAACAATGTTACACACTTTTCCCAATGACATCACACGGGTTACTGAGAGCACCTATTTTGCTATGTCCTTTTGTACTTCCCCCTTTTTCTCCCTGCCTTTCCCGCAAACTCTTATCCGCTCAATTTTCAGTAAATTTTTAAGCTTTGATGTGGCTGAATGAAAATGAAGCAGCCTAACTTACTTGCACCAGGAAGCTATGCAAACGTATGGAGAGACCATGTGTTGCAGTAGCCTTTGCACTGAGTGTCTATGGGAGGGTTGAGTGTCTTGATTCCTCCTCTGGGTTTGTGTAAGACAAACTACAAGGCTGTTATGGTCCTATAAATAACGGTTTTATTGCGTGTGGAATTTTAATGCTTTTTACACAAGTGCTCTGAAGCCTTTTGCATGTGCCAACAAACACGCTTGCCTTTATTGGCAACACAGAGCTACTTGACTAATGTACACAAAATGCGTAAGATGACTGTGTAAACACACATGTTTTGGAATGAACTCGTTTTTCAGGAGGTAGGGTCTCCTGTCTCCTGGCTTGATGTTTTTTGATATTATAGGGGTATGTAATAATTTCAGAAATGTTAACACTTGTTTTACTGTGGAACACACTCACTAGTGCATCATCATAAATATCTGAATACTGTGAAAAAGTACATTTTTGTACTTCAGTACAAGTAAATCAGAAATCCAGTTTCTCAAATGATTAGAGTAAAAATGTACATCTGTAATGATCAAAAGTGTGTTAATTTATATACTCAAAACTATATTACTAATATGCAAAATACTCCATCAGTGCGGCGAGGCATGCAGGTGATCAGGTTGCTTTCTTAGCCTTCAGTTTGTCTGTATTTTTTAGGTCAGGTATTTATTGTCTTCTTCTTGACAGTCTGTGGGGTTTGGGTTGCATGGATTGGCTGGCTGGTCAGTCATAGTAGTAGCATGATCAGCCAAGCATTTGGTAGTATTGGCACTGTGGGCAGGTGATGATTTCTGCTGGAAAAGGAAGTCAGCATCTCCATTAAAGCTTGTCAGCAGATGGAAGCATGAAGTACTCCTAGATGACAGCTGCTTTGGACTTGATGAACGGTCAGACCAACCTCCACCTTCACCGGCAGATGACATGGCACCCAAATCATCATAGCCTGAAGACCTTATAGCACGTAACGACACTATCCCGGTAGAGAATCTGAGTAAAAGGGCTTTACTTTCGAAAAGTACAGTGGAAGGTGGTGATATCAGCTGTTAGACCTCTGTGCTTTGGAACCAACTCCCAGTTTGGGTTCAGCTGACAGAGCCACACTGTACTTTAAGCTTGAAACTCTTTTGTTTGATAAAACTTATATTTGCGGCTGGATCAGGGGAATTTGCTGCATGGAATATTTTTTTAGTCCTGATATTTTTGTGGAAAACTTATAACCTAAATAAAAATGTAAAAATGCACCCTTAGCAGTCACATCACATGCAACATTATATGTCCCAACTAAAAACAAACTTTTTGTAAGCTAATGCAGGTGTCACAGCATGTGAGATGAGTTTTCCTGAGAATGGTGGAAGCCCTCCATCATATTGTGTAATGCTGTTCATGCATGAAGCCAAACACAAGGCATAAAGAAACCACAAGTGGAATACAGTCATATGAACAATAGAGTTTTATTGCCTATTCCAAAGCATGCACTTGTGCTTTTACTTTATTGCAATTCCATAACCAAAATATACTGATGAGTTTTGAGCAGACATTGAGGTGACTAAAAGGGGAAAAAATTTCAGTCACTTCAGATTCAGATTTAGCATCTCATGATATCACAGGGGAGCCACTGTGGCATTATAATTTAGATTTTCGCTCAATTCCAAGCATTCCAAAGAGACACAGGTCAAGTTCCTTGTGAAGGTTTAAATGCAGAAATAGTGCAGCTCTTGTAACAGAATGACGCTGCCAGCCATTTGGCCTACTATTCGTATATTTAAGTTGTGTGCCAAAAATACTGTGTGTAATTTTTTGCTCTCATGGCATATTGCCTCAGTCAGAAAAACATTCCAATCTGGAGGCAAGAAGACAGAACATATGAAAATGCTCTTAGGTCAAAAGCTATTCTTACCCAGATTTTTGTTTTCTGGACCACAAAAGATGGTGTCTGGCTTTTAATTTACTGGGTTTGTGTTTAGTCGTTGAAAAGTCTGTAAATGGACAAGCACAAATTGCTAACATGGCCAGATACTGAGCCAATGATTTCAGCGTGGAAAGATGTAAATGCTCATGGCATCGTGTTATAAGTGGCTACAATCATAATTCAATAATTATTCACGTTTTATAATCCCCTTATTATTATTAATGCCATCGCCAAGGTTACTATTACCATTAAAACCATAAAAGTGAATAATATACAGGCTGTTTGAGAAGCATTTATTCCAGTGTTCACAGCATTACCACACATACTTGGTGGCGGACATGTTATTTCAAAGCTCTGGTGTGTCACTTTTTCAAACCATGTGGAAAAATACGTGTTTGGGGTTTGGGTTGCACAAGCTGCGACAAAACCACATGGAAACAGGGCATTTTAAAACAGATATATAATCTTGGCTCGACGTTACAATTTTTTTGCTTGACTGTAAATGGACTTGCCTATTGCCAGTCAAATGCCACTGCACAAAAACACTGTTTCCCTAATTAATTTTTTTTATTCGAGACCAATATTTCCCCAATATCTCATTTATTAGTGATTGCTTTTAAAACTTGTAGTGAGTCATGAGGAATATGGTTTTTAAAGCATTAACAGCGGGGTTTTTTTTCTTAACCCAACAGAACATGTTGCTGCAGTGCTCAGCTGCACCACACCATCCATTCATTTTCAGAACTGCTTATCAGGGTCACAGGTGGGGCTCGAGCCTATCCCAGCTGTCACAGGACAAAGAGAGGCCACCTTATTGAAGGGCTGCAGCTTAATACAAACAAAAGGGTGCAAGCAGCGTACACACATTAGCATCATTATGTTGCATAAGCAAAATAACTGCTGCTTACACTATTTGTAAGTGCTACACACTTCTGGAAACAACCTAGAATTCTGATTGTCTAAACTTTCAAAATAAAATGTCCAGGTGAAACATCAACCACAAAATCCAGTGCTTTGTTAACAAAAATCCAATTTACAAGCCATTATTTGTTTTTGTGCAGTGATGTGTTGGATCCATCTGTGTGCTACCTACCTTGATGATTTTAGTGGAATTAAGGAAAGGGAATCTTTAAAATGCCTGTCAGTAACATAAACTTTGGACTGATTGTTCAACACTGCTCACTTGATGACAAAAAAAAAGACCAAAAAAAGTGTTGAAGTCACGTACAACTAAAAAACAAACAACAAAATAAATATATCAATTATTCTAAAAGGCCATAACACATCCCTGGGGTGATGTCACCGAACATCAGCTAAATTAAAAATCCACATCTGCAGAAGCTTCACGTGAGATCACTACTTTACTCTACTTGAAAAACAACAAGGAATGTGTTTCGGGATAACCACAAAGGAAATTCAAAGGCTTGGAAAAACACTTTACGACATCTAGAGGATGTTTTTTACCACTTAAAATGATTTGTCAAAGACACTCAAACTGCACAATTTGCCAGTGATTTCACAGGATAATAGAATGACAGGTATGCTCATAAACTAATGTAAGAATAAACAAACGTTGACCTAAAAGTTCGAATTCGTACTTTATTAAAGTCAGAATTCAGACTTTTGCTCCCAGAATCCTGAACAGAAATGTCATACCTCCAAAGTGCTATTTTTTCAGTGGCCCTAATTTTCCTCCATAATGTCCAGATGTATAGGAATGTGCAGAAATTACTTAATGGCCATTTTCAAAGCCGTGGGTCAATGAACAGGTCTCAATGGGATAAATAAAGCCTGTGTAAATAAAGGTTGAATAAAATAAGAAAATGAGCATAAAAGCCTATCAGACTCCAAAACTGTCTTAAAAGCTTTCACAAACCATTCTGTCCTCTGTTTTAAAAATGCTCGGGCAACAGTAGAATAACCTCATTAGTGTCTAAAGGGAAATCTACAAAAAAGATTAGCATTTATATTTGATTATTGTGCCAGTCCTATTATTAATAATGCATTTGCTGAGATGTTAAAGGCTTCTGTGTAAACTTGGCCCAAAACTACGCTGTAATTATTTCAATTTGCAAAATGGACTTCGAAAACTAGTAATTTGCTCTCTTTTACAGTATTTATTAAAAAATTAAATACTGAAAGTCTTACGTCAATCCTAGTTTGACGTAAGAAGCTCAGACAGTGTTTTCAGTGATTTCAGCCGGTTTTTGCTTTAATGGTCCAGAATCTGGCAGCAGGATTAATTACCTATCGGTGGCCATTTTGGCATACATAGCCTTAAACAATAACCTAAGCTTTGTGGCTGCTACTGCAGAGTACAACACTTGTGTATGATGGAGTCTTAAAAAAGCTGAAGGGATCAATTATGTGGATTGCTGATGTATAACTTGGGTGTGCTGATCAGTATCCACAAACTGAGTGAAAAGCATTTACTTAAGACCTGCAGATAAAACGGGCATTAGCATTACGTTGCCCCCCGATACAGCTGGATTTCATGGGTTTCGCAGAGATTTATCAGTATGGATTTTTCTTGTTATATGCTGTAAAAAATTAAATATTTCTTGTAAGTCCTCAGTTCTCAGAAATATGTTCTCTGTACAAATATGTCAAAAGCCAAAGAGCTTGTTTTTGCTTTTCATCGATCATACCACTGAACTTCTTTCCATGTTAACCTAGATTGCCAGATTCCAGTGAAAAACTCAGCTGGAAAAGTGAGAGAATGTTCTGGCTGACTGGAAATGAGGTGCCATTATGGCTTTGCTTTTCACTGAAACCTGCATTTACAAGTCTAGCTGCAGCTTGGAGCTGTTATAGCCACTTGCACACCAGACCAATTTCAAACCAGATGAAACATTTGACAAGTGACGTGGTGACCATGTGAGGTCCAGCCCAAATCAGACAAACCAAAGCCAGTCTGGCAGTGGGGTTTTCAAAATAACCTTCGCTCCTACCTTTCATGTGTCGTCTATTCAGTTGGTGATCTCTGACGTCAAGTTAGATAGACCTGCGCAGAGGCCACACAAGTCTATAATGAGAAATATAATGTAGAGCAAAATACAGGCTCTTTATATTTACAGTATGTGTCTGATTTGCATCTAGAGTGACTTCTGTGTTCTTTGGAAGAGTAAGTGTGAATGCCTTGGTGAACGCAACACATTCAGTCTGTTTAGGAGTCTGGATCTGGCTTATAAACTTGCTTTGGCTCACTCTTAATTTAAAATGCATATGTATGACCTGCTAGATGTAATCTTGTTTGATCTTGTATATTTTATTTAATTACATGGCCTACCCTTGAATGAGTGTATACTGCTGAAAAGAGAAGGCAGTGAGGTCTGCGATCCTTATCCATCAAGAGAAAGCTGTTGGCCAAAGACCTGAGAAAAAGTTCATAGTCTGACGGCAGTTAACTTTACAGTCAGGAGCTAATTCAATAAAGATCTTTTTCATCCAGTACTCTATAGCTGAGCCTAAAATGAGAGCGGATAGGAAGACAGTAACCCAAGAGCTGGGAAAGGGTGTCTGACCTGCCACATTAAAGGCATACTCAGACTGCCGTCAAACAGTGTTAAACAATCTTCTCTCAACCCCTGGTCACATACTAGACTGGCCATGAGTGAGTCGCGCCGTGACCTTTGGATACCCTTTTCCTCTGTATTAAAAGTCAAACACAGTTTTGAACATTATGTCTGACTGGAACTGAATCATCAGTTTTTCCATATCCAGATTAGCCAAAAGCACTATATATGTTAAAAATCCCAAGAATTATAAGTAAACTGGAGTAGAGGAGGTGTCAGTGTTAAAATATGGAACGCATAACAATTTGTTTAGATTTTTTAGGAGTTGTTGGCATGTCAGCATGCAAAATTACATGAATGAAATATCATGCTTAACTCAAAAATTTATAGAGCCTTATGGGTGGTGCCCTCCCCCAAACGCATTAAACGGTAAGTAGAATCAAAGCACTTGCAAGTAAAGTTACATCATATTTAATGTTGCATAGCACCAGAAAAAAAATGACTTATTTCAGTGACCGAAATACAACACGGTCGACTTTACTAAACTGAAGTTTGGTATTTAATTCTGCCTTGAGGTTAATTAATAGTTGATCCAGAAGCAAAGGCATTTGAAGGTCACTGAATTCATATTGTTAATTTATAAAGTTTCTTTCTCAATTCAACAGTGGTTAAACCAATTTTCACAGGCAAAGTATCTCCTGAACAGAAGGCAGGGCTCTGTTATATGAAAATGTGGATGGAAATGCTCATTTATTCCAAATATTGTCACACTTGCTTATTCTCAGGAGATTAGACATGTGGCCTTCTTGTCTTCAGACAGCTGACAATGAATGAGCTAAACAACAACAACAGCTGGTTATAAGCTAACGTTATGCCATGTTAGGCTTGAGTGTCCTAAAAAAACGCATTACTTTCCCCATGATAAACAGGTTGATTACATTCCCATATCGTGTGAGAGTTTATTAAGTGTTTATTAAATGTTAGATTCTCTTCAAAGAGAGTTGCACTAAAGCCAGCTAAAAGCAACAAAATCAGCAGCTAACAGAGGCTAACAGCAGCTAACAGTGACAGAAACAGCAGCCCTTACAGACAACAAAGTTCAGGATATCCTCAACAACTTACCCCAGCATTGCATCCATTAGTCAGAAGTGAACTTTACTGTCTCATCGATTCATATCAGTTGCTTTACAAATTTTATGGCCGCCTCCAGAACATGGACAACAGCTGAGGTACACAGTGGTGAAACAGCTTACACTCGCTACAGATGAATGCCAACAGAATTATGCCAGAAGCTTGTTGATTGCTATTACAAGGTTGAAGTGCAACTTGCTAAGCGGGATTTAATCAAATATTAGTGGGAGTATGTGTATAAATGTGAGCCTGTATATATACTTTTGACTTTGTGCACCCAGTTCTTGCTTTTTAAAGTCATTACAGATGGCCGTACAATCACTTCACCCTGGAAAAAGAACAGTTCAAAAGAAACCATTAAAAGCCCCAAATTACCATGGTGATACACTCATGCCCATGTTGAGTGTAGACAAACTTCTGACCACAATTTTCTGTGAAATCGAATCAGTTGAATTATCCTCAAGTGCAATGATCACACTTTATGTCTGTATGAGGTTTTTATGAAAAAAGTAAAAGGGATCTGAACTCTGCCATATACAAGCTATCTTTGGTTAAAAATATTTTTTAAAGCATTGTCAAAAACACCAGTAGTATAATATACGATAAAAAAAGGTTTGTCCGAATGGAGGTACAATAATTGCTCGAGAAGTGGCAGAGCACCGTCTTTGCCTGGCTGGGTGTGACACCCTAACCAGGCTTTTACAGTAGGAAGGAGTGAAGCACACCAAGGTTTATCACCATACTGGGATCACCAGTTTAGCAGTTTATGGTGCTTTGCCCTAGCCCACACTCAATCCCTGCACCTCATGGCTGCCTTCCAGCAGCTAGGGTATACTGCAGAACCATTTTCATGGAAAAGCTGTTAAACTGGCCAGGGTAGTGATGAGAAACATTGTCAATATAACATATTTCATAGCTCTTTTAAATGTCATGAAGTTGCACTGATGTGTTGTTTCTCCCATCTCTACTGTGGCAGAAATCTGCAACATCTCTGGGGCTTCACCACAGTGAGCATCAGTTCTTGGCCATCTCTCTTAAAGACACCGTGTCTCATGATTTTGCTCACTTTGGTTTCCATCATGTTCTAACAGGTTAGTGCTGTTAAAGCTAAAAGATTAACATACTGTATTTTTATATAGACCCCTTTAATGTCTGATCTGTTCAAGAAACTGGAGGCTAATTTTTACATCTCTTTCCTCTCGATGTGTCAGCTGGCCTGTGAGGGGTCTGAGTGAGCTTGTTTTTGCACGGTCTCCCTGTTGCTATGCAGACGAACTTTTCCTTTGGCTAGGCCTTAGCCGCCATCCTTAGAGTCAAGCCCGGTCCTGATTGTTCCGCAAGGGAGAATCAAATTAGGGACTAGTAATGTCCATAAAGTCCACGCATAATACTCAAGGGCGTTGGCCAACCTCACATTTCCCGTCCACATTTCCTTTTCATTCCTTTCGTGATTCATCTTTGTTTCATTACCAGCTAATCTGAAGGATTTGTTAATAAAACACCAAACAGATAATCAAAAGGCACAAATCAATAGCAGTGGGTGGAGTTCCAAAAATTAACATTCGTTATTGGCCAACTTATACATCATGCTTCTTCTTTCATGAGCACTTCCCATGTTTTGGTGTTGCTTATAAATACAGTACATCATTGTGTGTTCAAGGTGCAATGGTATTTACTCATGTGCGTGTGTGTGTGTGTGTGTGTGTGTGTGTGTCAGCAGATACTGGGATACTACAGCATTTACCCACTTCAAAGCTTTCGTTGCTGTACCAAAAACATACAATGGTTTTCTCTCCTAATAACACAGACACTTGCTTTTCAAAACAGTTTAAATATGTAAACAGTAGCAAACATGCTATAACTAATTACCAGCTTTTGACTGTGGCTATTGTTGGTTACTTTTAGCCTCACGTAAACTCTTCAGTGGGCATGTGAACACTGACTTATTGTTTGCTTTAAATAACACGTTAAAAAAGTGCCAGCATCCTTTGAACTGCTTCCAGACTCCACTCTTGTTATCATTACTTTTTATATATAATTTTTTTTCTCCTTCGCAGGACCCCTAGGCCTTGAAATTAAAATGTGGCATTTTGCTGGCGCAGTGATAACAGGTAGATATCAATCTTGCATCTTAAAAAATCTATTCCCCACTCTTTGCTTGGCTTTTGATGTGTAAGATCAGTACAGTAATGATTACCTTGTTGCGCAACATCTGCCAATCTAGTTTAGGTTCCCGCATATTCTGACTTGCAGAAATCGCTTGGAAGTAAAAACAGATATGATCTCTGTTTATTTTGCTATAGCTGAGTCAGTATATCTGCTCGTACATGCCTTTCTTAAGGTATTACTTCAATCAAACAGTCTTTCAAAATCTTCTGGGACGCTGCTCATATCACTCTCATTAAGCAATTCATAAACATGTTAATGGGGAAATTCTTTTAAAGTTTTAAAATAAGACACAATTTTAAAGCTTTAAAATAATTTAAAGGCTCAAAACTGTGTCTTATAGTTAATTCTTACAGAATGTTACACATCGGCCTGATTTGTTACATTGTTGCTTTAAAAAAATTACTCTGATTTGAGAACAGATCAAACTGAGCAAGTTCTTCCTGGCTTTTGTTTTTCTTTGTGTTTTATTTTGCATGAATTGGCACATGGAAATAAAACATAGAAAATTAAAAAATGTAAATAAAAATCATATCCTCCAGACATTGATCAGCAAGGTACAAGCAAATAAGTTATTTTATTAGGATACCTCAAGTTTCCAGACATCTTTATAATGATGACAGTTTGAAAAAATCTTTTTTAAGTGATGTTAAGTTATAAAAAATAAACAATAATCCCTTTATATCTCCAATACAGTGCCGTGAAAAAGTATTTGCCTCCTTGTGTATTTGTCACACTGAAATGTTTCAGATCATCAAACAAATTTTAATATTAGACATTAATTTGGGTTAATACAAATTGCAGTTTTTAAATTATGATTTAATTCATTAAGAGAACAAACCTATCCAAATCTACCTGGCCTTGTGTGAAAATGTAATTGCCCCTGGAGTGGTCAGTGAAGGGGAACTCAGCTTTCAAAAAAATTTAACAAGGGGGTAATTATTTTTTCACATTAGTTCTTCATTCATTATTTAAAAACTAAAATAAATAAATTTGTTTGATGAGCTGAAACATCTGAAACATTTTTGTGTGACGAATATGCGAAAATTAACAAATCTGAAATGGGACAAATACTGACTGCACTGACTGTGTTTCTAAAAGAAAAAAAATAAAGAAACAAAAAACATGCAGCACTTCTTTAGGTTTTGATAAACAGAGACAGAAAACTAAATACCAGTGATGTTTGTAAGGCTAATGAAGCTGGCCTAGTGGCCAGATAACGATCTATTACCTTGTAGTTAGCTACAGAGCTATCGCTAATTAGCACCAATAACATGAGGCTTAAATATTTGCTGTAACACTACATGAGTGTTCCTGAGCAACAGAGACAAAGAAAATACAAGAAAACCCTCATCCACAAGAATTTCTGACATCACCCTCACAACATATGCTCCTCCTGTATTTGGATTAATGGTGAAAAGGTAAAGATCACAAACTCTGAAATCTGAGTTGGCCAGAGGGCACAGAATATTTTGTTAAAATGACAGGTTGTATATAAAATATCTGTTAACTTGCTTATGAAGAAGAACCTAAAATGAACACAGAAAGGTGAATCACTGTGACATGTTAGAAAGAGCCTCATCTAAAGCAGAAGACGCTTTAACCTGGAAACATCACATAACAATTCACCCATTCATTCTCTTCAGTTCAGGGTTGCAGGGTGCTGGAGCCAATAGATGTCATAGGGGTAAATGACAGTGTACACAGGATATAATATTAAAGATACTTTATTTATCACACAGCATTTTATCACAACTAATAACTAGACAAGACACATACCCGTCTGCAGTTAAATACCATGCTCCTTGCAGGAGATTAGAACAGCCAGACCACTTGGACATCCTATTTATCGTCGTAAAAATAAAACTTTATGGCTCGAGCATGAATCCTAACATCTGCAAAGTAGCTCCAGGAGTTTCTTTTCATTATTTGGTACATTGTACACTACACTGCAATACTAGCCAGAAGTGATTGTTTGATTAAACTGATTTTAATTGGAATTATCATCTTATTCAGAAACAAAGGTGAAAGCATTTACATTAAATGTCAGGCGAGACCATGTCTGTTTTCATTATGCTCTACTGTGACATTCAGCTGTGTGGCCTATCACAGAGACATCATCACCTTCCATCCCAGTTTCTTTCACATCATCCTTCACCTACTTCACAACTAAGCAATTGTACAAAATGTACCCTTCTCACCAATGAGATGTGCTATGTACAACTAGTGAACAAACGCATTGTGATAAATTCTATCAGCATTTCTTTTAGCTCTGTGATTCCCAGAGTTTCTTTAGGGACCAACATTTTAGATTTTCTGTAAGAATGCTAAAAAGCCCACACTTAATTCAGAACACGCTAAAATGTGTTAAGCAGTCATATTAAGAGTGACTTTCAGTGACTTTCAGTGACTGAGTGAGCGGTTTCACCATCTTACCAGAGGGCTTTCAGCCAGGACGTACAGCTGTTAGTGCAATTGAACCCTTGTCCTTTACATGATGTGCGGGTCACTGTAACCACAAGATCGCCCTGTCGCCCTGAATCATCATTATTAGGTTCTGCAAATAAGTATTATACTTGTGGAGCGGAAGGGGAACATTTTAGTCGTTGCTGAATGTGTGATTGTAAAAGCAAGACCCCTTTTCTTGATATGACCTGAAGCTGCCCTCACATTTGTGAGACGCTTTCTCTAAAATTATTGCCATCATTTGTCCCTGTACCAGCAGCTGGCAGGGAGCTGGAAGTAGACTTTCCTAAAACAGTACATGACCGGATGGTAGTGCTAAGCACTGTGGAAGTCAGGTTTCTTTGGCATATAATCAGCTAGTTATGTGACAGTATTCGTCCTTTGTCTCTCCAAGCTAATATTAGCTTACGTTACGTCACTGGCAAGAAAATTGTATCACCTTTGACTGAGTTCACTTTAGAATGAGGTTAGTCTGTTGCAACTTTGGTTACGTGAGCTACAAAGTTATAGGCTAGTAGGACACTTCCTGTATTCGTCCTCTATACACTAACTTGCCACTGCGGACAATTTCCATCAAAAGTAAATATGAAGTAACTAATGACGTACTGTGAAAAAGTCTTGAGCCACTTCTCATTTCTTTATATTTTGTTTCCAAGGAACCAGACTCTCTTGCAATTTTTTTTCTTTGGACATTTGCTGCTTTTTCACTCATTTTCAGTCCAGTCCTCAACTATTTACCAGAGAAAAGAAATGGTCTTTTAAGCTACTTAACATTCACTTAATTTTCTAACTCGAGGGTTAAACCAGTGTTGTATCTACACATATTAGACAACTTAGCAAAGAACAATTTTAAATTTTTAGGCATTTTGTTATTAGCACCCTGTTCCAAAACACATAATTTGTTTGCTTTTCTTCAGTTAAATACATGAATCGATAACAGATTTTGGCAGGTATTAAATTGTTTTTTGGTGCTGACGAGGTGATTCCCAAAGAGCTACTAGGGAAAAACTCAGTGTATGTCAGCACTGTGTACAATGTACAGTAATCTTAAAACAAATGGAGGAAACTGGACAAGTGGAGGATAAAAGAAAAAGTGGCAGGTGTAAAAAAAACTATGTACAGCAGATGAACAGTATGTGAAAGTCATGTCTGTAAGAAATTGTAACAAATTAACAAATTCAGCAAAGACTTGATACAGAAGCTGAGAGATTCTTTGGGGCCTTTCTGTATTGTTCACTGGAGCCTCATTAAAAATGCTCTCAGTAGAAAGATGTCAAGAAGCCATTCTTAATTAAGGGAAACAGGCTGAGGTATGCCAAATTACACAAGGACTGAACTGAAAAAGTAAATCATCATCAATAGCCATGTCAAAGGTCAGGAGAGATACAACAGTGAATGTCTAAAACACAGTGCAGTGTCATGGTTTGTTAAAATTAATAGACTTATGAACACAGAACATGCCATCTGATTTTGAGCCATCATGCAATATCACCTGGAAAGCATTTGATTTTTCAGAATCATGGTGATCATAAACCCACTGCCAGCGCAGTAAAATCACACGTGGATAAAAAAACATACAATTAAACACTATCAGTCATGGATTGGGCTCCCCAGTGCCCAGACCTCAGTATTATTAAAGCAGTGTGGGAAAATCTCGAGAGAGAGAAGGAAAGAAAAAGCAGCCAACATCCAAAGAAGAGCTTTGAATGTCCTGGAGAGAAGAAGCCTGTCGAACTAGTTCTGAGGACCGCTTAAAGAAACGACAGGAGCTTGCATTAAAACTTGCCTAACAGAGTTCAAGTTGCATAGAAGGATAAAGGTAGTCAAACCAAATAGTGAATCTCAAGCTAACTGCACAATCTTTTTTTGCCTCACATAGTGTATTTCCATGTACGTTTCCACATTTCAATAAATCACTACAACTATTTTGTAACATAAAGAAATCAAAGGTGGTTTAAGACTTTTGCACAGTGCTGTATGTTTTGATGTTGTCGATGCTGGTCTTTGGTAAAAGTGATTCTTTTGAACTTTTGTAGTCAGAGCTTAAAAACTGACAATTTCTGTGTAGTGATCAGACAGTTGGGCATGGTTACAGAAATCCAAATCCTCTGAATGCTCCTGCTAAGAAGCAGTAGCTTTCACCCTTAAGCTATTAATGTTGCAATTATGATTTGAAAAAAGGTAATGAAAATATGATCTTCAGGCAGCCAGGGAAAACGTATTTGGAAACATCGGATGTATTTTTGACGGCTCATTTAAAACTCTTGTCAGCATTGTCAGATCGGTGATAAATTACTTGGAAAGCTAGTATTTACTTTAGAGTTGTCTTAAAACAACTCTACAAAATTTGAGTGAGTTAAGTGTCTGTAATCACTCCATCCATTCATCTTCATAATCACTTAACTATCTTTGGGTGGTAAGGGGGCTGGAAGTGATCCCAGCTGCCATTGGGCAAAAGGCTGGGTACACCATGGACACGTCAACAGTCCTTCAAAAGGCTAACAAAGAAACTGCACACTTGCCTCCACACCTGCTGAATCACCAGGTAAGCTCAAATGCATGTTTCTGGACTGTGGGAGGAAATCCAGTGCAGGTACAGGGCGAATAATGAAACCTCCCAAATAAGGCCAAAGTGCTCTTGCTGTGACAGGACAATGCTAACTACAGGAGTTGCTGGGGTCAACATGCTAATCACAGAATCAGCAGACAGCTTCTAGCTCCACGTGTTACAGTTGTCACTCACTGCATTATATATGAAAAAACAAAAAGAAATCATTGTGAAAGTCCTGCATTTGTGCCAACTCTACAGTTTTTGATCAATTTTAATCAAAATAAGAATCAAAATACTGTAATAATCCCTAAAGAAACAATGTAATTTAAGGTCATCTTCTGGTCCCTTCTGGTTTTGCTACTTCTCCTTGAACTCTTCAGTAATCTTTATCCACATTCCCAAGTTTTCTTTGCTTTCTTAACCAAAGTTTTGTTACCAAAGTTGCCAGATCATCCATCAATCACAGTCTACAAACAATTCATACTATACATGCAATTTCCATCCAACCGTACCCTGGCAACTCATAAACCATTTCATGGGGTTGGCCTGTAGGCTAGGAGGCCTGTTGAATGTCGACTTAGGCTATCTAAGCTGTTGTTTTTGCTTATACCTTTTATGTCTCTCAGAAGAAATGACATAAAAGGTATAAGTATAAGGTATGACACTTTGAAACAAACCAAAAGAATCATAGTGAGTTGAGCCATATATTGAACTTGTGTGGCAGGTCCAATATATGCACTCTTAAGAAGGAAGAGGATGTTTATATGAATGCAACACATTCATATAAGGGTTTTTGTGTTGTCTGTCTAACACTGACTGTTTGCATAGTACCTGACAAGCTCTATTGACACAGTTCAAGTGCGCACATATTGTTTTTTTTTAAGGATACTGTCAAGTCTGACTGCATCTGATCTCGATGTGTGAACAGTGCACATGCACAAGGCTGGAAGAGCCTATTTCAGTGCAAAGCCGTGTAAGCCACAACCAGAGAGAGCTTGTGTGCTTGTGTGGCCGTAACAGTAAAGTGCTGTGTCAGCCGAGAGCCGCTAAACTTCTCCTGGCAGTCGGCCACGTTTTTAGAGTGTTCCTGCTGCCTTTACCATGTTGTCTCCTGCCGCGCTGTATCCTCCCTGAGGATGATTCTTCTCCTCCTCCACGTTCCTCCTCTTCTCTCTCTGTGTCTGACTGACAGCCCCTTGGAGCGGCACACTTTTGCACAATCACCATTGTTCGGATACAAGTTGTACTTACACAATACAAGGCTTTTAATATAAAGTTAAGTCTACACAAAGTTTGCAAGCCAAAGAAGTGCACTGGCATCTAGAGAGAAATCCTTAACCAAAAACCTGAGCCTCTAATTAACTAGTTAACTCATGCATTTGATATTACTAGCTCTTCTATAAATTAGAGGTCATATGTCTTGTATTCACTTAAAATCTCGATTGCAAGGCCCTCTATAGTACCACATTAGTACATTTTATATTTCTATTCATTTTGATTCTACATCATTTGCTAAGATGACTGGACAGGAGACCTACAGCATAAAAAGAAGAAAAAAAGAAAAGCTAAATGAAAAGAAAACTTTTGATCTGCTGTTACGTATGATATGAAGAGGCTACTTGGAGCGTTATCAAAGATTATAGGAGACACGGTTGGAGTCCGAGGCTCATCCTGTGTAATCTGTTTTCAAAGTCAGCTGAGGTAGACCATTTGTTCTGGGTGTGGATGTTGATTTGAACTAAATAAAGGGCTTGAAACCCAATAGTGGTGCCTCAAGTTGGGAGAAACACCCAAAAGGCTTCTGCAGTGTAAGAATGAATAAAAGGCTTTGTCAAATTAAGAGTGATAATGTGTTTCTGGACTATTCTGCATCAACACCCATTTTGAAGGGCATTAGTAAAGAGGAAATAATGAAAGTTGGAATGATTTTGGGATATATTAAATTCAAGTTAAATTTAGGTTTCAATTCAATTTTATTTATATAGTGTCAAATCACAACAGTTGCGTCAAGGTACTTTATAGTGTATGGCAAAGGCCATACAATAATACAGAGAAAACCTATAAGAAAGCACTTGGTGTCAGTGGGAAGTAAAAACTCCCTTTTAACAGGAAGAAAGCTTGGGCAGAACCAAGCTCAGGGAGGGGCGGGGCCATCTGCTGTGACTGGTTGGGTGTGAGGGGAGGGAGAAAAGAGAAAAAACACTCTGTGGAAGATGAAATGAGTGAATTATTCATTTATTTGCAACAAACAAGTGAAAAAGATGGTACACTTTAGTTTATGAAAGCACGAGATGATGGACATATGGTCGCTATGAAAATAAAACCAATGAATGACCAAGAAATCAGACTTTAATAAGTTTATTTCAAACTTTGTCATCTGAAAACAAAGATAAATATTAACTATAAAATGTTTGTATGGGCAATTTTAATGCAAACAAACAAACAAAACAGTTTCACAAAAATGTGGATGCATTACAAACAAGAGCATTAAAGCTTTGACGTTTTATGCTGATGTCAGCATAAAAAAAGCTTTTACCTAATTCGTGTAGCCATGACCTTTGACCTATGACCCTCCATACTAAAATGGTGAATTTTATTATCATTACCCATATGATTGGAGTAGAAGTAGAAGAAAACTTTGGCTTCTATAAGCTGCAAAAACTTGACATTTTAAGATATATTCATGTAGTGTGTGATTATGCAAAACTTCATTGTGACATCATAGGGCGTCATCCTGGAAAAAATGCCCATGACCTTTCATAGATTACTCAATACAGTTTCTAAAATCTTTTTTTCAAGCTCAACTTTGACCTTGGGCGCAAATAGTGATGGTGAAGTAAAAACACTCAGTCAACTGTTGGTGTTCATGCCCACCAAGGCGTCGTGTATTGTTGTGAAGTTTGAAGACAATCCATAGAAAGTTCTGGGTAATATAACGGTTTTACTGATTTTTGCATTTGGTGTGACAAAAATCGAATCAGCTCAGGCTGTTGTTGGTATCTACCATCGCACAAAAGTAGAAAATGATGTGTAGAAAAGTGTGGCCCCTAGACTGTAACAAACAGAGATAAACAAACAAACAAACTGATTACATGCTCGTTCCCTTCCTTTGGGGGGAGAATTATATAAAGCCTTATTCAGAGACCCTCATGCAACTGAAGATTCATACAATGTATTAGGAAAAGTTTACTTTTTCACCCACAGTATCGCTGGGTAAGAATATATATACATATTTTTTTGCAGTCAGAATCATGATCTGATCCAAGGTTTTCAAAGGCCTCCTTATTTCTTCATTTGTATTCTTGTTATTTAAAGTTATTACATTATATGTGGCATACAGTGCAAAGGGGATGACGTAACGCGTAATGTATAGTAATGCCTAATGTATCGCCAGCCGCTGCACTTATAAGAAAAACAAACATACAACACCTGAAACACAAAAATTTTAAAATGCACAGGTACATAAATCAGTAATCTTTGTGTGTAGTGTGTGTGAGAGAGAAAAAGTGTGTGTGTGTGTGTGTGTGTGTGTGTGTGTGTGTGTGTGTGTGTGTGTGTGTGTTGTCAGAAAACGCATTTGAAAATGAGGGTGGGAAGCCAAAATAATGCCCCTCAGGAGCCAGAGGCAGACAGCGATGGATCCAGGAGAACTGGGCCATTCGCAGCCCTTCAAGAGTACTGAAGACCTAAGGCCAATATCTGCACACTCATCCCAGGAGGAGAAGTAGGAAGGCTCTATACGGGGCACCTACGGCCATGGGGTGGGAGTCCTGGAGGACCAGAGGTGACGGTCACCTTGGTGGGAACCAAAATCAGGGTCACAGGGCTTCTTCAGGCGTCAAAAATGGCCCAGTACCCGACAAGTCCATGTGCACTGATGGCACTCTTTTGTTTCCAATATGTTTTTGCCAAAGAAGAGTCATTCTATTAATCTCACCCATCTTAACAAACACGGTTAATGGAATTTCACCGACTCCTCCATCTTCTAATAAGGTGCTTCACTTGGGTAGAGAAACATTTGTAACTTTTGTAACTATATCCATATTCTTGTATATCTTTACAATAAATAAATAAAAAAAAGAGATCTTGAAACCAGCACTGTATCCTTAAACAATGCTCAAGCACGTTATCTGACTTTTTCATTTTTAGTCAAGCGTAAGTGTGAATGAAAAGCAGAAGACGATAAAAGAGTTCAGATGGGGCCCATCTAATATTGGAACAAATTTTCTCATTTGTTCTTTGAATGTGAAAGTGGAAATTTGAGACACCAAGACTTTCCACAAAAACAAAATTAAACAAATGGGTTATGGTGCGGGGAGTCCGAGGGCCTTGCAGCATTTTTTGCAGCTGAGACGTCGGCACATGAGTCAACTATTAACACTACACAGCATCAAAACAAACTTTGTGTTTAGCAGCTGAGAGCATTTGGAGGTTTGAGGCAAGGGCCTTGGATTCAAGAAACATGACAACTCTCAATTTCATTCATATTTATTTACAACAACACTCATCCTAGGGTGCCTCGTGACAATAATTACTGGGAGAAATCCAGTGAGTGCTTATGAGCAAGAGCTTGGTAGAAAGATTAAAAACAGTCAAAGCGAAAAACAACAGCTATAGCTAGGCCGTGTGCCTCTGTCAGAGAGAGAGAGGGAAGCAAAGAGGTTCATAGAGAGAAAAAAAAATATACGTATATAACAAAATAATAACCAAGTACAAACAAAACTCCATGTAACAAACCAAGCCACTTCCCTTGCGGCCATTTGTGTTGTTGTCTGTTGAGTTTAATTACCTTTAATTCTGTTTTGCTCTTTCCATTCCTTTTTTTCTTTAAGAATTTGTGAGGTGTGTCTTATTGAAACTAACAACACTGCCAGGAAGTCTTTACCTTTGGTGTTAATGTGGCCTTTAGTTAAGCACCCTGACTCTGGGCCCCTGCTGTTTTAAAAAGGATTACTGTAAATCTGGTTGTCTTTAATGAGAGTGACACCATCTGTTTATAAGATACATTCTACATTCTGGTAGTTTGTTAATTTTAGGCAATTTGGTGTTTCTAAGGTGTCACCATTGGTTATAGTACATAGAAATGGTAGTCATCCAATTAGTCAAACCACCTCCTGAAACAATAAGCAATTGCCACTGCATGTACTGCATGGTTTCATTAACAGACCGATGACATTTAAATAAAAGACTTTCAAACGTACTCACTGATATCCGGCCGCATTTCAGCAACACCACTGAAAAGTGTGGAACCAGCTCGTAATAAATTTTGCCATCCCAGACGGTTTTAATTGCGGTCATCGAGGCTCATCCACACTTCTTGCACAACTTGGGATTTTTTAGGGTGAAACATTTCACCATGATGGTGAAAAGTTTGTAAAACACCCTCAGGTCTTCACAAAAGCCCCTCATGTTTGTGTGATATCACATATGTGTGATATCATTGTTTTTCTGCAGTTTATGGTTGTGATTCCCAAACTTTATATGTGCATGTGACCCACAAAAGCAAAGCTGTGTTTACTAGAAATGGCTCTGTGCAGGTTAACTTGATTTGTGTATATAGAGGTTCAACAAACTTTTATCTTTTGACGTTGATTGGAGCAAATAAAAAAAGTTTTATTTCTGCAAGAACCACAAAAGCTATGGATGTTTCTCTGCTTTAGATGCCTTTTCAACTTGTATTTACACAGATTCTTACACTGGTGAAATCTTTCACATCAAAGTGTATGGCCATCACTTTTCTACTCCATATGAAAGGTGGGAGTGGAAGGTCTTTTCTACTACTTTATGGGTCTTTAGAAACACTGCGGATGGGTATTTTTATTTTGAAAATGGAGCAAAACCCAGATTTAAAACTTATTGGAAAAGAAAGTCTATAAATTTCTTATTTGAGAAGGGACTATTAGGAAAGGAAATGTTAGTGTGCCTCTGCAAATCATCACGTAGTTAGCCACCGCACTCTTGGATGAATACACCAGTCTGCATCACTTCACTTGACTCAGTGCCTGTCGCAAAGAAATCGAACTCTCTGGGCCCACCCTCCTCGGTGAACCACAGCCTTTAGACAGGAATATCGACAGCAGGAAAAAGCTCATCAAACTGCGCTCAACATCTTTGGAAACTGTTACTCAGACAATTATATTAGACTAATCCGACTTCACCATCATCCAGCACATAACCATACAGCTTACCAGATGGCTTCAGCACTCGTTCTGCAAAGAGATGGCTCCATCAGGTTCAAATCATTCGCAGTGACACTAACCATACTTGGCATTATGACTTCAGTGAAACTGGTGTGACTACCACAAGTTCTAGCCACAAGAGGCTACCCCGACTGGTATGAGCTTAAATGCTACCATATGTGTGTAAACCTAAGCTGTGGAGTTAAACTCTGCTTTCATGAGCGCATGGTTATGGTAGCAGCGATGATTCAAAATCCTGTTAGAAATGCACTTCCTTTTGGCAATCTGTTTATGCTCAGCTGGTTTAAAGTTCAAGCGATAATCCCCAAGATCATTATTTCTGTCGTTCTGGCAGCACCTTTGGTGTGAACCATTCATTGCCGTAGCAGTCCAGCTCAGCACTTCCCAGAGTTCACCTGCCAATCAAACAATGTGGCCTGTGCTGTAATGTGTTTTCCTTGGACTCTCTGGTGATGCCATTCTATAGGTGGCTATAGGACTCCAGGGCTTTGGTCCTGCAGAACTTCCCATTTTCTTCTGTCTTTTTCAAACAAAAAACACCGCTGATGTTCAGAAACATGAACGTCACTTCCTGTGCACCATCTGGCATGTCAAAGGTTGATTCCAGAGCTAGAAAGTTTGGCTGATTTAAAAAAAAATGCTGATGAAGGTCTGTAAGATGGCTGCATCCACAACCACGTAATCAAATAGCAATTTTATAGCAATATTCATGCACTTTAGGCTCTAATCTAATGGTTTCACACTCATCTATGTCATGACTTACACTGTGGCGTGCAGATTTCGTAAATGTTGTTCTTCATTACTTTTTCCTGTCTTTTCAGTTACCTGCATCAGTCCTTCGTGGTGTGATGAAAAAGGATGCTGAGAGTGGAGCAGGTTGAAAACAGAGGTCAGACAAAGCAGAGCAAGGCCATGTCTACACTAATATGTTTTCATTTGAAAACGCATTTTTTTCTGTCCGACAGTGTTTTCGGTCACATTTTAGTCATGTGACCAATTAAACTAAGATAGCGAAGGGCATTATACAGCAGTTGTTTTGTTTGCGCTCAATTTTGACAGCCCTATTAAAGATTAATATCAGTAATATACATGCTCCAGATGGCTTTTCAGATAGCTTTTCTTCAAATTCTTTAATTCTCACTCGCTTTTGCAACTTTGTACCTTTGTGTTACTCACAGCAACAACTCCACCTCACTGTTAGTCCATTTAAAAAACTCGGTGCTTTTTCTCGACACTTTGTCGCGACGTTTCAAAGAGCCGGAAAGTAAATAAATGGCAGACAGAAATGAGGCAGGTCGAATCGTCTTGCGTTTCACGCATGCGCAGTACTGGAATGTAAGCGTTTCCGGCCGTTTCAATGTGGACGCACAACTCTGTGAAAACGAATGTAAACGATAGTGTGGACACGGAGCGTTTTCAGACGTATACAGTGTTTTCAAATTTATCTGGTTTAGTGTAGACTTAGCCCAAAGCATCTGCTGTGACAGCACTGGGATAATGGGGTTCCTTTCTACTTGGTGCAGGCATTACACATGTGGTTTTCCACTTTTTGCATTTGAAATGGTTTGCTCAACTACTCAACTAGTATATGGGTAGAGTTTAGGTATAGGTATTTTGAAGTAACTTTTCGATTACTTTACTTCTTTCACAGGCCTACTTTATTTGTAACTAGTCTAAATTTGGGTTAAAATAAAACACGTTTTGAACTGTGCACCTGAAAAACGTAGAACGATGGTCAGGAGTAGAGAAAAAGATTTTTTTTTTTACAGAACCACAATGTCCCGAACTCTAATTGTGTCTATCTTAATGACTCCTTTTACCCAAGCCCTGATCTTTTCTAAGCAAACAATAACCATGGTGACAAAGTATTATTGAATACTCTGTGTTTAATGATAAACAGTGGAGCCTTTCATCTGATTAACCAGAGCCCGGATTGCTTGTAATTGCCACATGTCTTATAGGTGAAGCCTGAATGACAAATGCGTCTACAATGAGCTGTGATTCCAATGAAAGCACAACTTTCTTCCTCTTAACGGCTAATTCCGAATGAAAATCAAATCAAGCCGGTCTAAATGGCGACATGCTGCACACCTTCAGGCAAAGAAAACAAAGTTTTGTCAGCCTGTCACTATTTCTCTTCTTCATCTCGTCAAAGCCTCAAGATGGATCTTTTGTTTTGCTACTAGCATGCTGTAACAATCCCCCTGCACAGGACAAAACACAAATTCTGTAGCATACTGGCTGAAGATCAACTTTTCTTCAAACTCGGTTGTGTGGGTCCATTTCGAGTCGCTCTCCACTCATGAATAGGCGCCCTCCACTTAGACCCACCACCGCTCTTTGTTGTTCTGTTCAGACGCTTCTGTTTTGTATCAGCTTCGGTTTCCATCTATCTGATTCTATGCAGCTGTGGCGCAGCGGCGTACTCAGGGCTCTGTGCTAATCTGCTTCAGCGAATGCTGCTCACCTGCAATTACACTTGTGTTCACCACCCACTCACACTCACACAAAATATACCATGGCTGTAGTGATTCTTGCATGAGTGGCATATATGTGTGAGTGCACTGGACAGGAACTGACAACAACCTAAGATTGGCACAAAATGCTATTTGGCCATTTCACATCTCCTTAAATTATTTAATTCCACATAATATTCTTATGATTGTTTGGATTAAGTTAAATGAATCAAATACAGCAACCTATGGAAAACATTGTTTTAGTTCATTGTCATTTTAATTTTAAATGTAGTGTGTTGTGAGTCGTCTTTTTTCTTTTGGCTGCTCTCTAGGGTTTGCCACTCATCTGGCTATCTCACCCTACCCATCCTCTTCTGTCTCACCAACCCAAACTCTCCAAACTAGGAATGTTTTGGCTCACATATCGGTCCAATACTGACCCAAAACACTGGATTGGATATCAGTGATAATTTGTCGATCCATGGTCATCATGCCACACCAGCAGCTAGTTGTAATAATGCAGTGGTATGGGGGTATTTCACGCAGCTACACCAACAACTTCTATGTGCATGTTTTGTCTGTTTTTTCACAGTGTTGTGCAATTGTGCAAAAGTGTTTTACTGAAGTGCAAACTGTGGTCAAAATGAGC
Source organism: Oreochromis aureus (assembly GCF_013358895.1). Taxonomy (NCBI): domain Eukaryota; kingdom Metazoa; phylum Chordata; class Actinopteri; order Cichliformes; family Cichlidae; genus Oreochromis; species Oreochromis aureus. The sequence goes on along the minus strand of NC_052956.1, from coordinate 35,890,694 downwards.
TGACAAGAGTCAAAACACTTGGCGACACTTGTGTACTTTCACTTTTCTAATGAGAAAGCTGCTTCAGTCCAGCGTGATGTGAGAATGCTTCTCAGGCTCTTCCTTAGCGTGAGGGATACAGATTATTAGTTTAACACTGGTACTAGATTGGTACTAAGTATCAGCAGATACCCATAGTCAAAGTATCGGTATTGGATCAGATCAAGAAAAAGCTCAATTTCAAGTCTAAACCACCTCAACGTTTGTCTCCAAATGGCCTAACCTGAGCTGTCCCGCTGACGTACTCATTCATAATCCTGTTTATTTTGGTCTCTCCCAATGAAAATCTTAACCTCTTCAGCTCTGTCACCTCCAGTTCAGCCTTCTGTCTCTTTTTAGTGCAACCACCTCCAAATCTTACATTATAGCAGGTCACTACAATCTTATAAATCTGTTTCTTTTATTGGGTAAAAAGTATACAGGATTAAATATGTATACAATAAACAACCTGATCTTTGAAACAGATGATTGATTATAATACCTCACTATTAGAGCTGGGCGATATAAGATTTTTTCATATCACGATATGTTTTTTTCATTTCAGGCGATAACGATATATATCACGATATAAGCCAAATAACTACATTTGTAAGATTTAAATCTGCCGTTGCTCACAAGTAAAATGTGAAATAATTAGCAGCTTGTTTTAATTAAAATATTTATTTCCCATAATAAGTTCAACAGGGTAGATGTACTTAAGGAACATGAGACTTCAGTTTCAGATAAATAAAGGCAAATATTGCAAACTACACAAAAGGCAGCCGCTAAAGTGTTTAAGTTTCAAAATAGAACAAACAAAACACACCACTAAATTGTCAGTTTCACTTAGAAACAAAATATTAATTCTAAAAATAAATCTTAGGTCGTTTTACAGAAGAACAGACAAAATTGACTAACTTTTGTCAATATCAAATAAACTGAGAACTAAAAGGAAATTCTCAATCTCTCCTTGTTGTATAGCTTAGCTTTTCAAACAGTTTTAACAGTGACTTTAGTCTGACAAAAGCCGAATAATGACTTAATTAGCGCTTTCAGTCAGAGATTGAGCATGCACCGCTTTATTGTATATCCAGACTTGCTTTCGGCACAATTTACAGTGCGCGCTACTCTGTTTTTTGTCAGACTTGAAATAGCCGAAATACGGAACTTCTGTGGCCCTTCCGTTCGACAAGCTCTCCGGAATTGGAACCTTCATCGTTTTTTCTTCGGTAACCTTCGCTCACGCTCTCGGTTGATTTTTCTCTAGTCGGCAAACTCCTTTCCTTCATTACCCGGGCTGCACGGCTGTAAAAACAAATACACATGTGCGCCTTGGCACTTGTGCTGTACGTAACAAGTCACGTGACGTGACGCTGCGGCTGTGATTGGTTCGGCTCTGCGCTACTTAATTTGGATTGGCTGTTCTTTTTTTTTTTTTAAGAGGACAAGAGAGATGAGGCCTATCGCAATAGTTTAATTTTTCTATCGACAAAAAGTTATTTCGCAATACATATCGTTATCGTTTTATCGCCCAGCTCTACTCACTATCCACACAGTGTCTTTACTATTTTTATTTTACCATTTGATGGCAGTTTTTACAATGGGGTCACACATCAATGTGAAATAATAATTATCCAGTCAAACATCAAAAATCAGTTTTCATGATTTTATTAATACACTAATGGAACAATATTAAAGCTATAGTGGTAGGTCAAAGCATATTGATATAGAATAACTGCATGTTGAATGGAAATTAACCACAAAGGCAGAAATATGAAGACACACCAATGCTCGAATACTGTAAACACTTGATATACATAAAACTGGTTAAAGAGCATTGCTACTTATCTCTAAGCTGTGAGACCTGACACGCAGACAATCAGTCATCCTAAATTGTGTAACCAAATAATAGTACTCAGTTGAGAAGCTGCTGCACGTTGTGTAGAAAATAATGATGACAGCTGTTTGCCTGCCACCTCACAAATGACCAAGGGGAAATTGCACTGCGGTTGCAAATCCTCCGGAAAAGTGACAAGGTAAACATCTAAATCTAAGATAAGAGGGTGTGTTCTTACTGTTGGTGGTATTAAGGATTTAATTCCCGAAAACAAAGGACACGGGCTGTGTTCCTGTTAGATCCTAAATGCAGCATTATAATGGAGGGAAATGTCAGCATGAGCATTTTCCTGTACGGTAAACCCTCTTGCTAGATATTGTATCATAATCATTCATTTCAAGGATATGATTGTTTTGTTTCAGAACGATACCTGTGTTTGATGACTCTTATCTGGTAAAGTCATATATTTTAAGTCATTTGATTTCCATTTAGCTTCAGAGCTTATAAATATCAATTCTATTTTTTGACCTAGGAGCAGTACAGTGCTGACCCTCATCTAGAATTCAGCTACCAATGAACCAAGGCCGTTTGATATTTTGGCTGCATGGAGGCTCTTTATCACAGCCTGAGTAATGCCTGAGTAAGAACAAATCAGCTTCCTTTCTTAAAAGATAGAGGACAGGAAAAACTCCACCAAATCCTTACACATCAGGAACATTAACAATGTTGAGTAGGTGGAGAACAGGGGCCTCCCTGATAACCCCCACCCAAAGGAATAACCCCTTTTCTCACCCCCTCCCAGCTTGCTTCACTAAAGTTTTTGTATCTTTAGATAAGCTTCTCTGAGTAAAGCACTGGCGATATGAGTCATATTAATTCAGAGAGCAATAACCTTTCTTTGGCTCACCAATAGATGGAAAATTTATTTGCATTTAACTGTTTTAACATTTGACTTAAACACACAGAAGTCAGGGTGTCTTGTCAAGAGATCCAACAAGTCTTTGCATCTTACAGGGAAACATTAAAAACATATAAGAGCACTGCAGTAAACCCAAGTCCACGAGCTCGCAGTAAGCAACAGTGACAACCTCTGTGTCACATTTTCCCTGGTGGTTTTGTTGGTCTGGGGTCTCCATTCAAGAGTTTTAACCCTATCAAAATAAACTTTGGACTGCTCTCTGAGTTCTGCAGCACCTGCAAGACTGTAGGTACGACTGGTCCTTCACTCCAGATGACTGTTTAACTGTCTCAAACCAAACCGCCACCCTTGTGCAGTATACATATTGTTTCATTTTGGGGCTTGGCCGCATGTTTACACGTCAAACCACATAAAAAGTCATACAGACTGTCATGTACACAAACCACATTTGAGAAGAAGTAAATCCATATCAACACTTTCTCCATTACAGAATTTTCTATGAAGAAATAAAGCCCGGTGCTGTTGAACTGGCAAAACCCTGCTTGTGGGGTTGAGAGGGGGTTGTGACGGGGGGTGGGGGGTACATGTACAAATCTGTTGCATGAACATAACAAAAGTTTTGCTGGCTCTGGATTTCAAACAAACCATAAAAACAAAACATTTGTCATTAAAAGCGAAGCCCTGGATAGGCTATAAAAATATGAATAGTAATTTTATTGGACACTTGGGGTTGGAGTTTAACCTGGGTCTGCATTGTAATAGATATATGTGTGTGGAAAGTGGCACAGGCACTGGAATAACAAACTGGACTATTGACGATAGGACCTGTATGAGAGATGAGATATTTTAATGGAATTGGGGGTAGCTTTAACAAACCTGCCTGTAGCGATTTTTGACTTTATGAGATAAGCCAAGGAGACAAAATGCTTTCCTCCCCTCCCTGCAAATGCACCATAATAGCCAATATTCACTTGGAGCCCTTTCTCCTTCTGTGGCTTGACACAGAGCATCGGAAAAGCAATGAAATGGAGGGTTTGCAAATCACATCATTACGGTACATATTATTTGATCTAAACAGCAGATGCTATGTAGTGTTTCTGCCTTTTGAGATGACTTTACTTAAACAATATTTTTGAAAAGTTATATAACAAGCAACCACATGCTTCACGGTATCCGGTGCGCTGAGAGACCTCTGTTTTTAGACATCAGATGCTCCATGTTATTAGATGCACATGAATGTTCCCACAATCATTCAAAAACACCACAGAAATCCAAAGTTGATTTACTCCACTTAAAAAAAAAAAATCTAAATCCATCAGACGTAGGGAGTAGGGAGCATAATATAGAGCAGGAAAGGTAAATGAGTTTATGGCTAAAAGGCCAAACTGCACCTGCATCCATCTGTTGACTTCAACAAACACAGGTTAGGTATTAATGGATTTTTTCTGTGCATATCATGTTGTATTGACTGATGTTTTCTATTGTTTGTGTCATAAATAAAGGCAAAGACTGAAAATGACCATGTGCTGTGCTGTTAAGTAATATGCAAGGGTGATAAAACCTCATACATACGGTACAAATTTTTAATGCAATGTGAAATTAGGAAAATTATTTTCATTTTGTTGAAAACCAAAGGATTTGAAAGGGGTAGGATCGCAGCAGGCTGGTGAATTAGCTGGAAATTTCTATTGCTTTCTTTGGCATACGACCACTTCCTCCAGCAGTGTGTGTGCTGTGTCCCAGGTGTGCTGTTCTTGACCTCAGAGCTTTGTATTAAAACACACATGGCAGGCCGGACTGAGCAACAGTCACCAGCCACTTAAAACTTTACTCAGACTCACAGCTTCTTGGTGTTTCAATGTGTTCAGAGCCATAATCTAACTTTACATAGCTGGTGTTGATGCTATGTGATGAACTGTTTGAGCTATAAAATGAATCTGTTGTTTTAAAACAATCACTTAACTGTGCTTTTGGTCTATTGCATCAATTTGGGTGATTTATATCTTTGGCATGAGATCTAGTCACTGTTATTTTAGATTACCAAAAATTTGTCACACCTGTTATAATATTAGTCACGAATCATTATATTTGCAGCAGTAAATGCTCAACCTAGTTTGACCAGTTCCATACAATAATGTGCAAAACAGTTCTTGTGCCACCCCACCTTTCTTTTAATGTTACTTGATAAATGAGAAGTAGGTACAGCGATTTATTCAAACAGGTAGTCTTCAGGAATAATTCTCCTGAAAGACATTCAAAGCTCTTCTTTGGATGTTGCCTGCTGTGTATTACCTTTTCTCTCAAGACGAGACCACATTACTTCAATAATGTTGAAGTCAGGGGTCTGAGAAGGCCAGTCCGTGACTGATATTGTTCGATTGAGTTTTCTTTTTTGTATCCAGAAATGCTTTTATTGCACTGGTAGTGTGTTTGGGATCATTGTCATCCTGAAAATGAACCTTACCAATCAGATGCTTTCCAAATGGTATTGCATGGTGGATTAAAATCTGGTGGTAATTTTATGCATTTATAATTCCACCAGATTTTGACAAGATCCACGACACCACAGGCTGAAATGGATTCCCACAGACTCTCCACACTGTGTTTTACAGATGGCTGTAGACAACCAAAATACCTGTTGTCTGTCACAAGACCGAAAGGTTGGTACCAAAAACTGGACTCAAGCGCAGGAACCTGGAGCAGAGACAGCAGAACCTTTTACACCGTTTATTTGTTAAACTCAAACTTGAAAGTGTGACAAAGACAAAGGCAACAAAACATAGAACTTGATGTGGCAAGGCCTAGTGAACGTGGCTAGGTAGATGTGGATCCAGAAAGGGGGGAATTGGGCCAGAGATGCAGACTAGAACGTGGCAGTTAAGCAGTCACACTGTGGAGAGGGGACAGCGGAGTTAGGGAGGTGGTGGAGAGGAGCTCTGAAGATGGTGAGTTTATTATATAACTGTTCTTACTTGCAGGTGGAGAGAGTGAGCGATGAGAGAGGGGTAACGTGAATCTGGAGCGAGCTGAACGATGTGGAATGGTGGCTGACCTCAGGTCTAGAGGTTCCTGATGGTGTGCAGTGGCAGGAGGGCAGGCAGGTGAGGCACAGAGTGATTTCCAAGATGGAGGTGTGGTATCTTGAGTCTGACAGAGAAGCTTAAGTTGGAGGACAGGAAGACTCAGGAGCCTGCTGGAAAATTCCAGCCACACACCCCGGACCATGACATTGTCATTGATTATCAGTCCAATTGTTATGATTATTATTATCACTGAAATTATTACTGATGTGGTTTCAGTGAACAATAGATGGATCAGTTCTTTGGTGTATTTCCTTTTTCCACTTTCTTAAGGACACAAATTTCAGAGCCTGTTCATCTGTGTGTACATGTTTAGTGTTTTAGGCCTCCAACTCTTTTTGTCGTCCACTTGTCCTCAAGTTTCCACCAATGTTTTAATGGCACGCTGCAAACCATTCCGAGATATGTCAAGTTTTTGGCTAATATCTCTTTAGGAGTGAGCTTGTTGGCGCAAAGAAACTGTTTTATTCTTGGTAAACTGTTTTTGGTATTTTTAGAATCAACAAAAAAAATGGGAAGAAATTATGTGTTGTTGCAAAAGGTTGCTAGTAACAGAAAGACTGCAGAAAGATTTAAAATTGTTTCTCCACTAAGTTATCAATTAGTCAGAAATTGAGCGAAAAAGCTGCCAATACAAACTCTAAATACAAACTCTGAAAGAGCTTCAGAAAGTCTGGGGAACTATTGCTGCACAACATTAAAAAAATGACAAGAAAGCCTGACTTCTTGAAGGAAAAAAAATAAGTACAGTTTGCACAGTACTAACTGTTGTCAGTACCCAAAATGCTTACAGTATCTATAAGTCTTTGTATATAAGTGTACAACTTATTAAGCACCATGATTTAATGCCTTTTAGGCAACCAATCGAAAGTGAGGGTCTGGTCAGACTTTCCGCTGAGGAGAGGATGTGCTTTGGCTCCTGATGTTTGTATTCTTGAGTCTTGGAGACTTCTGTTCACGTCTGACACTCTCATTGTAATCTCAATTCCAGATTTCAGCTTTACATCACAAACTCTAAGTGGAATTAACCCCGGTCACACAAAATCAAGATTAGCCCTGACTGATGTAATGTGCTCCACTGGGAATGAGCCAGTGTGCAGAGGGAGTTTCACACAGAGCACCAAGCATTGAGTGCATAAAAGATACACTGAGAGATGCTATACCTGCAGTTTTTATAAGACATATCCCCTCTGTTTAGTAAACATCTACATGTTATAATAATTACAATATTACAAAGAAAACAACGCTGTCACTGGCAGATTAATGATTTATGACGTTGGCTCACATGTTCTGCAGTGCATGTGTGGCAGTTTGCTTTAACGATACGATATTTTTCAGACTATTCTTCAACTATTGTCAGCCTCATTGTTCAACACATGAAAGACTGTCAAAGTTGTATAAACTGATAACTCAAATAAGGATTGTGTACACTTATAGAAGCATTGATGAGGGAACACGACGCACCAGCCAAACCCAAACAGCGCGCCTCTGTTTATGGTTACCATTCCTGTCATCTACTGAGTAACTAATGACTCATTAGTGCGGCTCAAGATGTGGCGTACTCCTACAGCAAACATAAACTTATGAGATAATCAAACCCTCTCACCGTGGAACCACTGGAGATGTGGCTTTGGGTAGACCCACTTTGTTTTGAAATCCCACGTTCTTATTTGTCTCATCTTTCCTTAGCTGTTGTCAGCTGCTATAATGTGACAGACTTCCGTAATGTAAAACAGGCTGAGATGACCCTTCCAGGAATTTCCCATGAAGCTTCCGTTGCTGTCATTTATTGATGCAAGGGATAGGCGAGAAATGGAAGGAAGCTAATTTCCAGCTAGTGAGGTGCTATGGTTTTTGCATTAGGCTGAAGCAGTAAGTTGAGCTAAGGGTGCTTGGAGTTCTTATCTTGAGGTTTAGGTTCTGCTATTGGCCTGCCCAACAGGAAGGGAACTGTGACACAAATTCCCTGTTCGTACTCCCATGACGACAGTCTCTGTGCTTCCTATTAGGTGAACCCTGCCTGCTTCCTTCCCCACAAAACTGGAAGAAAGGTTGGAGTGCTATTTTTACTTCAAGCCTGAGTGGAGCTTTGCACTAAAAAGACCACAACTTTCAGTGACCCACAGTCATTAGAAAAGGAAGCATGAGTGAGAGTGTGTGGTTGAAAAACACTTTGTCACAGCCTAGTCAGTGGTATGCACAATGGCCAGTATTCCAGTCTCTCAACTGTGAGGACCTTTAGGATGTGAGGGCAGAATGACCTCAAATGTCATCAAACATGAGCTGAAATAACGTCCACGGACTCACCGTGTAACCAGCCATGTTGTTGGCTCCATCACAGTATAAACACCTGCTATATTATTAACAAGTCATTTATTTATATAGGCTTGAAATTAGAGCATGAGGTCATTTTTGCTCTAAGTGTTTGACTACTGTAATAGCTACATTTCAACCGTACTTTACAAGTTAGAGGAAGAGCTGCAAACATCACCATGTGTCCTAGCCAGCTAGTCCTGCGTTGTGATCACCTCCAACGTGTCTGCTGTGATTTAAAACACGAAACAACTGAGAAAACACAGGAAAGATGTGTCTGCAATTTACACGCCAGATTAACAATTCATGTTATATGTTCTGATACAAGGAAGTTAAATCTCAGTGGGGTTTCCAAAACAATCTGCTAACTTAACAACTCACTATTTTTATGTCTACGTTCATGGCAGTGAATGGAAATCCCATCATCTGGATCTATTAAAATTGTGCTGAAAACTGTGTTTCTCGGGTCACCCTGACCTGCTAGATTTTAAAGTGGATTCATGGAAAGTTATTTGCATGCTGTAATTTCTTTAGATTCTTGTCAGTGAAACCAGTTATACCAGTTCAATGAGAAGGCTGAACTTGACCCCTCCATGAGAGCTGCTGCTCTTCCTGCCTACCATGATCGTGAAAGGACAGTGAGGTATGCTTTACCCTCTTCCCTGTTTTTATCTTTTTTTAATACATGGTGAATTACTGTAGGTACAACAGTGGTGCAGTGCTTAACATAGAAGAAGATCCTGGGTATAAACCACCTGGTTAGCTGGCTCCTTTCTGTATGGAGCTGCCTGTTCACTCCAGGATCTTTGCCTTCCTCCCACAATCCAAAGACATGCTGGTCAAACTCATTACTGCTTCTCAATTGGCTTAAAGTGTGAACGTGACCATCAATGGTGGTCTATCGCTCTGCGTTAGCCTTGTGATAGACTGGCAACCTGTCCAGGGAGCACTTTGAAAGCTGGAATAGGCTTCAGCCCACTGTGACCCCAAACTGGATGGATGGATGGATGGATGCATAGGGTTGCAGATTGTTTTCTAAAATGTGGTTGGTGTACTTGCCAATAATCATGTTATGGGTCATTGGCTGTTGACTATAGTTGTTGTTAAATACAGCTGAAAACGAACCGAAATTCCTGTGCAATTAATTAGTAAACCTGCTGATCAGCTTTGTTTGATTTAAAGCCCTACATTCATTGTAAAAAGGAATTTTAAAGTATTTGTTGTTAAGAATGGCTTTCTGTTGGTAAACCAAGTAGTGGATTACTAGGAATGAATAAATTACTTACCCAAGTTACTGATTGGTTTATGGGCCAGCTGGTCATGATTAGACAGTTATAATGGACCGTCAGCACCTGTCACAGACCATTCAGGCTAAAGCAGAGTTATGGACGAAAAAGCAAAGTCAACAGATACAGATCAGCATTTTCAAAATCTTTATTTTTCAAAAGACATTTTGCAAGGAATGCAAGTTCCCAGCAAAGCTGTAGCTAAAAAAAGGTCATGAGAGTACAGCCATCCTATGAAACATAAAAAGCTGAACTCTGTGTGGTGAAACAAATGGGTCTTTATTATGTAAGACCCCAAAGAAGAAGCAAATATTCTGATCTCTGCTGATGAATGAGCCTAATAAGAAATGAAGTGACAGTAAAAAGTGGGAAGTGGAAACACTCTTGTGCCCATCCATACATTGTCTTAAGCCCTTACCCAACTCAGGGTCACAGAGGGGCTGAAGCCTATCCCATCTGTCATAGGGTGAGAGGTGCACCCAGACAGGTTGCCAGTCTATCAGAGCAGCCTTGAATCCCTGACCTCTTAACGACACAGGATTTCAAAACTACTGTGATAATGTGAAAGGGTACTTGGAAATGAAAAGGAAAGCACTCAATAACTACTTCCATACCCTCTTTGTTTTTTGTTTTGTTTTTTCAGTCTTGTAAGTAGTGAGGATACACTGTAAAAATGAATTATTCAGTGAGTCGTCCTTAAGAGCAACCCAGAAGTGCCTCTACATTTTCAGGAAAAAAATCTACTGTATGATATTCTCTGAAGATTGTTCATTTACTAATGAAGAGGCTCTCCACACATAACACAGGAGTTTCATTTTATTTGCATTTCTAAGAACCCTCTTTCCAGCTTTCTTGATTTCCTACTCATTTTTTAGAGTGTGTTGACCAGTCATATCTCTCAAGTACCAAGAGTTCACAGTAAATTACACTACTGATAAAAAAAAAAGGGGGAAGTCTGGCATGGGTCTTTTCTCACTAGATTATGGTAACAAGACCTCCTGGCTCTGTAATGGCAAACCCCTTTAGATTTAAGGATGATTGCGAGCACTCTCAAAATGATAAGTTTACAGAGCCGTCCTGAGCTGGCAGCAATCCGAATTCACTTGTGGTGCACTCTGATATCTTTGCAAGTGTGAGAGACGTCTGCTGGCTTGCTCAAAAGACTGATTTTATTTTTGTTTTGCTACTGACTCTGCACTTTTCAGGCAATTTGTGCTCAATGGAGGGTAGGACTGCTGCAAGTCTTCACTGAACAACATTTAGACCTCATAGAGCTGCTCGCTAGGGACCACCGTGAGGGATCTAGTTTTAAACCTGCACAATTGAGATGCCTGTAAATTCTCCGTGACAGTTTTAAAGAGGCACTAGTTCAGGTTAAAAGTCTCGATGCACATCAGAATCGCAAGGAAACATGGCACATCCCTCTATAAACACCAGTGCATGACATATTTATTCCAGACACTTTCTTTTACTCACTGCATGCATATTAAGAAATCTGTTCTCCTACATGGCATTGTTGTATTACGGCATAAGGAAGCAGAGCAAGCAAGGGACATGGATACTTTACTAATGCATTTCATTTGCTACACATGATTGAGGTGTGTAAATACAACAGTGATAATTTGGGAATTCCCCCAAAAGCTCAACAGAACTGTTGACTTATTTGAGGGGTGACTTACATGCAGACCTTTTCACTTTATATATTAACGCGACCTACTTGTCACAAGTGTTAATCAATCTAAACTCTCGATTGATTCGTAAATATCACAGATCAGTTATGAGACATGTTTGAGATGAGGTTGGCCCTCTCTCTGTCATAGTTGGAGAGGGGTCTGTGCATACACGTATTCATAATCATTAAAATGAATACGTGATAAATAATTAAAAATTCATCTGGTTAAGGTTGCCAGAGGTGAGGGAAGAATGGAAACCAAAATACTAAACACCACAAAAGGAGCACTGGTAGGAGGAAACCCTCCACCTTTCTGGTAGCCATGCACAGTACTGCTTGTATAGCACTCACACAAAGTAACATACTAGTTTAGCTCCTGATGGGCTGGCATTAATCTTGTAGTAGTCTTAGTTAAGTTTTGTACATATGTGTGACTGGTAAATTAAGCAGAGTTTACAACCTACACTGGATTTGGGTGGAAGTCCTACCTTTCCATCTATCCATATCTATTTTACCTGGATACACAGATGACCTCTTTCCTGGAGTAAGTCTTACAGGCAAGATACGAATCCCAAAGATTTGGCTTGTCTTTCATCAATTCAAATGATGTGGACAATTCGTTTGTTCATATCTTTATTCTGTAATGCGTGCCTGCATGATATTTGAAGTTATACAATATATATAAGTCAAAACGTCGGACAGAGGTAAACCATGAGCACCAAAGTCTGCTGAGCAGCTGGCATGCTCTCATTTGTTGGCCTGAACACTGAAGTTGTAGGCTCAGTGAGATGCTATAGCTCCCTTTACAGACTGTTTGTAACTAATAACATTACGCTAAATGACATGCAGGTAATGAGGTACAATGTGGCTAATTGCTCTAATTATCTGACGTGAAAAACGATTGTCTCCAAGGGATATGCCGGCTTGTAGCTTTGGAAAGAAGCGCAGCTGTCGCCTACTGAAGCTTTATTAGAGATAGGCCTAATTACAGAGCAATTCACACAAATTACTTTCTGTCTAATGCACATGCAGCCGTGAGAGGACAGGAAATTTGGGGAAGTAGGGAATGATGTGGTAGAATCCAGTCACGTTTCAGAAAAATCCTTAAGCCACATAAAAGGAAATCACAAGAGTTCTCGTAACTTTAATTAATCTGTGGCAATGCAGTGAATCACAACCGCTTAGTTAAAGAATGCTTTACAGTCAGGTAATCTTTTCTGAGAGAAGTGTCAATGACTTTGGTGGTCGAACCAATTTTTCACCATAGAACTTCCTGCAAGGACCATTACTCAAGGCTTTGACTTAAAAAAAAAAAAAAAACATGGAGCAGTGCATCCGAAATAAAGTCTAAGGAAATAATCAAGTACATAAAATATTGTCTAGTGTACACCAAAAAAGGGAAAATGTTTTGTAGCTTGGTGTTAACATCTCCAAAGCAATAGCTCACTTGGTAGAGGACATTAGAAACTAACTTCCATTTGACTGAAAAATCATATTGCTTTCAGATGCTGGGTTTTAATTCTAGTTAATACTGGCATATCTTGCACGTGCTTTCATCTCTCTTTCATCAGCAGATGTTGTACCTCTGGCCCGAAACACTTTTCTGATCACTTTCTCAAAAAACAAAAGAAAACTGTGAAGCAGTGTGCCTTTTCTGCCACACCACTGTAAGCTTGCCGTTGGCAAAGTGAGATCAATGCGTTTAAATGTGTACGGGCCTGCCTTTAATTCCCTTAAGGATGTGACCTCAGACACCAAACCATTGGAGGCATGTTGAGCCACTTACTGCTGGAGAACTTCAGTGAGGCTAGACTGTTGGGCATATTATTAGTGCTGATAGGAAAATTAGTGCTGATTCACAGAGATCTTCTTATGGGCTACAGCAGTAATGACTCATTTTTAAACGGACTGCCTCTGTTTCTGTCATTTGTATGTCTGTTTGTGTGTGTCTGGGTCGTGTGTGTTGTCATTTTTGTGTCGAGTTACCAGAAGTACAAAGGGAAGATGCAGATTGGTCAGTCCGTCATGCTTCTCTGCATCGTGTGTGTGATCCAAGAACCTCATTAAGCCATTGAGTCTTAGAATATCTTCATGATCTGTGGGCATTACAGCACGCAGTAATTTGTTCCATACAGCCTCAGAAGTAGGAAATTTCTCGTCAGGCTTCCAATCTGCCTTTATTTTATCCTCAGGTAGTGTCCCTGTGGATGCTATCCTCATGAGTGCAAGCAGGCTTTCAGGAGAGTAGTATTTATTGAAAGCAGAGTCTTTATTCAATATTGTAGTAAATGTTTAGCTATTATTTAAAATCAGATTTTTATATGTATTATTTATCAATCAATTTACAGGCCTTTTTTTTCTTTTGCTTACACAGACATATTGAACCTTTTTTAGACTTAGCAAAATTAGTAGAGGATATTTTGTGTGTGAGCAGAGAGTGAGAGGTTATTGTTCAGGTTTCATATGAAGAACTGCTTTTGGATTTCCAAATTATATAGTCAGTATCCGCTGAATGGCAACATAAAGTAAGTCTGTAGCCCAGCACATTCATGTACTGCACTTTCACAGTTCTTAGTGTGTAGTTCTTCAGAGCTGCAGGTCATCAGCGCATTTCCAACACTTGGTCTGAAAATAAATAAAGTTTTTTCACAATTTTTGAGCTCTTTTTACAATTTGGATCAATGCAAATGACTTTCATTTGATACCTACTGTGTTCAGCTACTCGATCAACTGTAATCATCAAAATAGACCTGCCAATAGTTTCCATTCACGTATCGAATGTATTTCATTCATTCATCCTGGTCAGATACCACCTCAACTGGCTCCTTTCAGTTACAAGAAAAATAAAATTAAAGTAATTATCATTACTTTAATTTTGTTAAAGACTTTAATTTTGTTTTGCTTAGTCTAAACTCCACAATATCTAAAGTATCATACCCTTTAGACATATATATACTAACAGGTGGTGACATGTGTAGGTAGAGTGTAATTATCAGGTTCACATTGTTCAACCCCAAATTTCACTTTCTGTATCTATTTTATTATTCTTCAAGTCCTTTTCAGATAAGATGGCATCAGGGGAAGCATTTAGATTCTGAAAACTATAGAACGATTCCAATTATTTTGCTTGGCATTACCTCTAGTCCTCTAAAATATCCAACTACACTTTGCTCATTTAGGACTCGACACGGATCCCTGCCTCATAGACGTTCCACGTTTGGTGCTGAAAAATATCTCTTCCTTCCTGTAGCTCCAGATCTGGTGACATCTGAGAAGCTTCCACTGCTCTGTGTTTACGTGTTCCAGTGGCAATTTAGATGCAAGAAGGAAAAAGGGAGAAGAAAAAAGAAAGACACACACACACGACTCTAGCTGCTAGTTGTAAATGTTGCACTCCTTTCCAAGCACCTTCGTGCTATGTTTGGCTCTTACCTGCCATTTGTTTATTATAGAGTCAGCAGTTTAGTTCATTTAACAGGGGATTCCATTTTTCCCCACAAATGGTTTCTGTTTAACTGTGTTTGCACTTTGGACAGTTGTTATAATTCACTCAAGGGGGTGCTCATGATTTGCATGCAAGTGACTGAAATTTGCATGGAAATCAAATTGCTCAGAACCAGAAACACTTAGCGTTTCCCTCCCATGCTTAACGGCAAGTGCCGAACACACGCTGCTTAAGCAGAGTCACGGACCTCTCTGTAATGTGCAGCAGGTCCACTAAATTGTCTGCCACAAAGCTGTGCAGCCACTCACTTATCAAACAGACTGGTTAGTCACATAACCTCCTATCCATCTCTGAGTCTGAATGCCTGTGGTGAAGCCAGTTTAGGATTTCCTTCATTTCCCTGTCAGCAGTGAATAATGCGAAAAAAACTATCGAACTTGGCAGACTTTGATCTTTGACCTTTCAGCGAGGCTCTGCTGGAGGCGCTACGCGACTGGTGGCTTTCAAACATTGGCTTCTGTTGCCATGTCGGTTTTATCGGTTTGCTGCCTGCCAGCCGTGGAGGCCTCTTTGTCTCCATCCTTGTCTTTAATGGGCCACAGTGGCCCTGAGGAAACAATGAATCATGCTTTTAATTGATGTCTTTTATGGAGGATATCAGAAATGCTTGGTTCTTTATTGGTTACTTCTAGCACACACACACACACACACACACAGACACACACACACACACACACACACACACACACACACACAGTTGCATCCCGCTGCTTCCAGCATGGTGAAATGTTTCATTACATACCAAAACAGTTTATCCTTAAGTGCTTTACATTTCCAGAAAAAATAAAAGATGACACGTTCACTTTCACTCTGAGTGCGTGACATCTTAACATAAAACCTGTGCTGGTTACAAGATCTCCACAAGTTGCTGCATCAAAGCACATTCCCCTTGGTGTGAAGTCTGTAGTGCTTTTTAATTGATACCAGCACTTTCTTTTTTTAATATCCCATCTGAGATTAGAAGGAGTTTTAATGGAATCAACCTTTGGAATCCAAGGGAAAGAATTCGGTGGGCTGAAATCTGTTTTTGATATGGGAAGACAAATAATCAGGTCATTAAGGATAACTATAAAATGCGTCGGAAATTTAAGCAAAACACATGGAAAAACCTGAGACTGGAGGGAGGCTGTGTGGTAAAAAGAAAGAAAGAAAAAACCTCTCGAGCAAGTTCAACTTGCATAAATAGCGCAACGTTAAAAGGGAAAAAAGGGCAAGAAAATATCAAAAGTGAAAATATATGCCAAAATTACATCATAAAACTTAATTCTTTATGAAGAACTGGACGATTACAACATATAAAACAGAGAAAGTACACCTTAACTGTAATGCCATGTTTTTTTTTTCAGTTTTTTGCTTTTTCTTGGCAACTAATTGTAATATGTGTTGCTATTTTGGGAGCTGTTTTATTTTACAACAGTGACACACTGTTACAGGGGTTTGGTTTCTCAAGTCCCTTGATAAGTGTATCTTTAAGATTGCAGCATGGCAAGTCATGATAAAGCCAATGAATAAGTTGATCCACCCTCACACTCATTATCCAGCCATTTTAAAAAACACGCTGGAGGAGAGGACAAAGCTTTCAGAGGCACGTTTGTTATCTGCTCGCTCCAATTCCTTGGGAATCGTGGGGCCCATTGTTACAGCCAATGTCTTACTTAAAAGAAAGTGTTGACTGAGAATTAGCACATCTTAGGATGACGCACGCAGGTGCCATTTTACTGTGTTGGACTTACTGAAGCAGATTTTTTTTTTTACATCTAAATGTAGTATTCTTATAAATCAACGAGTCGTTAAGTTCATGCTGAGTTGTTTACATCTGTGAGGCACCGTATTTTGTAAATGGAAGAAAAGATTTTCTTTGAGTGCCACCGACAGAGATTGTTTTGTTACTTTTGTTTTTCATTTTAAAATATTCTACAGAAATCACAGTCGTACATGTTGAGGACAGATTTTGGTATGGTAAATGGTAAATGAAATGAACGACACCTGATAAATAAATCTGAGGGTAGGAATGGGATTTGCTTTCCTTTCAATCAGCACTTATTTGAGAGTTGCCCTTGAGCAAGGCATTGTTAACTGCTTCAATAGTGCTATTCAGGGTCTGATAATTCTCAAATTCCACTGATTTTACAGAAAACTGGTACAAATCTGCTTAAATAAAAGAGTCTCTAGTGTATCTAATTTATTGTGACCTTCTATATTGCTTAAAACAGGGAAGTCGAACTGAATTTACACACACGCACATCCCACTTTGATCTTAAGTAGGTCAAACCAGTGAAACTCCCCTTTCTGTCACTATAAAGATGTTTAAATTCACGTTTAATCCCAATTAATATGAAAAAAGAAGTGCAATTTCAACAGTATGTCTCATTTTGTCTATATGATTATTCTAAATCCGATTGTATGTGAAATGCTGCTGTAGCAAATGAAAGAAATCTGCCAGATCAAATAAATAAATTCTGTATAAAATTACAGAAAAGATTCTCTTAGCGATTTGCCCAGACTCTCCTGCAATAATTCACCAACACTTTTTATTGATTTATTATTTACTTTAACTGTGGACCACAAAATAAAAATTTTATATACATATATATATAAATATTTTTCGTTTTTTATCTAGGGACTCCTGGCTTCTCCCACAGTCCAAAAACATGCAGTTAGTGGAGATAGGTTAACTGGAAACACTAAATTGTCCATAGGTGTGATTGCAGGGGTGAATGTTAGTGTAAAAGGTTGTCTGTCTCTATGTGTTAGTCCTGTGACAGACTGGCCATTTGTCCAGGGTGTACCCTGCCTCTCACCCTGCGATAGGCTCCAGCGCCCACTACGACCCTGGATGTTTATCTAATACTTAATCACTTTGGTGTGATATGATTGGTGGAGATTTTTATCAGTAGGAAAAGCTGTAAAACTTAAGAAATTAAGTCTAAAATCTATGCCCTCCTTTATATATTCCAAAGTAATCAAGTGAGCCACTCTGGAGTCTTTGTCAGGCCTATTTTGGTCCCTGGGCCTTACGTTTGGCACCCCTGGTTCGAAATGTATCTCGATTCCCAGACGCAACTTTATATAGATCATATCCACTGATCTGATTAATATGTATTCAGTCTCTGGGATTATCTAGTATAACTACACGTTATTCTGTGTAGGAGGGTATTAATAGAGCTTGATTAAACTCAGACACCACTTCATTATGGATATTTTCAGCCTGCTTAATTTCTCAGAGAAGAAGGCAAGCACACGTTAAGCTGTTAGAATTCATTAACCAAAACATTTGAATGTGATCAAGGTTAATTTCCTCTCAAAAACTGCCTTCCTTGCTGTGGCATTTGCCACTTTCAAATCAGAACCGCTGTACCTGTAAAACCCCCCGTGACCTTTCTGGTCACGGTTTTTAACAGTGAGGTGTAGGTGCGCTTGTGCCCAAGGAAAAGGGAGTCCTGGGCAGGTCTTCAAGCAGTTACTGGGTATGTTTCCATTTAAATTCCATGAGCATCTGTTTATAGAGGTGTTTCCCAGTGAGCCTGTAGTACTGGCAAAAGACTGGTTTTGTTTTGTTTTTGTTCTGGATATCGGAAAGAACGTGTTTCCAATGTAGATGAACAATGCCAGAGACTCCTTGATGATGCTTCGTACTACACAACCGCTCCCAGATGCTTAGCGAGTTTTACGAATATACTTTCCTCATTATTTGGGGATTTACTTGTTTGGAATCACTCCGGCCGTGTTCATCAAAGTACATAAATAAGTAGGTTTTTATTGTGAATTGTGGGAAAGTGAAAACCTTCAGTTATGGACTCTACCTAAAGGTTTGCGGGCAGAGCAATGTCTTTGTATGCGAAATGAGCAAAGCCGGTAAAGAAAAACAGATGCATATCAGGAGCATTGTGTGTTAATCATAAATTTTTATTCAGCGTTCCTGCTTGCAGTTGTAAAATGAATGATTTATTCCAAACTGCAAGAAAAACATCTTTGGCTTCAGTCATGATCACAAACTTAGGTCTATGCATGCACCTCAAAATAGATTATTTGGTAAACAAAGACAAGAGTTAACTGTACATGTCTTAAGGCTGCCTAACCTGACCAACAACACATACTACATAATCAGAGAAATGCCTATGTATTTCAATTTTTCATAACCCCCCCCCCCCCCCTTTGGAAACAGCATAGGTTAAGGCTTAAAACAATCGTCTAATGACGTAGCCCTTAAGAGCATGGCTCTGCTGGTGCCTCTACAGCCTAGCGAGATAGCCAACCCAAATACCTGTGGGTTTTAGGGTGAAGTGAAAAGTGTTTCTTTGCATGCCGCATTATTTTTCGCTGTGTGAAACACACCGCAGTAATTTGACTGCTTTATTAATAGCTTTTCTAAAAATAAAAAAAAAAGTTCCAGCTTGCTTTTGTAAAGTGAGTGCAGCTGCATTTAAGTTTATATAATATTATTTTAATATTAGCTCACTGAATAGAAACCCTCGGTTTGTGAGTGGCTGGATCCTAATGTAGTTGCTCACGACGAAACTTCGACTGCAGGTACTTCTTTCGGTGTTGCCTACTGGAACGTCACCTGTCACGAGAGCCAGATGTTTTATGTCTTGGAAAATAACAATCTCGGTTACACAGTTCAAATTTCCAGTTAATCTTTGGTTTATTTCACTCCGGTGTAACAGCATTCATCTGCGGGCTAAGAGATTTCTCCAATAAAACCTCAGAACTGTGATAAAGCTGTGATTATTGCTCTTTTCACAGAATCACTTGATAATATGAGAGCATGAAAATTTATGGTTGACTGCATATACTGATTTTTATTAAAAAAAACATTGAAACAGGAGTCTGTCATTTTTAACTGTGTCTAAAATGCACAGATAAAAAAACAGGTTTGCAACATTGCAATTTCTGCTGTCTAGAAGCTATCTTTGTGATCAGTCGGTCAAGTTGGAGGCAGTTCAGCTCAGTCAGTCCCAGATCATTAAGCTGTTTGATCTCACCCCGAAAAACAGCGGCACAGTGTCTCCTGACATGTACTGGGAACTGGGACTTTCACAACAAACAGGTGATTAGCATCGAAGGGGAAACAAATGGTGGACCTGATTCGGGACAAGCCTTATAGGGAAGATTACTGGCAGGTGGGGCCCATTGGCGAACAATAGCCCAGTCCCTGGTTTGAAGGGCAGATGATTGCTGACAGATGGAAGCCTCCGAGTCTCAGAACAGTGTAATCAGGTGGGAGAGGAGTACACGAATGAGGAGAGGGGGGAGTCGGTTGGAAGAAGGCTGTGCCAATGTTGCTACCAGGCAGATGAAAGGCCAGCATGATGTCAGCCTCACTCAGCGTACATATCCACACTTAACATCGCCTGAAGTTAGGCTGATGTAATGCCCTCCCTCGATGCGGGGCAGGGTTACGTGTCGCCAGGAGGTCTGGAAGGGTCACAAGTAGTAAAAGAAGTGGGACTACTAAAAAACTATTGATGGGGACCAACAAAGAGCCGCAGCTTAAACACTAAACATGCTATTACGGCAGCCATGTTTCACACGTTTCCTGTCTCTGGAGGTTGTACTTTGTTCCTCTTTTTTGTTGTAGTTCTGGTTATTCCCCCCAGTCCTATTGCACCTTTCACTGATAAGCCAACTAAAGAAAAAGGCCACACATATGTGAAAGTTCTCTGTAAATTTTGACCCTGTAATGTTAATTATATTAGTTAATTATATTTTGGGCCCAAGTTTTCATTTCAGCGTGATTGTTTAGAGGTTATTTATGAATACAGTTAAATTAAATAAAAAATATATTGTTTTATTAAAGTATCCCTAACAACATCATCCTTTCTCATGTTTCACAAGAGTCATCACAAAGGCTACAAGAACAAATACAGTTTTATGGTATGAGAATTAAGAACATCATTGCGTGTAGTTGTAGACACACATTTTTATTTCTGAATAAAAATGTTCTGAGTGAAGATAATTGGAATAGTGTTAAACTGCATCTCTACCATCTGTTCAGCATTACTGTAGCATTTAATTCTCAAATTCCTTTTAAGAGACGGTTATAACCTCTCCTGTTTGTGAAGAACAACCTGGACACATTCACATCAAGATAGAGGTCGTAGGCAGGAAGGAAGCACAACATTTTTTTTACTTTTAAAAAAAATTTTTTTAATAGCTTATCAAAAGGCTCAAACTGCCATTAGTTTTTAATCAGCTTGGGCCTTTTTATTCTGACTGAGTCATTTATATTGAGTATTTTTATTTTGGCTTTGACCTTTTAAACCGATTATAACGGGAATATTAGGTTCCATGTAAATGTAGCCAATAACTTGCCATAATTTCTCCGGGAAGAGAACTGCTCTCTTCTGTGAAGTCCAATGCTTTTCCCTATTGTCCACCCTGATCTCTTCCCACTGGGTACTTTCTGACCCTTTTTAAGTAAGAAAAGCTTCACTGAAGAACTGAACATTCTGTAATTTAATGGAGTCCAGAATTTGAGTAATGAACTATTCAGTGATTAGACACTGATGAAGATACATAGCCTAGTAGGAAACAGTTTGAGAAAGCAGACTAGACTAGAGCCAAACACCTTGTGATGGAGGCAGATGGAGAAACTTTACTTATCGAAGTTACAAAAAACTACAGTTTGCTACACTGGGACTGAAGTGGGCCAGAACGACCTGGAACGGTGTTTTTGGTGCAGACGTCCGTTGGTGCTTGCAACCTGGGTTCCCCCTCAGCCCGAATCCCACTTTAATTCCCAAGTACAGCACTATAAACGATGAGTAAGCCCTACTGATGGATGAAGCTGTTCCTTCTATTTAGGTTTAAATCTGTTTGATGTTTGAAGGCGCATAGTGATTGGAAATAAAAACGTCCTTCAAATGCATTAAATGTGAAGTAATGAGCCTGCTTAGAAAATATAAGAATAAAAAAATACAGACATTTGTGTTTCTACTTAAGAACAATAATAAGGTATTTTTTTTACTTTTCTACATCCCATCTTTGGCTTGCATAAGTGATGTGTAAATATATGTTGTAATAAGCTCCTACTTTATGGGCAGACAAATCTGAGTGTGCATTCCACTGGAGTGAGCCCTGACAGGGACCTGTAGGTCAGCTGTTAACTGCTAGAGAGCAATGAGTAACCGGAAAGCATCACTTATTATTGTGGAGCAAATAGGTTTCATGTCATGTCAGCAACAGGTTTCATGTCATGTTTCAGGTGTGAGGGTTAGTAGTCAAAACCGGTCTGCGGTGAGACTGGGTTGATTGTGGTGCGGCAGTCTATAAGTTGTATACAGAATCTTGATTGTGGACTCCAAATATCATCACCATTTCAATAAGGCTAAAAGTTGTGCAAGGAGTATAAAACCAAATTAAAATTTGTGTCAATGTAAGTTATTCTTCATGTCAATTTCCAGATTGCTGTAGCTATGTAGCTATCTTTGAGTCCTCCATTCAGATGATTAACACAAATGAAAATTTCAGCCAACTTAAGCAGCCTAAAGTTTTTTTTTAATTTCTTTTCACTTATTTTGGTACACTTTCTTGCACTCTATTGGTCAGTAGCGCCATATTGCAGTGGTTTGTTGATCCCAGGAGGAGACACAAATACCTTTTGGGTTGGAGTAGGAATGGCAAAAATTCCTGCTATGGTAACCCCATTGTGAATAAGGAAGCTAGGGAAGTAGCTTTTTGGCATCCTACTGGTCACGATCCTGCACAGTCAACGAACCCCTGTCTGAGATCAAGATTGAAGTCTATCAGCTAACACCTAAGCCGTAATTAAAGTTGGCCAGAACATGAAAAGCAGGAGCACACGTGCCATGTAAATGTTATTACTTTGTAAACACATTCTGTTGAGTGAGAACAACTCCACTCACCACATACGTATGATTCCCAGTCAGCCATGACAAAGCAGGGAGCTTCTGGGAAATGTGACATAGCAGCAAATAGAATTACATACGGAGATGCAGTTATAATTAAACATTTCCAAGGGAGTGGCAGTGCACCTGGAATGCCTCCCGAGTGGAAGCAACACTGAGAGTCTCATCAGGATGGCGCCATAATGATTTTAACACTGGGCTTTATTCCGGCTGTTACCATAGCAGAGTCTGGACCCAAGCAACTGGCAATTACTTTAAAGACAAAGGCAGACCAGAATAGATAGATTAAGACAGAGAGGAAAAAAGATAACCAGATAGTTAAACAGGCAAGCAGAGGGCAGAGAGAGCAACTAAACGAGTTGTTAAGATATGGGATGTGGTAAGCCACACTATTAATCACACATCTATGGAACGATTCGAATATAGCACATCTAGACTCATCATTAGTACCATAGATTCATCCACAAGTACAGTCAAAATCTGCAAAAACAGCCTAACCCAGTAGCGCCAGGCAGATTGGCTGCAGTGGTGGTCATGTGCACTAGGTGTAGAGTAATGAGCGATACAGTGCCATCATGAAGGGTCACATTATTTTTTTCTTTCTGTAGTGTAAACTGCCAGTGTGTTGCCAAATTAGCCTGGCCTGAACAGCTTATAAGTATTGTAAAATGAATGGAAATTAACAATAAGTATTGTGAAAGGACCACATTACCACAAAAAAAAAAATTATAACAAAATCACTGAATTATGACAGACATTGGCCATTATTAAGTTATCTTAGCCACAGCTTTTACATGTTTAAAATTTCCATCACCAAAAGTGTGTTCGTGTTAGTGTTACGTTGAGGTTACTACACAAAAATAGTGACATTTAGTGAAATACAACCTGCTTCCCTCCACCATTTCCTTTGGCGCCACCACTTTCATTTGTCAAAAAACCAGAAGATGTCCAAAAACCATAATTTCAATGGTTCACATAAATTTATTTTTGCACATTTTCCACCAAGAAGAAGTGGGGGACGGAACAACAAATGGGACCGGGGGGGTTGGCGGTGGTGTCTGCACCTCTGCAAAGTGTTTCTTTTTCTTTGCGCAAAAATGACCATTTTCAGAGGTAGTAGGCACTGCACTTTGGTAGCTGAGCAACATGCAAACACACAAAGCTTCATTCGTAAAGCAGATGGATCAGTTATTTGATACCCTTCCACTTTAGTCATGGTCTGGGTCCCTGGTTTTCTTATCCATTGCAGCAGGGCAAAAATGGAAAATATGAATTTCTTTGATTTTGTTTTTCAACTTTTCTGCATCCCAAAATAACTCCCCACTTATTGCATCTCTATTCACTGGTTGCAACTTTTTCCTAAAATTGAATGCGCAACAAGCACGTGTGAACCGTGTCCGGTAGCTGTTGGGCTGGGCAAATACCTGATTTTGATTAGCTGAACATAGTGTCAAAATAGTGGCCTAAATAAACGTACTCTTTATCCTAAAATAGCCTTGGTTTCTTTTTGTGGCTCACTGATGATATTTCTTTATCTCACACTCTTTTTCTGTGTAGCTGTAGGTTTTAGCTTTAGGGTGGTATTGTGTGTTAGTTCTGTTTTTGTCTCCTCAAACATTCCTATCCTCCAAAAGTCTCTTTTTTTTATTTTGGAATTGCCTAAAGAGTGAAATTACTTGATTATTTGTGCACTTTAGTGTCACATACAGCGACAGTGTTTCAGCAGGGTTTTCTGCATTTCCAGGTCACTTAGATTAAGAACATAGATGTTGATCGAAGTACGGCAATGTGTGCCTAGGTTTCACAATCATCCTCATAGAATGGCCAAATGCGGGACGCACGCTTGCAGAAAACAGGTCTTTGTGATAAGAATGGTTCTGACTTTTTCAACATTTAACCTACATAAAGGAAACGAGAGCAGGGCGGAGATAACGAAAATGCACAAAAGGGCAAGAAAGAGTCTAAACCTGCAGCAGAAACTTCATTCGGTTGTTGCTCTGTGTCACGTAATTCTGCGTACACGGTTTTGCATCTGTCTTTGTAACATCTGCAGACTTGAATGTTGCTTACATTATTACTACGACACTCTGCATGTGAGGCAGGTTGTGCACATTATCCACCAGACCTGGACTTTGAGCAGCGTTTGATCTTTTTGAGAAAAGGAAACATTACCTCAGTCATTCACCAGACAAAAAAAAGTACTCTGGTCAATTGTTTATATTTGATTTTTTGCTGAAAAGGTGGAGAAAAGAGAGAAAGAGTGACTGTGGTTGAAAAAACGTGGAAGGGGGGCTCACATGAACTAATATTTCAGTGAATGTAAAATCAGCTGGGTTTATTTTAAAGCAGCCCTCTATTTTTATAGTAATTTGTGCTGCTCATTTCATAATGTTAGTCTTGGAGCTGGCTTGGTGAGAGCGCAGAGCCGCATTAGATTAGCCATCTGCACAGTGTAAATACAGTCCTATTTTGCAGAAAAAAGAAGTGCAGGGATGAGATAATGGCACTATCTTGTTAAAGTAACATGTAAGAAACGTTCCTTTACTTAGGTGTCATTTTCACACATCGCACTGAGCAATGTAAATAAGCGAGGCAATTGACCCAGGCTGAGCAAATCCACTGCACAACAATGATCGAATACGACTGAATAATTTGTGCGTAGGTAGGTAGGTAGGGTCCGGGCTCGGCCGCAGCAAAATGGCGTGAACCTTCGCTGCTCAGAAAGAAGCTGAACTTGATGAGCACATGGTAAGGGCGTTGTCTATTAAAGAAAACCTGTGATTTTTCTCAGAGATTTCTGGGTTTGTAGAGCTGCTGTTTAGGTGGTCCTGTGGAAAGTGAGGCACCGGAGGGCTCCCAGGGTCTGTACAGTGTTGAACTTTTTTCTCCTGGTCCTGGTGCAAAGGCTAAATGTTATTTTTCTCTCCTCTCTGGTACTCACTGTTCCACTTGTTTCCCGTTGACTTAATGAGACATCAAAGACCAGCAGGCCACAGAGTGATTAGTGCTGTGTGAAGTCATTGGACTGGAGGTCCTTGTGTGTGTGCCAGTGCCAGGGAGAAACACACACACACACGACTGAGCAGAGTTGGTGTCGTAGTCGCAATTTAACACCTCTGCTGTGAGGTAATGCAAACTTAGACAGGGTTGATACACTGACACTCCTTAGCTTAAAAACTGCAAAGTAGAGTTTAAAAAAAATTGGCAGGAAAAGAAGGTCACATGTTATTTTTTTTTTTGTCTTAGTATTTGGATTGTGGATGTAGCCATACAGCAGCAGACCGTGGCTCATTATCCTATTCTGGAATCAAAAAGGGCAGACGGTTATCGAGTCACAAAAACTACATTACAGCCTCCTTGTGCTTTGTAACATAATCTGAGATGGGAGAACAGCCCTGAAAAATCTCTTCATTTCCTCTTTTCCTCTTCTCACACTTGGGAAACTTTGAAGTCTGAATCCATCTTGCTGACACGACGTCCTTTCCGGACAGGAAAGGTAGGGTTTTCATTGTTTCCCAGATCATATGTAAAATTCAATATATGAGACAGTTTTTTTTAAAAATTCGGACCTATATTTTCTACTTGAGTCAGGAGACACTGATAGCTGGCTTATATGATTAAGAAATTGTGACCTAGTCAAATATTTATATTAACAAGCTTTGAAAGGATGATGCAAAAAAGGCGAGAAAGATGGCAATAACAGGATATGAGGCTAGGAGCACTAACTTTTATTTCAAGTAGTCACTGCTAGTCAAATTTAAAGGCATTTACAACCCCAAAAAGGTGGGATGCTGTGAAAAATGTCAATAAAAACAGAGAGCAATAAATTGAAAATCTCAAAAACCCGTATTTTATTCAAAATAGGACAAGGAAAAATATGTCACATATTTAAACTGAGAAATGTACCTATTCAAGAAAAAAATAAGGACATGTTGAATTTGTTGACCACATGTCTTAAAAAGGTTGGGACAAGGGGCAACAAAAGACTGTAAAAGTAAAAGTGGTTATAAAAAGAAACAGCTGGAGGTTAATTGGGATCAGGTCAGGAACACAGTTGGGTATCATAGAGGCCGATAGGTTTCACCAGCCTGTTAAGTAAAAGAAAAAAAAGTGGAATCATTTTACAATAATATTCCTCAGTGTAAGACTTTGAATACTACATCATCTAAAACACTGTAATTATCACCAAATATCACCAAAAGGTGAATATAGTCTAGACAAATCTCTGTGTGCAAGGGACACGGCTGAAAATCAGTATTGGATAGGCTCACAAATACATCCAGAAATGACTGTCTGTGAACACAATTCACCATGCCATCCACAAATGTAGGTTAAAGCTCTGCTGCTCAAAGAAAAAGAATATAGGAACATGACCCAGAAAGCATGGTCAGCAGGGAAGCTGTTCTTCGGTCAGACAGATTTAATGTTTTTTTTCTAAAACACGAATGCCACGTCCTCCAGCCTAAAGAGAGGAGGATCCATCCAGCTTGTTGTCATCGCTCAGTTCAAAATCCTGCATTTCTGATGGTATGGGAGAGCATCAGTGCCTATGGAATTGGCAGCTTGCACATCTGCGGAGGCACCATCAATGCTGAAATGTATATACAGGTTTTAGAGCAACAAACGCCCCCATCCAGATGATGTCTTTGTTTTTCAGGGAGGGCCTTGCATATTTCAGCAAGTGAATGCTAAACTACATTCTGCATCTATTATAACTCAGAAGAATGGAAAAATATTCGCCTCACAAAAGTCCAGCAGCTGGTCTCCTCAGTCCCCAGATGTTTTTGGAGTATTGTTAAAAGACGAGGCGATGCTACACAGTTGTAAACTCGGCCCTGTCTCGACTTTTCTGAGATGTGTTCATCATTCAAGGTGTGAGCTAACATTTTTCCTAAAATGGCACATTTTCTCAGGTAAACGTTTGATATGTTTTCTGTGATATTTTAGGAATACATACAGTATGGCTTTATAGCATTAGAAAATCATTGCATTCTGTTTTGTTTTGTTTCATTTAAAAAAGGTTTCCAACTCTTTGGCACTGGGTTGTAATTTCATGTCGTAAATGTCTTTTGTTTTTGCTTCTTGTGAGTCAATGAATTGCTATAAGCTTGCACAGAAGAACAGACCCACGATATTACAGAGGAGCCCGATTATTTGATTGTGCGTAGTGAATACATTCCAGGCATTGCTTCACTTTCTCCCTAAACAGGTTAAGTCATTCTACGTCCTTACGCAGATCGATCATGTTTGTGTGGTGCTCCTACACACTGCAAGCTTGTTTACTTGCATTCCTTCCTTTGATTTCAGTCCTTCTACCGGTTGCTCGTGAGCTCACTCTTTGCTTAATAGAAATGTTCTCATTTGTAAACAGTGTCTGAATATTTCCAATATGGGATGTGATGCAATGACCCTACCAGTGATCACTGGTATTCCTCTCATACTGCTATCATGTACAATCAAGGGTTGGCCTGATGATACAAACAGATGAGATTATTTTTTTAGTGGGTTCTGGTTAGCAACAGTAAGAAACAACTTTGTTGTTTGCCCCTTTTTTTTACCGTTTGTATATTTTTGATGATGATCTCAAGGGAGGAAACTGTGAGCAGCTATCACTGTAAAGTTGAATAATAATTAGTTTTGCTCCACTTTTATTCTTGCACGGTGACTGAAATAAATCACAGTACCGCATTTGTTAAACACATTATACAGTAGATGACCTAAGCCCTCACAGAATAACTGATTTACTGATGATAACATTTAATGGATGTGACATCTCTAAGGTGACAGAGTCGTTGTTTTATCAACACATGCACCAAATTCTAATGAGCATCTTACCATTTGCTTCTCTTTTTATTCTTCGTCGTCTTTTTTCTTTGTACTTTTCCTGTCGAATAAGATATCCCCTTTTAGATGATTTACATTTCATCACAATCTGATATCGACTCTGTGTTTCCCTGCTGTGTCTCACCACAGTAGAGTGGCACTTAAATATGCAGAGCAGCAGGGAGAGTCTTGTTGGGACTGAAGACACGGAGGGCAAGAAGGATAGCAAAGGAGAAAAGGGCAGAAATACTGTGTCACTTAGTCATGGGGAGGCTTTCTTCCGCCATCGGAGCTGAATAATGACCTCACCTAGTTCTTTTCATCACTTAATTACAGCCATTAACTTCAGGTTAATCATAATCATCCCTTTTGCTGAGAGGGAGACCCTGCTGGATAAATATTCCCCCGTTAAGGATGATGCAATCTATTACCCTGTTGTACAGGGTTCAAGATTCCTTTTTTGTTACATCTCATAATGGGCCACAGGCAGAAGAAAGTGAAATTCTTGAGCTTTGGCTACTCAATGTTGTAATGGTAATAAATGACTGTTGGAGAATAGTGTGGGCCTCATGTCAAACACTATAGCTGTCTGAGGTAAAAGAGGCGTGCTTTTGTTTTACCCCACGGTTGTCCCAGGTGGGCTCCTCTGGGATATGAGCACAGACAAACCTGCTTGCTGCAGGTTTGTATTAGCAGTCCAGCTCTCTCTCCTTTCCTCCTGTAGTTCGAGGTTAGTTCCTTGGGTTCATTGATGCTGGAAGAGAAGCTCTGTGTCATGTTTCTGACCTCTGTCCATTGTTTTTGGTAATCAGGCTTATCATTGTTGCACTGACAGTTAACTTCAGAAATACAAGAAATAGATGGGTGTGTTCAGAACTCGCGCCTGAGAAACTCTTGAGCGCTAAAAGGCCAGGGATCGGTTTAATCCCTGGCTCTTCCAGTCCACATGCCTGAGTGTCCTTGGGCAAAATACTGAACACAAATTTCCCCGATGCATCCAGTGGATCCTGAGTGTGTGAGTGATATTTAGAAAGCACTTAAAGGTCTAGAATAAAGCCCTGTATAAATATGTGTGTGTGAATGTGGCTTGTAGTAAGTAGTGCTTCGAGTGCCCAGCTGGGAAGAAAAGTGCTCTATAAGCACTTTATAAGCTCTATAAGTACCAAGTCCTGTTTTGAGGGTCAGAGGGGTGCCTGTCCTCATCATCTGATATCAGTGCATATTCATAAGCCAAGCAAGTCCCTGCCTTTAAACACGGTAATCGCATTAATCCTGCTAATTTCAAAACATTCTTTAAGACCTGGATTTCCTCTAAACCCATGCAAAGAATGGTAGCCTGCGGCCAGGGTGATGTACATTTACAGTAGGTGATGGAAAGACACTTCTTAACCCTTTTGTCATGTTAAATAGTGGCTGGGTCAGTGATGTTTGTTGGAACTGATAGTTTTTATATTGTCATTTTATGCTTAGGAACATATAATTATTTGTATGCTGATAAAAATCATATGCTTATTAGGTCTGATAAGATTCCGTGTGCACTTGTGTTCCATGAGATGAGCAGAAGCAGCCTCGACGTTATAATTTCCATTATAGCTTTAGGAACTACACTGCTCTGTTTCTTAAAAGTGCAAGTCTTTACACCTTTAAATGTTCGTGTGAGACATGACCTATTGCAAGTTCCTGTTCTTATAATTTAGCGAGACGCTTACTTCTGCTTTTCTGCATACCTCATACACACAGTTTAAGTTCATTGAAAGGTCGTATGTCTATGTATGGTATAGCTGGAAACACACACACACATACCCACACACACAGAATACAGACACTGATGTTGTTCAGATATGCCTGCTTAAGAATGTCACGTGTATTTGTAATTGCATATTCATGAATGATTGCTTGCTGACAATAAAAAGGGCTGTAGCAAAGGAATCAGTTGAAGTTGGCTAAGGACAGGTGAAGGCCTGGGCTGACTTCCCTCGTAACCAGTGTTGGTCAAGTTACTTGAAAAAAGTAATCAGTAACTAATTACTGATTACTTCCCCCCAAAAGTAATCCCGTTACTTTACTGATTACTTATTTTCAAAAGTAATTAATTACTTAGTTACTTAGTTACTTTTTAAAAACACAATTTACAACCTGAATAGGTGATAAAGCGATAGATCTTTCAGCCCAATTCTACTTTTTCTGCATAATCCATCATACAAAATGTAATCAAATGGAAATGTCTCTTCTTAAAACTTGTTTTATTAGTTTTAATCTTTTAACTTTATGCATCAGGCAAACATTAAATTATATGCAACATTCTCTGACTGGAAGAAATTTGTTTAACATTTAAACCTATTTTCTGCACATTCCAGCACATAAAATAAAATAATTTTTTTGTGTTTACACTCAGTCTTTCAAATAGATGCAAGTAAAACACAGCAGAAAATAAATAAAATCAAAGACTAGTTGCTCTATTTTCACCCGTAAAGCAGGACTGGGGTAGGCGGAGGTTTACCCTGGTGCAGGTGTGCCGCAGCGGTCAGTTGAAGACTCCGCGAGTTTCTCTGTGAATTTCCCATTACAGTCGTAGCGCACTCGCTGCTTGCTTGGAAGTTTAGGGGGGTTTTTTCGCTGTAAAAAGAAGTTTTCTTCCCACGCACAACGGACACTAATGTTTTTGTCACTTTTTATGGAATCAAACTCAAAATAAGGTCAGTACTTCCACGCTTTAAACGCTGCACGCTCATACCTTGAGCCACAAAGACAAAGAGCTCTGTCTTGCCTGGTTTTGTCGTGCAGTTAGTGGTCTCGTGTTCCAGCGGAGTTTGTGCCTAGATAAACCCAACAATGTTGCCCTGATAAACTAAAGTAAAAGTTGTGTTTTACTGCTGCAACTAAAACATTTCAAAAAGTGAAATTGCTACTTGGAAGGCAAATGATCTTTGTTTCTGGTTTACAGATAGTTAAAGAGTTTTTAAAGACAACTAATTTCCTTAGATTCAAACTTGTTGGTGAATACACATTTTTTCTGGTGACCAGAGGTTGCAAGAGAGTCACCAACCAGTCTCTGTTAATGAAGAACTCGACTAAAGAAATGGATATTGATTAAAATGAAGGTGAGGGGCATTATACTTATCTGCAAACAGAATTAGTGTGAACTACTTAAATGTACCGAGGATGACAACATTAAAAACTCATCTATCCGAGGATCACCTCAGATTTCACATTAATGGCGTGACACAAATAAAGGAACTTTCTCTTTGCAAAGAGAAGTATATGACAATGGACCACTGTAGAAAAGAATTATATTTAGCCCTTTTAAATGTCAGTTCTTAGTTTTTAATATATATTGTTACTGTAACTACTGTACAATTCACAACTTCCAAGTCTATTCACGTCAAACACCTGTCAGATGTCGGAAGGATTATGTCTCGACAGTCTGTTGCATTAAGAAGGGATATTTAACACGAAACATTAGGGTGCTTTCACTAATTACTTACATGGAAGACAAATGATCCGATGATGTCCCTGCCAACGCAGGCAAAGCCTTAGGTGTGTGCACCAGGATCTGTTACGCACCACCCGTGAACCCCAGATGCACAAACACAGAAACAGTAACGTGATACACCATCTTTTCCCCAGTAGGCAGATTTATGCACATAAATCATTTCCTATGCTGTGTTTTGGGGGATTTATAGCAATAATAGGCAATCGCTGCCATTCCCATCCTGTTCCCCGAGTGCAGTCCCTGGGAAAAAACCTCACAGGTCTTAACTTTTGGTTACAACAGGTTTTCAGTTGCAATATTACCTTTTCCTCACCTCACAGCCACTGAACCTAATAATCATGTGTTTCTGTAGAGTTACCTGCCCAATACAATTTCCAGGAGTTTGGAAACAGCAGCAGGCCAGCGTGCTACAGTGTTTTGGAACATGTACACATGACCTCTTTCTGCTGTTTGATCATGTTGATTTTGCTGGGAGGGTCCACTGGTAAAACATGAAGACTGCTTATATAACAGTAAAGCCAATGTCACATCTAATAGATGTCTTGATTTTGTGTCATCCACAGCTTTGAACCTTATTGTTGTTTTGTCTATAGATGGTTTGATATGAGGTAATATGAAGTATGTGTAACGTGACCTTGTGACCCTGATGTAAACAATATGTAGGCAATTGGAGTTTCCAAGAAGTATATCTAGCTTATATAAAGCTATGGCTACATTATAATTACCTGAAACATGAGACAAAAACAGACTGGCCATAACTTTACAAGTGACATAGAAGTACAATACATAAAGCATATGCAGTTCTCTGACCAGACCTTGGAATTTTAGTGACTTCCTTCATATTAAGTGAAGGCTGTGGATGGACTCACTTTATGGGATTGGCAGAAAACAAAGTGAACCCTTAGGTACTCGCCACCCTGCTGCCTGGCAGTGGAGAAGCACAGCTGCCCGAGTCATAAACATTATAAGGTGTATGAGGGGATAACATTATCCTTAAGATGATCATTCCTCTGTATGACCATCATAAATGGATCCTGCTCATTTGCTTTGAAGTACATGCATAACACGTTTCTCTGAACTACGCCAAGTTCAGTATCAGAAGGCGTTTTCTGTTATTTTGTCTGAAAGGTTCTTGCTGAGCAGACGGTTATTTACATTTTTACTCTATTATTAATTTTACTTTCACTTCACTTTTTACTGTGCTGATTCATATTGCTTCATAGTTATACAAGCAGATGCTTTGGTTTTAGTTGCTGATGTTGCCTGTCTTCTCTTTTTTCTTTTTAGATAGACTGTCCTGCCTTGTGTGAGCACTGAAAGTTAGTAAAAGATGCCTCAGCAAGCCCCCCTTGAGCCAACAACACTACTGCGCCACGTTTGCTACATCGTTTAAACGACGTGTCTGTTTTTATAATGACAAGGCCCTCACAGAGGATGCACCACTGACGTACTTAGGCCAAGGGTGCAACGGGGCCACCTCTCCAGCGTTTATCTATTTCCTGTGGCTACTGTTCCCTTGCTTTCTCGCTCTTTTTTTTTTTTTACCCACAGGATGTAAAGTGGAGATAGACAGGAGGGGCTGTTCTAAAGCATTGCGGGGGCACCATAACTTATGGAAATTATGAGTGGGTGACTGCCAGGTCAAACGTTTCAGTTA
The DNA here is from genome assembly GCF_013358895.1 of Oreochromis aureus. NCBI lineage: Eukaryota > Metazoa > Chordata > Actinopteri > Cichliformes > Cichlidae > Oreochromis > Oreochromis aureus. The sequence continues at coordinate 35,857,220 of NC_052956.1, read as the reverse complement.
GGAAACAGGAATAAAGCTAGACTACAGTGCTGGAATCTCCATTTACAGTTTGGAATGTCAGCACATATAGCGTGATTCAAAATGTATTTATTTATCTGTTGTTTTTTACTTCTTTTTAAAAGAAAAAAATAATTTAACCAGGAAAAATTCAAGAAGCACAGATAATCATAGGTTATATAAATTAGTAGCACATACACAGTTAAGTAAATATCAGAAAGAAAAATCAAAAATGATAAACTTAGGTGTCAATAAAAAAACAGTTATTTTTAGGTATAATTCTGCAGCTGATTGCAGAAGGAAAATTTTACTTTTAAATACACTTTTTCTAAATTTAGAGCAATTCCCGTACCACCCTGAGCACGATCTTTTCTTCTTCTACACACTTAAGGATAACAGGATAACAGAAGCAAGGACTGAAGAGGAACAAAAAGGGCATGCCGTCTATTGCTGATTAACTGTAGCTGAGTGATGAATAGGATTTAACTTTAAAAATGATTCAGAATACTTACACTTCACGGTTTTCACTGTCAGATTTGCTGATTATGATACAGGCACATACACATAACTATTTTTCCTTTGTCAAAGTGAGCTATGACACTGGCCATTTTAAATGTCATCAAGAACTTTTTAAGAAGATTGACTAAAGTAAGCTGGAAGAAAGAAAATCATTTTTGGCTTGAGGTTCCTGTACTTATACTGCCATTGCCAAAGTGTGCTTCCCCACAGCAAAACTGATCAGACATTGCTGTGTCCTTCTGGAGAGAGGAGCCTTCACCAAAGTAGTCGCAGAGATATTTTGGGTTCGGCCATTCGCAATGACATCATCGAGGAGTGCGCCCTTTTTAGCAAAAGGGAGGGAGAGCAATTAGCCAGAGCAATTAACCTTTAAAAGGTTGCCTATCTGCAGTGAGCAAGGATGAATAATAGCAAGGTCGCCAGTATAAATCCAAGGCACTGCCATGCTGAGATCCTCCCGAGAGACTGCTGAAGTAAATGACTGCAAGGGCAGCATCCAGGAGCTTGGTCAGCCAGTAATAAGAGAGATTGCTAAATCACATTTTAGCATCACCGGTTTAAAAGAAATACACAAATATATTTTGTATGAAAATTATGAATATTACCTTGACCAATAATTCATTTTCCACATTACATTGTTTTTTGTGACAGGACTTCTTTTGTTTTCCTCACATCACCATTAATTACTTTCAGGACATTACAATACATGGACATGGTGCCAATCTAGCTCTGTTTACACACCTTGAGAGGGACAATAAGATGGTATTTACCTTCCGAAGAGGAGTTGCTCAGAGACAGTTCAACTTCTGCCTCAATGTAAAGCACGTTGAAAGTGTCACACCGCCACTTTGCAAGAGTGATTGGTTATAGATTTAGAAAAAGATGTTAGTGCAGGATTACATCCATCAGTTCTGCAATGCCTTGCACTGACAGCGAGAACAGTTGGGTGTCGTCAGAGTGACGTCAGGTGTGAAAGCAGAGGTTGTGCGTGTTTCTGCATGATAAGGGTCAGTGTGCATTTCGGGTCGTTGTTGTCGAGTATCAACCTCCTACTACGTCATCAGCTGCTGTCGCCCGACTGCAAAAAATGGGAGTGTACCAGTATGTACGCTAGAACAAAAGGATCTAGCACTTCCAAATATCTATATTATAAAAATGAGCAAAAATAACAGTAATATTTGTATTTCCTGCTTGAAATTTAAGCAGTCATACATGTAATTTTGTGTATATGGAGCCAGACCACCGCTACATTTTCGGAGCACAGCAGCCAGAAATGATTACTGCAGTCCATCGCCGTGTAAAGGAAAGAACAATGATTCTAATTATCCTCACTGATGGGTTTTGCATGAGTTGACATCCAACTAGTCAAACTATTGTTCTTATCTGTATGCAGGCAGGGTTGCAGATCCCCTAAGTACCTATTTTTAACTATGACGAAATGCAAATGACCCACACAGTACTCTGCACTGCACCTTTCAAGCAGTTGCACATGAAAAACTCTCGAATATGTAGCTACAGAAAATTTTACGGTGTGTTGACTGAAACCTGGAGAGTGTCCTCAGATGTCATGCTGTACTTCATCCTATAAGGGCAAAAACAGTTTTCCTGAGGGAAGTGCGATGTTTAACAGTTGTGGCTTTGCCGCCAAGGTTTGGTTTAATGACTTTGGATCGTGCAGCCGCATATTTGGAAGGCACAGAGGCGTGAATTATGAATCGAAACATCGTTTTGCTTCCAGAAGATGATGCTAACACTAAAAGCTAATGGAGACAGGCATAAATATCTAGGTGTAATGGGTTGCTCAAAAACACGATGAACATTAAGTATGATGATTTATTTGTTTTTAATTTAAGGTGCTTGTAATATGAAGTATCTGGTAATACATTGCAACAAATAAACTTGAAAACTTTTTTTTGCCTTTTTTCGGAGGAAACAACTTAAATTTCAAAAAAGGACTTTGTGTTTTACAACTTTTGCTGCGTTCTCCGGGTTGACTTTCATGTACATCCATATGTGGTCATTTGCTACGTGAGCATATGCATGGGAGTTTTTATTATGTGACTGTATGTGCATCTGTGTTTGGGTTGTTTTTAAGCAATCTATACCAGACTTTTTTTTTTTTCTTAATCATCTCTAAGCACTCCTCATCAAACCTGTTTTCAGACTTGCCAGCTCAGCCGAAAGAGATGCGGGATAAAGCACGTACTGTAATCTTATCAAAAACAACACTGAAATACCCTAATCTCTTCTGCAGTGTTAAAGCAACAATTACAGACGTTATCAAAGCGTTTTGATTTCCTGCCAGTTAGAAATCATGGCTGAAACAAGTGTATCCCCACAGACAAAAAATAAAGTTGGAGATCACAGCGGGGCCCACTGACCACACACACACTTGCCATATTACGTATGCAATATCATTTTTCTAAATAATGTTATGAAATGATTGATTAAAGTTTAAAGTCAAAATGTACGTAAATAAGAATCATGTAAACACAACAAATTTAATGGATGTAGGTAAAGCCTCAGTTGCTCACATTAGTGAATGATTTTTGGGGGGCACATTTTTTGAAGTCTCTTTGTAACAGATGCAAACCATTACAGCACAACTGGTACACTGATTACCCCACAACAACTCCCTCTCTCTTTCTCACACACACAGTCACATCTTGTTTCTTTAGAACTGCATTATGTAGCTGCTTTGTCGGAACAGCTGACACATGCATGGCAAACAAAGTAGACTGGAGGCAAAAGTACTCTGGTGTGAACTTATGAGTATAACTCTGCAGCTCTGAAATCTTGAATAACAGGTAGGTGGTGTGGAGGAGTCCTGCTGTGGCATTTTATATATATACAAATGCATCATTTTGTTGCACTTGCTAGTAAGGGTCAAAGGAACTGCTTCTCCATGTGTAGTCCTGCAAATCCATAATTTAAGGCTAGGATGACATGATAATGCAACCCAGACTCGTGGCAGTTAGTGATATAAACTTGAATTTATTGATTTGTGCTCCTCAACATGAATTTTCCAATGTTATTTTGTGTCCCTGAACACAGGTTTTGTACGAGATGAAGAATTTGACAAAGCACCACAGGCCTGGCATAATCTTTTTTTTTTGGTTTAACATTATTGGGATTTGGATTTTAGCAATTGCAAATTTAGTCGAGGGATCTGTCCCAAAATTTTAAACATGCAACTTCCTCTGATAGAGAAATCCAGTCTTGACCCAAATGATCTGTTTAACTTCAGACCAGTCTTACTTTTTAGTCAAATTTCAGCAGAAAATCATCTTCCAACAACTGCAGTCTTTTTTTAGTTTGAATTGCATTGGTTAGATTCTTCAGTCTATATTTAAATGATATCATAACATTGTATCTGCACTTTTAAATAATCTTTTGTGTATTGCTGATGCTGGTCATTCCTCCTTGCTTGTATTACTTGGATCTTGCTGCTGCATTTGACACAGGGAATCATGAAATATGGACTTCCCATCACCAATATTATATTGGTATCCATGGTACCAGGCTAAAGTGGTTAGTCATATCTGATTAACAGGTCCTTTTCTGTCTGTGCTGGTGGCTATTCTTCTAAATCAGCTGCTTTGACCCACGGTGTTCCACAAGGTTCCATTTTGGGCCTCATTCTGATTTTGCTATACAAGCTGCCCTTCAGGTCCATACTCAAAGTGGCTATTACTTATATGTTGATGACACCCACCTATACTTACCTCTGAAACGAAATTCAGTCTTTTAATGCCAGTGCCAGGCAGATCAGGTCACAAATATTACTTCATCTTCTTGCTTTGTGGTCTACTGTAACAGCAGTCGGCGAGGAAGGAGCGGCTAGCAGGTCCAGCGCGCGTGTGGTGTGGGGGTTAGCCGAATAACCCGAAGCCAGTCGGTTAAATCCAATAACAGACCTTTATTCGCTGTCAGCAACATTACACCTTATGAGCCAGGTCTCCACGTCTGTACTCGTCCGTGCATACATGCGCGGAGATTGTTATCGCCGGTGCCAGCTTGTTACAACAGTACGGTGTTTCTTTGAGAAAGGAACACGAGGAGCATGGAATGGCTGCCGCTAACAACACACACCCACTAGGAGACTCCCACAGCTATTACAATAGTAGGGCAACCCCCCCTAGTGGTGCTATAACTCAAAAGGGTTGTTACACTACCTCATATAAAGAGCCTTGGTATAATCTTTGATTGTGCTCTGGAATTTGACTTGATTCAATCACTTGTCAAAGCTAGCTTCTTGAGTTAAGATTCTTAGCTAAAATTAGCTAGCTACCAACAATTGCTTTCCTTCAATAATCTTGAGAAGGTAATTCATGCTTTAATCACATCTAGACTGTATTACTGTAATTCTTTATATGAGTGGGAAAGGCACAGTTACCTCCATTACTATTTAATCGCTCCTTCTAGATTCCTAACTGGTAAAAAGAACATAGTCATCTATTCTGGCATGGCTACACTGGTTACCTATGCAGGTTAGGAGTCAATTTGAAATCCTTTTGTTCACCTATAAATGCTTACAAAGGCTTGTCCTGAGTGTCTGTCATAGATATGACAGCTTTATAACTTTATGTTTATATCAGCTGTTCAGCAGCTAGTACCGAACACCAGTTTGGATTTTCCTGCCACTTAGCCCTTTGCAGCCATAGCACCGAAAATCTTCCCACCTACTGTAGATCAGGTCATCTGTTTCCCTAACAGAATTTAATTCTAAACTAAAAACTTTAAAAACAGTGCCAATCTGAAAATGAGTGAAAAAGCCAAAGAAAAACTTCAGAAAAGCTAGAGAGCTATTGCTCAGACAAGAAAGTCTGGCTTCTTGGAAGCAAAACAAAGAAATGAAGGGTGGCTCAGGACTTTTGCATAGTACTGTATATACATATAACAGATAATAATGATTAAGGATGACCTGTTTATGCAAGAATATAAATGAGTTGGTGTGGTCAGTGACATCACTGACTTCATCTGGTATTCACAGTGACGCATGAAAGGAACAGCTCAACACATGGAAAGAGATTTTTCAAGGAAATGATATTAATGTCAAAATGATGCAGAGCAGCGTGTGCTGTGCACACAACACCTAAACACTGACGTCTCCCTCATAAACAACAGAATACTGAGTCATAATTGCGTATAGTACTGAATGGCGCAACCTGCACTTAATTTGATGAAGGTTATTAGGCGAACAGTTGTACATTATCAATATATTTGTCCTGTTGCTTTCAGCAGCTTCCATTCAGGGATGGGAATGGAAGCTTTTTTAGAATCACTCGACATTTTATCATAAATATTTATTTTTAAAAACCCATATGTGGAGTCAAGCAGTCAAATTCAAATGCATACGTCACGTGTCAATTCACATGACTTTTAAACAATCAGCATCAATTATGGAAATGGAACATATAAACTGATTTTTTTTAAGAAAGGAAACCTTATTTTCTTCTCTTCTTCACCAAACATTTTATTTAATATACCAGCTAGCTGATTGTTGCAGTATTAGGAGAGCTTTGACTGCCTCAGGTAAATTGTACATCTTGGAAAAGTCTATCTTCATGGTCTGAACTTTCCAGTAGTGCTTCTATTTACTCATATGGTGATCCCCAGCCATCTGGCAACAGATCAGACTAAATCAAACCCCAATTTTCAGAGACAAACAGTATTTCTTTCAAGTCTTGAAGCAGTATCTTTGTAGAAACTATTTTTTGTAAGACTGTATTAATATTTCCTCTCACATACATAAATATTTGTCATTACACAAGCTTATATCAGTTCACCTGTGGACACCTGCTGTGTTTAAAACTTTAATATTCACTTTTTTTGTTGTTCTTGTTGTTTTGAAATTTAACTTATAACCACAGACACCACATTCATGCTAGATATTTTGCTGTAAATGAAGCACTATTTGCAACATGAACATAATCGGGGACTAAAGTGTAGCAACGAAGCATGGGGAATAAAAGTATTTAAAAATAAGTCACATAATAATGTTTTGGGAGTGCCAGTAGATTTTTAGTTTTTTTTTTGTGGATTTAGCCAATTAAATTCAATAAGATAAAAACAGATATAATATCTGTATGGCTGATTTCAAGCCTCTAGACAATATAAAGCCAGTATAAAAGGTAGAATTCACTTAGTTGTGACACCTAGTAACAGTACCTACATCTAACCAGTCCAACATAGTGCATCACTGTAAACTTACTTAGCTAATGCTAAACTGCCTGCTATTTTCATGCAGCTTGTTGTATAACATAAAATATTTGTTCTTCAAGATGTTTCACAAAACATAATTCAGCTAAAAATTATAATGTATTGATCTAATTTCTGATTTAAATACATTAGACTGGAAACTTAATGTACGTATAAACTGCTTCACTTGCTGACACTCCTTACCACAGAAGGTAGTCTCTCATCTTCTTCTCCCTTTTTTCATATTTATTTATTCGGTTTTGACATCTTTCTTTATCTTTTCTTGTCTTCCTGGTAAATACAGAAACTGTACATTTAACTTAAAGGGACGTTTTGCAAAAAATTCACAGAAACACTTTGTGTTTGGCAATATTTGTTAAGCTACTTGAAAAATTGCATTTGAAATTCAGTGGCAAGTTTTGCTCCTCAGCACTGCAACTGCATCTTTATGTCTGCAACATGAATGCATAACCTGGATGAGAAGGAAAAAGGATGTGTTGAAGGTATAAGCTAGCCTTGAGAGGTTATTATTGCTCATTACTGAGCAAGTATCACTATAGCATCACTGCAAGCAACGCCAGGTTGTGGCACATGAAAATTAAGTCATTCAATAGTAATATGCTTAAACCTACCTATCAGATTTATTAAACATTAAATATAAGTGCCGGAACGCCATTCTGGATCGTTCCAGCCCACTTTAACTGTCAGACATAATTTAAATAGACAAAGAGTGGGTTCTAATATCCAAGAGGATGTTTGATGTGATTCCTTGGGAACACTTCAGACGATTGGAAGAGTGTTTATGTCATTTTAATTATAATCAGGAGTCACGTGTATTTTATGTTGCACAAGCAGGTGGATAGTGAGTGGCCCTGCTTGTCACAGAGGGATAGAATTGCTCAGATCTCTGAGGACAGCTGTGGCAAAAGATGAAGTTAAAGGGGTGGATGGGGACAGAGGTAGCAAGAGTACACCAGTGACCCTTGGCTGAGCTCTCCCACAACTTGCATCAGCGGAAATGTGGGAGGGGGAGGAGCACTCATAAAAAGTGCAGTCACACTAAAGAGGGGAACGAGGGTGAGAAGCCACAGGCAGGGGGAAATAGAAACAGAGGGGAAGGGTGGGAATGAAAAAAGAGCAAGATGCAGTGAGCATGAAGGAGTAGAGGTTCGGGTTTACTAAAACATGACTTAAGAAATTAACAGTGAATAGCCCAATCAAGGTCAACAAGAAAGGGTTACAGAGGTGGCCCTGAAGGCAAAGACACAACAAATGAGTTTAAGCCATATACATCTGATTGGCTTATTGTATATTTCAGGTGCCACTTTGTCTATTTAAAAGTGATAAGTGATCCTTGGCAGCAGGGAAAGTATGCCTTTTGTTTTAATGACCAAACAAATGAATTTCCCTGTGATTCATAAGAACCAGTCCAGTTCAACCAAAATAATGTGAGAGCTCTAAGTGGATATGAGTCTCTTAGCCAAGGCCAGGCCAGGTAACATATGTGTTTAATTGCACCATTTTTTATTTCAAAAATAAGAAACATTAATGGGACTTGAGTTCAGCTTCTTTTTGAGAGGATCATGTTTAAAGATGTAATGTTTTAATTTTCAGGGAGTTATATAAAACCAGCAAATTAACATGTATTTAGATGCTTTTTACCATGAAGGACTGAAGAAAACCCACCACTCTGCTGATATGCCAACAACTGTGTCACCCACGCTGCATGCAAATCCTACTGAATGGACTTGTCAGCACACAAATGCACATAATGTTTGCATCATTTGATCCAGCAGATGGCCAGCTCTATTTTAAAGCAGTCAACCAATGCAGAAAAGGTAGAGTAGGCTCAAAAGTTCTGTGTAGTAAATTTTCTTTTTTGGTGCCATCATGATCAAAAATGTTGTGTTACTGAGTTTGAAATAGTATTGATAAAAACATCATGGTCATCTCTACAAACCAATATCTACTTACAGATGTGCAAAATGTGTATGCAAGGGAAAAGGTAATAATCAGTCACATTTAAGCAAGTTTTGCTTGTGTGCACGAAATAGAGAGCATGGTGAGCAAGTAAGGAACCCCATTTGCCAAATGTATAATAGCACTGATGACTGTCTAGCAAGAAATATGCTTTTTTTATGGGCATTTAAAAATATCTGCACTTGTAAACAGTGATCACTGTGTACCTTAAAGTTTTGAACCAACTAAGTTAAATTCATTGTTATATATATAGCACCAAATCACAACAACAGTCGCCTCAAGGTTTTATATTGTAAGGTAGACCCTACAATAATATATACAACCCCCCCCCAAACAAAATCATATGACAGGAACAATCAAAGACAGGATAAAACCACATTTCCATTATCCACAATCTGGATATCCTGACTTTACCGGAAAGACGGCGGCTAAATCAGCAGTCCCAGGCTTGATTCAAATAAGATGGGGTCTTGTGACCCTGAACCAGCAAAATTTAACATAAAAGCTACAAAAGCAACTATTATTCTATAAATTCTAGTAACAACACAGTTTGGCCATGAATTCTTTCAAAAGTAACTCCTTCTTGCAGGATTGTATTGCATCTGGCCTAAGTGGTTTACAAAGATCAAGTGTGGCTTCATTCATAAAGATACTTAACTCAGTGATGACGATGGAATATCCATGGCAACAGAAATGAATAGGACTGCAGTTATTACACTCGCCCTTTGATTCCCTACCTACATGTTGTCATGCTCCTGCAGTAGTTCATCTGGGCTCTATTATCATAGGATCATTTACGTTGTTTAACACATCATTAAAACACTTGTAAAAATCCCCTTCTTAAACCTTGTATCTTTCCACAGTGAGCCTATTTTTAATGTTGTCAGAACACTTAATTGTTTCCTTGTTGCTAAAAATACACAAAAGAAGGTTTGATTTACATGTTTAGCGAGTCACGGTCATAAAATTAAGACGTGGTAATGATAAGCTTGGGAATTTTTTAATAAGATTTATGAGCGTCTGAGTTCTAAATTGGAAAGGAGGCTCTGCAGATCACGTTTATTCCATGCATTCATATTTTTAAACCATTTGCATTATGTTCAAGTGGACAGTTAACACAAATGCATAGATTTCCAAGGTTAAGTCACCGTGCTCAGGGTAACCTAATTCATATTACGTTGTTTATATTTCCGTATGTGTTGATATGTCCCACCTTAAAATCAAATGCAAAATTTATGTCACACCCAGTCCATCTGAGTGTTTGTGTTCTGTTTTTGTTTTTTTATTTCAAGGAAGTGATGTAACCTACAATAACCTACAATAAACAAAAGCTTCCCAAGAGTGAAAAGAAAGAAAGAAAAAAGAAAGAAAAAAGGCTTTTGAATCAGTGATCGATGAGGTGGCTTTATTTGGCTTCAAAGACTTTGAGAGTCACTCAGGCTGAGTTTTGGCCCTCTCTATGCTCTTTCAGTGGTTGAAGCAAAGCATGTAATATGCCTCAGTTCTCACTGGAAGCCTACCCCTGCTGTTGCAAACAAAAAGATCAAACAATGCTACTTTTCTCAGTCTGGCGCGACATATCAATGGCTATTTTTCTCCACATCTACCTCCTTTTTCCGCCTTTTTGGCATTCATGTTTATACGTTGCCTTGTTTTGTACCCAGTGCCCAGTGGCCATCAAATAAAAGAAGCTGGGATTCTTTCCCTTGTTTTCATTTGCGAAGAGGTACGTGCTGGGAATATCCATGGCTACTCATATCAGAGGTCATGTAAACCCTGCCCTTTGACTGTGTGGTTTTGGCATTTTTCTTTGTGTTGAGTCTTAGTAATGTGGAACATTGTGATTTAATCATGCAGCAACTAATTTGATCAAGGAGGCTAACCTAGTTTTCTTGTGCAAAAGTTCACTCTCTCTGGGTATGTGAAAAAGGTGCTGGAAATGGTCCCACTTTATACAAATCATAAAGGGGGCACGTATTTGAGTACCTTGGCCTGTTAGCTAAACACAATTCGCAGGTTATTTTTTAGTTACTGAAGTATAATTAGGGTTTCATAATATATAATCCAATATATACAATTCAAAACCTATATTGGATAAGTATAAGAAAACGAATGGATGGAGTTACCGTCTGTCCCGGTTTGAGGCTACATTTCATCCAGGTCTGTTGCAACCCAGTATCACAGCAAAACGTGTAATAGACACGCAAGCCTACTGTGTCCATTTCACTCCTTGGAGAGGCAAAGCGTGGACACTTTTACAGAAGTTGCAGTAAGCTGCATTGCCAACAGAGGGAGATATTTTATTTCTTGCCAACATGAAAATAATCCCGGGACGCCGTTTAAACAGGCATTATTAACACATTTACATGTAAATACATATTAGCTGCCTAGCTTAATCGTTTCTGGTGATTAAGTGCCCTGAAATGTACCACATACCTTTCTTGCTCACAAGTCACTTCTTGTTTTTAACTATACTGTCTCCCCCTGCTGGTAATGCAGCCTCTGCATCCACTAATACAGTGGTTCCCAAAGTGTGGGGCCCGCCCCCTAGGGGGGGCGCAGAGCTATTGCAGGGGGGGCGCGGCATGAAAAGGAAAAAAAAACAACGCTTGGACACTGCTAGCACGGGCGCCCACACAAACGCATAAAGCAGGAGATGAAGCATCGCTGAATATGTTTCCAAACCAACTTCATTCTAAGCCAAAGACTAGAAAATATGGTGAAGCATATCCTCCCTTTGGCTTCACCTGCACAAGTGCTGAGGTAGGTCTCCCTGCAGAATTAGTTTTCCCTGCATCGGGAGCAGCGCTGGGCTGTTCAAATCACGGACAAACAGTATCCCACAGTTGTTTATGTTTTTGAACCCATTTTGTAGAGGGTTTTTGAAAATGTATTGATAGCAATGTTGAACATTATTACACAGGAAAAAAAACAACTACATGTAAAATAATCACACCGTGACGCCTCTGCCTTTCTAAATGGAGGGACAGTAATGGCCTGTATATGTAAGCCTGTAAAACCTGAAGATAGTCAGATTAACAGTAACAGTATTTTGTCTCTATCTGCCATTCTGCAATTCATCTCATGTAAACAATAACGTGGCGCACAGTGTGACGTGAAAAAGGCACATACCTTTGATATTGCGTGAAGAACTCTGTATTCCTTGTCCACACGTAAACGCAAAAAAAAGGAGTTTTAAAAAATCTCCGTTCTCGGTGATTCGATACGCCGTTTACATGTGCCCGAAACAGCTGCGCGTTCAAAAATACCCATGTAGGTGCGGACTGAGCATAAAGAGTTGGTAGTTTATTTTCTTACTACCTGTAATTTATTGCAGATTATTTGTATTTGCTTAATTGTTTAATAAATGTTTGAGGTGTGAAATAAACCGCAATGGAGCAAAATATGGGTGGTGTGGTTGAAGGATGTGTTTGTGTTTGTGCGTGTGCGTGCGCGCGTGCACGTGCGGGGGTGGGGGGGCGCGAACATTTTTCTTGTTAAACAAGGGGGGCCCAGCAAAAAAAGTTTGGGAACCACTGCTCTAATACAACTTCTGCAAGCGTGTCTATCACATGCTTTGCCATGGTATCTGGTTGGCTGTTGGGGATCTTGCCAAAATTGATGGAATTATGAAGACAGAAAAGTATTGTCAGATTTGATCTGCAATGCAATGCTGTCTGGCAAGCATGTGATTGGGAACAACTTCATGTTAAGCATGACAATGATCACAACACAATGCCAGTGCAGTAAAAGCATACCGGGATTGAAATACAAAGTGCAACACTGTCAGTCAGCACTGGCCTCCCCAGAATTTTGAATACTTTCTCATATTTCTGAAGAAACTACATGATTAGGTATGGCAGAGCTTTCAGGCTCAATCCCTTTTGTCTATACAGTAGGTAAACCTGATCACTGTTCACATCACAGGTCTTTAAAACCCTCCTATTGTCTTTAAAGGAAACTTTAAACAGCGTAAAACTGGTATACATACGTGATAATGAACACTAAACCTAATGAATCACACTTCCCGGTGAAGGTTTTCCTGTGATGACAAAGAGGATGTGTGTAACTTTCTTCATGTTAGGTGATTCATCTTTTTTAACAACTGCTGGTTGGCATCACTTCAGGTAACCGTCCTTCAAGTAAAAAAAAATCTAGTGAGTCTAAATGAATCACAGACTTCATTATTCTGACGTGTAAACAATGAGGGCAGTCTGTTCATGTATTTAGCCAAGGATATGATGCAATCTAAATAAAGAATGACAAAATGTAATAATAATAATAATAATAATGATAATAATAATAATAATAATAACATGGTAATAATGTTGCAGTAATCTTAATTTGATGCTTTTAGTGTTGTTTAAAATATATAATGAGATTCAAATGCACATCAGCAGACAGATCGGCCCAATGATAATAACAGAAATCAGAACATCATTGTGCGCATCAGCACATACTGCTCATTCCATCGCAGTTAATTAATACCCATAATGCTCTGACCAAAGTTTCTGACCAAAACTCTAGGGCGAGTAGGGATTGTTGTAAATTGTGGTGGGATGGACAGAGAAACGTCGCTATGGCAGTAACTCATTGGTCCTTGGATAACTTCAGTAAACCTTGCTGATATAGTCAGCTCACTGCAGAGGTACTGCTCTGGTCTAATTTCACCCATTTGGATCTGCAGTAAGTGCCACTTGAACAGGTATGTAAAAGCTAGGTGTTGTGGCTTCTAGAAAGCTAAAACTCTGAGTCTAGCCATGAATTTTTAGATGGGAAAATCTGTGTGTAATTAGCTCACAGTGTTCACTCTGATTTAAGCATGTCCAAAGGAGATAATGAATCCAGAGTATTAAATTTTGCTCAACATGATTTAACTATTTAGCTGACTTGAATTGGCTGGAATCCTAGACTATGTTACCTTTACCTGTAATTTGATGGTAACACAGTGCAGGCAAGAGCAACTTCTTATACTTATGTAGTTATGATGTCAAGGACTGTAAACGTAACTTGGCATTACTTTAAGTATTTCTCACTATGACAAATGCTTGATCTTATATAAATGTATGGATTGAATTTGACTTGGACAGTGGTGTAATAAGAATAGATAAGCTAGTCTTTATGTAAGGCTTATCAACACCACCACAGGCAATAGCAGTGCTAACCCATTTGGTAAGTTCAGACTTGGTATGAAAGGCTTTTCTAAAAGAAAGAAGCAGTAATGAAGGCTGCTCTATCAACGTACATGCTAACATGCATGACCAAATGTGTCAAATTATGGAAAAGATGTTAGCGTCAGAGATGGAAAAGGAACCAGTTTAAAATAGAATGTGGACTGGTTTTAATTCAATTTTATTTCTTTTTTTGGTTTTATTTGAGGGCAGTCAAAACAAATGCATGCTGATCGGCGGAATGCATGAGGAACATGTCTGCTGCAGTATTTATCTTACTCTGCTTTGACTTAAACATTTCTTGCTATGGATACAGTGTGTGATGAGTGAGCTCATCTAGTATTGTGTCAGAGTGTGTTTTTATTTTAATAATAAAATATTTATTTTTAAAAAATCGACAAGAAATCTACATTATTGTGTTTTATAACCACTTCTTTTATTCTATGCACACAAACAATATCACCTGCAGCACTGAAACAATGTGGCGAAACTCTTTTAAACCATGCATGGTTTGTGGCCCCGACGGCTCACATGACTTACATGATCTCACTGATGGAAGCAGTGAGATCAGTGGCCTCAGGAAAACGTAAAGGTTTACTTCTTTAAGATATACCACACATTCAGCTTCCATGACTACTGCAATGCCTCCGTTCAAGATCTGTGATCTGTAGATAAAAGTAAACTAACAGGAAATGGCTAATAGCAAACAGGCAACTACAGTATATGTAGGTATGCCGTAAAAATAAAATTTACCCTGCAGCTTTTTCTCCTTCACAACAAAAATAAATCCTTCACTTTTGCAACCCTTTACATCATATGGTCATGTCTGCAGCCATGCAGTATTGCAGTGCATTTGCCCTCTCAGTGCAACAATAGCAAAACAAAAAAGAAAAAGAAAGAAAGAATATATATAACACAAAAAATTCAAGAAAAGTAAAGTTTCTGTTTGGTTTCCTTCAGATGTTTTAGAAGTTACTCAGATAAACTCACCACACAAAGATGCCTTTAGCACAGTCATTTATCTCCTCTGGCAATTTCTTGGCCACCTTGTGCAAAAAAGCCCTAAAAAAATTAACTTGGATTGATCATACCGTATACCAATTTATTTTGTGGTAGATAAATGCACTGTAATATAATTATACCTGTCAGGGAAATAGCACAAAGAGCAAGTTTGTCTTCTGTGCGGGTGGCGCCAAAATGTGGTTGATGATAAGTGTTGTATTCATCTGAGACCTCACCTGGCATTTTCCAACCTCTTCCTCTCATCTGCCGTTACACTAGGCGGGTAAAGACATGTTTGACATATTTCATGTTTGTGCGTTAAAGTAAACAGTGTTACACGGCTAATCTCTACATCGAGGTGGCATGCCTTTCATCTATAAATCATCGTCTCTAATCAAAATCTCACACTGTGCAGTGGGTCTTAAACTGTTTTAATGGCTTTCGAGGGATGCAGATCATTACATCTATTTATGTACTTAATGTTTACTGCTATTTTTTATCGCCTGCTTGGAGATGCCTATAGAAAAACATGAAAAACATGTTTCAAGTTGTTACAATTCTGCAGACGTGTGCACATTGCAAATGCACATTGCAAAATCAAATTTCAGCCATATTTTTGAAATGACCCATTCATGACTTGTTGTCATACAATGATAAAATCAGGTTCATCCCTCCCCCCCACCCCACCTATTTAAGTACATCTTCCAGCAGAGCAGTTGTTCAGGAGCAGAGAAATGAAGGAACTCGTGCCTCTGTGCAAGACCAAGCAACTCTGCTGATTTACTCTACAGCTTGACTTTCCAGAGCATGGGTGGAAAATGAGGCCTTTATCATGAAAAGAAGACCACACAAGAGCTGCGTAAGTATTAAACTTTCCCACTAAAAGTTTATTGAGTTATTTTGGTCACAGCATTGCAATATCCAGCCCGTAATGCAAAAGAAAAAGAGAAAAAAAAAGAATCCAGCTTAGTAGTTTCTCACAATAAAACCAGGTCCAGTTCCCCGAAGCAGCAACGTGCTGGGCAGGTAAATGCTAGCAGGGAATCCTCAGGATGTTTCATGGTGTGAGGGGGATTTCCCATTATTCATGAATATAGAAGCACAACCACTGCAGACCTGTATATCTGTGTTTGGCCTGATGTGTTTCTCTTGGTTTCCCGAGATGTAATCAGCCACTAATTTGTCCCAGTTAGCAACTTATAACCAAGTTGCTTTCAACATAATATAAGATAAGATAAGATAACCTTTATTAGTCCCACACGTGGGAAATTTGTTTTGTCACAGCAGGAAGTGGACAGTGCAAAAGTTATGAAGCAAAAATTAGAATAAAATAAAATAAGAATAAATACAGTACACAACTGTACAGAATAGAATAAAATAAAATACTATATACAGTAGAATAAAATAGAATAAAATATACAATAAGATAAAAATAGAATACAAATGCTATATACAACTGAGTAAAAATACAACGATGCCAGAAAAGATTATTGCACATTAGTGTTATTGCACATGTGTGGATGTGTGTGTTTGATCAGCTGCAAAAGTCTTTATTGTGGAGTCTTACAGCAGTGGGGAGGAAAGACCTGCGAAATCTCTCCGTCCCACACCGTGGGTGCCGCAGTCTCCCACTGAAGGAGCTGCTCAGTGCTGTCACAGTCTCATGCATGGGGTGGGAGATGTTGTCCAACAGGGATGACAGCTTAGCCGCCATTCTCCTGTCACTCACCACCTCCACTGGGTCCAGAGGGCATCCTAGAACAGAGCTGGCCCTTCGGATCAGCCTGTTCAGTCTCTTCCTGTCCCCAGCAGAGATGTTGCCGCCCCCGCAGACCACACCATAAAAGATGGCTGAGGCCACCACAGAGTCATAGAAGGTCTTCAGGAGTGGGCCCTCCACTCCAAACGACCTGAGTCTCCGCAGCAGGTACAGTCTGCTCTGCCCTTTCCTGTAGAGGGCGTCTGAGTTATGAGTCCAGTCCAGTTTGCTGTTCAGATGAACACCAAGGTACCTGTAGCTGTCCACAGCCTCGATGTCCATACCTTGGATGTTCAGTGGTTGCAGTGGAGGATGTTTTCTTCTCTCTTCTCTCTTCACGCTTGATCAGTTCTAGATTCTTCTGGTGAGTTACTAGGATCTTGAAGAGGTTGAAAAGTGAGTGGTAACCGTATGTATCTATCTCCAGACACGAACACTGTGAACAAATTTAAGAATGGTGTGGATTTATGCTCAGTTAAGAGGTAGCTAATGTGGCATAGCATTTGGACATCACACATGACAGTCGTGATAATACACCACTATAATTAGAAAGGGACCATTGATAATAAAACCAGTGACGTCACATATCACTCAAGGGGATGTCATAAGGACGTTGGTGTAATCTCCTTAACAAAATGGAAATCCTTGTGCATCTTTAGCTTGCTGGCTTATTCTTATTCTACTGCCTGTAATAAGACAGGAAAATAAAATCAAATGGGATAGGGCAGGAATTGTAATGAGCTGTTTTTTCTGTTTTTAGTTGGTTTTTGAAAAAAAAAAGGCACATGCCCAAGATTATAGCAGCATTGTGAAAGCTCACATTTTTAAAGCAAGTAATTTTAATGCAGTGTATATACTGAATCAACTTCTCACAGTCCAAAGTATCATTATGAAATTTCACAACTATGTGTACTTCTGGTGCCTATAATTGTTCACTTTCCCAGGGCAGTAATGGAAAAGCCTTTGTTCTTTGGCAATCTAGGTGGAAAGCTGGACCGATGTTGACTTCGCTAACATAGAGGCCCCAGGTTAATGAAAGCACGATTGTATGGGGGTGGTGAAAAACCAACTGTATAGAAAAGAGGAGGCGATCAGAGTATTATGATTCAGGCGATTTTTTACATCATGGTTTATCTTAAAATTGAGCTAATATGTTACGCAGTTATCCATCATACTGACACGGTGGCATGATTGTTGCAGACTGTTGTGGATTTGAGATTCCTGTAAGATATCTTTGCACAGTTGAGGGATTGTGGGAGAGAGACTGATGCAATTAACTCATTGTTAGCATACAAGCCATTAAAAAAATGAAAGCATATACAGCTTTATAAAAACTCATAAAACCGCTGTTGCAATGGAGGGGGGAGGGGAGGGTTCCTTGGATTTCAGCCCAGAGGCTTGTGAAAACACTTTAAGCCAACTACAAGTAGCTATAGTTTGGGCCAAAGTAGAGTTTTATATTCATGTTGAGGATAAAAAACTCAACAACACAAGCGTTACACCAGTTGGTAAATTATGCTGCAGTTCTGATCTTATTTTGGTTTGCTGGGCTCTGTCTGAACGTCTTACTCTTATTGATTATTCATAAATATGAATGTGATGTAGCTAATTCCTACTTGCACACCTGGTAGCTGTAGTTTTATGTGATAATGTCAACCTAGCAAGAACAAAACCAATGAGAAGGACCTGACCAGCCAAGTGTGTCATATTAGAGGCCAGTGGACATTGTGGAGCTGTTCTTCAGCACCAGTACTACAAGAAACAAAAATTCTTTACCCTCTGTGTTGCTTTGACATCACCTTGAGTAAAGACAGTTGTGAATATCCAGTTATTTTATAGCAAGATTTTCCATATTCTCTACACACAAACTTGACTCTGTTAGTATAGATTTTTTTAATGACTAATCACCCCTTCTCTTTTTTCTTACAATATCTTCTTACGCTGACGTCACTTTTACCCTCAAGTCTTTTTCTTTGTTGTTTTGCTTAAACAACCAACTTTAAAATTGAATTACATCCTTTGACATTGGGTTAAAGTCACAGAGCCCCTTCCATCGATTAAGTCATTGTTTGCCCTAGTTTCCTTGTGGATTTTTATCACGACTTCCTCAAAAATGAGTCAGCTGCTTTTGAAAAAGGCAGATCAAAAGCTCTGCTGTCTAAGCATAAGAGAATGGCCGTGACTCCTACCTTAACCTCTGCTTCTCCACCCACCCTTCCTGAAACCCACACCCTTCATCATCATAATATTTTTTTTGGGGTGGACAGCAGAAGTTAAAAGGATCTTCCTGTCTCGTAACATAAACTAACTTACAGTATTTACCAACTGTAAATACTGTAAGTTAGTTGCCAGGGTTAGAGATTATAAGGACAGTAGCTGAATTAGGACAGTAGTTCCTTATTCAAATCCCCAAAAACTAAGTTTGATTTATTTATTTTACCCAAAATATTTTTCCCACAAACATATAGAAATATTTTACCTTTCTTTAAAATGTTGAAATATGTTTTCAGTACTAAACTAAAACTAATTTTTTCCATTTTATTCACATTATCAGCCAGTTGAGGGGCTTTGGGCATCTGAACGTGACACCTCATGGACCTTCTGTGGCAGATGTTCTGTATAGGTGGAGGCCCAAGGGCAGGCCCGCGGCATGCTGACGAGATGAAGAGATGTGATGAGCCGGGCATGAGAGAGAGAGGGAGGTTTCAACTCAGGTAAACAGCAGAAATTGGATGGATCAATGACATAAGCTCAACTTTGATAGTTTGAGTATGCATCACAAATGATGAAGTTTCCCAAAATACTGCTCAGCAAATAGAAATTACAGTGTGAAACTTTAACGCTGAGTAACAGTAATATCTTGGAGGTGGGATGACTTTTTATCTTAACAAGGTACTCCACTGGGTTGTAAAAGCCTGGTTCTTTAAGCCCTCTGTTTGAACTGTTCTGTTTACAGCTAACTTGATACAAGGTCCCAGCAGTAGCCACCACCTGAACTGAGATCAGACATCTCAATTAAGTAATCCGGGTTTTCATTTTTTCCAGTCTGGCCAAAGGGAAGTGATTCCTTCAACCAACCCCTTTGAAATCTACTTCAATCTTTCAGGCTGGGGGTCTTGAGGGAATAAGGTTTAATCTTTTCATATAAGTGCCTCTCACTGAGCACAAAACTCTCTTTAAAGTATGAGTTGGCAGCATGACCCCTGAAGATCAAGCTGTTGCTGTGGTCAAAATAGTGACATCATCAATTTAAAATTGTTTAAATGGATTTTGGGAGGACCGGAATAAGGAAAAAAAAAACAACTCAAGGTTGATTTGCTTTGGTTTTCAATTACCGTGACCTTTTCCAAACTGACGTCTTTGAAGATGAATCAACAATGCAGTATATTTTGGATCAACTTCCACCCAGAATATAATTCATTTAATGTGCTGTTTTGTTACTTTTGCTGTCATCTTGTGCGGCCTAAAAGGGCAAACATCAATCTTGGGAAAAAAAAGAAGAAAAAAAGGATAGTGTTCAAGCATGTCTTTCATGGCCACAGGGTGGGACTGAAACTAATGACTAATGAACTTAATTAAAATGATAAACCAACAAATCCAATTTATTTTAACAAGTATTTAAAATTTGGCCACAGAAAGCTATAGAAAAAAGAAAACATGTACTATCTGCACTGCAAAGCTTCAATTCAAAAAAGATATTTAGGAAAATATGGCGGTTTGGGTTAAATTACACAATTCAATTCAATTCAATTTTATTTATATAGCAACAAATCACAACAAGGCGCTTTATAGGTACAGAGAAAAACCCAACAATCATATGACCCCCTATGAGCAAGCACTTTGGCGACAGTGGGAAGGAAAAACTCCCTTTTAACAGGAAGAAACCTCCGGCAGAACCAGGCTCAGGGAGGGGCGGGGCCATCTGCTGCAACCGGTTGGGGTGAGAGAAGGAAAACAGGATAAAGACATGCTGTGGAAGAGAGACAGAGATTAATAACAGATATGATTCAATGCAGAGAGGTCTATTAACACATAGTGAGTGAGAAAGGTGACTGGAAAGGAAAAACTCAATGCATCATGGGAATCCCCCGGCAGCCTACGTCTATTGCAGCATAACTAAGGGAGGATTCAGGGTCACCTGGTCCAGCCCTAACTATATGCTTTAGCAAAAAGGAAAGTTTTAAGCCTAATCTTAAAAGTAGAGATAGTGTCTGTCTCCAATCCAAACTGGAAGCTGGTTCCACAGAAGAGGGGCCTGAAAACTGAAGGCTTTACAACATTAACCTTGCAGGTTGAAAAATCATGCTCAGTCCGTTTAAATTTAATGAACCTTCACAAGCTTTCATATGTCACAACTTGGGAATCAGACTGCCTCACTTTTGCCATAAACGCAGTGAATCATGGTACTGACGCTAAAGAACACCTCGAGCATGTGTGAGAAACCAGCAGCTATGATAACACAACAATATCTGCAAAATGAAAAAAGGCTGAATCATCTGGCAGGCATCTCTAGTCTACCTTTTACCAGAATGTAGCTGTCACAGTATTGTGTGGATTGTAATGTGGAGGTGGAGGACCCAAATGCAGAATGCTGCAGGGAGAATATGGAATGAAAAATGTAAAAACAGAAAGCCACTATCGTGCTCTCTGATACAAACAAACCCAGAATCCAGTGAATTAGGTGATACCAGGAAATGCAAGGGTGCAGGAGCAGGGCAGCACATGCCAGTGGTTGCACAACATATGCCATTACAAAGGACACAGGGAGTACTGGACTGTGCATAAACACAGAAGGCTTATTAGCAATAAGGCACAGCTGGGGGAATGAGATACATGTGCACACAATCAGGACAGAGACATGAAGCAAAACTCAAAACAAGAGAAAACGTCCCTCAAAGTAAAATAGGGGAAAAAAATGAAAAGACACATAGTTAAACATGGATACAAGAAAACTTACACTTAACATGAAGACTGAAATGAGGGTGCAGAACAGAACAGATTGGGAAACACTGACAGCATATATAAACTAACTGAAGCTAACACCAATACAAAACTAGCACTAGAATCCATAGACCATCCATAAATATCTTAGAGAGGAACCTATTGCAGCATAACTAAGAGAGGATTCAGAATCACCCGATACAGCCTAAATTAAATGCTTTATCAAAAAGTAAAGTTTTTCTCCAGAATCCAAACTGGGAGCTGGTTCCACTGAAGAGAGGCCTGAAAGCTGCAGACTCTGCCTCCCATTCTACTATTAAATACTGTAGGAACCACAAGTAAATCAGCAGTCTGAGAGCAAAGAACATCTGCAACATTTTGGATCAAGTGAAGGCTTTGAGGGACTTTTATAACTGAATTAGAGTAGTCCAGCCTAGAAGTAATAAATGCACAAAGTAGTTTTTCAGCATCACTCTGAGACAGGATGTTTCTAATTTAAAGATAATGCGTGATATGTGTATTGAAACACAAATCCTGATCTGGCTTTTTAAGTAAGGTTTAACTACAAGACATAAGGACTCATTCTAGGAAAAAAAAACATAATAAAAGTCAAACCTATATGCATTAGTGCAAGATATATCTAAAATAAATAAATAAATAGAGCAACTTGTGAGTTGTGCATGCACAGCAGTGCAAATGACAGTGTGTGGTATGACAGTGATTATATGAGTTGTGTGTGTGAATTATATGTATTCATTTATTTTAGTTTATCATATGTAGAGCACGTATTGAACCTGGATTGCCAAAGCGCTGGAGCTGACATGTGTTAAAGCTGGTGTAGCCTGGACAGGTATCTACTTTGTTACAGGACTCTTACAGAGACACAGATGTACATGGTGTCTCTGTAGGTTCTCAGTCCTCCAGGTCATGAGAGTCAACTTGGAAAGACTCAGTCATGAGAGGAGCTTGGAAAGAAAGCGACTGGACTTATATCTTAGAACTATTAGCAACAGAAAAGGAATAAGCAGTTAAGAAAATGGATGTATGGCTGTGTTTTGTTTTGTTTTTTTAATATATAGCACACTTCAATGAAACACAGCAAATATATAAAAGTCAGACAAATACATGGATACTGCTGGGATATTGCTGGGAAACCCTTGTTAATGCACAGTAGCAGATTTTCCTGCAATCCTGAGGGAGAGTGGATTTCAACAACTTCATGAACGTCATGAACTTTTGCAACAACAATTCTACCCGAGTCATGCCCGTCATGTTTTTGTACCAACTGGAAGCAATTCTGTCGTAGTCTGTTCTACATTAATGAACAACAACATAAGACACACAGGTTAACGCAGAACACAATGTAAGAAAACACACAAAAAACCAAATGTACAAAAAAGGGAAAAGAAAAACAAAACTTGTATAGAAAAAAATTACAAAAAAAAGTTTTAAACATCTGCTATGTGGCATGTCAGTTTTGGCAGTATCTCAGAGATCTACCACAATGTCAGGAAAATGGTGCAAGCAAACATTGTCACAGTTTGACATACACGCTATCACACACACACACACAAGCACAAGCGCAAGAAAAACGACGGCTATCCATTACCCCAGTCCTATTATTCAGTCTTCCCTCCTGCTTTTCCCCCAATTTCTCACGCTTTTTTTGTTCCCCGCCATAGTTCCCGATTTTATGGTGACGGGAGCAGAATGGAGAATTACTTCACTTCATACTGTTAATGACATTACCAAAACAGCAGCTGCCACACATAACACATAGAACCTCAGCAACTGAAAATGTAAATGTCGCTGATAAAATCGCGTTGGAGAAATATTTAAAATAACATACCTCACAAAGTCAAGGAGCATATTATTTAAGAGCATATAATTTATGTGGTCTATTATGCATGTAGTGATGTTTATAACTGGGAAGGTTTCAGATACTAGACTAAATGATAACATTGTTATTGAGCCTGAGAACGGCCTCACAGAGCTGCCAAAGCCTAGGTGGGAGAAGAGAAGCACACAAATTGGAGGCTCAGCTATTTTTTTTTTGTGTGTGTGTTTGTGCTAAAAATAGATTTCTGTGAACCATATCTGTTTATGGAATAATGTCTGCTGCCGGTCTGATGATTTCATCAGCATGGGCAAACAAAATACTACGTTGGTAAAGCTATTCGACCAGTTTATTTAAATAAACTAATTTATTTTACATTTAATTTATCCTTTAATTCATGACATATTAATATATTGTTATATTATTTCAACCCCAATTCCATCTAAAATTGTAATGCTGTGTAAAATATGTATTAGTATACATAATTTGTATAAATCTGTATTTTATTCACAAGAGAATATAAAAAATGTGTCAACTATTTAAACAAAAAAAAAAAAATCAGTCATCTTAAGTTCATCTAACATTCTCTTCCATTTGAGTTTGTTCAACACGTTATTTTTGATTAACTTTTGGAGCTATTTTGGATATTAAGTACCTGCTCTTTTACATGGCAGACATCTTTGGAAGGTTTTGATTCCTGGGGTCAGTTTGACTCCAAACAAAAAAGATGTCTTTAGTCTGTTATAACAGCTGGAAAGACAATGGAAAAAGTCTTTTTTTCAGTTGCTCACAGGTTCTTGCATTTGCATAATGGACAAAGTTTAACAAATTATTTGTTTTTTGCTTTTTTCTTTGTTTGTTTGTTTTTGTTTCCTTTTATTTCTTTTCAAACATTTCATAAACATTTTAAACATTTAAAAAACTATTTGACTTACAAGTGATGAATTTACTGCAATGAATTTTTTTGGGTCATTTAAAAAATCTGCATTAACTGCAAGCTTTAAAAACAGTCAACTGACCTTTTAATTTTTATGTATTTATTTTTTTATTTTCTCCAAATAAAGACTTCATTAGTAAGGTCATTTCGAGACAAATATGTAGCTCTGCCCACTTGTCTCCAGTTGTTTGGGACTGAAGACTGACTGGAAATGTCAGTGGTACCATTAGCTAACAATTAATAAGCCAACAGCTAACACAGCCAGTTCACTAAGTTAGCTGACCAAGTTCACAGTGGTAGCTGAGACAAGCTGCTAAGTTTTTAAACAATGGGGAGTGTTTTATTCTGAGGTATTTGATTTTTTTCCCCCCTTTTTGATACAATGCTCTCTATTGTATACAGATATTATGACAAAGTCTTTTAAATTTAAAGGGATGACGTTAATGAAGTTTCCAGTATCGATGAAAAAGGCTAGGAGTAGTTGTTAGAAAAGTGACATGAGCTGGTGAAAGAAAAGAGAAGTTAACGTTTAGTCTTATAACCATGTAGAGAAATGCCAGAACAGAAAACAAATGTGCTAGCCACTACATTTACTTTCATGATGCTGGCAGGTCAAAACTTGGAGTTTCCCTTACACTTGTAGAGAGGAACAAATATCACTGTATGGAGAAGAGCCATAACTACCACTTCATCATAGTTCCATTATAGTTTCGAACTGACGAAATAGTTTTGCTGTATTGCACTCTTTTATTTTCAAGTGAAAGTGTACTCAGGGCTCCAACCTTCAAAGGGGTTCAAACAGACCATGTCCAACACATTCGACGCCAAACCTGACAGCCATCTTATTCAGCTGATGACTTTATTCAAATAGAAGGCTCCCAATACGAGTAGGACAGCAAAAGCTTTGGTTTGTAGTTTGTTCTCAAAACAACTACAACAATATAGAGTTGTAACAAAATAATGCATAGCTTTCAAACATAACTTCTGCACAGTAATCATTGCTGGGCAATACTTAAACACATAAAAGCACTATGACGATTTGCAGAATCTTTTGGGTCACAACTGTGCAAACCACCTTTCTGATGAAGATGATTAATTGGAGGTTATTTGTCATGAAATCATCCTGTGATTAATTTCTAGTCACTCTCTCTCATTCAGGACGAGTATGTTGAGCCAGATCTGAGATGATGCGGCGGCCCTCATTATAGTAATCGATGACAGCGATCCAGTTCATTACCAGCCTGTGAAAGTCCTCCAGACTGACTTTGTGGAGGTCTCCAAAGAACTGCTGATGAACTTCTTGGTAATGTTTGGAGTGATCTATGCACTTCATCTACAATACTACAATTATTACCAAGGGACTGAACAACACTGTATTCTTTCAGAGTACAACAGTCGGGAAGCTGGTAAACTGTTCCCTAACTTAGATACTTAAGAGTCTGGATCACTGTATCAGAGCACAGTATCTTGTTTTCATTTATTTAATTTCCCTTTCTTGCAATAAATTGATTACAAGAAAAAAAATTTTGTTTTGAATATGAATGTTATGCTGTTTAGATATTCAAAAGTATTTATCATGTCTTTAGCAATTGATATTCTTTTTTAAATGATTTTTTTTGAATATTTATTGAATATTAACAGCATGGTGTGTTATTGGTGGAGGGTAAAAAATACTGTTGAACTGAAGAAATGTGCTGAATCTTTTAAATGTAGCAGTTCTCAATGCAATTGAGGCAATCGCTTCATGCTGAACTGACAGGTCTTGCACTCATTAGAACTGATGAAGTATTTTTTGAAACTACTGTAGCTTACCTGTCTCAGTCAGACTGGCCTGACAATTGCTGCCAACTGATATATATGTTATTTAAATAAGTAGAGGTCACTGGAAAGAAATGAACATAATTTACTGAAGCAGACAGTATTAAATTATTTGGTGATTAGACTCTGATGCCAACGGAGCCCCAACAATGGCAGGAAGAAGAACAGGACCTTCTGGAGTCTCGACTCTGGAAATGAGGCTGAATTACCAGGATGAGGTACACATGGGGACGTGGCTCAGTCATAGGAAGGATGACTAACAGAAGAGTACAGATATTTAACTTAGAGGGAACAGTGGCTGATGGGCTTGCAAAAGACACTGAAGAAAATTGACTTTGATGTGATATAAAGAACAGACTAACAGGCCAAACCTCCGCAAGCAGATGAATAAATATAGATCTTTTTTTATTGAACCGAGACATTGACCTTCAGGTTTCAGAGTTTTCACCAGGATTTCTTTGTTCAGAGTGTAAGCAGTCTTCAAAAAAGCTTACACCAAATAAAGTCAAAATCTTATACTGATGGTGAAAAACTAATATAATGAAAAAATCTCTCAATTTATGGAAAAAGAAGTAGAGTGTTAGGAAGCAGAACTTCATTATGTGAACTAATCCTAACCCCGATCTTTGTTATCTACGCTTTCACTTTAATGCTTTGTAGGTAGAGATGTTTATGCTTTCTTCTCTCAACTCTTGTTATTATCTCTGTCTCTCTCACTTTCCCTTTCCTCTTTTCACTGCTGCAGTGGCCTGCTTTTCTCATGCACGTCAGACATGGTTTTACCCAGCTCCAAAGGGAATTACTGAGAAAACATCTCTGGTTACCATCGTCTCTGTGGTTATGCTCCTTACCAGTCGTTACTGTCACGGTCCTGGGTCGGCTTGACCCAGCATTTTCTGTTTCTTATGTTTTGGTTTAGTTTTGCATTAGTTCTTCTCTGGTGATACTGTTTTGATTATAAATATATTCTGTTTCTTTAGCTATATGATGATGATGATGATTATTTCTGGTTTAGGTTTCGTTATCGTGCCCTCATGTTTAGTTTAGGTTGCCTGTGCTTAGTCTTCTCTGCCTGTCCCTCTGTCTGTCCATGATGCCTGCTTATGAGTCTGCGTCTGTGTCTCTGTCTGTCGTGTGCTTCCTGTTTTATTTTGTAGGTCTGTGTCCTATGTCAGTGCGTTCAGCTTTGTGCTCTCCCTGTCTCGTCAGTGTAATCAGCGTCAGCCGTGTCTCCCAGCTGTTTCCTCTTCGCTCCGTTCACCTCTTGTATTTAGTGTTTGTGGGCGTTTCTCAATATGCGTACTTGTGCGTACTTGCGTTCTCGTGTACTCGTGATACGTCATCAGTCGGAGACCAAGTACTGTTCCAATTCGAAGTACGTATCAAGCCGAGAACGCGAAAAAGTCCCGGATGTGTTCTCGATCCGCCCATTTTATCGAGCATGCATCGGTGTGGACTTGGTACAGCTAAATATCCCAGAATGCATTTCGTCCAAAACTCAACAGCGGACTCCTGGCACATCGTTTTCAACCCCCCCCCGCTCGCAGTCTTCTCACTACTCAGGTTAAAGAAACCCCAGCAGCTGTCTATGGTATTGAGTGTCCACTAAAATAGAAATAAAAGCATTCTAACATCTCACCTGCTTGTTTTTATTAAGGTATGTACACGTATGTACATGTACACTATTTTTATTAATAGAGGTTTCACTACTGAGGTTAAAAATGATATATAAGTCACTTAGATCACTTCTACATGTTAATGTTTGGTTTATTTCAGTGTTTTATTTGTTCCTGAGTAAACCGGTTTGGCTGTGATTAAAGTTAAGCTTCATAACATGTTACTCACAGTTAAATTAAGAGGGGACGGCAGTAAAAACTCCGGACCTGTGACATCATCACGTACGCAGGTGTTCCAATTGTACAAATCGCGAGTCCGTGCTCGCGTTCTCGGCGGGTACGTAGTACGTACTCGCGTACTTGAGAATTGAGAAACGGCCTGTGTCTTCCCCTACTCGGTGTCGCGTCGTTAACATCTTCTGCCCTCACTCCCTGTGTGTTCTGTTTACCGTCATGCCAGTCTAGTTGTTTTTCAGTATAGTTAGTTTTCTGTTCGGTAACCCCTGCAATAAAGCCGTTTGTTCGGAATTCACTTTCGCTTCCGTGAGTCCTGCATCTTGGGTCCTTCCTCTCTGCCTGCCTGCACACAGCCGAGACATGACAGAACGACATGACCACAACCTGGACCCAGCGGGCTCGTCCCGGGAGTGTGATATCTCCCGCATTCAATGTCTGGTTAAGCGGATTTCCCACACAACGGACGCTAAGGTGATGGCGATTGGAATTAACGCTATCAAGGCGATCCTGGAGGGGAATCCTCATTTGCATCAGCTCAGAGAATACATGGCCTTGATGGACCAGCTGCATGAAACTCATGAGGTGTTACAAGCTCGGGAGCTTGCAGCCTTTGCCCGCGCCCAGTATTCTTCGCCGAAGCCGTCGCATCGGCAGCTGCCACAACATACGGAGCTCTCCGCGGAGTCGTCCGCCGCACAGCAGCAATCGTCACGGGGGAGAGGCATTTCCGCACCGCGGCCACAGAGCTCCACTACTTGCCGCTCAGGGCTTAATTCACCTGCCTCCTGCTTGGCGGCGATGTGGTCGCAGCTTGAGGACGAGGACGTCTTTTTTCCATCATCACCAGTTTCTCCTGTCGCCTCAGCCCCTGCCGCCAGGAGGAAGCGGCGCCACCGCCGTCATTCCTCACTACAACCGGAGCCCAATCACTCGTTAGAACTGCAAGCAATGGTGAGTGACGTTGACTGTACCCCTATTGCTTCACCTGCGAATAGTAATGGGGACTGTTTTCCTCTCACGGCTAAGAGTAGTGAGGTGAAGGCGGTTTGTTCCATGGACATTCACCCCGGCCCTGTAGAAAGAAAAGACTCCCTGACTGATTACGTTGATGTTTGTTCCGCTGAAGAATCAGAATGTACAGGCAAAACTCTGATTGTGCACCCTCTGTTGGAGCCAACTAAGAACTTTTTTGTCGATACCAAGCCAACCCTGGACAGTTTGAATTCAGTTTTGACATGTACTGCTGAACCTATTAATAATGCTGTGGGTTCGCAATCCAAGAATGGAGAGGGAGACTTAACGGGCTGTTCCCACCCTGTGCTCTTAGAGCCGAGAAGCCTAAGCAGAACTGTTTCTTCTGAACTCGTTCAGGTGGTTAAACCAAGCCCTAGAGACTCAGGGGAGCCAATACCACCCCCTGCATTACGTTCACTACAAACACCACTTCAACCGTTAGCTCATTCAGCAGCCCAGCTAGCTATTCAGCTGCCCTCAGCTCAGTCAGCTGCCCAGTTAGCTACTCCGTTACCTATAGCTCAATCATCTGCTCCTTCACTAGTTTCATTCACACCACAACCGTCACTTCAGCCTTTATCGACCCAGTCTCCTGCTGAGCAGCCCTCTTTTCTCACTCGTGTTAAGCAGACAGACATGCCCAACAGGGCTGTAAACATTCCTCAAGAGCTGGCCAGTTCTGAGACTGAGATACACTCCAGGGCCTCCCCAGAGGCTGGGTTTCAGCCCCCAGCAGACTCTGGACCCCTGGAGGTTAAGAAGCCAGCTGAGGACTGCACCCGGCCGTTGCTGCCTGAGCAGAATCAATGCTCTGTGCAGCTGCAGTCTGCTGTATGTTTGCCAGAGGCCCGTGTGCCTGCTGGTTCTGTTCTGTCTCTGCCAGAGGTCTCCGCACCTGCTGGTTCTGTCCTGTGTGTGCCAGGGTCCCCGGTGCCCACTGGTTCTGAGACTGTTTTCGCTGGGGGGCCCGAGGAGCCCGTCCAGCCTCCTGCCTCGTCAGCTGGAGGGCCCGAGGAGCCCGTCCAGCCGCCAGCTGCAGCCTCATCATCCTCGCCAGCAGCAGCAGCATCCTCATCCGCTTCGGCGCCGCCTGCAGCAGCAGCAGCCTCCTCATCTGCTTCGGCGCCGCCTGCAGCAGCAGCAGCCTCCTCATCTGCTTTGGCGCCGCCTGCAGCCTCCTCATCTGCGTCGCCGGCAGCAGCCTCCTCATCAGTGTCGCCTGCAGCAGCAGCTGTTTCACCCACGCCGTCGCCTGCAGCGCCACCATCTCCGGCTTCCATGCCGTAGCCTGCAGTGCCATTCTCGTCTGGTCCAGCCTCCAAGCCTTCAGCTTCGCCTGGTCCAGATTCAGCATCAGCTCCAGCTTCGCTTGGTCCAGCGGCAGCCTCTTCCGCCTCACCTGGTCCAGCCTCATCGTTTGCTTCGCCATCGCCTGGTCCCGCCTCCGCATCGGCTTCGTCGTCGCCTGCAGTGGCCTCCTCTTCAGCTTCATCAGCTTCATTTGGCCCAGCCTCTGCATTGGCTTCGCCTTTGCCTGGTCCAGCTTCAGCTTCACCCACGCCGTCACCTGGTCCAGCTCCGGCTCCACCCACGCCTGGTCCAGCTCCGGCTCCACCCACGCCTGGTCCAGCTCCAGCTCCACCCTCGCTGGTCCAGCCTCCGCCTCCACCCTCGCCTGGTCCAGCCTCCGCTTCAGCCCCAGCCCCGCCTGGTCCAGCCTCCTCTTCTTCTTCAGCTTCGTCTGGTCCAGCCTCCGCTTCAGCTTCGTCAGCGTCGTCTGGTCCAGCCTCCACTTCAGCTTCGTCAGCGTCGCCTGGTCCAGCCTCATCATCCGCTTCGGCTTCGTCTGGCCCGGCCTCTGCTTCGGCTTCGTCTGGCCCAGCTTCTGCCTCGTCTGGTCCAGCCTCCACCTCGCCTGGTGCTGCGGGGGCCACGCCACCTTCAGGTCCCAAACTGCCGCCTCAACATCATCGGTCATTTGTCAGGCTGCTTGTTGGGCATCATCACCACCACCGGCCTCCGGACTTCTGTTGCCGCCCCCGCCTCCCGCGTGGACGACCACCTGAACGCCGCCACTGCCTTCCGCGTGGCCGGCCTCCGGACTTGCTCTGTCGCCGCCGCCGCCATGCGCACGGTCGGCCCCCAGAACTGTTTCGGCGCCACTGTCTACTGCGTGGCCGGCCTCCGGACCTGCCCCGCTGCTGCTGCCTTTCACACGGTCGGCCTCCAGGACTGCACTGTTTTGGCCTCCTGCACTGTCGGCCTCCGGGTCGGCCTACTGAACTTGACCATCTGGGTCTTTCTGGGCTCCGGCTCCACTTTCCCTTTCCTCTTTTCACTGCTGCAGTGGCCTGCTTTTCTCATGCACGTCAGACATGGTTTTACCCAGCTCCAAAGGGAATTACTGAGAAAACATCTCTGGCTACCACCGTCTCTGTGGTTATCCTCCTTACCAGTCATTACTGTCACGGTCCTGGGTCGGCTCGACCCAGCATTTTCTGTTTCTTATGTTTTGGTTTAGTTTTGCATTAGTTCTTCTCTGGTGATACTGTTTTGATTATAAATATATTCTGTTTCTTTAGCTATATGATGATGATGATGATGATTATTTCTGGTTTAGGTTTCGTTATCGTGCCCTCATGTTTAGTTTAGGTTGCCTGTGCTTAGTCTTCTCTGCCTGTCCCTCTGTCTGTCCATGATGCCTGCTTATGAGTCTGCATCTGTGTCTCTGTCTGTCGTGTGCTTCCTGTTTTATTTTGTAGGTCTGTGTCCTATGTCAGTGCGTTCAGCTTTGTGCTCTCCCTGTCTCGTCAGTGTAATCAGCGTCAGCCGTGTCTCGCAGCTGTTTCCTCTTCGCTCCGTTCACCTCTTGTATTTAGTGTCTGTGTCTTCCCCTACTCGGTGTCGCGTCGTTAACGTCTTCTGCCCTCACTCCCTGTGTGTTCTGTTTACCGTCATGCCAGTCTAGTTGTTTTTCAGTATAGTTAGTTTTCTGTTCGGTAACCCCTGCAATAAAGCCGTTTGTTTGGAATTCACTTTCGCTTCCGTGAGTCCTGCATCTTGGGTCCTTCCTCTCTGCCTGCCTGCACACAGCCGAGACATGACAGTTACAACAGGTCCATTTGAAGTCCTGAATGAAAAATGGCAATTCTCTCCAGTGGGTGACACAAGTACTGGACACAAACAGTGGGCTGTCACACAATGTCACACAATGGCAAACATGCAAAAACCTAATGAGAAAAGTGTTTCTATCTCAATCTGCATTATAGTTAATGAAAATAAACTCATAAAATATGGCTACAATATAGTATTTTGAAAGCAGGTTACAAGTTCTCGCAGATTTATTAGTAAAAATGTTAAATATTATAGCTAGTAAACTTTTATGTTAGATCATGAAAGTTAATTTGCAGTTATTGCTAGAATACACTTATTAAATTAGTCTGATTTAAATGCTGTCGGATGGCTGCAGGACTCGTGACTCTTGGTTGTCAGAAAAGAGGAAATAGAGTAATGTTTTTACACAGCCACAAAGCAGTTGGAAGGGTCAACAAAATATCAGACTCGATTTTAACCTAATTAATGTATCCTAACTTTAACCATGTGGTTATTTTTGTAACCATGACAACAATGGTCCCCTGACCTTAACAAAGTTCAATTACTTAAACATACTGTAGATGTTTCCCAAACCTTACCCAAGTAGTTATTTTAACCGAAACCAATGTTTCCCCAAACCTCTCCAAATCTTAAACATAGCTGTGTAAGATCAGAAATCTGTTTTATTTTTGCAGCTGTGATTTTTTTTTTTACTATATCCTGCTAATATGAGCACCAAATAAGAGAACTCATACTTGCCGTTCTAAAGGGTAAAAGTGCAATGACCACTCCCTCAGCTTCCCTCTCCTCCACCAACAACAAAATGCTGTTTTTTCACCCACCAGGAAGCAAGTTCGAAAGCATAGTCGTGCATCTAGTAGGGGCCCCTAATGGCCCAGCTGCCAGTTTAATGAATTAAATGCTTTAATTCCAGATGAACCTAAACACAAACAGGGCAGAAACACAATGTAGTAAATAATGTTTTTCTAGTCTTTCAGCTACAGCTAGCTGTTTAAAATATTGAGTCTTTTTTGTTGTCTGATTGCCAGTATCAAGTAAGGAATAGAGGTCTTGTTTGATGTGAAGTGCTGTCCTTGGTGTTAATGTATCCATCAGTTTGTCAAGATGATGTGCTGAAATTCTCTGGGAAAAAACATCTTGTTGTCAGAGGCGAATGGCCAGACTGCATCAAGCAGCGGTAACCTAAATAACCACTTGTTACAAATCAGGCATGGAGAAGAGCATCTCTGAATGCACAACATATGTTGCTACACTTTGAGTCCTGTAGTACCAAACAAGTATCGTTTAAACACAAAAACCTACCTGAATAGAATTTTCAACCATATCCACCCCTTTAAGATCACAGTGTACCCATCTTGGGGTGGCTGTAGCTCAGGAGGTAGGGAAGGTCAAGTTCTAATTGGAAGGTTGGTGGTTTGATCCCTAGCTCCCCCAGCTGCCAGAGTATCCTGAATCCTGCTCCCTGATGTGTTTATCAGAGCCTGAATGTGTGTGAATGTTTGATACACCTTCTACACTTAGGTGTAGAAAAAAAGTGCTTTAAGTCAATGAGGCATGTTGTATGTTCTTTAAGTGCTCAAACAGAGTAGAAAGGCACTATATAAGAACCAGTCGATTTACCCTCGCCTGATAGCTGCTTCTAGTAGGAAAATGCAGCATGTCAAAAAGCTCTCAGATCATCTTAAACTGATATCTTGAACATGTCAGTGTACTCAAATGATCTCCACAGTCAATAGAGCACCTTTGGCATGTGGCGAAATGAGAGAGTCACATCATGGATCTGCAGAAAGTGTGGTGCTTATAGACCAAAATCTCTGAGGACTGTTTCCAGCACCTTGTCAAATGTATGCCATGAAGAATAAAGGGCAAAAGGGGAATCTAACCAGGTACTAGCAAGAAGCACCAAATAAAATGTTTAGTGAGTGTAAATATTCAACCCTTTGACATGAATGAAAACGAGTTTGGGACTGCCCACAACAATGAAATGAGGAACCACTTTCCTCAGGCGGCGGGACTCATTGTGAGACACCTCCAGGTTCAGTTTGTGAATTTGTGATTCTCTCTAAAAGTGCCCATTTTCCCAAGAAACTGTTGATAGAAGAATCCCATTGAAGTTGAAGATAAAACCAGCTCTCTCTGTGAATCACAAGAATATTCCAACAGAGCTGCTCTTGCATTATGCGAAGAAAAAAAAGTGATTAACCCAGAATTTGTCTACTAATTGCCCGTATATTAAGCTATTGATGTTCAGAATTACAAAGCTAAGCACATCACAGGCCTGAATGAATAAATGACTGTTTGAATAAGACATTAGCAAAGAACCCCACACTAAAACTACACCCACGCAGGATTTAATTTCCCCCACCGTCTAATAAGCTTCCCTTTTTCTCCCTTTGCCATCTCCTCCTTTTCTCTTTTCCAATTTTACAAACACATACACACACCCAGCCACTTACTGTAGACAATTACAGAGTCTGCTCATTTTGCCTTGGGAACTTTTTGCAGTTTATGGGCCAGATACGACACTTTAGAAGAGACAATTTGGTACAGTCGTGGAAGAGCAGAGAAAGCTGACCATAAAACTGTACTTCACATCGTGCAGATTTCATAAGGCTCTCTATTTTGAGGTAAATGGTGAGTCTTTTACCTTTTTTGTCCCCATTTTTGAGTATTGCTCTTGTACAAAGTAAATGGTAAGACTGCACAAGGCAAACAAATTTCATGACAGACATTAATACCATCAGAAGGCACTTGATTAAAAATGGAAAATGGGATTTAAAGATTCTCACACTGTTTTTTTAACGTGTATTTCCCTCAAACATCTTAAAACTTTTATTTCAGTGCAAGCCTAAGGCCAGCTACAATGCAAATTAGGTTTGCATATACAGCACATGTACTCGCTGTGTGTTCGCACAGTTTATGTGTATACTATAAAGAACCAGTTGTTGAGATGTCTTCAACCGGGCCACTTAATCTCCAGCTGCTCTCGAGATGCAAAGAGAAACCATTGTGACAAGTGGGTTTCTGGTTTGTATCCCTGTACCAGCTGGGAAACTGTCAGGGGAAAATGAGTAAGATGCTCTGTACGCTCAAAAACCACAGTTGAGATGCCAACAAGCAAGGCACCGAACCCTGTAGTTGCTCCAGTTTAACCAGTAAAACTTTCATGTGAAGATATATGTGAAGTTGGAATTTGCCTTAAACAAAACAAAAATAGATCCTAATTTTCTGAGAATGCTAAACATACTGGGATGTGCTTAAAATGATGCTTTCTTTGTAAACTTCACATCCTTGCATCCAAGACTAAATGACTTAAAAGACACTTGAAACAGGAAAGAAAGAAAAAACAAGCAAAAGAAAGAAAGAAAAGAGATGATGTGTGTGTCAGAGTTCTTTTTTTCTCCTATGATGTATAGTGACAATGTACCAGAACTAAGAATAACCATCCTGATGATGTTCAAGCCATCATGTGCCCCTCTGGCCTTGTTTGACAGCTCTTTCAAACAAATGGACAGAAACCCCCCACAGAACAGAACAAAGGCGCACAAGACTTTCCATATAAATGTGCTGTGGAAAGAACACTAAAACCAATGTAAAAGTGAGCAGATGTGCCCAACACAGAGATGACACCATGTCACTGGTGTTTGAAAAAGCCACATGTGTCTGATGTCGGGGATGTGTAAAAAACGTCTATCGTCATTCGAGGAGTACAGAGGAAAGGATCTGTGCTGTGGTGCTGAAGCTGATGGGTCTCTTGCCATTTTCTTTCCTGTTGGTAAGATGTCTGGGGTGCTGCTCCTGCCACCTTCTGGACCATTTTTTTTTTGGGACACATGCAATGCATCAAATAAAGAAGAAAAAAGAAAAAGGAAACGTAGAGAGGGTGATGTGCATTTCCTGCCTGTTCCTTAAAAGGAAGAAGTTAAAGATCTTAAGAGAGAGACTCTTTGAAGATAGCAACAATAACATTTTCATTTAAATAAAACCCCATATTATGGAACACAAGGAAGATATAAGTAAAAAATACATATATTTTAAAAAATACTTTTAAAATGTGAACTTTGTAGCCCTAATCTCCTCATGAAGGCTATTCCACAGTCCTACTTCAAATGCCCCATCGCCTTTCTTTATCAAGTTGGACTTTGAAATGGTAATAAATGATACGTACTAGGATCTTATAGTGGCTGGAAGGCCCAGGCTGGGATAAAAGATCACACAAATATCGTGGAGCAAACGGTTTGAGGGTGTCGCAAATAGCTGATAATCGCTTATTATCAGTTTTGTAAGCAACATCTAGCCAGTGTAACGCTACAGGGTAAAAATGCAGCCAGTTTTTCTTTTTTTCTCTCTGACATGATGAAACCAGGAGTAGAATTGTTTGATCAAAATGAAGGTGAAGAGCATTTAATCTCTATTTTTTCTGTATTTAACTGCAGGTAATTTGGTGACATGCGTTCATAGATGTCTTGATTCCAGCTCAGCATTTTAGCAGGCTCACTGCTTGGAAAGATCTGAGAGAAATCAAAAGAAAGCTATTAAAAATATACTTTGTACTAAAGGAAGTCTCTTTATTTCACAAATATAATACTAAGAGGACATGTTAAGGTTACAAGTATTAGAAGATTCCCGATGTCACCATTTGGAAAAACGTGCTGAAATAAAATGATGCAGAAGTAATGCAGTGAGTAGAGAAAGATCAGAAGGATCCACGGCTTAAAGGATCAGGGCGTACACATCCATGATCTGACTGACCCATATTCCAGAGCCAGGAAACTTGTCCTCACCACCACCACCACCACCTCCACAGGCAACCCCATCCAACACAGGTTAGCTGCAGAGAGCCTACTGGTCGTGATCCAATGTGACCCAGTGTTAATTCCCTGGTGAAAGCCACCCAGTCAGTCCAGTGATGCCTCAAAACCTCAAGGTTTATATGAACAAGCTCCACTCTGAATGGGAACCCAGGAACTAGGCCGGTAATAACAGACCTCAGGAAAAAAAAAAAGTTTTGACCAAAGAGAGAGCGGTGAACAGGGACTCACCCCGTTTGCCTGCTCGTTTTCTCTCCCTGCAGGTTTTTGGGAAAATGTCGAACACGCTTCCTGTAAAACTATGTAGTATTTATTACAGCCTTTAGTTTTTGATGGCTGGGGTCATGTATCCTGCTGTCTATTTATCCTAGAGGTCATTTACTATTGGTTTTTGGGGCCAGGAGAGGAAGAAGGGAACGAAATCTAAGATGCAGGAACTAAATTGGTAGCAAATATATA
Source organism: Oreochromis aureus (assembly GCF_013358895.1). Classification (NCBI taxonomy): domain Eukaryota; kingdom Metazoa; phylum Chordata; class Actinopteri; order Cichliformes; family Cichlidae; genus Oreochromis; species Oreochromis aureus. Next base: position 35,819,807 of record NC_052956.1, on the reverse strand, counting down.
GCTTCCAACTTGTCCATTGGCCGTGATGCATTTTTCAAGCACTGTGCTCCAAGATGCGGGGACGGCTTGCCTCTGAAATAATATTTCAACAGTGGTTACAGATGCAAAACCAGTGCCATCTCTCAGTTTGGGCTGCTCCCACCAAAGTGCAGCATAAGGGATTTTAATTTTATTCCTGGGAAGATATTATGCTTTGCTGTGAAGGGGTGGTGATCATAAGGTTAAGAGAGGCAGACTCATAACCAAAGGGTTGCATGTTCTAATTTCCAGGCTGAATAGCATAGCAAAGAGTATGCTATTGCAGTGCCTTTAAGTCAGCCCATAGTGCACTACTGCAAACGTTGGCATCGAGTATTTTTTCAACCGGACCTTTTGTGGAGACGTGGGATATAAATGTGCCTGTCTCTAAAGCACGTTGAGTCAGCTTCTGTTGTTCAAATGTGCTAAAGTAGACATGACAGTGAACACACAAAGGTTCAGACGTTTTTAACTGTGCATGCTGGAGGTATATTTTTTCATTTCCAAAAAGCATAATTTATTTAAAATAACTCAGTGTGCTACATAGGCCTGTTTTCTGCAAGCACCTAATGGGCCCAAACTCATCTTAACAGCACTGTACTCTACTTGTTTCTGTTGTTTTCAATTACAGCTGAGTACCACCTAATTGTTGGTGGGGTCAGTATAGCAACCTGACCTGAAAGTCCAGTGAAGTCATTTGTATGCAACACAAAACACAGGTGTTTATCTAGGCAATGCTCTATCCAATTGTAAACATCTGCATCTCGTTACTGGACCACGGTGGAGGTTGGTGTGAAGCCATTTCCCTCGTTCCCGGTTTCAAAACTGGCGGGTCTGATTCTTGTGAAGAAGTCACTCTCCAGTGACATCACTCCCTGGCCAATAAGTGGCATGCAGTCTGTTGACATTGCATGTTTGGCTCGTCTCAGCTCGTTTGGAACCCCAGCAAAGTGGGTACCTGGTACCAGGTACCCAGAGGAAAACCCAAAAAACTAACTCAAGTCAACCCGAGTTGTGCCAAGTAGGTACAAGTACTGCAATTAGAAGATAGAACCAAAGTATCGATCCTATCATGCTAGTATCAATCTGAAAGATAGGTGCTATCAATTTTTTGATGGCTCTGCCACCTCTACTCATTTGATTACGAGCCTGTGGTTGCACTTGGCCACTCCTTGAGGGCGTTGCTGGAAAAAAAGCACACGCAAGCTCAAAATGGATGAAAACAGGCATCAGTGCATGCTTCAAGGCCGCCCAAAGAGGGCTGAAACTGAGCTGCAAAAGTTATACAAACAAATTGAGAAACACACCTTATGTTAATGAGAGATCATTTTCTACCGCTGCAATCATTCAGGCCAGCCATTCAGAAGAAGGATTCGCATTAAAGTTCGAGATCAATGCCTCAAAGATGTTTACACGAGGGGTGCTGAACGATCGTTCCACTGCAGCTAAACTCTCCAAAAGATGACTTTGACCATCTCATTTTCATTTAAATGGCTTAGCGCAGTCCCATTTGCTCTCTGCATTCCTACAGCCAGACAGGCTCACTAAAAACCAATGAGCTGATGAAAATAGGAAAGCCTCGTTGTAGTCTTATACAAACAGCATATGGTTTGCGCCATGCCGCTGCACACAGCAGCACTCCTTAAACTTCATTTGCTCCTCGGTATCAAGTTGTCCTCTTGCCATCTGTGCAATTATGAAGTTTCACACTCTCTAAGTTTCTTTTGTCAAAGCACCTTCAAGACAACACGAGCAATATTCAGGTGTCACAACTGAGTGTTTCCTACATGCGCAACTTGTTTTTATTAGTATTATTCTAAGGACCGTGAGCATTACTCTTTAATAATTGTGTCAGCTTGTATTCTGTAGCTCCTGAACAGATTACCAGCTATTTGTCTGTTGATTTTCCGAGCATATGCGATACACAGAGTGAGCCTGTGCCATGTATTAAACTGCAAATCCATCATCTCAGATGCCCCCCTCAGGAATCAAACATGGCAACCCCAAATTTCCATAAATTCTCCACTGATTGCTCGTCTGTCTTCACTTAGTTGTCAGCGGTATCTGAACATCATTTGGCTGCTTTGTTTTTATTAAGGAGGGGAAAACGGCTCTCGAGATCTCAAAAAAAAAAGAGAGAGAGAGATAAAGTCGGGATATATCTGATCATAACGTCAGGCTCTGATCAGTAGCCATGCACGTAGCTGACAGGATGTTGCAGATGTTTAAAAGCCCCCCCACCCCCCGTTTTCCCCCACGGCAAGATGAAATTAATGGCCTATTCATAAACACCTGTCACACAGCCCAGATAAACCAAGGTTCTGTGGGTGTTTGTACTCTCTCATATCTTATTGACACCATGGAAGAAGAACAATGGCATGAAGGCCATGGTGCTAGAGCCATTGCAGGGTCTCCAGAGAGCCCCAGCTATCATGCTGACAGTTTGTCCTCCTGAGGGCACATAATAGTTCTCCTTGTGAGAGGGAAGACTGTGATATAAATGCCCTCTAAACCAGGTGTGTGAAACATAAGAATCGGCTCAACAAAGACTAAATCGGCTCACTGGATGGACTTTAGAGCAAGTGAAGGACACCATGATGTTTACAGCTTTTCTTACTGATACAGACCCCATGGCCCTTCATACTACACCAAAGCAATTAAGTAACCGATAACTGGCATTAAAGTTCCTTTTTTTCACTATGGGCTATAGAAATTTCAGTGTTGGCACTACAGTTGAAAAAAGGGAGGTTTCTCTGAATTAATAAAAACTTTCAGTTTTATAATTACAAGACTGTCCGGGAAATGACCTACAGGAACTCTTCCTGTAATTTTATACACTAATTCTGACAGTTTAAGTCCAAAGAGTCATGCTGACTGAATTCCTTCTTCACAGCGGGCAGCATTTCTTTAGAAAAGCTGTGACGAAATTGCTATTTTTCTTATATTATATGTGTGATATATAAAACATGACATTCTCAGGGATTAAATGTTTACTTAAACTTGAGATCAAAGGTGGCTGCATGTGGCCCACGACGTAAACTGAGTTTGACACCCCTGTTCTAAACATTTACCGCATCAAAGCGAGACTGACACGGGTGCCTGTTGCACTGAGGAGCCGTGCCAAGGAGTGTTGTTACTCAGCTACTTCAGGATTATTTGGCAAATCAAGCAAGAGTCAGCAAGTCTTTTTGCCTGGCTCCACTTGACACTATCGGGAGACATGATGCCAGTACATTGAGGTGATTCAGTTCACTTTCTGAAATATCACGACTATAAAGCATGATCTGTTTAACCCTCTATTCTCGTTTGTCAGATTGAAGAAATCATTTGTCACCTTAGTTTTATATAATTTCCTTTTATCCATTTGCATTTTTTGTTGTATTGCTTACAATTATTCCTGAAAAATCCTCACATTGTGATATTAAGCAGCCTCCCAAACTAAGAACAAAATATCAGCGAAAAAGTTTACATCTTAAAGATTACTGATCAGCGTCCCCGCTTTGGCAATTCAGCTGGCTTATTTCACATTTTAGGCATGTTGCTGCCCTCTACCTGCCACAAGACTGTACTGTATCCTCTTCATTAGTTGATAAAAAAATAAAAAGTAAAATCAAGCTGCAACAGGCTTGTATCTCTTGTGAGCATCATAATCATGTTATATCAAAAGAAGACATTTTTCAAAAACAGGAAACAGTTCCACATAAACTGATACGAATATAAAATTTTATTACAAGAGAAGAAGTAAATGGTAAATACGAAATGAAGCTCTATCAATAGGAAGGGTAAAGTACACAAAATTGATATTTGTGATGTTTTGGAATGAACTCTTCTAAAGTACAGATGGTTTTCAATAAGATGTGGATGAGTAAAACAAATCTGACAATCACATTACAGTAAGACAGTAAAATTATTGTAAAGTAACTCTACTTGAAGTATCTTGATTGGACTTAAAAGCTTCCATTACTGTAACGATTTCTGACTACAGCTGTACATATCAACAACACAAATGACACTTGTGAAATTGCAGAAAGCCTGAAAAAACAAAGAGAAACTACAGCAGGGGATGATCCTTGGCTTTGTGCATGTTTTCCTGAACGCGTCAAAAAACCGTGGGTCAGATATGTTAAATTTGCATAACGGTGCCATTGGGTGGCACCACAGAACACAAATTCACATTTTAATTCCTCGTCTCAGTAATGCAACACCTATATACAACAAGATGAGGTGCCTTATTTTTTAATGTCACTAAATACTACTTTTTGTGGACTGCAGAATAAATATGTTGGACATCTAAAAGCTGCAAAGTTACTTGGTTCAGTCACTTTCTGAGGAGTCACTTGAGCTGGAAGAGGAAGAAGACTCGTGTTTCCTTTTCTTCTGTCTTTTCTTGTGATGCTTCCCGTGCTCTTTTTTGTTCTTTTTGCTTTTCTTCTTTTGGCTTTTTAGTTTCTTTTTCTTCTTCCTACGCTCTTCATCAGAGGAAGAGCGCGACCTGCTGCGCTTCTTTTTCTTTTTAGAAACCTCCTCTTCGTCGCTCGATGATGAATCAGATCTAAGTAAATATATATTAAAGAGTATTAGAGTATTAAAAGAAAAAACAAATCAAACAACTCAGTTTATCTATGAAGGTAAACACACTTTCATTTCAGAAAAGCAGGCGAATAAGCTTCAAAGGTAATAAATATATACCGAGTCTGACTTGTGCAAATAGTGCAAGTAAATACTCAGGTACTATAAATACAAGGATGACTGCAGTGGAGTACAAGTATGTTACAACACTGTCATAGCTCTATCTTAATACATCAACTCATATAAGATGAACATGTGCAAACAAGTAGATTGGGCCATCAGAAAAATATTTAGGTTACCTCTTTCTTGACTTTCTCTCTTTGCTCTTCTTCCGTTTTCGTCTTCTTTTTCTATCATCATCGCTGTCATGGGAACCTACCACGCAAAAGCAGCACCTTTAATCTCATAACTAAGAGGCCTCATCAAAAATAAATAAATAAAGATAAAGAGCTAATAAAATAACTGCTGTCCAATTGCAAAAATCCACACTTTGGATTTTACTCAAGCTCCAGCTTGTATTGATGTTGACTGGATGCTGAATTATGTAAAACTGCTGTATTTATTGCAAATTGCCTTGCAGTAAATGAATGCATATTTTAAAAGCTTACAGTAATCAAGGGCAGGTTAATCAAATCTGACCTTTTTGATGCTGCCCGCTTTGCTTCTCGCTGCGTTGAACCTGAGATTCGTCATCTTCGCTCTCCTCGCTGCTGGTGCTGCTCACATCCAGAACAATGTCCTTATGAGGGTCCACTTTAACAAAATTTCGGCACTCAAATGTTAAATGGCCCGCTGAAAGATGAAAGTCAGAAAGAGCAGTAAAGAGCGGTGAGGACACTTTTTATTAACATCTCTGAACCTCAACCTTGAAACTCATAAGAGGAAATGTGAATAAGTCAAAAAATAAATAAATAACATAATTACAATTTACTTCCAAAATGAATCTGGCTCAAAGGCTGGGTAAGAGGCACCACAAAACATACTCCATCCCAACTGTATAAATCTATAAATCTTTTTTCACTGAGTAAATATGGGAGCATATCAAGCATAACAGTATAACATCCACACATCTCTGAAGCTTGTAGTAAATAATGGTTAGTTTTACTTACGATAGCCACATTTCTTGCACCCAGCTCTGATGTTGTCCTTATTAGGTCCTGTAAGATTGTTAAGAGCTTTTTAATGATATTCATGCAAGTATGCATTCACATTCACCAACTACTTTACTATGTAAACTTGTAATTAAATGCATATGCCTTTACAAGATGAACATACTGGTTGAGCTCTATATAAAGTGCTGAAAGGGTGATAAAGAATGAGCCCCTACTCTGACTTTTAAGCACCCAAAACATACAGTAGGTATACACTCAAAGCTGCTTTATTAAGTACACCTTGCTAGTGCAGGGCTGGACTGCGTTGTGCCTTCAGACCCGTCTTAATTCTTTATGGCAAAGCTTCAACAAAGTGCTGCAAACATTCCTCAGAGGTTTTGATCCAGATTGACATGATAGCTTCACACAGTTACTGCAGACTTGTCGGCTGAACATTTGTGCCGTGAATCTCCTAAGGGTGTCCTACTGGATTGAGATCAGCTGACTCTGGAGGCCATTTGAAAACTCATTTTCATCTTCAAGAAACTAGCTTGACATTATTTGAGAGTTATGGCGCATTCTAGTGCTGGAAGCAGCTATCAGCAGGAGGGCACACTTTGGACATCAAGGGGTGGATGGTTAAAAATGATATTCAGGTAGGCTGTTGGATTACAAAGGGGCCCAAAGTGTACCAAAGAAATATTGCCCACACCATGACACTACCATAAGCAGTCTGCACTGCTGATACAGGGCAGTATGGATCCATGTTTTCAAGTTGATTATGCCAAATTTTGATCCTACCATCTGACAGCTGCAGTGACATCAGACCAGGCAACATTTTTTCAAATCAGCTACTGTCCAGTTTTCACCTGTGTGGTTTTCTGCTGCTGTGGGCTCTTCTGTGTCAGGGTTCAAAATGTACGTTCACATGTGCGTTCAGAGATGCTCTCCTGCATACCTTGATTGAATAGCTGTTCCTTTCCCATCAGCTCCAGATCATCTGGCCATTCTCCTCTAACCTCTGGCATTAATAAGGCATTTTACACAGAACTCCCACTCACTGGATATGATCTCTTTTTCATTCCATTCAAAACCCCATAGATTGTTTAGTCTGAGTTTACCGACTTTAAATACTTTGACCAGCTCATCGGACACTAACAACCACAGCAGACTCAAAATCACCTTTCCCCTCATTCTGATATTCGGTTTGAATTTAAGCAGCTCACCTTAACCATGTCGACCTGACTAAATGCACCAGCTTATTGCTACGTGATTAGCTGATTGATTATTTACTTTAAAAAGCAACAAGGGTAACAGATGTACCTGATAAAGTGACTAATTGAGTGTATATGTTGTGTGATTTATTGCTATAATTATTATTATTATTATTATTATTATTATTATTATTATTATTATTATTATTATTTTACTCTCTCTACTCAACCAAAAAGGTGATAAGCCTAATGCTACTTACAAGAGTTAATCCTAACAAAAAGTACTAAAATCGAATCCATGACTGTTTATATGGAGTATCTGGACATTTACAAGTACTCTGCTTTACGCCAATTTGTACATCAACCGTCATGTAACCACGTGTGCTAAACGTAGCCAAGTTTCTCGCTGGGTTAGTCATTGCACAGACTTCACATCAAAGGGTCTGTGTTTTTAAAAATACATTAAGCTAGCGTAAACGTAAGCCCCACTTTGTGTTACCAATGCATTAGTTACCCTGTCAGCTCTTACCATTCCAGCGAAACCTACATGAATAATACAATAGAAACTGCGAAGTTAAGTAAGTTACACATTTGAAATATAATTCCCACCTGGTACAGCCATCACTGTGTCCAAAATAAAGCCCCCAAACAGCAAAACTTATTGTTATTATAGCGCGAATCAGCCAACAGCGTCCTCACACCAAATAACGTCGACAGGAAACACTTGTTCTAGAAACTACCGCGTTCCCCCTGCTTTTGTTCGCGTTTTTTTCCCCTACTGACGGCAGGAAAACCAAACTAGTGGCGCATTATCGCCGCCCGATGGAAAGGAGTTGGAGCAGCAGACTGTGTGACATATTTTCACAAGGATTTCTTGTGAAAAAAACAAAACATAGAAAAGTGAATAATCTAAATATAATGTTCTATTGTCTCCAATGTTTACACTTATATAAACTATGAAGAATCTGCCATCGTCAGACCCTGGTGACGCTATAAGAAAAAAAACCTGAAATATTTGTACCATGCATGACTGCTTTGCCAGTAAAGTCAGCTGTGGTTTTTGTAAGGGGTTAATTGCAGGCAGCTAGAGTCGGACTGGCAGATGGAAAATGTTGACAGATGCATGGCCCCCAGACATGCTCTCATCATCATGTCTGTGGCTGTGACACAAATGCGCGGACACACATACACGAAAACAATCTCAGTCCTGATCTTTTGATGATGCCACATGCTTTAGCGTGGGCTAGTTTTAATGATGTGATTTACCTTCTTTACTATCGAAATGAGGTTCTTTCCAACTACACATATGATGCCTCACAGCTCTGAAGTTCAGCACGGTCAAAGAACTTTTGCACCTCATTTTTATTATTATTAGTTTTTTTTATTATGGTCTTGCAGGAAATAAAAAAAAAAAAAACCACACACACACACATGCACACGTGGCTCCAGAGAAAATATAGACAAAAGCAAGATATTTAAAGCAAATAAAATAACTAAAATAAAACTATAAATGCTAAAAATACTATGAAATGAGCCCCCAAACTGCCAAGGTGTTACAGTACAACTAGCAGAAATTATGATCCATGAACTGCATGACCCAAGTCAAATCAGCTTAATCATAAACTAAAGGAAATAAAACAGATTTTAGAGACTCCTAAAAACAACTTCGTATTATGTAATTTTCAACCTCAAATTAGTTACTATTTAGCATTTCTGACCACCTGGATTTAGCTTCTATAGGTTTCCAACAACAACACAAATGAAAACCACAGATGAAGAGAGCCAATAAAACAAAAGGCAGTGAAGGATTTCCAAAATGAATACAGGAAAGCTGGAAATGAATTTGCCCCATTTAACTTCACGCTATTTTCAGTTGGGTTGTGGCTAAAAATTCCCCGGTCCTTTAAATGTTGATTACATGTCAGATTGAATTAGCAAATACATACATAGAATACATAGAAACATCTTCTTTGGTATGTGTGTGTGTGTGTGTGTGTGTGTGTGTGTGTGCGTGCGTGCGTGCGTGCGTGCGTGCGTGCGTGCGTGTGTGTGTGTGTGTGTGTGTGTGTGTGTGTGCGTGCGTGCGTGCGTGCGTGTGTGTGTGTGTGTGTGTGTGTGTGTGTGTGTGTGTGTGTGTTGGGGGGATTTTGAAGTATACCATTAACAAATAAGCATTAAATGCATACAGTAGGCAATATTGAGACCCGAATATGTACATTAACCTGTTCGATAGACTTTTAAATCCCTTTATCACCAAATTCAACAAGTACTGAGGCAAGATGAGAAGGGCGAGCTGAAAAACACAATATACTGTAGGTGTGTAATACTGCAGTTCTCCTACTAAAACTGGAAAATGTCCTGTAGTGATAAAACGGGAATTCTTTTTGGGGAAACTAGATTACACTTGTGGTCAAAAGTTTACATACAATCACCATGGGGATGAATGTGTTTTCTCTATTACACATAGGATCGAAAGTATACACGCAGGGGTAAAATATGCATACACCCCTACTATTATTTGATTTAATATCTCTTAGCAAGTTACATTTGACTAGACATTTTCGATAGCCATCAACAAGCTTGTCTGCGTAGGTTCTCAGTCATCCAGTTCATGGTACTCTTAGGAGATTGAAAAAAGAAGGCAACTGGACTTCTTTAGGTTTTGTGAAGACATTTCACCTCTCATCCAAGAGTCTTCTTTGTTCTAAAACAAAAGATGTAGAGTACCAGGTATTTAACTCTAGTGGGGTTTGTCCTCTTTGGAGGTGGTCCTGAGGGTCGTTGACCCTCTATTGATCATGTGAGTCATCATATGGGTACTTGTGTGAAAAAAGGTGTGGGTCGTTACCACAACCAGGGATCGCTTCCCAGGTGCTTCAATTCATACCACGTCTCAGATGACCTCAATAGGTCACATGATAATTTGGGTGAACCTCTCAAAGTGGTTTCACCATTAACCCCTACTGATGGTGACAACCCACCCATTTTTTCACACATTGGCTCACATGGGGTCAATGACTCTCAGGACCATCTCTAAAGGGGACGAACCCCACAAGGGGATAACTACCCAGGACTCTGCCTTTTGTTTTAGAATTGGAGAAGACCATTGAATCAGAAGTGAAGCATATTCTCTAAAAGGCCCTAAAGGCCCTAACTAAAAGGCCCCAAAGAATATCCACAAGCTTCTTTCATAATTCTGACTGGATATTTGACCACTTTTCCTGGAAGAATTGGTAGAGTTCATTTAAATTGATTGTTTTCCTGGTAGAGACCCAACGTTTAAGTGTTGTTTTCAATAGGGTTGAGGTTGAGCCGTTCCAGAGGCTTAATGTTAATCTGCTTGACAGTTGGTACAGTGATCTTAGGTTTGAAAGCCTCGCCTTTACTCGTCCAAACATACCTCCCATCATTGTGGACTCACACGGTCATATAACTTGTACCAACTAACAAGAAATTAGCTGGTCAAGATAAAATAAATGTCAAGTTAAAAAACATCATAGAACCTCCAACATCACTTATTATAAGATTTAGGTGAGTCTATATATAGTTTAGCCTGTATGCTGTATGTATACTGTAGATTAGAAAGATGCGAAAATAAATTCAAATTTGTGAATTTCTGCACATAATTTTTATTCACCCTGGAAAAAGAACAGTTCAAAGAATTAATTAAAAGCCCAAAATTACCAAGCCTGTGATGACTGTAGGTAAACTTCTGATCACAGATGTAAGGAAGGCCCTGTTCAGGTATTCAAAAGTCATATTCCTTTATTTGTGATGATGAGAGATGAGAGATGAGATAGCCTTTATTTGTCAGTTGCAAGTCTTTTGCCCACAACCGAGATGACAGACCTTGCCGACCGTACATACAATACAAACATCACATTGGGGAGACAGGTCAGGACAGGTAGCGAGGAAAAAAACATCGAAATATGTAACACAAAAGGATAATACAGGAATGCACAGATATCAACACACCATAACACAATAAACACAGACAAGCAACATGGGAAAGTGTTCCAGTGTGTACATCTGATCTGGGACCGCTGCAATCTTCGACTGCGCCTCCAACTGACCCGATGTCCACATCAGAGGGGAGGTAAGCGTTGGAGGTGGCGTTGGGTAGGGAGGGTGATGCGTCAGTGAGTGCTGAGACAGTGTCCTTCGCCCTGCCAGGCTAAGTAAACAGTCTTCCAGCCAACCCAGGTGGCCTTGTATGGAATGGGAAGGAACAGACTCAACACAGTCGTTATCAGGAAGTTTTTGTTCAGCTCCAGCCTTGAGCCCACAGCTGGCGCCGAAGGGGTAGCCGCATTATGATGGTGATTTTTCTTTTTGCAAACAACTCATGAGAATTTCAACCTGTTTTTAACACTCCGACACTGGTCTCGCAATCTCCCGTTGGATAGCTGCGAGTTTCTCCATGATGTTATTAGCCATCGATTCTGTGATCTTGTCACTCTTTTGCTCACAGAGCAGATTCTGAGACCTCAACACCGCAGCCAACTGGGAAAAATACATCCATTCAAAGGTATTTTTACCATCTTGCCAAATGGTTATTCTGAGAGTGTGGGCAAGCATGAAGTTTTTAATGAGAAACTGAAAGGATTGAACAGTTTATGTATTTAGACTAAATAGGAAAATAGGAAATCTTATATTTTATTCTCCAAAAGTTGAATCTGTTCATCTGGACGTAGCGTTTTGTGGGAGAAACGTTTCGTCACTCATCCAAGTGACTTCTTCAGTCTCAGCTGACTGCAGGTTTCCCCAAACCTTATAAACAGTACATTTGCATAATGACTGAAACCAGCCCACTGAAGGAACAATGGGCTGTGAGGTCAGTTCCTTAATCATAATTATGCAAATTCCCATGACCATTGATCAACAATCACTGACCAGAACACACTGATCAAAGACCACTGATCAATGGCCATGAGTCCCATTCACAGAGAGTTGAGGAATGGCTGCAATCACAGCATTGTAAGATGGCGAAAGATGTACCCTTAGGCCCCCTCCTCGATTCAGAGATGGTCTTTCCCTTTTCACGTAAATGGCCTCCTTGACTCCGCGCTCAAACCAGCGTTCTTCCCTGTCCAGGATGTGTACATCCTCATCATTGAAAGAGTGTCCACTGGCCTGTAGGTGTAAATAGACTGCAGAGTCCTGGCCTTTTTGCCCATTGTTCCTTCAGTGGGCTGGTTTCAGTCATTATGCAAATGTACTGTTTATAAGGTTTGGGGAAACCTGCAGTCAGCTGAGACTGAAGAAGTCACTTGGATGAGTGACGAAACGTTTCTCCCACAAAACGCTACGTCCAGATGAACAGATTCAACTTTTGGAGATTTACTTTCCTGGATGATTGAGAATGCATCAAGACTTATATTTTATTCTGAGCTTTTTGCATTTTTAATGTTTTTGGCTGCCTTGCTTGGCCAACTCCCCCCTTGTGAAAAAGATCTGATCTTAATAGGAGTTCCTGGCTAAATAAGGGTTCTTATAAAAGGGAGGAAACCAAATTATACATCACAACTCGCTCAAGAGTGATTCACGAGAACACAAACAATGGCTGACCATCACAGATAATTGTTCCAAATGAAGGAGGAATAGCTTGCAATCGGCTGGGGAAAGTGGAAGGAGTGACACCATCTTGTGGTCAAACAGAAATAACACAAAGTTCTTTATTTCTCAGACCAGTTTTCGTTTTGGTTGACTCACTTTTCCCCTCATGTTATTGGTATAGATGCTAAAAAAATAAAAAATAAAAAGGACAATCATGGCTTATGAGAGCTGTGCCTTTAAAAATGTTTGAGACATGTTAAAAAATGATGTGAAAAAATGGTCCTAACAGCAGTAGAATATGCACTCTAAGGATATTCTTTATCTGAGCTTTTGTAGCAAACCTCTGTGATTCTTTTCAAGGTTTGCCGTTAAGAAGCATCAGTTATTTAACAAGGCTAACACACACTTCAAAGGAACAGGTTTTATCTCTTTTGGTTTATTGCCTCAAATGAGAGATTTAAAACAAACGCTATTTGAGATCAAATCTGTGGAGAAACTTTACAGTAAACTGACTTTTTCAGCCACTGGAAGATGCAAAGAATTTAATTAGTGGGAAAGACGAAAAGACTCTCACAGTCTGCTTGAATTGAAAGTGATGCTGAGAACACAGATAACTAAACGAATAAAAGACCCAATACATAAGTACGAGGGTCAAAGGATTTTACTCTGTGATGAAGAGAAAATTGTAAAAGACGTATTCACTTCTAAAAAACTGATACTATAATTGCTTGTCTGAGACACTGGAAGAAATCATAAAGTGAAGGATGAGGGACTCCTCTGTTGGATATAAATTTACTGTATGATGCATTTTTTATTTAACACAGTTATGATTATGTCCTTCATACCATTTCTATGAGGATGATAAAACTATTCCAGTTAAAATCAATGACTGATCTCATCCATTTATTATTATTATTATTCCATTTTATACGTTCTGCAGCATCTGTGTTCCAAATATAAACAAAGGGTTGTTATGTTTCAGCTCATCATTGATTTTTGCTCAGTCTTCAGTCATAAACAGGCACGTCTTCATGCAGTAAAAGTAAAAAGCTGTAAAAGAATAAGGTTTTTCCCTAAGGAAACAAATTATTATCACTATATACCTCTTAAATAAAGATTAAATAAAAATTGGAATTAAAAAGAAAACATGCTATATAATTTGATAATTTGTGGGTATTTTCTTTAAGCATATCTAAGAGTGGCAGTGCATGCAATATGTTTCCAAAAATTATAACGACACAAAAAAAAGAAATACCCAAACGCACACAAACCACTTTGAACTAAAAAAAAATAAAATAATAGAGTGTAACAGGTTAATGTGCAGAAAATAGAAGGGTTATGTTGCCATCTCTTTATGAAATTCTCCAAATGAGATGAATAATGGGCCTTTATGCACGCACCATTATGAAGTCGTTAAAAAACTTTTGGCAACGTGTCGTGAGTTTATGAGAGCAGTTGAAAACAAAACACTGAAACAATTTGTCCTCTGCTGGGACGCTCACACTTGGACTCGTTTGCCAGCTTTTGCGTGCATTCAGATTCATTATTCACGACTTCGTGGCACCAAAACAAGGCAAAGACTGAGCTTCAAACTGTGGCCTTACACAAAGTACTGCGGTGACTCTTTGAGCCCCCCTCCTCCCCCTAACCAGAATCTTGTTGTCACCTAGTTTTATGTTACCCCAGCAAGCATCTGGAAATTGGGCTGGGGGCAGCTGAATGTTTAAGTATGAGCAGTTTTTTTGCTCCTAAGGCTGAGGGGGGGTTGTGAAGAGTGCTTTAGCAAGATGCTTATTCACTTTCCATCTACAATACATAACAGCAGCTGTTTTCTGTTTAATAACTGCAGACTTTAGCATGTTAGTGGTGCTAAAACGATCGGACAGAATGATACGTTTTTTTTTTATACTTTTTGAATTTTTGTGTAGCCTCTGCAACATTTTATTCTTAGTGAAAGTTTACACTTCCTGAATTACTTCCATAGGTCAAATAAATGACAGAGGTTGAAACTCTGAGGGGTCGCTTTAAAGTGTTCTAAATGTATCCACAGTGCATGAAGTCCCCTGGGTGGTCGAGTGAGCCCCAAAAAGAAATGTCAGCGACATATTTCTGTATTGCTAATCCACAGGTGAGTGTGCAACCTAAATGGTCAATTTGTAAAACAGAAATGAGAGAGCTGAACGAAAGAAGCAGTCGCCTCCGGTGCTGCTAACATTCCCTGTCTGGCAAGCACCTGGAGAATATTGAGGATACTGCAGAGGATGTTTTTTGGCAGGGGCCTGCCTAGAAAAATAAACCTACGTCTGACCTCAAGCGCCAGTCGCGGAGTCGCCTGACCTAACCGACTGACACAATGTTCTCCCACAAGTACAAGCATCATGCCTGGGTGGCCGTGGGGGGAAAGGGGAACTCTCTCTGGCCCACTTTCAAAAGAGAAAACAAAAGCCACTAGGAGCTGCAGCCCGACTTTGAATTTATGCTATTTGACTGCGCTGACTGGACTCTGGATGTATTAAAATTAATATTCTTGGCCTTCATGTACTTTCTTTTATGCATGAATAAGAAGATTTTTCAATCTGTTTTGGTTTTTTTGCACATTGTTCTCAGCAGCTGTTTGTTGTGTTTTTCCAAGGTCTTGCCAGCTGAAGAAAAACGCAGCTGGAATTGATTTTTTATTTTATATGATACTTCTGCTTCTTCTGAGCGTTGTTGCTCTTCCTTGACCCTCCTGTCCTCCCTCCCCTCCCTCCCTCCGTGCTCTCTTGCTCTCGCACCCTGACTCTTTTCCTGCAAGTGTGATCGCTTCTGTAATGAGGGCTCTTTGATGTGGAGTGGATCTAGGGTAAGCTGAGTGCTTAGTTGAGTGGGAGGCAAGGAATGTGAGGCAGGTAGTCTACACCACAGTCGTGTTGATTAGAACTCATCTTCTCTCCCCTCAGACCTGCTCAACAATCCTGAATACAAATGTTTCTCTCTGGGTTTCCACGCTGTCTGTGCTCCCTGTTTTCAATCAAATATACCTCTCATTAGCACATATTCGTGTCTTTGCAACATACAGCATCCTCACACTTGTTTATTCGAGTCTATTCTTTAAACCCTTTGTCCCAGTTTGACTCCTTTGAAACCAATTCAGGCTCTTCCTCGCAGCCAACTACAAAGCCTGAACCTATGTGAGCTGCTGACAGTCATGTGTCCACAGAGGACACAGAGAGAGAAAAAGACTTTGATTCAGTCCATTGTAGACAGAAAAGATGGGCAGCGCAGGGAGGGAAAACAGGCCCGGCTCTCTGATTTGATGGATGTTTCTGACGTAAACTGGTAAGAAGGTGAGTGCTGCTGCTGCTGGTGCATTTATGTGTGTTTGTCCAAACAAGTGTGTTTCCTTATCCCGCTCCGCATCTGCCTCATACAAAAGATTCAAGCCAAGGCTGCAACATGGTAGTGCTGGAAGGGAAATAGCTTTTCATTTTTGCATCAGTTATTTATTATGTCTTTGGATATGCCGGCAGTGAGAAAGAAAGTTCATCAGCCACTGTTACAGAAGGCAGTATAAGAAACAGACTGTAATCACCTGGTGTTTAGAGAAAGTGAAAGAGGCAAAGGTCGAGGAAGTGGAGCAGCAAGAAGAAGTAAGTGGAGAAAACTGGGGAGTGGGGGTGTTGAAGAGGCTTTTGAAGCTTTGGGTCAAAATGATACTGTTTCTAATCATACTTCTTCTCCATAGATGTGGCTGCACAGGTAAGTCGGTTTTGTGTGTGTGTGTGTGTGTGTGTGTGTGTGTGTGTGTGTGTGTGTGTGTGTGTGTGTTTGCGATGTTGCTAAGGGAGCCAGAAGCAGAGCAAAGGTTAGCAAACCAACGATCATTAGGACATTTTTGATGTGGTCACCATGAGCCCACGAAAGCATTATTTCTATGACATTGTGCAATACAGTTTTCAGTGCATGCAGTTAAAGTGGCGCTATACGCCCGGGAATAGGTTTAAAGTAATTAACTGTTTTTCCATGTTATGACTTCTTTGGTCTGACATCACAGAATGGCACGCACATGCAAACATAGACTTTTTTTTCAGTCTCTCATACTCGCATGTTTCAGATGTTCACTCCTTCTTGCTAAAGCAGCCTTTTTAATTTACTCTTTCAACATATGAACAAACACACACATGCACACTCTCTACAGTCTAATTAAGATAAGCGCCATATTCCTTTTATGAGCCTAAGTGGAGCTACTTCTCAAAGCTGTCAGAGTGTTTCTTGTTGAAGTAGCACCCTCTTGCCATAGCTGATGCGAGTGGCCGTCTTAAGCCCGGACCCGGGTCTCGGGGGACTTCACCTCTCATTCCTCCCTCCACTCCCCAGTTCCAATTCAGTTGCATGCCGGCAATAAAACATTTTATGGCCAGCCTTCCAACTATTCTGAGATAGGATCTCAGTCATCAGCCCTGCTCATAAATATGGCCTACATCATTTATGTTCCCTTGTTAAATTGATCCAGATCTTTTCTTCATCTGTTTCATGGATGTCACTCTACGAGTATGTGCTCAAAGTAAAAAAAGAAAGAAAGAAAAAAAAGGGGGGGGGGTCATATTTGTGACACGGCCAAAATAGATCACAAGCATCATTGCAGACTTAGTTTAATTGCTCCAGCAGTGCTGTCTCTGTTTTTGTCCTCTTTAAGATCTGATCTGGCAGCCAGTCTGTCTTTTCCATCTTTTCCTATTAAATGTCCTGTTTTTTAAAGATGCCCTCTCAAGCATCTGTAGCTTTCACCATCAATATCCTTGGCCCAGGCTGTTTTTCCTCTATCACTGTGTCATCTTGAAAATGGTCTTTTAAACGCTGTCTTTTAAAAGTCAGGGGGAATGATTGGGCTCCTTCTTTTAAAACTGTGGTTTGGTGGTCTGGCACCACCCACACTTACATCCTTGTCTCAACAACCTGAACCCAAACATGCCCCCCACCCTCCCCACCTTTCCTTGAGTGGCAGAGTCTAGGTAATCACTGTAATTTACGCAATCTATACATTAAAAGACCCCAGCATGTTCAAAGCAGAGGAAAGGGACATTTCAGGGGAATCTGACCCAGGATCCAGAACCTGAAATTAAAGAGCTGAGTGTGTGAAGAGGTATGCATGCAACTGCAGGTTTTCTATACATTTTTTTAAAAAAAGGACTGTGTTACATGAAATTCTAAATTAAGATATACTTGCCATTGGAAAGACATGAGAGCTCTTCATAGTCATTATAAATTCAAAAGAAACAATACTACTGTTTCAGTGACAAACAGAGATTATTATTCAGAAGTTGGATTCTTTTTAGATTTGCGAACATTTGTTTTCCTTGTACAGAAAGGATAGAAGGTCTGTTTAAACAGACCACACGATGGAGGAAGGCCACCCTGCTGCACAGGTTTCCGCTGATACATGATCTCAATGTGTGCACAAGTCACCATCTGCTATACTATAAATATCACATACGTGTACACTCACTCTTCAGCAGAAGGCAGGTTAAGTTCCTGTGACTATTTTACTTGGGTTAAATGAAACATGTCAAACTTCCTACCCTTAAAGGTAGCGAATAGTGCAGATATACTCCATACAACACTGAAATAAGACGGATCATGTTGCATGTCAAAGAAATTATTCTCTTGCAGATGTGAGTTGTTTTTGTTGTGCTTTTCTCTGTTTCCCAAAGAGGCTAAAGTACCACTTGATACATGGATGATCCATGCTGAGTCCTAAGCAGCTACCAGGTGGTTACACTAATTTGACTTTCCCAGCTAGACTTTCTCTCTGGGGCAAACCCATAACAAATGAATCCTCAGACATGCTCACACAAGTTTTCCTGCTCTTGCACATGCCACTGGTATTTCCAGTTCATGTGGTGTGGGCTACATCATGTGAGGCCTCTCTACCCAGATTGCTTTTATGATTTTATTGCAGTCTTGATTAGGCACATGTGACTAACTGCAAACCCCTGTTGGCAACGCATGAGCGGTTGGCAGAAAGCAGTGATCTTCCAGAAGAATTGTAACAACGCTGCGTTCAAGAAGGCGGGAGCTGTTCACCGGGAATTTGATGCTTCTGGCCGTGCGGAACAAAGTTGGCCCAGCTCACCTCATTTCACACATTAACTGTTGTGTTTGCATAGAAGAAAGGAGACATTTTCATTCTGCAGGCGGGCTCCACTACCTCACAGAAGAAAAATGCTAACCCTGCTTCATTTGCCGCAGAAAAACGGGCCAAGTTGACTTAGCGAGAGAGGGAAAATATTGGGGTCTTTTAAATGCAAAAATTCAGGGGAGGGAAATGGAAATGTGACCGTTTTCCTGACATAAAAAACAGAGCACATCAAGACTCAATTATGATGTTCTCAAGACTAAGCTGGACTTTGTTCCCTTTCATTCTTTTTTGAGTGTTTGTCCAAGAGATTGGTGGGGGGGACAAAATTGAAAAAGACAGTTATGATTTGTAAAATGATGGATGCCAGCATAAATTGATAGTTTTGGGAGTTTTTTTCCCCCTTCTGTTAAAGGGACTGCAGCTTAAAAAGACCCAGGAGGCACACACCACATCAAATAATAAATGGGATCTCTATCACAATCACACACAAAACAGGGGAGCCAGGGAAAGGTACTGCAGAAGGGAGGGAAAAAAAGGTGTAACATTTAAAATCATAAAAATAAGAAAAATAAAATGGGGTTTGTGCATTTTCAAGAATTATTCTATGATGCTGCGCAGCTCCTGTGTGGTCCTCTTTTTCTGCCTCTCTCCCTTGCTCTTCCTCCTTCTCTCACACTCACTCTTCCCTCTTTTGTGGCTCTAAGCCTATGAGCTGGCTTGGGCCCTTCCTTACTACACACACCCAGCGGGGCTTTATAAAGGCAGGGCCGGAGGTCTCGGCAGCCACACTCTCTGCCTGCGCCTCCTCTGCTTTTACGTCTGCACTGAAAGCCGGCTGTGTCAATTTCTCCAGCTTCCAGGTCGTGTGGAACAAAGATGCTGACACCACATTACAGGGTCCCCAGTCTCCTGGTTATCCTGCTGGGCCCCATCCTGATGGCTGCCAGCCGGGCTGCTATGGACAGCCAAGGTGAGGAGACGTCAGAGTTATTATTGCTGCCTGAGGTTGGGATATTAGTAGCACTTTGTGGGGAGGAAAATGGACACACAGACTCGAGCAGGTAACCTCAAACTGGGACTGGGTATGTGAGTAAAGACAGACTGCTTTTGAAAACGCAGGTGTGTGGGTGCCAGTAGCTGAAGATGAACATAAGCTTGTGTCAGTGTATTTTTGTCCGTGTCTACCTGTTTGTGTAAACTTTGGGATGGACTGTTTGTCTTTCCTTGTTTTGGTGTGTGACCAAAGGAATTTTCTTTTTTCACTTTGTTTTTCCCCCTAGAGCTTCACCGGGAGCATGAATGGATAGATATCAAAGTGCCCTCAAGGCTGTTTTTTTCACTTTGACACCTTTTAAGAAACCTGTTTTTCTTGTCTGAACCAAGGCAAAGTACATGTGCATATGTCAGGGCATTAATGGTAAAGAGAGAAAAATGTGTGCTCACACGCACACACATGAATTCGTATGAAGTTCTGCACATGGAAACGCCCCACGCACAAACCATAAACAGTCAGCCCCACACGCATGCCTGCTTCTCTACCTGTAAATCTTTGAGATCTACTCATATCCAAGGCTGCATTTACATCTCATTTATTTTTTCTCCATGCATGTTTCTATGGAGCAGCCCTGTATGAGCTTGAGAAAGAGCCGGCATATTGGGATGCACAAGCGAGGGCGACGCTGGATGCTGCGCTCAGACTCCGTGCTCGGGAGCACCAGGCCAAGAACGTCATCCTGTTCCTCGGTGACGGTAAGTTCCTGAGAAATCCATTTTAACCAGCATTCAGTGCTGGCACAGCTGTGGCTAAAGATTCAGTAGAAAAGGCACTACTTTCCCCTTCACTGACAAACAGTATTTTGAAATAATTATAAAACTGTTTTCAAAGTTGGCAAGCAATGTGAGGTTTTGAGGGGTTTTTTGCCAAGACTAAACAGAAGGATCAAATATGGTTCAGATATTTGGGAAAATTAAGCTTGACCGCAGTGCTTTGCAACTTTATGGGCAAAATATGGAACAAATAGGTGGAAAAAAATACTTGTACAGACATATGTTGGTGTAGCATTATGATAGACATTTAAAGTTTAAATGGCTGATTTTTATTTTTTAACACTACCTGCGCTGACAGGTCCGAGGCTGTGTTGTCTTGCAGTGAGATGTTGGCAGCAGATCCTTTCATTCCTGTGGGTTGAAAGGTGAGGCTTCTGATAATCAGGCTTGCTCTGGTCTGCCCCAGAGATGCTCCGTCAGGTTTTGGATCACGGGAGGTTGGAAGCCTTTGGCTCTTTGCTGTGCTCCACAACCTGTTCCGGAACTTTTTCTTTGCAGTGTGGATTCTGATGTCAATGGCTGTCAGATTGCTGGGCTTGTCACGCTGGTCAGAGACCAACCAACTGCAGGTGGGGGTGTGGATGGCCTGCTAGTGGTTTTAATGTTGATGTGTGATCAGTGTACAGGGTGCAGTGAAAATTTTTTTATCTCATTAACTCATTTAAAGCACTGGGCCACTTTTAAAACTATATTTTTTATAAATCCTCCATTGTGTTAGTAACTCTGTTTTACTCTATTTTAAGGAAAAGAACAAAATCACTGAGATCCACCAAAATAACTGGTATTGGGTTTGGCAAAAAAAAAAAAAAAAAAACCTTTCCAGTGCACTGTGACCAGGCACACATGTGTCACAGTTTAGCGCCTTTGCCTTTTCATGGATAGGATGCAATAGTAGAGGCCTGTGTTGGCAGCCAGACACCACCTTGCTGTTGTTTCTTTTTCTTTTAATAGTGCAAAAATTAGAAATGTTATAATTTCTAGCTTGACCTCATAATGGCAGCATTGTCACATGGTTAGAATATTCAAACCCAGAAACCATTAAACAGAAATGTATTTATTAGGCTTATTCTGTGTTCCATTTACCCTGGATGTTAGATGGTGGAGCTTAGAGTGACTCCCACTTCCGAGTTGAGCATTTCCAGTAGAAAAGTCACAAAATCAAGGAAAAACAGCATTTGCTTTGTTCCTTAGCAAGGTAGAACCATTCATGTATCTGGTGTGTGACCCTTTCAGCCATGGTGTGCTCTTCTGCAAAAAGCGTGATATTCTGCTTTTTGCAGAAGACCACATGAGGTGCAACTCCAATCAGCTGCCAACTGGAAACTGAGGCTACAGTCTTTACATGCTATGCAATATTTGACAACACAAGGTTGGAAATATGCTGCCTGTCTGATGAGTTTCAATTTCTGCTGCAACATTCAGATGATAGGTCAGAATTTGGCATAAACGACATGAAAGCATGAATGCATCCTGCTTTGTATCAACAGTTCAGGATGCTGGTGATGGAGTAATGGTGTGGGGGATATTTTCTTGCCACTGTTGTCACACAGTTTAAGTACCAGAACCCAAATACAATGATACAAAACTGTGTAAGTGGTTTATACTGTACTGCATTTACCTGTGAAGACAGATGTCAGAGGTGGAAGCTGCGTTCCAGTAATAATTTCGGAAAAGCAAGGAAAAACAGGATTTGTTTACTGTGTGTAAACACAAGATTTGTTTACTGTGTGTACTTGTTTTTTGCCCTGAAACACACTACCCCAGCACATTCGAGTATGCATGTGGTTTATGTAGTGAGCTACAAATACACAGCAGTGATCCTACAGATCACAAGTTTTACAGTTTTACTAATGTTCCCACTTCCGCCATCTTGGATCGTTAAATCAGGGTTAGTCGTGCCGTCTTGACTTTCTCAGTTGAAAGTCTGATTTGAGGAAGCATTCCAGTTGAAGATTGTGACTGGGAACTTGGAAATTCCACTTTCCAACTTCAAATGGAATTGCCATTATTGACATAGCAGCATAGCGCTGCTTCATCTGAGATTAATGCAGTTTAATCCTAAGAAAAATAAATAAATTGGTTAAAAAGGTCAAAAAGAAACAAAGGTGTTGTGTATTTTTTTTCTCTCACACAGCTCTTACAGAGCCATTTGTTCTTTTCTTTTAGAGTGCATTGTTTTACACACAGGTTTTTCTTGTTAGCAGTTGTCTTTTAGTCATGCTGCTATAACTTCACAGTGGGGGCGCCACCTTAAAGATCCACTATTGAGATAACAAAGTGTCCTTCTTTAGCACTGGAGTCTGACACTGGAATGTCTACGGACAGCTATTGACATTTGAGAATAATTTCCATCTGCATTAGATTTGGCTGGAAATTGTTCTGCCATTAATTGTTAGTTTTATGACTGGTGAGGGATTAAATGAGTTTTGGTAAGAGAAGCTGATTAAAGGCACAAAGATGTGAGAATGTTTTTCGTGTTAAAGACAAACAATATCTGCTTTAGATCATACCCATCAAGTCGCATTTCTGGGTGGTCGGTGAGCTGAGTTTTCTTTACACATCTCTCCTTCCCTGCTTTGCTCTAAGCCTGTTCTTAATTTTATGAGTGTGACTTGTAAGTGAGACTTAAATGCACCACTGTAGGGTTTTTAAATACAATGGTAAAGGGCTTACAGCAGCACAGGAAAAACTGTAGGCATCATAGCAAGAACAGCCAACAAATCGGTTGCTTAGTTAAGGAGGTGCAATGCTTCGGCCTTCTCCGGGAGTGTTCATATATGCATGGGTCATGGGTCAATCCTGTTTTTGACATTGCGTGTTAAATCACAACCTGATTTCAAACAGAATCTAACAAAAACGTTCTTACCCCTGGAAAAAGCTCTAAGATATTAAGAGAATATGCCAAATGAGATACAGGATGGCAAAAAACGTATCTTAAAATGAGATCTTTTGAGTTATTTTTCATTGGAACAGTAAAGTACCACAACAAAGAATAAATACACATATGAGGAACAGGTATCACTGCTTTAGAGTTTTCTAGTGTTGCATGCAAAACTCTTTGTTAGTCTCCTCTTGGCATTTTCTTAAACATTGGTAACTTAGAATCAAAGTCTCAGAGAAATGTATAAATGTATCCATCACCTTTGTGTGCCATGAACAATTAAGGCAGTTCTAAAGAAATAACAGGGGGAGTTGAGCCCCGTACTAGCAAGGTGGACCTTATAAAATGTCCAGTGAACGTGTATAATGTAGACTGACCACGTCAGTGACCTTTGGTTGTCAATCACTATCTCGCAGGAATGGGCGTGTCCACAGTGTCAGCAGCTCGAATCCTGCGAGGTCAGATGGATGGTGGATCTGGAGAAGAGACGATACTAGCCATGGACACCTTTCCATACGTGGCCCTCTCTAAGGTGACAAAACAGCACTGCTGACCTGCAGGTCATCAGTTATTATTCATCAATGAATTATTTATGCCTAGAAAGAAATTCAAAACAGCCAGTAAAGTGTCATCCTATAACCTCAGCTGCACTTCAAATGTATTTTACATTTAGTATTTTATTAATAGTTCTTTTAAGTTCCTTTCTCCACTCATGAGAAGTAGGAAGTAACTTTTCCAATGTGTGCTCTTGTTCTGCTGTGGCCTGATGAATACAACTGTATCCACTCACATTACATCTAATGCTCTTTTTAAATCTTTTTTTCTCTAGAGTTGGTCAGTTGGTTGCTCGGAAATATGCTTTTATGTAATCCCTTGGAAGGTTGGAATACACATTAACCAGTAAATAGCTCTGTATTTTCAAACCTGCGGTAAAACATTTCTTACTGTGTTTAAAAATTATTGCATTTTACTGTTACATTATCCTAAAAAAAGGTATTCCTCTTGGTGAAGAAAGTGACAAAGCAGGGGGGAATTTTCACACAAATTTCAAAATACATTCCAGGTTAGCAACAGCTCACAGAAACTTTCTCTGTGACCTTTGAGTTTTTTCCCCACTCTCACTCACATTCTTGTAAAGTGTGCGTATGTATTTGAGTGTGTGTTTATGGTAGAAATGCAGTAGCCTGGTAAATCAGTACAGAAAGACGTGAAGTAGAACTATCATAGAGACAAAGACAGATGCACTGCAGGTGAATCCCCCTTTATAAGGAAGGGTGGATCAGGGGCTTGAACGTGTCTTTTTATTCACATGCTTCGTTCCCTTAACACGACACATGCCACTCAAACGCTCATGTGAAAAAAGAAATCCTAATACAATCAACAGCTGAAGTGAAAATGCTGACACTGTGGTAGAAAATGTGAACACAGATTTAAACTCATCATCCTGGATTGAACATAATCCCTAAATCACTGTGTGGTTGAAAGAAGGAATCAGTGTTTAGTGTCTTTGGTGCCTCTGATATCCCAACCTATAATCAAAAGAGAACATATCTGATATAACACATTCTAGCTGGCTCCATCTTTTAGATCATCCCCAGAAAGTTTTGCAGCTTAAGTGACAATCATTTCTATTTAACACATTAGAACATGGAGCACATTCAAGCAATCTCAGTGGAGAAGCAAAAAGGCTACTTTCAATATGCAGTGAATGCATAAAATATCTCAGCTCCCCAACTGTGCATGTGCAGATTTCACTTGTAATATTTTAAAATAATGACCTGGTTCATCTGTGTTTGATGCTGTCCTGATTTTAATGCTGTTTCTGTTTCTACTCTCTAGACCTACAGTGTGGACAAGCAGGTAGCAGACAGTGCCAGCACTGCTACAGCCTACCACTGCGGTGTGAAGGCCAATGCAAAGACAGTAGGACTCAGCGCTAAAGCGGTGCCCTACGAGTGTAACACCACCTTCGGTAATGAGGTCTACTCAGTTCTGCGGCGCGCTAAAGCACAAGGTAAAGACAGTTGATTGCTTGGTCAAGTATTGAGTGTGGTGTGTAAAGGATGGGTCAACCAGTTTGTTTTCTTATCTTAAGATATGTAATGCTTTAAAATAAAATATGTGGAATAAAGCAATAATCTGATAAGCTACTTCAGTGTTGCTTGCCAATTACGGTTCAACGTTCACAAAATATGTATACAGTTAGGACAACCACCCACGCTGATCTGCCTTGACTTTTGTGCCTGTGGTCACTTTACGACATGCAATTTGTGCGGGGTTGTCTGTCAAGGCATGTGCATGTTTCACAGTTGTTTCCATCGTGTGACAACATTAGACTGAGTTTGCTGTATTTTTGTCGCGTATATGTTTATTTGCATCATGTGTTGATGTACTAAATCGTTTAGTGCCACCCTGGCTGCGGGGTAAGACCCTGGCAAACCAAATATGGCTGAGGTAACACAGACCACTGATGTTTTCTTCATCTTCTGAATTACACTTAGTCTAGCTGCTCAACTAGCACCAAACTGACTTGGGAGACCCTGCTGGGGGCAAATTGCCTCCAATAACATAACTGCTGAAGATCACTAGGGCACAGAAACCACCCCACCATGACAAGGTTGAGAATCATTAAGTGGACTGTTCTTTTATGGCTATTTTTTTCTATAGTTATCAAAAAATAAATAAACATGGAGCTACCAGAACCTGCCCACAGAGATACTGTATTGTACTGTGTTATTAATTCCAATGTATTAGAATTAGCTGTTATTCACCAAGATCAAATGATTTTTATTTATTTATTTATTTATTTTACAAATGACAACAGTAACTACAACAAATTCTAGGAGCGTGACTGCATGAAAACTCTCAGTCTCACCTCCCTCTATCAAAAACATCTCACCATTGTCCCCAATAAAACAGACAGTTCTTAGAACTGGAGTTCTCTGGCACAGAAGAAGAAGTAAACCAAATGTAAACTTCTTCACGCTGGATGTATTGTTTACATTTTTCATTTGCAGTTTTCTGTTGTTTTCCAGGTAAATCAGTAGGAATAGTGACCACCACCCGTGTCCAACATGCTTCCCCAGCAGCCGCCTACGCCCACTCTGTCAGCCGCAGCTGGTACAGTGATGCAGATCTGCCTTCCAGTGCTCGCGAACATGGTTGTGTCGACATTGCCACCCAGCTAGTCACCAATGTTGACATTGATGTAAGAACGAAAAATTGTTTGGCTCTTTTTAATCAACAAATAAGATAAAATACATCAACATTAGTGCACCTATTATATAATAGGGTTTATTTAAATAGTTTTATAAACTGGTAGGGACCAGATGATTTTTTTTATTATGCCCTGATGTGTAAAATCTTAGAATTGAAAGAGGTTGTACTCTACTTTTGTCCTATAATTGGGTAGGAAGTGTCTGGTTGAGCTGGTCTGGTCTGTCTAGACTTTCACTAGATAGATCAGGCTGCACCCACCTGTTAAACAGGTGCAGGGTCACCAGGACATGCAGAACTTCCTGACAAACACCTGGCCACCTCGTGCCTCCTTTTCTCCTTTGACAAACCCATTACAGAGGACCAAACTTTTGAGTTCTGTATGTCCGTTCAGCCACAGTCTATACTTTATTTGTAGGCAATTCCTCTCAGAAGTGGAAGTCACGGTGTGTGTGTGTGTGTGTGTGTGTGTGTGTGTGTGTGTGTGTGTGTGTGTGTGTGTGTGTGTGTGTGTGTGTGTGTGTGTGTGTGTGTGTGTGTGTGTGTCTAATTTCATATGACTCTCCTTGATGAGAGCAGTACACAAATACTTTAAACCAAAGATTGGTTGTTTTGCTGCACCACCTTCCATAAAATTGCAAAAAATAAATAAATAAAGGAATTGACCTTGTTGGCCTATGTTTAATGTCCATGTACAAATGAGTACTCTGTGTTCCCAGTTATCTTCCATTGTGATTCCCAGAGTTCATGACTTTATCGTTTAATTTCAATTATCCTGTCAGATTATAATTAACTATAAATTTAAGGTCAATACAAAGAAATATGTGGAAAATTAGAAAACCCAAACATCTCAACGGTTCTGCTTGTTGTTGTTTTTTAAAGGTGATTCTTGGTGGAGGCAGGATGTACATGACTCCAAAAGGCACCCCAGACCCAGAGTACCCTACCTCCAACTCCCGCAAGGGGGACCGCAAAGACAGGAGGAACCTCATTGATGTCTGGCTGAAGGCTAAACCAGTAGGATTATTGACAATTATTGTGAGAATATTTCCTCATTTCCACCACTACAGCTCACAGATTCACGTTTCCTCTGGTTTGTGTTTCAGAACAAGAAATCACGCTATGTTTGGCACAGGAAGGAGTTTGATGAGATAAATGTTAAAAATACTGACCGTCTCATGGGTGGGTAACAAATATTGGGTCTGCTAATGAGCAGATACAGACTTACTGCAGTATATTAAATATATTAACACTGGTAGAAAGGTAGGGAAAAGACATTTAGTCATAAACCTGTTTACATATATCTGAGTTATGAAATGTTATAAATGCCTTAGAAAGAAGAGGAGTTCACTTAACTCAACTTTAATCTTTATAGCCATGTAAGTACTTATGATGTTGACTGGTATCATCTCTTACTGCTCTTGTGATAAAACCGTCTAGGGTGGAGTCATGCTGTTATGGTGTGCATGACAGCAATACAGCTGCCAATAGCTCAGAGATGTTATCATCTTGTTATCAGTGTTGTGCATATTACCCACTTGTATGATAAATTTGGAAAATTAAAAGTGTTCTTACTGTTAAAACAAGCCATCACAGAGAAATGTGGAAGGCTTTACTTGCAGTTGGCAATTATGTATGTATTAACTGCCTTAACACGATTCAAAATGTTTTTAAAATATAACTTAAATGAGCAAATGAACCAATTTTTAGATATTAATGATCTAAGATTGCAGCGCTGATTTTTACTCTACAGATGGGGTCAGAAGGTTTTAGCTGTTCAACTCTAACATATTTTGAAATTGACTTTCACTTTCCATCTTTTTTTGGGTTTTGTTGTTCTAACTGACAGTTTGGATTAACCACAACATTGCTGTGTGCTGCTGCATATTTTTTATTCATTTTGGTCCAACATTAACATTTTCTTCTTGTTTGTTCGTGCTTCTAGGTCTGTTTGAGCCCAAAGACATGAGATTTGAGGTTTTCCGGAATAGCACACGTGATCCATCCATTGTGGAGATGACAGAAAAGGCTATTCAAATACTGAAGAAAAATCCCAAAGGATACTTCCTGTTTGTGGAAGATGAGTGCAATGAAACTATTTTCTAATCTAAAATCTAAGCAAGCACATTCATTTAATTATTTATCTTGTGAATCCGGTTTAATGAGGTTTACATTAAATATTCATTCTTTAAGATTCAAGATAATGAAATAAATATCAAATGTCTAAATCTCTTTTCTGTTATCTGTTACGAGGGAGAATCGATCACGGTCACCATGACGGCATTGCCAAACTGGCGCTGACAGAAGCTGTGATGTTTGACCGTGCCATTCATCGTGCTGCGCAGCTCACCAGAGAATCAGACACGCTGACTGTGGTCACTGCTGACCACTCTCATGTCTTCACCTTTGGTGGCAACACGCCTCGAGGAAACCCCATCTTTGGTATGACTCAAAGCACATGAAGGCATTCTGGGTTAAAACTAGCACGAAAATCATGCTCTGATGTGTGAAATTAAAAGTACAAGAGGGGAGAAAGGGGGTAAAACAAAAAATGGTGCAGACAGACCATTTGTGAAGAATACTGGAACTAGCCTCACCCTTACCTACATTCTTTTTATTTTTATTATTCAGGATTAGCCCCAAAGAAAGCTGACGACCAGATGCCTTTCACCAGCATCCTGTATGCCAATGGCCCCGGTTACGTCCATATAAATGGAACTAGAGAAAACATCACTTTGGTGGATTACTGTAAGTACAGATTGATGTCTTTCAGCTGTGGCACTCGCCTGTGCTGATGTGTACACTGACACCTTGAAGCGATGCGGTTATGGTTGGCTTGTGCATGTTTTTCTGGAGAGCAGAGATAAACTACGATGGTCCTTTTATTTACAGATTCATGGTTCTGTCTTCTGTTTAGTTCTTTGCACAGGCTTCCTTGTCATTGTACAAGTGCACTTTGAAAGGTTAACAGCAATGATCCTTGTTCTACACTGTGTATTTTTGTCATTGCATAGGTGTGTGTAGCTTTAGGTGAAAAAAATGCCTTTTCTTTTTAATATACTTTTTCTGGGAACCAGTGTACACTCAACCCACCTGGAACCTATCCCCTGCAAGTCAACATCTGTATGATGTATGTAAGACTATGAGGCCAAAATGTGATTGCAACAGTTTTTGTGAGATGTAGAGATAAAAGAGAATAAAGGTTTGATCTTTGATTAATGCTTAAAAAGGCCCCTTTAGCCAGACCAAACCAAAGACTGCACTCATTTTCCAAATGCATTATTATCTCACATTTCGGTTTGTTTGTTTTTTTTGACATACTTTGCTTGCCATTAGTCACTGAATCAAAGGGATTTAGATTCCTTCTGGTTTGTGAAAATTATATTATTAAGTTTAATTAAATAAATTATAGAGGATTTGAAAAACACAGCTGTTTAGGCAACACTGCCACAGAAGCGTACATGAGGAAAGTGTGGTAACAGTGCAATCTAATGTATGTCTCACATACATTAGACATACACATACATCTATTTAGCCTGAAAGGTGTTTGGTGACTGGCTACACACTCTTTTTGTTTAGATGATGAGGAGTACATGCAGCAGGCTGCTGTGCCACTGGATGCTGAGACACATGGCGGGGAGGATGTGGCCATCTATGCCAAAGGACCAATGGCTCACCTGTTCCACGGTGTGAAGGAGCAGAATTATGTGGCACATGTCATGGCCTACGCTGCATGTTTGGAGCCTTACACAAACTGTCCTCCTCACATTCACCGTCACAATCATTCCTCCTCTGGCTCTGTGAACACACCTTCCAGCCTCTTGTTTTTCCTTCTCTGTGTTCTCTTGTTGTTCAGATGACCCTTCCCAATCCTGTACACGTGTTACTTTGTATAAATGTAGCAATATGCACTAAATACTTGCAGGGTACACATGTGCACTCTATGCGCACAGGCTGTCAACTTAGAATCCAGGGATAAACGTACTGTATTTCTTAAGAGAAAAAAAGATTCTCTGTGTGTCCATATTTACATGCACAGTTAACCTAACATGCATGCAAACACAGGCTTAACTTGCATGTGTTAACTCTATTCAGGTGCATACCAACAGTTATGCAGGAACTTCAAGCTACTACATATGCAAATCAGCAGTAATTCATATGTAAACAGCTCTCCAAGTGTTTCCACTGCAGAGCCATCAAAACTTGCTGTATTTTATTAAAGCCATCTTCAGCATATACGTACGTATGTGACCTCTAACATGCACTAACTTTTTTCATTATCAAGTGTGAGTTTTGCCCATTTTGTTTTTTCTCCAGTTAAATACATTCAATGTAATCTAAAGCTTGGACAGCATAAACTGAAGCAAACAGACTTGAGTTCATTTTTTATCTATTGGCCACTTATGCAGGGCACAGAGCAGTTACATGATCATCACTGTCCTGGTGAAATAAAATACTATAACGTAATCCTGAACTATGAGCAGTCATGACATGGCGAGTACCAGCGTTATCAGACCTTAGAAGAAATCAGAAAGAATGTGTTAAAATACTAGCCCTTCATTATGTGTCTTGACCTTAATAGTTCCTAACCTTTTATGTTTTTCTGTTAAATTGCCTGTCACTTGATACCGTAATCTATTTGATTGAAAATGAATGTATTTTATAAGCAAGTTGCATATGTATTTTCATACTATTTCTTTTCCTACAGATGTGTAGGCATAGAACATCTGATTTTCTTTGTAAAATCATTCTCCATTTGATAGAAATTATTTTGGGTAATGCCTGACTTTATGGGTCATTTCATTTAATAAAGATTGCCAAGAAAGAGCATATGTGTTTTTACATTTTCTGGATGGGCTATGTTCAAAAGTAAGTGTATGACAATGTCACCCCAACATTTAAGAAAACATTTAGATACTGATGTTAACCTTTTGAATGTGGAAACTGAAACTCCCGTTTAGCCTTCCAACAGAGTCTGTGAAATAATGATAAAATAAAATAAATAATAATAAAATTATCAGGCTCACTTACATGGATTTCCCTGTAAGGAATGAAATTTTGACAATGCAAAAGTGTATCTTTCAAAAATCTTCCTGTATTAATAAAACTGTTTTCTGCAATAAGCCCAAACCTGGTCCAAACCACCAAAGCCAGTGGATATAAAAGAATGAACATTTTTAAACCACTTTTCTGAAAACACCACACATATGTGCGGTCAAAGCCACCTATACACACACACACACACTCATGGGTCAGTTAATTGTACCACAAATTAAAATAAACAGCCAATTTGTGAAAATTGGACCACTTGACCATAAAGTGCAATAAACAGATTTTTTTGCACTGCAATGTAAAAGTGTGTAAGAGTGAAAAACAAAAATTAATCTGTAAATTTTATCCATTTTGTACTGATTTATGGTACTACAGACAAGAGTGATTAAAGCTATTGCTGGTAAACATTTACCAGATAGTGCTTTTTATTGCAGCTGTCTGTACTCGGGCCGACATACAACTAATAAACACAAACATTTAAATAAAAAAATAAAATTAAAAAAGGGTGTTATGGTCCGGGTGAGCTGCTGGAATTTTCCACTGGGTTCCAGATTCACCTGTATCGACCCCGGGGCAGGGCTATAATTCAGTCACCTGTGTAACCACCTGGAGCTGGTCTAAAGCAATCAGTCTCAGACATTTAAGACCCACGTTGACTCCTTCTCACCGCCAGTTTGTCAACTAACCTAAATTTCTGGTCACGTCATGGTTCATCCCTCAGGTTCCCAGCCATACTCCCAGCTCCCCATTTTTGGGAAAGCTTCCAGCTTACACCTGCCTGCCCTCCTGGCACCTTTTGCTAGTGGGATCTCTGGAACTCAGTTCAGCCATTCACTCTGCTCAGTTCACCCGGAGCTACACCTTCTCTCCTCCGAGCAACACCAGCTCCACCTGCAACTGCCATCACACTCGTTTCCAGCCTCTACCCAGTCCACCTCATTAGTTCCCCCCAGGCCCGTACCCCTCACCCTGCTTAGTTTTGTATTGTATATATTATAGTTGCCACGTTTCTATGCCAAGCTGTCATGCTAAATGCAAGTTTTTCATGGCTAATTACGTTGAGTTTGTCACTAAGCTAAATAAAGCTTATAAAACTTCTTCTGTTGTCGTCACACTCGGTTCGGCACTTGGGTCCAGTTTCAGTACAGGCCTCCAGGCGCCCTTTGACAAAGGGACCCATCAGATGGTTAATAAGCTCTCTAGTAATTGATTTAATTAAGCTTTTTTCACATCCTCATTGCAAATTTATTGCACTGCTTCATATTATATATATATATATAAAACAAGTATCTAGCTAGCTGCCCACTATCTATGTATGATGCACAAAAGGACTCAATCTGGGTAATGACACTGATAGAAGGGATGAAATTAACTGTTAGGTACAAAGCTAACAGCAGCAATTGTACTAAACTCCATTCTGTTTCACATTCTGCAAAGAACCCAATAACTTTGTTTTAGCATTATCTTGTGAGCTACGGTTGTAATTTCACCGTGGTCCATTAATGATTACTTCTACAAAGCAAACTTAGAGTCTCTTAAGTATTTTGTACTGCCGTTGCGTAGTTTACTGCCTCTTCTCCCGTGTCCATGTGTGTGAGAGATTGCA
Source organism: Oreochromis aureus (assembly GCF_013358895.1). Taxonomy (NCBI): domain Eukaryota; kingdom Metazoa; phylum Chordata; class Actinopteri; order Cichliformes; family Cichlidae; genus Oreochromis; species Oreochromis aureus. The sequence continues at coordinate 35,786,659 of NC_052956.1, read as the reverse complement.
TGAAACCTTTTCCCCCAGTTGCAAGTTCCTTCGTGTGCCCTTTGCTCCTTGGCTGAATATATAAAGGTGTTCAGAGTGAGGAAAAAGTGCTCTTGTTCTCTCTTTGGATTCACATAGAGTCTAGACCATGGCCAACGGACAATATCTATTTTTTGTTGGATTACTGATTTCCATTTTGGTGCAGTGGACTTTGTGTGTTAACAGTAAGAATTTATTACATTTTGTTCATGAGAGTGTCTTCAGAAACTTAGAACATTGCTTTCAGCTTGCAACACAATTTCAATCTTAAAGGAAAGACAGTGGCAGACATGCAATGCACATTCGGTGTTGCAAAAACTGACTATTATGCAGTTTAATTGATTAAAAAAACATAGTAACACATTTGAATGGCTCAAACCACCATCACATTTATTTTGTCTCGCTTATAGGGGATGAGCTCGACCCGCTCTACTGGAACAATAAAGGAAGGAATGCTCTCCACACAGCCCTAAATAAACCACGTAATTCACACCAAGCCAAGAATGTCATCCTCTTCCTGGGAGATGGTAAGTCTAAGAAAGAAAATTTCCCACCATTTAAGAAGTTTCTTTAAACGATCAAGTATTTCCTCTTGTACCTCAGTTCATTTATTCAGGTGAAAGACATTTTGACTCTCTCCATCACTGTGGTGTAACTCACCAAAACATAATAAGGTCTTTCAAAGCCGCAGATTTTGGTACCACAAAAATCATGGTAGGAGATGAACACCGACATATGATCATCTGCTGGGAAAGCCAGGCATAACAAAGTGAACTGAGGCTCAGCAAAGCCCACAGTGCATGTGGAGTTCCAATCGGGCTAATACCAAAAAAGGGTAAATCAGAAACAGTTGGAAGTCATCTACCATGTCTATACCTTCAACAGATATTAATAACGGGTTCGTTCAGTTTGCTTCAATAATTACATTTAACCAAAACCAAAAGCAGATGAAATACTTTCCACTGTTGTAACAACAAGAGAAACCAATTTCTCTATCCTATCATGGAAATAAAGCCTTACATGAATTCATACATTTGCTGCTAGTTAACCTCTGACCCAACGTCACTGTTTAGTAGCTTCTCTGTAGAGATCACAAATTTATATCTTGATTATGGATTTACGAGCTTCAGCTCTTGCTAACATTGATGCTGTCTTCGGCACATTTGAGGTTTATGACTGATAAGTAATATATAACAGCTCAATAAATGCTGCGTTCATGAGAATAAATGGCAAAGTTCTTTTAGTTAATGACCCATTGGTGACACATTAGAAGATTTTAAGGTTTATATCTGATGACCAGAATGTCCTTTACCAAGCTTCACAGCCAGGGGGAAATTTATGGCATGATTAATTTGACTTATACGGGGTTCCTACACATATTAAAGCGCAGTCATTTGAATTTGTAAGGAAAGTGAACAGAAACCCTTGAGTTTTCATGAATTATGATCATGTTCACACAATTGTTCAAAAATAATAAATTGCATGAATATATGAAATCTTCCTCTCAGTGATTGAGTTGTCTCATTGTGTCCTCATTTTTTATAGATCAAGGCCTGAGTAACCCAAGCTTAAGTGTTCATTAAGGTGTTTGTCACATAGATATAAAATAAGCTCAGAGATTAAGCGGGTGTTATAGACAGGGTGATTAGTTTATGTAAAAATGTAGTTTGTTGTTGTTCTGGTTTACGTGCTGAAAATGGTTTTATGTTCAATGTGTTAGACTTGTACATAGTTAACCATATATGATCAAATAATGCTGAATCCTGGATATGGATTTGTAAGCAATGAAATTTGAAATAAGGGGGTAGGAACAAGAAAAGTGTAAACTTCATCCTACTCCTTTTCGAGCACACGCATTCTGTAGACATAGATATATACATGAAAACTTGATGATTTTAAGTTTTGTTTTTTTGTTTTTTTCTGTTGTTATTTCAATTATATTTGCATGTTCGAAATAAAATTATATCTATCTATCTATCTATCTATCTATCTATCTATCTATCTATCTATCTATCTATCTATCTATCTATCTATCTATCTATCTATCTATCTATCTATCTATCTATCTATCTATCTATCTATCTATCTATGTTTAGAGGGATACCTGAAACGTAGAATATTGATTTCTTTGAATATTCTTCATTATTTATGCCTCTGAAGAACTTCGATGTTTTTCTGCCCTTTAAACTCTAATATTAGCTGGACCTAATGAGTTCAAAGAGCACAGTGTACTCTCTTGGCTGATGTTATCTACTCAGCTGTGATTCCTCCTACTTCCAGGTATGGGTATACCAACAGTGACTGCTGCCCGGATCCTCAAAGGCCAGTTGGAGGGAAAAAGTGGGGAGGAGTCCAGTCTAGCTATGGATTCCTTCCCCCACCTGGCACTGTCTAAGGTCAGAACACTATGAGCAACACACCCAGTAGAATTGCATCCTTAACTGTATCACACATACTTTTATGGTACTAAATCTTACTGATAAAAACAACGACCAGAGACCAATGATAAATATTTACCATAAGTAAGGACACAGGAAAGACACACATGAAATTCTGCTAATTCTACAAAGGAGATGAGGACTGGGGATTTCTGAGTTCCTGTCTTCATAACCTTTTGGCTTCACATAAAGTGATTAACATGTAGTAAAACCAGCCACAACTTTGTCAGCATGGCTAAAAATCTATTACCCTATTACCTTGACATTTGATGTGAGATCTAATGTTTAGGAGAAACACAATAAAACGTTTGAGTGGCTTTCACATTGCACCTTAACAACCTAAATGCAGTTGCTGTTTAAGCTGAACTGTTCATTAATCTCACCGACACTTGAGTCTGCAAGTCTGTGCTGGAAGGGTGGAACACCATTGTTTCAAAAGATAAAACATAAAAGCAGACTTAAGTTTGTGTTCAATATGACCCAAAATGAATGACTGAGCCCATGAATTGAGCAGAAGGGTCTTCACAGAGGTCAAAGTTATTTTCCCATGGACTTCTAGGGCAACTGCTGCCATCTGGTGGCCATAGAATGCAAGGTTAAGGTACTTCATTGGCTTCATTTTTCCTACATCCATGTTTAATACTGTCTATGGCTGTAGCACAAAATATACATATTTACCATATTCATCAAATCATCCAGTAATTCGGATGGGGGTAACATGATCCTGCAAGTGATCACTCTCATCAGGATAAAAACATTTCATAAAGGTCATCACTTGCAACATCTATTGATTTGCAGTGAAGTTCCTCCCAAGGGTCGAGGTTTCAGGTTTTGCCCTTTCGCTTGCAGAATATGTGTTACCAGCCTAACAAAGACAGGCTTTTCCATCTGTGTTTTCAGTCTGGACAGATTATAATTTTTGTGAAAAATCTATGATGCTTAATTTATTCATGTTCAATTTTTTTAATTTTGATGCATACAACAGTTCTTGATGTCAGTGACAGAATCATTTTTTCTTTTTAACATGAGCGTGAATATTGGTTAACATGCAATATGTGTGATTGCTTTGGATCCCTGCAGACGTACAACGTGGATCAGCAGATGCCAGATAGTGCTGGCACAGCAACAGCGTACCAGTGTGGTGTGAAGGCCAACTATGGCACCCTGGGGGTCAATGCTGCCGCCCCAAGGTACAACTGCCAGGCTTCCCATGGGAATAACGTCACATCTGTTCTTCACCGCGCCAAGGAAGCAGGTAGACCCACATCCACTAAGCTTTGACTACTTTAAGGCACATGAAAATGATGCTGCAAAGCAATAAAAGAGTAAAAGTCAAATGTGTACAAGATAAATAACCTATATACATTTATTGTTCAGTGTACAGCATTAGCTTACTAACTGGGTAACTATTCAGCTGCTATAAATAAAACAATTTTAAATCTAAACAGGCATGTTTTCTGTAGCATGCCTCACATCATATTTCTAAATAAATAAATGTATTCTGCATTGTCAACCAAAATCTTGATTTTTGTTAACTTCTGGGAGCCTAATCAGGCTGTAGGAAATGTAAGTTCTCCAAGTATAACTCAGCAAATATGTTAACAGTATGAAAAATCTGGTCCTTGTTTCAGGGAAATCAGTCGGCATTGTCACCACAACCAGAGTTCAACATGCCTCTCCTGCTGCAGCCTACGCTCATGTTGCCAGCCGGGACTGGTATTCTGACGCTGATCTCTCAGAAGAGGCAGTCCAGAATGGCTGCCGTGACATTGCTTACCAGCTGGTTTACAACACAGAGATAGATGTAAGACTTAATCAAAATGAGCAGGCAAATCGTCAGAGTGCTTATACAAATGATGAATAGAAAAAAAAAGTCAAGGTACCTCTTGACTGAATAAACCAGATAAGGTCTTTTAGAGAAGTGGTGAAATGTTAGCAAAAGCAGACTGCTCAACAGTTTTGGATGACAAAGAACCTGAGAAACTACTTTGTCACCACTTATCCGAACCTCAGAAGTACTCAGTGAATAAATCCTCATGCTGTAAATATGTTTTTTAGTGTTTTACATGTACAAAAAGGGGCATATATTTCTATATGCAGGTTATCCTTGGAGGAGGTCGTACCTATATGTTTCCCACAACACAACAAGACCCAGAGTATCCAACTGTTAAAGGAGCCCGAAAGGATGAAAAAAATCTGGTCGATGAGTGGTTAAAGAACAAACAGGTAAACAGCACCCTCATCAAGTGTGCTCAGGAGTTTTTAGTTTGAACATGTGTGGTGTTTTTCATCAATTAGCCTTTTTTTTTTTTTTTTTAATAAACATTTTCCGCGTTTGTCATTGTTCCCCACCCACAGAATGCTAAATATGTTTGGAACAAGGTTGACTTTGATGCCATCAATCCTGCAACTACAAACTTCCTGATGGGTAAGAACTCTGATCGCTTAGAACTGTGTCATACAGAGAAGAAAAACACAATCAAGACCTTGACTACTCTAGACCCAATATAAAACCTTAGACTTTTAAACAAAAACTAAATTCTGTTAAACTCATTTGTCAGTGTTTTTAAGCAATTTATCAAGTTTGTGTCATTTTTATTTATTTATTTATTACAAATAAGCTTTATATATATTTGTGCTCCTAAAAATTTTGTACCTAGTGTTATGGAAAACTTGGGTCCACTTGCTACATTTGCCAAACCGTCTATCAGGAACCTTGGTGTTACTATTGACTCAGCTCTGACTTTGGATGCTCATGTAAAATCTCTGGTTCGCTCCTGTTTTTATAACTTGAGAAATATTGCTAAGCTGAGTCCCATTGTATCGCGCTCCGAATTAGAAATTGTCATTCATGCATTTGTTTCATCTCGTCTGGATTATTGTAATTCTTTGTTTACTTGTTTATGTAAAGCCTCTTTGGAGCATCTGCAAGTTGTTCAGAACGCTGCTGCAAAGCTTCTGACCAAGTCCTCCAAGTATTCCCATGTCACACCCCTGCTGATTCAGCTGCACTGGCTCCCCGTTAAATTCAGAATCCACTTTAAGGTTTTGACCTTGACTTTCAGGGCTCTGCATGGACAAGCACCAACATATATAAGTGAACTTTTACATCCATACATTCCCAGCAGGTCCCTGAGGTCATGTGACCAGGGCTTGCTGGTTGTCCAACACACGAGGCTGAAAACAAAAAGCGACAAAGCTTTTGTAACTTTGGCCCCCAGATTGTGGAACTCTCTCCCTTTGAGCCTGAGATCTGTGGACTCAGTGGTCGCTTTTAAAAAAACAGCTAAAAACTCATCTTTTTAAACTTGCTTTTGGTTGATTTTTATTTTTAGGTTTTAGCTTCTGTGAAGCACTTTGTGATTTTTATCTTGAAAGGTGCTATATAAATAAAATTTTACTTACTTACTTTATATATACTATATGTAATATGGCAGTTGTAACAGGTGAAAACTGAGGCCTGTAAATTATCACTTTTAAGGTCTGTTTGAGCCCAAAGACTGCCGGTACGAGCTGGATCGTGACCCCTCTATGGACCCATCCCTTACAGAGATGACAGAGAAAGCTATCAGGATCCTCAGCAAGAACCCCAATGGATTTTTCCTCTTTGTGGAAGATAAGTATAGTATACTCACCAGAGAAAGAAATCAGGAATATTAATCAAAACAGCAAATCATGGTTGACCTTTTAATGTGAACGTCCGATTGATGACAACAGATAAAATGAAAACTGTAGCATATTTTCATGTTATTTCCATATTGTGACAATGGCAAAATCAATATCAGGATCAGCTTGCACCAAACATATGTGGAGGGTCAGCTGAGTGCTGATTAATCTTAATTGTAGGCAGAAGTAAAACCAGTATTCATTTATTTATCTAGTTATTTACCAAGGCCACCTTTACTTTTGATGGCAGATTTTAATTTTGGGGGCATAGAAGATCCTGAAAAAAAGTATTGTCTGCCTTTCTTTAGAGATATTTTTCATTATTTTTGGTTTGAGGGATTGTTCTGCTCTCCCTCTCTTTAAAACTTGAAAAAAAATGCTTGCTCATACTAGAAACCCTTCCCAGTATTTTTTTTTCTTATCCATCTCTTGCCCACACAAGTTTACAATGATGCAACAATGACATCATCATTGTCCCTTTCCATCTTTTACACATGGCACTGTGTCCAACAAAACAATGTGGTCTAATTTGACTATGAACGAGCAGTCACTAACACATTGGTTTCCACAGATAATCCTATTATTAACTTCATGCCATTTTTCATAACTGGAACTCACTTCCTTCAGTCTTAAGAAATATAGATTCCCTTCCCTTATTTACACAGCTCAAAACCTACTTGTTTAAACTGGCTTACTCTCTTTAATACAGATTTTACTTGCTGTCAAATCTTGTTTATTTGTTTGTTTTGTTTTTATCTGGTGTTTTCTGTATTTTAATCTATTAGAATCTATTTTAACCTACTGTTTTATTTATATCGTTTTCTTTTTGTGAGGTGACCTTGGGTTTTAGAAAGGCGCCCTCAAATGTATTATTATTATTATTGTTATTATTATTTATAAGTGACTTTCTTCTGGACTTCAAGGGGGAGAATCGACCACGGTCACCATGCAACGATGGCTAAAAAGGCACTCCACGAAGCTGTAGAGTTTGACCGGGCGATCGAGCGAGCGGCTGACCTCGTCAGTGACCTGGACACTCTGACTATTGTCACTGCAGATCACTCTCACGTTTTTGCTTTTGGAGGTGATTCTCCCAGAGGAAACCCTGTTCTAGGTAAAATGCACTTCTGGAAGAGGCTTTAGAACAAGTCAGCATCATCTTATGTTCCGAGATTGAACAAGTGGTAATTTTCCCTGTGATTTACAGGGATCGCTGATACCCAGGCTACTGACAACAAACACTTCACCACTGCTGTGTATGGGAATGGACCAGGATACAAGATTGCCAATGGAAGTCGCCCGGATGTGAATGAATCAGTTTCAAGTAAGTGTATACTAAGCACCTTTTTATGGAATCCAAATCAATGCAATAGCTCCATCTTGTGGTGTAACAGTAAACCAACTGCACTGGCACAAAATACTCAGTCTAGCTTTTCACATTCACCTCACAAAGCTTTAGCAATGGAGTTTCATTGAATGTACAATACAGCTTCTTGTGTATATATACACCATTTTTTCAGGGTGTTTTTTGATGGTACAGCATTATAAACGAGCTATAAACAGCAGATGATTCAGAAAAAAATCTGTACAGTACTTTCATAGCAGTGTTGAATTTTAAAGTATACTTATGAATCATTACTAAGTGCCGAAAGTAAGGATTACAATAATGCAACAGCTTAGTGTCTTAATCTGATTTCATCAATACAGCTAATGTCATCAGCACAATGCGTTTTAGTTTAGCATGCCAACTGTTGGCCTTTTTTTGTCAACATTGATCTAAATAAGGCTATGTAGCTAATACTGAAGTCTTCTCTCTCGTTTCCCTTCAGCGGACAACAACTACCTCCAGCAGACTGCTGTCCCTCTTGATTCAGAGACCCACGGCATAGAGGATGTAGCCATTTTTGCCAAAGGTCCCATGTCACATCTTTTTGACGGAGTCCAGGAACAGAGCTACATTGCTCATGTGATGGCTTATGCTTTATGCATAGATCCCTATGTGGACTGCCAATTACCTGAAGCCAGCCATGCTGTAGCAAGCCACCCCAGCCTGCTGCTTCTTCTGATGAGCCTCCTTCTAATTACTTTCTACCCTATCTGAGATGACACGAGATGACATGATATCTATCCCTGGAAAATCGGTGCTATCTTAGAATTTGGATGAGGAATAAATTGTTTTCACTCTACTGTGTCTAATTTAAAAGTGATGTAATAGTCTTAGACAGCGCTGTTGTTTTATGTAATTTCCTATTGTTGACACAACTTTGCTGTAAAAACCATTTCTGTTATGATTGCATAAAGCAATGTTTTAATGCTTTGTTAAGCTCCTGTAAATAAAATTATGGTTGTCATTATATTGGAGATGTACTGAATAAACAAGAGATTTCATGATGATATTGACAAATATTGGAATCACTGTCAAGCAATCTTTGCATGGCTGATTAATTCATTAATTCATCCATTATGTTTTTGTATGATCATAGCACCAGTATACCATAGAGTTGGTGATGTTTTATATAAATTTTCCCGTACTTGTACTCCATAGGTTAAGTATGGAACTGTGTGAAGAGAATCCAGATTCACAAGTTCTTTGGCTTTGTGTAACAATGTAATTCTCTTTGAATTTTTGTTGTCATGTGTTTTATGTGAGGTTTCCTTGTTTGTTTACAACCCAATAACACACTGCAGAATTTAGTTTTGGATACACTGTCAATTTCAATATAACTGAAACCCCCTATTCACTATTAGAATTTACTGGTTCTTGAAAGTATCAGATTCTTTCTCTGCAGTATCCAGGAGTTGATCCAGATTTTCCCCACTACCATTTTCTAGTAGTATCATCAGCAAACATATGTATTTTAAATTCATAAATACCTCACATAAATAATTTATATTCAGTAGAAAAAATAAATATAATAGTTGTAAATACATAATAAATAAATATAGAAATAAGACAATCTCCGTCCCTATCCTACTTAAGTAGCCCATCGTGAACTTTTTGCAAAATGCCAAATGTATCTTGGGATATTCAGCTTTGGCTTGTGCGCCTTCCTTGATATTAGACTGAAGCGGCTTAATGATTCTGAAATACCATTTTATGTAAACATTTGTTGCAGTATAATGAGTTAATGCGCAGTGTGTGTTCGATGATTTGTATTTTATGTGACTTCGTCTACTAATTAAAAGTTTTGAAGCTAAAACATAGAATAGAAACGCTGTGAATTGTCAGCGGACCTATAAAGACATCAGTATTTTATTCAGGCAAAGACTGTGCACCTCGCTTTAAATTAATCTATCACCTCATTGGATAACTTTGTCCAATCAGAGGCGCATGTGGGCGGGATTTCCGTTTGCTGCAGGGTTTGGAGGGAAGTCTGAAAACAATGTCCCGTAGCTTCATCGAAAAGTAAAAAAACAAATGTAGAGTTAATGCGTTAGAATCTGAAACGCTCGTGCGATCGTCTAAGCTGCATAAAAAAAATCATGTGAACGTTTTTCCGGCTTATACTTTAGGAAAAGGTAGTTTAATGTACGCAAACAATAGCTGGGTTTATGCAGCTTGCATGTCGCCGTTAGCTCTGCTTGTTAACGTCAGCCAGAGCCACGTAGTTCATTGCACGCTTCTCGGAGGATGTTCACAGTTTAGATAAATTAAAAAAACAAGTAACGCTGGCCATGGATCGACACGCGAGGAGGCTGGCGAGTCAGCTGTGTAAAGCAGTGAACGAAGGAGATCCCAGGTGACGTCCATCCCCTTTTCTTCTTTGCCCAGACATGTCCTGTGTTGTAAACATGCGACAGCCACCCATGGCAAACATTAGGATTTACGTTTTTACATGAGTATACCTTATCCAGCTCTGATCTCTCAAAAAGCTAATCACAATTATCCACTATGTCGGTTTTCCAAGAACAAATTAAATGTGTATGAAGTCACATTTGCGATATCTACACAGTTCAGTTCTTACTAGTTTGTTACGGGTGTTTTCATTTTTGGATATGTTAGCTAGTATATGTCAGAGTGTAACACATCTTATTTTCTTGACAGATCTCTGCAGCAACTCCTTTTACAAGGTGCAAACCCCAATCTGGTGGGTACCAAAGGGGTAGCTGCTGTACACTTAGCTGCTGGCAAAGAAACTGAGAAGAACACGAGATGCCTGAAAACCTTGCTGCAATATGGAGCTGACCCCAATAGAAGGTATAGATCCAAAATAGTCACTTAACATCATATACATTTAGTCAGTATAGTGTATTTTAAGTCAAACAAGCAAGACAGTTTTTCCGCCTTAGTTCTGGGGTTTTAACATAAGTATTGTATTAACTCACTACTACATAGTCCCCCATTTTATAAAAGGATTGTGTTTAATATTTGCATGAAAATGCATTGCACTTAATGACTGCCTGAAGTCTAGAAGCCTTGGACATGCTCTGCCAGGCCTCTGCTGCAGCCACCTTCAGTTGCTGCTTTGTTTATGTCTATGCCAGTGTCTTCAGTAGCTGAAAAGCATGCTCTCTTGGGTTGCCCATTATTTGTCGTTACAAGCTCTTGGGTTGCTTTTGCAGGATGTTATGACTGTCATTCCTAAAAAATTGCTGCAAAAGTTTTGTTAAACTCCTTGAATCAAAGTGTAAAGTCTGCACTTCAATCACATATGAATTGTTTCATTTAAAATCTACTGTAGCAGTTTACAGAGACAGAATTACCAACATTGTGCTGTTCGTATTTGTTTACTTACCGTAGTATATCAGTAGTTGTGTTTGAAATATTGGTCAGATTTTTCATAAACTTTGCAACGACTCGTAATGATGAAATGTTGATTTTAGGTCATCAGAAGGCCTCACTCCTCTTCATGTTGCTGCACTGTGGGGATGTTATCAAAATCTCAAGCTGCTCTTGATGAATGGAGGGAATCCAAATATCAAAGATAATGTATGAATTGCTTAATCGTGGCTTTTAGACTAGTTTTTGGGAACATTTAGGTTAATCTGTTGTTTATATTTGTGCCAACTTAAAGAGAATACCTGAAGTGTACTGTAAAGTATACTATAAAATTCTACTCCTTTCCTTTAAATATACTAAACGTTTTACTTTGAGTTTGCTTTACTCCTGTTTTATTAATCCAGGAAGGAAACACTCCACAGCAGCTTGCAGAGCAACAGGAAAATCGAAGATGTGCCCATCTCCTTCAGGAATACCAGGCTAGCCCAACAGACACTGAGGAGGATGACATTCCTCAGTTCCAATACTGTAAGATGATTTCTTTAACCTTTTTCAAGTCTTTGGGAGTTGTATAATCACACTGAGAGCACTGTTGAGAAGCTGAGCTAATACTGATTGTGAAACCAAAGGAGTTAAAAACATTGGCAGTAGCATTACCTGTTTTTACTATCAAATAATGAAGAAACAGAAGAACTATCACCTGCAGAACTCTCTGGCAGGGCATAAAGACTAGATCAGAAAAGGTTCAAGTTTGTCTTTACAGAATTTTGCTGTCAGACTGAATTATGTTAATTTGTTTCCTCCACAGCTCTATATTCAGACCAGAGAGACATGTCCAGCTATCCTGAATCGGACTACAGCTTTAGTTCCCACACATCCATGATAAGTGACTTTGGTGAAGCCCCACTGAGCAGCACAAGGCGCTCATCAATTTTTAACCTGTCTAACATTAATGGGCGACTAACTTGCAGAAGTGTATCATATCACAGACCATCTTATCCTTCCATACTTTCAAGCACTCGCATGTCTGCAGTGGAGCCTGCAGCTGCAGTATTGAATCTTAAAGAAGATGGCAATTGTACCGATGATACCACATCGAAAGGCGAGGAATGTACTGCTGCACCTGATGGCATAATCCCCCCTTCCAACTTCCCTGCAGTTTCCTCCATGCGAACAAGTCGGAAGAGCGTGAGCTTCAGGGATGACGTGGATGAATATTACCCTGTTTTCAGCCCCGAATCTCCCCAACAGAATCCTGCTGTTGATGGCTGCCAGCGCAGCTTACCTTTTGACATATCTGAGTATTCTGATTTCCTGGATTCAGAACGCATGGCTGCTATTTTAGACAAGCAGGGCATTGACGCCACATCACCGGATCATGTCTACATTTTCTGCAGGGAAAGCAGTGAGAGCACAGAAGAGGACTTGGAGAAAACAGTCCTTGTTCACTGTGCTTTGGAAGAAAGTGATGATGAACAGAAAACAGAGCGTGCAAAAGAGGGTCATGGGAACAGTGATGAAAAGAAAGTACACTGCCATGCCGGCGGCAGCAGCAGTGGAACTAGTAGTAGCCATTATAGTAGCTGTGAGAGTGACCATTACACCAGTGCTCTGGATGCCTCTGTAAACCCTGAACATTTTTCACTTAGTGCAGCAGATGATGTTTCTGCCAAGACTGCATTAGACAGAAAGACTCTGATTTCTACAAATTCTGATTGTGAACTTACAAACATTCATATGGAAGCTAATACCGATTCCAAACCTCAAACGGTTGAGCGATTATCAGGTATGCTTAATAAACTGACCTTGTCTGGAGTAAAAAATCCAAACAATGATATAGTTCAGGGTTGTGGTGGTAATGATGTAGACAGTCCAAGTAAGGGCGATGTTGTTGAGTCCGCAGCAGTAGAAGAAAAAAGTGATCATCCATTCACACCCAGTCCTTTCGTAACAGGCAGGACACGCTCAAGAATGAGCCGTTGCTCGTTGAGAACAAGCAGAACCCCCGAGAGCCTCTCCTCCACATCTTCTTTGTTCGAAGATACCCTGCCTACACCAGTTCGAACACGCCGCCAGACTCCAAGATCTCCAACCAGTGAAGAGTTTTACAACTCACCACGCTCACCATCCAGTGCACAGTGCTTTTCAGGGAGACCCAGAGAAGGAGGGTGCTTGTCTGTGGACTGCCAAGAGACACAGTCCAGTACTCTCAGAGGCTCGAGTGTTAACAACAGCCAAGCTGATACACTTCTCCTCTCTACAAGTGTGACAGACTCTGCTGTTCAGTCACAGACTTTGTGTGACACATTTCTACTCAAGAACAATAATGACAATTCAGTCAGTGCTTATGAGACAAACCTTGCAGAGATTGCTCTTGCTATGCGGGAACAGAACTGTAATCTCACTGAAGACGGGGAATTTCTGACTGACGATCTGACAAGTTCAGATGAGACAACTGCAAAGAGAAATGTAAACGATGCCCCCCATGAGGAGGAGGTAGAAAGCCTTAACAATGAAGATGCCTGGATAACTAGGGACTGTAGCTCTCTGCCAGACTCTGTGTCGTCATCATCCACCTCCAGCTATGGTTCTCCAAGGAGGTCCAAGGAAGACTCTGATTTTCCCTGCACCCCAGGTACCGGCTGCACCCCGAGGTACAGCATGAGCAGGCTTTCAAGCTGCCGTAGGCCACAGCACCTGGCTAACTTGTCTTACACCCCTGGAGGGCGTCCACACATTCAGGATGTGGACGAACCAGTAGAGTACCTGTACACAGATACCGAACGCGGCCACAAACTGATTGAGACCCATGTCCCACCTACAACAGACACCTCCCTCAGCTCCAGCGTGAGTACTACCAGCAGTGAGGAGACCATACTTTATGACTGGCGTTCTTTGGATGCTGACATGGTAGACAGCAAAGGAAAAGAGAATCAGAAACCCCAGGTGGTGGTACAGAAGGCGGAAAATGAGAAGTGTGTGGACAATATGTTGCCAGAAATCAGAGGGTTAACTGACAAGGAGCTCAGGTCGAGGCTAGTGGAGCTGGGGGAGAGTCCAGGTCCCATCACCAGTCGTACAAGGCCCACCTACATGCGAAGACTGTGCCGCCTGGTACAAGAGTCAAACTGCCAGTCACAATATCAACAGAAGAAGTTAGAGCAACCACAAGCAGGTAATGCTTTATTTCAAGTTTTTAAGTGACTTAAGGTAAGTTGAGCTCTGTTGTAACATTTCATTAAATATAATATCTACTCTTAAAATATATGAACACATACATTGACATTTATATTTTTATTTTTACAGATGCAGGTTACAGTCCAGAATTGTGTAGGGTTCTGGAGACCTTTAATCTTCCCAATTGCCAGGCTGATGAGCAGGCTTTGTGCCAGCAGTTTGACCAACCAGATCAGAACAGGAAGTGGAGAGAGGGTATCATCAAGTCCAGTTTCAACTACCTGCTGCTTGACCCAAGGTGCTTTTATCTTCATTTTTATTTATGTTTTGTTTTCTTCTGTGCATTCTGGGGAGATAAGTTGTTGTTGACTGTGTGAAAATGTTCACATTCACGCTTCAGCGGCTGCATCGGAGAGCACTTGTGTTCTGGATTCACCCCTATAAATCTTTAGTCACATTAGTTGTCTAAATTGAGTTAGAAACGGGCTTGTTTGTGTCTAAACCAAATATAGTTTTATAATAAAATACCATAAACACCTCTCAACTTTAAAAATTTTAATTGAATCTTGTATTTTTTTCCCCTCTCTGACAGAGTGACAAAAAACCTTCCCTTTCGCAGTCACACCATGACCCCAAAGGAGTGTTTCCAGACTTTTATCCATGCTATATTTTATGTTGGCAAAGGAAAACGCTCCCGCCCCTACAGTCATCTGTATGAGGCTTTAGAATACTTTAAAGGTGACAAAACCTCCAAGGTAAGGATGCAAATATTGATCTGTATTAATATATGTTATTAAAATAGTCTTTAATTGAGTTGTAAATATGTAGTTTGATTCTTTTTTTCTCCTTGTCACAGAAACTGTGCCCCAAAGTCCAGCACATCCTTCAGGTGTGGAACGCGGGGCAGGGTGTCATCTCTCTGCATTGTTTCCAAAATGTTATTCCCGTGGAAGCCTACACAAGAGAGGCCTGTATGGTGGAGGCGATTGGTGAGTGCATGAGGGTGAAACTTATCAAAAACTGTTAAATAAACATCACTACAATCCACAGCATGACTGCTGAGTACTTCTCCATCTTTTTATGTATCAGAGTCTGAAACCACCCTTGCAAACATCAGCCAAATAGGGAAAGGACCAATGATGTTAGCGGCTCATCGCTGCCTCATTGGTGCCTTAAATTACTGCCGTTAAAGTGTACACCTCCGTGTGTAATACATCAGTGTTGTTGAGCTCTAGTGACCTCTTGGAATATTGTAATTTGTAATTTTTTGTATTGGTAATTATCTGAGTATCTTTTTTCTTTGGCAACCCTGCATATATTAAATATATTTTACTCTGAAGTAATGGAACAGTGGTGCAGTGTTTAAGAAAAAGCAAAAAAGGTTTTGGGTTCAGATCCACCAGCCACCTGTGGCCTACCTGTGGAGATCCATGTGCGAGTGTGCCCTGGCTGGCATGCTTTTCTCAATGCCACAGGAAGCTGTTATTGCGCAGTGCAAGCAATAGAAAAGAATGGGTTTTAGAGCACGGTGCATGTTGCATCCTATGTGAAAGGCTTATAAGCAGTTAAAAAATAAAAATGGGGGGACAGAGGACAAAAAAACCCCTGAAACTGTATTATTTTAAGATATTAACACAAACATTGAGGAAAAAAAGAGAAATTGTATCTAATAGCAGCATTAAGTATGAGCAATATTAACTAATACCAACATTTTACTGTTTAAATCTGTGATAGGTGCTCGGTTTGGTTTTCAAAAACTGCTAAACGCAAAAGCCAAACACTTTGACAACACTGAGAGATTTGTCAGTGAAGCAACTTGACTTTCTCAACTGTCGCAGGTTTGAAGATGCTCACGAATCAGAAGCGAGGGGATTTCTATGGCATAGTGTCCAATTGGCAGACAAAGAAGAAACGGGAGCTCGGCATCCACCTGCTGTACCGTGCCATGCAAATCTTCCTGGCTGAGGGTGAGAGACAGCTTAGACCAGCTGACATCAGACAGTAGAGACACCCACTTGCAGAGGGGTATGAACTGCTTAAACAGCAGAAGGGAAAATACCACTACTTCAGAAGACGACGCAATCCTTCATTTGACAAAGATCGAGTAATGACTTAAGAGCTCTGGAACTGTTACCAGAATTTTATCATCTTTTGCTGGTAAACTAACACTGAATCCTCATACCCAGGGATTTGCAGTTTGACAAATGTGACATTAAGTTCAGTCATATCATCTTAAATCATGGTCATATTTTAAAATATCCTTCTTCAAAGTGCTCTTAGCATATTTAGAGCTGCGCCATAAGCAGAGAATATTGGGTTTCTTTCATATTATGCTAGCTGAGGTCTTTTACTTGTAGTTTTTTTAAAGAGTAATTGAGGATTTCACTTTGAAAACACACATTTTGCATTTATTTTTTCGGATCATGGAGACTGAAGAGCAATTCTCTTAGCATACTTTGTTTGGTCTGGCCAGATGTGGTTAACACGATGGCACAATATCGTCACAAAACTACAAAAAACTCAAGATTTTAATAATAGAAATCAAGATCAAGCTATTTACTACAAACATTATTCCCATTTGGTTACTTTTGTTGACTCTTGTGGAATAAATCGGTTATGACTGCAAAATTTTCCAAAGAAGCAAGGAGAGCAGTAAACACAGGAACACCTAATCAGGTTACTATTTCTGTTTTTTAAAAAATGATAATGTTGTACTTATCAGGGCTTTTTAACTGTGGGTTAGCATGTTAGGTTTCCTAGAACCTCGGTGTGTTCTAAAATAGGATCTTTTGTCATTTGTAAATATAGTATTTCAGTTAAATTGCATTAAAACAATTGATGTGGGTACATTTCTATCCAAGCGTTCGCAAAATCAGCAGTAGAGGCAGGATGCTTTGGCTTTATGGGTCAGCTACAGTCAAACAGACAAAAGCTACACTTTATTGGCAAAGCATTTGATCTATTATGATTGTTTCTGCAACTTTCTGATGGTATGAAATAGATGTATTCATGATTAATAAAAAAAGATATACAACTTTAAAAGGAACCATTTAATTTTTTTTTCCTGCATCAGACACTACAGAGTGCTTGTTGCACTTAATAGCTGTTGCAGGTTACCCATATGGAACTTGATTCTTTTCTTTATACATATATATATATATATACAAATAAATGTTAATGTAATGCAGCAACAATTTGGATTTTATCTTGGAATAATGGAGTTGTTACATTCCACGTCAAATGGGTAACAAGCACATACTAATCAGAGAAAGTTTGCTTAAAATTTATTTAACTTTTAAATCATGTGTTTTTAAATCTGACATAGGGCAGTGATGTTTCTCCTTTGTGCATATTAATTTGTGCCCTTTGACGTATGTCATTTACTGACACCCTGCAGCATCCTCTCCACAGTCTGTAATACAGTTACATAGCAGATTGATATGAAAATGGTTATAGTCAGGTGATCTTCATATATGGCTTTGAATAATAATATAATAAAAAGATATGCTCAGTAATTCTAAGACTTATTTTAAAAGTATAACAAAAAAGCTCATGGTTAAAACAAAATAAATATCATTTCATCAATATCATAAAAAATATCATGAACTTTTTTGCTATGTTTTTGAAAAACAAATGTACCATTTACAAACTGTTATTAGAGCAAATTAAATTGTGTTGCATTGTTATTTGGATTTCTGTTCATATATAAAATAAACAGCAATTTATTTTTTGTGATTCCAACTAAAGCCGGGTGAGCTTCATCACTCGGGCCAACTCCATATGCAATTACATAGTTTACTGGAAAATAATAGTGTTAAACCCAGTTTTGCCATTTGACTGTGGCTGACCCATTTAAGGAAGTACACGGATGCTTTAGCTGCTAGGAAGTATATCTCCATGATCTGCATATGTGAAGCTCAGCAGACTTTCTGAGTCAGTAGCAGAAACAGTAGTCAGGATATTCTGAATGTAAGTTCTATCTCAGTTGTCTCATAAGACATGTAAAAAAATGAAGGCTTGTTTGGTCAAAGTAGTGACATTATTACAGTGTCAGGATGATGTGGAAGCTCCAGGTATTACTTTATATGACAAAACAACACTAATTCTAACAACTGGAATTGCATTTTAGATATACATGTGTTGGACCCCCCCCCAAATAAAAATCTAGGTTCCACTTTGCCATGGGCAAGTAAAGCGCTGGATATATGAGAGCATTAACCTTTAACTCTTATACAAGTGGTATGAAAACAACTACTTTTATTAATAAAACTCTACTATTTTTAATGTGTAATAGCACGAAAAATGTGTGTAGATTTATTTAGCCCTCATGTTGTTGTTATGAAAAATAAAGCCCCTTCTCTGTAGTTCTCTGTATTTTCACTGTTTTTTGAATTGTCATGCACAAAAATACATTGTTGCAACTTATGTAAATGTGTGATCACATGCTCTATTTTGACTTTCTGTGATTTCAATGTAACAAAAGAAACAAAATATACCCGTGAACTGTTTCACTGGTTTGTCCTTTCTTTATTCCCAGTCTTTGGTGGCCCTCTAGTGGACAAAGCAAGTAATTAATTTTGTTATTATGTGTACAAGGCAATTCTCTTGATGTAATAACCTCTCTTTAGCTGCTGTAGTTCATTGAAGGTGGTTTTTGGTGTAGCCCACATGTCATGTAGATCGTTGTATAGTGCTTAAGTTTTATATACGCCTTCATTTCGTTTGTACCCCCCCCTTTAAAAAAAAAAAAAAATCAACGTGACCTTCAGCTGCATCTTTCCTACACACCCACACACAAAGAAACACACAAAGTCATTAACAGTATGCATAAAACTGCTTTGTGAGAATGAGTTATCTCTCTACTTGGTAAAATATTCACAACTAATTTTCAAAGAATGTTCTTTAATTACTGTTATCATGACTCATTCTGTATCATCTACAGCTTCTTGTTAGTGGTTAGGCAATATTTCTCACATGATCTGCACAAGAACACTAAGTGTACTCTTATTTGTCTCTGGTGTCAGTCCTGAAGCCAGTAATGAGGCCTGCACATCTCTTATAAGTTACTGCTTCATTCCCCTGCAAACATTTCTGAATTTAGACTCTTTAGATAACATCTTAAAATTGTGGACATTAACTTACATAATATAAGCAATCGCAAAATAGAGGCATGTCTAAAATTTAAGAATATAAACTAGGCCTGCTTTTAAAGCTTCAAATTACTGTTACAGTACATGTGGTGAAACTGAAGTGAAACTAAAAGACCACTTGCAGGGGTTTTCCAATTCCACTAGTACTGTTCTTGATTTTTGCTGGTCAAGAAGTGTTATAATACAGAATCGGCACACATCAGTTTTTCATTTGAAAAACAAGCAGGTACTTTCCTGGTAAGGTAGCTCAGCAAACCCCAGGCAAAAAAAGCATCTCTCTCACCTAGCACTTTCTAAACTTTAGAAAGAATCTAAAGAGTCATTTCGCATATACAAGAATATTTTCACTAATGCTATTTTCAAATGGAAAAATCTTTGCAGGCATATATTGCGTAATTTATAAATGGCAAGTGGAAACCACAATACAAAAAATCAAAGGGTAAAAACTGTGTATTTATTGTGTAACAATTTTGTAGAAGTTATTTTTGTATCTTTTCGATTGTTTGGATTTTAAGTCCCGGTGTTGTGTATGTATAAAGCGATATACACACCCCCATACACACTTTACTGTAATACTGTAACTCAATTTATTCACCAATATTACATTTGTATAACTATATAGAGGCACTTGTGCTACATAATTTAAATAACATTTCTCCTCAGTGAACAAAAGTTCAGAGATGAGTAAAAACTAAGAACATAAGACATCATTTAACAAATACTGCAAGTTTAGATATAAAATACATAACAATCCTTAATTATTAAGAGGAAACGTGACATCTTGACTACATTTAAACATGTATATAATATATATAAATATATTAGTGTTATGGGGCTTTGTTCAGTTGCATTAATGTCTTGCATGGTTTTTAACTTGGTTTTAATAAAGATCTATGTGAAAGACTCATCACATCACCAAGGGTTGAATTATTGATCATTTATTTTATAACACAGAAAAAATACAACATATACAACAACAATGCAGAAAAAACAAATGTTTTTTTTAAACTGACAAATTACGATTTAAAAGGCTGATAGAATATATGTCCAATAACCAAAATTACCAGTATTTTATATTAACCTTTAATAGTTACTATTCTTATGCAGTACTTACAATATCTAAATCATTAATACAACCCCCGATGCACACACAAGGCATGTGCACCGTTTCTTCAAAGGTCAGTTTTTTCACAAGCTACCTCTTGCAACATTGTTCTTCCTCTTCAGCTCCCACTCCCCCAAGTCTACAGCCCCCAAAGTGATCGTGATGCGATCTGAACTGCCTGTCAATTCACACCGTCCATGTTTACTGCTCTTAAGGGTAGGCAAGGGACAGAGGCAAGCAGAGAACTAAAAAACACCATCATCAGCATAACGTGACACTATTCCTTGTGACGGTCGGATGAAATCTGGGACACAGTTGCATTCATCGTTCAGTGAGCTCTCCCACACAGTTAAACCCACCGACAGCAATGAATGTTGATTGTGACCTTTGCTGTGGTTTGCAAGCTGGAAGTATTTTGTGTTTCTGGAGAATGGACGATGCGTTCCTCGTGAGCCCCACCCCTTCTAAGACCATGTCTGTGCAAAGATTTGTGCATGTGTTCTTTCCTTCTTTTCTGTGACAAAGCCTAGCCACAGGGTACAGTCAACGGTCGATGGTTTTTTTTCTTTCAATTTAGTTCAAACTCACCGACAGCGTTGAATGTTCACTGGGGCAAGCAGAGGCCTGATGGTGACTGGGAATGACAGTCTGCTTGGCGGGAGCATATCTTCTTTGTGAGGGAAGAGCTTCTTTCTTCTCTCACCAAACCTCCCTTTCTTAGTAACACTGACAAGGTCATGACTGTTTTAACAAACCTGAATTATACCATCTTTTCCAGTTAGGCTAATCAGATGACTAATAATATCCAAGTCAAACTTCCAGTTAATACAAACTGGCAATAAATAGTGATAAATTATAAGAACACATTATTTTTAACAGTTCGGTTAATCACAATGCTGCCATCTTTCACATCATTTGGAGCTTGTTTTCCTTTTTTACATCCACTACCTCTAGAGAGGTATAAAAGAAGATTTTAAAATATATGCTGAACTTTTTTAAGCAACAATAATTTTTCACTAAATCCATTTATTTGGATTTCTTAGTAGAAGAACATTTCCATCAAGCCTGGAGAGCTGCATTTACCATTGACTTCCATGCCACATGGTCATTATTACACCAAAGAACTCGTCAGTGTGTAAGAAAACATTTCCTTGGTAAATAACAGTTAGAAGAGGGAAGTCATCTTGAAACTCCTGACTCATAGTGGGTTTTAGTAAACGTATCACCTGGGTGGAGGCTGCAGCCAATTGGCATACAGTGTACTGAAAGCACAGTGGCGTGGTGTCTAGAGAGGCCCCGGCATGCCTGAATGGCTTCATGCAAGCTGCAGGATGAGGAAGACACCGGGTGTGAAACTGCCGACTCACCCTGATTGATAGCGGCTGCCATTTCGCTATGATGTGGCGCTGTGGCCGAAGACTGGGGTGTTTTTTTCTTTCCTCCTCTTCTTACACTAAAAACAGTAAAGAAACTATCCACCATTTTGCATCAATGGCTTTATTACACAGTGCTGAATCAACTTGAGAGAGAGAGAGAAAAAAGCAAAACAAAAAACAAGTTTGCAGGGTTTGTGAGAAGCACAAAAATCAAATGCCACGGAGCTGCTGGAGCAATTAGATACGATGTGACGGCAACTGTGGCAGTGAGTCAAGATGTGGTCGGATGATAAATACGTTGTTGGGACGCTTTTCCAGGGCAGGATAAGGAGTGACTAAGCTGATGTGGTGGATATCTCATCTCCTGCCAGATACTCCTTTTACACAGAAAACAGAGAGTTAAAAATAGCAAGATGGCTCTGTCTTTACTGTTAGGCAAGAAAACAATAAGCAGTATTCATTTGTGAAGAATTTTAGATCGCGTGTGTTAATTTAGCTTTTAGGTCCAGAGCAAAAATAATAATAATAATAATGATAGTAATAATAAAACTAATTTGTTAGCTGATGACAGCTGATCTTGGACCAAAAAGCACAGTCCTTGCTGCGAGGGACACGTTAACTCGGTCTCTTTTCACTCTCCACAACAGTGATTTGAGTGACAGCGCTGGAATTGACAGAAGTGGATGAGAAGGAATGTAGCTTTATAAGGTCTTCTCTGGCCGCAGGATGAAGATGACAGTAGGAAGAAAGATCTGGGACATGCAACTAAAGAGAGAGAAGGGCCCTGAGCTGACAATGTGGCCCTAATCTGAATGACAAGGTCTGCACATCAGCCCTCAAACCAGCATGGGTTGGAAGGGGGGGGGGGTGCTGGAGCATTATGAGGAAGCTAAGTGGGGAGAGGAATAAGAAGAGACAGAAAAGGGAGGAGGGAGAGGGCTGGCATGGGTGTCCTTCCTTCAAACATGCTGGCCTTAATGGCACAGACAGCTCTGACATTTAACCACTGAAACATTTTTAGATAAGTGGATGCGGTGGAGGCAGATTTGAGACTTGTGAAAATTTCAGGAGGTTTTTTTCTCTTTTTAGGTTAACTATGAGCTATAAAGAGCTTTTGAAAAGGGGCCGCGCAAACATTAAGAATAAGGAGAGGAAATTAAAGGGGAAAATAATATTTGTGCAAAAGCTGGAGAAGTGACTCAAGGGGTTATCTAGTTAATGACTAATGCTGACGTTCTCTTGAGCAACGGCGTATCCCACAGTTGGTTCGGTGACGCTGTTTGGTGGTCCAGAGCAAGAGACCACAGTATGAATGTGATACAGGATGCCGCAGATTACCACCACATATGTTGAGCAGACTTAAAATGAAGTACTGTTACAAAACTGCTTTAAAGGAGTGCCAGCAATACAGAAACTTGCAGAACAAGTTGGTGTAATGGATACTGTCAGTGTTTCACAGTTAGTACTGTGAAAAAAAAACATACCTGTAATTCCAGAAAGGCATCTGCAAGAGGTGATTAAATTACTCGAAAAACAACAAAAGAACTGACTGTACCCAATCGCACAGTATCGAGTTTTGTAATGTCTGACGATACAGTTTCATCAGATGGTGTTAAAGATAAGTGTTGGGCTG
The DNA here is from genome assembly GCF_013358895.1 of Oreochromis aureus. Classification (NCBI taxonomy): domain Eukaryota; kingdom Metazoa; phylum Chordata; class Actinopteri; order Cichliformes; family Cichlidae; genus Oreochromis; species Oreochromis aureus. The sequence continues at coordinate 35,763,376 of NC_052956.1, read as the reverse complement.
AAATGTCACCAACCATTAGGTTTAGGATTCGTTTTCTCTACGTAAGATTTGTACTCTTCTCGTTCGATCTTTGTCTCACTAGCGTAGAAGGTTACTACTGATGCTTATTTTGGCAGAGGAACACAGATTTTTCTTGGTGAGACGTGAAACTAAGTAAACTAAGAAAAACCATTTAAATTCAGATTGTGTGGGTCTTATCGGTTGTGAGTTAACAAAAGGAATATATCTTTTATTATCCACTTTTCTTAGTACACTACTCACACAAAAATGTTAATGGTAACATTTTTAAAGGCCTTAATGGGTGAAATTACTTGTACTAGAATTCTGGAGCTGACCAACATGCAGTAAATGATTAAAATATCATAAGAAAAAAAAATGGAGTCAGGTTTAGGGTTAAATAGCTCAAAGAAACTGGATATGCATTAAAAAAAAATTGGAAACCCCAGTTAATGCCCGTCTCTCACCTTCACTTTCATGTCTCTCTCTCTCTCTCTCTCTCTCTCAGGAGGGGGAGGAAATTCCTGGCGAGGGTGCTGCGAGTTGTTGCTCTCTGCCTGCAGGTACAGACCGGCCTCCTCTGTCTGCCTGTCTGCAGATATCATACCGCGACGTGATCTGTTTAGCTGCCTGACTTAATGCTCACCTGCTCACGCGCCTCCGGCTCTGTGTGATTGAGTGTGTGTGTGTGTTGACTTCCGCTGTCCCCTCACAGCTGGAATGGCATCTCCCTCTTTATCTGCCGCCCTGCGATTACAGACGCGCACATGCAGAATGATAGATGGATTTTTACTACACTGACGAGATATTTGTGTCCACTAACCAGGCATGCAGCTGACGCCTATCCCTAACATGTGTTTCAGCTCCGCTGACGAAAAAACAGATAAGAGACTCTTTACCAGCTCGTACCACAGCATCAGCATTATTATGTTTAAGCTCCACAATGCAACTTTAAATACTAAATAAATCTATTGAGTCTATTGAGGCTAATTGCTAGTTAATGGCGCTTCTTTTTAGTGTTTTTTTTCCCCCAACCTTTCCAAGTAATCTCATCCTGTGATTATTATTATTATAAGATGGGTTTTTTCCCCATGTTTTGACTGCTGCAACACAGCAATTTCCCCAACTTTTGGGACAGACAAAGTATTTTAGGCCTGAGAATCAGCAGTGTGAAAAAAAGCGAGACACAAATACTCACAAAACACTAGCAAGGACTGATGAGCTACAATGGAAAGAATTGGGTTGCTTAAATCTAAAAAGGAAGTAAGGATGGATGATGAAACACAGGAAATTATCAAAAGTAGCATTACCTTACCTATTAAATGCAGTCTTAATACATTCTAGCTTATATAGCATAGTTTTACATTATAAATAAGAAAAGCGTCAAATTCAATTATTAAAGCTGCTTAAACTTGTTGAATTTGTTAGTGTGATTTTGATTCGTTGTGTTCCAGGCAGTGTATTATATATATAACTGTTTTTTGGGGTTTTTTTGTTATGTCCTCTTGAGGTTGTCACAGCACTGACAGATACAAGCTGACTTGTACAACCACGTTCACAAAACACACACAGACACACTTGAGTAGGGGTCTGAGTCCAGCTGGAGGTGGTCTCCTGCCAAACCTGCAGGCAGCCTGACTGTTTTCATATTCATCACACACACAGTGATTGGAACTGACAGCACACACACACACACACACAGCTGTGTGGAAAAGTGAAAAAAAAATCAATATTTTAACTGCAACCTGTTATCCTAAAAAATTTAAAAGGAAAAACTATTTTGCTGCCACTGCTGCATTATTCTGTCTTTGACTTATTTTACTGCTATTTTATATTTACTGTCACAACAGCTATCTGTGCTATCTAGTTAAAAAAAAAGGAAGCAACGAAGAAAAGAGAAATAGAAGAGGATGCTAAAAAGAGACAGCCACAATTGGATGTAGACTGGCTGCAGTAAGTAATGTCATGAGTGGAGTGGACTAGGGGGGAAAAAAGTGAGAAATGAATAATAGCTAGTAGGCAGGGAGAGAGAGAGAGAGACACGGAGAACGAGTGCACCTCTTCACCCTCTCTCGCTACTCCCCGTCACACACAAAGCCCAGAGAGACTCCATGGGGCGCCAAATAATAACCTTCTTTGTCATTATCATCGCCCAGCCAAACAGCTCTCAATCCTCCTCCACCTCCTTCCGTCTTCAACACAATCATTGGCCTATCGTTTACAGTGTGCCGCTAAATGGGAACATCAATAGACACATCCATTAGCAGTGCGAGTCCTTTCCACTCTGATTCTGAAGTGCTTTAATAGCTGGCACACACACACACACACACACGCTTCACCTCAGCCGACTGTTAACCAAGCTAACCCCGGTGCAGGCGAAGCTGAACTGATGGGGTGTATCATTAGAGCTGGTTAGGAACACGGTCAGTGCGAGGGCGGCGCTTTCAGTTAACCTGAAGCTACAAACCGCGAGCACGATGCCACAACTGATTCAAGCAGCACTGCACTTTGCATAATCCAATGATTTTCTGTTGAATACGAGTTCAAGCCTCTGTAGCTGACACTACTTGGTCTTATCTGGCAAATCACAGTTATTTGCAAGCTGTCAGCAGATCGCGTGTCCAACACTGTTCTTGGTTACTTCTATTAACCTCTCAAATTGAATTCAACACACAAATCCTATTACATTTGAGTGTGTTTGTAGTATAAACACACACACATACCTCAGAGTGACATTTTGAAGACATACTGAACAGAACATCAAACCAAATTAATTAATCTCTGTATGCTAATGAGCTGTGTGCGTGCAAGCTCATAAAAGGCACAAACACGCCGTTTCCCTGACGGTATCAGAACAGGACAGACTATCACCCTAGCCGTAATTATTAAAGAGCAACAAATAGACTAATCAATACGACGAGGTCAATCTTATTTAGCGCCGCATTCGTGCCTCGTTAATCTCACGCTGAACTTTAGTCACCCTTATTGCTGATGCAAATTGTAACTTAACGTTCGGTCTGACACTTAACTGAACATCAAACTAAACCGAACCCGTCCGAAACGGTAGCAGAATGAAGGAGGAAAAAACCAAAAAATGATAAGGAGGGCAAATACAGAGTTAGAGGGAGGGAACGCTTTCCCACAATCCTCCTCCACACACTGTAATTTCAGCATGCCTGGGTTTTTGGTAGGGTGTGCAAAGCAGGATGCTGGGAACCCTGGGAGGGACACAGGGTGGGTTAGGGGGCTTGTGGGATATGTGGTGCAGCTGTTAAATTTGACTTGTGTGGATGGGTTTTGACTGATGAAAATAGAAATTGAAAAACGAAGCAGCCATAAGTACACGTGCACACGTGGACAAATCGCAAATGATATGAGATATATGACATGAGCAAAGACTTGGAAAATTAAATTAGAAATAAAAAAAGTGAGAATTTAAATTTGACATTTAAGTTTTTTTGTTTTGTTTTTTTACATCTCGCATTAAATCAAACCAAAAAACAGCTTTTAACAGTGCTGGTACTGGAAACTGCAAAGCTCTTTAAATGACTGAATTTTGTAGCTTTCTCGAATATAACTTGTCAATGTTTCTCTCCTTGGAGAAGAAAACTAGAAAACATTGTTTTTTTCCTGAAGGAGGCCATAATGATCCTCCTTCAGTGTTCTGATTTTTACCGTAACTGGCATGCATGTATGTGTGTGTGTGTGTGTGTGTGTGTGTCTGTGTGTCTGTGTGTGTGTGTGTGTGTGTGGTAGGGTGGTGGTAGACCGCAGACAGCCTCTAGGTGCCATTATGTGTGTCTCTCTGTGCTTGCGTGCCTCCTTCAAGTCTGGACCTGGACAGAAAACAAACAGAGAAGAAAGCATAGGATAAATTCAGGTGTTGTTTGGTAAAGCTTGTCATTAAAATGTCACACACACACACATTCGCAGGAGTTCACACACACACACGGATGTGTAATCTCGGTGAATGAATCACAAAGAAACAGATGCACGCACATTCAAAAAGGAAGACACTCACGTACACACACACTCTTGCAATCAACACAGTGTTTCGGGGTTTTATTTCCCGCATTATTATCCACTGTGACGCTTTCACACTGACTAGTTTATATATGCCTCCATTTTCAAAAATATTTTTGTGGTGGTGAAATATGTTGTAAATGATTCAACATTGCAGACAGATGTGTCAACACTATTAGGTGTAATACGTCAGCACGTCACCTAACCCCGTCTAAAAAATAAAAAAGAACCAACACAATTTTTAATGTACAAAAAAAAAAAAGAGCCCACTCATGAGCCGATTCATATAAACACTCTGGGTGGTCTTAAGGAACAATGACACAGAGCCAGCTTGTGTGTACATTAATACGTGATTCATCTTGAAGAAAGAAAATAAATGAGTTGAAAGTAAGTGTTTAAAAAGGAAGAAAGAAAGATAGAAAGAGTACGTTGTTGCCTGAAGTACAAGAATCCCGATATCACGGATATAAGGAACGAGCCTTTTTGAAGTCACTCAGGGAAAAAAGAAAAAAAAAAAACCTGCTTGTGATCATGTGCCGGGGTAGCCCCTACATGTGTTTTACTAAAGATGATATATCAGTGATTATGTGATGCCCACAACATGAAAGAATTTCAGCATTATGACGGCAGGGAATGTAACGCCTTATAAATCTTGGTGTCTGACATTTCTACACACCAGGGCTGAGAGGGATGTGCACGGAGGCAGAATGAATTATCAAAAAGAATTTCTGAGTAGAAAATCTTAGGTTGACCACATGGAAAGATGGGGGAAAAAAAGGACTTTGACTCTGTAAAATTCAGTCAAACCTATAAATAATTTAATATTTTTATATTAAGCTAAATATGTTTTTATACTTTTTTTTTCCTTTTTCTTTATCTGGTTTGCTCGCTTTAAACAATATCAGAAAATTTAGAATAAAAGAAAAAAATTAAAAAATGTGTTTTGTTGTATTGACATTGTTTCAAGTGTGCAGTGTGTGTGTGTGTAGTTAGATGTTGGTCCTGATAATTCAGCTTCAGTCCTACATTTTACAGAACTTACTTTCTGTACTTTCGGCAAATCAAAAAGCCAAATTAACGAGAAGAAGTCATCCAAAGAATATGAAACTATGACTATGCTAATTATGGCATATGTGGGCACTGGGTATTATCATCTGACACTACCAAGAAATTAAACATAGTTACCATAAATTACATTATTTGTAGTTTTTCAAAATCGCATCTACTCAGTTTCTTCATTAGTGAGTCATGTTTTATTTTTTTCCGTTTTTTTTCCTCCCTCTCTGCATCCCCTGATGTTTTCTTTGATTCAAGTGCCATTTGGACTCCCATTGAGACAAATAATGAGTCACTCTGTGTATTCTCAAAGCTGCCTGTTCATTTGTGGTCAATAAGCACATCAAAGTTCCCATGGAAGACATATTCATAAATGCCTTTTTTAAAGCTACTTTAGCTGTATTAATGACTTCTTTAAGCTGCCTGCTGTTCATAGATTTAACCAGTCCCTCAGAGTCCTTTTTAGGCTTTATATTCTTTGGTTCAAGAACTGTTTAGTTCCTGGCAAGAAAGTTCGTGTGGTCATGGTTAGATGTACCAAGTACAAGAGCTTAGGTCTAAATATATCTCTGTGTCTAAATATGCAGCGTTTAAGCGTTTACTATGTATATGTCAACCAGTTCCACTTTTGGTTTATGTAAACATGGCAAGTGGAGTTTTGGTTCTTGAATCTGATCCAGGATCAGGCTTGTATAAATTTGCAAGCAGAATTTAAGGTCAATTTCAAATGTGGCATTTTACTGTATGCAGTAGCCGTGGGTTTTTTCTTTTTATCTGCCTATCTGCTTTTCCTTTCATGTTACATACAGTAAGTCACAGGTTTTATTTAAAGCAGTCTAGACACAGCTCTAATTAAAACCATGCTTTAAAAAAAATCACAATGCAGCTTTAATAAATGGACCTGAAGATTCTTTATAATTAAATGTACAATCTAAACCACACACACACACACACACACACACACACAACGAAAATGTCCAGCGGTTTAGTTAAAAGGTGGCTTGCTAAAATAGACTTGCCAGTGAAATGTGGTTCCTCTGAATTTCGCAGCCAGATCTACATTCCCAGAGAAAGAACAATGATTGACCTTGGCCGAATGAAAAATTGCCTCAATTGTTCATACTTTGCTTTGATGTTAAATACAGTGAAACAGTGCAGCAGAGGAAAGCTGCTCACTACAAATGAAGGAGAAATCCCTCCTACCCGTTTGCAGTTCCTGCATCTTTGAGAATATGCAATTTACTATTTCTGTCTGGACGGTTTTTTAAGGGTACGTTGCTTCGCTCCCACCTCTCCATTTCTCTTTCACTGTATTTTTTTCCACCTCTCTTACTGCCATCTCCCTCTTATTGCTCCAGTAAGCAGACTCACGAGACCCTGGAGAGTACTCTCATCATTAAAGTCCCTATATGGAGTCACAAATTTATGCTCAGTACATTTGGGGAAGAGAAAAAAAACAGAAAGAAAGCAGGACCACCCATGTGTTTTCAAACCCAATGCTACAAGATCAGCATTCTCCCTGCTGGCTAAATGAGCCAATTCACACAAAGGGGGGAAAAAGCTGCAAATTAACGGACGTTTGAGGGTCTGATGGTAGACGGTGTTTATGTGTTAACAAGAAGACACTATTAATCAGAAGTGACTGGTAGAAAAGCCCTTGTTGTGGGATTGACTGGCATTGCATTTTGTTTTCCACCAAGTACAAGGAAGCCTTGAATAAATTAGAGTTTGTTTCTAAAAGAGTTAATTAGACGTTTTAACTTTTATACAGAGGACCTAAACGGTCGAGAGCACTTCTTTATATTTTGATTTTTCTCCTTAATATAGTTTGTCATCAAGCGGTTAGTTAGCATGACAGTTTTTAAACTCCACAGTGATTTATCGGATAGTTGACAAAGCAGCGAGCTGTACATTACAGTCACAAGTCTTTATTTTAAATTAAAGTTTAGCCTTCATTGGGCTCCCTCGAGTTGAAATACCAACAATTCGGGTGTATCTGTGTATGTGTTTATCAAAGTGTCATCATACCCGATGTGCTATTGGTACAAAGTGGTGCTTTGAGCGATCACTAAGACCAGAAAAGCACTATATAAATGCAAACAATTACCAGGGCTCTTTACTGAAAAATCCCACAGTTTAATTAGGTTTTGTCTTTGGTTCATTAAGCTCCATAATTGCACTAAGAAAATAAAATATTTCAAACTACTCCAGAGTAGCATTTATGGTTTTTGTGTGTACCTTATGTACATAAATGATCCCCTTCTGGCTCATCTGGCTTCTATTCACTACCAAAGTGATGGTTGGGGCGAAGCTAAAGTTAGCTATGTGATGAAATGCAGATGATTAACATATCTTTGTAAAGCAACAGCGTTATTTTAAGTGCACGTCTCTGAATGTCACATATGTCTGCCCGCTGCTTTGATCAATTCATCTTTTTTAAAATTTGCTGTGCCATGCTCAAACAACGTCCCGGGGAAGCAGGAAACAAGCGACATGGCTGTTTTCACGTGTATGTTTACGTTGCACAGTTCATGCTAATCTTTGTCCGCTTTCTTAGAATGCATGTGTGTTCTTACCGCATTGTGTCTGTTTGTAATAAAACTGGTAGAGACATGTAGTGCTAGACCACCCAGAGCAGTTATCCAAACACCCTCCTTACTCACAAAAAGGCACCAGTCTTAATTATATCCATCCTCTGGGTGTGTCTTTCTGCTCAGAACAGACATCTGAAGAACCCCCCCCTACCGATAGGCCACAAACCTCATAAGGACCCTTATGGAAAGAGGGTTTTGGTGACCTTAGACAGAAATAAACATATAGCGTGCTGTATTCTTTTTTTTCCTTGGCGGCTCAAAACACAAACGAGTCATGGATTATCTCCTTTTGTACCTACGGATTTGGAAATAATCCCAAATTTCCCGTAGAGGGCTCTGTTCATAACAAATCCAAAGGGTTTCAAAATCAGTCAGGTGAATTATTTACAGTACTACGAGTTGTGTGATACTGCACTAAAAACTGTGTAGTGTCAGGCACCTGGCTATAAAGGAAAAGAGACAAGAAAAAGCACGCACGCACGCGCGATGTATTAAGAAGGCAACCGCGATAGGAAGGAGGTTGTGACTGCATTGCTCCCTTTCGCGAGCTCTAATTTTCAAGCTGGCGATATGAGGGGGCAGCCTTGTGCTGAGAGAGTCCACGCAGGCAGAGCCCCAGCCTCTATCTGCCAGACAAATCCTCCTTGGGCTTTGATCGTCTGCCCACTTCTCTCTCTGTGGTTTTTGTTTTCAGGCAAACAGCTGTGATGTTTAGCTGAAGTGCAATGAGATTCCAACTGTCAAAGTCTGCTGCAAAAAACAACAACAACCAAAAAAAAAAAAAAAGAGAGAGAGAGAAGAAAAAAAAATCCCCTCAAAACAACCAAAGAACACATGAATGAAAGAGGCCATTTAATAGAGAAACAGACAAATAATAATAGTAAAAAAAACCATGATCATCACCTTGATCGCTGCTTTCATCCTAATGTTTTCAACATGCTATCCTTCAAGGATCAAGGGGTTAATCTGCTCCTGTTGTATTATAGCTGAGATACTATCGAAGGCCATTTGTTCCAAATAGCGAGGCTAATGACCCTGATCCGACGCTTGGCGTTTGGCCGGGAACTCAGAGCAAGGGAAGGTAAGTAACCTCATATATTCTCAGGGGCCCGAGCTAATGAGAGGGAATGGGAATACGAGCTACAGTCCATCATCTACTTAGGAACTAGACAGCAGTGCCATCTTCCTTCTCAGACTCAGACACACAAACACACACATACAGGAAAACAGTAATGGGAAGCCCAACTCCTCCTCAGCACCTAATTTTACACCTGTCTAGTTAAGTAAATGTACTTACGTGTAGCATTTTATCATTAGTAAGTCAATAGCAGATTCATTCTGGAGCAACGGCATCACTACCGTAAACAACGAGTTTTATCATCAGGCAGTTTCCACTGGTCATTCAACTGCTTTTAAGCATTTGGTAGGAGTCTGTCACAAAAATATACCCCGAAACACGACCAACGTGTTGCCACTTTAGCGCAAACACAAGTGGGGGGGTTTTTTTGGGGTTGCACATAGAGCAGAAGAGCATTAATAATCACTGAAAAAAAGCTGCAAGTTATTTTTATCGTGCTTTTTGAAAATTAAATATAGCATCAGAGGACTAAAGGTGGTTTGGCCCTTTGTAAGTCATTTTTTAAACAGGCTTTATAAATAAAAATAACGCATTATTATTATTTAATTTGGTTTTCTCCAATTTTTATAAATGTAATCCAGCCTCTCTAACTGATGATTTAAAATGCAACATAGCCTTTCATTATATTGGCATTTTTAGAGCATATAAAGCTTATATAGATAAACAATTTATTACAAGATATACACATTTTTTAAAAATTATTTTTTAGCATTTGCTACTAGACGTACAAAATTACAGCTGCGCAAGGTATAGCTGAGTGTGGACGTCCCCTCTATGTGAGGCAGAGTGAATTCGGCTGTGATGGGAAAGCAGCAGGGGTCCTCTCGTCTCCCTTTATTTGGTTCACCGCGAGCCCGGCTGCCTCTTTAACTTCTGGCACGCATAGGAATATTTATGTGTGTGTTTTTAAGAAAAAAAAAGGGGAAAAAAGCAGAGAGAAAGGGTGCAGGAGTAAGCGCCCTGCTGCACTCCGTATATGTGTGCGAGTGTGTTTGTGTGTGTCAGTAATACCTCCAATGGCAGCCTAATGATAGGTCTTATCGACACCCAGCAGTGAATGCGGGCCTTTGTCTCCTCTCGGGACGCATTATGAAAAGCTTAGGGGGTTGCCTTTGACTCCATTTTATTCTCTCACCCACTGATAAAACCCCAGTAACAAAAAAGGCAACCGTTATACAGCTCCTGTAGTGTAGCAAGTTTAGTCACAATACAACCTCCCTCCCCGATCCATACCCACGTGATAATAAGCAAAAAGTTAGGCGCACGGCTTAGAAACTCATAAGTCACTCACAAAAGACAGAGATTAAGACTGGAATTTTACATTTTGAAAAACAAATTCACAATGCCTGAAATTACCATTCATTTCAAATATCAAGTATATAGGCTGCATTAACAGAAAGGGGAAAGCCACAAGATTCAAATGTGTGGTGATGGTGGAGGATTGTTATATAGCAGAGTTTAAATTCTTTTCAATGGCGGTGGGTAACACAGCAGTGACACATGATAGCAGACTGTTAGTGATATACAAATTACACTAAAAAAAAAACCATACATCGCTTGTGACTGTGTGAGATTCTGTTTTTATTTCAATCTGTGAATATAGCTTTTGTCTTTCAACCCTAATTTTCTACATCACATATGTGGACATCTGGCTTCCCCAAATATTACATATCTAAATGTACAATTGTTCTTCAGCTTTTATTTTGGTAAAAGCTGTATATCTTTTACCAAAATAAAAGCTATATATAAAATATATATCTTTTCCTTATTCATGCTCCAAAGCTGGTGCCATTTTCAAATGCATGCCATCTCACTTCAAAACAAACAGTGATATTAATGGCTCTCAATTTCAAGAACAACCGAGCTTATCTGGGGACACAGTTTAGTTTGTACCTTTCACTAGACTGTAAAATAACTAACTTTTCTCCTGCAGTGAAGGTTCTGTTCATTACTGTGCTCATTTGTGGGTTAGAGGTTGGGGCAGGGTCCCTTAGACAAACAGTTTATGAAATGAAAATGTTTTCGTTTCCAGCGATGGTAAGAGTGACTTCTCACATTTTTAAGAGTTCAGCATTACAGCTACTTTGGGGAGTATAGCCATTACAATCTATCCCTGCAGAGTTAATAAAATCTTCTGCCTCTCCACCTCTATGTTCTTTCTCAGTCTTACTTCAAAAGGTTTTTTCTTTCCCTCGCTCTCTCTCTCTGAAAGACTGTATATAAGTACATTATATTCTTACTCTCAGTTGTTTGGATATTTCTTCAAACCCTCCTTTCAACCCATCTCCATTCACTTATTTTTGGATGAGAAAGCTCTAAAAAGATCATTAAAACAGGCTGCAGTACTTTACCCACTCTTTCTTCCTTTGCATTTCTCTACATTTTCTTTCTCTATCTCAATCTTAAAGAGAAGAGCAATAAAGACTATAAGAACATGGACTTTCTCAGAAATCATCCCCCTCTGCATCCATGTTGCTGGCATAGCGATCCAATAGAAAGCTCCCAAGGCCAAGTAGTGTGGATTTAGGGGACTCATTTAGTAGGCAGGTAGAGTTGAGACTTCCCCTCCACCTCCATCCCATTCCTCACAATTAGAGAGGCCAGGAAGTGGAGTATTTTATGACCTTATAAAGACATTAGAGGCACTGCCGCATTGCCCCCGGACACCCCCCCCCCTCCCAGTTCTTTACTTCTTGTCTACTTCTGGACTCTCCATGCTTGCTTTGAAATTTCTTCAGCAACGTCTTCCTGTCTTGTTTCTTGTTCCGTCTTCTCACCCTCTTTTGTTTTAATTTTTATCCATTTCTGCCTGATCATCAACCCCAATCAATCTTACTCACAGTGTGTGAGTGTGTGAATGGGTGGATGACTGAAGCGCTTTGGGGTCCTTAGGGACTAGTAAAGCGCTATACAAATACAGGCCATTTACCATTTTACATCCATCCATCCATTTTGAAACAGCATTCTCCATTAAAACTCAATAAAGGCTCTCATTTGAATCCTCAGTCTTCTTCTCGTATTGTGTTTTATTGGTGACGGGGTGTCTATGGTTTTAAAAAAAAAAAGCAAGTTGTTTCGAGGAGTTCTTTGTGTGGACAAAAATGGTCCCATTTTCGACACTTGTCTGTTAGGCTTTCATGGTCGCCCCCGACACAGTGTGTCCAAGCCCCTCACCTCCCCGCACCGCTGCAAACTATTGTCCATCATGTGTTGATTATTTTGCGTGGGCGCGAAACTGACAATTACTCGCTCTGTCCCCGAGTCCTGCATTGAATCAATATGACATGACGGAGTGACTCATTTGGCCGTCATTCTCTCGTTCATATATTTGAAATATGAAACCGTGTGACACACTGTGGCAGCCCCACCTCCCTATACACAAATGGACACTGACAGAGAACCATGCTGGTGCTTGTCCTGCGGCGTTTAAAGCTAGCTTAGACAGACTCGGCTGCTCCTGAAAGGTCCACTTCCACGTAAGCAGAGGGCAGACACACTTGGTAGGAAAGAAAAAAAAGAGGGGGGGTAGTGGCATGTCTGGATATTTGCTTAAAACATCCTTCACCTTTTTCCTCTCTTTCTTTCTTGCTTCATTTGACCAGTAACCTAAAACAATGGTGTTTCCCTCAAAATCCCAGATGGTTAATGCGTAGCACATCCATCAAAAGAATAATGTTCCTTCTTGAAACAGCTTCAAAACCACTTCCATTTTAAAGCACTTTGTTCTGGTCCAGCTGGAGTGATTTGGACAGACATGTGAAAAGTAAGGAAGCACAATAATTACAACTGATTACTGTTGGAATTCCGACGACCGCTTGGAGGAAAGCTTCCCATTTATTTAAACCATCGCTCTACCCCCCTTAACTATTTGAACTAATAGCTTTCAAAATTATCCTCATCATCATATCCTGTCCTTTAAAATGGTGGTGGTTGTAGAAAATAGATGAGGTCAGAGCAGCAGTGCGAGTTTAAATGGAAGCGCTACACATGTGACACAATTCAACAGGGAAAGAACCAAAAGGAGTTAGGAGAATTTTCTGCCTTTTGTAAGGAACCTTTTTGATAGGTAATGTTAAAATGGCGATCCCTTTGCTGGACAAGGGAATATGATTAGTGGAGAAACAGTTTTTTATTGGAAGGGCACACACATTAATCCCTGTTTCCAGATGATTTCCAGGTTCAGTTTCCTCCAACTCAACCAATTACTGAAAAGATAAATGAAATCAAGAACAGTAAATGTAATAGTACCAATAGTGGCGGGTAATAACCCTCATATGCATCTCAAGTAATATGGATCTTCCCTTTCTAAAAATAAGAAGAAAAAAAATGGACTAGATCCAAAATAAATGAATAGATACATAAATACTGGAAAAAAATTCACACATTGCTATTGTAAAGTCTGGGTGGAAGGCTGAGGTAGAACAGAAGAGAGAGTCTCATCAGAAGAGAGGATGACAAGAACTGAGAAAAACAACATTTTCTTTTTCCTCTCGGCGCCTCTCCTCTCTAACCATCCCCCTATCTGTGCATGGTGGCAGCCATTCTGTCCATGACTGCATGGTGGAAAATGATTTAGTGCTGCCTTCAGCCTCACACAGAGAGGGTGAGAAGATTACTCTCTGAGAGGCTGCTCACTTCGGGAACAGCTGAAACGCAGTTAAGACGGCGAAGGTGGCATCCCTGAAAAGAGGACTTTTTAGTCTAATGGCCGCTGAAGAGAAAGAGTCAAATCTGCACGGCGTGAAATGGAAATGCAGCGCAAGAGGCTTTGTAATTCCACGAAACCTTTCTTCAGTGCGGATCGAAATGGTTCCTTCATACAAATTGACATTGATTTTTAAATAGTTGTAGAATTTTAAGAATATACTTTTTTTTACTATTAATAGGTACAAACAACAATTTCATGAAGTTTCTACTTTTCTGAGAGACTCATTCGTAAAATAAATATCAGTGTACACAAATGTGCTGGTGGGTTTCTCATCAGCAGAGAGCAACAATCATTAGAGGAAAAACAGATAAAGACCGCAATGAAGATCGGGAGGCAGTTGATGACTCAGACCATGCGTTCTTCACATGGTGGCTGGGGCCTGACACCAGGGACACACGTACGCACATACGTACATACAACAGACACATTCAAACTGTTCGCAAAAACATGCACCCATGCAAACATGAAACTCACCCCAGGTGCACAGCTGACTCAGGCAACTGAATGAAAAGGTAACAGATACAAAGACAAGACAATCCATAACCCCCCTCCAGAGTAAACTGAGCTCCCTTACCTCTTTCACTTGTCTTTTTTGCTCCTCTACCCGCTCCTTCACTCTGCAGCGATGGCTAACGCTGTGAGCACTCCTCTTCTCGTTCCAGCTCTTTTCACGACCTGATGGAGCAAAAGAAGAAAAACAAAGTGCAAACGAACAGTTAAGAAACTGTTTCACTGGAATGGAGCCTAATCAAAAAAAAACCCAAAACTCATAAATAAATAAAACTCTCCACAAAGCAGAGCGGGTCTTATGGAGTACCAGCTTTCACGTGTAATTGAGTTATCTCTAACCATTTTCTTACTCATGGCATACAGCGAATTTAAAGAACAAGATAAGTGATTAGAAATCGGTTCAGTTCACGACCTAAAAACTGCAAGCGTTTGAAGTCGAGATATGTTTTGTGATGTGGAATTCCAAAGGGTTGAGTAACCGAACAAAAGAAAAAAAAACCCAGAAGAAAAGAGATATACTGAACAAGAACTCAGCAGAAAGATCAGTGCAAATGGAAATGAGGTTCAAGTTGGGGTCAGGAAACACTGACTGGCAACCAGTGGAAGAGAAGAGCCATGCAATGATGATGATGATGACGATCGTTTTAGCCACTAACAGTTTGTCTAACTTTGTCCATTTCATCTTTCTTCTTCTTGGCTCGACTTGTTTGACCTGTAATTGTTACATTTAGATTTTTTTAAGCTGTACTACTTATACAAGCATTGTAAAAAAAAATCAGTTTGCCTGCATGTGATGAAATTGCTAACAGCTGTGACAGCCACTATTGTGCACATGCACACACTCTTTTCTGCATCTCATTTGTAGCATGCAGCTGCACAGATAAAACATGAGGGTTAAGCAAATATTGTACAATAGCCAGAAAACAATGCACCCCCATCCCTCTCCTATCACACTCTCTCTCACACACTCACACACACACACAGCTAAGACTGTGCCAACTGTGTGTGTAGAAAAAAAAATGACTGGCACTGCTTGTCCTCTTTATTACTGTGAACAGAGCAGACACCCCTGCTCCCCTCCCATTCATTTTAATCTCTTTTCTTAATGATAAACCTCCTCAGTCACACTCTCTCTCTCCGTCTGTACCCCTCCAACCACACCCCTTCAGTCTGGTGTCGGTTCTCTAGCATGGCAGTAACAGTGCTCCTTTGTTTGTCCTCCTCCCCTCGTCTCTTCTTGCCCCCTCACCCTGACCTGAATGATGCTGGTTGGCGGGGATGGAGGCATGCCTCAACAGGAACGCCGGGGAAGAGAAAGGGGAGGGAGCGAAGGCGGATAAGCGCAGGTTTGGGGAGGAGGGGGCAGACGTAAATAAAAAAAATTTGTAGGGGCTTGACAGTCATTCGCTCTTATTCATCTGTCCATTCAGCACTGCAGAAGAGACCATTTGTGAGGAAAAAGGATGGTTGGCTGGAAGGGACCACACCCTCAGTGAATCCACCAATCCCAATTTACAGAAAGCCTTTAGAAAAGGTCTATTTCTGGTTTCAACAGTGAGGCTAATTTTAAAACACAAAAGTAAAAATAGAAAAGAGAAGACTATGTTGTGATCTTTATTTCTACTCTGAATGAACAAATGCTTGCGGGTAAGAAAAAAATGGCTCTGTTCCTTGGCTTTTGCATTTATGCGGCTAAGAAATAATGCGCATGATATTCCAACAGGGCATTTTTAAAAATAGCCTTTAAGTACACAATGCGCAATTTCTCATTTATGCAAAGAAAACAGTGACCCTGCCCAGTGAGGTTAGTTGAGACATAATTTTAGCTGTTTCATTCTGGTACCACTGCTGGAGCTGCAAACCCAGTTTCCTAATAGCATAAATACTGCTCTTGTAATGGTGCCTGGGGGATGTCTCATTTGGAAGTGAGGGAGACAGCACAGTAGAGCAGTACCTTTTACACTTAGCTAAAAACCCACATGTGCGCGCACACACACACACGCTGTGGATCATTAACCCCAACTAATCTACAAACATTATGTTTATAGAAAACGCCTTTCCAGATTAGGCGAGCGGCACAGCCAAGCCACGTTAATTCATTGAGCGAGTGTGTGTGAGCGAATTTGTGTGTGGCATATCTGTGAGCTATAATGACAAGTGTGTCATGTCTCTCAGTATGCGTGTGTGTCACGGCCGCCTGTGTCTACGGTGTCTGCTGTGACAGACACAGAGAGAACATGACAGAGACAGCGAAAGTGCGCGCTAATGTGTACGAACGAGCGCCTGTGCGCGTGCATTTGTGTGGCGTGACTATGCCAGTGATGCAGCTCACAGCCTTGATCTAGGCTCCTGCCTCTCTCCGACACCCGCTGCGCCTGCTTCATTAATCAATAGGACAGATGAAGACAGACTCCTGCTGCGCTGTGAGGGAAAACGGTAGCTTGCGTGCGCAAGCGTTGTGTGTTTGTGTGTGTGCGAATTTCAGCGTGTAAGAAAGCCCTCGGGTAGAACGTGGCAGACATGATGCAAACCTTCAAGGCTTCCTGCCCACACAGAGATCATCAGCACTGGATTTGCCTTCTTCTACCTCCAACGGGAAAAAAAGTTAGAGGGAAGGAAATAAACAAAGGAGTTATTACATTTGTTTTTGTGTAAGCATTATTCTAATAAATTGCATTATTTTCTCATCACTTCAAGAGCCTGGTAGGATATCTAATTTTGGAGGTCTAACGTGTATGTCAGATTACACAGAATAAATAGCAGCTTTTTGGTATCACAACTCTTCTCCCTCATCTTCAGGGGGATACAGAAGGAGCGCCAAAGAAAATCTCCCTATTGGTCAGTTTGAGTCATAGATATCAGTTACACCCAAACACATAGCTGCTCAGAAACACACACCTTAATAGCCACTGTTGTGTTTATTTACACCCTGTTATAGATATAAAAAATCTTTATGCCAAATGGGTTTAATACACCTTAAGGCGCAGTCAAATAAAGTGTAAAATGTTCAAGCTTCCAAAATCAGGTTAGGATGATTTTAAAGCTTTTTTTTTTTTTTTTTCAATTGACAGAAAAAACAAAAAAAGTACAAATGCACACAAATGGAAGAGATGCCTAAACTCCCACTTGTGTAAAGCTTGCATTGGCTAAAGTGATCAAGAACAGCTTGCTGGGTGTCATCAAAACTCCTGATGCATTTACTCATCTGCAGAGCAGGAAGGTACACTCTTACAACGTGCACATTCGAAGCAACGTTAAGTTGTCATGTGATTAGTCATTGCAGGGTCCCATGTTGAGTCAGACCGAGTAGCAGGCTTTACGTTAGAAAACCAAAACGTTTCCCACAGTCAGCATGAATGCTTTCGTTCAATGTTGAGCATCTTCTGTCACTCTATTAAGATACAGTAGATTAGTACGACCATTTATTTCAGTTTACTACTGAACCATACAACTATATATATTACAGAACATTATGTTATGGTGGAAAGCTGTCTGGAAATAATAACTCTTAATCACAAGACCTGTGTTTTGCATCAATTTCACATTTTCTAACAAAGTCATTATCAATGAAATTTGAAAAAGTAATTGTGCACAAATAGCAGGAAGCTAGATTTGAGTTTATTTTGGTACTGGGAATGAGGAATGCGTGTCATTTCCTGGTGCTCCAAATGGCCAAATGACTTGAATGCAAAGCCACAGAGGCCATTTCTCCCACAGCGTCCAAATCCTGCAGAGCTGTTATCAGTCATTGGGACGTTTTGTCTCCTCAGTATACAGCAAGGCCATTTTGTTTGTTTTCAATGTAACTTGTGATATTTGGCTGGGACTCAGTGCCCTCTATGTTAGCCATTGTGCTGAGATGAATGAATCTTTCTTCCAAATTTCATACAGAGATGCACTGTGTGAAACCATAGAGACACCTTTGAGACCACTAAACTGGTCTCCAGATTATTTGTGTAGCCACCAAACAATAGGACTGTTTGTATGAACAGCTATGAAGCAAGAGTTAAGCCTCGATTCAAAGGAAATTCTGCTAATGCTTTTAGGCATAACACAGATTGCTTTTTTTATGAATCTGGACTTTTCAATTTATCTTTTTCGAATACCGCAAATTCTAAAAGTTACCGAAACAACAGCGTCAACTAGGCTTGCATCAGCTCTCCTTCATCTCTCAGTTGGCTTTTCAAGAAACCACACATAAAATCAAGATTAAGAGTGGTGGGAAAAAGCCCCCCCCCCAAAAAAAGCATAACACCTTATCGTTTAAATTAGTAGGAGAGAAAAAAAACCCCGTAAAGAGTTGGTTGAATTCAGCATTCACAGATTAGCGAAGAATTTTGGTTTCATCTTGTTTTTTTGAGGGATTTTTCGGAACCGTGCACTACTTTAACATAGCAATTTTTTTTCCCTTTTTATCTTCAGTGACTCATAACAAAGCCAACTGTTTACTCATAACAATATGCTTCTAACTGATAATATTCTGAGAATATCCTCGTAGTCCCTTTATATCTATGTCTTGCAAGTCATTTACAGAAATACATTAAAAATGCGTTATGTAAGTAAAGAATGGAGGAAAAAAAAATCTGACGCGGCAGCTGTTATGAAGTGGTTTTAAATCAGTATTTGGTTGAATTGTGGATTTTTGCCCATGAAGTAAGCATAAAATTTTATATTAAGAACAAAAACAACTAATGGGAGAAATAGTAAGTTGCCTTTTGTCAACACTGAAAAAAAGAAGATGAATTCCAGTGTCACTTCCTAACCCAATACGCCCTGATTGCACAGGCACATTGTGCGTTTGACATTGTACGTCTGACACTCAGACAAAGAAGCCGATAGAGGCCTCAAGGGGGCAGATGACAAACACTACTAAACCATGGCCAGACACGACCCCCACCCGCCTCCATCCCCACAACAAACGCACAGTATAGACAAACTTATTCAGAGTATATTAGGGAGGTGAAGGGGGCCAGGCTCTCAGGGACTCTCTTCACTTGGCTGTCCTAATCGTCTGAGACAACCCTCCAGAGACAGACCTTCCCGCCCACAAACCCAACTCCCCCCTCCCAAGGCATGACCCAGACACATCCAGGAGCGTTTACAAGGGCAGGCAGCCATGACGTGGGGAAGCTGACCAAAATGAACAGCCCCGCTGGGAGCTGTAGTTTAATTGTCCATCTTCTTCTTGGTCCAAATTAAACAAGCTCATGCGCATTCAAGTATCCATCCACATATGCGCCGCCCACCTCCACTACCGCGCTTTTAACAGACTGGCACGTTCCATAGAGCATGCCATTGACGCAGAGTGATGAGCGAGACCCCATTGTCTCGTTATATTGTCTTCAATTAGGGAGGAGATGATGGGAAACAATGAGAGGAGCATTTGTAATCATGAGCCTCCTAAACTCAAGCTGGGAAACAGAACTTCATTATGCCCAATGGTCCCTTGTGGACAATAAAACGCAAGAATTGCGTGGTTCATCCTCACAAAGTTTTTAAGCATAAATGGCTTGAAGAGAAGTGAGTCACCAGGAAATGCTGCAGGGAGGTGGGTTGGGGATGGGGAGGGGGGTTCTGAAACTGAAGACAAACAGGGGCAGAAGCCAGTCATTTTTTATCCGCACTGCAAGTGAACAACAAATTCCAAAGAAATGACACTCTTCATCTAGTTACATCTGCTGCACACTTACCTTTCTCGTGAAAGTTTACTACCATCTTATTCAATTTGAAAAGTCTTAAAAGTGAGACTGTGAAGTGTTTTAGATACAAAGCATCTGTGGCGTGAGTACAGGGGGAAAAAAAGGCCTTTGATAATACCGTAAGAACAAGAAACTCATTGCTTTTCCAAGTTAGTTTTTCCAGGGATTAATTTACAGGCGTAGAGTGTGTAGCCATGATGTCTTTTCATCTTCACTACATAAATTTTGTGCAAGCTTAGCTCTGAGAACAGAAGCTCTGGCAGCTATGGTGTCAGCTCAGAGCCATCTGTAGAAATGAGACTTCTTTAAGAAAGAGAAAGAGAAACTCGAGAGCGCATTATCTGCATTTACCTGGAGAGCGTTCAGCTGAGAAATGACTGTAACCCGACATGTTGCCGGCTTTGTAGCTCACCACGTCATTTTTTTTTTTTAAATCACGTTCCACCGTGGCTGTTGGGCTTTGATAGAACCATCCAACCGGACAAATACCGCTTTCATAAAATTGTGCAAATGATTTCTTTCAGCTGGGATTGTGGAGGTATTGTGCCCCTCTCCGCCACCCCACACCCTGCCTATCCTCTCTCCTCGTGCCACAAAGAGCTAATCTGACACGAACACTCGCACCAGCTCTGACACACTGTCATTGCAAAACCGCCGTGATTATATATTCTTTAAATCATGTAAGTGAAGCATGAGGTAAAAAGCCATCATCCAATGGAGGACAATTGCGGAGTTACAGCAATAACTGCGTAGTTTCTCCCGAACATCCAGCACTGGGATTAAATACTGGGTCCCTATTTAAACATCTTTACCTACGGCTGTTCTTTCACATTTACAATATCTGAGAGACGCCAGAAAGATCCTAAAACATTTTGATTTTGCCCATTTGCAGATGGAATCAGTCTGCAATGGGTGCCGGTGGCAGGGATATTCGTCATCTCAAGCTGCCCTGGGGCCAAACATCCCATCCTGCAAGGCCCCATTCCCTTATCTGATTCCAGCAGACTGGTCGAGATGATGGCCATGCCAGCCAGAGCCTTTGATTTCTTTTTTTTTTTAAGAAGATCCCTCTGCTTTCACACTGCGTTATTGATCACCAACAGACCTCATTTTGTTCCTGTGCTTGGAGAAGGCTCTATTTGTAATGTGATCGCCCAGATGAAAATGGTAGAACGGTGGACAGATACTAATCCTCTTTTCCTCCCAGTCTCCAGCATCATCTTTAGTGATTTTTGCAGCTCGCCCCTGTCAAGATTCTCATTGCCTGAAGCCAAGAAGACACCACTCACACCGTTTTGTTTTTTCCCCTCCAAAAGGGAAGAGATCGGGGGTATAATCGACAACATTTGCTCAGCTATGTGTAAATGGGTTCAAATAAAATTAAACATGTACAACAAAAGCAGCCCGCTCAAATTCTACAGCACTGATTTTCACTTCACAATTAAGTAGAGCTGGGCGATAGAACGATAACGATATGTATTGCGAAATAACTTTTTCTCGATAGAAAATTTAAACTATTGCGATAGGCCTCATCTCTCTTGCTCTCTTAAAAAAAAAGAAGAAGAACAGCCAATCCAAATTAAGTAGCGCAGAGCCGAACCAATCACAGCCGCAGCGTCACGTCACGTGACTTGTTACGTACAGCACAAGTGCCAAGCCGCACGTGTGTATTTGTTTGGGAAGCAGCCAGCCGGGCTGCCCAGGTAATGGAGGAAATGAGTGTGCTGACTAGAGAAAAATCAACCGAGAGCGTGAGCGAAGGTTACCGAAGAAAAAACAGATGATGGCTCCAATGCCGGAGAGCTTGTCGAACGGAAAGGCCATAGAAGTTCCGTAGTGTGAAGGTATTTCGGCTATTTCAAGTCTGACAAAAAACAGAGTAGTGCGCACTGTAAATTGTGCCGAAAGCAAGTCTGGAAATACAATAAAGCGGTGCATGCTCAATCTCTGACTGAAAGCGCTAATTCGTCATTCGGCTTTTGTCAGACTAAAGTAACTGTTAAAACTGTTTGAAAAGCTAAGCTATACAACAAGGAGAGATTGAGAATTTCCTTTTAGTTCTCAGTTTATTTGATATTGACAAAAGTTAGTCAATTTTGTCTGTTCTTCTGTAAAACGACCTAAGATTTATTTTTAGAATTAATATTTTGTTTCTAAGTGAAATTGACAATTTAGTCTGTTTTGTTTGTTCTATTTTGAAACTTAAACGCTTTAGCGGCTGCCTTTTGTGTAGTTTGCAATATTTGCCTTTATTTATCTGAAAAAGTCTCATGTTCCTTAAGTACATCTACCCTGTTGAACTTATTATGGGAAATAAATATTTAAATCAAAACAAGCTGCTGATTATTTAAAATATAGTTATTTGGCTTATATCGTGATATATATCGTTATCGCCTGAAATGAAAAAAACATATCGTGATATGAAAAAATCTTATATCGCCCAGCTCTACAATTAAGAAATAGACTCAGACTTGACACATTTCTCCATATTGAACGTCATAACGCAACAGCACAGAGTAGGGAGCGTCTGCCTTGTCATTTCACCCAGATGGTAGCTGGAAGTATGTAAATTGGTTCGTTAACCTTACAGTGCTGTAACCAGTGGGCCATGCAAAGGGCTCGCTCCATGCTGGTTTTCTTGTATTTTATTAACGCCCATTAATAATAACGGGAAACTTTTGCTAATGGCCCGAGGTGGTTCACTGCGGTGTTATCAAACACTGCAGTAATTATACATGACATCCCTCTGATTAACACTCTTGTGATTATTACGTCACGTCGAATCATCTCAACTCCCGTTTTCTTAGTTATAACACATTTTACAAGAGGAGAAAGAAAGAAGGGCTCTAGCTCTCCCCCTCCCATCCTGACAAGCTGGTTTGTAACTTTAACCCTTGACAATAGAATGGCATGAAGAAAAAGGAGCTTGGGGGGTGGGGTGGGGGGTGGAAAGGTGAAAAGGGATCCACATTTTCATATGGCTTCTCCCCCAGTGCTTGCAGAGTGTGTGAAAAATTAGCTTGCAGTGTGTGCATGAGCTGCCAGCAGTGAGGGCTTGCACCTGGTGCAGGCGGGAGTATGCGAGGGGCCAAGGGTCACCTCACGGGTTAGACAGGATTGAAGTTCTCCTCTTCCCAAGAAGGGCCAGACAACCCCTGCGGCTGCATCGCATAACACGGGCCTTTCACGTCGCTTCCTTCCCTTTTCTTTCTCCCCCCCTTCCCCTCCTGGTCGCCTCCCTTTTTCTGCTGTAGAAAAGCACAGTAATCCATAACCCACTCAACTATCAGCAGCTCAATTATCCCTCCCGTTCACCCATTTTCTCCCCTCAGATGGAGATTCGAAAACAATTAACCTCTTCGCGGCTCGGGACTTTTCCCAGGAAAGGGGACGCCGGTAATTGAATGACTCCGCCATTTTTGACCGTGACTTCACTCCTTCACACATAAAGGTGGTTACCGAAAACTCTGCGGCTTTGTCGTTCTCCGGCGTCATTGTCAGGTAAGGTGCTCAAGCAGGATTTAACTAAATCATTTGATAATGTTTACATAATACTGCTTTCACCTACTTGGAGCTTAATAGATTTCCATCAGTCGTGATCATCATGTTGATATGTCGAGGAAATTGTACCCCCGTGAAGAATCTTAAATAATAATTATTCATATGTCAATAAATCATTGTTTGGTGGGCAGTACAACTGTGAAACCTGACACATCTACCATCAACAAGCTATAGCGCATCCTCCTGCATCCAAAGCCTTCAATAAAATGTTCTCTTCTCCCCCTTCATTACAAAGGGCCTCCTATTCATCTCCAGGTAGACAGCTTCAAAACGAGGGCGGGAAGAACAACCTGTTGGACCCATTGAGCTTTTTATTACTTCCCTCTTCAAAAAGGCTGGTGGCGAAAGAAGAGGCAACCTCAATCTTCTTGATTCCACAATACACAGTCAGCTTTCGGAAAACACACACACAGACAAGTAGCAGGATTTCAGCTGAAAGCTGTGTGTAAATTTTACAGACACTTGCTCCTCAAAACGTCACATTTGGGGAGATTACATTGCTGTTAGAGCCATTCCAGCTGTTAAAAAGGATAATGTTCTCACAAACAACTTCATCAAAAATGGGAAAAACAACTCAAAAGTGCCGCATTCAACCACAATCTCCAACGATGCCCAACAATGACTTCAACCTGCCATGTTCCATAAAGCGAGCTAGCTCGTTACCCAGTTATAAGCCGCGCCATATAATCCCTAACCACCGCACATCGACAAAACAAAGACATGTGCAAAAGCAAGACACTTCCATAAATGAATGTGTGAACGATATAGAGATATTGAAATATCTTCCACCAACTCCCACTTCTAATTGGAGTTGTGCATTTCGTGTTGCTAGACTTCAGATGCTACCTCGTCCTAAACCTCGGTGACTAGACGACCGAGTCGACAGAGCTGAAACCATGAACAACGTTTCGCAGCCTCGTCTGAAGCCCTCGAGATGGTAAAAATAGAATCATCGTGCAGAAATTATATGTTACGTTTGTTTTTTTAACATCAAAGGACCCAGTTTCTGTTCATTAATAATAAATGTTGCTTTGCATCAGAATTCCTCTGGGTGGTACAGAAAAACAGCGATCGAGCACAATCGATGTAATGAATTTTAAAAGAGCCAGGTGATAAAACTTATTTGAACTTAAACTTCCGGATGTTCACCAAACAACATAGCCAAAGTCTTGCTCCTTATATACATAGGTCCATAGCTAAAGTCACACACACACACACATAATAGAACACAGAAAAAGTCTTTGATGTCTCCTCAGCGTGGAGACTGCAGCTCCGTTAGTCACCCACAGTCAATCCAATATCCATATATGCTACACAGTGACAGTAGCAAAGAACCAACATAACTCCAGCCACACACACACACAGACACCAACGCAAACTCTCAAACATAGCGTGAGCTGATTGTGGATGAGGAGCAAGCAAAAGAAGCGCCAGCAGAAGAAGAAGAAAAAAAGGAGGAGGAGGAGAAAAAGAAGAGAACCTAAACACCACTGGCTGTGCTCCAGACAGACTGGAACTTCTCTTGATCATTATGTCTAGCCTTCAGGTGTCTGGGGTCGGACCAACTGTAGGCAATAGTTAGTTTGAGGTTGGTGGAGGGTGGAGGGTAGGGTATGGGGGGGGGGGAATAACACAGCAGCCAGACAAAGAGGGCTGCCTACATACCACCAGCATCAAGGAAGGGAGGGCGGGAGGCAAGGGAGGGAAGCAAGGAGAAGAAAGGAGGAGGGTTATAAAAATTTGATTAGACGATCCTTTGCTGAAGCGACTTTCTGTGTCGGTTTGCTTTTCTTTCTTTCTTTCTTTCTTTCTTTTTTTTCTCTTCCTCTGCCAGTTCCCCTCCCTTCTCTTACTCCACAGCGCTACCTTAGAGAACGGGGCAGACAGATTTTTATAGGTCCTAATTAAAGCCATCTGAAACCTTTTGAAAACATCAAATGGCCCCGGTCCCCTACTCTCTCCCTCCCTTCTCCTGATTGGCGTAAAGCACAAAAAACAATCTGAAGGCATGTTTTTGGGGTTTTTTGTTTTTTGCTTTAACTCCTGCGTATACATACATTTTGCACCCCCCCAACCTGACCCCAGCACCCCTAATTTCCAATCAATAAAAGGGTTCAATGAGTGACATGACCTCAGAATGTGAAATTCAATTTGATGGAATTTAAGTAGAAAAAGCCTGTTCAATAATTATTTACCTTTTTTTAAAAAAAAAAAAAAAAAAAAAACAAGTACTTTTTAAAAATCATTTTTCTTTGTTTAATCACATCCAGCATTTGAAAGGACAAAACACGTTACTGAAGATCCACCCTTATCCTGCCCGGCGGGCTGAAGTGAAGTGCAGCGCTGTTTCAGTGCGCTTCAAGTACTCCATTTATTTCTTCTGCTGCTCTCCCTCCCCTCTCTCACCCCCGATTGTCCTCATTGAGCCGTGCGGACCGGTTGCACAGTCTGTCTGCCTGCCTGCCCGGGGTCAGCGGGTTTACCCTGTGCTTTTTATCTATATTTCATGTTATGGCCCTGCGCTGAGACAGCCCCACATTCACAATGAGCAAATTCACAGACTGCGCAAAGAACGTCAAAAGAGGCGGAATATAAGCGAAGTCAAACACCATCCGAGCATCAAGTAAAGTCAAATAAGACTATGGAAGTGGTTTAAAAATACGTATTTAATTCTGCTTGGAAACAAACCAAAATAAAGGGACAGAAAGCAAACGGCGCAAAAGTGGCACATGCAATCGCAAATCCTAAAAACAATAAAAATTTAATTAAGAAAAAGCAAAGTCGGCTACAAACAGAAGATAAAATAGTTTCAGGATTGTTATCATCGTATTTTTTAAAGCGAATAGAAGACGGGAAGTAAAATTTTGTCGATACTTACAATTCATTTCTATAACTTCTGGGCGTTATTGTCTCGCCCCTGCGACTCTGCGTTTTGGAGACGGCCAAGTGTGCTCCTCCGACAAAGCCAGGGGTCATTCTCGTCGAAGGGATGTGACAGCGTCATCGGATGGCAGTGAAGTTTGCATAACACAACACCTGGTGAGTCCCGCCGAGGACGGCGAACGTCCGATTCCGCCGGTGTCAGGTCTTCAGTGATGCCTGCACTCGCCGGGATTGAGCGCTGAGAGGACAGGGAGCGCACAGAAAGGCGTCATGTGAGCCTGTGTTCGAGGCGCCCATTGGCCAGCCGGGGATAAGTATGATAAGGGGAGTGCGTGCGCCATTGGCCCAGGACGAGAGCGGAGGCGCCTCCTCGCTTGGCCGTGCGCAAGAATGTGAGTGCGGCTCAGTGTTCATAATTTTCAGCGGGAGGGGTTGGAAGACAGAGAGGGTGGGGGGCGCATAAGTAACAAATTGTTCTTAAGATTTTTGTCATAGAAGGGAGGGGAAACGCACACATTCTGTTTCGTCGTTATATAAAAGTGGAATGTATGAAAATGTGTGGCGAGCCTACACGTCAGCTTTCGTTCTTTCTTTCTTTTTTTTTTTTTTTTGAGTGGTCGTCAACTAGCACATTAACCGAGGGCGAAAATGTGACACGAAGTTGTCTTCATAGTGACGACAGGTAAGAAAGCAACATGACTGCCAAAGTACCCAACAGGGAGCTGTTTTCACTGGATCTGGATGTTTCCAGATATCACATCACGTATTTCTCATGATTTTATCAGATTTTGATGTGATATCTATATAACCCCCACCAGATGCAAGAACAGCAGCGCCATACAGAATAAAATTTGTATCCCTGTAATCTGAATTAGTTGCATAAATTTGTGGATAATTTCCTGCATAACAAAGTGCTGCACATTCACGAGGAATTTCATTCATCATTACTTAACAAAGTCAATACTGTTCTGGCTGAAATGCCACAAATTTTCTGACGCAAATAATAAAAAGTGAAAAAAGAATAGGATCAAACAGAGTTCAGCGGGGCCCCACATTTATGTTCAACACCGCAGAAACCCCAAAATGAATTCAGCATCTTCACTCTCACTTTCCTAAAAAGTAAACTATTACTTAAGACACCTGGAGCTAATTGATGCAAAAAATGTTATAAGAGCACAAAGGTCCTCTATTACTTTCTCCTACGTGTATGGACACAAAGGCGGTGTGATATGTTTTACATATTTATGTTGTTCTGCCCCGTTCTTCATTTCTGCATTGATTTTCTACACAGCTGGACTTCACAGAGGGCAACGGGACATAAAAGAGCATCCTCTCAGCCTCCCTCTCTGGTTCTGTGGAGACAGAAGGAACTGGAGATTCTGTATGGGTGGGAAATAGAGCGCGTGTAATCTGGAGCACGCATCTTCCCCCTGCTCAGGCTGCAGCATTAAATCGATATTCCGCAAAGCTTTCTCTTGTTTTCACATTCACTTGACTGCTACCGTGATGCGCCGCGAGGGTCGAGCAGCCGCTCCCTGATTTTTGTGGCACTTGTGCCCCCCTTCGCCCGCCACCTCCCCCCCTTTTTCTTCCTCTTCCACCTTCACTTCACTTCACTCCACAGCAGACACCCTCATTTGGATGGCTCCAAGGCGATGCGCCCATTCCATTTGTCTCTCGTGTTAACAGGAGGCGGCAGAAATAAGGCAGTGCGCTATCTCTATACAGAGCATTATCTCCGCCTTGCTCCTCCAGCACCATGAAACAATGATTATTAACTGCTTGAGGAGCATGCTTAGGGATTTCAAGGCTTGTTGCCACACTTAGGGAACATGAAGTATATTGCACAACGCACCCCATGCTCAAGATTTTAGATTTTTTTTGCCTGAAAATAATACTTCCTCTTTTCTTGCCATTTGCGAGTACTTTCAGAAGCTACTGGCTTGCCCGAAACCCCCGGTGGGAAGAGTAGTAAGTATGGCTAACGGCATTATGACCGGACGTGTGACAGGAGCATTTTCACAAGAAACCAGCCTAGCACTTCCTTTTCAAGATTTAAAAGCCTGTTGTGCAGCGTCATCCTGCTGTAAGATAGTGGTTATGCATTCATACACTCAAGTGTTCACACACACACACACACACTCTCCATCGTTATAAAAGCAAAGCCCTGCCTCTGCAAAATGGGTCATACACTGCAGTCACTTTATCTCAGCAAATGTATTGTGCCTGCGTGAGTGTGTGAGTGGTAGGCATGCGCATGTGTGATCACACATCAAAGGCAAGACTCCCAATATTAAAGCACGGGTGTCTTTGCTGAAACAGGACTTGAGCGTGTCAAACCGTTGAATGTTTTCGGCACTTTTGAGCTCGTGCGATATAGTTAGCCCGCAGAGCCAAAATGAATTTTTCCTTTAATACCTTCAAACGGCCAAAAGGAGGGTGCTCGCACACTAAAATAACATACAGAGGCATCATTTTTATTCTACCTTAGTCCACTCTGTGCCATACGTGAATACAGTTTCAGCCCAATGTAAGATTCCTTCTGAATACAGGGGGAAAAAATAAAAGCCTTGGTTCAAGATACACTGTCAGGCTAATACAGAGACACACATTTGCAGATATATACCCACTGTGGAATGAATTTTCGCTGTGGGGTTCAAAGCTGTGCCAGTCAAAGAGGGAAGACAGCTCCATGCCGCCGTCTTATAGACCCATCACTGTGCGAGCTAATCTGCGGCATGTTCTGGCCCTATATTTAGACCAATGTTTTGTGAACACTTAGCATAATTCAGTGAGACGAAAGGAGCTTTTCAAAGCTGTTAACCTCATCTCTATAAAACTCATTTGGAGTTTTTCAGCTGCGCATTCCAACACACCTGTTCTCCTCTTTGTAGACCTGTAAATGCTCTCTGGTTTAGTGAGGAAATAGTTTAGCATAATTGGCGGTGATGGTGCAGCGTGACAATGAGAGCACGCCACAAATGTGAGGAGGTGATTGATTCATTCAGCTGCTCGTGAGAGAATGGGTGTTGTGTGAAATCGGCTCCAGAAACAGTGCGAAAATGTGCCGTCGTTCCCCTCGTAGAGCATCGCCCGATTTATCTCTGCAGTCATCGTCTTTACTGCACTCGTCACATAATTTGAGATCTCAATAATCACGTCCTTATAAATTTAGAGGAAGTAATATTTCAGAGATAACACAGCACCTTGGTTTCATTTGGTCCCATTTATTATAAAGAAAGTAGCTGATTTCAGTCTGCGTGAAAGTGTGTGCGTGTGTGTGCGTACCAAATGCTCTAAACGGGTCCAGGTGGGCCAGTGGGAGATGGTCATACTCAAAGCCTTTACCTCCATCTGCTGTGTGGCCTGCACAAGCTCGCACATTTCCACACAAACACACAGATGAGATAGACTGTCTGGTTCAAAAGCCCATCCCTTAAGCATTAAACGCTATACGCTTTGGCCACAGAAGCGTGCCACACTGGGGTCCTGCATGGCATCTGCCTCCCAGCTCCCAGAGCCAAGGCGTGGGGCCGAGGGAGGGGCCTGGGGCAGAGATAAGCTCTTCCTCCCCTGGTCACTGCTACGCCATGGGAACCGGACAGGCCTGGAGCCTCAGCTGAGCACCGCTGATAATATCCACATGAGTGTACATGCACGTTTGTGTGTGTGTGTGTGTGTGTGTGTGTGTTTGTGGTTACATGAATGGTTGCTGATGAGGCAGGGTTGAGGGGTTGCATGTGTGTGTGTGTTTGTGGGAAGGTTAGGTGCATGCATGGATGCACACACTTACATATTTTTTTAAAAATAGTCAAATATCACGACTAAGACAAAAATGCCCATCCATGAAATATTAAAAGTTTTGCAGTTTAATGCCAGTTGTTCACAGAAGTGTGTAAAGATATGCATCCTCCAGAGGAATGCATTTGTTTTCAACAATCTGTACAAAAAAATCAATTGCCGTTCCGCAAAAATGCATGGAAATAAGAATTTTAATGTCAAGCTGACTCATGTTCCAAAGCAAACACATGTTTCTTAAATGTCTGAAAATGAGTGACAATATGCTTGCAAGCCACTCTTCCTCACTTAAGTGTTGATATTCTCACAAAAACCTGCACAAGAAACAAATGAAATTATCCACTTTGCAGATTGCTCTACTTCATTTTGGGATATGAAATTTTAAGACAAACTAAATAAGAATCCGCTGGTAGGCAGAGAAAGACAAAGCTCGTAATAAGTACAGTACATTTCATTAGAGCGAGTGCTGTAATGACAATGACATGAAGCAATGCCGCTCTTACAATAGTGCTCATTGTATTTTTTTTTCCATTCTGTGCCCACATTTACAATGTAAGATTAATTGCTTTGCTGCTAACTGCAAATCAGTCTGCCCTTGTTCTAATTCGTTGTTTATTTAACATGAGTGTAATCTAGTCTTTTGTAAAATGACAGAAATGGTTCCTCTTTGTTCAGCTGCACTGACCTTATCATTTTAACTTGTCATATCGGAATGCTCATTTACTCATCGCGTTAAGAGTCGCCTCACGTAACGAGGCAGTTGGGCAAATTCAATTAATTCGGGGCTGCTTTTAATCGTGTTGATGTTTCAAATAACAGCGCGTGACAAAAAGGTCTGGATCATGATAGAAACACTAATTGTTAAAACAAAATAAAGGGGATGATAGGATAGCGTAAAATGTATCAAAAGTTAAACCTGCTTGAATTTATTAATGTAATATTATGCATTAAGATGAAGCCCATGGAATAGTCTCGTGCAGTATGTATATTTGTTTAAACCACCTAAACGATGTGTTAAATGCACTGTACCTATCATTTTAAGCTAATATAATAATTACCTCAATGATTTTCAGAAGGAATGATTAGCTAGTGCAAATCAAAACTGCTGCTTGAGGGTGGTTTTTTTTAATGGACATTTTTGATATTATTTTATAAAACTATTTGAGTACATAGGGCCTCTTTACAAAGCCAAATAGAAAATAACATGCAGAGAGATGTCTCCTTGATATTTATTAAACATTGCTGTTCTTTTTTTTTAATCATTTCATCATTAGTGAAATATGGCTGATGAACACTGAACTGCCGGCACGCTGATTGCTTTTAGCAATTCTTTGATGTTCAGCTGGACGGCAAGTGCAAGTCATTTAATTACAGCGTCTCCAACCAAAGGCATTTCGTGTCATCCCATAGATTTCTGTTGTTCGCCATTGCTGCTTTCCTTCCAGCTGCCCCGATGAGTGTGACATATTTATCTAACCACTTATTACTGTTCATGATTGTTGACGTGTCTGATCTGTGAGAGAGTAATCTGTACTGTTAAGAATCAGAGTCTGAAGTAGTTATCAACTATAAGATGCAAGATGAACACAGATGTTTCTAGTATTTAATAAAGTTCTGTTTTGCAGCCTGGTTGGAAGACTCGCCATAGTAAATGAAGAACAGCGAACATGGTGAAACATAAAGTGCCCTGTCATGTGTGTAACCCTCTGAGGACTAGCATGTGTTTTGACAGGGGGAGGAAGAGAGAGAGAGCAAGAGAGAGACATAGACAGAGAGAACTATCCAGAGATCCAGGTCAGCTGTGAGGCCTCAGCTGGAGTGCAGGGCTACACCTGTCAGCGCCCAGGGCCCCTCTCTCTTTCTCGCTGTCTTCTTTCTGTCTCTCTCTTTCTGTCCAGCTGGACTCTCAACCCCCCACCCAGTCTCCACCTCCCAGATCCAGGCCACTTCAGCCCAGCCATGCGTGGACATCTCTGGGAATTCATTCCGGATGCTTCCTGTTCGTTGCATCCACTCCTCCCTCGCTCTCCTTTCTCATTTTGTCCTTTTACTCCTCCTTTTGCTATCTACCTCGTAACTCATCTCTATTTTCTCACGCACTTGATTTTTACTTAAACAGCACAACCAACTAAATCCCAACCATGCAGAACATGGTTCACTAAAACAGTAGCGGTCTAAAACATTCCAACTACTATTGCCTGACCTGAATTTGTAGAAAAAGTCATAGTTTTTGGTTTATCCTGTGTGTTTGGCAGAAGTGAGCACTTTTTTTTCAAAGATGGTGGCACAAATATCCAAAGTTTTCATTGTAAAGTTTTAGAGGGAACCACTAAGGAGCATAACACATTCGCACCACTCCTTTCTCCCGCTGTGCATCCAAAGCCTCTTTTCTACACAGTCAGCAGCAGCAGCTGGAAGCATTAAAAATGTTGGTACAAGCATCCTTTCTATTCTGATGTGACTGTAGCCTATTTTCCCAAAGTATGCATGTACTGTAAAATTAAGTCCATACCATTTCTGCACTCTTTTCTACATTTTACTTTACCGTCAGCTGAGAAAGTATGTATATTTCATCATTATACCATATCGTCTGTTTAAACTAAACTAAAATAAAAGCAATGCAACAAGTTCAGTCTGAGTTAAGACACTAAATAACAGCAAACTAATTTGAAACTTAATCCATGCTTAGTTATATCCTTATATAAACTGTGCATTATACTATTTTATATAGGAGTTGTCAGAAAGGAGTAGAACTTTGAAAAAAAAATCATACACTCATTAGCCTTTTTTCTTACAGTAATCCAAGGTAAACAGGAAGTCAGATGACCACTTGTAAAACCAAATAAGGTATGCAGAAGAGCTTCTTTGAACTGATGCTCGGCAGAAGACCACACTGGGATCAGCTCCTGTGAGCCAAGAACAGGAAACTGAGGCCACAACATGTACAGGCTTATCAAAACTGGAAAATGGAAGATGAGAAAACTGTTGTCCGGTCTGATGAGTCGTGTTTTGTTGCTGTGGGATTTAGATGGTAGGGTCAGAATTTGACATGAACAACAAGAACGAGCTTTGTAACAGTTCAGGATAATGGTGGGGATGTTTTGAAGGCAGACTGAGTGTTTTCGCTTACTATATCCATCCTTTAATGCCGACAGTGTGCTCATCTTCTGATAGCTTCCAGCAGGATAACTCACCATATCACAAAGGTCAAATTGTCTTAAGCCCCTTTCTAGAACATGACAATGACTTCACTGTACTCAAATGGCATACAGACGCCAGATCTCATTGCAATCGAGCACCTTTGGGATGTAGTGGTCTGGGAGATTCCACCCCATGCCATCGTAGAGTTCATGGACGTGTGGCCAAAAAATCTAAGGGGGCCTAGCAAAATATACGTAACAAAATCACAATGTAATTTTAATTATCCTGTTAAGCAGTAATAAAGTTCAGTCTGCAAATTCCAATTCAAGATCAGCATTAAGAGTCTTCAGTCCAATCAAGTTGACTATGTTTGTAAAAATGAAAGAACTTTTTTCTCTATAGGCTGTAAAACTAATTCAGAAATGCCGGAATTTTAATATGCTCACCATTTTTTATAGCTATCATGCAAATTGGCTAGATTATCTCATTATATATCTTAGCTTTTAAATATATATAGCCATTCATTGTCTCATGTAGTTTCCGGGAAGCATTAGTAGTGAGCCCATATTTGGGGTCATTATAAACTCAAAACAGGATCACTTGGATAACTTTGATTGCTTCCGATCATTACAGAGTGTATTATTTGCTACACTAAACAGAATTACAAAAATGGCAATTTCTCTCTGCTTGAAGCTATGACACATTTCTTTGTTAATAGCTTCAACTGCAGTAAAAATGCCTAAAAGGATACTGAGAACACAACATGAAAGAATGACAACAGCTGTGGATTTGTTTGAGAATAATCGCAGTCAATTGTACAGCCAACCTGTGTTAGTGTGTAAAGAATATAAACTTGGACATGGTTTAATATTCTACTTTTTTTTTCGCGGTTACAATCGATTTTCAGATAAGTGGCTTGCCAACAGCGCTAAAAATAAAATACCTGTCAGCTGCTGGCCGGCTCTTGTAAACTGTAACATTGGTATTTTTCTCTTGGATACCTGTAAGGTGCAGATGACAAGCTCAATAAATCTGCCATTTAACCTTACTGAAACTCCATTTTGTCCCGCAGCAAGATGAAGCTGAGAGTTGAATAACAGTAAGCTTACTCTCTTGCTGCACTCACACCACATCCTATCCTACACGCCAGCTAATGAATTATTCAACTGTTTGTACCTGTGAGGCAAGCAGACTCTGTTAAGGGCTGCCCCGGTATGATCTATAATTAAATATAATGCAACATGAAAGTGCATAAGACATGAGACTAGGGTTTGGACAAGTCACTCAGACTTTCCACCTTGTTATCCATTTTGTGTACGTCCATATGCTGACTGAAGCTGTTTTTATTTTTGAGCGAGCTGTTTGTTTAAAGTTTTTCAGCCTTGTGCAAACTGGAATGCTTTGCTCTCGTTCGCTCGGTTACTGTCTTACGTCACTTTCTTCTGTCAGCAGTTGACATTTAAGGGCAATAATATCATGTAACGTTTGATTAAGCTATTACTGTCTTACACTGTACAGTTCACAATGAATAGGGTCCCTGTATCCTGCAGTATGTTTGTTTTGCTCCCACTGGCAGTTCAATCATAAAACCTTTTAAAGCTCACACTCAGAAATAATCCTGCTGTGCATTTTGAAATTTTGCCCGTAACAAAACCATTCACGGGCTCTCTGTATTGACCGTTTGGGGTATGTGAATCCCAGCAGCAATCCACTTTTCCCCGGAAAACGCTCAACTCTCCTGAAGGAGAAGCAAACAATTGCTTAAACTTCAACTGCACAGGAATGGGTATTCGTTTTCAAGTTTAAGATAGATGACTTCTTTATTTTAGACTGTGTGATTTAGGCTGAAAATGTGAACAAAATCAAACGTAGACATTTGGTCTATATGAAAATCTCAGTGACAGCTGAAGGCATTAACCTTGCAATCGCACACAAATACACGCACACACAGTGCAGCGGGATCCTCGCATCTGTCCAAATGTGAACAGCAGTATCTTCACCTTGCAGGCGGCTGTGGGGAGGGAAGGCTTAGTGGCTTGCTCACTTTCTTCCTTCACTGGCTGTGAAGTGGAGTCTGAGGTGTCAGGAGTTTTTTTTTTTAACCCCTCCTCCTCCCCTTTCTGTCTCACTCTTTTTTTTCCTCCACAGTGAGTACATCTCTATAGTGGTGGAGTCTGTGCTTTACAGGGAACACTGCGTGTGCCTGATAAGGAGCTGAAAGCAGATATATACATCCGGGAGCGAGCTGCAGATACACAGTCAGGAAGACAGTAAACAGATCACATACATAATGTCTCTTGGATTTACATGTAGCATATCATACAGAGATGCAGAGAGCAAACATATAAGACTGGCCAAGTTTCTTGCACCTAAGAAGATGGTAAAGGGATACTAAGAAAGGATGCATTTATAAAAAAAAGGGAAAAAAATCCCTGCCACGTCTCATTTTGCTCCCAGACAAATTGAATTGACCCTTCCATCACTGTTGGACAACAATATATATATATATATATATATATATCAGTCAACAGGCAATATAATATAATATAGTGTGAGTGTTTACTCCCTCCTATCATGTGCTGGGAGTACTTAGAAGGTTGCACCCCCTAGACAAGCTTTTACCTCTTCCCCTTTATTAAGACCCAGCAATTACTCTGGTTTGCTGACACCATGAATACCAATACAACAATGCCTCTTCTTTCTCCATTAGACACCTCCCAATACCATCACCACACACACAGACACAGAAAGAAAGAGCGAGCAAAATCTTATTGCCACCCTCCCTACCCAGTAAAAAAAAATCTTTATCCCCCCCAAACCCCACCCCATGATTCCCCTCCTGAAATACAAAGTTGCCTGTGGTTGCCATGGCCACGATCGGGAGTTCATAAATCCAAGTGCAGTCCTCCTGATAATTCCTCGAAAATTATCAGGAGGATTTTCTTTAGGGAAGGGGGGGGGGGGGGTCAGTGCAGTGAGTTACATGACACAGGATGGAGGATTTCTATAAAGAACATAGACTGGGTAAGATGAGGAGGAAGCCCATGCTTCTCCTCCACAACGTGTCCTGCCCAAGCAGATGGTGCTGTGTGGCTTTGCCGTGCTACTACGATCGCCTTGTGAGTGCCGCTGCCATAAGGAGGCAGGTTTGTAGGAGATTTGGGGTGACAGTGTTTGGCATGGGCTACAAAGTGAAAATGTTGGGAGGGAGAAAAGCACTTGGTGCTTTGGGTTGACACCAAGGTAAGCTCCTGTTATGTTCCTGTCTCTGTGATTTAGTGCCCAAGTGGTGCAAGAAGTGGAAAGCAAAGGCAGCTTTCAGGTTCAGGGGTTTGGGCACCATGCCGTGGACCATTATGGTTTACATTTTAGTTTTGATCATAACCTACTTCAGTTGAACACAGTTCCACGTTGTGTTTGCGATCAAAAAGAAACAAAAAATAATTACAAAGAATAAATCTCAGACTGAACATGGTGAACCACCAGATCATATCTGACTGGAGAGCATAATGAGCAATTACTTTGTGGCAAGGAAATTAAACCCCACAAACAATAACACAACTTCTTCTATTCTGTATAATTTCACTCTGAATCTAACATAATTCCACCGTTTAGTATTATAAATCATGTCTTCTTGTCAGATTTTTTGTGGCTGTATTAAGGTTTATTTATTGTCTCTATTCATGATTATCAAAGAGCAGTTGTAAGAGAGGGTAAGATCATCTTTGTGGAATAAGAAATAAAAGTTTTGGATTTTTTTATTTCATGAATGCATTTTTTTTAATACTCATGGTACCATCATCATGTTCCACATCTCTGTGCAGACTTATGCCTGATACAGAGTTGGCACTTCTCTCCTTCAAGGTCTTTTCCAGTCAGCTGCTTCCTCAAAGTCACATTCTGACCAGTTGCAGTTGTGCGTTTGCGATGTGCAGCAGATCTCCTTCATTATTGTCAAAATGAAACCCCTTAATTTTTAATTTCATTTAACTTGCAATGGGACAAATCTGGTGAATAGGAAGGGTATGAGTAACATTTGTGCTCACATGGCTTAAAAAAAATCCTGACTTCTTCATGCACTATGTGCTGCCTCACAATGGACTTTTCTTCATCGGACATCTCAGGACACTACAGTAGGACAGTCTGGCCCTGGGGACAAATTCACTATCCATAACTCTACAGCTCCTGATCTGATGTGCTGCCTTGAGAGTTGAACACTGTGGACTCTATAGCTGTAAACTGCTCTTCAGTTTCTGAGTCGTAGCCGGAAACCAAGCTCTTATCAAAAATGATGATCATAGACAAGAGAGTCAACGGCGCCTTCTATGGCCATGCTGGATGAGATCCAGAGGTGCACAAGGACCTGAAAAGGGAAATGGGCAAAATTAGTTTTAAACATAATAGATAATTAAAAAGGTAATGATAGTAAATGTCATATATATGTAGAACAGAAAATATCCTGGTAATTTTCTGCCAGTACAATTTTCTGCTGGTAACATTCAATGTATGGAAAAAAAACAAAAAAACAAAAAACAAAAACAAACAAAAAACAACATATATAGATATATATATACAAAATGCACACAAAAATGATTTCATTTTTCACTGCACTGCGTGGTATTTTTACAGATTCTTTAGTACAAACTTTTTTTGACATGACTTAACCATGAGTGAAAATATACACTGTGGGACTGACTGTGACCACTTACATGCATTCCAACAGCTGATGCCAGGAGATGACAGTCCAGCTCCCGTGAGAGCCCGTGTAGTCTGGTCTCAGCACAGTGAAGTTTGGATCTGTTTGGGGTGGATGGGTTTGTGAGGGGGAGTAGGCTAGAGGGATAGCGGGTCATAGAGGGTCATCTGCCTGAATACTTGCACTCATTTTGACATGATGTATCCGTTTGTCACATGCAAACAGTCCTACACACATTAGTCTCCCAGTTGAATTATACCCATCTGCAGTTTTTCCCCTTTCCACACATGCTAACAGCATAATCACTCAAAAACATGAAACACACAAATGCTGCCCTTAATCCACAGATTTCATACAAGCACACATATACACTGGTTTTCCAGAACACTCAATGCACTGTATGCACCATTACTCTCTAACACACACACACACACCAATGCACACATGGACACACCAGCCATCTCAGTCTGTGGCGTGGAAGAATGGAGCCAGTGTATGCGAGGCAGCTAGCAGACAAGGGCAGGGCCGGGGGTTTTCAGGGGGATATGCATGTGTGTATGAAAGGCTATGTGTTGGGGACACAGCAGGCTAGAAAATGTGGGTAGGTTTGGAGAGAGGCCCTGATCTATACATTTGCAATGAATTTACAGTAAGTAAATAGACAGAGTCCCAAATAGAATCTGAGATGCTCTTGGAGTCATAATATGACAAACTTGGAGATCTGTGGCTGCATCTAAAGCACAAAACCCTTGAAGGATATGAGAGTTGATCTTTGCAGGCTAGTTTGAAAATAAATTATTAAAATCATGGATGTTTCCATGCTAAAATTAGAAGCTTGTCTAAAAGAAGCACTCAAAGGATTTGAGCAGAAAGCCACCTTTTTAAAGAAATACTGAACACAAAAGGAAAAGACTGTCACTCTCTGCTCACCTTCTTGTCAGCTGAAACTTCAGTGAACTTCGCAGAACTAGCAAACACAGCAAGTTAACACTCACAGATCTATCTTAGTCACCAGGAAAAAAAATAGAAGGTGCACAATTACTTCTAGGGTATCAAATAGAAATAAATACAATGAGGAGAATTAGGTTAAAATTTTCCTGCAGGGAAAATTGGATAATTCTAGAAGTAGAAATATGAACAATATAAATATGAAATACATCACATCTAAAAGTTACCAAAGCTTAAATGTGTGTTATCCTGTATGTATTCAATCCTCCTTCGCTTTGGTTTCACAATACACTTACAGCTAAGCATTACTATAGGTGGTGCAGAGTGCATTAGCTGTGCATTGTAAATATTACAGCTTGCCAGCATGGCTAGTCTGGACAAAGTGGCTACCAGTTGTACTAGTGAAGTCATAAATGTAAACATTTAAAGCAGATTTATGAGTAATGGGTTCAGATTCTGACAGAAAGGTTTGCAAATACTACACTTTTGCTAATAGTTAGAAATCTTTTGGTGCTGATGCTATAACACAGGGTTAATGACAGCTGGGTTGTCTGTATTGCAATTTAAGCATTTAAAAGTAATTGTAGTCATAGTGTATAGTAATTTATTCGACTTGGGATCAGGAAGTGAGTGCAGGCTCCTTTGATGTTGGGAAGAGGTTACAATGAGAAGGAACAGATCAGAGCAGCTTACTGAAAAGAATAAAGAAAAAAAAAGTTTTCCTTTTTTTGTCCTTCTTTTCTTAATTGTTCCGACAGGAGAAACAAACAGAACTATGGGTTAGTTTGGGTCAGCCATTCCATCAACCTTTCTTCTTCTCTTGCTTGAATTTTTAATCTTTGGAGTCAAATTCTCAACATTTTGAAATGTAAATTTAATTCCTTATCTTACTGCTTTTTAATGACGTTTACGTCATTCCTGTAAATGTTTCACTGCAAGAAAATTAAGCAAAAAAAGGAAAGGATAATAGTAGCATCAACTTTTTTACCCACCCTTTATTCCCATTGCCCAGTGCATCAGCTGGCATATTACTTCTATAAAATACACCAGTGTGTGTATGCACAAAATGCTTTAACACAATATTTATAATGCAATAACAGATACAAACCCTCACACTGACTATGAAAGCAAACCCTTGTATTGGGACTGCTTGCCATGAATTTGTTGTATCTGTTGCATTATACGCGAAACAGTTTATAACAGCTGTTGAATGAAGGTGAAAAGGAATTCCACCACACATCTTCTCATCTCCTTCTGTGCTTACATACAATACTACAGAGCTGGAGGGGCGGGGGGTACTGTATTCTACTGCAAATCTTCAAAGATAATAAAAACCATACAGTTGGTTCCAGTTCAAGAAATAACACTGCAGGTGTTTTCTGTACAAAGGCTGGGTTGTTCAGCATTCATGCAGCATAAATTGATTTTCTTTCCAGTAATGCGTACCTTCTATTTAGTCATCATCCAAGGCCACATTTCTTTACTAGAGTGAGATTTTGAGAGGAATGAAGACACACGCAGATGTTTTGTCAAAGGGAGAGGCCAGAACTGTGTGGGAAAGTTTTGGGTAAACCTATAAACACTGACTTTCTAAACTGTATCAGCCACTTGGAGAATGCTAAGATTGTTACATTTTTTTTCTTTCAAATTGCATGTACCATCTCTATGTTATGGTGCAATGCAGCTACAAAGATTCTTCAACAAAACTCTTAGACTTACTTTAAAGTTAATGACAAACTTATAACTTTGTTAATGCTTAATAACTGTCTTTGATATACCTCTAAGTTTTATGTAACTGAGTATATACCTTTCTAAAAAACAGGCAAATGTCAGACAAATTAGCTCTTTCAATCATCAATTTTTTTTGCTATAAGCCTGAACATTTCACTCACTGCTCTTTTCTTTTCATCCTTTTCAATCATCATTTTCTTTTCAGAGGAGCAGATGTGAATTAGCCTGTGTGCGTGCATACAATTTTAGTGGTTGAAAGTGTGTGTGCAAGTGAGCGAGAGTGACAGAGAGAGAGAGAGGGAAGTTAGCCAACTAGCCTTTTCTTTTGAAACCCAGAGGGCCTGGCTGACTCCAGTTTCCAACATGCATGCCGTAAATCAGAAGGAGAAAAAGCTAAGTTAATTGCACAGGCGTTTATGAAGGAGAGAGCCTTGATTTACTCCAAAAGCTTTACATCTCCCCTGTGGATGTGGAGTGATGAAAGGAGTAGAGTAAGGGAAAAGGGGGAAAGGGAAGGAGGGGATATGGAAGTGGGGACAGGGAAAGACCATGTGGGATGTGTACAGAATTGACTTCCAGCATATTAGCCTGGCTGATTGGTGAGACGAGATCGTGGACAGATACATATCTATTGGGAATAAAACTAAATTAAAAGTATTATTATTATTAAAACTTGAGAGAAGTCAGGATGGCTTTGGTTTAGAATGAAACATTCTCATTATGGAGTCAGAGAAGCGTCAATAATGTGAATGCTGTGAAAAAAACTCTAGGGATGTAACAATAAGTTAGGGTGTGTTTATCTAACCTATAGCTGCACAAAGGCTGCCATTGGAGGTGATAACGGTGGAAAATTACATACAAAGTTTGACAGCGCTCTACTTCTTCAATCGGCTATTTTTTGGAGTAGATCTACCCATGTGACTGCGCACTGTAAGCCTTAAACAAATTTGTCTACTTATTTATTTGAAAATAATAGTTGCAGTGCCCATGTGCTTTTTTTTTTAATGTAAACATTTAATTAACCTTACACAATAAATCAATGAAAACTAAGCCAACATACTAGAATTATTTAGAGCAACACATTCATGAATGTAGCATTAGCAGGAGTTAAAGGTGTATTTGGTAGATGGGTGAAGCCTGTGTTCCGGTGTAGCGAGGCAGTGGGGGGAAGTGACTCACTTATAATTTCTGTTGCAATTTCCAGTCGAGTTTCTCTTTGTACACGTTGTGATCAACTGACCTGTGATGCTGCTCTGAGGTTTCCTGCTCTTTGTGGATGTAGCCATCTACATTCTACAACCTATAAGCAGCTGTTAAAAAGGCTTCTTTAAAACCTCTAGTCAGTGTAAAGCAAGTAAGGGTGGGATTTGGTAAGTGTCATCAAAAAGCATCATCAGCTTAAATTCAATTTGATAACTACCAAAGCCCATCAGCACATATAAGCACTTATATAGGCAATTATTTTGAAGCGTTATCTAAATGAACTTTTATTTCAATGGTCAAAGAGACATAAAAAGTGCATGTACAGAATATTCAGTCAATTCTAAGAAATATTCGTCCACAAATAAGATCGTAAAAGCCTGCTTGACTGAAAGTTATACCACCATTTATGCTGCTGCAAAACTGCCCTATCCCATTTCTAAATTCTTCAACTGCTGTGTCTCTTTCTTATAATATCC
The DNA here is from genome assembly GCF_013358895.1 of Oreochromis aureus. Lineage (NCBI taxonomy): Eukaryota > Metazoa > Chordata > Actinopteri > Cichliformes > Cichlidae > Oreochromis > Oreochromis aureus. The sequence goes on along the minus strand of NC_052956.1, from coordinate 35,721,214 downwards.
TCATGCCCGGGACTTAATGACCATGGATACCACACTCTACCCTGCAGGAATCCAACATAGTCCATCCCCATAAACAGTACCATGTTTCTGCTAACTGCACAGTTTAGCCTGCAGTTACTGTCCAGTATGCTGCTTTAATTACATGGAATTATCATTTCATTATTTTTCAAAGACTTTTCTCAGTATGAAACAACCACATAACAACATCAGCAGCACATTATGAAGAGATCCGCTATCTGATTTAAATGATCTAACATGATTGTGGACAATATGTGTTAGCTTTAAAATTCCAGTTTGTTAAATGCCATCTGACAAGTTTTTTTTTTCCTTTCAAAATAATATTTAAGCTTCCTCTCTAACAATAAAATTATCGCAAATTTCTTCTTCCAGGAAATATTCCAACTGTACTTTCAATTTGCAACATGCCCACTTACCATTTGTTGGTACTTTTGGAGGGGGGATTTGAAAAATGGCCCTTAAAGCAATTAAGGATGAGGGAAAATAATACATAAACAAAATAATAATCCTTCCAAAAATGTAAAAGTGTTTAAGTGGGATGTAGGAAGAGTGCATCTTCATCATCCCTTTGATAGTTGCCCAAAGCCTGTGTGTGGATATTTGATTACACGTACTATACACCCATCTTGGCTAATTAGTAGTGGTAACGAACTTTGGGTAAGGACAAGCTGCTAACTTCTCCTCCAAAAAGAAACCACAGTGAAAAAGGTTGATGAGTTCCCATCAGTTTTGCTGAACATCTGTTTCATCCACAGAGACAGATTAGCACTCAACCCCAATTCTCCCCTTTCCTCCAAATTTAGCAGCAGAAGCTAGTGTCTAGCTCGCTTGCTTCTTTCCTGTGTGACGATGCTATCAAAGTTTCGACTGCCTTTTTGGCAGCTGTGAGCTGCATACAGCACTCACACAGGCACACAAATACACACACGCAAACACACACAGTCAACAAGGAGGTGGAAGCGGTGAGAAACCGTTGAGGCCGTGGTTTTGAAGGTAGGGCTATGTGGCTGATGATGGGAAACATTCGTTACAGTAGGGTGAAGAGGTTCAGCCGCGGCATAGGAAGACCGTGTAAAAAAGACCAAAGAATTTATTTAGATAGACTGAAAGACAAGGAAAGAAGAGTGAATAATTGAAAAGAAAGCATACGCTTACAACATTGCTTTTAGATCAGTAAAGACACAAAGATAAAGACAAGTGCAGAAGTATATATTTGCAAGCTGAAGACTTAATTTTAAAGAAACATGCAAACTTAATCCTATTTTGTACCAAAAAGTGTTATGGTGTTCATTACTGCCTCAGTGCTTGTACTGCCAGCTGTTAGCCAGTTACAGTTTCACATTTTCACATTTGCCTAGCTTTCGCTGTGATGTACCTACTGCCCTGTAATTTCAAATGCAAATACTCAAACATGCTCTACAGTAACACCCAATCTTTATCGCGTCACTTTCCCACCCTCCATACACCTATTTTCATTTTTGCATAAACCAACTGTTGTGTGTGGCATACTAGCCCACTCCCATTTACCCCTCATCAGTTTTTCTATTGTGTTTCTGCAATGGCTTTGTCGTCATTTATGCCTATCCCTAACCCTGAGCACTGCCTGCCTCTCTGTTTTCACTGGTTTCTGAGCCTCAAAATGAACCAAAAAAAGCCCATACTAAATGTAATGTTGCATTATTAATACTGATGAACTGATGTACTGAAAAGTTCAATGAGAATTCAAAGTAACACTGACAAACACGCCTTACTGCAAAATGATGAAACTTCACATCTTAAAGAATTGGTCTTAAAACTTACCAACCCAGGCAGTGTTTGGCAGATTACGCTCTATGTTAAGTGAATACATTAAAGAGTAAAGAAAAGGCAGCTGCTTATACTGTTTGCACACCATTTTAGAGACAGTGGAAGATAACACATGCATGCATGCAAAAATTAGGCTAAATGTGCACATAATTCTTGCTATTTCTGGCATTTCCTCCCTAGACCCAGTAGCTGCAATTTGCTTTATTTTGCTCTACATATTATACGATTTTCACGTCATTTGATGGAAACTGAAGCATTGGAACTTGCAAAAATTGTTAGTTTTAGTTTTAGTGTTAGTTTTACATTCTTATGAAGACAGTACAAAGAGACACAAATTATTGCCATATTAAAATTAATATATCATAAAAATACAGTTCTGTAACTTATGTTTCTGTTATGAGAAATCTGTTCCTATTTTAAACCAAGCCTGCGTACTGCATTTATATTTTTTCTTAACTTACACACACTAAGAAAGCTTTCATTTAGGAAAATGCAGGTGTTATTATAACATTACCAGCTCGTGCATGTTTTGCCAGCTTTTTCTTCTTGAAGTCAACTTTTTTTATATGGCACTCTTTTAGTCTAACATGGGATTTATACTTCTGTTTTGAATCTGCACCGCAGGTGAGTTATAACTGCAAACCCTTCTGAAATGCTTCGTTAAAAAAATCTAACTACATGTTGTATCTCCAACAGTTGTGGTTATCTTATTGAATAAACTTCTGCACATTTCCACCTACCTACTTTTTTTTTTACATAGTTTTTGAATAGAAGGACAATATAAGGACTCACAGATGTCTGCACTTTCTAATTCCAAACATTACTGTACTTTCCCTTTCATGCACCCTGCTGCTTTAAGGAAAAAAAATGGTCCCTGATGTTTCAGCACTGTTTACTGTGTTTAGGTTCACCACATGGATTCACCCTTACTTCTTTATTACCTGCTGTTTTTACCTTGATTTAACAGCCATTTTCTGTTCTCCTGCTAGCCAGTGCTTACCACCCACGCATATTATGAACTTTTAAGCATCTGGATTTGCTACCTGCCTCCTTGTGTCTGCATTTGTGAGATGCACACAGATGTCCTGTAGCTTTGGTGCCTTGACATATCAGCTGTGCCAATACAAGATGAGGATAATTGTCATTTTGTTAAAGAGCAGTGTGGTTCAAATTAGAAGACTGCAAGAATGTGGTGCATCTGATTTCTTTTGACTTGATTTTTGCTTTCATCGTCACTTGCTGCTTTCTAAGGTTAGGCAGTCAAAACTAATACTACTTAGTTTTAGGAAAAATGGTGGTTTGGGTTGAAATATTCTTGGAAAAAAGATATCTCTGCACATTGAGAAATAACTTTACATAGTAAAGTAAATAGTTTTACTTCAAAAATGTCTGGTGTACTGCTGAAGATCAGAGTAAGCACAATACTGCATTCAACATCATTTGCAGGCTGGAAGGCTCTTCTTGACACTGTCACTGAACCCGTCTGTGACAATGGATGCTGCCATGCCAACATGCTTATGACAGTGGGCATTGTACTACCTATGCACAATAATACACTGTGTGAAAAGAGTCGTCTTTTTGGTGGCTATCTCTTCATAGAACAAAGCTGTTCAAATGCATCACACAGAGCCGTGACCTCAATAGAGAAATTTGCAATCCTTCCTCCTCCGCTAAGCACTTCGTCTTCTCAGGTGCTTGAATCCCTTTAGTTTTACTCCAGAGGGGATTTGAACAGCATGAATATGGATATGATGATGATGAACCTGATGATGAAGGTAGTTTGGTCTTCCTTCAGATAAGTGCTAATCGCATTTGGAGACCGTAGCGGCACAGCTAGGTGCAAACTTGGCCAGCAGCGTTATCCGGATGGGGAGTGCAGTGTATACGTGAAGGTGCTTTTGTGTATGCATGTGTGTTGATGTGAATCACTTAGTGCAGCCCTGAAACATTCACCCTGAAAGGAAGCATATCTTTGTGGGGGTGGTGGGGTGGAGGATGTTATCTGAGCATGCATAATCCCAAAGTATAGGCATTGATGCCTTGGCTCCTCCCTCTTTGCGCCTTTCTTCCTCTCTTCTCTTCCTTCTTTTCTTCTTCCTCCTCCTACTCATCCTCCTCCCTTCAACCCAGAGTTTTTTGATTTCGCTGAATATTACTTGGTGCTAACGAGGCAGCTGGATGAGGGGTTATAATTAGCCCAGATATCCTTATTCATATTCAAATTTTCACATCTAATCTCACCGAGGATTTCTAACAAGACTTGCCCATTTCTGTCATAAGATTTGATAGGTCACATTCCAGATGCAGAGTAAACCACAGCCCAATCAGTATGTTTATTTCAAGACTGCCCTAACATTAAAAAAAGACCCACCAAGGTCATTTGAGCAAGTGGCTTACGTGGCTCAGAGTTACATTTCTAAATGGCAGTGCCTTGTATTTACAGAGCATAGTAATTACAATGGGAGCAAATGAGGTGACAAAGTTAGTCTATAGGGGAGAGGCTGGGATGGATAGATGAGCTGCAAAAACATTTATCTTGACACACAGCAGTTGGTTCTGAAACAAATTTTTAAGTTTTTATTTATTTGTTTTTAACCACTTTTTGCTTTCTTCCACCATTGTGGTAAAGATAGATGATAAATGATAAATAAAAAGGAAATTCTACTGTGCTAATATGTTTTGCAAGAAAGTAAATAACAATAACTACATTACAGATTACATTTGCTTCAAGATACATCCACTTATAAACATTTGCGTATGAGATATCCTCACATGTTGTTCCACAAATGCTTCATATAAAATATTAACACTTGTTTTTACCATATAAGCAAACATCACAAAATTTATGACGAGAATGCAGAGTGAATGCATTTTTAAAAACTGCCCTACTCACCTCAGGGTGTGCGGTGCATCCGTGGCGTATGCCCTACATGCTCGCTCAACCATAAGCCGCTGAAGCGCCTGCCTCGCTGGCATGGCCGCTGAGTTTGTCATTTATCTCAAACGGCTTTTTATAACATGCTTGAAGAAAAATGATTTGAACTGGTGATAACGCAGTAGCAGCGTGTTACATGCATTTGTGTTAACTGTTCTGTTGTGCAGAGGTCACTGGCCTAAATCACACAATTGACATTGTACACGAGTAATTATGTGGCATGCTCAGAAACAGATAACAAACCATTCTCAATCAGATTGTTTAACATATTTATTGTTGTTATTAATATTTATAAAACTCTATTATAAAACAAGTCGTCAGAAGCCACCTTGTGCCATAGCTGATGCCAGTTTAAACCCCATTTGCTCACAGATTGACAGCAATGACATTTTATGGTCAGGAGGTTACATTCTGAGTGCTTTGTCTGAAGCTTGACCTATCACCGTGTCCTTCCCTGGGAAGTGACTGAACATTTTTCTTGATCGTTTATGTCATCTGTGGGTTTTGACTTTACATATTCTTCTTTGTGAGTGTCCATCACCCAGGTTAGAAAAGATAAAGGGAGGAAGTAACCGAGTGGGGTTAACAAGGTACACTTTTGGCTTACCTAGCTTCTAAAATCATTATGTATGTTTACGTTAGGTAGCCAAAAAAAAAACTTGGTAATTCATACATTTAGATTTAACCCAATCACTTAGATAATTAGTGAAACATTTTTCACCTGTCCTTGAACAATATTTCCTCTTTACCTTATGATATAAAGCTTCTCAAGACAACTGTTATTGTGAACTGGTGTGACATAAATAAAAACTGAATACTGGTATTGAAAAGGCAAGCAGTGCGTTTGATGTGGAATATTAAGAGTATGGGGGAAAAAAGCACAGTTCTCTTTTTTTCACTGTCCTATTTAATCCAAACGTTTTGACCTTCTAGCAATTCATCTGTGATTCATATTCAAGGCTTCCTGATTACAAATTCAGTCGACTCGTCATATCTCCTGTACACAAATCACTGGATAATTGGGTACTGCCAATTATTTTGATGTATCCATGTGATGAGAAAGAGGCTGATTTCTGCCTTTGTCCCTCCTGCGAAATAGTACAAATCAATATCCATACAAATCAGCCTATAACAAAAATGTTGTGTGTATTCCTACAGGAAAATGCAATTTAAAACACAAAGGGTTGGATTTGTGTCAAATGGAAGAGGAGGGCTCAGAAACCTTTACATATTAAGATCTAAAGCATTAAATGGGAATGAAATAAATATTTTCTGATGCCAATGTGGAATGACAAGTCAATGTATTTTTTCTATCATTTTAAAAAGTTCACTGCTAGTATGCAAACAGGACAAACCATAATAATGCAATTAGCTATTAGAAATGGGGGAGCCTTCACTCAGATTTAGAGGATAAAATTAATCTTTTCAAGAAGCCAAAAAAGAAACCTTGGAAAAATCACTTGGAATTCCTCTTATTGTAGTTACTAGAGATACTGCTATAAGCCCTAATGTAAATGTGAAATATCCCGAGGTTTGCTTCCCCAGAGCTTTCATATGGCACTCTACATCATTCCAAACATGCTACTACACATAAAAGCATGAATTATTTTTACTCCTCTATCTTTCAGCCCAAATACACATAAACATTCTGTTTCCATCTGTCAACATTCAGCTGTAAATTAACTGACATTTAACTATATACTCAGTCAAGTCTGCTCTTCAGCTCCGTTGATAACTGAGTATTGCATGTTGTACGATACTGTACATGATCACAAATGTTTGTACATCAAAGACAGCATATTCCATCTCTACTGACCTGGGTGGTTTTTATCCTTTCTTCCCCCTCCTCATCGTGTATTTGAGCAGAATCTGGGTCCTGTAGGAGACTTAATGGAGTGTGTCTTTTCCAGGCTTTGGGAGTCGACTCCCTGCTGTGAATGCAGTGAGAGAGGTGGCTTTGCGAGCAAAGACAGCCACCACCTCACGCCGGGTGACTTACTGAACAAACTCCATCATGCACACTAATAACACAGCATCAATGGTTCTCTGTGCTGAGCTTGCAGAACAGTGGCATTGCTAATGTTATTTTGTGTTCAGAATCATTTTTCTTATCTGAAGTGTCATTTTTTCTTCATGCTTCGTTTTGGCTGTGTGTCTCTGGCAAAACTGTTCAGAAATGTGTACTTTGCTTTGCTTTTCTATCAGAATTCCTAAGGAATGGTTTGGTAGCTACAAGACTGAGACCACTGGCAGTGCATTTATTTCAAATTTTAGACAGATTTAACTGTATGACTCTTTCTTATCTGCAATGCAGATTTATGCAGTAAGAGTCACCTTGACATTTTGAAAAAATTTCAATGAAACCTCATTATGTAATTCAATGCAGCCATCCAAAATAACATAAATTGAGGCAATTAATAGAAAAAAGCACAAACTGGCTTATTAGTCTTCTCAGGTGGTGACCAAAGGTAGGCAATGCAAATAAAAGTCCTAAAACTCAAAGAACTGTAACAATATATACATATCAAATTATACCGCACTATACTGTATGTGAAATATAGCTTATTTTGGAGATGTTTTTTTAAGTCTGCAGAAAGCAGCATTTCGGATAATAGCAAGCTATGTTTGATGAGGCTACATGGAATCTCTTTGGATCTATGGCCCTTTATCAACACAGGTAACTACAATGTGCCGTTTTATGATAGTCTTATTGGCTGTAAGTGGATCAGTGCCAGCTATTAAAATGTTATACTGGAAGATCGTGAATAGTGAGAAAACAACATTTCTTGGCGGCAGTCCAAAGGTTGTCTTAACTTTATAGAGGCATCAAATGAAACGCTTTGCATGCTGGGGTGTGCTCTGACCACAGAAAATGTATGGAATTTATTTAAACTCTCAGCCCACTTTCCACCCAATTTAGGATGTGTCGGATTTTTCCAGATGTTTAATTGAATTTCCAAAAGTTCCCATGTTAAGCTTTACATTTGAGTCAAACATTTCAGGCAATGGGAGTGTGTTAAGGGAGGAAAAAATGCCTACACATGAAGACTCTATCTAAGCAGCCAGACAAGATATAACTCCATGCCTCTGGGATGATCACTGTCTGCATTAGACAGAAGTACATTCTGTGAAAACTTACTGCCTAATTCCTAACCAGTCCCTCAGCCACAATTTCAAAGCACAGAGTTGATTCGATACAGCTGATTTTAAAAAGCTAGAAAGACAAAGAAATGAAAGAACAAAACCAGTTAACCAAGTATCTAAAAAAACAAACAAACAAACCAACAATGGATTTAGCCCATCCAAACTGCAGGCCCTGCACAGCAATTGGAAGTCAACAAGGCCCAAGGGAAAAGGGTCTAGGGATCCATTTGGATGTGGGCCCACAGTACCTTTGTATCTTTTTGGCAGGGAGAAGTTGCCCGCAAGCTACGTGGCAAAACCACTCTTGCCTTTCCTCAGAGATGCTGCCTGTTGTTGCTGTCTATTTGTGTGGGTAGGGGAGCATGCTAGTGACTCAAGCAGACAGTTGTAATTAAGGCCAGCTTCTCAGGCGGATGAGCAGAAAGAGATAATATGGATGTGTACAAACTACTTCTACTCTCTCGCACACACACCCATACAAAGCATGGACAACTTATGTGACACACATAGTTTGTAGTCTTACACAGAGGCATGTGCACAAGATGAAAGCCTCTGAAAATCTCTGTAATGAATTGAACAAGTAGGACACTACTCATTAGAGATACATTTGCGTACATTAGGCAAGGCAATTTATTATTTTCAGCCACATAAATTTTGGTGCTAGTTGGCAGAATTAGAAAGCTGTTTTAATATGAAACATATTATGTCTAACTTTTTAGGGTAGGGGTAGAGGTAAAAAAAAATAATGTCCTCCATTATGTCCTCAAAGTCAGAAAAAGGTGTAAAAGACTAGCACAAGGTCATAGGCAGCCTATGAAAACACTAATAATTCAAGCAACACTGCTGTATGCTGCAACAACCAAGGAGTAGATGCTGCAGCACACAGCTGTAAATCTACCAGAACTCAATTTGAGCTTTGCTGCCCCTTTCCAGCTGCTAAAGCCCAGTCAAACTCAGTGCACAGATTGCATCAATGCTTGGCTGCTTAAGGATTCATTAAATAGACATGTCCCAAAATTTTACGCACCTTTTGTCATCAGTATGCCTCACTTCCCCTTCAGCAAGACTACAACTGAAAAGACAACAGAGAGCTTACAGTCCTGGTCAAACACACAAGCACAGTCCTGTTAGCCTACCATTGTTTTCCACTCTCGTCCATTATGGCTTTTAAAGTGTGCTAAACCTCACTGCAATATTATTTAGAGTCCCAAGACCCCTCTTTGGGCTTGGGCGTTGCCTTCAACTACGATGCTATTGGGACCCCTTGTTTTTTTAATTACACACCAGCCCACTTCTTCTGTTTTGCATGTGGATCACATAAGCTAAATTGTTAAAGTTTTGTTTTTGTCAATGAAATTAACTACGGTTCTTCTAAAGATTAGGCAAATTCTGAATAATTTAGTTTTAATGCTTTTAGTTTTATGGAGGCACTTCTTTTAGAAGTCAAGGTTGTTCCAAAATAGATTCTTTTTTCACAAAATAGAACTGAAATTAATTAGCTAATGTGTTTTTTGCTTAAGGGGTTACCTGAAAAAAGCAACTAAAAAAATGAAAACAAATTCTATAATTATTAGCTATTTGACGGCATCTGCAAACGAGAGTTAATTGGGTGTAAAGGCCATGCTGTAACATAGGTGCTTGAATTCACTGACTGTTTTCCCTGTGGAGATATATTCCAATGTAAGCCAAGAGAGTAAGTGCTACGTTTAACTGAAACCCATCCACATTACATGAAAATCACAGGCATTACAAATTTAGTGAAAAATGCTTCACTTGAAGAAAGTGGCAGTGTGATCTTATGAAGTGACTATACAGTAATATGAGCTTCTACCTCAACTTTTCAAGCTGTGCTGTTATCTTCAGCTGTTGTAAGAAACCTGGTAACATTTCTCTACCTACACAGAATTACTGTCCTTCCATGATGTTTAGGAGGCAGGTGGGAGGCTTAATGCTATTTTTCCACATTGTCTGGTATCTTCTGCTCCTTCGGGGCCACATCACATGCTACCCCACCCACAAGCATGCTTAGTGGCTTTCAAAGGCTAAAATATGTCAGAGCAGAAATGAATCCTTCAGTGGTTTTTAAAATTATATGTGAATATTTATCATAATTTCAATATGACTTTAATTTTTTTTGCACTACTTCAAATCAAATAATCTAATAAAAACTTTAAAGATTAAATATATTATGAAACAGAACTTTCCCGGTCTTGATTCTTTATACTGATATAATGGAGATTAAATCATCCCCAGAAATACCCGACAGCATCAAGAATATACTTGTATTTCTGATTGATCAACTGCAACAACCAAATGACATGTGTAAGGCTGTAATTCCCCTTGAATTAAATGGAACTCCAATGTATTTTGTCTGAAATTGCAATGTAATTATTTTTACATATTATTACTGACCAGTAGATACATTAAAATACAGGAAAGAAAAAACAAATTATACTGTAAGTAATTTTAAGCACTTTGCGATATCATGTATTTCAGCATAAAAACAAAGAATATTTGCCCAGCTTATTCTGTAAATGTGCAGTACTTTTAGGGGTGTGGGTCCTATTACAGATTGCCTTGACCTTCCAATTTTATAATGTAATAGCATATTATTTATGTCATGGTCCTGGGCCACGTTGGCCCAGTATTCTTAGTTTTCATGTATTTTGTTCCTTATTTAGGCCATGCTTCCTGAGTTGCTCTGTTACGTTGTTTCCTTATGTGTTTTTCCCCTTGTGACTCTTACCCCCTGTGTGCCCCTCTGTGTATCTGAGCCCTCGTCTCTCCTTGTGTTTTATTCCATGTTTTACCCAGCCCGTTATGTCTGTGCTCTCCCGTGCTCTCTCTCCTCCTGTCTGAACCTCTGTGCACTTCCTGTTTTACTTTGACAGTCTCCCGTCAGTGTTGCTTTCACTCCTGTTGTGTCTTGTTATGATTATCAGTGTCACCTGTGTTCCCCGTGTGCTCCCACTTCCCTCGTTAACCCTCTGTGTATTTATGTCTGCCTCTCCCTCAGTTCTGTGTCGCGTTCTCCCTCATAGCTGTGTGATTCTCCCTGTGGCTCCTTGTGCTTTAGTTTTCCCAGTTTAGTTTTGTATTGTTTTTCGTGCTAGCCTGCAATAAAGCAGTGTTTTGAGTTCACTTTTGTCTCGGTGAGTTTTGCGTTTGGGTCCTTCTCCTGCCTACACACAGCCGCACTGTGACAATTTATGTAGTCTGCGATGACTTATCTCATGATGCTGATGACATGGTGCTCTCTATCAACCAGAGTACTAGCAATATCTTAGACTATTCACATGAAGGGATCCTTGTCCACCTCTTCTTGTTCATTCTTGTTTCCCTGTTTGTCTTCCTTCCTTCCAAATGGATGAATAGCTTTAAATGGGTTGAAATGTGTGCAAGTTCATTTTAGTCAAGGCCCTATAATCAATTACTATGGTGATGACATTCTGTGCATACCTGAGAGTGAAATCTGTGTTTTGCTCAGCCCAGCACAGGTCTCTATTGGGCAATTAGATGTCACTTGACTTACTTAATGCCTACAGAAAAAAATAAATAAATTAAATAAATTGGATTTTAGTAGGACATTTTTAAAAGAACATACATTTTCCTTTCATTTGCTGGTAAAATGATGACTGTAGAATGAAAATCGTGCTCAGCAGCAAGTTAGACAGAAATTGTGGTGAAAGAGAGAGAATTCTTCTATTTTTGAGTTTTTTGGTGATAAATTATTAAACAAAATGTAAAATCTATGGTAATTTATGGTGCAAATGTAACCTTCTCCAGAGCAGGTTATATTTGGCTATCTATAAACAGGAATGAAATAATGATCTATTGAGCAATCAGCTCTCTGGAAAACAGTGTCACCAATCCTCTCAAACATTGAGAACAGTAGAAGTAGCAAATTATCTGCTACCAAGACTTTTAGTAGCAACTAATGTGATACATACAGATTCTAAGATGCAGCTTTGTTCCTTGATTTTTGTTCTGTTGGTTGAAAACAAATACTCCTATACTGTACTTGCTGACCTTACATCAAATTTGTACATAGAGTCAGCCTACAGTTGAATTCCTTGCTCTCAGGCTGTTAAACACCACCAAGGCTTCAGCTGAAAGAATAATAATAAACCAAAACGATCTTTTGAAGATTCTTTTAAGCGACAGTTGTGATATCGGTAATTCTGTCAACTTCCACAGTTGGCATTTCTGACAGCTTACTTTTCTCGCTTTAACCCGGCTACACTTTATTGCTATAGTCGCTCTTTCCCAGTGTTACTGACCGAAAAACTTAGCATATATTTTTAACACTACAGTACTTCCCCCCCCCCACACAGTCATACTGCTGCTTTGTCTGCTTTCATTCTGTATCTGTTTAACCTTTCGTATTTTACCCATACCCAGTTTCATCTTCCTTTGTAAAATAACCACCGCTTGCATGTGAACATGCAGAAGAAACCCTGAGAACCTTAGTGATTTGATAACCACCTTTGTGTGACCGCTTATCCTGATTGCTGATGTTAGATTAAGTGTATAATGGAAAGATCTCTCGGTGTGTCGAACTCTCTTCAGGTGTCTTAAAGCTTTTAAGCAAAAAAAGCGTGAGTATGATAAATGGTGTCGGAAGAGATTTGTGCTGAGGAAGAAAAACAATATCAAAGAATTTAGTTGAACTGAACATATACTGGGACTGTTTTGCTTTGAAATAATAACACCAAGTATAACAATGACAGCCTTCTCAAAATTTCCGTAGACATGATCTATTTAATGAAAAACACACGAACAGATGGCCAAAGACCTGTTTGCTTCAGGCGGCCATTTTTAAGTCCTTTCCAAGATTTTCATAAAGAGTCCGACTGTAGCATATCAATATCCATATGCAAACACACACAACCACTCATAAAAGAAAAGGGAATGAATAAAAATGGGATGTGTGTGTGCGTGTCTATGAAGTGGGTTTGCAAGAGAATAAGGGTGCTTCTTGCTCCCTTTGTCTTGAAGTAATTCCACAATTTTGTCCCTAAGAAAAGGTCTCCCACTCACTGTGTCTATAAAGGGCCCCTCAAGCGTGACCCCTCATTATGTACGACCCCTCCCCTAACAACTGACAAGGCCCCTTAGGGCATAAAGCTTCAGCAACAGAAAAAAAAAATCACACAAACTGCATTTGCATTTGATTTGATTATCCTTCATGGTTGATTCATGGCCCTCTGAGCTTCTGTTTGGGGACTGTTTACACAAGCCGTCAGTCTGACACACTTATTTGTGAATGTATTTTTTTTTTCTTACTTAAAAGCATTCTCATTTCTTCAGCCTCAGAAACTTACTTCTGATTCTCTTCAGCAAGTACCTCCTGAAAATAGTTCACCTCAATTTCTTTATAGACAAAATACAAAGAAGGCAAAGTAAATGTGATTTTCTGCTAAAAGACAATCAAGTAGTCCAGGTTAACTATTAGACATTCAAACACAGAATATATTTAATTCATTTACTAGAATGAAATTTATATATCTATCTATATATATATGGTAAATGCAGTTTCCCTTTAGATGAGTTGGTTTATTGTGACTCTGCAGTGACAAAAAGATGAACCACTTCTCCTGATGCATGTACGGTAAAAGTAAAGTACATTTAATCCTGACATCTTGTTTAGAGGCTGTACATGAGTTTCTTTATTAGAAACAGAATTTCTTTATGACACTAATGTGGGAAAACACAGGTATATAGTTTGGTCCATAATTTGTTGGGCAAAAAGCTGAATTTTTGCAGTTTTGCCTCTCTACAATTCCCCTTGGCCACTTAATGTAAAATACAAATTCAACACTTTGAATCAAGTTCAGATATTATGTCTGCTTCATTTGTCCTGAAATAACAAGGGAACAGACCTCACGTTTCCATCACTGACTGCTTGTCAGTCAACTGTCCAATTAATTTTGAGCCTATGAAAATGAAGGACTATCTATAAAAAGGGCAGTAATTCCTAAACATTTAATGCAATAATTTTGTTAAATCGCTCAAATTAAAGCTGAATGTCAGCACTTTAATCACAGCTTGATTGTTTGATTCAAAGAATTATGTCTTTCTCCAACAGATCCATTTTACTGTTGCAATTTTAGTAATTTTTCTGAAGGACTTTCAACTTATTTATGAATAGTTATTGAAATGTGAATGTTTTCAGGATGTATTTTTCACACTTGTTCATTAAATCAGGTGTAATGAAAAGAATAATCTGATTTCAAAAGGCTATTTTTTAAAGTAATGGAAATAAAATTTAAAATAGAAAATTAAATATAAAGTTTACACATAAAACTAGAATGATCCCCTCCAGATGTGTAGCATATCTGTTTACAGTAATCAAACTTGTCCCATACCTTTGCACGCATGTCTGGAGTCACTGCAGCCACTGCTGTTGTTGTGATACCGACTGAGAACCACGTAAAACTCATGAATCATTGGACACGAAGCAAGGTTTAAACCCAGTCTAAATAGATTTCAAAGCACAGGTAACAACAAGCCTTTGTTAACTGTGGAAGATCAAGCTTAGGATGTTCGGCTGGGGTTGGCATTCACTCAGCTTAACATGGCTCCAGGTTCTTTGATAGCTTAGAGTTAGCATGCTGTCTGTGCAGATATTAGCAAAGAGCTGATACTATGTTAGCAGCATGCCGCAGCTGATTCTGTCCTTGACGCATTATGCATTTTACCATTGCATTAATGTCCTTTCATGTGTTAATAATGAAAGCTATGTCCATATCTTCACTCCTTAAAAAATTAGAGGCTCCTACACCATTTTCCTCCTCCCAGCACATAAACTGAAATCAGCTGAGTGTAACTCAAGTGCAGGAAGAGAATCACACCTTATAGGCACTAAACATGAGAACTGAAAGAACACTTCTATTTTTTCAGTGATATCATTTATTTCTTTTTTCACTCTTACTGTTACCAAAGCCAGGATCTAAGACCTTAACATGTGTATTCTCTTAAAAACATGCTTATATTGTGTCAATCAGTAATGAAAGACAAAAATAAACTAGTGAATTGCTTTTGCTTTTTCGATAAGTTTGACTGCAACTTGTATTGGTCAAAAGCCACTGGATTTATTCTGTGCAAGTTGAGAATAGCAACACATTAAAGTTGATTGCAAGAGTTATTCTAGGAGTTCTTGCTTCAGGTAATTAGTTTTGGGTACAAGCATTCCCTTGGACAACAGCTTGAAACATGCCAATATGTTTGTCAGCCAAGGAGATACGCTGAGAAGTAGGGATCTAAATTTGGAGACACAGGAGTTCAGGTTTTGTACATACAGCTTCAAAAAATATATATATATTTAAAAAAATATACTTTAAGCAGAAAACTTTAATGGACTTTTAAAACTTATTCTATTGTAAAAAAAAAAAAAAAGAAAAAAGAATCAGTAAACACAGGTGATTTAGGGTTAAATTAACCCTCCTTTGTTTTAATCTGAAATGTCTTTTTGCATGTATGCTTTTTGTTAGACAAGAGAAATGTGGCTGTATGTTTCAGCTCCGAGGCTGTTCAGATGCTCTGCTTTCCTGTTCCTGTTTGCCTGGTGCAAGGGAGTTCGTGTGTGCGTGTGTGTGTGTGTGTGTGTGCGCACGCGTGTGTGCATCTGAGCACATGTCTGCAGGGCAGCTGTGTCCTCGATATGTGGGGACCTGACCCAGCTGTCACTAACCATACTGTGGGAGGTCTCTCTGAAAGCACGGAAATAAAATGTACGTTCGTCTCTAAGCAGGAACTGGCAGGGAATTGTCAGTAGTTAATATAAACAAATGAGTCTCTTCTGAACACATCTCAACCTTAATTTCTCCCAATGTATCTGTGGATTTCATCAAGAATTCACACAGGAGCACAGAAACAAAGGTTTTGTTATTCTACATAGTGTGCTGCAGCAAAGCCTACAAGTTGTGAAAGCGTATAAAAAAGGCCAAAGTTCTGATTCCTGCGTTATTAATTTATCCACTGAGCGAGATCTCAAAGATTCTACCTAATCCCTGTGTAGCAACTTAGTTGACGACCGAACAATGTTGGTAATTAAAGATTGCAATATATTGTTGTATTGCTGCACTTTAAATTGCAATTAGTGTGTAGTTATTTCACACAGTGTAAGCAGTCAAGCCACAAAATCCATAGCATTACTTAGGGAAATAATACACATCGACACTGTTATTCTTAATGCATTTGACGTGTTGAGAGAAACTGTTTTCATACTTTATGTTGGAGAACTTCAAAAATTGTATCCTTTATGCGTTTCCTCTGTTGTCCACGGTGCACAAAACGCTTTGGGGTTAAATATAATGCGGACAAGCCCTTTAAAGCAAATGCAATCTGAAAGGCTGGCAAAGGCAAGGGGACGCAGCTGTCGGCGAAGCATATCTTTTTTAAGGGCTGCCCCTAATGATTGGAGACAGTTGGCAATTACGTAAGTATTCACTTTTAGGCCACTGGGCTGAACACTGTGTCGAGCCCCCCAGACCTTGGCACACATGCAGAAATGGGAAGAAGAAGAGGATGGCGAGGAAGGTGGGGGTGGGTGAACAAGAGCAAGAATAGAGGGGTGGGGGAGCTGGCCAAGAACCAACCAGGGGAACAGCAACACACGTGCCAACGTAGAGAAAGCAACATACAGATGGACAGAAACAGAGGGGGATGGAAGAATGAGAGGAAGGAAAAGGGGGAAAGGGAGCAAGAACAAAGGGACAGTAATCACTGATTAAGATAGTGATAAGAAGGGGTAGAGATAAAAGAGGGAGCAAATGCATGCAGAAACAAATAATGTGCAGAAGTAAGCGGTACCATGCACAATTTCAAAATTGTGCAGCGGTTCTATTGTTACAGTACCATTGCTCAAGACACCTCTAAAAAACACTTTTTGTGTTATTGGTGACTCGTCATATATTGCACAGTTTTAGTGTTTCCTCCATGCCAAGCTTTTGGACTTGGTCCCACCACCACCTGTTTTTCATTCAACCTGGAAGGTTAACAGCTGCCTGGTAACAAGACTGATGCACACACATATGCATACACACATGCTTGCTCATCTGGCAAGCGAGGATCATAATCATACTTTTGCTACATTTTGTCTCAAGTGTCACAGCACAGCCAAGGCAAATGCACTCGCTCACAAAGGATCTAATTGCTTTTTCATTTTCTCTGTTACTGATTGTGATGAGTGGCTCACTGTTACTCGGTATGCGTACATGTATGTGTGTGTGTGTCCAAGTCTGTATGTATATTTTCATCACTATCTCGTCCACCGTATACTGAGCACAGTCTTTAACTGAGAAATCGCTGATGGCCTTTGCTTTATTAGCAGATTTGTCTGCGGTCCTTCGAGTGGCATCCCACAGAGCCCACTCATCTGTTGTCAAATATTTATAAATGTCACGGAGCTAAGGCCTCCAAATGATGCCAGCAGAGTCTGTAAGGGTCCCAGCTATAATGAGTCAGTTGGTTCAATGTCTTGCATGACATTGAAAATGAATTCAGCCTACGGTGACCTTTTCTACATATATTCTACAAGATGAACTGAGGTGTGTTTAATTCAAATTTCTTTTTTATTTTAGTTTTTTTCACAAATTATCACCTATTATATCCCACGGATATTTACACATTATTAAAAAATGCAATTAAAACAAAATTCAGTTTATTTTTGTTCAGCTGTTTTGTCTCCATGGGTAGTCATAGTATTACCGCCCAGGTTTTACGCCTACAACTAACTGAAAACTTTTAGTCAACATCTATATCTGTCTGAACCTGACCTTTGACCTTAGGAAATGTCTTCACTGTATCATTTCATTATGCTTGACATTTGTGTGAAAATCATACTTTTTGTGAGATCACAAAAACCTTTAAGTACTATATTTAAATCATTTCATATTGGGTCCAAGTGAATGTTTGTGCTTAATTTATGTTTCTTTTTGATGACTCATAAATGTCCACAGTCTTGAGCCTTTTTTATCTATTTCTTCCAAGGAACCAGACTTTCTTGTAATTTCTAAAGTGGTCTTGGGTAATAGTTCTCCAGGATTCCTGAAAGTATTTTAAAGCTTTTCTTTGGACATTGGCTGCTCTTTCACTTATTTTCAGGGCAGTCCTTATACCTGACTGTATTCAGTGGAAAGTTTTATGTTAAGCTACTTAACACTGACCTTTGAATCATTCAAGCATAAAAAAACACCTACCTCAAGGGATGAATCAGTGTCAGTCAGTGTTATGTCTATGTATACAGCTTAGCAAAGAGACAATTTTAAAGTGAATCTTTAGGCATTTTGTTTGGCATTCAAGCAGCCTCTTGTAAAACCATATAATTTCTTCCAATTTCTTTAGTTAAATCTATGAAAAATGCCAAAGATAACAGACTTTGACAGGCATAAAATAGTATTTTGCACTAACGAGGTGATTCCCAAAGAGCTATTAGTCAAAAACATGGCTTATCTTGGCATGGTGTGCAATATATCCTTAAAAAATCTGAGTAATCGGAACAAGTGTTAAGGTATTTAGTTAAGAAATAGGAAAAAAATCCAGCAAAGACCTGACACAGGACCTGAGGGATCCACCTGCCCCTTCAGTTGATCCATTTTTGTTCACTGAAGCCTCATCAGAAATGGTCTCTTTGGAAGATTTGCTATCATGAAGTCATTCTTAATGATGGAAAACAAAAGCTGAGGTGTGCCATACCTGCACTGAAAATCAATGTCAACTGGTCTTATGGAGTAATAGATCCAAATGTGAAATTTTTGGTTCCAATCATCATCAATATGTACGAAGGAAATGAGGAGACAAGAATAACAGTGAGTGTTTACAGCCAGCTGTAAAACTCAGTGGAGGCTGTGTCATAGTGTGTGGCTGCATTCAGTCAGTGGTGTTTGGGATCTTGTCAAAACTGATGGAATTATGAACCCAGACAAACACAGTCAGATTTTGATCCATCATGCAAAACGATTGTGCCAAGTGGAAAGCGTTGGAATGACTGTCAATGCAGTGAAAGCACATCTGGATAGAAAAACACAGGGTCAAACACTATCAGTCATGGACTGGCCTACCCAGATTCCTCAACAATAGACCTCAACAATATTAAAGCAGTGTGGAATGATCTGGAGATGGATGATCTGGAGTCTGCAGTCAACATAGAAAGATGAGCTGAATGTCCTTCAAGAAGCCTCCAGAACTATTCATGAAGACTACTTCAATAAATTACAGGAAAGCTTGGCTTGCCTAAGAGAGTTCAGACTTCACTGAATAATTAAAATTGGCATTCATTTATTACCTGTATTTAAAGGATGTTATACCAAATATTGATTTTCAAGATTGTTAAACTGTACAAAAATGATTTTGCCATATATTGGGTCTCAATATATATCTGCATGTATCAATTTCCTATCTTCCTAGCAAAATGTAAAGAAATGAAGGTTGGCTCAAGACTTTTCCACAGCACTGTACATGTATATATGTATAGCATAGAGAACCAACTTGCACCTGCCACTGAATTGTCAAGTCCTTTTGACTTCCGGGGTCAGCAACATAGGCCTGTTGTGTGACAGAGATAAGATGTTGCAGTGACACAGGGCGGTCAAGAGCATATTTTTACCTCCCTGCCAAAATGTTTAAGCTACACCGAGGTAATGCTGCTGAAGACTAGACTATCTTGAAACAGGAAACTGAAATTAGTACAAGTTTGACTTTACACCAACTCATATTTCAGCAAAACCTCTCTTAGTATAATATTCACAGTGACAGATATTGTTTAACAGAGAGTATTTCATGTTAATTAGCTGTCACTGTTCATATCTTATTCTATTTCTTGATCTCTGTAGAAGCAGCTGGGCTCTTATTATGCAAGCAATTTTCATAAGAAGGTACCATGATGGTGTAACTCCAAAATAAATGAAAGCATTCATGAAAATGTGAAAATGCCTAGCATTCACTTGCATTTGTTATTTATTGGTGTAAAACACTGTCCGAGTGAGGAAGCTTTAATAGCAAGGCTCTGTTTATTCCCTCGGACAGGCCTTGTCCCTTTTTGTTTGTGTTAGAAGAAAGATCATCTTAATGAGTTAAGTCTTAAGAGTGAAAACACTAAACAATGTGTCCAGTTTAATTCAGGTCATGTTTGCATTTTCATAAATGCTTTAATTTACTTGGGAATTATACCATCACTGCCCAAACTGCATCATTCTTGGATCCTCAACACGCAGATAAGTGAAAATCAAAGCAGAGTCTTGTTTTTCCTAAAATGAGAACAATAACAGACTGTACTCTTAAACAACATTGCATCAATACAAAATCAAATTTGTATCCTATGTAATCATTAATCATAATATTTGTTCTACTAATGGTTCTCTGCAACGAAAGCCTCTATCCATCATAGGGAAACAATGCCAGAGAGCAGCAATGGAAAAGACAGCTGATTTAAAGCATGCAGACCTCATTTGCATATTTTACTTCCTCCAGCCTCAGTTACTCTGTGACATGTCGTCGAGTTTGTCTCCTGTCTCATCACTCGTAAATTCCAAACGGATTACCCCCCTGTCTCTGACATGTTAGTAAGGAATGGCTTCGATTTTCAAAAATTAAATAAATAATAAGTTGCGGGGCGGCTTGTCAAGCTGCGATTGCTAATCTATGAGGGAGGATTTGAATAAGTCCTTGGTGGCTCTGCGCTCTCTCTCGTCTCTTCAATCTCGCTCTCATCCCTTGCGCAGCAACTGACTCAGAAGGAGGGCCCCTCTTCTAGAGCCCATCGCGCTAAGTGAGATTAATTTCGACATCATAAATAACTCAGAGTAGGTCGCTGCAGGGAGCTTGGAGACTGTGCCATGTTAGAGAAACAAATGTATTTGACTGTGATTTACCATTCCGATCCATGCTCTTAATCCGGTCTTTGTTTCAGCAAAGCGCTAAAAAGCCAAGATGGAACTTATCACAATGACATGCTGCATTGTCTCAAGTGCTCTCGTCTAGATGGCTCCTTCAGAAAAGACTGATAGTGTTTAATGAATGGATCTTATTTATAACCTGTCCACCATTTTGACACTCGCCATTATCCTTTTGTGTGGTGTAATTAAAAACAAGACACCACAGCCAATAGAGGCATGCTGTAAATTTTCCCTGCTGAAAGTGTCAGATGCATTGCTTGGTGTCTAACTGCAATTCAGCCTGTACAGTTGTGACAGTATAATCCTTCGTACAGTCTAACACTGAAGTGTGAATCCAAATGTAGTGAATTTGTGCCTCTATTTGTAACCCAGTAATGGTAGAGGTAACTACTTTGTAACAGTTTTTATTCATTTGCATAATGATGGATCCAGCATTGACCTTTTAGCTTTGTTATCTAGGTCTTTAGCTTGCTTTTTACCAGTGACTTGTTTTTTCTTTATCTCTTTAACATTTTGTGTGAGATAGGAAGCACAAAGTTTCCTCCAAACAGCTGCCACTAGTTGTTCTACTGTATGTTCATTTTATTCCGTTAGCAGTGGGAGACACTGCAGGTCTCCTCTGACCTCAAAAAACGTGCAGATATAAAGTCTCGATGCACGCTCAATCATCCAGGTAAGGAAATCTGAAGAAGTCGCCTGGATGATGTTCTCCCACTGAAAACACTACGTCCAGACGAACAGAATCAACTTTTTTGCGAGCAAATATAAAGATTTTTTTAAATCATTTATTAATTTATTTATTTGCTTAAAAAACAAACCTGCATGACCTACTTAATAGCAGTGTTCATAGTTAATGCTGAAGGTCAGCTGTCGGCTTCCTCTTTGGTTTTGTTCCCAGCCAGAGTTCTGATGGCTTGAAACATAAATTAATAAACCATCTTAAGACCGACAGGGGCATATGACAGAATCACTTGTCACATACTGAAGCTGCCCATAAATTTACAATACATTGTATATTTATATGAGCCTCTGCCAAGTGCACCTCTGCATGTGAGTGCATCCACTCTGCTCATTCCTTTGCAAATCCCCCCACCGCCACCATCCTCGCTTGTACACCGAAAGAACAATCGTAAAGCACAAATAAACACAGTCAAATTCATTACAACGCCAGATTTCAGAATAAATGAATATATGATTTCCTGGGCAGAAGAGAAGAAAGAAACTGCGTACGACGAAAGCAATCTAAACAGGATTGACCTTAACTCAAACAAGCCTCCTCGGCTCCTCGCTGCGGCTGAATTTGCGTGTGTTGGTCTGTATTTATTTGAGGGTGTCAGGGCCTGTTCCGCCTTGTTTACTGTTAAGAGGATGAAAATGAACAGCCAAATAGTGCTCCATTTATAAGCCTGTTTATACATGCTAATACCGGAGGCTGTTTTGCACCCACAGCAGCAATGCTGGATGTGACTCAATCAACAGTGCACACACACACACACACACACACACACACACACACACACACACACACACACACACACACACACACACCTTCATAAACAAATATGAAAGTGCATTTAAAGATACAGCAAAATGTTTAATTGTGGCCATGACTGAAAAATATGACTTTTTGACGGTGGGACTCCCATGAATCTTCTGCAGTGACTTTGTGAATATAAGCAACTCCAGTCAGTGATTCCTGAATTTATATGATGATCCATCTCAAGCAAAATTTAAATGGTGTACAGTAAATTTATCAAATTATAAAACACAGTCTGAGAGGGATGTTTTGTCTTTTGTGAAGTCATAAAAGTTGTGTGGACAGGGGCGATAGTAGATTGTGACTATTGTAACAGTTGTTGTATGTAATTAGTTCATTAGTTGCTGTTTTGACAGGTCACAGCTATAACTAACTTTGGAGTTTGCTCCAACCTCCAGTGTCGGTTCAAACTGTTACTATTAAAAGCTATTCTGCGTCACAACACCAGAAAGAAAAGTGTTAAGGCACAGGAATATATCTGCATAATTTAGAGCATAATCTTGCTAGAATGTGGTCAAACTTAATCTCTTCATGACCAGTCAAGCACCATTTCTGTCTGACATTATTGACATGGACAGCACTGATGTGCTTTGGGCATGTTATGTCTGAGTGGGAAAAAAAAAGAAAAAAAAAACTGCCTGGCTTCCTCCTCTGCACTCACTCTGAGGGTATTCAACACCTCCTGACAAGAAGAAAACAACGAAAAGCAGCGACAAAGTCAATATTCCTACACCTGCAGTGGACCCCTCCAGGACAGTGAACGTGACAAACAAATATAGTAAAGGTTAGGAAAGGAAAACAGAGTTTTTGCATTTCTTGACTTTTATTTCCTTGTTGTTGTTGTTTTTAGCAGAGTAGATTATTGGCAGGGGATATTAAAAACCCTACCCTGGCAATATACTCTAAGTCACAAGATTCCAATTGGCATAGCACATTTTCGGGGAGGATTCTGCTATCACAGCTCAGCATGGGGCAACCAAGCAATCACACTTTTAAACATGTAGACGACTCTAACTACGGATTTTACTTCTATAAATGTTACGAATATTTGAGCATAGTTTTGGTGTTTAAGCAGATGTCAACAGTGAAGAAAAATGGCATTTTTATTGTAGCCAATAAGAATTCTATTTAATCCACTCCTTTCAGATAATTGCTGTGAACTATTTGAGAACCAAGGCCAACTGCATGCTGAGTCTATATAACTGCTAGACATAAGTCAACATTAGCTGAATTCTCAACTGTAAGATTGAGAACAACCTCGGTGTATTTGTACCTTTGTGTTCACATTCACAGCAGAGAGGCAAAATAGAAGAGAGTGAGAAAATGAGAGATGCCTGTTGGCCAGTTCCATTTAAAAATGCTCACCCTTTTTAGATAATTTGTCTTAATTTTGAATACAGTAATATGCACTCCGTAAATTTGTCATTCTAGGCATGTGAGGGGGGAAGTGCAGTGAAATGTTTTTGTTCTCCAAAGGAAAACTGCACTCTTAAAAAGGTTACAAACCTTTTTAAGCCTAAGCCTAAGGCCGAAATTATACCCACTTGCAAATGTGCACAAGGATAGCTGCGGACACCAGAGATACTCAGTTTTCTAGCTAGCTTGGAGTCCACTTGAAGGACGTATGAGTAGTTACTGTCGAAAATATGCTTGTACTGTCACAGGAAATTGTAGGGCATGCAGACATCCACACAGAACTTTGTGTTCACCCTTTGATGATGAAATTCACGCCATTCTGGCCCAAATCAATCTTTGTGTATCGCCACACGTGCCAGAACTCCTTAGTGCAATTTTACAATAATAAGGCTTTTTTGGAGTCAAGATATGGAAATTATTTGTATTTTTATTGCACAAAAAGGCAAGAGTGTGATGGTAAAGTGCCAGCTGTGTTCAGAAGAGAAAAATGCATTATACTGCAAATACAACTTTAGATCTTTGCAAGCATCAACACAGACAGCATGCTACGCAAAGCTAGTCTGGAACCCAGAGTGATGATAAAGCTGAGTGCATACTGACCTTAGCCCAGCAGCCTGAGCATCCATCTGCAACAGGTGACAATTGCAGTGATGAGAAATCAGTTGTCTTGATTGAAGCAACTGTGCGATTCTTTCTGGAGGGAAATGAAAGAATAACACTAAAAATGCCAACAGAAATATGCTAAATTCTCAAATGTGTATTTATATTTAGTTGCAACTACTATATGTTCAAAGCAGCCCATCCACACATATAATTAAATATATATTTGGAGTAAAAGATAGCAATCATCACCAAATATATAAGCCCAATTCTGTCTATTCCCTTCACATGGATGAATTCTGTCCCACAGTATTTCACACTCTTCTAAGCAGCAAAGCGCATCAAAATAACAGCTTGCCCAAATGGAGAATAAATGCAGATGGATGGATGAGGCCAAATATACAATACTTCCAAATCATGCATGTTGTCATTGTTTCTGTCATCCTTCTTGATTTGCTGCCGTCTTTCATTTGTATACAGTCACTGCATTCTGTTTGCAGTTGGCTGCTACTGTCCCTCTGGCAAAGACGGAGAGTCAGATAAACACTCAGACAGACAGAGGTTTGAAGGAGTGACAGCTTAGCAGTTGCCTCTTGCACCCATACAGATTTGTCATTTGTGAAGTCACTCAGGATATTTCACAGCTGTGTTTACCTTGGCCCCTGCCGTGAGTATTTGGTGGCATGGTCAGGGACTGCGCGTGTGATTGCCCATTCACAGACACACTACCTCTCCATCCTCTTACGTACAACCCACCCCAGTTTTTAATACTTGCTCTGACTCTGTCACATTGATCCACAATCTAAAGCCAAAGGTTTTTCACAGGGGATTTAACCATAATATAGCTGTCAGCTCCCCAATTAGATCGTTTCCGTGTGAAGTCATCACTTCGGCTTCGGCTTACTGTAACTCTGGGAACTCTTCCAGCATTTCTGCGGATGGAAAGATCGACAGGGTTTGAACAGCCCTGCTGGCGTTGGAAGACTGGCTTTGTCTACTCAGTCTGGCCCATACATTCACAGAGCATATATATGAAAGAGGGACCATACCGTACTAACCACAAATGCCTTGGCTTATGGAACCGTGTCTGAAGACGGTTGACAGATGCAGCTAGAACAAAGCAAAAGAGACCTTAAGTACTTTCTTTCAGCTCTGTGAATAATCTCTCACTATTATTTCTAATCCCCCCTTTTTTTTTTACCCTTTTTGCCCCTAAAATTGATCTGCTGTAACTTCACACCTAGACATTGCCCAGCACAACCACAGCTAACCCCCAACAAATGCAAGCCACGTTCTCAAGTGTCATTATGATCATTGGTTGAAAAAAGAGGCGATGCTGCTTGTTGTTATATTGTTCCTTTCCTTTTTCCCTCCTGACATTTTCATAGTACATTACCTCAGTAAAGTACTGTGCTTTTCTTTATTTCAGTGGAGCTATTTTCATATATACTATATATATATATTATACTATATATTATTCTTGTTCTCTCACTCGCTTTCTCTTTTTTTGTCTGATAGCCAACTGTTAAAATTGAATATTGTGCAGATTTACCCCAATTCTGTTACCTTAACCTATGGAGAGGACTCCTGGGCTTTCCTGGGCTGATGAATATAAATAACTGCATACTTGTATATAATACATATCAATAAATTATATATTGATCGAGTTTTGCGCACTAAAATAATCTACCCTTCTCAGCATTTTACCTGCACACATACACAGGATTCTAGGATAGGATTTGTAGCAAGACAATGGAGAGAGGAAACAGTTGCCTGGTGTGCTTTTGCTCTCCTGTCAATTCATACTCATCTAACAAGTCTACCCTGTAAATACTTATGTGCATTTGTCTGTGTCCAGATTTGACAAACAGTAATCCCATATGTATATTAGATCTTGGCAAACCCTATCCTGTGTAGCGCAACACCAAATTACTCCATATTTAACTCCACCACACAGTAGGGGCTGAAAAAGGTAACAGCAAATGGTGTTTCCTCTCACATGGAGATTTTTTAAATAATTTTTATCCTACAATATAAAAAGAAAGCGGTTTCAGCTCTGGCTCTGGGGGCACTGAGGTGTTCTGCTCCAGGTCCTAATGACGTGAGGTAGAGAGGATCAAGGTTCATCCAGTCAGGACATATGTTGCACGATATTGCCCATTGCATTACGGTTCACATGTTTTATTCACGCTTAGCTGGTTGTTAACTATGTAAATTCTGTTTCAGTTCACATGCAAGGGCACATCACGCACATATGGATTCACTTTTACATGCTAATGAGGTCATGTAAAAAAAAGGAAAAAGGACAGTGCCTGTTAGTGTAGTTCATTAGGACAACTTAGTATTCAGTAGGTGAAGGAGCTGCAGTGAGCCAGTGATGGTGAAGATGCATGATCTGCTTATGCACACGTGTCACATGAAGTACCACTGCAGCTTAAGTATGTAGGTCTAAGGGGTCATATGTGCATGCATGCACACAAGCTCATATTGGGAATTACCCACTAATACATGCAAGATATTGTTGGACATATATTGGAAACTTAAATTGTAACGGATGCATAATTGTTTATTAAACAGACAAAAATCCAAAGTTTTTCAAATTCAGATAGATTTCATTGATTTCCCTTAAACAACTGTCTATAAAAAAAACCCAGCTCTTGGTTTGTAAGTAAGATAAACATGCATGTTCATGGATGTTTGCTGCTTCTAGGAAAGACAGCTCTTTTGCTTTTGTGTTCCATATTTTGCCTCACCTCTCAGGTGACTTTGTTTAAAATTTGCATTTTCTTAGGGTGTGTTGTTGGTTTTCTTTGGCCGTAAATGTATCTTGACCCCCTCTCCTTGGATAAAAAGATCCCTTATCGCACTGGAGCAACATGGTTAAATAAAGGTTAAATTAAAACAAGACAAATAGCCTTCTTTGCCATCAAATAGCTTCCAACCACCTCAGACACAGAGATCTGCATCATCCCTTACCATCTGTTGTCCACATACCTAAAAAAGCCCCTATCACAATCATCCTCTAAGGATCAAATCAGAAACCGTCTCAAGATGCAAACAGCGAAGGGGATCATGTCTCCAACAGCCTGTCAGCTCTGCTCACGTCTTTATCTTTCCTCTGTTTCTTTCTGCAGAGAAGACAAGTGGGAGAGGGCCCTGCCTGTGGCATACGGAAGAAGGAAACGTCCATTCTAATATCCTGTCTGGGGCGTATACTCTCTGTCAGCCTCACATCTATCAGTCCATCTAGCTGGATCCGGTGTAGGGAGGACACAGCCGCACAGATATCTGATGTTCTCCTTTTTTCATCTTTTTTTTCTTTAACATTCAGTCGCAAGGACATGCAGCAGATTACTGGGGAGAGGAAACACACAAACTAGAAGCTTGATGAGGCGCGTGTGGAAATAAAATCATTGCAAGTGCTTAAGAAAACAAAGCTATAGTTCCTCAAATGTCATCTAGTGACAATACCCCAGTATTAGTGCACCTGACATTCAAAATCAGCCTGTGGTTTACATTAGATTTTGTATACATTTGAAGTTTATATAAAGACAGCCTTGATCAACCTTGGAAAGCACTTCAGAAAAGAAATTTGAGACCTCATAGCTTCTTAACACTGATGATTTTAATAGTGCTATCTAAGGAGGGAAGCGAAAATCTCTAAATTAGTATTTTTTGAACAAAGAAAATGTCAGCTTTCTGAAGATGTATGACTTTGACACCGCTGACACATGAATTCTCAGAATAGCGTTTGCAACTCAAGGTCTCAGCACACCGAGTGATTTTAAAACCATTATTTACTTATTTTTTTCCCACAGTCCTACTGTTGGCATACAGCAGTAACCGCTGAGGCAATATTGACTCAGAATACCAGAGAGCAAACAGTGTACCTCCCATTTGAACAGCCATTTTTGCCAAACCCCAACAAATTTTTACAAAAAGCTGTTTGTTAGCTTGACAGCTAACTTCATCAAAAAATGTATAATTTACTCAAAAAGAATGGACAGGAGTGTTTTCTGGGGTTTCACTTCATCATTTCTGGCAGTTTCAGTAAGCGGTATATTCACACGTGTTGAGTTGGGGGTGGGGTGGGGTGATATGGGTAACGAAGGAAGTAAGGAAAGGAAACAGAGAGAGAAAAAGAAACCAAACGACAGCTCCACATCTGCCAGAGCCTCATTCATGGCACCCCTCCATTTCGCCTCGCATGACCTTCTCTTAAAGTACAGGCTGTGAGGTTTTTCCCAGTTTAAAAATAGTCACTGCTAAATTCTACACTTCACTGAATTATTTTGACAGCGAGGGAGGGTTTTTTTTTTCTTTCTTTCCTGCAAACACTGCCACCTCTACCTCACCCTTCATTGCATATTGTACCGAGAGAATGCCAGAAATATGCCCAAAGGTGCGTACCCGTCACCTAACATATTCACCCTTACCACGCATGTGAGCTTTCAGTTTGTTTGTGGCTATACAAAGCTCCCACCGTGCAGCAGAGGTGTGCAAATTCCTCTATTTGAGATCTATTGTTGCACTAAAAAGCACTAAATTGCACTAAAATTCAATGTGAATGGAACGGGCTGAATCCTCTCAGACAAGGTGTGAAATTAATATTTCCATGAACAGTTTTTCGTATCGAGCTCTAGCATTGTTAAGGACCAGCTGGAAACTGGGTGTCGTGGTGTGAAAAAAGCAAAATGCAACAGAAGGTTAGTAGTTGCAGTTATAGTTGAAGAGTTAAGCTTTTGTCTCTTTTGGAACGACAAAAGAAAATGAAATCAATCTGTGGGAAAATTTCCCTTATATCTGGAGGATACAGGGTACATGAAGGATATAGGTTTACATTTCATCTAAAAGAGGGGGAAAGACAGAGGAATTGTCCAGGGGGGAAAGAAGCACACTATTTATAACACTGATAACATTATTTATCAGTTATCAGATAACAGTCTTTTTTTCTTCTGCAAAATATCTATTATGGGCTAGTACAAAGACTGAACTTTTTGTGGAGAATCTAATTATGCCTACCTTACACAAGCACACACCATGTTGTGATCTCAGGCACTAACTGCACAGCCTCTCATCTGGCCTGTGCACACACGCGCAGGTTGATAACAACAGCAGACCCATAAGGGAGAAAACAGGAGAATTATTTTCCCTCAAAAGTCTGAAAACCAAGTACGCTGGGATCCCAACAATGTTTTTCAAGTTTTGAAGTGTTGTTGCTATTTTGCTAACTAGTCTTAAGATCGTCTAGTTTTCAGCCGTCTTCGGTCACGCTGTTTGCGTGTGCCTGAAAATACAATTATGTGATGCTTTTTAAATTTGCTGAAATTTTTGAACATGAACTGTTGAAAGGTTTGAAAATCAGTGAATGTGATTTTAAATATCACAGAGCACATAGGTGGCATATTTAAAGAGGTTACATACCCCAAACAAAAGAGACAAAAGTAGCCTGGTGTTAGGATAGCCAGGCTACAGGCTATGTAATTTACTATTACTGTCAACACAGATATATGTCAGATATGTGTTGATGCGTAATATTAAATAAGAATGTAGAAAATAATTATCTGAAAATGATCCAGACTGCTTTTCATTGTAGTCTATTTTTCATTGAAACCTGACTATTGTGTCTACATATGAAGCTATTGTGGTGGAAAAAAGTGAAAATTAGTGGTTTAAAATTCACCAAAAAGTAGAAAATGAAAAATGAGTGAATTTCCTGGGGTATATTTTAAACCATTTTGTTAATTCAACACAATCTTTCTATGATTCTTACAAAATTCTTACAATAATGGCTACGACACAGAATGAAGATCTGGCCATTTTCAATCAAGATGAATCAGTAAATTAATGTTTTTATCTAAAATGTTTCTGCTATTCCAGGTGTTGATTTTTTTTCCTATGATCATGTACTGGTAAAATATTTTGCCAGGCAAAATAATAACATTAACATGACCAACAGCAATTTTTAAATTTAATTTTGGATTGCACCTTACCTATTTTACATTTTACAGCTGCATTACTTAAGAGATATTTGTGGTAGACCTGTTGGATTTTCTGTTAGTCTCTCCTTGCTTCCTTTGTTATTATAGCTTCTACAAATGTAAGTTATGACAAAATGTTGGCATAATGGCATCTATCCCAAATGAAGGGTCGAGGGTTTATTTATTGTTTACATAACAATGCCGACAAATTCCAATTTAGGCATTCAAGTACAAGTTGCACGCTTTTCTGGGCTTCACAGCGATTATGAAATATCACATGTCAGTTCCCTCTGAGGGGGAATAATCGGAAGATGTAAATGTACCCAGTGTGTGCGCTCACTACTGTATACACACTGTATGTGGCTGTCTGCCCCCTGGTTTTTGCTATTGAGGGTGTCACTGCTGATGTTATTTTGAGGATGAAGAATGGGGAAGATGGTGGGCGTGGGACAAGGGATTCTGCATGGGTCCCCGAGTACAAAAAACAAAACAAAAAGAGAGCCCCAATCACCAGCATGGGGTGCAAAGTGCAGCTGCCCTGCTAATGAGATTTTAAAATGGGCCATAATGCCCCCTTAAACTGCCCCTACATCGAGAATTATATGCTTCATGTGTTGATTTATTCAAAGGGAGAAGGGAATTTGCCGCATGTATGCATGCATCTGTGTATGTGTCTGTGTGTATGTGTTATTAGATACAATAGCCTGGAGCTAGGTCGACTGTCAGCAAGTTGTGTTTTTATAGGACAAATGGCCTGTATATTCTTTTTATGGCTGATTGTTACAAAAAATAAAAATCATAGTAAAAAAATCATACATGATTTAAAGCAAACAAACTCTCAGAATCAAATAAAAGACTACAGCCAAGCGTGTTTGATGTATTTGATATCTCACAATCTAGCTCTTTATTTGGCTTAATGAATCATTTTCACTCTATTTCCAAAGAGTGGCCACCTCAGTTTGTAATGCAACACGGTGAATAATAATCGAGACATTAAACGAAGCCATCAACATAATAATCAGCATAAAATGCAAACATATCGCTGCTTCATTCATGCAGAACATGCAGTTGATTCTTCCCTATTCCCAGTAACGCTCTATTCCCAAACCTCGCTTACTTGGTTCATTGCTTTTGCAAGTGAGCTGTACACAGCGCTAATTGCCAAGATATTGGCTTTTATATATTGACTGTGTACTTATTGAGGAAAGAACAAACCCAAATTAGAATAAATGGGTAAATTATGTTTGTTGTTTGAAGCAGAAGGGAAAAGATTGAGGGAAAGAGACAGAATAAAGAGAGCAAAAAAAAGAAAAAGAAAAAAGGCATTGATCTCTTGATTGGGCTTCCTTGTTAGCAAGCTGAGAGGATGTGATTATTTGGGGATTGAACAAGGACAGGCAGCTGAGAGAGGAGAGCGAGTGAGCTGAGGAAAGAAAGAAAGTGAATTTGTGTGCGTGCTTGTGTTTGTGTATGTACCAGTGATAAGATCCACTTGCTCGTATTCAGAGGGACAACCAGCTGTGAGGATGAGTATAAGGGTCTGCATTTGTGTGTTTTTTCAGTTTGAGTGTATCAACTCACGTATGGCTCTGTTTGTGCATGTACACGTCCGCTGAGTGTACGGTCCGTGTGTGAAACCCAGTGCATGAATCAGAAAAGAAATGGCTGTTTCTGGTCACTAAAACGGGACTCTTGTGTTTCTCCCAAACACACTCACACTTTAATAGAGACGGAGAGTTACGGGTCGGTATGAAGCCATCTTTTGTATGAGCTATGTATGCTCTTTGTGCAGGAAAATTGAAAAACATTAGCATGATAAAGGCTGGCTAGGGCTGCCTCCCTGATCATGTGACACATTACTGAAAAAGCGCATAGATAGAAAATGACAGCCAGCTCATTCACGCACACAGAAACCAATGGGTGTGCCAACAAGGTCTGGGAGAGGCAGCATTCAAGGCATTTAGTGCACACGCAGCATCAGTTCAACATAAAAAAACAGAACAACACTTGCTGCTTGTCATTTCTGGGGGTTGCTCTAAATACACAAACTACTATATACTGTGTGTTCTTTTCTTTGATCTCTCCTGTCTTTCTGTAATTTGTGTGTGTGTGTATGTGTGGTTTCTATGTGTATGTATGTGTGGGTGGGGGAGAATGCAGGCATCTGTGGGCCTCCCTAATTAAAGAGTGCGGCTGGGCCAAGCTCTTGTTTTTAAGATCCCATTTCAAAGCAGGAGACATAGAGGGCTTATTTTTGGGTTGGGAACGTGTTGGTTTATCCACAAACCCCACTTGCCTGTCGACCGACAAAATCGGTCCACGACGATGCATCGGGAGCGATTTGTACGCTAGAACTGTGTTGTTAAATGGCGAAAGACAGACAAAGGCCATGTTCTCATCTGTCGTTGTGTGACTCTCTAAATGCTGACGATAAGTGATTTGGTATGGCGGTTGTGCGAGGCTTTATTTAATGAAGTGATGACTGAAGGGCGAAAAATGCCACGCTGAGCCCAACACCTCCCCCTTGTGGAGTAGCAATGAAGTCCATCTCATTAATACATTCAAATGAGGCCTGTTTCAAAATCAGGTCAACTGAGATGAGATTTGAAGTAATTTGTTGAAACCTTCACATTTTCAATTTAAAGATATATCTTTGCTTGTGTTAATGCTTCGATAAAATGCTCCATCTGTCAACTACAGGACTGCATGTAGGAGTGTAAAATGTACACAAATTACCTTTTTTTATAAAAGCATCGCTGAAGCGCTATCACCCCTCTTTGTTTCCTTTGACATCAAAGCCAGCTTTCCATGTTGGTGCTCATCCTCATTAGCGAGCACAAAAGGATGATTACATCAGATGTCTGTGCAGCCATAAAGGAAATTTGAGCAGCCAATAGTTTCACCTTACATCTTTATTCAACAAAAAAAAGACTGTGGGTGTGTGTACAACAGCCTGTAATCTACATAAATTTTATGACAATAGCGCACCCTGATTTTTTTTTTTTTTTTTTTTTGCCTGGAAATCTCCTTCCCAACACAACAAATGTTTGCATAACAGCTACGGTGTTACGTAGAAACAAGCTGAAGTATATGTCAGTAGATCGTGCTGACTTGTAACCACCTCTGAGATAACGCCTTATATAATTTTTTTTCTTAAGAAAGAAAATACTGTGCTTATCATCTGAATGGTGATATTTTTTTCAGGTTACTATCCACTACAAAGCAATGGGAAAAAGACCCCCCCAAAAAATAAAAAATAACAATAGTGTTCAATGAGCTCTGACTTAAAGGGTGTTTCCTTTGGCCTGGTAAATGTTACTAAAAAGGAATATGCTGTCCTCTAGTGACAAATTATGTTATAGCACCCTGACAACCTCTAAAAGTTAAAGTTCCAATAGGAAAAAATCAAATTTTTGAAAAGACCGCAAGGTATAAGGATGAATTTAAAACAATTATACTATAAATGATGTGCCAGAAATAAAAAAAGTAATCACTTTTTTTAAATTTATTTTTTAAATTACCAAATACTACTACCAGCTACTTAGTTACACCTTACTAGTGTGGCAGACCACCAGGGGACTCCACTCACACCCAGCGAGAAGCACTTTGTTTTGGACTTCAGCGGGCGTAGCGAGACTGTATGTGTGGAGAGACTTAAACCGGGCCATGTTCTGGTGGATGACAATGTAGCACCGGCCCAGGCCCCCCGCCGCGGCCGACCACCTTTCACAGGATTAATGGACTCTGGTTTTCCCTCTAGCAGCACCTCTTGACCGCCGGAGCTCAAGTTTTCTTCAGCCTTTCCTGGCTGCTGGCCTCATACTCAGGCTAGGACTCCCTCTACCATTTCTCCGCCTCCCAGGTTCAGCCATTCTGGCTGTTTGCTAAAAGCCCAGGGTCCTGGACTAGTAAGAGACCCCGCTGGGTGTTCGGGTGAGAAGTAATGTTTCTGGGTTTTGCCTTGTGAAACCAGTTGAGCGAAGCTGAGATTAAAGTTGGAGTAAAATGTGTTAAGCTCTCCTGTCCTTACATACCTCCACATTAGTATAAGGTTGGATACACTTTTGCCTTCTGATCTGGGTTCTTCTGGCACACAAAGCGTTCAACAAGGTGCTAGACATATGCCTCGGCATTCCTGGAAAAAACAGCACATGATACCAATCTGACCCTGAAATCTGTTTTAATGGCTCAGCAGGGAAAACAAGCAGAACAATAATTTCTATTATGAGCTCCAGTAGATTTTCTTAATGTACAGGCTTTGATCAGCTGACCTGCTGCTCTTTCCAGATTTATACACCTGAATTCAAACAGTAAGCAAATGTTTCATGAGTTGTCCTGGCTGACTTCCATCCTCTACACCAGTGTTGGGTGTAATGCGTTACAAAGTAACGCGTTACTGTAATTAAATTACTTTTCCACTGAAAAAGTAGATTAACTAATTACTGTTCATTTTTAGGTATTTTAATTACAGTTACTTACAATGTACTTGCGTTACATTGTAAAATAATTAAACTCGCTGAATATCATCATTTAATTTCAATAATTTATCTTCTAAACGTAGAAGTAAACTCTGCCGCTTTAACATCGCTGTAGTGCAGGTGCACGTCATTTCACGCCAGTTTGCTGCATAGTCGTATTCTAAAGTGGAAGATGTCGGACTCGGCTGGAGCGTGTGGCTGTTTTATGAAGTGGACATATTCCCATCTCTTCACTTTTCTGAAACAAGCAGACAAGAATATTACAGTAATATGTAAGCTATGTCCTGGGGAGAAAAAACTATCGGCCGCTGTTAATAGCATGAGTAATCTACTGACGCGCCTGACACGAGAGCATAGACGAACACTTCTGAGTGATCCTTGTTCATCATCCAAGGATAACACCTCGGCAACTCCTGCTAAGCAGGCAAAACTTGATTTTACTTCAGCAGCACAGAAAGCGTCTGAAGGTGAGCTTAAAAAAATGATTGCAGGCTACATTGTGGAAGAGATGCTGCCGCTGCGTACTGTAGAGTCTCCGTCTTTAAAAAAATGTATTTATTATTTAAAGAGTTTAATTTCTATTGTTTGCCCACTCAACATTTATAGGGATTTTAAGAAGTATTTAGTAAAATTACTTATTTAGTAATTAAGTTACTTTTCTGACACAGTAATTAGATAAGTATTTTAAATTCAATATTGACTAAGTAATTAGTAATTAGTAATTAATTACTTTTTTAAAGTAACTTAGCCAACACTGCTCTACACTGACAGTATTCTGTTTATACTAACTTTATACAGCCATTGTGCACCAGTCATACACTGTTTATATCCATCACAGTACAGCAAACTAACCTGCAGAATATTTTCATGCAACCTTTAAATAAAACAGTTAGTCTACCTTAGTTTGTTTTGCAGCTGGTATTTCACAATATGAAAAAAAAAACATGTCAGACGTATAGACCCAATATCCGATTTAGAATAGAATAGCCCTTTATCGTCATTGTACATTTACAACGAAAATATGGAAATTATTATTTAAAAACACGAGATCTTACATGTAAGCTTTAAATATCTATTTTTTCAAATACCACTGAGCAGTCCTTACCTTTAAATACAAGTTGTCTTCTTCCTCTCCCATCCTTTCTCCATCTCTGAGTGAAGTTAGCTCTCTTTCTTTTCTCTTCCTGTGAAATAGGCAGCTGGACGTTTAGCAAGCAACACACTGTGAGACAAACTACATACAAACAGTTCGTGTGTTTGCTGATGTTTGTTGAACTGATAGAAGCGTTACATTTGAAATTACCTGCTTCTTCAAGGTTTGGCGTGTTGTGCGTTTGGGATGTCTTCTGCATACTTTGGTTTTAAAGACTGTTTATTTGAGCAACACTTGCCTTCCTAACACTAAAACGCATTTAAACAACTCAATTTTTACATATACCACATTCAAACACAGCAAATGACAGGAATCCATGCTTAGTAGTGATGCTATGTCTAAAACTGAAGCCCCTAGGCCTGTGTTGACCAAAGGGGGCGTGTCGAAACAAAGCCCGTGTCGAGGCCCGTATCGTTCTTCGGAATATCACGTGACCAAAGAAAAATGAGGTCCCATTTTTCTGAAATCTCACTATGTGATTTGAGGCAAAAAGGTAAAACATTTTAGCAGTTAGGAAGCATTTTGACACAATAGCTCCCAATAATAACATACATCTCAAATCAGTCTCGGAGAGGATGGTTAGAGGTGTAATTTATACAGTACTTCCAAATGAGCTGTTGGATGGGGCTTCGTGTGATCTGCCTGTTGGCGAAGCAATTTTCAGGAGAGATTCAACACATTCACAGGGGTTCATCACATCATCACAAATACAATCTCAGTAAATCGATCAACAAATGATTGAAGATAAAACAATGAATTTAATAATAATAAAAATAATCTAACAATTAAAAGATACAAATACAAAACAAAGGTTTTCATATAAAAAGAAGTCATTACAACAATGATATTGGTGATGACTATTACCTCAAGAACATCAACTTCAACATGGGCATGCATGTTTTCAGTAAAAGCAGCATCCTCAACTATGCAGATATGGAGTGATAAACTGACAGAACAAGATCAAACAAAGCCCAGCTCATGAATAGGTCCAGGGACAAAGGACCTAAAGGACAACAAACATAGATGTTAAAATCACCAAGAAATAAAATGTTGTCCAAATGAGGGAACATTTAACATTTCCCTGCTGATTATCCTTGGAGAATGAAAAAATCCATATTTCTCAAAAAAAAAAAATGTTCAGAGAAAGTGCTGGACAATCCAGTCAGCCAGGTCCCATTCACACAGAGAATTTCCAGTCTGTAAGAGCACCATATAAAACTAATTAAAAAATTTCTTTGGTGAGCGATCTTGCATTCCCCAGTACAACCTTTATATCAAATGACTAGCTAGTCTCCTCTGAGTACTGGCATCCTCTGTAAACCCCAGAAATGACCGTGTGAAAAAAACAGCAGTTTCTGAAACACTCAGACCAGCCTGTCTGGTGCTCACCAGCATGCCACGTTAGGGTCACAGATGCTCAATTTGAGCTTCACCATGTGGTCTTTAACATGTCTACAGGCCTGAATACATTTATTTGCTTACTGATATTTGTGTTAAAGAGCAGCTGAAATGGTGTACCTAATAAAGTGGCAAGTAAGTGTATGTAATCCCTACCTAAAAAACACTCACAGATTCTGTCATACAGAATCTAAAAGTAGAACAATTAATTTTAAAACCAAAGAAACACATGTCTATTCACTATTCCTCTGGGGAAACTGTTAAAGAAAGTTAATTTTAAGGCACAGAAATGGAGAAAATAGAAGAAAGCATTGTTTTGGGATGAGATCTTATTTAAAAAATATGCAAATGAACATCTCTCATTTTTTTCCACACTGAAAGCTCAAACTAGTGTGAGAAGTTTTGAGAGAAGTTGTTAAGCACTTTTTTTAGGGCAAACATCAAAGTTATTACTCAACATTCTGTGAGGTGGGTTTGCAAAAATATTCCTAGCTGTTTTTAGACTTTATATTCAACTCGGAGCCTTAAATCTTGTGTCCTGTGTGGTAAGTGGGGTTTTTTTTGTGACTCTGTGACATGTGTTCTAGTGTATTTTATTATGTATAGTATGAACTCATGACCCTTGTGCTGCCGTAACAACTGAATTTCCCCAACATGAGATTAATAAAATATATATATGTATATATCTGTCTGTGAAATACTGAGACACTGAAACAATGGTTTGAATGTGTTTTACTGCAGCTGACTGTTAGTGATGAAGGAATGAATGTTAAAATACTCGAGCAAATTCTAAAAGAGACAGTGAGTCCTGCAGTTAGACAACAACCCTCACCAAAAAAGGTCAAAGATGAGCAGCTTTCCATCAGGGGTAGCAAGGCCTGTTCAGTGACATCTATATTGAATCTATATTTTGAACATGTTAAAATGGGATAACAACAACAACAGAGAAAAAGAGAGACAAACACCCTTTCCACTATTTAGTAAGTAATAGTCTACACTTTAATTCCTGTTTATGCCCTGTCAATCAGAAATTCTTCATTACAATTTGTTACATTTATGAAAAAAACATGTAACAAATATTTAAAAATAGATATCAACTAAAAGATACCAAAGTGAAAACAGTCCCTCTACTTTCATCTCAAACAGCAGTTGGTCATAAAGTTTTTTGGGGATTTGCATCCATCCTTTAGATTACTGCCATCTTGTGGTTGCAGTTCACTACTGTCTATTGTCTGTCAGAATTGTCTGTCAGAAATCAGACAATGGTTAAATGACAGTTTCCTTCAGTTAAATACAGATAAAACAGAAACTTTGATTATTGCTCCTGATCACATGTTCTCAGAAATTAAGCAGCATATCCGTTTTTTTAGACCCTTCATTTCAGTCAAGTCTCAGAAACGTAGGTCTTATATTTGACAGTTCAATGTCTCTTGAGAAACACTCCAAACAACTGGTCCAGAACTGTTTTTATCATTTAAGAAACATTTCTAAACTCAGACTTCTGGTGTCAAAGGCAGAGCTTGAGATGATTATTTATGTTTTTATTTCTTCTCGTTTGTATTACTGTAATGGTCTTTTTACTTGTCTCAACAAATCAGCTTTGGATCGCCTTCAGACTGTACAGAATGCTGCAGCATGACTTTTAACTGGCACAAACAAGAGGCCACATATTACTCCAGTTTTGGCTTCTCTTCATTGGTTGCCAGTAAATTTTAGGGTTCACTTTAAAATTTTAGCCTTAACTTTTAGAGCTCTTCATGGTGAAGCTCCCCAGTACATCTCTGACCTGTTGAAACCTCATGCTTCATCCCGAGCACTTAGGTCTTCAGGTCAGAGGTTACTGTTGGTCCCACGTACTAGGTTCAAAACACGTGGGGATCGGGCTTTTCAGGCACTGGCACCAAGGCTGTGGAACTCTCTTCCATTGTCTTTACGCTGTCTAGACACCATTGAATCCTTTAAAAAGCAGCTGAAGACATTTTTATACAAATTAGCTTTTAATTAATTTTTTCATTGTTTTATATTAGTGTATTTATATTTCTGGTTTTATTGTGAAGCACTTAGGGATTTTTATCTGTGAAACATGCTATATAAATAAATTTTACTTACTCATTTACTTACTTACAGAAGCAGGCCTGTGATTCAGCTGGAAGCTAAATCCATTAACAATGGCTTGAGCCTGTCAGGCTGAGAGGCCAGCAGCTTTTTTCATTATTTGCACATGCACATTGTGGATAAACCTCTGGTCTTTGAGAGGAAACTGAAAGGAGACCAGCAAGTTAGTCATCATCATCTCTGCTTGCCTTTCTGTGACAGTCACTGCATGCCACTGGACTACAGGTAATGTTTCGGAACAGCAAGTCCTGAAGTCAATCAAACACACATATTGTGGAAAGGATCAAAGGAACCCTCCAGAAACACAGAACTGGGCAA
The DNA here is from genome assembly GCF_013358895.1 of Oreochromis aureus. Taxonomy (NCBI): domain Eukaryota; kingdom Metazoa; phylum Chordata; class Actinopteri; order Cichliformes; family Cichlidae; genus Oreochromis; species Oreochromis aureus. Next base: position 35,681,419 of record NC_052956.1, on the reverse strand, counting down.
AAGTTCTCTCTTTGGTGTACCTCTCATTCAGATGGGGAGTATTTGAGCTTTAATGTGTCAAATTCAATAATTTTCTTTCATTAGTGTGTTTCATGTGTTCTCTGTTTCAACTAATAGGATTTGTATGAAAATCAGAGGATGTATTATTCATATACTATTCATATGTTGTATATTTAATTCTGTATATATATATATATGAAGATATGTTATTTATGGTAATTAATTAGTCGAGTTATGCACACTTCATTCGAGACCTCTCCGCCATATTGGACATGGTAACCAGAAGCAATCACGTCTAATAACTCATAATTACAGATATTCTCAGCAGCTAAACTCAGTATCACTGTCAACAATAACAAATGAGCTACGCTGACTCATTGACAATGTAAGGGATAATACGCAGAGAGGCAAATATATAACAAATATAATCAGGTAAATACATTGGCAGTGTCCACTTGTTCAAGTGACGACAGTTCCAGGCAGAATATCGTGACCGATAAAACTTTTGTAGGCCTTCAGAGCTCATCCAGAATAATTTGAGTGTTGGGAAGTCAGGGACAGTGCCAGGGTTGTACCTCAAGGCATCAGTAAACACACTCAGGGTTTAAGAAAAAAAATCTGTCTTCAGCCCTCCTTTACCTAAATTCTCCACATAATAAGCAAGATGCTTGCCATGAAAGTGTTTTACTTCCTCTGAGAGAGTATATACTGTACATTTGTTTGTTTACTTTTAGTTTCTATGGTTTATCTCTTCTACATAATGTTTAGTAGGTTTTTCGCTCATTTGACGCATCAGGATTGTTATAAATATCAAAAATGGCTGACATGGTAAGTGATCACATGTTGGCAAAACCTCAACTGTACAAAGCATGACTGTGCAATGACAATAAAGAGTTAAAGCTAAAGGATGTTTTAAATAGAGAAATGTAAAAATTAAAAAAAAATCAGCATACTTGTTAAAAAGCATCTCCTTAATCTTCCGTAGTGATGTTACATGTACAGTGGAAAACAGACATTTTTCCATTTGAATCAGAGCAAATCTATAAAGAGATATTTGTCTCGCTGTCAGCAACAAAAATGAAAGCCTTTGTGATGACATCACAGGTGACAGGAGCATGGCTGCAAGGTCAACTGTTAGCAACTGACAGATAACAGATTTTATTGAGGGGAAAAAGAAAAAAAGACAGAAAGAAACCACTTTGCGCAGGAATGCAAACAAAATGATAATCATGTACTTTGGATGATCATCATGTTCTTAATTTTTCTAAGTAATACTATGAATTTAAAAATAGAGGTTTGTTTCAGATAATACTTTAATGTCTTGTCATAGTATCCTGGAGCAAAGCACCGGATCCATATGTGCTCACACAGTGACTATCTGTTGTTAAATGGCAAAAGAATCTACTAAATCCCAAATCATACCTGCACCTGACAGTAGCTGGAATATCTCCTCCAGTGCCCATCCTCCCACTCACCATCCACCATCAGCCACCCATTGTCTATGATAGGTGGGGTGGAAGGGGAGACAGATGAGAGCCAGGGTGCCCCACACCACTTCACCTTCCCTCTCCTTCAGCCTGACAGGACCTGAATTACAGTAAATGATAGTTCTCCTCAGCCACAAAGCGATTTGACCTGCCACCGTGTCTCTCCCAACAAACCCACTCCCCCCACCTCCTTTAATAGGTCCCTGATGAGTGGCCAAGCTCCCTTAGGACCCAGCTGGCAAAGAGGGGCAGACTCTTTAAGTAAAGAGGAATAGAAGAGAGATGAATGAGATTGAAGGATTGAAGGAAAGATGACATTGTTTGCAGCAAGTGCACAGACACTGACTTCACTGTGGAGCCACACATTTTGTGAACAATAAGCAGTGATTCAGCAAATATAGCAATCTCACTTCTAACGCGTATACAATACAGAGAAAAATAGAAGTGACTGACTTACAATACTATGCTGGAACAACATAAAACAACAAAACAAAACATCTTCATTTTCATCATCCTATGACCTTTTTTTAATCAACGATTTGTATTGAACCACAGCACAAATGAAATGGAAGGAAAAGGACAAACATAATGGGGGGAGTAATAGGAACCTTCCAGTGAGAGGCTGACCTGCCAGTGACCTGTAACTCTGCATTTCTGTGTTTTTAGCCTGTGTATGCTGGGTATGTGTTTTTAGTGTTGGTTTGAGTGAATATTTTGGGGGTTTATTTGTTTCTATTTGTGTATCCTTAATTCCCTTATTAAAAGCATGTGCAGTATAATCTTTTCTCCATGTGCCCATTTTTCCTCTTAAAAATTAACCTAATAATTGGAATGGTGTCTGCCTTTCCAGTGACTTGAAAACATAACATAGTGATCCTTTATGTTTAAAAAACAAACAAAACAAAACAAAAAATCCCAACATTTTTTGTTAACTACATTTTTATTGACACACTTTCTGATAAAGTATCTAGCCTTTACCTTTCCTACCAGGCCACATTCATAGCCTCAACAAGATGAAAGCAAAAGAAAAAAGAAAACTACTAAGAAGTTCAGGATTAATCTCCAGTAAAAACCAACCAACTCCAAGACCTACCTTATTTCTATTTTGGTCGTGGGGTACAGACAGGGTGCAGTGGCTAGAATCGGTATATACAGCATTACATCTAACCACAAACTTTCTTAGACTGCTGTTGTGAACTCCAGCACTGAAGCCAACACCACATAAGCTCTTCCCAGCTGTTAATAGGGGTAATGACATTGAGAAGACAGTCTGCACTGTGTGGATGCAGCATTGCAGTATTACACAGCAAAGAACAAGCAGAAAGCGTCACAAATTGGGACCAAGAAGGCAGTTTTTTATTTATATTCTGAAGGCATTTGAATCAGTAGCCACTGGCCAAATCCAGCAGTGCTTAACTAATCATGGAGCTCATCCACCCAAGGAACTGGATAGGCATCAAATTGAGACAATGCCTTGCCCTTGCAGACCTTCCACACAAAGCAGTCTAGGGCTAATATTTAAGATACACAAAGTGGGCTCCCTTATGAATTTACAAAAGTATGGACTTTTTTTACTTCATCTTTTTAAACTTTTTATTTGATAAGATAATTCAAAGTGACCAAAGCAGGAAAAGAGTAGGAAAAATGACATGCAGGAAAAAAAGCTTGGGGAACTCCGACTAAGGGCCCTGCAGCACCTTCAACATAGGGGTTTGCCTGCTCAACTAGACAAACTATATAACTATTAACTATATAACAGCATCCATGCATTATGGATTTTAAGGTCTTATTTGGATGTTTAACCTGAATGTCTATCTGGAGATGATGGTAATTCAGTTTAAATTGACTTAATAGGGTCATTACGCATTTAAAGGTCTTACATCCCAAGTGATTAGCAATATGGTTGTAATTACCCACCTGATTAACCATTTCCTGGAAGCATTTTTGCTCAGTGTTTGGCAGTAAAAGTAGTTGGTTAGAAACACGGTCCCATCTCTAACACGCATCTGCACTAACCTTAGTTGCCTCAGGTAAACATCAGACAAGCACTTTTTTTTCTTATGGCATCTGTTTCACGTGTTGAGGGAGTTCTGTTAAAGTTTCTTGGGCTACTCCGTACACTGAAAAATTATGGCTAAAAGATGCCGCCTTGTAACATCCATGGGCCCTGATCAAGTAACAAATGCTGCTGAGAATGACACATGCTAGAAGAATTTCCAAGACCTAACCAGAAGGATTTCAAATTGTGCAGTTTTAGGCTGGCTTTTGTGACTAAATCCAGCCGGGGTGACTGATGGTCCAATGCACAGCAGCTGTACTAGTCAACAACACTAAGGAGTGTACTCTAAACCAATAACTCTACAAAACTAAATTCATATGTTAGGAAAAACTTCATTTTTCATTAAGTTGCTAAAATGAGGCAAAGTGTGACATTAAAACCAATTAAGTTTATTAAAAGTGCAGTTATTACAGATATTGTGATTGTAATGGATTTTGTTCTTTACATAATATAAGTTAAGGTTATAAAAGTAAAATCAAAATTCTCACTGCACCACACTGAGAACAATGTAAAATGTGAATTCTTGGCACTGAATGAAAGTATACATTACAAAGATATATCTTTAGGCATCACATTCCAGTGAATGCTCTATAAACAACGTTACAGTATAATCACCTTTTTGTTCTTTGAGCATGTGTGAATGAGTGTGTGTGATATCAAACAAGGAACAGGTTAATCTATGTGGTGTGTCTGTCATTAGATGGCAGTATTGTGTTAGTAAAGGACAGTTTTCATATGATCTTTTTTATTTTATTTTCAGCCTGTGTTCATCAAAAGCATATTTTATTAGTAAAAATAGATCAATTAAAGAGATATAACTGATTGAGCCTATAACTTAGACAGTGCCAAGTCAATTATGTGACAATGTAAAATATGAGTGTAAATCTAACACACCATCCACTCATTTTCATAATGATAAACATGGGGATTTAATGTATAAAGAATCTGTGTTTTCATTATTTACATTAACTATTTATATTAAAGAATTATATGACTAGTGACGATGACACTCTTAAGCTATGATGCATCAGTTGTCTCAAATCATCTCCCTGTCTGTCTCTGCTATTTTGATCTTGAACAGTTTGCCATGCTCGACTGTATTTAAAGCAGTCTAAATAGCAGAAATGCCAGTGTTGCTATACATAGGTCAGTTTAACACTTAGCCCATAATGAGTCTGTTAACACATACTTCATTTTGTTGAGATGTTTATTAGGTAGAATATACTCCTAAAGGTACCCAATGTGTAAACTGAAAAGTTTATTTGTTTAGTTATGCCTGTGTAGGCTTGGTAAATTAATGAATTTGTCACTTTTAATGTAACCTTTTAAGTAATGTAACCCGTCTTCCTGTTTCCATGTATTTTAAAACGTTTAATTTTATAAAGCTGGTTTTTATACCAGTACATCTTTGGTGCACTTTCCTTTCTTTTGTTCTCTTATCTTGTTTTTCATCCACACATTTCTGAGAAGTTAAATGCAAACAAATTTATATCCAAACCTGAATTCCATCTTAGTTTCTCAGCTGCTAAGCCATGTTCATTTTCAGTGATTGCCCCAATCACTTCTATGCACCTATGTCATCAAACATGCGATGACATCCTTGCAAACATCCAGTGGGGGTTGTATAGCTAACCTTTTGACTGGCTTCTGAGCATTTAAAGGGCACTGTGTTGTCACCATCTGTGATACTGGTCTTTGTTTGCCTGAAGATGGTTATTTTATCTTCGATAAGGAAGATTTTTAGTACTTTTTGTACTGTAAATGCATAGTACATTATCCAATCAAGATATGGTCACATCTACTAGTAAATATTCAATTGTAGTGATAGCGCTACTAATTGGTAACAGGAAGGCAGCATTTTGGGACAATTGTCAGTGTACTGTAGTGGGTGTTGTCTATTGCTAATAGTAGTCACTGTAAATGATATTCAACTTCTTTCATCCAATAAGAGTGCAGGCCTGACGAATCCTACATCAGGCCCTTATGCTACACCTACAAGGTTTGAGGGTGTGATTTTACTGACAGCTGGTTTCTAACCAACCAGCTGATTTTTCACAGGAACGACATCAGGTGTTTTTAAAAGTAAAACAGTAAATATGAAAGCATTCCTGGTTTGTTGAATGACCTTTGCAACAAAAATGTAGAAACTGCAATTTAATTGCATTTTTAATTTTTTAGATATTTAGATGCTTTTTATTTATCTGTTTTCCCAATTACACTTCTCTCACTGTAATAGCTGATCAGTAATGCTACTCCCTAGATGGGTAGAACAGGTGTTTTACTGGACTCTTTCTTTTACTGATGACAGCGGAGACACAGAGCCTGGAACCAGTAAGTGGAGTCCCTAAAGCCCACAGAGCCTGAGAGTGGACCTGCAGCCATATATCTGATCCAGTTCACACAGGCCCCCTGCTGTGTGTGTGTCTGTGTGTGTGTGTGCATATGAGTCATATTCTGTCTTTCTCTCATGCTTGTTTCTTTGTTTGAGTTTCTCTCCTATGAACAGTGATAAAAGGATTTATTTTAACCAGCTAAGCTGGATCTTATTACAAATCAATCTACTTTGGTTTCAATTAATTCATTCATATTGCATATTGTGATCCCCTTACACTGAATGCTTAGTGTAACGGCCATGTCTTTGAAAAATGTTTAAACAATGGGAAATTCACTAATGATACTGAGAACAGCTGTTTTGTTTTTATGACTCCAAATAAAACAAACTGTATGGCAAAGCATTAGCCTTAACAACTGAATGTGATTCGGTTGGAGGATTAAATGATTCTGACTGGACAATTACACATAATTAAATGTTCATTTTTCTGTTGGGCTACAAATTTTTCCCGTCAATTTTTCATGTTTTGCTAAGCTTGGGTGCGCCCATGGATTCATGTCTCACTTAAATCAATCGTATCAGACAAAAAGTATCCTCAAGGCCACAATAAATGTTGTATGGGTGAGTGTCAATGTTCAGTGAATGTATCATCTTTCAGTGTTTCAAAATGTACAGCACATGTACAGCTACACTGGTGTTTAATAATGATTTTATCACATGAAAAATAAATATATATAGCTGGATGAAAATATTATTCACAATTTCTGTTTGAGCATGATGTAGTTTAAATAACATATTTTCCCTTCATTTGGAAATGTTATACAAAATACAATTCATTTAACCTCAGTTAAAGCTATAGCTCACATTTATAGAGTGCTTTTATAATTTTAATGACCACTTAAAAGTGACATTTGTAACCATATATTAATAGAGCACTTCTTTCTATATACCTCAAGGACTGTATATAACTCACATCCACAGCCAAGTTAGAATAACCAATTAATCTATTGTGCATGTCTTTCAATTGTAGGAGGAAGCTGGAATACCTGAAGAGAACCCATATCGAAACAGGCAGAAAACTCCACACAGAAATTCCCAAGTCAACCAGCAGATTTTAAACCCAGAATTATGTTGATGTCAAGCTGCAGTGCTAAGCCTGTACCACCATGTCACCCATTTATGTTATCAGATAGTTCTGCAGTTTTATCTAGAATTTAGAGTGGGATTCCTGGGATTCAGGTTTCAGGTGGTTTGGTGTCAGTTTGTGGACAGGAAAGGTTAATATTTGACGTCACTCTTGGGAAAGAATTCATGCAAATACTTTTTTTTGGTTGTTTTTTACAGCTGTAATTTATTCAAATTTCCAACTAAATGAGATGATGTAACTCAAAAGCTTTGGGAAGATTTTACACAGTTTATCTAATATCAAAAAGCCTCAACTGTACATAATATGTAGCCCATGCAAATGATTATGTTTATGAGTGTGACTGCATGTATGTGTGAATGTAGACCTCTACACATCTGCCAGTCTCTGTATTTCTGTGCATATGAGTGTAGTGTTTCTACATACTCATCCATCTTTAAGAACATTTCTGTGTGTGTGTGTGTGTGTGTGTGTGTGTGTGTGTGTGTGTGTGTGTGTGTGTGTGTGTGTGTGTGTGTGTGTGTGTGTGTGTGTGAAAAACATGTTAAACTGGACTAAGAAACTATTAAAACATGGATTAACAAACACGTACTAATGGTTTTGTTTTACCAAATATCAGCAATATTTGGTAAAAAGCAATGTAAACAGATTAGATTATATATCATATTAACTTTCTTTAAAAACAACTCTGATAGATCAATTTTATTACAGATTGTTGTCTCATATACAACAGAATAGAGCAGTCGTACAAACAGCAACACATGCTTCCTTTCAACTGAATCTGTGTCTTTATCAAAGCCTCTCTGTCCCGCCTGCTGAGCCGCTACAAGGCCAGATCTACTCTTTGTTAAACAATGCTTCTCACTCATCACTGAAACATCTATAACAGGCAGGGACTTTGACTTTAATTGGTCCACAATGTGGATTTCCTACATAAACACCATCCGGAAGAGGCGCTCAGGTATTAATGCATAATTGAAAGAATAGAGAATGAGGCTTTTACTATTTATATATTAAGACAAGCTTTCATTAGCATTTTGAATTGACTGACCTGTGCAAAACTAAAACAGGATCTTGACTTGAAGACAGACATTATGTTGAATCAGCTTAGTAGAAATCTGAAAGAGACAGACAAAGTAACAATATTGCACATAAGTGCAAAGATTTGTCAGTCGTATCAAGCCTTCAGCTCTCTGTCAACTTTTTGAGTTAATCGAGTCACTTAAAAGTTTTCATCTTGCCGTTTGTGTGACAGTTAGATACAAATGTAGCTTCTTTTGCAAACAAATGTGTTCATCTACACACCTCTGCATCACCAGCCCTTTCTGCTGGCTGTTTTAATGAGATATAGGATATGCATGGTACATGTCCAAGTTGAAAGAATCAGTCACTGGTGGCAACAGTGCTGATCCATCAAGGATAGCACCTTTTACCCTGAAAATTCTGCCGACTCAGGAGGGCAATTAACACCTCGACAGCCTGGGTCAGAAATGAGCTGAAGATTTCTCCCTTGTGGACGGCGTGGTCGGCCGCAGAGCCGCAGCGCTCTTTGCTGATGTGTCGGTCTGTGTACTCGGGTGTGTGCGTTAGTCAGTATGTGTGTGTGTTTAAGAGAGAGAAGTGAGAAGCAAGGGTTTTGTGACTGTGTGAGTGGGGTATTTGCTGTGTGCTTCTGTGGCCTGTGTGTGTGTGTGCAGCGCTGACAGGCAGCGAGAGGTGTTCAGGTAGGTGCTCCGCAGGGTAATTATGCACGACCTCTGGAGATTTCACACTAGGGCATTGTGGGTATTTTTGTTTGTTTTAGCCATTTCCTTTCCTTTTCTTTTTTTTTTCGCTTATAGTTGTTCACATGAATGAAATATCAAATGTACCTCAGAGGCTCATGCTAGGTTTAAAAGAGCTTTCATCTGCATATTAGGATTGATGCTAGAGGGAAATGTGATCACGTCTCCGGACTCCAGACACACGTTTCTGAAATTAATATGCGCTCGATAGGCTGAGAAGAGGTTTCATGAATATTCATCAGGCTTAATGTGGATGTCTGCAACTGATATCACCGTCGATTAGAATAAAACATCCTTAATGTTCTTAATTGGCCAGAGTCCCACAACTGCATTAGGTTTTCATCTTATAAACATTTGACGTGTCCAATTCAAATCCTACAGCCTAACCTCAGAATACTAAATCTCCTGACCTTTGATCAAGGCAATTAACCCGCTCTATCAATTATCAAATGAAGCATAACATGGCAGATTCGCATTCACGTGCAGAGTCAAGAGTCCATCTTGACTGATCTCACTCAATTTCCTTCTCAAGGGCCGCAGTACACTGAAAACACAAAAGTGCATAGGCTACTTTTATAAATACATAATTATTCTGTTATTTTACTTTCATAATACAAGAGTTTCTGCTGATGTTTTTATATTCTACATTTCATAAAACTGGAGTCTTCCTGTTGTAGTGGATGTTTTAAATGAAACAAAGAAAATCACTGTAACTTAGTCACTTCAGAAATATTTAACCTGGACACCTGCTCCAACCAAAATTAGCTTCACCCAAGTAACTGAAATCTGACCACTTTACTGCAGCTGCAGCACTGCACACTTCTCTTGTCCGTCATGGCTCCTTTGCAGACCAAAGCAAGCGGATTCTCGCCTGAGGACCAGGAAACCCGAGCCTCAGTTAGACAAACACATGCTACTTCCAAAATAACAATGCGACAGTGACCCGAGCTCCCTGGACAGACATGAGGCATGCTGACACTGAAGTGCGCAGAGGGGGGATTGTATTACCAACAGTTTGCAGTCTGAACGACCAACAAGTAAACTGCAGGAGGACTAAAAGGGGTGGGCAAAAGTAGGGATAATCAGAAGTGACTTTTTCAGAACTGTTGGTTGGCTGTGTGTCATTAAAAAAAAGGTCACAAAGAATTGTTTCCTTGCAACTGATCCCTGAATAGGCAGTGTAGATAGTGCATCTCAGAACATGGTCTAACATGTGTTCACTACCAAGTCTGCAGATGCAGGACAACCCGTGGACTCAATATCACAATTAGAAATACAAGTTCAAAAGAACAGAACAATTTTGCTTTGTCAACGGAGTGATTAAAGAATCTTCAACTGAATAAGGAAAAGTACAGAAAATCCTTGCAGTCAGTATCAAATTTAATCAGGCGTGGAGTCGTGACATGGTTTATCAGTCCTAAAAACACCTAAATTACTATATGTCCATTTGTAATGTGAGGGAATATAATGTAAAACCTTAATTTGAATTTAAAGAATATTGGAAATATTTTCTATTTACAAAGCGTCTGGGACACTGAAGCATCAAAGTATTGTTCTCCTATAATTCCTTTTGGTCTCAACAAGGAGAGCAGCCGCTGTGCGTCACAAATACCACAAATGGTCCGTGTAACAACATCAGCCGTCTGGGCGTTTGTTAAGTCACTGTGGATACAGTGTGTCATCTAAATGTAATGTGTACATATTTTGAGGAGGAAGTGTTCTGTCATCTCAGAGCAGGTATCTGTCAGCAGATTGTATCCTTTTGGGTTGCAGGAGGAGGAAGCAGCCTTGACCAGGCCTTTTTGCCCTGCACCAGCTGCCCTGAAGCAGTGGGCAGTAAATCCTGGCAGGATCACACATAAACACAGCTACACACACACACACACACACACACACACACAGCTGAATTACACACATTTCTGCACCTGCACTTACAAGAAGTGTTATCCAAGTGTATGGGCAAGGTACTGACTGAAATATATCAACATCTTAATCAGAGTGGATATAATTACTTAAACAGTGTGTTTAACTGGAATGGGGGTTTTTTTTTCTTGAAAAACAGCTTACAACGTTTATGCGTTTGCTTTCTATGAGATGCAATAACATCGGTATATATATAGTATATATATTTATATGTATTACTATTCATTGTATTCATTAGCATCAGGGATTATATTAAGTATAAACCCTAACTATTAATTTATAACACCAATATGACCAATGACAAAAGAGTCAAAACAGCCGGGTTTACTGAGGACATTGTGATGTAAAAGTATTTTTTGAAGGTCTAACTGATTTTGCTTTTAAGAAGTTTGTTGAAGAAGTTTTTAATTCATGGCTCTGATTATATTTATGTAAACTACACAGGTAGTGAAAAAATGTCTACGATTGACCATTATAACAAAAATAAAACGTGTGTGTGTCTGTGCATGCGTGTAAGTGAGAGAAAAGAAAAGAGAGAGAGAGAGAGCTGAGCAGCAGGGGCAGTGGTGAGCTTAGCAGCCCCAACTTCTTCCTCTTGCTTTGCTCCTCGTACTTCTTCCAGCTGCTCAGATTTACAGATGCCCATGACCCTTTCATCATAGGAAGTCGACACAACCGCTGGGGTCTCCCTCTGCTGGCTCACATCCATCTATCCCTTGCTCCTCATTCTCCTCCCTCAAACACCAAACACACCTACTCTCCCTGGAAAGCCAGAATCCTTTCTCAGTCACTTCAACTTGCTGTTTACAAGTAGAAAGCAGAGCAGGGCTGTGTGGCATCTGTCAGGCTTTCATTTGTCTTGCGTGTTTTGTAACATTTAGTAAATGTGATCCCTGCTGTTTAGTGAACCTTTATTTTAAAGTTACTTTCCATACCATGGAACTGTGCATTTATTTTGGAACTGCATGTGTTCAGACTGGCTTTGTGAGTGCCAACCGACAGAGGTATGGCTATGACTAATGAGTACTCAGGAGAGATCTCAAGACTTTCTTTTATTTGGAAAGCTGCAGCTATATTTTATGTCTGATTATTTCAATATGTTGTGTAACAGTCAACATGAGTAGCAACAGCTGTGTATTTCTAAGAATTTTTTGTAATATTTTAAGGTTGAGTAATAAACGCAAATTAAAAATTGGCCTGTGTAGTTACTATAAATCACCAGATCAACCAGATGTCAATATTTTTCCCAACCAAAAAAACTCATGAACAGAGCTTTTGCATCACGCCGGACTCAGCTTATAGGAACATGTTCAGATCTTTTACAAAGAACCTTTTCAGTCACCATAGGTAATTTCCCCATCAAAGGTCACATGACCTTAAAAGGTTACATTTTAAGTTTTATTATTTTATAAACATTTTTTAATTATATGTTTTCACTTGCTAAAAACGTATGAATCTGCAACAACTCCTTTTACTGCTACGCTGATGACACATGACTATACCTTCGGAATAGACTTTGTGACCCTAAAAGCAGTTGGCTGTTCGAAAATAAGGGTTTAAATCTAAAGCAGCTCCTCAACTTTAGAACTAATTTGCTTGTTTGTCTCATGTGTTGTTAAAAGTTTCACTTTGAGTATATCTATTAAAGCGCTACATAAACCCTGTTTTAAAGGTGTTACATAAATTAAGTTTATTATTATCAATATTATTGTGTTTAATTTATCCAACCCAGTAATGATTTTTTGTATTCCTATAACCATGAACAATGTGTTGAACAAAGCACTGCCATTGTCTTTTCATTATTAATATACAGTTAAACTAGTCTCACAGAAACACCATTGTCCACTTATAGTTTGCATTTTAAAAAGCCAGATAAATTGGATGTTGATTTTTATGCAGATGACAGTCATGTATATGACACTAATCTGAGAATCTGTTCATCTGATGTCCAGCCTATCCAACAATGTCAAATACAAGTTCTTTTCCTCTCTTTTGATAATTTCCTGTTTTTTTCCTAATATTATTAACTTGTCTCCTACATATATATTTTGTGGGGGGTTTTTATTGTTTCATTGTGTTTAATTTATCCAAGCCAGTAATGATTTTTTGTATTCCTATATCCATGAACAATGTGTTAAACAAAGGATTGCCATTGTAGGATTTTTATTGTTTTTTATTGTTGTTTTGTTTTTTTGTAATATACATTTTCTTAGCTTAAAAAAATTAAAAAATTCTACTCGTCTTCCTTTACAGATCAGTAAACCCTTGGTTTTACAGTATATCTGTTTTATGTGTTTATTGATTGACTTGATAGCTTCAAAACCACACGACCACAGTGCAAAGTTGGCTCACACTGTGCCATTCAAAGTGAGTGTTGACATTTCCTCACCAGATATATTAGAGCAAATAGCCTCTTATATGCCTGAAAGCCAATTACACCTCCATTCTTGTAATAATGAACTCGTGAACCCAGCTTTACTGGAGAAGGCTGAGAGATTGAGATCAATATGAATGGACTGGAGAGGCAAGGGATGCAGAGAACAAGATTCACTGCGCGGCAGGAAAAGCTTCCCCAAACTTGAATTTATTTGGATGTCAATGGGCTCTCTACGAAATCCATCTAAGTCAGCTGCTAAATCTGTACTGCTTCATACCGAGTGTGATAGAGGTATGTTAAGTAGAAAAATCCAGCAGCTTAAGATGGATATTTACACATTTGTATAGGTGATGTTCCTGGTAATGGCAATATAATGAATCTACATTGTGCTTCAATCTTAAAATTATACATAACAGAGCTATTAGTTCCTTAGGATTGAACCCAGGGGGGTCATTCTGTAGTCCTGTGAAGTGAAGTTAGGATCTCTGGCACACAGCGACACGTGAAAATACACACACGAGCACACACATCGAAGACCTCACCAAGCTAAATGGTACTCTTCCAGCCTTCCAGTCCAAATGGAATCAAAGTCCATTGACCCCTCTGCTCCATTAAGGAGAATTAATTTGCCTGCATATCAAAACACTATTAAAAGACTGAGGTCAGAGTCAAATTGGGGCCAAAATGGTATTGATTTTGGAGGTCACAAACACACTCTAAAAGAAATGGAATTCCTCGCTAAGACATTTACTGGACATTGCTATATTACCTCTTTATAAGATAGGAACATTGAGGAGATGGACATTTGGAAATTATGTCAGTGGCATGGATAATTGAGCCACCTATCTAGTCTGTTAATAATGAAAAACTAGTTTTATACAGACAGCTTTTTTAAAATTTAGATTACTCACTTTATCATTTTAATTTCATCATATCAAAATCATATTTGTTTCATATTAATTACCACTATTACCACTATGCTGTCATAATTTCAAGATAAATTTGAGAATTTTTAATACTGAGAAATCTTACGACAACTCACGAAAAAGGAAAAGAGAGAGCCATGAGAGGAAGAGCAATGGAGAAAGACATCAGGACTGAAAGCCTTCATCAGGGCTTTATCTGCTGACCAGCTTGCTTGGCCAAATTTAGCATTTGACCTCCAAAAAGACAAAACACTCATTATACTCAGTGGCTAATAATGTATGTTTATAGTTGCTTTATTGGTGTTTTACATATGAACACACACACACACACACACACACACACACACACACACACACACACACACACACACAGAGAGAGAGAGAGTTTTCCTAACAGATGAGTCCCGTTTCAATGAGAAGGAAAATTAAACGTCAAGATATAACAGTGGGGGTCAGAGAAAAAAATTGCGTGAACATTGTATTTTGTGTTGTGTTTTGTTGTCATGGTTGTAAACTCATCCTGTGCCAATTCTTAGAAAATCATTGACGCCATCTGGGCTACTTGAAGGTATACAAACATGCACACAAGCTGCACGGTCCTCTTTTTTTGAGTGAAATTTCTGTGCCATTTAAAGCACACCTTTTCCTCTCAGTGCTACTGCATGTAGCTTTGACAGGAAAAGGTTTCTTCATAAACACACGGTCTGTGTTTAACAAGACGGCCCCTGGCCACTTTAAGTCCCCTCTGATGTGGACGTTTCGTCCCTTTTCCTGGTAAACAGTGCTGTACCTGACGCCTTTCCCTAACATAGGGATAGTGGCACTGGAGCCTCAGGATAGGACGTAACCGCTTTCAGCACTTCCTTGCATCACCGCCATTCCACTGAAGTGTGACTCTTGCGTGTTTTATTGGGAGGCCTGGGTGAGTATGAAAACAAACGGGGGCTTGACTCCGGCGCTTTGATCTCCCGTTTCCTGGTCCATTATTTACGTCTGTTTCTCACGAAGTATTTTTTTTTCTTTCTCTTTCACTTGATTACTATGTGCTTCCTCCAACATTTTCAGTCTGACCCCCAGACAATGTCTTGCACTTTAATGGTTTCTTCTTGCAGGAAGCTATAAAGAACTTTGGTTACTTATTGTCCTGTTTTTTTATGTTGGTCAAAAGCAAGAGCTTTATACAGCTTCTTTGAGAGTTCAATAAATACTTCAGACGTAATAACTGTTTTGGCAATCATAACATTTGTTCACTGTGTGTCTGAATGTGTGCAAGATAACCATTTACTGAAAGAAAATCTTTGTTGCAATAATCTTTTCTTTAGTTTCCTTTTCAAATTACGGTGCATGAAATATAGAATATACTACAAAATTATGTTTGGTTCTAGAGACACGTTTATCATGCAATATATGGTAGGTTATGCTGTAAGCAAAATTGATGATAGAACAGAGAGTCATTTTCAATTAACCAGAGTTCATCTCAGGTCTGACCGTTAGGGCTGCCCAGCACATCTCTCACCATGACCCATGCACTCCACCAGCTCAGCAGATAGATCAAAAAGGCCTGCCCTAAGTGGAAACCGCCTCACAGTTTCAGCCAAGATGGTGGATATCATTAGGGACCCTGCCACTGAGGGTCAAAGCACAGCACAGTTTATGTCCCAGGTTGATTTTGATGTACGATGCAGGAGTTTTGGGGGTGATGCTGAACAAAAATACATCCAAACTCTCCAGTTTTTGTTGTGCATACAGATACTGCTTGTGAACGCTCATATTCACAAATCTGTTAGTGTACCAAACACGTTTTCCTGCTCTCCAAGATGCTACTTTAAGGTGATGCCAATTGGATTGTTCTTGTAAACACACCAACATTATGTTTACATTCAGGGTTACTCCCCAAACACACTCCTCGAGGTGTAGCAAATCTGTTGAGTGCCTTTCCTTCCTCATCAAACTTTTGCACAAACAAAAGCATCATGGCTTTTAGTTAGTTGCCTATCAGACTTCTCACAGGCAGTGAGTGTTTTGCATTTCCTTACGTTTCCCATGAATGTTTCAAGTATGACATTTCAGTTAAAACTTTGAAGTTTTCTAAGTACTTTCAGCATGTTTATTGTAGTTTAACAAAAGCCCCTGACCAGATTTAGCCATGAAACAAAAAACTTTACAATGTACTGACAATTCCAAGAAACACAGACAAGACAGCGGCTGTTTCCTGCAGCAAACATTAAAGCTCTTATGAGGAGACACCAGTGAAATGATGCTGCTTCAAAACAACCATGTGTCATTTCATGCCCTGTTCCATAGTTGTCGCCAATCAGCCAGTCATCTGTCATTATGTCTGTCCTTGCATCCGCCAGGCAGGTTCCAATATCAGACGCACTCTAAAGCATCAACTCAAAGATTGTAGTCATGACACTCAGTTCTCAGAAACACATCACTGGTGAAATAATTGGAGCTTGTCTGAGGGGTGTTTAAGCGACACAACTAGTAGAAAAGCTCCTGTTCAGGGAGGGGGTACACATGAAAGCACTGAGGGGGAGAAAGTGACTAAGAGCTGGGCAGATAGACAGAGCGGGAGATGGAAGTGAGTCTGGCCATTGCGTGTTTGAAAGCAGCAGTTGGGACCCTGATGACAGAGTGGTCTTTGGGAATTTAAGAGCAAGGGCTCAGAAGTGGGCGTTTCCCCCCACAGAGGACTGGGCCAGGAAGGAAGGCTTTGGCTTTCAAAGCATCCACAGCTTTATTTATATTACATATTTTCATCACCAGGACTGTTTCAAAGGGAGGAGAGAGCTGTTTTCCAATTTCCAATACGCTTTGGCCTCTGTCTTCTATTTCCCTGCTCTGTGTCCGACAATGTATTTGTTTCCGGAGCAACATTCACCCGGGGTCTGTGTGTAGGGGCTGTGTTTACTACTGAAAGATACAGACAGTGTTATTGTTGAAAGTGGAGAGAGTGATGGGAAGTTGCGTGATTGTTTTGCCTCACCTGTTTTCCAGTGGGGTCTACAACCAGAGAGGAACAGCTAAAAGAACAATGGCACAGAGGCCTTGGAACAACTGTATGATGAAAGCTATGGTCTTCACACAGTAGAGGCATCAAGACCTTTTATTGAAAATACCCTTTGTTTTCTTATTAAAACTTTCTCAAACTAATAACAAGGAAAAGTACTTTTAATACAATCAACAATGCAGCCATGATTTTAGTGTGAACAGATTTAAACTACATAAATAAATCCAGGGTTCACAAGGGCGTATGTTGGTTCAGGCCTAAATAAATCCAGAATGGAACATTTCTACTAAATATTCCATTTATTATTTTCCTCTATGGCACAAACTGGACTTTATTTACAAATTCAGATTTGCTCAGACTTTTTGGTAGCTGTTCAAAGAAAACTGCATGTAAAATGTAAAAGTATGTAAAACTTTAGCAGAAAATATTTTTAGAAATTCCAACATACACTGTATTCTCGCAATATTCCAGACCATTTTTATACAAGGTTGGAAATTTTCAGTTAGATTTACTGCAAAACTGTTTCAAATGATTCATATCAACTCCTTTTTGACTGTTAACCCAAGCAGAGCCACTCGTGGCATCATTAACCATCATTAGGCCAAGACAGCTACTGATAAATTAGTCATCCATCAAAGGCTCCCATATCATCTGGAGCCCCCTGATCATTACTGGAGGCAAACAATGGTCTCATTGGGAACACCGTCAGCCTCCTCTCATCTCTGTCTCCTCTTTGAAATGGACCACCCCCACAGCCCATCAGCATCTGTGCCTCAGGGGAATAAAAACTATCTATCTCTTTACCAGTGGAAAGTTACACTGGCAGCAGGTGAGGGTTTGAAATGTCTTCCTGCTGCTTCAGGAGGAAGTAAAGCGAAGATTTACCAAGAAGCAGTTTGACCTTCTTGTGATGTACACAATCAGCTGCAACATCGTAACCACCAGCAGGTGGAAACCACAGTGAAAACCACTGATCAAGTGGTTACAATGTGGCGTTATGCTGGGAAACCTGATCTAATCTAAAACATTACCAGAAAACCATAATCAGCATGACTAAAAGTTAGTCACTATTACTCGCTGCATGGATTTGATGACAAACTAAATCTGAGTCGGCCAAAGAGCGATTCTTTCCTGAAGTCTTCAGATTTCTGGTATCATGGACATCATGAGCCCACGGGCTGCTGTCTACACTCTGAGTTTCAAAGATGTGCTGCACATGAATAGTACTAATAATTAGCTGGGGAGGAGACGCATGGCCATTTGTCAGTTTTTCAGAAACAGGCTTAATCGTTATCACGTAACTAATGGATTATTATTCCTGCACTAGTGGTGCCTACATGGTAATACTGATGTTGTATCAAAATGCAATATTAAAATAAAAGAAAAAAAAGAAAAAGAAAAAATTAACATATAATAATATTTAAATTCTATTTGTTAAATAATATGAGGTCATGTATGAGATTTTCTTTTTAATATTTATTGTTACTTCTCTTTTAACACATTATATTTTTTTTCTTAGTTAGTGATTTAGTGTTCCCAGATTATAGTACAAACCGCCTTAAATCAGCCTTTTATATTCAGGTATAAGAGTGCCCGGTCCAGACAAAATACAAAAAATAAGAATTAGTTTGTAGTCATTCTAATTCTTATTAAATTTATAGGTAGTTTTTATATTTATTGAAACCAAACTAATACGCCATATTTTTTTTCTATTATTGTCTAAACAAGTAGCTATAAAAGTTCTTAGAAAATACAGAAAGGGGACTTGAGGCAAAGGCACTGTGTGTGCAACTGCATTGCGCTCCTGAGAGGATTCTGTGCTGGCACAAAGCTTAATTAATTAAGAAAGGGGGTGCCAGTCCCCCATTGGACCCTGGTGTAATCATACTGGGCAAATTACAGCATGTTGAAGTGTGAGCTGGGAGAGGGAAGCCATCAGTGCTGTTGTCATTGTTGATTAATTTCTCCGTATAGATCCTGACACCGCTGTGCATGTGTAACCTGTCACAGAGCACCCATGTGTCTATTCATCACTGCCTGGGAGGTGTGGGTGTGTGCATGTGTGTCTGTGTCCTTTTATAGTGCAACTGTGTGTGTAAATCTGGAGTGTGGTGCACTACTATATGTGTTTATGAGGATATATTATATGCTGCAGGTGGTCACTGTCTGTATATATGTGTGATCATTTGGTAGTGTTAAGATGTAGTTTGTTTATACAGGAATGTATGGATGTCTGCTCATTGTATATATGACCATTGCTATTAAAATATACATGCTTATACGTGTACGACAGTGTGTGCAGGAAGGCAGGGAGCATCACAATGTAAACAAGATTGTGATACCTGATAAGAACAAGTGACGTTCTTGATGACAAACGGCTGATAATGTCTTGGGACTGGGTGGATGGGGAGGGCTGTGAGGAAGTGTATTGATTAGCCTTATTACCCAAAGCATCCGTCTTGGGAACGAGTGAGGGGAGAGAGGAGGGGTGGGAAATTAGCTGTTCCCCACCTCCGCTGACGGACTGATTACTCCAGGGGCCCTGAGAAAAACAAATGGCCCCTGCCTGTCTACACACAGTCACACACACAAACACACACACTTATCACCCAATATTTCTTCTGTCACTCATTATCACACTTACTGTATATTTTGCAAATAGACTATAAAAATACTTGCCTATATAACGGCTGCCACACTGAATAGAAAGAGGACATACGGCCATGTCCCAGAAGGACATGCAAACAATTGCAACACATTTATAGCTGTGATGCTATTTTCTCTTATTAACTCGTGTCTTAAATTGAACATCATTTTGGAACATTTAATTTTAAACCATTTGCATCTAAAAAATATAATTTTCAAAATGGTTGGTACCAAACAAAATGTCATGAGTGTGTTATGTTTTTTTGCACTGTGCAATATGGAAATATATTTCTCAGCTAAGAAAGACATAATTAGAAGTTACTTTGTTTAAATAAAGTGCACTTTAAATACTCAGTCATTTCTGATGAATTTAAAATAAACAGCAGTAATCATTAAACAATAACCAGCAATATAGACTTACATTTTCAACGTGCTGTATAGCTACGCACCTACAGAAGAATTACTAAAGGCATTAGCATTAAATGTAGCTAAACCAGCATTGTTACTGGTTTTTTGACAGTCTATACTAAGCATTGGTGTGTCATGTTCAATCTGTATGCACAATAATCTTTTTTTTTTCATTAGCAGGAAGCTGCACTATGTAAATTATGCAGTACTTTACTCCATTTGCTTATATGCCTTTCCACACTACCCTACAATTTCTGTGTTAATCACATTTCACGGTAATGATCTACTTTTGCAAATGTATTGATGAAACTGCTGCAATTACTTAGCTCAATATTTCCCACATTAGTTGGCCTTAGAGGTGTTTCACACATCCATTTATCTACATGGGTTTTTAAACGGCATAAAATTGGCTTCAAAGTGCATCCATATTTTATTCTATTGAGATATTGCTTGGCTGATGGGCTACCGGTAATTCATAACCCTAAGTAGGAGTAACAGCCCAAGCATGGACTTTCCTAATAGAAAAACAGTTTCCAATGAACAGGAATTTTCTTTTACTGAGCTGAAAGACTAATTCTTTCAGGTTTCCT
Organism: Oreochromis aureus; assembly: GCF_013358895.1. NCBI lineage: Eukaryota > Metazoa > Chordata > Actinopteri > Cichliformes > Cichlidae > Oreochromis > Oreochromis aureus. The sequence goes on along the minus strand of NC_052956.1, from coordinate 35,660,730 downwards.
TGTCAAAAGGCTATAAAACATGGGGGCTGGTTTCCTACACAGAAAAGAAGAAAGAAGATTTTTCTTTTTCTTTTTCAGATTTTGCATCATCACTTCTTCTTTGTGTCCAGAGAGTGAAAATTACTTCTGCAAAGTGCTGAGTTCTGTGATGCTTTGGTCTGTTTGGGTCGTCATAGATGTGACCATCTTTAGTACTGTAAAAATGAGGTCACTTTTTTCTGCTGTTTCACCAAATTTTTCTCAGAGGTCAAGACAGGGGACTCTGCAGCCATCTGGCTTCTCTTTTTCTTTCTTTTAAACATCCTTGTTTCTATATGTTCTTTAAAATACCTTTAAAGTGTAACTCATTCATTCTTTGCATAATTTCTTCACATGCTTTTGTTTTAGCTCCGAAATAATCGTTATCACTAATATTCCTATTACACCCTTCTCTGACACCTTCCCTTACAGAAAGCCAATTCATATGCCAAGTCCTTCCCACTTAACCCAGGGTAAAAAAAAATCATTATGTTTTCCTCTGTTTTCTTGATTAATAAAAGCTCCTGCTTCGTTAAAGTACTCTGCTTGGCGGAAGGGGGGCGGGTGCGGTGTTAGTGGGATCAATCAATAGCCATCTTCCCCTTGCATTACTGTAAACGTGCTGAAGTATTTATGAATTAATTGACTTCCTTCATCCAAATAAGAGGAACTTACCACCATCTCATGAGTTGTGGTGTGGAGGTCACAAGTGCCGTTGTTAACAAATAGAAAGCGGCTTTTTAAATGACAGCAGAGTTGGTGGTTGGTACACAGTAAATGCCGATGAAGTGAAAGCTGAACATGACTTATCAAAGCAGGTTATCTAAAATTATGAAGACAATTTTAGGATTGGTGGCAATCATCCAAACTCTTAAAATATGAGAAATGTTTTGTTCCACATGGGAAATCCAAGTAAAATGTACTTTATTATTATTATTATTATTATTATTATTATTGTTGTTGTTGTTGTTGTTGTTGTTGTTGTTGTTATTATTATTATTACCAGGATTGTGCAGAAATGTTATAGTGCTGGCTCTTCAGCATTTATCTCGTGCTAAAGAAGAGGTGCAAACATAAACTGAGTCATTTTATTTCAAGAGGCAGGCTATTCCAAATGCCACAATTTCATATTTATGTTGTTCCTATACTGTCATAACAGTGCTGATCCAGAACTAACATTGGAACTGACCAACCTTGTCTAAGCATTCACTAAAACTATCACCAACAACCCAACATGAAAAACATACATTTGGCTAACAGCAAACCTAACTTGATAATATTTTTCTCCCCAAAGCGCTAAACTGTGATATCATCAGCTTTGTACTGTGACCAACAATTATTGCCGGAACAACACCAACACAGGGGAATCACTTACAACCTTTCAAACAGAATGTTTCAAACACAAATATCACCAAAAATGGCTAAAAAGTACATCTTTGTTCAATACTTATGTGCTGTAAAATCAAATCTGCATATTTTATACGTGCGGTTTTTATGTCCCAGTGACCATTGAAATGAACCTTAACTTAGATAATGCTTCAGAATAACTACACAACTGTGCCGATGTGTTTTAATACGGCTGCTGACTAACAGGATAGGTTAATGTTTGGTTAATAGGCATGATGGCAAATGTATCATTTTAGCCTTTCAATATAGCTGCACAAAAACCTGTGTTTAGGAGGAAAAAATGCTTAAATTCCACCTTTTTGGATTAAGTGCCGTAATTCTAGCTTCATACTGGCCTCTGTTGACAAAGTAGCCCTGTTTTAACTGCTATGGCCATACCAGCAATACCTTCTTGTTGATGCCTTACCCTGCTGCTGTTACTTGCTAATTGCACACCTGGATAGAAGCAGTAGGTTACAAATTGCTTTACATGTTGATGGGACTGAATATTTCAAGCTTCAGATTGACATCAAAGAACTGACATTATTAACGTACACTAATGGTGGAATCTAATGCTGGGCAGCAGAAATGGGCTATGTTGATAAGCTTAGACAAAATATAGTCACACTTGTCATAAAAATATATTTTAAATATTAAAAAGTGGATGAGTGGGTTAAAAAATAGCTGTTTTGATAGGAACTGATTTAATAAGCTCAAAAAAATGGTGAAATGCATGGGAAGCAGTCAATATTAAAAACTGTTTTTCTAATGCTGCACATATCTGATTAGATGACACACCAAACACACAACTCCCGAGACCAATGAAATCAGTTAACCTGCTGATTTTTACATTTTTAAAATTTAAAATGCTCATTTAGACCATAGACTGAAGCTGTAATACTTTCTATCAGTCAGACCCAGAGAAATAGTTCCTCTCTGCAGCAGCAGTAGCAATAAGCGTATAAACATATTTTCTGAATAACCTTTTTCCATCGTATACTTAAATACTTGTACTTCTCTAAAAATCTGGTGGAATACATTTCTGCAACTGTGGTTGGACATTACTAATGCATCCCAGATTATGGACCACCACTGTTTGAGGTGAATTATTTTTTGGGCACCAGACATGCATCGGCAGTCTGTACTTGAAACAGTCTAAATCATGTGATGTCACAAGATTCATTCTAAACACATTTTACCTACCCTCACTTGGCGTAGGAGTCTACCCAACACTTGGGTGGTATTGGAGAAGAAGGGAGTGAACAGACATTTTTTTCATGTAAAAAAGGGGGGGAAACATGTTGAACAAGCTTCTTCCTCTGCCATGGTCTAGCAACCACGGGTGGAGAACAGTGTAACCAACCACCCTGTAAAAACATTGTGGTTTGACCACCACTTATGAAGCTGGACTGGATATGAGGAGATGCTGGTGGGGGTGATTCTCAAAGGACAAAGAGAGGGGAGGCTTGCCTGCAAGAAAACATTTTCTATGGCCACATTTTTAAGGATACAAAAGGCTGTTAACAAAAATATTAAATGTCCTAAATCTCCAAGAGACAGTTAAAGGGAAGTGTAAAAAGGTGGATGAGAAAATAGAGGTGAGACTTTTTTTTTATTATTCTGAGTCCTAACCACAAGGTTTGCCACTTTCCAGCTGTGATATTAACTTTTTCTTAAAGGTGAGACCACACGTGAAGCCCTCTCACCTCTGAGTAAGGAAACAGAAATTATTTTTAGAGAAAAACTCTCCAGCAGTTTGACTTTTCTTGTAGAGATTTATTACCCCCTCTCTAAATGAATGAACTAAGAATACCAGCCACCTACGTAGAAAATGATACTGGAAGATATTTGTATCTTTCCTGTTTGTTGAAACACAAAACTATTATTTCTATGTGTGTGTGTGTTTTATCTGATCTTATAACTCTGATTTAGAAAAACATCAGATTTTGAGTTTTAAGAACTGTGCTGGACAATGTAAGAGAATCATATATGTTTAGTTGTTTGGGCTGAGAAGAAATAGAGAGAGGCAGTGCAATGTGTGTCTCTTCTGGTAATTATGATTTTGTGGGCACAGAAACCCTTAACACGGTCACATCATGGGGACTTGTTGTGCTATGGGGACGGAACAAATTAGGAAAACCACAAGGAAAACGTTATTAAATGAATACAGGAGTTGTTCTTAAGGCAACTTTGTGGTTTTTAGTTTTGGCCCATAACACACATTTTCTCTCTCTCTCCCTGTGTGTGTGTGTGGATTGCACAGTACTGCCCCCTGATACATTCTGGCTAGTACTGAACTAAGGCTGCTCAGACACACACTAATAATAAATATGGATGCAGGATAGCACCCACTTCCTGGTCCTTATTAGGAAGGATTTTTACAGCAAAGTGACATTTTTGTGGTGGAACCTAAATTAAGGTACGTTGTGAAGATGGAAAACTACATGGACATCACTAGGTTTTATAGGCAAGACTGATACTTTGCATTACTAGAACAATTTTTGAGTCTAATATTACATTTCAACATTTGCTATGAAGAACTAAGCAATGCTAAAGTTCAGAATTTGAATAGCTGTCGATGTTCTACTACAGTATGCTTTATTTCTACTTGGTTATACATTAAACCGTGATATTTAAAAAATGCATTAATCCCCTGACTGACTTCATATTGGTGAATGTTATTTGCTGTTAGTAATACTCTTGTTGATATTTCAAGGTCCCTACAAATCAGAAGGTAATTTGTGTACCTTTGCATAAGATCCCATTAAGCACGGTACAGACATAACCTCATCAATTCAAATGTTTCATGTTTCATGTATAAGCATTTATAAGCTAATACAACCGTGGTTAAAGCACCTTCATGCCTCTAGTGCCCTTAGAAAGGGGTGATCACCACACATGATGATTAAAAAGTTAGTCCCCAGTGTGTGTGTTTGTGTGTGTGTGTGTTTAGAGGTGCTTTGACATAGAATATAAAATTTAAAAAGCAGACTAACTCTTTTATTATCTCTTCACTTAAGTGTTTGTGCATGTGTATGTGTTTGTGGCCATTGTTGTGGTGGAATGTCAGCCTAACTACTTCAGAAGTTCTTTTTGTCACGTTTGGGAGCATTTTTAAAAGTGTGTGTGAGTGTGCATGTGTGTGTATACGAGTTGACAGTCCTATCTGCATCCTCTTTGGGTTCGGTCCCATTTCCGTCTGGACAGTTCCAAAATAACTGCCCCCTTTCCCTCCACACACCCTGCACATTCACACACTCACTCGCAAACTTGTTGCTTCCTCTCAACACTGGAGCACATCGATCAAGACCGGACTTGAACTTTCTATCGCTTCCTGAGAGAGCAAAGAGTAACTGGACAAACAGCAGATACAAACACATGCACAAAGGTGCTGTTTCCTACTTGTTACTACACTCAGGCAAATAATAGATAAACTCATACGTTTATGCAAGCTGTTAAAAAGTACCTATTTGCAACCAACCAACCATACACACAAATGCAGCAAATAGACTAATGCACTGAATCATACTTCCACGCTTTCTTGAACTCTTACGTAACACCTTTTCCTCTCGCTGTGCTTTGAGGAGTTTCCTATTTACTAGCTTGTTGCATTGTTTCAGTACTGCAAGAAGACTCTCAAACTACTTAGTTTTTCACCTGCTTTGGTTTTAAAATTCATATCACATGAAAAGGAAATCATCATTATTTATTGTCCTGGACAAAAACACCAGAAACAGAAACTGTATAGAAAATACTACTTGATTTAATTAGTCTAGGCCATGAGAGAAGAAGAACTTACCATGTTAAACAGTAGCTTTAGGTCTACTTAAAACATATTGGTAAATGCAACCAGTATTTTGATGCTTTGTTCTTATTTTTTTGGAAAGATGCTAAGTTCATAAACTTAATTTTAAGTTTATTTGTGCTGTTTAATTCATGCTCAAGTCTTCCTGGAAATTTATGGCATTGTACAAAATGTGCTTTGACTCCAATGTGTCACATCTACACACAGACAGACACACACAGAAGTGCACATGCAAACAGCATTTTCCCGCACCTGTGGACAAAACAGTAGACAAACTAACTTTAATACTGAATCACATTTTGTGCAGAGTTTGTGCAGAGTTTCTGCACAACAGAAATTCTCTATGTAGCACCCTGCTAAGTCAACTTGAAGTCGCCCTCCAACATGACAGACACACACACAATGCAAACAATATAAGCATGTAGTGAGCATGACTGGGAGCACGACTAAAATCTAACTCATAGCTAAAAATTAAAAACACAGCATGCACATTTGTGCATTTGGGACTATATCTCTATGCATGAGTTAGTTCCCACAGGCATCTTGTTTTGCTCCTCTGTACTGACTGGTTGATGAAGTTTGAAACATGGAAATCCAGGCATAATCTCAGTCCTATCCCTCAGCGATCAACAAATGTGAATCCTGGTTGACTTTGTTGAATTCCACACAAAGGAGGAATTACATGAAATACACTCACGCAGGAACATATGTACATGTGATCATTTTACTCGTACACACAGGATTTTACCTGACAAAAGCGCCCATATGTTCCCACTGCACTCAAAGCAAAACATACAAATTAAAATATACAATCTCACACAAATGCACAACACTGCCTAATGTAGACAAATATACATACAGTTATCCATACACACCTGTATCTATATAAACACACAGATAGCAGATGGGTTTGCTGTGGGGGACATTTGGAGGCTGCAGAGGTGAACATGAGCACTCTTACCCAATCTCAGCTGTCTCTCCTTTGTATCCTTCACATGACAATTACTTGGTCTCTATTAATAAGCCATTTATATACTTCCTGGAAAACATTGACATCTCTTCACACATGCAAAGCAAAAAGAACAGACAATGTGGAATTGTCTAGACATTCAGACTCATCAGATGGAAATAAATCATTTTAATTTCACTGGGAGCAGTGCGTTTCACGCCATTTGAAAGGAAAACAAATCATTGTCAAAGATTTATTGGTCAGTGTCTCTACATCTAGATCCGCTTTAGAAGTGGATTCTTTTTACCATTTCCCAGTGGTTTAAAAAAAGAAGAAGATATGCCTTTTAGAATTAAACTTTAAAACTTTTAAATTATAGCTTCCAAGTCAAATGTCATTATAAAAACTTCATCTCAATCTTCAATTTCTTTACGTCAAGCTTTAGGGTTTATTTGTTTTAACTGAGAATTAGCCAAACATACCAAACACTGCTCTTTTCTGATCTGAAAAGTCTCTACTATGCTTGTGATCTGTCTGCTCGTGAATATGGTGCATGGCATTTGGTAGAAGCTTAAAAAATGTAAATAACTTGTTCAAGAGAATACAACTGTATATTTTTAGTTTAAATAGCCTTTGAAGGACTGATTATGTGCTGAGAGAGTTTTATGACTGCAGGATATGTAAAAACACTAGTGTTCGATGTCAAATATATAGATGTCAGGACTCCCTCTTTTGTTGCATTCTGGAAAAACATAGCTGTTGCCAATGCATGTACTGTACCTTCAACTGAAAGAAGCGTAGGCAATGTCCAAGTGGCCAAAAATGTAATCAAAAAACCTGTGTTATGATTTTTCGACCGTTTGTCTCAAATGTATTCATACCACTGAAATAAAAATTCTATCACATTGGATGTCTGTTTAGGTCTGCCTCACTCATATCTCTATCCCAGGAAGGGAGTATTTTCCTGGGGTTGCTATAAGCCCTCATGCTGGTCCCCCCCACCCCCCCTCCACGCCCTTCCCCCACCCCCCATCATCCCTGGCTGCTCAGGGCCGGCACGGCTCCCAGCACTAGACCCACTAGCCTCCGCAGATATTTCCTGAGGAAAACATATCACCTCAGGCTAGACCCGTCGGCTGACTATGCTGAGGCAGCAGCAGCCCTAGCCCACAATCCACCACAGGCCTCAACCTCACTCTCCCTTCCTTTACTTTCTCTCTGCTCTCTTCTTCAGTTTCTCTTGTTCTTTGCCGCTCTCTCTCACCAAGTCTTTCAAATGCTTCCCTCTTCCCACATTTTTGTACGTTTTTTAAATTGTTTTCTATTTTTTTCATTCTGCCTGTGTGCCAGCGAGTGAGAAATAACTGCAAATCAATAAGGCTAATTATTTTTACAAAACAAATACATTTTGATGACAAAAAAGAAGCATGGAAATCTTTGACAGATTATTAACATGTTCTGAAAGGGTTTAATTCAATTAATTAATTAATAATAATAACAGGAAGGTGTTAAGAGAATTCACATTAAAAAAAAAACACATATGCGTGCCAGACAAAGAATGTTACTTATATATAGACAATGTCAAGTCTAGATTAAACATTTTTTTGTTTAATCTACTTGGTGTCAATGAAAAGTGCTTGAACAAGGCATCAGATGTAAATTATATGTATAGACAATTAAGGTAGAAAATAACTTTTGAAATGGATCACCAGTAGTAAGAGTAAAAGGATTGAGGCTGGAAGGAAATAATGGGCCAAAGTATGTTTAAAATGTTGTAACAAATATTGTACTGAAGGAATTCCAAATCATTTGAAGGACGCTGGCCCTGAGCTCTCGTTATATCATTTATACATTATTAAGATATCAGCACAGCAAGAGAGAGTTCATGCAAGTTCACACAAAGCTTAGAGCAGGTGAAGCTATCTGAAGCAGATCATCCAAAGTTACGTGAGAAGGTATTTAAGAAGACATTGAATACATTTCTTAAGTTCTGTTCTTATACAGCAAGAATATCAACACCATGGCCAAGTGAACTACAGTATTACAGTAATAGCTATCTTGATTGTATTGTATTGTATTATAAAGGCTTTCCCCATTTTTGGAGTGCTATAACAACGACTTCCTCCTTTACTTTTAATAAACAATAGTTTACACTGAACACGATACAGTTAATATAGTGTGTATAAAAAAAACAAACACTTAAGAGACTGTGTACTTTCTGTTTATTTTGTTATTACCAATAAAACATACTGTCATTTTAAAATGTAGGCGCGTTTGAAAATTTGTAGCATCAATCACTTTGTAATATTTTAAATGGCAGTTATTTCACTTTGGAGTCAAACTAGTCAGCAGCTGTCTGACACAGGTCTACTTTCCACCTCAGACAGTCACTGAGGCCAGAGGAAGTCAAGGCAAAGGGGTCCATTACACCTCAGGGTCTATCTCAGCCTGCGTCAGGACAATCCCACTTAGCATGAAGGATGACTCTATCTGTCCGCTGTCTCATTTTGCTTGTCCAAATGCCCCCACTGGCCTATGCCTACCTGCCCATTGCCCGCTGTGATTTGTCGAGATCCAATTCCAGGAATGATAATTGATTTAATTGGAAGTGATGAATGAAGCGGTTTTATGGAGCATGGATCATAAGTTGATGACAGCATAGAGAATAATGAGGAAAGTTTATGGGTCAAAAGGCAGGATGGTCTTGTGAATTTGATAAATTTGTAAACAAGCAATAAATTCTAAAAGTTCACATTTCAAGTTCATATATATACATATATATATATATATATATATATATATATATATATATATATATATATATATATATATATATATATATATATATATATATAATATATTTTGTTAACATTGTGGAGTTTGTGGAAATTGATCAGATTACCTAAATTAACTGTCCAATTGTTTGCTGTTTACCAATAGATCAATACTGAACAATCTATAAACATTATGTGGCAATTGCTGATATAACATTGAACTGAAAAAATGAATATTAATAATAAATAATATTTAAAATCAATGACAAGGGACAGTGATCTTCCGTGAAAGGCCTGGAGCAGAGGGGAACCTTCATAACTGAAGCAGAATCTTAGCCTTAGGATATGTTGCATGTTTTAAATATATTGGGGCACCTCCACTGACTGCAGCTGAAACCACATATGAAAATGTTTGCTTCAATCAAAAAGTGGCCAAAACAATTTGCCATTTTTAAAAAGCATCGCCTGTCCCTCTCTTCTTATGTCATTGGCCTCAAACTGGCCTCAAACTTTTTGCTCCACTTTCTGGATAATCAGAACAGTGCGATAAAATACTTCCTTGAAAATAACGAAGCTGACTGCCAAACTTTAGATGGGATCATCTGAATGAGAATATATGTGAAAGAACAGGTTACAGGAACTAATGACACCATTCAGGATTTTTTTAAATGAATGATTTCCACAAATTGTTCTCTTTTGAAGAAGCAGTAGCGCATTTGCTCCAATCCCCAGTGGTTTCAGCAAAGTTTTCCAGACACACTATATAAAACGGAGCTCCACATACACACTACACAGCATCTTAGAAGATGGCCAAACAAAGATCATTTATAATCAACCGCCTCAGAGGAGGAACACTATATTACAAGAGCGTGATGCAAATCATTGGTTGGAAAATTCAACGGACAGGAGCCCAGTTTTTTGAAGTAGATGACTTGCTCACCTGTGAGCTGATCCACTGGTTTAACCAACACACTCTGTATCTGCATGATGAGCATTGTACTCATAAAAGTAGCTAATGCTACGCCAGGGTTTTGCAGTTCAACATCCTTCAAAATGTTGTCTCCATGTATGCAGGAGAATTTGGTTTTCCATGCAGCTGTCAGTTATTCCAGATGTTCCGCAGGGGCCTGGCGAACGACCCATGAGATAGGTGACGAAGGTGACCAGAACGGTGTATCCCGCCTCCTGTCACTGACGTTAGGCTCTAGCTCACCCACGACTTCAAGTTAAACACACAGGAAGTTGGATGGATGGATGGATGGATGGATGGATGGATAAGTCAAACGACCTCTGTAATGTAGTCTACATTATTCTTCAGGACTACAAGTGAGCTGAGTTTCTCCAGCATCCTTCAGCAGAAATCTTTCCTTTTCAAATCTGCTTAAATTAACTTTAGCTTATACTCACAACTACAAAGGCTTGTCCAATGGCATTGGACTACCAAAAGGTGCTCTGCAGCTTCTGCTTTGACAGTGAGGAAAAAAAATCTTCAGTCTTAGCTGAAGATCAGGCCTAGGTTGAGTTAATGATGTACCCGAGTTTGACGTTACCAATGCTGCTAACTTTACTTTTAGTTTTCAGTGTATAACTGCCAAAAGAATTCATTTTTAATGAGAACAGAATTGTATTATAACCCTGTGAAATTATAGAACAGCCCAGTCTATGTGACTAAAGGAAGACAAGTACTTCATGGAAGCGCAGTTAAAGAGAAAAACAAAAACTTCATCTAAAAAATTTTGCTTTTTTCTTTATGAGAGAGAGCATCCACTAAATGTTATTCAAGTGGATTTTTAAGAGATCAGGTGAAAAGGCAGGTGTCCGTGTCACCTGAGTATACGTTACTACGCATTTTTTTGTATATTTCATTAACAATTGAGTGGAAAATTACAATAAATATAAAAAAAATACTGCTATATAGAACAGAAGGGGGTCACCGTGGTTTAAGTATTAAAATTCTGTAGCTTCTCCAATACTTTTTTTTAAGTTTGACCAGTTCATGTTACCATGACAATCTTTATCTACGTATTTTTTGTGTGTTTATTTTCTTTTGCTTTGTCTTTTTTTTAAGTGACTTTGTACTGAACACAATGCATAAGAAAAACACACAAACAGAGATCCGGTAAGAGGAAGAGCCCAGTGTGATCCTGTTTGATGGATGGGTTCCCATTGCTTTCACACATTACAGATGGCATGTTCAAGTATCTGTGAATTTGATAAGGCATGTAAAGGTTAATATACCCTCCCTACCAAAAGAATGACAGGACACAATTTGGCCGCCTCATTTCATTATATAAAAATTAAAATGTGAACTCAGAAACACGTTTAAAAACGCAGACCTTCATGTCTGAGAAATTGCACAAGGTGCAATCAGTCCTCTGCTATATTTGTATAACTGCAAGTACAGTAAAATTATTAAGCTCAAACTGCTTAAACCCGTTTATCTTAGGATGCAAAATGCAATCCCATATAAGTTATGTTCTGCAGTCCTGCTTCCAAATTTTTCCCTTTTTCACTATGAAATGTATGCACCCAACATTTACTTCCCTTTTTCACACACACTCTCGGCTTTCTCTCTCTCCAGGTTCAGTGTCTGTGGGGAAGGGAAGAGGAAAACCCAAATGCTTGTTCGTGGGTTCAGTGTGCAGCTGAGATGGGATGAGGGTACAAGAGTAAAACAGAGGAAGTATGGTGGTGGTGGAGAGAAGAAAAGAAAGAGAAAGAAGATTGCGGAAAAAGAAAGGGACAGCAAAAATACATTTATGAAGAAAAAGGAAATAATGAGGGCAATAGGAGTGTTTGGAGAGGAATGGGTGAGTGACAGAGTGGAAGAAATGGAGCAAAGAGAAAGAGGGAAAAGGCAATTGAGACACAAGGACTTACAAAGACAGGAAACAACAAGAGTAAAGTGGTGAAGTCAAAGAAAAAGGGCAAGAGAGAAACAGAGAGTTAGTAGGGTGTGTGCTGCCAGGATCCAATTTCCACATTCTTCCTATCGCCACACCTAAATCCTTAATTGTGTGGCCACAGAGAAAGTACTGCAGAGACCACAGAACTGCTGCTAGCCGACGTTTAGCTGCCGAAAACCTTGCTGTTTAAATTGGTCGGCAACCCAGTCTGCATGCGACTGGGGTTTTGGAGGCAGCGAGAGAGACAAAAAGAACGAAAAATAATACCAGGGAAAAAAGAGAAGAAACAAATGAGAGAAAATCCTTTTCGGAATTTGAGCTTGGCGAGGGCAACTGAGAAAATAAATATGAACGTTACTCCAAATGAAATCGCCACCACAGCATGAGTGTGTTAAATGTTTTATGGAGAGAGAGAGCGGCGCCTAACATTTTTAAACCAAATCATGTTGGAAAGTACTTTCTTTTTTTTTTTTAAAGAGAAACACATGTGACAAATTAAAGGAAAAATGTTAACCCTTGAACCATAGGGGATCTGGTGGCTCTTCAATGCTGCAAAGGTGATTTTGCCGGCATGATTTGCACCAGCTTGTACCTTTATTTGGAAGGATCGATATAAATCAATAGCAACTTGTTCTGAGTGATCACCTTTACCTCTTGATGAAATATTTCTGTCGTGGTCTAATCCAGGATGGCAACGCCTCCATCCAGCTCATTGATCAGTATCAGAATGATGTGTCACATGCTTGGCCTTCAAATACACCAGATCTCAACCCAATTACACACCTTTAGGAGATTCTGGGCTGATGTTTTAGTATCATCGAAACATCAAATGAGGAAATATCTTTGGAAAGAAGTGATCCACCCTCCGACAGAGCGCCTGAAGCTTGTAGACTCAATAACAAGATACAAAGAAGATCTCTAAAAACTTCTAGAAAAAAACAAAAATGCATTTTTTTCCTTTGGCATCCAGATGTAGTTTGTCTGCATTGAATGAAATCATAGAAGTTTTGATTCAGCCAGTAGAACTGTGACATTTAAACGATATTTATGTGAAAACACTGCAGTCACTTCCAACGCAAAGGGTGCTTCCTGCAGCACAGCACATCGGAGCAGTGCTCGAAGGTGGTGGGCCTTTTTGCAGGCAAATAACAATTCGTTTTTCACAGACACTGTGGGTGTTTTCACTTACTGCTGCAGCCTACTTCGCAGTACTCCTCATGACCACGAGAAAAACAACAAAGGTGGGTACAGAAATATCCCATCTGACCTGACCTTTAACACAAACAAACACACGAACGAGGGCTACTACTTCTCTGTGTGGCCGCGGCCTGATGTTTATATCTGTGCATATGTGCTGTGGGAATGCACGTGACATGAGGGTGAGTGACTCGAAGCGTTGTGCGGAGGTGTGGGGGTTTGGATGTCTATGAAATAGAAAACTCAGTGAGAACATCATTTTCCTGGAGGACGACAGGCCTCAAAGCCCCCACGCCCCAACTGCACTCCACCCTACATGCTCTCTCTGATCAATAAACCTCTATTTTCTCCCCCACACAAGGTTTCCCATTCAATACAGCTGCCACTGGCTTTAAAAACATAGAAGCATGATCCATTTATTATTGGCTGTTACTATGATCTATCTGCTCACCCCACTCTCACCACCACCCCACCTCTCTTTATGTTGCTGCCTATTGGGGAAAGAGGGGATCTCTTTATTTCCTGCCCATGCTGCTTATTGACAGGCCATCACTAATGGCCATCATTCACTGCACACTGTACATGAACATCGAGATATATGGTGCACTGTTTGGAAATGTATGCGATTTTGATGGTTTGTTTAAGGTTGACAAAGCTTCTGCATTTCAGATGTTTTAGCATGCATTTTGAATAGTGCAGAGCAGATCAAAGAGTATTGATTATATGAAGTAAGACAGCATAAGTAAAAGGGGTTTTTTTTGTAAAACTGATGAAGTTATTTTCTAGTGAAACAAAAAAGCAAAAACAAAAAGTAAGATCAAACGAATCCCAACTAATTTATTTTTTATTAAAAAATGGAAATGCGTAAGCATAATATCAATATACTTATCCTTAACCACTTATCCAAATCAAGTTCACAAAGGGGGAACATGAAGGGTTTAGCCTGTTCCACCTATCATAAGCCAAAACATGTCGCCAGCCTATCACAGAGAGACAGTCGTTCACACTCGAATGGGGCCAGTGGGGTGAAGAGAAGGGTAAGAAATCTAAATGTAAATGTAATTTCTTAAAAATTTATTTCTTTGCATTATGCTCAAAAAGTAAGAGGCAGACACTGAACATCAAACTACTTGCATGTGAAGACCAAATGGAAAACAAAGTTGCTTCACAATATTTAGCTCAATCACAGGTTTATAGCTTATGCTAATACTTCCATTTAGGTGAATTTACAGACATATTTCTATGAAGACATTTTTAAAGTGAGCTCACATAAACTCATCCATCATTGTCACCAACTGAACTAGTAATTATCAGCAATCCCCTGTTTCCTTCAAATGTGAGATTTGTCATGCAGTTATGATTTACAGTATGTTATATCTTTGTTAAAAACATGTTAAAAGAAAGTGCAAGTCAAAGGAATTATCATAATCTAATACCTTGGTTTTAATATTACTTAGACTGCTTAGCTTAGTCTCTATTGGCCTCTATTTGAGCACATTTTCAAGATCTGGACTTTGGTGTAGAACAGTTTAACTGATCTTTTTGGGCCAGGGCACGGCAGGGTTTTGCATTTTTCTTAACATGCATCTCTTTAAGTGTAAGAGCCACACATATCAGTTTTAAGGTAGTATTAAAAATTGTGAATCATATCCGAGTTTGTACTGATGTGTAGTTGTGCATATATTCGAACATATAGCACAATTCCCAGACATGTTCGTCAACACACATGCGCACACACAGCGTTGCCAAACCAAAACTGGCTCACCATTTTCTCCAGAGGATGAATCTGTCAGTTTTTTGGCCACTAAAGGCCCAACTCCACCTGACCACTCCAACTGGAGGTCCTCATTAATGTGGTCCACAGCATACCAACTTTTAATAGCTACGCACAACTGTACAACATCGGATCACGGGTCCTGCTGCTGTATGGAAAAAATAATTAAGAGTGACCAAAGAAGCCGTCTCACCACATTCTATAAATACCACACACAAGTTTCCTTTTTTTGACTCTGTACTTATGCCAGACTTCAGTGACCTAATCTTATTTGAAGCCCATGGAGCGTTTTTAAATACTGATGCCAAGGGAGAAGACGCAGAAGACAGTCTTTATGCACCATGTGCAAAGAAAACAGAGGAAGCATTGGGATAGAACAAAAGAAAATGTTAGTCATATTGATAAGCTTATAAATTAATGAAAAATAAAAATAAAACAAACAAAAAACGGAGAAACCCAGCAACGCACACACCTCAAAACTTGCTTACCACAGGATGTTTCAGCTGGTCAGCAGGAAAACATGAAGGCAACCATTTTGTCTAGATGATAAATGGGTTCAGCTGACAGGTCACTTCTCTTTCTTGCTGTTTTATTCACTTTTTTCCTTCCATCCTTTCCTCCTTCCTTCCTTCCTTCATTCCTTCCTTCTGCCCCTCTCTCCCCTCACCAACCAAAAGCCACAATTTGTTCCCCCTGACTGTGGGCCTGGAGACGGATTCCACCAGGTGACAGATTTATCTGCATCAGCACGAGGTAAAACACCTCAAACGCTTGGTAACAGTCGCAGGCCCACTGCCGGAGAGATGAGAAGTGTCATTTATATCTGCTGGGGTTCCAGTAAAGGGCAGCTCACATATATCTCCACAACAGGGGACTCTGTCTGCATGTCTCAGAAAATTGCTCTCACATCCCACATCCAGCTGGAAAGCCAGAATTTTCTCATTCCTTAAAACATGCTCCTTCTTGAAGTTTCTTCACTTTTTAAACAAACGAGTATATGAACCATATGTGTGAGATTTCCCCTCGAGCCTACAGGGGGGGGAAAGCTGGGAGTCATTTGCACCCTGGCCAACACATGTACCTCCCCAAATCAGGGAACTGGCTTGAGGTTTGCAATGACAGAGCTCGCAGGTGTAACAAACCCAAGCCCACTCCATCCCCCACCAACTTGCCACAAAACCATCTCGTAGGGGGGACTATAATTCATCGAGGTCCAAGCCTCACCCAGATGCTCGAGGCCTACGGGTGGTCCATAACACAGCGCACACAGATGCACACTTACGCCGACTCTACATATACGCTCAGAAGGATATACATCAAACGTACCCCATGCTTCCGGTCCTTCTGCCTTTCCGAGACACAACACTACTAGCAAATCTGACTTTGTACATCTGCTAGCTTTCTAGCTCTTATTGCCACTAAGACAAAGATAGCTAATTAAGTCAACAGCTAGTTGGTAGAAGATCTAAATGTAAGCACCGACACTGATGGTAAATGATCATCTTTCCAGCTCACAGCCCTGTTAACTGTATGAATGAATCTTGGTGGCGGACCTAGCTAATCAACTGACAGACAGAGCCCAAAGGCTGCCGCACCAATTGGCTGACTGGCCGTTTGGCTGAATGAATAATTCATTGCTGAAGGGATTCTGTCCAGCTAAAATGAACTCAACTCTCCTCCTGTCCAAACTTCTGTCAGAAAACTCGCTGGCCAACCTCTTTTCTCCATTCCTCATGTCAACTAAGACTGCAGAATGATTGCTTCGGTTTCAGTGAGGAATGTTACGCTTTTCATGTCCGACACTTAGCTTATGGTCTTTAATTGAGAGTAAGCAGGTGAGGTCTTCAATAGATGATTAAACACAGTATTAGTGCTGTTGGACAGGACTGTAGAATTACAAGAAATGCATCGGTGATCTTTACACTACAGGAGCTTCTTCTGCTGCTGAAATCAAATACTGCCAGACCAGAAAGCAGAACTACGGGGAAAATTATAGATTTCATGTAACATCTTTAAATCAAGAAATTCAATCCAGACAGGGTTTATGAGTGTGACAGCTTATTATTTATATGATTGATAGTTCTGTCTGATAGACTTTTTTTAAATTATATTTTGTACAAGTTGTTCTTCTTCTTTTTCTATCTGCTGCTCCTTTTAACCCTTTAAAGTCAGAACCACGAATTAGTTGCCAGAAAATTATTACATTTTTTCAAACAAAGTTTCTATTGAACCTTCTGACAAAGAATCAAATATTAATTTACATATATACATTTTAATTTTGTATATTTCCTATATCCATCATTTTTTGCAATTCATTGCTTAAAATGTATTGTGGAATTGATTTAGGTTTTGTGAGAATAAAAATTATTAAAAGTGTCAAAAATCACAAAATCTGTATAAATATATATATATATATATATATATATATATATATATATATATATACATATATATATATATATATATATATATAAATGATGCGCTGAGTGTTTAGGGTCATCACAGTGGATCAAGAGAGAGAAATGAGAAGCCATGTTGTTTTTCGTTTGAAACCTGCAAGCAGACAGCTTAACATCGGTAAATTCAGTCTCAGACAGAAGTGTGTTTGTGACACTGTCTTGGGTTGGGAAGGGACACGATCCTTCAAGCCTTTTTGTGCTTCAGTATTTTTGGGCTTACATGTATTTCAGTGTAAATGTTTAGTCCTACACAGGCCACTGATTTTCTGTGACCTTTACTTTTGCCACTTGTCATTTCCTTGCTTTTCTTTCTTTCTTTTCTTAAAAGTGAAATCTTTCAAAATCTGTGGCATCTTTAGTGTAAGAACTGTTTTACAATTACAATTTTAGATCCAAATACATCAGAATCTAATACATTTGTTTCAAACTCAATCTGTGAATACAGCCAATCTTTTTATCGCCATTTGCAAATTTAATTCTACTGTTAGCCATAATTTATTTTGAGATCTCTTCCCAGTGTGCTAGTTGAGTTTTTAAATGTTGATAAAAAAGAATGGCTAATTTTAATTTCTGTGATCTCACCACAGGCTATAAGACAAAAAATACATGAACTGGTGATTTTAAATTGCCTTTAGATATGAATGTGAGTGTGAATAGCTGTCTGCCTTTCTGTGTTGACCCTGCAGTGGCCTGGCGATCTATCCAGCATGTACCCAACCTTTCACCCTATCGTAGCTCCAGCTACCCTGCAATGCTAAAAATTACTTAAGAAATGAGGGATGGAATGGATTTTCAAAATATAACAAAAATTTGCCATGTTGTTTTTGATTGGTTCATCCAGTCTTCTGGGTGTTTGCAGAGCTGTTGAGAGGCTACAGGAAAGGAAGAGCAGCTTATCTGACAAGTCTCCAGTGCTAGGAAGAGGCATGACCCCTACAGACATCTAACAATGCTCTAAGAAATAAACAATCTACATTCTCTGCTTGGATATCAGATCTTTGTATTTTGAAGTAAAATTAGATGTCACTACTTAAATTTTTTTTTCTTTTATTGGAGAATAAAATTACACTTGCAAGGGAGAACCTTTTACTCTGAACAAATAAAAAATCCACCAGGTTTGGTTATGTGAAATGCAACAGCTGTCTTCCTCTCACACTGTGTGCTCACATGGATATGATTAAGAGATTAAAAAAATCAAAGAAAGAAAGGAAAATAAATGTTAGGATCAAATTCCTTCAGTCAGAAACAGGAACTGGCTATAGATAATGTTTCTAAGTGTCTCCATGACCAAACATTTTGCTGCAGTTAATGGTTAGGATCTCTGTATTTACTCTCCATTAAGTCCTAGTACACATAGCAACACAGAGACACGAAAGCTGCCATAATTAACAAGTGACCTGCACATCACCCACTTCTGCCTGTCACTTAGAGGTGAGCAAACACACAGAAGAACATGCCACCAAAAATTATACCGTCACAGGGAAGCAAGTAAACATACACTGGACTGGTGCAGGACTTTATCATGTGAGAACAATGCCCATTCCCCTCAACTTGGCTAACCCATAAAGGAGCTTTATCAGTATCTTTACTTGCTGGATTTTATGAGCCTCTGTGCTCCAATTAAGCTTTATTAGCCATTATCCTTAAAGACCCAGCACAATAGTTTCCTTAATTGAATAGCGACACACTGAGGTGTAAACTCTGCAAACCTGACAGCAATCAGATAAGATCAGAAATGTTCACAGGAACAAAAAATGTGAAGTGCTTGTCCTGGCATTCACAATTATTTATATTAACTACATAGCCAGAAATAGCAAATCTTTCCGGTGTAAATGTGCTCCCTGGCTGTCGGTTTACTTTAAATGTTTCTTTTTTTTTTATTTCAATAAATCATGTGCATCTCAAAAAAAATTATTTTGCAGTCATGAAATGCAGAATATTTCCATACATAAAAAAAGATTTTACAAACATTTGACTTCATTGATTGGACTCGCTGAGACTTTCTGCCTAATGTGTGAAATGTAAATTTAAATTGATTGCAGTGGACATCTTAATGTTATGCAAGGTGGAAGAGTGGGAGGTGTGTATTTCTTTGATGGCCTGTTAGGTGTTCTGTGTCATTAGCGTAGTGTTGAATGGCAAAGCAGCTCTGCAGATGACTGGTCCATTGGGCATGGATCTGTGCATGTCTGTGTGAGTGTGTAATTGTGTTAATCGTAAAGGGTCATCCAGAGGGGATACTATGTGTCTGTTACAACTGACCGCTCCACAACCACAGACACCAGTCAAGAAGCTACTAGTATTTGTGTCTGTATGTGTGTGTGTGTGTGTGTGTGTGTGTGTGTGTGTGTGTGTGTGTGTGTGTGTGTGTGTGTGTGTGTGTGTGTGTGTGTGAGTGCTACAGGGAGGTTGAGTAAGAGCAGTCCATCTCATCCACTTTTTCTTTTTCACTGTCCAGACTGTTACAGCCAACCGCACACTGACCCCTGAGTCAACGTCAGTGTGTGTGTGTGTATGAATCAGTGTGTCTGTCTCAGGTAGAAGAATTTAAAAGAAAGTCAACAACCCACACAATATCCCAGGATTCACCTGAGTAAACAGCAGTACGAACAGACACGAGCATTTATAGTCAGGTGTGTGTTTGTATGTGTAAATGCACCTCTGTCATGAATGACCGCACATTCACCTTGTGGCTAACACTGCCCTAATTACTGATTTTTTTTTTGCTTTTGTACTCAAATAATCAACCTTACATATTATTTTTCAATGACTCTTTGCTTCTTTCCTATTGTATTATATATAGTGGCAACTTTGTGCAGTTTTCCCCTGTCTGTTGCCATTCTGGCTCAACCCGCTCACCACACCTTGACTTACTGAGGCACTTACTTACTGGCTTACTGAAACCTTTGGGATTAAGGTGAAACACACATCACATGTCACTGACTGACAAGCAGAGAGATTATCTCATTGAACAGCAGTAATGTCTAGTGGTGACTAAGAACAGCAAGTTTAAAAACTGCATAAGTAACACATGATTCAACACATGCATGTGGTGATTTAATAGGATATAATTTATTAGACTCTTAAGTCTCTGCTCATATTCATGTGAACACAGCTGGCAAGATGTTGCAGAAAAAGATATTTAAATCGCAGACTAATATTTTCCCAGCTGGTAACGTCGGGCTGATTAAAATTATTTTGGATTTCTAATTCACAGTGACAAAACTGTCAGATGTATAAGAAGCCACAGAAAACATTTGTTTCCCGTGTCTTAAATTTCAGAATCTTAACTGGATTTCCTTGAATGAATATGTGATGGAAGTCATCACATTCATCAACAGCAGATGTTCTCCGATTTTCTTAGTTGTGTCCTGGCTAGACATCCGCAGTTTAGAAAAAACTTAAAACGTAATCATGCATGATAGGAACTGTCTAAGGAGAACAATGCTATGAGCTGATGTTCCCTCGGCAGCTGTTTTTGGCACTCGCACGCTCCTACAGGGCCTCAGCTTGGAATTTCACCTGACGATGCTAATAGTAGCAGCTGTAAACAAATGCAAATAGATAAGAAACCACAAAGGTTTAATATACACTCATATATACAACATTATTAGTTTATGTTTGTGTAACAGAACAAACACAGTATACTAACACACATACTATCAATGCTGTATTCGCTTTGCAGCAAAATAAACTGTTTGGCTTTGCTTTGTTTATTATAGTTTCAACCCAACCATGTGCCTGGACTGTTGTTCCTCCGGTTGGCGCTAGAAAATAGAAGCCTATAGGAAGCAATGAACAATGACTGTTGCATGACCTGCTAATGGATCCAGCAGCCGCTGTGTTTTTTTTATGTGTGTGAACAAATGCATGTGTGTTAACAGAGCACTAGAGACAGACAAAAAAAAAAGTGACAAGCACAACAGAAAGGATGAATGAGTTTGTGTATGTGTTTTTGTAGGGTCAATACACAATAAATATGTGTTTGTGCACTACTGAGAGTGCCGGGACAAAGATTACAACAGCTCTCGGGTCTCAGCATGCATTGTTCATGCAGGAGGACATAAGGCAAAACTGACTAAGGGTGCCTGGAATTTGTATTGTGAATGGCCACAGTTGCTAATATTAACCTAACTCTTATGTACAAATTAATCTGCCGTCTGTCTCACAGTCGCAGCCCACATTAAAGAAACAAGTAAAAAGAAGTCGATGGTCAAGTTGGAGCAGTCTGAATGTGGATATAACAATTAGACATCTGTTTCTAAAGAAGAGCCTGGACACAAACCAACAAGATGCCAGATTAACTATTATCTTGGACGTGTGGACGTATGTGACATATGTGTGTGTTTTGGGAGAAGTGGCTAGGTTGTATGAGTCACAGTTCCCACAGCATTCCTAGACATTCTCTGGACATAATGTTATGCTATCCCAGAGTAAACTGTATGTATGTGTGTGTGTGTGTGTGTGTGTGTGTGTGTGTGTGTGTGTGTGTGTGTGTGTGTGTGTGTGTGTGTGTGCGCTCACTTTCTCACACTCTCCACTTGAATTCTTTATAATCTTCCATATATAACATCAGCAACCTCAACTGTCTTATTCCCTCCTGCACTCATCTGCTGTAGTCTGTTGTCAGCAATGTAAATGACGCGTGTCCCATGACAAAAGCATTTTCATCAACATAAACCCAATTTCTTCGTGGCTAGCATTCTCCAGTCATCCTCGGTTATGTGTAATAAGTGGGCTACAGTTTGTCTTCTGGATAACATTCAGTAAGTGAAACTAACACAGAATGACAGCATACCACCAACTTCTCTCTCTTGGGGTTTAGAGCAGACTTTGAAGCCACAACACAAAGCTGACTGTACTATTGCCTGTGTTACTCTGTGACTATTACACTATATATGTCTCCTATCTACTCAATAGTTGCACATTAAAAAATTATTCAAATGATGTGTGTTCACTGCACAGTACACTCTGGTTATCAGAATAGTGACTTAACTAATTATTGTTTCCTTTATTTAGCTATTGAAGGCAGGAGATGACTATAAGACAGCAATAATTTGTGCATGGATATTTGCCAGTGCTGTGAGATCATTTGCTGGATTTTTAATCTTATTATAATGTTTGTTGCATAGGTATGTCTATTAACTCCAAGAAACTTACTTTATAAATTATTTAAGGTACCAGGATTATCAGGATTTTCTATATAGCTTTTGGGAATTATTATTATAACATTCCAACCTTTACAAATTATGTATATATTAGATGTACATAGTAGCTGATCTCAAAATGAATGACGACATTACGTCTATGCTACGTGTACATTTTTGACATTACGTGTACGTTACAGAAGAGTGATAAAAATATGTTTAGATTATTAATTTGTTGAATAATATATTATTATGTATGAACAGCAATTTTTCCATTTCACTATACACAGTGATGTAATGAAGATTAAAAGAATAGCATGATAAATTAGCATGCATGTCTGTGTTTTCATACATGAGCGAAACAAACAAGCGCCACAAGTGTAACGTGAAGAAGAGTGACAAAATAAATACGTCTTTGTAAAGTGTTGTGTCACCCATGAATGAACAGCATCCTTCCACAAGATTTTTGTCTAAATGCTGTTGGGGAAATGTAATGTCTAGTCTTGAATCTACTGTGATGGACAAAACATATGATTTAGATACATTTTGTTTTCACCACAGTGTAGATTTTCACTCACCTAGTGCTCAGATATACCCTCCAGCTCCCCTGGAACCTCACCCGAATAAAGGCTTAGGAAACTGGATCAATGGATGGTTGCCATTTAGTCACCTTGTGTTGTATATGGAAGCGCTATGTAAGAGGACTGGGGGCAACAGGGGAAAAAAGTGATGTCTTTTTTGTTCTGAATTCTGACGTCCCCACCTTTTCCCTTTTACAGTGACCATAATCCTCTTCGATAAAGTGTTTACTATAGTGCTTACGTCAGTTTATTTATTTATTTATTAAAATTTACAACCCATTTATTTAAATGAATACATGAAGATTCAGTAGTGGAATTGAGAACCAACAGATGAACCACAGTGTGGCCTTAATGGATGAAGGCTTGTAGCATATCTGGCTTTTATGTAGAGTGTTGCGGTTCATGCCACATCACACAAACTTATATATTAATTTACTGCAACCCCTGACCTTCAAGAACAACCTGTACCAAATTTAATGGATTTTCGATAATTGTGATGTTTCAAAAGTACACAAAAACAGACACCTTGTCTGTCCTTTATGTTAGGGATGTTAGCAGGACATTTAGCCTTATACAGAACTTCCATTGCTGCTGCTTGAGCTAACTTTATAAAGCTCCACTAAGAGAAAAGCATGGCCAGTTTTCTTTTGCTGGCTGCAAGAGTGGGCATATGGCTATTCATGCACTCAGAGGAACTGAGACCCAGTGGACTAAATTCTTATTTCCCATGTGAACACAATAGAAAAATGCCTATATATTTGTGCAACCATTGAAGGTAGGGTATGGCCAGCGTTACCACTAGTTTTGAATGTATGCCCACAGACCACAGCTATGTCTAAACGACCATCAGAAATTGTTGAAGCTCTAAGGCCAATTCAAAACCAATAAACAACGACTGGGTTTGGATTACTGTGTTTTCATGTCCTCCCTCGGTCTATAGTGCAACCTAACATCAGTTGCCTATTTTGTTAGCATCTCCAGACAGGGCATGTGTGAAAAATAAACTCCCATCACATTAAAAACATTATATATTGTGTAAGAAGAGCCAAGCTCCTTAGTCAGAGCCCCTGCTTTTTTTTTTTTCAGCAGGAAAAATACAAACGTTTTTGGCTTTGAGTATTTAAACCTACAGGCTGATTTAAACAGGGTTGAAATCAGAAATATAGAGGCATGAATGAATGATCTGTCACGCACTTTTTAGATGAAATTTGAAAGACATCCTGGAATCATGTGAATAACCTGTAACACTGCATTCCCTGTAGCAACGAGCATATTGATATGTATCTGTACTAATGCTGGTCTCTGGACATGTTTATTGACACGGCAGCTTTTCTGTAGGGGAGAAATAACGCTGCCCATTCTTTATTCAACCACTGGAAGATTCTACCTCCTTTTAAGTGTCATTTAGAAATGAACCTTTCTATGATCTTTACATTTTTCTCATTCTGCGGTGAAAGAGTCAAAAATTCTTTCACTTGTTACAGCGTGTGTTTCTGTGGGACTTTGTATTTGAGCACATAGATGCCAGTTGTGTCAGAAAATATTCTCTTTACTTTTTTATATTTATATCTTTCATATTTTTTATTTTTTTGTAAAACTATGAATAATTAAAACATCTTTGCATGTGTGTTGTGCACCTCATCTCACTTTTAAGTTCACTCAGCCTTTTGACATGGAGATAACCAAAGCCCTCAGACAATTATCAGCGTCCTTCGACTTCAGGACGTCAGCAGAAATCTTGCAACATTGAAACATCTTTACACAAACATGTGCACGCACGCACACTCATACACACTCCTTTCTCCAGTCAAAAGAGCCAGTCTTTGTTTGATCCCCTGTGAGGTTTATCTCCTAAGCCAAATGTCAACACTTGCTGTTGACACACTCTGTTTCCTCCATTGACTGCCTTCATCCAAAGAACTGGGGACCAGCAGGTAACAGCAGCTGACCTGGGGGCACAATAGAAAGTCAAAGGAGTACAAGACATAGTGAGGAATTAGAGAATTAGACAATAAGAAACAATGTAAGGGTATCATGCAAGAATGTAAAAAACACATCATGAAATATATCTTTTTATTTTAAAAACTGAGCTTGTTGAAAAGAACTCCTTGGAGAGAAGCATATGGAGTGTTTTGATGTTGTCTCTCCATCACACACTTTTAATTTCAGTATCGCGAGCATGTAATACAGCTTTAATCATTAATCTGTACTTGTATTATTATAAGTTTAATAACTCTTTGATCTGATTTGTGATTTTTAGTGTAAGAGCGATAGAATTCACACAAGAACCACAATCAAAATGTAGTTGCTACTTTTTCTAGATGTTTGATAGCAGATGCTTTGAATGGTTACTGAAAGCTGAGAGTCGGCAGAGTATGTTCCCATAGAGAGTGTCTAGAAAAAGGAGTAGAATTAACCTTCAGTCTCTCAGCATGACTTCAATGCCCCAAAACTGTCCACATGGAAGGCTTTACAAGAAATGCACAACATAGAATAAATCAGTTAAGTTATAATATAGGGTATCAAAACCAAACTGGACTTCTACATAGCTGTGCTACTGCTATGTAGAAGTGTTTCTCTCTTTTGGTTGGTGGATAAAACCCATCGTCTTCATTCCAAAAAAAAAGCAAAAAAGATTCACAACACCTCATATTCTACAAATGATTAATAATCTCTCATGTTCTTTGTTTACTTCTTGCAACCTCTTATGCAGACAAGATTTGCGACTTGCTGGTGAATTTAAAGGAGCATGTAGGAGATTAGGAGTCAATGTTTTACCTTCAGGAATCAAAGGAAGAGTAAATATCAACCTAAACTAAGCAGGATGGACACAACAGAATGATTCCCATCCTGCTACAATAGATGAATTCAATGAACTGACGTTGGCACACGGAATGCCTTCTGTACAAGACTAAATGTGCCCTAATGATATTCATCAGGAACTCAACTGGACTGTGGAAGACATCATTAGAGGCCACCTCCAAGGCAGTCACACAAGTTACCTTCAAGCACAAAATATAACAAAGTGATGTCCTTGTGGCTATTCTACATATGTCTCAACCCCCTAAGAGAGTTTGTCACAAAGAGCAGCTACAGATTTAGAGTTAGGGGTGGAGTAACCGTCGGCATCCTTCTGTACACGGAAGACATGAAGCAAGATTCATATGACCATTATCTACAGCAAGAACACTGGGATTTCGACTCGGTGACTGGATGGTAGATGGTGGCAAAAAGAGGGAAGGTGATCTGGACTGAAGGCAAAATAGTGGATCTACATGGCAGTTACAAGGGTATCCCACAGGCCAACAGGAACCATGAAGAAGATGCAAGAAGGTCAGCTACTGCCAAATACCTAAAGAAGGTAAGGCAGGTGCAGAGAGGGCAGCTTAATAGTGGGAATAAAATCCAGGCAAACAATACATATATGTCCCACGGGTCACCACATACCCAGCTGGAATAATACGCTGGCCACAGGTGGAGATAGATACCACCGGTGTGAAGAAACAAAAACTCTTCCCAGTGCACAGTGATCTTTACCCTGAGCCTCAACAAACAACAGAAAGAGGCAAGGCGAGGATTAGTGAGTGTCACAGCCACAATTCAGGATGAAACACGGAGCATCTGTGAATACTTCCTGAGATGGCAGCTGAAGAAAAACAGTGAGGAGGAACAGGAGGAAACAGTTGTGGAAGATTAAGCATCTGCATGGGGTGTGGAGTTAGAGGAAGTAGCTGACATTGAGAAAAACTACAAGTGGCTACAAAAGGCTGACCTAAAGGACAGCACCAAGGCTTTGATTATGGCAGCGCAAGAACAAGCCCAAACATCAGATCCATAAAGGCAAAAGTCTACCACAGCAAACAGAACTTGTGCAAAGGTTCCCCGGAGTACTGTCCAGCACACTGTAGCAGAATGTGAGATGCAGGCTGGGACAGCATACAATGAGAGGCACAGTCAAGCGGCTGGAATAGTGTACAGAAACCTCTGTGCTGCCTGTGGATTAGAAGGACCCAGGTCCTGATGGTAGACAACCCCAAAGGTGGTTAAGAACAACAGGGCTGAGGTCCTGTGGGACTCCAGGTTCTTGATAGACAAGCAGCTGCTGGCAAACCAAACAGACATAGTGGTGGTTGACAAGGAGCACAAGACCACAGTTGTGATAGATGTGGCAATCCCAGTGGACAGCAACATCAGAAAGAAGGAGCACAGGAAAACAAAGTGGTCCCAGTGGTAATGGGAACATTAGGAGCCGTAACCCCCAAACTGATAGATTCCACCAGATTCCAGGCACAACATCAGAGGTCTCTTTCCTGTAGACTGCCATCCTAAGAACAGCGCAGAAACCTCAAAGCTACTGACAGCTACTTCCTTACATCTTTCTCTCGTGTTTTGTTTACCTCAGTGAAGTTCTGTTTGTGAGTTGTTGCTTTGTACTTTGAGTCCTGCTGTATTTTTAGAACAAATGACTGTTTACATTACATCTTCGATACAGAAAACAGTAGCAGGTAGGGGAGAGAGGTGTGTATGTGGGTGTCTGTGTCTGGCAGTGAGTGGTGGTGGAGGGGGTGATTTCCTGCTTATGAATAGCAAATGTGGGTTGATTATAATTTAATGATGTTAGTGTGTGTTGCTGTACATTTCCAAGGCTATTGTTATTTGATCAGAACACTTGTACACACAGGAATACACTCATTCATGAACACAGTGCGCACACAAACACACACTCCCTCATAAAACTCACACGCAAGCTGAGACCATACAAGGTGTCAGCCCTACAAATGAAAACATCCATGCAAAAAACATGACACGCATGTGAAAGACAGACTGCATGAAGTTTTTAATTCTTTTGCGCTTTTATTTACCATGCATGCATGCAAAAGATCATTTTTACAGCCTGCAGTGTTGCTGCTCAAATTGTCACTGTGTGTGCTTGTGCCTGTGCCAATCAGATAAATCCAAACTTGGAACCATAACATGGGAGGTGATTAGTCCAAAGTTTGAGTTGTACTCTTGTACGTCATTTAATGTGTCATTTTACAACCTCAGACTGTAAACTGTAAAGACTCAGTGTCAATAAAGTACTACTACTTACATATCTGTGCATCTATCTATCTATCTATCTATCTATCTATCTATCTATCTATCTATCTATCTATCTATCTATCTATCTATCTATCTATCTATCTAATTAAGTTCACAGTTTCTGTGACTGTTATGATCAAACATTATTTTCTTCATGTTTCATCTTCAAAGTTTGGTCATAATCTTTATCCTTCCTTACTTCCTTTGTGCCTCTACTTTTCTTATTACCTTTCACCATCACTCACTGGGCCTCTCTCTCTCTTTCTCTCTCTCTCTGAATAAGTTAATCATTCCAGTAGAGCTATCTTGCCACAGGTCTTATCAGTCTCTGTGTCATTTTATAACCTACCCTGCTACCCCCCTCACCCTTCAGCCCCTACTTGTCCTCTCCTGCTTGTCAACCTCTGACTCCACCCACCACTGCCTACAAGTAACACAGTTTCAACCAATCCCAACTCAGTACTGAGTATGTATTGCTGATTGGTGGACCCCCATCACCACCACCACCCAGGATCCTGACAAACCTAAGAACCTCAGGCTGGCCACCAAGTCATTGTCTAAAATTTAAAAAAGAAAAAAGAAAAGAAAAAAGACCTGTTTGTGTTTGTTTATGTGTGGATTACAGAGATTATTTTGCAGGGTAACTACTTTCATTTCAAAACCAAAGTTCTCAGTTTGAGATTTTTTATATTTTTGTGCATTTGAATATATTACATCTCACTTGTTTTCCAAAGACAACTCCAGTTCACTGTCTAAAGAAAACATTTTCATTGGAAGTATAACGGAAACTTACTGTATGCCTGTGTTTATGTGTGTATGTGAGCACACATAGAGAACCTGTGAACACATGAAGTACAATTGAACAGCATACCGATGAAGTAGGAGCATCAGTCTGTTTACAGATTAACATTGCAGGTACAGAAAAACAAGCCCCCATAGCTTTTATTTTAGTGTGATGACTTCATTAAAGTTTATTGTAAAATTTAAGTTTGAGTTAGGATAATGTTAACAGCCACACAAATACATTGCATAGAGCATCCTCACAAAGACGGGACAACTCACTTATGAGAGCATTTTGGGAGAAACGGGCAATGCTCCAAAGAGGACCTGACCAGTGCAGTGAGTATGGAACTTGGTGTTCCAAGGAAAATATGTTATTGTAAAATATGTTATCAGTTATATATTTATATATTAAAACAAGAGGAATGGTTGTCATCAGTGGGACCTCACCTTTCTGTGCTCCTTGCGTTTTCTGATAATGAGCAGGTTTTTTGCCCTATATTGGGCGTGTGTGTGCGTTTGTGTGTGTGTTTATTTGTGTGTGTGCCCTCTGTAACCCTTTTACGTACGTCAGATTTGTCTGGTGACTTTACGTGTCTCCCTCACTCATAAAAACACACCACCGCCATTTCCACACAAACATTTCTGGTTCATGAATGTTTTGAAGTGACGGTATTCTGCCATTCAAATATATGGAT
Source organism: Oreochromis aureus (assembly GCF_013358895.1). Lineage (NCBI taxonomy): Eukaryota > Metazoa > Chordata > Actinopteri > Cichliformes > Cichlidae > Oreochromis > Oreochromis aureus. The sequence continues at coordinate 35,631,174 of NC_052956.1, read as the reverse complement.
CACTTTTATGTCAGTTTTCCTCATGACTAAATTACCCACAACAGTGATTAGGAAAGCCCGAAACCGATTTTGGACTAGTATATACGCACCTGCGGGAACTAAAGGTTTTGTGGCGTTCCTTTAAACGGTACTTCAAAACAATAACGTTTTCCGAGTTTAGTAACTCACTAAGAGACATGCGCAGACAACAGGAATCCGGATCGTTTCCTTAACGAGACAGAAAATAGTTCAGAATTCTAATTGATTCAAAAGCGGGATATTTCTCTGTGGTCTGCGAACTAAAATAAGTTAGACGTGCTTTTTGTGATTGTGGTCGTGGGGCATCACGGGGATGCTGTAGTGTAATTCTTTTTTGCGTGTATTTAATTTGAAACGGGCAGTGACGTCAGATCACTAATTGATCAGACAATTACTGTTAATGATTCAGAAGCAAAGGTATAATTTATTGCCTAAACCGGGCGATTTGATTAGACAGTGAGGTCATTTCAAGCCTGAGGCCGGTGATGCTCGAGTTTTCCACGAAATTTATACGGCCTTATGGAGAATTTACAATGTCCTTCACCTGTATTTTAAGATGGAGTGGTCACACACGCACACAAGCACCCACACACGCACACAGAAGAAAGAAAGGCAGAAAGAAAGAGTATCATTTTATCACAACAGTTCATCTTTTAAAGTTTGTATATCTATAAATATAAAAATAATTACTTTAGCATATAGGAACGCGCGCTCTCACGCTCCTTCTGCGTGCGTGTGCTAAAGCGCTCTGATCCACATACCTTGCGCTTTGTATTTGCATTCCGTGCGCCCAGACGCAGTCGGGGATCTCACTACAGTTGCATCACTTCTCTTGATTTCCTTGTTCTCCCTCCGCTTTTAAAGTCCGTCATTAACGGGATTAAATAGATGAGATTTTTGGAGAGATGGAACCGGAGAGTTTGAGGCGATGTTTCCCGGTCTCCTTTCCTGATTGGATCGGAGGAAGATGATGTCAGACGACCGCATGCGTCTCGGATTGGAGAGAGCGGAGTAAACAAAGCAGCGAGGAGGAGGAGGAGAGGTCTCCACATCTCCAGACAGTCCGACCGACTCACCGAATCCGACTTTACGCACAGAAGAGGGCGGCCCCGGCGGCTCGTGCTTGTCTGCTCAAGGCTGAAAGTTACACTGACAGTCTCACATTAATGGCTGACGCGCTTTAAAGACTTTGGAAAAGATAAAGGGAAACTTACCATCGCATTCTAATCCGGACCTTGTGCTGTTTTCTTAAGTGCAGAGTGATTCCCACACTCTTCGCGAAAGTGCTTCTTACTTAGTGTAGAAGGAATCACTCCGTTTTCTTCTGCGCTATTTCTGAGATTTTTCCTTTCTTTTTTGCGTAAATGCGTTTTAATTTTTTTAAATCAGTGTAGCTAAGTCAAAGCAGCGTGACACATAGGCTATGAAAGCCTGTCGTTTAGAAAAAAGTCTTAATCTGGCTTTATCGCTGGAGCATTATCTGATAATTGGAAGTGAAAGAGAAGCATAAAGTAAGAAATAGGACGATAGAAGTCGCTCGGGACAGTCTTTCGGGGGGTGTTTGTGCAAACGCCTGTCTCTGACGTCCAGGTGTCCCGCCGTGCAGTGCGGAGTCTCTATCTCAGGCCGGCAGTGCTGTCATGCTGCCCAAATTCGAGACTGAATCCCTGGGACTCTCTCGATCGTATGGCGAACAGGGGCACATGCCAAGGAACATGCAGGGTAAGAACTGTCATTCATTTGAATCTCGGTAGCCTGCCCGAAGCTTCCACTTCGCTGTCTTCGTGGAGTGTTTTCCGGCTGAGAGTGTACTCACTAAAATGTACATTCGTTACCTTTTTTTCTTATAATGAGGAACAGTTACCGATCTGTCAAATGCTAATACAGGAACGCGTTGATTCCACGTACGTAGCAGGTAATTATTAGGGTTTATTATTATTATTATTATTGTTCAATACGATCTTCAAAAGGCTTCGATAATGTTCTTCCACTTCAACTTGGAAGCACTTTTTTTAAAAGTTTGGCCCGCGATCAAACAGGTACCTACCTGTCATTCACGCTTAGAGCGAGCGGCAGCGGCGCGTAAAAAGCAAGAAACAGAGCAGAGGTATTCTGTCAATGTAACTTTTAATTTTACATTGAGTTTTTTTATTTCTTTTTTTTATTTCTCTGATTTTAGAATGAAACAGATGACTTTCTCTTAGCAGAATAAGAAATATCTCAAACCTGCTCGTGGTTTTGTCTCTAAAGAAAACTGCTGTGGCAGAGTTGTTGACGTCGAAGCAAAACTGGACAACGTCAGTGTCTGATTAAGATTAAAATATTTGACCAAGGAAAGCAAACTTTTACCCAAGAAGAAAATAATTATGAGCTAGTTTATTGACTTTACAAACGGTAAAGAAGAGCTTGGTAATTGTGTGCCAACACCTATTTTGGCAATAGCTTTCTCTCGCAGTATAGCCAAGTTGATTCTACTCTCAAATTAAATACAGCTGCAAAATGAAGTTAAACTAAATCACTAGGTTTTAGGTGTTGCTTTAATTGCTGTAGTGTGGAATCATTTTTGTACCCTTTAAACTGTTCTTGTTGGAGGTTTTTACCTCAAATTCGAGGAGAACTGCGTAAGGCCTTCAGATGTTCGAAATCGGGGTCTTTTTTTTGTGATTAAGAGCAAATTTTTGGACCCTTGTAATTTTTTCAGAATGAGCATAATTATTTAAATTCCTAGTGGCATGCCGTAAAAATCTCTTTTTTTGATCTCCACAGTAGGCTGCGCATTAAGCAGCTAAATTTTTGAAGAAATTCTGACCTCATTGCCAAGTTAAACTCATATAACCCTGATCATTTCCAGCATGTCTTTCCACGGCAGTATGACCGGACAATCAATTAGTCCGCTCTCGGTTTATGAGACGTTGATAACATATTCTCACTTTAAACAATGAGTGGCTTGTTTGCGAACCCTTTTACCTTTTTTCTTATTTTCCCCCACTTTTTTTTTTACAGGCAGCTAAAACAAGGAAGCTCCGACTGAAATTAATTTCTTTCAGAATCACCAGGTTTTTTTGGAGGTTGTTGGGTTTTTGTTTTTGTTTTTGTTTTTTGTTTTTGTTGGTTTGGTTTGTCTTTTGTTATTTTATGAGCAAGTGAACAGTAAATGATTGACGGCCGGGCGATGTGTTTCTGGAGGTAATCTGCACAGACTTTGTATGCATTCACCTGCGTCTGTCAGTTATACAACGAGGTGCTGAATTATATTCAATTTGTCTGTGCATAAAAAAACACTATTTGGACTATAATTACAGGCATAACGTCGCATCATGTGTTGTTAGAGCTCATTAAAAGGCGAAATTCACTGTACACAATAATGGGAACATTGTAGCAATGACAATTCAAAGAAAGAAAATATTTGGATAGGATCCTGTAAAATAAATATTCATTATTGTCGGCCTCAGGACGGACACCCCTCGGATATCTTAATTTATTATTTCCTTTCCACTGCGTCATCAGAACTGCAACCAGGGCTCAGATAGTGTTTATTTTCTTTTTGAAAAGGTGTCCAAAATGCACCTGCGGTAAGTCGTAAGGACAGGCCTTTAAAATCGTGTCCTTCTTGCGCTTTAACGGAGGAGAAAGTTCGAAAATCGAGCTTGCTTTGAATTTCTGTGGAAGGAAATAAAAGAAAGGGAAAAAAAACGGGAGCTTGGTGGAACTTGTTGCTTCAGCTGGAATACGCGGATCCCAGCAGGGCAACGCGCTAACAAACTAGAAATCATGTCTAATTAATAGGTCTCGGAGAGAGCAGATGAGTGGATTTTGAAGTCGAGCAGTACTAATAGCCCATGTAAAGGCATTGGAAGGCGTAGTTGACAAAATATTTCCACTTTTACAGCCATATCCACTGAGGTTTCCTTTTTGATCCTGCCTGCTTTTTATGATTAGTACCATAAAGGCAACTGTTGTAAATGTCAGCATGCCTGTTTGCTTGTAGCGCTGTCACACACAGAGACTTATGCAGGTGGGTATTTTTAACAGGGTAAAGAGGGCTAGACACCTCAGAAATATTCATATTGGTATGTAGATTATTAAGACCTAAATATTTTTTTTAAAGAGAAAAGGGGGGAAATCTGCAAGGAAGGTGAGGGAATTTTTATGCTTTTCCTCCCTTATTTAAAATTACATAATTAGTTATTTCCAGCCTTTGTCATTATTTTCTCTTCAGTATAAATAATGGCTAAAACTCAGTAACCAGGAAAATTATGAATTGAGAACTTTTAAAATGCAACGCACAGCGCCACATAAAATGTTTGTACCACTATAAAGCAGATAAAATTAAATGGCCTGTTGTACTGCGGCTGATTCCTAAATAGAGAAGAATAATGTTGGTTCAAGTTGGGCTTGGATTGGGGGTTTTTTCTCCCTCGCCTGCAGAGATAAGGGCTTCTCTGTGTGTCTTCATTTGTTTGTGGGCGGTAACATTTTCTCCTCCAATTCTTAAGTCTAATATCTCTCGATTTCCCCCAGCGATTTCACGACTCGGATACATATTGCATATGTATGAGGCTCACTTTCATGAGCTTCTTTTATTATTATTATTATTATTATTATTATTATTATTTTGGCTCCTGTCTGAGACGGATGTAGAAGAGCAGAGGAAGAGGGAGTAATAAATGATCGCCTCCTCTCAACTCTAACCCTCCTCTAACTCTCTCAATCCAAAATCTACTATTCGTCGTTTTTCGCTCCTCAAATTTAACCTTAAAAAAAAAAAGTCTTCGAGAACTTTGAAAAATCTCATTCATTTTGGCCGCGCGATTCCCCGCCCTCTTTCATCCATCACGATGGATGAAAGAGGGCTTTTTTGGAAAAGAGATTCCCCGGCACTTAAATAGACTTATCTCTGTGTGTGTCTCCGTGTGTTCTCCTCCAGCCCCTCAGTTAAAAATGATGGACTACTCATATGACGAAGACCTGGACGAGATGTGTCCCGTGTGCGGAGACAAGGTTTCAGGTTATCACTACGGACTTCTGACCTGTGAAAGCTGCAAGGTTGGTGCCCCAATTCCCTAAACAGAAAACAAATGCCGCACTATTTCAGCAAGATTTGCCTATTAACATAAAGTGTGCATGGTACTGTGTGCCTGTGGTGACCTCTGATTAACTGCTTTGATGTATAAAATATTCAAGTGCACTCTTGTCTATCTTTGTGCAGTGTCATTTAATTATATATGTGCAGTTATTTGTATTAGCCTCTAAAGTCCCTGTAGGGCATCAACATGTGTCACTATGAGGCTTACACAGACTAAACTGTGGTCTTCATGACTTTAATGTGCTCTCTGATTTTATACTTCCTCTTGTGTCAGCCATTTTTCCTAAATACTACGGGCTGCCCACTGTAAAGAAACACTGCTTATCTGGATGGTGTCATTTCTGCCCTTCTCTCTCTTTTTTTGCACGACAAGCATTTAAGCAGATTTTTTTAAAAGAATGATTTCCAAAAAGTGTAATAGTAGAGCAACATTTCAGCTCCTCACCATTAACATTGCAGGAAAACCAACAGTAAAGAGGCCAGGGGTCAAATATTGTTGTGACAGTTGATCTAACAAACTCTTCCTGTGAGTGTCAGAGGATTTTTGTAAAGTGTGGAACGGCTTGGAAAAGACACTGGAGTTCAAAAGCAGGCAAAGAGTATTTGCAATATTTTTTTTTGCAACCACCAACCACAGGAGGTGTGTGTGTGTATGTGTGTGTGTGTGTGTGTGTGTGTGTGTGTGTGTGTGTGTGTGTGTGTTTGGTGGGGGGGATTTAACCCACGAAGGAAAGCGTACAATAGCAGAGTTTCTGTTTGCACAGGCTTGCACCCTGCTGTCTAAAACTCTCATCACAAGTTCATTAAGACCTCAACAGCACGATGTTTCCATGTGCAGGCTAATAATGAAGCCACGCAAATCAAACTGTTAAAGCTTAATTTGAGATCTATCAGCAACCTATTTGTCTTTTTCTGCGTCTTTCCACTGTTCCCCTCAGCAGAGCAAACAGGCATTTCCCAAGTTTTTTTTCCCCTCAACCAGTAAAGCTGTCAGCACAAAATTAAGCTAAGACAAATGTCTCTGTGTTAACTCTATTCAGTGTAAAATTGCAGCTCTCAGTAATGATGCGCTAGTGCACATTTCTTGCCTATGTGGTCATTATTCAAAGCAGATGTTATAGATTTTATCCCATATTATGACCTTGAAATGCTAAGCATTTGCTTGAAGGGAGCAGTCAGTGGCATCTCTGCTGCTTTCCAGGCTCAGCGAAGGCTCACGCAGGACAGCCAGTCCACACATTTTCCAGTTTGGCTGAAACACTCTGCTCTGCATGTATGGAAGCACGCACGATGCAGATGAAGAGGTCGTTGATAAAGTGCTGTGTATCCTTGCTGAAACATTAATAATATTGATACTCACCTGAAGCTTGTCATTGGTTATCTCTAAAATGAAGGCAGCCTGTCCCGTTAAAAGTATAATCACCGGTGCTCGACAGATTCATTTTTACATTAAACACACTCTGTTAGATAGGCAGAGCAATCTGTATCTATTGTGTCTCCTGAACAAAGCTGGACAAACAGAGCAGCTACATTTTAGTCTCGGCCTTATGTACATTACAGTTTTTTTCTTATGCTCTATCAGAATAAAAGATTTCCTTTCATTGTTGGATTTTTTGTAATTTTGAAGTAATGTCACAATTTTTTGCGAGCCTGCACCGTTCTCCTCTTCCACCCTTTGAGCCCCAGGAGCAAAGTTGTGAATAACACTCGTTATCAGGGTCACATTTTTTTGGAGCTTTGCTTTGGCTTCCATTTTTGAGCTGACACACACAGATGCACAACACACACACACACACACACACAGAAAAAGAAAGATCCCCCCAACACACACACACATACAGATTCTTATCCCCAATTGATTTACCACATCCCTAAACCCACCTTTGCACTCAACAAGTGTACATGCAAACACAGACACACATCCCGTTTATCCGTGCACACAGACACTTTCAGTTCATACACACCAGCCTGCGTAAAGTAAAAATGTAACCTTCTTGTTGAAGTAAAAATAAGTGAACAATGAAATGGGCTGCATTAGTCAACAGCTCTTTTTGTGTTTTTATTTTTTTTATTTTGGGGGGGCTAGCTGTGTGAGCACAGAGGAATGACCTGAAAATGCTGAAACTGCAAACAGCAAATTAGAGGTCAGTGCTTAGATGCACGGTGCTCATATCAAACATTCAAAGGGATCTTTTTTTTATTTTTTTTATTTATCAAGTGAGACAGAAAGACACAAGAAAGAAAAATGGTGTTGCAGGAGAAACGGTCAGAGGACATCAAGCAGTGAAATACAGTGAAATTCATTTCTTTTTCTTTCTGAGTTGCTGTTTGGTAGTGAAAAAGAGCAAATTGCATTTCCTGGTAGCTGTTTGTGTGTGTGTGTGTGTGTGTGTGTGTGTGTGTGTGTGTGTGTGTGTGTGTGTGTGTGTGTGTGTGTGTGTGTGTGTGTGTGCAGAAATACCAAGTTGACACCAAGTTAACATGAATTTTGTGAATTTTAGATACTTTTGCAGCCTTCACACTAGGAAGAATGATTTTTTTATTTCATGTCAATTAGTGCGCAATTTATTTTGTTAGTTATTTTGTAAATTTGTCAAAGCAACAAAAGTTGCTTGCAGCTGTGCAAATGAACCTCAACTTGGAGCTTTTCAGTGAGGTGTCGTCGGCTTCTCCTGACGATGTACTGTGTGTCTTTTATAGCACGTTTGAATCCACTTTGGTCCAGATATTTATAACACACACTGTGTGCTAAATGGAAAATTGGAGAGAAAGTTCTCTCTGAAGCATGGATTTCTTGGCACTGAGAAGTCGATAATCCAAAAACCGCGTGCACTGCCTTTTTTTTTTTTCTTTTTTTGACAGGTCAGGCAATGCAGATTGTCAATTAAATTTGTGTCTGGTGAAATATTGATAGCCACAGGTTCTTTTTTATTTTTATTTTATTTTAAAGACCAGGTTTACGGATTCTCCTCCTAGGTTATGGATCTAGAATACGTTAATACCATCTTCCCTTCGTTTGATTTTCACTGCTGCTGCTGATAATAAATTCCATGTTGCAGGTATGAATCTCTGTAATCCCGGAACTGTGAATTATGGATATAATTTATTGGATTTTTTGGACTCCTGCGGTCATATTTTTCAATAATTAAGTGCAGAGTTGAAAAGATGCTTACTCTGTAATTCCCAGAGTCTTTTACTTGAACAGAGAATATTGAAAATATGAATGCAATTTTGACAGGAAACAAATTATAATTCCTGCCTTTTATGAAGTAGTTTGCAATGCAATGAAAAGATTAGCTGTCAAGTAAAAGTATGTGAAATGGGCATATCTGCAGCATTTTTTTTGTTTAAAGCAAAATAAATTATTACATGAATATAAATGAATTGTAAATACTCAGTTTTCATTAAGGGTTCAAAGTGTGTCTGCTTCATATATATCGCATCTACACGTGTCTATAAAGCACCACATCAATGGGCATATAGCTTTTAAAACTTGCGTGTGCATGTGTGTGTCTGCATGTGTGCGTGTGTGTGTGTATCCATTAAGTCTGTCCCTCTCCATCTGTCTGGGAGTGTGAATGGGCCAATTACCATTGCATTGCAGGGGTCAAGCGGGTTGACGTCTTAATTGGTTCTCTCCACAGGGCTTCTTCAAGCGCACCGTCCAGAACAACAAGCGTTACACATGTATAGAGAACCAGAGCTGCCAGATTGACAAGACCCAGAGAAAGCGCTGCCCATACTGCCGCTTCCAAAAGTGCCTCACCGTCGGCATGAAGCTAGAAGGTACAAAAACATATTTGTGTTACGCAGTTTAGCTTATCGACTCAACTAGGAATTACAAGCTTTGCTGATGTTTGGCTTCTGTAATTTGATTTAATTTTGGCTTAAACATGGGAAACTGTCGGGAAGCAATGTGTTGAACGTGCAGCAGCAGCGGTGCATTATGTGTAGTGGTTAAAAGTCTTTTCTCCATTAATCATTTGTGTTGTTTGTAAAGTCTCATTCCCTAAAGTAACCAGTAACTATAGAATGAATGTGGTGGAGAAAAAAGAAATAATCTTTCTTACGTTTTCTAGACTGCATGAGGAGTAAAACAGGAGATACTCAGCTAAGATACCTCAAAATTCCTGTAGTTAAGTGCTCGCAATTACATTCCACTGCTGCCTATAACAAGTCAGCATCTAAGCCACTTGAATGCACTACACAGCCTCCAGGTTCGCTTTGACCAGAAGTCCTTCAAAATTACATTTTACTCAGAATATCGATGTTTTTTATAGCACTTATACAGTACTGTTTTTTTACAACTTCATGAATAGTTTACCACATATTTAGTCTATTCTGGGGTTTTATAGTAAACACTACTCACTAAAATATGATCTCGATGTTACAGTAAACATCTGCAGAAGTGGAAAAGCAGATACAGGCTGGGTTTTTTTCTTTCTTTTTTTTACATTGTGTGTGCTGCATCATATATTTTTCAAGATATGATGCCTGTTTGCAATTACTGTTTCTGAAAGTTGTGGAGGAAAAAATTATAACATCGAGCAGCTAAAATTGGAGGTTGAGTGCTTCTGGACTTGCACAGAGGTGTTTTAAAAAACCTCTACCCAAGTTCTGGTGAAATGACACAGCCAGTCTTTTTTCCATTAATTCGCAGCTGAGCTGCACATTAGCTTTTTGTGGAAAGTATTCTTCCATGATCAATATGCATGTGAATAATTTCCTCCCATTGAGATATCCACTATTTAGAAGATGGTTAATATGTGCTCTGACAAAATGAATGCTCGTACGAAAGGAGAGGGATATATTTATTTAAACATTTAACGGTGAACATCTCAGTAATATCCGCTCTATACAGAGAACCTTGTAAAGTGAAGCCTTTCATTTCAAACCAGTGCCTTGAAATCCAGTATGGCTTATTAGTGTTTGTCACGGGGTCAGGGGGTGCTGGGGGTATCTGGTAGCCGTTGTGCACTTAGAGTTGCCAGACAAAGTAATAGATAAAATATTAGACTTGGCAGCAGACTGAGAATGGTAATGATGATACTTTTGGCTGGCTGTTTTGAGGCCTCTTTGTTTAATTTGAACACGGCTCAGAACCGTGGTCAAACATGCCCATTCAGAACTGACAGGACTGCAGGCAAAAAAAGGGGAGGTTTCAGCTTTTTCAAAAATAATATTTAAAACCTCCAGTTTTTCCACACATACATTGACAATGTATTCTATTCTGAAATCATTACATTTGGAGTGAATAAAGGGGCCTGAAGGTCATCTTTCAATTACAGCTTTGAAAGAAAAACAGTTTTAAAGCTAACGGTTGCAGCTGATTTGGTCCTACAAAATGACTGCACAGTTTCTTTCAGTATTTTTAATAAAAGCAACCGTTCTGCTATTCATCTCGTTTCAGTCTGATATTAAGACAAAATTCTTCACCCATTTGAAATTCAAACTAAATTAAAAATCCCAAGATCCCTGAAATGATCACATGCAACTAAGCAAAGTTAATATGTTAAAGAAATAAGACCCTTAGAGGATGAAAGTATAGCAAAGACAGCCTAACTAAAATCTTTCCGGAGGCTTCTCCCTTTACCTGCCATGTATGGTGTAATTAATTGCCGTTAATAGTGAATGGCCGCTGGGCAGAATGTCCCGGCCTGTCATTTTCCAGCTGACAAGGGTGGGGAGGGGGTAGCGTTTGATTTGTTTTGCTGGCGGTAACTTTCAGCTCGGGGGCAAGACGGGCCCTGCAGCACTTTGTCAGGGGCCAGAAGCTGCAATGGGTGACTCCTGCCACAGCTGGTAAAGACCTCCCATGCAGAACGGCTGACACCCCTCACCACACACACACAAACTTTGCACACACATAGAGCTCTCCCCGGTAAACACATGCATATATTCATGAGAAGCCCAAGAAAGGTGTTCAGAAGGCCACAGGCAAGAGGGAGAAGCTGTCATTTCATCTGAAAGAATGTGTACAATAGCAAAAGGAGGTTTGGGGTCATGTGCTTTGTTATTGCAATCTTTTCATTCCATTACACAGCAGCTTGCAGCAACATGTGATTTCAGGGCATCAAGTGGAAACCAAATGTGAGGAAAACTTGAAAGTTGACTTAAACTGCATTTTTGGGCCCTTTTTAGGCCGTGCAGCGTTTAAGACTAGTGTAATGGAGGTGGCACTAAAGAGGTTTGTGTGTCTGTGTGTGGGAACCCTAATCCGTTTACACAGTCACATTTATGGTATGTATTTATTGTCAAGTTCAGAATAGTTTTTAGAAATTGAATGCAAGTCTGCTCTATGTTACTGCAATGCCCTTTATAGTTACCAGTATGCAGCCGCTTGTGTTTCACTTTATCCCAGGACTAAGAGATCAGTCCTGACTGTTCTGACACAACAACAAAAAAACCCTTACATTTCAGTGACGTCAGACGGAAATAATTTAAACATTGCTGCAACACATCACATTCTCCTCTGCACGCTTTTGCTGCAGGATAAGTGATTTACCTCTGACCCAGTTTGTTAAAATTCAAGATGTTTGCTGAAACAAACACTGCCTCTTTCTGGGAAAGTTAGAATAACGCTTGCAGAGATTAAATTTAAATTATTAAATTAACCCCAACTTTAATCCCAACAATTAACCATCAGACTAATTTGGATGAGAGTGATCTTAACCCTAATATTTTAGCTGTGTTTCTCTTCTTCTCATTTATTAAAAGTACAGTAAATAATTTCTATTTTGTGGTCATTCAGTCAATGCAACATTTTCTTTTTATTTTTGGAGGATTTTTACCATTAAAGAACAAAAAATGAAAGAAAAACATACAAGCAAACATGGTGACGATGGGGTCTGGCACATGCTTCTTGATCTGCTGTATAGCATGTCTAGCTGTAGTAACTCAATAAGATATCTAGAAAAAAAAAAGATTTGATCCATTAGAACGTCATTCACTAAAGCTGATGAAGCGTGCCCTTTCCAAACAGCTCCCACTGGCGCAGTTTTCTTTTTTGCTCAGTAATACAGTAGTTGCCTTGCATCATATGCTTCACTGAACTGCTTAATATTTCCTTCAAGAATGTATCAAAGACAGGGCATAACGGTTGTATTTGCGATACTGAGAGTTTAAATCAGCATTGGTTCCATTGTGTGCCGTGTGAGGAAAGAGAAGATGCAAGATGTTTAGTTGTCGTCAGACATATTTCAACAGACACAAAGAACGCAAAGCTTAATGATGTAATACAAGTTACTGACAGTTTCCTGCACATATTAAAGCGGACAGCTTTTTTTTTTTTTTTGAACTAGTAAATATGAATCAGGTTTTTGAACTCCAGACTCCTGCAATTTTTTTTACATTGCAGTCCTCTGTAACATGTAAATTTATTAAGAGCCCTTCAGCTGAAATTAGCAGCACCAGCTGAGTGTTTGTATATTCCTCCTTGTATCCCTCTTGTTCCAATTTTTTATTTCCTCCCTGTCTCCATCTTCCTCGCTCTGATTTGTCTTCCATCAGCCTCCTAGTACCCGCAGTGGAAGCCGGGGAGCTGTCCCATTACTTATGCATAGGTATCATAGGTATTCATGTGTGTGCATGGGATAGGGCGCATCCAGAGCAGGGGCCGGGGCCCCGACATGACAAACAGGGTGTCAGCAAGTCTCCGCGGGACCCATTAATATGCCGGCAGCCGACAGGGATCCTCACCTACGCACGCTTAATATTCCTGTATATTAAACAACCATAAATCAGAGGATATAAGCACCGAGGGCTGTATGTGTGATGTGTTGGAGTGTGTTTGTGGCTATGTGTAGGTGTCTGCTGAGATATTGTACTTGCTATAAAAATTCAGTGTGTGCATGTGTTTGTGTTTGTACAGGTTTGAGAGGTACAGGGGGCATTGGACACTTGGGAGATGATGGTTTGGTCAGTTTTGGAATTTATGGATGATGTGTGCCTGGGTTTATGCATTTGTTGTGCTCTCAAATATTTAAAAAGGGTGAGCTCAGAATGTAAGGTCGCATTAGCCTTTTAGCCTAGCTTTGGCCCCAAAGCCTCATAGCTAACCCATGATATCCCCTCGCTCAGACACAGTGATAAAATAAAGTTGAGTCTTAGTACATGAAGACAAAAAAGGAATTTTCCTTCCTTAAAAAAATGAAATACCAGCAAATACATTTTAATTATTAAAAATCAAAATGAAACTTAGAAGTATTTTAACTGTACAAAATAGCAAAACAACTAAATATGGACTATTAAACAATAGGTCACTCTCTTCTAAATCTTGTAAGGATGAATACATTTGTTTAAATGAATCAGCTTCCCCGAGTTATGAGCTGTCAGAATGCTGGTAGCACAGGCTGAAGAGGAGGAGTGGCAGCAATCTTTCACTCTAACTTAATAATAAAGCAAAGACCTAGGCACTGATTGAAAAACCTCCCTTTTAGCATTGTTATCTAATTTCTCACTTTTAATCTGATTTGATGCTCAGTTCTGGTAAAATAATTCTAGTGGCTGATTTTAACATTGGTTTATATGTTGAAAATATCAGCGCTCACACTGCAGCTAATTTATTATTAGACTCAACTGGCTTTTTTCAAAATGTAACATCAACTCAAAGATTAGACTTAAAGTAAAGTCTAATAAATTTAAATGGATAAAATAGATTTAATGAAGCTTGATCTTCTTCAATGACATGTCCCAACACAATGCAAAGCCGCTACTTAAACTTTACTCCCATGATTAAAGTTTATGGGATAATTATTTTGTTAATAATTTTGCATTGTACATGACTGGATACTGGCTCTTCTGAAAAAGAGGCAACAAATCCGTACTCTTGATGCCCGGTTATAACTCACAAATGCACATACTAAAGCAGATAACCCATACGCTGGGGAGAAAATGGCATTTCAGTGATTCAGAAGACCTTTGTTTGGCATAGAAAACTAGTTTGTTACTCTATAAAAAAGCCCTCCATAAAGCTATGACATCTTACTGTTCATCACGGATAGTGGAAAACCCAGGTTTGTTTTCATCATTGTAGCCAGGTTGTCATAGAGTCAGACTCTGTTGAACCAAGTATTCCTTTAACTTTTACTCGTAATGACTTTGAATTTCATCACAAATAAAAAATAAAAATTAAAAAACATCCTTTACTTGATCCAGCTAACTCAGCTTACTATAGACCAATTTTCTTACCTTCCTTTATAACTACTGTTGGAGCAGTTATAAAATAGCTAACTGATCATTTTCAGAGGAACGGTCTATTTAAAGAGTTTCAATAATGATTTAGAGTTCATCACAGCACAGAAACAGCACTACTAAGAGTTGTGTGGACTCATCTCTGTGGTTGTCCTGTAGATCTCAGTGCAGCATTCAAACCACTGATGACAATATTTTACTCCAGAAATTACAAAGAGCACACTGTGGGTATTAAATCATATGGGGTGCAGTGGTTTGAATCTGTCTAATAGACTCAAACTCTGTGCTAAGACTAATACTTTTGACATTATACATGCTTCAGTTAGACAATATTATTAGAAAACACTACAAACATTTTCATTGCTATGCAGATAATACCCAGCTATATCTAGCTGTGAAGCCATATGACAAGAATCAAAAAGTTCCATTACAGGAATGTTTTAAAGATATAAAGGCCTGGGTCCCCTGTAATTTTCTCCTCCTAAATTCAGACAAAATTTAGGTTATTTTATATGTCCCAAATAATGTCCCAAAAATCCTTACAAGTATGGTATCTGACCAGATACTTACTCTGGATGGCCACTTTGACCCCCAGTAACACTGTGAGAAATCTTGGAGTCATTTTTGACTAAGACATGTCATTCAGGGTGTTGGACTATCTTAATTCCTTATTATCAGGTTGTTGTAAAAGCTCTTTAAAAACTTTTAATCAAAAATGTTGCACTGAGAATATGAACAGGAACAAGAAGAAGAGACTATATTTCTCTCGCTTCTCTTCATTGGCTCCTTGTTAAATCTAGATTTGAAATTAAAATCCTTCTCCCCAGATTCAAAGTAGTAAATGATCTCGCCCCATCAACTCTTAAAGACCTCATAGTACCACATTATCCTAATTGAGCACTTCAGACTTCAGGGTTACTTGTGGCTCCTAGAATTTCTAAAAGTAGAATGGGAGGCAGAGTTCCAGTTTAGATTCGGGAGACAGATAATTTGACAAAGTTTATAGTTAAGGCTGAAGCAAGAGATTCTCTTAGTTATGCTGCTCTAGGCTCAGATTGCTGCTACAGCTTTCTTCCTGCTAAATGGGAGATTTTCCTTCCCACTGTTGCCAAGTGCTTATTTACAGAGGGTCACTTGATTTTTAGGGTTTTTTTAAAGAACACTGCAGGGTCCTTGAAGCCCCTTGAAGTGATTCTTGCATATATTTGGTGCATTGGTGCAATATAAATCAACCTGAATTGAACTTTCAATGTTTTGTCTCCATATATGCATTGTCCTCTTGCATCACTCGCATCTTTTTCATTTACAATCTCAGGTTTGTCAAATTCTCTTTATTTTTGCCTTTATATCACCCACATATTCATCACATTTCCATACAACTCCTGTCAACCTCTGTCAGTCAAGCTGTGTGTGCAGTACACTCGCTTTGTTCTTTTGTTACTGTATTTTTTCTTCTTGGTTGCTTTTTTTGTAGGTGGTTGTCATTGTCTTATGTAATATTCAGTTACACAAGTCTATGCCTCTAAAATCGGAAACAACACAAACATCCCTTTCCTGACACTGCTGCCAATAAGTTTAAGTTTCAGTCTGCAACAGTCTGCAAAGTTTTGTTAAAAGGAAATTCAGTTACTGTTGGAGATTTCGGTTTTTAATGGAGTGACCTTTTTCTCATGCTTTTCATCCTTTAAACTTACAGCATCATAAGATTTGTTTTTCATCATAGGCTGAGTCTGTGCAGCATCCAACCCTTTAACATTTCTCCACCTCACTCACACCCATTCATCCTCTACCCCAATACACAGGCATGTACCATCCTCCTCCCTCCTTTCCCTCCCCCTTGTATATTAATCTGTGTTACATGAATGCAAATCACCTTGTTTAATTAGACACAAAGAGTCTGTGTGTGTGTGTGTGTGTGTGTGTGTGTGTGTGTGTGTGTGTGTGTGTGTGTGTGTGTGTGTGTGTGTGTGTGTGGCAAGACCAACACCCCCCAATCCTGATATTCATGATGTGATGTGGGTCCCTGGGTGTGGGCAGGCAAGAAAGGCAGTCGGGGCTTAATTTTGTTTTCCCAGTAGGGCCAACTATTAGTTTCTCAGCTCATTAATTACGCTGTTGTGGAGAATCATTAATAGTTAAAGTTGCTCCAAAATAATGTATAATGGATACATTTGACATGGCTCCTGATTTCTTCTTTTTTTTTCTTTTGATGTATAATCAATTTTTGAAGGGTCATGATAATCCCTGAGCCTGGCTGAGTGGGCACTGCATGGGGTTGACCTCAAGCGTGTTAAGACGCGATTGTGTGAACGTTTGCATGTAAAATCAAGTCGCCGAGACGACAGTCGCCAAGTTGACTGTCTAGCGTGCCCCCGTCTCTTTATGCCATTTTGTGTCTGATGTTTTCTGCGTTCAGGACTCTGTGTTTGCACGTGTTTTCTGCGTGTGAGCGTATGAAACGGTGATACACACAATCAGCATGTAGTTGTGCGAGTGTGTGCGTCTGTCCTTTCAGCTCCTCTCGCTCAGATCAGTGACAGGCACTTTTCGTGACGGAGGTCATTAAAATCACTCCCAAGGCAGCTCGGTGTCCGTGTGAGCGCGTGTCTATTCATGTATGCCTTTGTGCGGGTATCTGCCCATCTTAACCCCGAACTTCAATCCCCCACCACACCCTCTCAACACCCCCTCTTCAATTTTCTTCTTCTGTTCTTTCATTCATCCGTCAAGACATCGAGAGTCGGAGTGGATCGAGGCTGACTCGCTATGATAGCTGATTACTCAGTGTGTATGAGCAGGTCAAATATATGTGCATTGATTAGCATATTCTTTTTGTGTATGTGAAATTCTTTAAAAGAAAGAAGACCTTTAAGTCTACAATAAAACACAAGTTGATATTCTGAAATATTGGTGTTAGTGAGTGTTTTTCTGCTGCATAGTGTCCCAGAAGTCCGTTAGCTGGTTGCACACTGGGCAAAGCGAGCCTCGTCAGAGTAAGAGGTAATTAAGTATGAATAATTAACACCAGCGCCCCCCAACTGAGAGACAGCAGAGCGGCTTCCCCATGGCAGCAGTTCGACAGATCACACATGGCCCTCGTAGCAGTCCACTGTGTGCCCAGTTCGTTCATTATAAATACCCACAGCACAGACTCGTTGTGATCCTCGCCACAGGATCCTGCACCGAGGGGGGAGACAGGGGGCATCATGGGTATGTTTGTTTCACCAGAATAAAGAGACACAATGTACTTATTGTCAGGCTTTTAAGCTTTTGTTTTTTTTGTTTTTTTTTTTGTGGGAGTTTTGTTAAAAAGAAAAAAGATTCTGGTAATTGACAGTGGTATTTTAATGGTTTTTGAAACTTCATATTCAGATACATTTTTAAAACATGTATTTTGGAAAGAGAGCTGGCGTATCCTGTGAGATTATACCAACATCTAGCTGTTGAGGTGAATAGTTTCTGAATGGCAGACCGAGACAGCCAGCTGCACAGCGATCATTCTGCAGAGTGTTTCATAGAGTTTCTAGTCAATGAGTAACATTGCTATCTGTTAGCTCTATGGGGTTTAAGAGTCAAGGGGTAAATGTCAAGTGCAATCACCACAGGAAAACTTTTGCCCTACATACAAGTTACATATGAAAAGTTCATATCCAAACATCATAATTACTTTTACAGTCTGGAATGGTATTCTAAAGGCTTTTTCTACTTACCAGCACATGTGAGGTTATCAGGCGCTTGTAATCTCTAGCAGACTATTGTCTCTTCGGATTATGAATCTCTTTGTTGGATGGATTTATCATTCTGGACGAAATAACTTTTGGACGAAGATGTGAAAAATAGTTAGGATTGCATATACTAACTGCTTCTTCTATGAAACCTCTTTAAGAACGATAAATATGAAGTTTAAATGCAGCTGATTTTCTGTTTCCTTTTTGTCTTCTTTTTCATCTCTCTGCCTGTCAGCTGTGCGAGCGGATCGCATGCGGGGCGGTCGCAACAAGTTCGGCCCAATGTACAAACGTGACCGAGCCCTCAAGCAGCAAAAGAAGGCGCTGATTCGAGCCAACGGCCTGAAGATTGAGGCCATGAGCCAGGTGATGCAGGCCGTACCCACTGACCTCACTATCTCCTCAGCCATCCAGAACATCCACTCTGCAGCCTCCAAGGGCCTTCCACTGAGCCACCACGCTGGCCACCACACCAGTCACCACCACCACCACCACCACCACGGCACAGCCCTTCCCCCAACAGACTACGACCGCAGCCCGTTTGTCACTTCACCAGTAAGCATGGCAATGCCACCACATGCCGGCAGCCTGCAGGGCTACCAGGCAGCCTACGGACACTTCCAGGGCACTCGCACCATCAAGTCCGAGTACCCAGACCCATACACCAGCTCACCAGAATCCATCATGGGCTATGCGTACGTTGACGCCTACCAGTCGGGCTCACCACCCAGCTTCCCACACCTGATTGTAGAATTGCTTAAATGTGAGCCAGATGAGCCGCAGGTTCAGGCCAAGATCCTAGCCTATCTACAGCAGGAGCAGGCGAGCCGGGGCAAACACGAGAAGCTCAATACCTTTGGCCTGATGTGCAAGATGGCCGACCAAACACTCTTCTCCATCGTGGAGTGGGCACGCAGCAGCATTTTCTTCCGAGAACTCAAGGTATGTGCGCACAAGTCTTTAAAATATGTTTATATTTGAATGTGAGAAGCTGTTTACTCTACATAAATTGAATTATTAGCCAACACTTGTTTTCATAGTTTGGCCCATCATTTTGATCAGTTATGACAGCATACTGTTTAAGCTTTAATTCCATCTGCAGTAAGTCTTCATGCCTTTAATAAATTATCCTGCATTTCTTTCCACTGATAAATCTTTCACCATGTTGCCATTCATAATTGACAATACTTTACACAGTTCACAAACATGTGCTTAATCCTTTATCTTCAGCAGACCTTTAATCTCCCTTTTAATGCCACGGCTGCACGCTAACACTGAGTGCACAAGGCTGTGGGGGGCAGTGGCAGGTCTGCCCATTGCTGCCACTGCTGCGTGTCCCATTGCCTGATCAAAATTCAGCAGCCAGTTGTATTTACCCCGTGCATGACACATTTTTGCTATGGGTTTTGAAAACTTTGACTGTGAGCTTCAGGCACATTTCACATTAACAAGGCCCTAGTCTGAGGGTTTTACGTGAACAGAATACCATCCCTTTTAAATACTTCTCAGATCTACATAGACAAGCACTGTGTGATGACATGTGATACTATGATTATAAAAGCAAAAATAAAAAAGGCTTTTGCGTTTTAATTTCAATATAAAATTGTTTTAAACTGAGTTCTGATTAAATAAGAGTTCCCGACTTAAACCTAAGACTCTGCTCCTCCTAACCCAGCTTTTTACAAGGTTTATGTAATCTGCCAAGCCTATTAAAATGGCAACATTGTATCCTTTGTCCCGATCACAATTACAACTGACCACTGGATACCATCCACAAATGCTTCACTGTAACACGTGATCATTCTTTCTCCTATTCATCACAGAGCACAAGGGAGATTTTCTGGTGTGTGTTTGCACACTTGCACTTTATTTGCTCTGAATGAAGGTTAATGTTCAGAGCGACATGAAAGGCATTTGATTAGTCTGTGCCTCACCTGTTTTTCTTCCCCTTGTCTGATTCTTTTTTCTGTTTGTTTCACACCGCATCGCCGAAGGCTCAGCTGCATATTCATGGGCCAGGGCCTGTTGCAAAATCCCCTCCAAATATTTAATATTATTTTGTTTTCAAAGGGGAAAATAACAAATGAAAAAATGCAATATTAAAAAACAGAGCCAATTACAGCACAGAGAAGAGTCCTTGAAAAACACATGTTGACATTTAGCACGCGCCGTGTCCCCACTATTGACATTTTTGAGATCTGTATTTGCATTTACCTCAAATGCATAGCGCACACAGGCACACACACACAGACACACAAAGGACCTTTGTAGGGTGTGGCCACAGCTAATAATTGTGTGTGGCTTGCCAATTAACTTTGAATGATCATTTTTGCTCCATTGTCAAGCATCTCTATTTTTCTCACTCTCATCCTAATTCAATTATCTCACCCACTTGTGTTTGTCACTCCCTGATTTGCTGCTGAATGGGCTGTCATTATGTTTGCCTAATGACTACCCATATTACAGAAGCTTGATAGTAATTGAGCCGAGTGCCTGTTACAAAGGTAGAAAATGACCCGGGCTCTATGCAGGAGAAACCTCTTGCTCTACCCCAAACGGTTACAAAAAATAATCTCCTGCTTGTGTTGCACAAGACCCAGTGGTTTTTGGGGAAGTGGGACCGCGTTTCACTCAAGTAAGAGAGATAATTGAACTTACCCCACTTCCCCTATTTTTGAAGGGTCATCTGAAGCACAAGAGGGCCTGACGAATAATGTGCTAGCTGCGGCGCTGACAGATTTTCCCACAGTCCTCATCTCCTCGCTTGTTTCTAATTAACAGCTACAGGGAGGACTGGTGAAGAAAGATCAATGCTGGGGAGAATATGCAAAGCACGGGCTAGCCAAACTGATCAGCTCACTCTGGATTGTCTGATGCTGCTATTGAACGCATTTTAAAATCTACAAAGTATTTGCTTTGCGCTTTTCAGCCACATGAGCTTAATAATTGTGTGTTAATGCGTGGTGCCATCCTTTACGTATTTTTACTATGCAAATTAAGCAGAAAAACCCACCCACGACCTCTGTTCTCCACCTTTATCTCCTTGTAAACAAATCTTTGTTTCCTTTTGACTATGTGTGTGTGTCTGTGTTGGTACAGCTAATGGTGCAGGTTGTAGTGTTTCATTTCTGACTGCTGATTTGATAAGACATGTATAAATCCTTCATCAGCTCCTCTAACTATTAAATCTCACTATAAGACATGAGGTTGAGCCTGGGACCAGAAAGAGAGGAAGCTGAGTGGAATTAAAAGTTTGTCCCTGCAGTAGTGTGGCGTTGTAGGAAGTTATAAATACACTTTCACACACACACACACACACACACAGATATCCACATTAAGACACGGACACCACTCACCCATAAAGCACAGCCCCTTTCACTATTATTAGCTCCGTAAGAACAAAAGAATTTCTCTGGTCGTAGAGCCAAGCTGGAAGGGTGTGTGTGAGGCATCTGCCAAAAAAGTGTTTAAAGATTTAGTTTCCATAAGTTGGCCTCGGTCACAAGACTCATAAATATTTAGTCATTAGGGGGACCTTCTAAAGAGCACTCCCTATTCTTTTCCAGTGCGGCGCACTACCTCTCGCCCTCCCTCTCTTTACTTCTGGGAATGAGGCATGACGTGAGGAACATTTATTTCTTACACCTTGGATCTGAGAAGTTGGGGTGGGCTCTCTCCGCCAGCCTACTTCACTACTTCAGTTCTGATTGGTTTAACACATTGACAATTAGATCGAGGCAGGTCTGGTGCACTGGTTTTAAAATCAGTTTAAAAAAAAGTGGCATGATGAGGGAATGCTTTGGCAGCGTTCGGGGTTTTATAGAATTGTAAGTGAGTTGAAAACAGGTGGATTCGTGACTGTGTAGGTACATGTGTATGTGTGTTCTGTTAGTTATATCAGAATTTGACCCTGCGTTTGCCAACAAAAGATGCAGTTTTAATGGTTTTAATGATTTTTCATTGAAAGATTAGTTTTTGCTCTTGCGTGCAGAAACCTGTTTCTATTGCCTCTCTGACAGCCACTGACAGTACATTTGTCTTATTTTCCAAAGGGTAAATAAGGTAAAAAAGGGATTTATTTGTGTATACAAAAGTATACACAAACCACGCTTAATCCACTGTGTTCCACACTTAAATGTAGTGTATCCCAGAGTTTGTTCACTCTGGGGGGGATGTGTGTTTGACAATGCGTTTGTCGTTCGGAGACATTTGCTGGCGCTGGGCTGATGCTGTGATATCCCTCCCCACCCTTCTCATCCCCTGTCCTGCCATGAACCCCACTGCCTGCCCCGATACATTTGTGCATGGTACAGAAAAAAAAAATCTTTATTATGCTCTTAAAGGGAGCTACAGGCAGTGCTTGGTCTTGAAAGTTTTGCATAAAGATTGCTTTTTGGTGCTACTGGATTTCACAGATAGCTGTATTACATGTGATGGTAACCCCTATAAAGAACAAATCAATGACCCCCATAGGTAAAGTGTTAGCAGGCACACTTTTCAGAAGGGCTTTCTAGGAATTCTCTCACTGAAGCAAATCTAGATGAAGCAGAATGATGGAAATACAACACAAAACCTCCCAACAAACAACTTCATGAAAGCATTTCATGTAAAACAGTAACCTCCCATGATATTTAGAAATACGTAAACTAAAGTTTGCTTTACACAGGAATATAAATCAGTGTCCACTATAATAATCATGAAAAAAGGGGCTATTGAAAACAAGACAGAGCAAGAACACAAAAATGAAAGTGCAAGTAAAGCAAAGTGATTCAACGAACAAGCTGCAGAAAAAAAACAAAAACAAGAAATTGTAATAAATTAAACCGCCCTTGAAAGAGATGAATTTGTAACAGAAGTAAAGGTTTGTCTCACAAATGCTTTTAAAGTACACAAGTGAGGTAAATTATCAGACTTTTAAAAGGATCAAATAGTTTAAGTTGCTCCTTGACAACATTTAAACACTTTGACTAAAAAGACGATGTCATGTGTTTTTGTAAAACCGGTGAAGACAGCCATTAAAAAAACAAACAAATAAACACTCTGTTCCTATTTTTACTGAAAATTGGAATACAAGTGTTTGCATGTGTAGTTGGACTGTGTGTGTGTGTGTGTGTGTGTTCGTGTTGGTGAGGGTGACTCATACCGCGGTCCGGTGCTACCCTCTCCTCCATTGTTCCAGCGTAAAGATGGCTAGCCTGACTCCCACCACAAACACAATGGGAAGGAGAATTTAGCAGGGCGATAGGGACTATTGATGATTCATATGTTTATATCTTACCTTCCTAACTGTACTCCCTTTTCACCACAGCTACCCCACCCTCTTTCCTCTCTACACCCCTTAATAAAAACATGTGTGTTTGGTGGTGGGACAACAAGCGCTTTTGCGTGCCTTGTCAACACACAGCATACAGAAGTTAATGTAGTAAAAGGAAGCACCGTATCAGACAAAGGCTCATAGGTAATGTAGTGCAGTAAAGCTACTACTCTGTGGCAATAGCACAGTAAAGAAAATATAGTACAGCTCTGTAATAACATAGCAGTAATTGTGAGTAATACTAGACTAAAATGAATATAAATGGGGCAACAATATGATAACTCATGATGTAATGTGCATTGTGAACTACCATTTCCAAATTATTACTGTACTATTACTATGAAATTTTGCCTCACTGGCAGTGTTGCATTTCTTTTTCCACATTATTAGCCATTAGATACATTTTAGATCCCAGCTTCAAAGACATTTGTACTATTTTTTTTTCAAATCTCAGATGTCTCATAGAAGGTGAGCAAGAACTGCATGTTACTTCAATTATCTGCTGAAGGTGACGTAGCATTTTAAAAGATAATTCAAATACCAAAAACTGTGTAACTGTATATGTATACTCAGTCCATCCACCTGAAAAAAATGGCAGAGAGTTAAAACACCCGTGACATTTTTTAAATGTGGCATTACTGTTTCTATTAGTTGTCCAGCGACAGTTGTTTGGAGGAGATCCATACAGGTTTTTATGCCTCTCTGTTTCTCTCTCTCGTTTTCTGTTTTGCTCTGCTCTGCATGTAGCGGCAATGGCAAAAGCAGAACTGAGGCCCATTATGTTGAGGAGGAACTGTATTAGAAGTCTCGTTCCCTGGGAAAGCTCCCAGCTGAGATGGGACGGCCATATTGGATAAACAGATGGCGGGGGAGAGGAAAGGACAGGCGAGGAGAACAGAGGTGAAACAAAGAGGGGAGATGAGAGAAGAGATGGGTAGACGAGGAATGCGAGGAGAGAGTGGGGGGGAGAGGGAAGGGAAGGAGAGGGAATAACAAAGAGGAGCGGGTGGAGGAGAGAAGGAGGGAAAAGGGAGGAGAGTTGCAGGTCATACCTCACATCTTTATGTCAGCTTTCTTTCAAATATAGGCAGGAATACAAACAATTTAATAAGCCCCAAATTGAATACAAATCATAACTTAAATTTTAAGAGCTTTATAATAAAGTGTTGTTATCATAACAGACCAATCCGCTAAGATACCAAATTAGCACTGTGTTGTGTTATTTTGTACTTAAATTTTACTTCCAGTTTAGTTTATTGGTTCCTATAATTAAATACATTTCAAAAGGTTTCATGAACACACAAAATTTGCAGAAATCTGCAGCAGCCTAACAAATTAGACAAGTAGTTTTAAGCAGTAGAATTATTTACAGCGCTTACTCTTCTCCTCCAGTTTAATCGACTCCTCTCAGCTGCTGCGTGTCAGTCAATCACGCCGGATGACAGATCCCTCGGGTGGGACAAGAGAAGAGCTGATGTTCACATCTCACACCTGAATATTCTCAACTAATAGATTTACCTGAGTGAATAATGTAAGGTCCTCTGATGTGCCCCCGCTCTGCCCCGGTGCATAATTTCAGCCCCCTCCTCAACCTCTTTCCCATCTACATCCATAAATATTACATGAATTTACTTTGGTAAAATTATATTTACAAGTTCAGACTGGATGGTCTTTTTTTTCCTGCAGTCTTGGTTCTCTCCCTTCTGCACACATGTAGTCTACACCCCCACCTCTTTTTTCTATAACCTATTCAGAAGCAGCTTTTATTTTCAAGGTGCATGTGCACGTTTCTGTGTGTGTTTAAGTGTGTGTGTGTGTGTGTGTGTGTGTAATAGGAGGGGGTATATTGCCCCTGCACTGCGTTGACCGGTGATTGCACCTTTTCTTTTTTTTTCTTCACACCCCATAACTGAGTGGAAATTAATAAGTCGTTTTAGGCGTGATCTGTGAACCCTGGGAAGTGGTATATCTATACCACCATCCACACACACACACACACACACACACACACGCAGAGATCCGGAGCCTCAGGCTGCAATGTCTGTCTTGTCACAGAGGTCAACCCCCTCCACCCCTTACCCCACCATGCAACAACCTCCTCTCTCAACACCGCCAGTCCTGACAAACTGCAAGCGTGATGGGGTTGGCGGACACATGCGTTTGGCAGAGATTTGTAACTGTGTCCCTGCTCCATTGAATTTGAATTATTTTGCAGGTTGTGCCGCACCCTGGAAACACGCACACACACCACGGCACCCTTACTTTACAGGGGATAAACGGAAGAAGCTATAGAAAAGGACAGTGAGAGGGATGGTGCCAAGTGTGCGGAAAGACGGCACACGGGATGTTTAAATTAGTTACAGAAATAGTAAGAGAAAGAAAGAAGGGGTTCAAAAAAACTGACCAAAGGAAAATAATAGAGATATAGGATAAGAAATTAAGAAAATATGACAGGAAGATAATGAAGGGTCGCTAGAAAAGGACAGAAAGAGGGAAATAAGGAGGAGGAGAGGGGGTACATGGGAAGATGAACAAGGGACTGTGAGAGGTAACAACCAAGGGCAAGAGGAGGAGGAGGAAGAGGAAAAGAGGGGGCACAGTGAAGGACAACAGGGGAGGGTGAAAAGAGAACCGGTAGGTTGGTGGGGTAGGGTGCGGGGTGTAAGGAGGGAACAGGTGGAAGGTTAATGGGCCTGGAGCAGATCCACCAGACGCTCTTGGGCTTGATATATGGGCCCTGGGCCTGGCGCGGGGCGTAGGCTTTCAAAGATATATTATTTCATTTGAGGAGCAGCAGCATTCTGGCCGACAACCCCTCCACCCACCGTCACCCCCCCGACCCCCCACCAACACCCCCCACAGTCCAGCATTTGTCCAGTGATAGATGACATACACACACGCGCGCGCGTGACCCACCCTAAAACACGCACAAATGCATGTACAGTATTGTCCCCCTGTGACAGACACACATACACCCCTTTGCTTCTGCACAGACTTTTTTTGTTGAAGTCGGCAGATGACCAGCCTCACTTATTTTAGCTATTTGTCCCTGTTTACTTGTCTATTATATGTTCTGTCTTTCTTTCTTTCCTTCCTTCTCTCTCTCACTGTCTCCCTTATGCTGTTATGTGTCTCCCTGGCTGCCGGCAGGTCTTACGGCCGCCTGTGTGTTTTTTTAAGTTGCTATTTTAGTTGTAACAATATCTCTTTGATCAGCAGCACTGGGTAGGAGCAGCAGCAGTTCGGGGGATACTTATAGGAGGGAGAGGTTGGTGTAGGTTCACAAAGGCCTCTTTTCATTCATAAATTATTGACCATCACACAGACATCACTCTGTCTTTTTCATAAATAGTGTAAAAAGGCCCTCCTGATTTTTTTTCTTTCTTTTTTTTTGCAATACAAAACGGGAAAAGTCGATTTTTTTGGATCTGTTTTAAAGACAGTATATGGGCAGTCAAAAAACCATAAATCATACATGACTGAGGCAGTTCTTTAGCTAGAAGGCTCCATTTTGGACGTCCTGAATACGAGCCTTACACTGAAGTGTCCCGCTGCAAGATACGGAAACCGTGAAATGCTGTTCTCACAGGTCCCACGTGCAAGTGAAACATGGAAATCCATGTAAAATATTGTATTTGCGTCAGAGGGACCGTTGCAGAACAGTACAAATAAATAATAAAAATCATGCTATTCTGTGACCAGTGTGACAAGATAGCACCTGCTTAGTCTGAAGCTTTTACAGTGTAATATTGTTTTTTTTCTTCTAAATAAATATTTATTTCCTAACATAGCAGTCTGCATTTTTTAACAGCCTATACGACTTAGGCTGCTTTGACTGCAAGCAACCGCCGATTTGACAGAAAGCAAAATTTCCAATGTCCTCTTCACTTCCCCTGATAGTTAGACTGAGCTTCAAAATACAGCCATTTCAAATACTGGACGGGTCCCATAGGTCCATCCCGGGGGGATGGCGGGAGGCCGGAAGGAAGAACAGGAAACTTGTTAAAAGAGAAGATTTAAGGTCACCTGTCCCAAAGGAGCGGCAGCTTTAAGGAGACGACGGGGGTTGGGTCGTTTTAAGCATGTGCAAAGTCTGCTCATCTACTTGTTGCTTTGATGAGGGATGAAAGGCTGTCATGAAGTACAAGTTTACAGAGCTCCGAGCAATGATAGACTCAACTGTCCTCAGCATTATCTCTTCCTTGCGCCACTTCTTTCTCTCACAAGGACCTTTCTTTTTTCCCACTGTTTCGACTCTTAACCGAAATTGGAACTCGGCATGCAAGAGCACTGACGAGACATTCGGTTGTTGACAGATGGACATCATTGGATATTCACCACCCCACTAAACCTGTAAAAGAGATTTGTTTTTTTGTTTTTGTAAACTTCTGTCTGTCTCGGCCTTTCGCCATTTCCCCCCCTCTCGTCTTGAACCCACTGCTGATTTAGCAGCAAAGAAAAGCAAAAAAATAGAATAAAATAAAAAAAATTGCCTCCACCTCCTCTCGTAGTTTTTCATTTTCAAGCAAGTTAACACGGGCTGATTCGCATTTGCGAGCACTTTGGGCATCCGGCAGGAGAAAGAGCAGGTTGTGTTTAAGTCTTGTTTGAGGATGATCAGGGTAAAAGCCTTTTTTATTGGCAGGTCATGCTGCTTGTTAAGACGGTGGCGCAGGTGACTGGGCTGTGCTGTTAGCCTCTGTGGCCCCCGAACTAACACAGTTGTTCTTTCGCAAGTTGGCAACAGTCAGTCAAATCAGCCGGGAGAGACGGACAGATAGAGATAGAAGGGAAAGGAAGTGGGAATAAAAGACAAAGAAATTGGGTAAACAAAGTGAATATTGGAACTTGATTTAGCTGGCTGGGCTGCTAACAAATCAACTCAAGGGAGTGTAAACATTTTACACACTCCAAAGTACAAAGCAACTTTCTCGCTCCTTCCACCCCCACCCCCCTCCACACACACACACACACATGCTGCTGTGCTTCTAATTATGAGCCATGTTAAATCTGCCTTTTATCCAGAAACCTTTCCATCCCACCCCAACTTCCCATTAGAAACACTGAAAGCCAAAAAGGATAAATGCAACCCATTGTGATTTGCAGACGCACAGGGTGGCACTATGTTGTCAGACGACTGGGAAATATACAGAGACAAGTCCTGGCATTTTGCTTCTAAATACTTCCCTGCTATAGGGTTTCCTGGAGGTCACAGGGGCTGAGGTGTGGCTGCTGCAACCTTAAGCTAACCCCCCAACCTCTAAACTAAATTCACCATTCAAAAGTATGCAAACATGTCAGCCAATTCATCTTCCTCTCTTGCGCTCGCCAGAACCACAGCATGTTATATATTATAAATAAAGTAAAATCCAGTATTCATTGCTGGAGTAGCTGAATAACATATATCAGATTTACATAATTATAACTCAACAGTTATCTACATGATTTAAATTCAGTGCATACAGTTTAAGCATGTTACATCACATATGTTCTATATGGTGGAAAACTCCACCTACTACAGTGATAGAAGGAGATATTTATAGGTTGGGTATCTAAGTGTGAGTATCTTCTTTAGACAATGACTTGATTGTCTTTCGCACATTTACCAGAAAACACACCTAGCTTTTAGGTCAGATAAAAAATAAATAACTAAGCAATATACACACAGAGTGCCCTTTGGTTCCTATGTGCCCATTTTACGTGGCCTTTATTATCTGTGTGTAATCCAGCCTGCCTACAAGTTGGGTCCGTGTCTGCTGCTTTCGTCACAAGGCTGTCAACAGTTGTGCCCCTATGTCTATTTTTGATGCTTATTTATGGCTCATCTATTCTAGACAGGGAGTGGGGAAGCTTCAGGGGGCCCGGGGGGTCCAGGAGACAATAGATAAGACAGTGGTGGACCACAGTCAACAGCTTGCTGGCTAGTTTTACACTTAAAGACTCGAGCGGTATTTATATTCAACGGTGATTGAATTTGCACACCGATGACTGATGCGTGCAGTTCGTCGGAGTAACACTAGACACTGTGGCTGTGTTATGACAACAGGCGAGAAATTTCAGCGAGGCTGCACGCCAGCCAGCGACCCAGCCGAGAAAACGGCCCGAGCCCTCCCGCCAAAGTAGGACAAAAGCACCTGTTCCCTATTCCTACTTTAGCCGCTCTTTTCTTTGCCGGTTTTTGCTCTTGCTTTTCTTATTTCTATTGCACTAGACCAGGACTTTTTTATGACTCTCACACCATTACCTCTTGCTCACCTCGCAATCTGTCAGTCTCTTTCTCTGTTCTCCCCAAAAGCCATAAGTGCGAACCTGGCACGAGCCACGGATAAACGATTCCATACATGTGAAATAAAGGCATGGCACTAATAATAGCCATTACAGGCCCTGCGTTCTTTTCGGATTGCGCCCTCTCAGAGGGGGATTAAAAAAAGGCTTTTCGGGCAAAGCTGAAACAATGACGAGCAATAAACCAAATATGCCGAAAGGGGACTTGTTGGGAGAGGTGTCGACAACGTCATTAAACCTCTAGAAATTAACCAGTGAAGCTGAAAAAAATGCAAGGTTTTCAGGTGGCAAGCCATAGTCTCACCTTCCCTCAGGGCAATGCTTTACACGCCACATGTTGCACTGCACTTCCCATCATGAGCAGCCGCACCACCAGGCCCACAGCAGCCGTGCTATACAGAGATATCTTTTTCCGAATCCAGATGCATTCGTGGCAGTTTCTGTCAGAGAAGGCCTGGAGATGCACTTCAGGGAAAAGCAGGGCCCCATCTGTTCCGCGGCACTGCGGTTCTGATGCCTCGTCTTCCTCTGTGTTCGGC
The DNA here is from genome assembly GCF_013358895.1 of Oreochromis aureus. Classification (NCBI taxonomy): domain Eukaryota; kingdom Metazoa; phylum Chordata; class Actinopteri; order Cichliformes; family Cichlidae; genus Oreochromis; species Oreochromis aureus. The sequence continues at coordinate 35,601,012 of NC_052956.1, read as the reverse complement.
GGTTTACATATCACAAGAGCTCTGGAAAGGCTCAATTAAGCAATTCAGATATTTAATTTGTGCATCAAGGGCTCTGATCCCAGTGATCTCTGGAGCTGCGCCACATTTAAATGTGGATTCACAGCTGTTTTCTTAAAAATCCACCACCTAAACCCCATTACAACCCCCCAAGGAAAAAACAAAACAAGGGGGAAAAAAACCCCATCCTCCCCCAGCGCGTCACACACTAATGGGAATATGTGTCTCCCACCCTCTCAGACAGAAAGCATCACAGCGTCAGTCTGTGCATTTTAAAACAGCTCTGGTCTTCTATGCTGGGTTAAGGTATATTGCATATGCGTGTGTCTGTGGGTATATGTCTGTCTGCGTGTGGGAGAGGAAGAACAAGCGAGTTAAAGAAGAATGTCTCTGCTGTTCTGAATAATACAAAAGGGTGAAGGCTTCAGCCTCCTGTCTTCTTTGGCTCCTCTTTTGCGTGTCTTTCTTTCCTCTTAACATCCAGACATCCAGACAAGGATTATTGGCAAATTTTCCAGCATCTGTCAATGGAAGTCGCACACACGCACACACAAACAGTTACACCAGAGCAGACTTACACATACGCAGGGAGGTTTTTACTTTGTATGTAAAGGGTCACCACTTTTCAACAGAGCAACTTCAGCATGCATTTGCATTGATTCGACAAGTCTCTGGTACTCTCTAAACGGGATGTCATTCTTCCAAAAGATATTCCTGTATTTTGCTCTTTGATTTTGATGCTGGTGGAGCGGGCAGTCTAACAAACCTGCTCTCAAATCTACCAGAGCAGATGAGATCAGGTGACTAGAAAATTCATAGCTTATGATTTACATAATATTCATACTCATCAAACTATTAAGTGACCCCTAAGGCCCTATAGATGAGGGCTTTGTCATTCTGTTATTGATTTGCAATGACATTTGGCTCTGAGGGGGCTAAATCGAGCCAAATCCACGCCATCCCCCACCCTCCCCTGCAGCATAACGAGGCCAAAGGATGTCTTCACTTATGGGTAAAAGGTAAAGGTTTTTTCCTTTACTTTGTGACTTGTTTGTTGATTCCTGTGCCTAAACCCTCTTTCTCATTTACATCTGACTGTCATAACCTTTCACTAAACCAAAGCCACAATTTTAGCCAGCGCACAATCACAACAAAGTCAAATCCATTCTTGCATATATTCACAGTCTTTTACTCCCCAGCGTACCATGCATCCCCTCCACATGCCTTTCACACCCAGCACACAAACACCAAGTCATAAATTGCAGCATTAGCTCAAATAATGATTGCACAGCGTGAAAATCCAATGGCTGGGGCTTAATGCCTTGGAATCGCCTTGTAGATTAAGCTCTGGGTGTGTATTTGTGTGTGCTCGGGGAATCTACGAGGGGGGTGGGGGGTTGCTGATGGATCAATAGGATTTCTGTGGTCAGTGCCTCCCAGCCAGGAACCTTATAGAGAGTCTACTAGCGTTACTCGTTTGACTTTGTTATGGCACGCATTTTCTCACTGCATTTGATGGAGGAGGTGGGGTGGGAGAGTGGAGAAACAGGAAGGCAGAAACATTCATGTAGGTATGGATATTATTGGCACCCATTTGCAACTATGTAGGTCTTAACTTGATTGCATCCAAGTGTGTGTGCGTGTGTGTGTGTGTGTGTGTGTGTGTGTGTGTGTGTGTGTGTGTGTGTGTGTGTGTGTGTGTGTGTGTGTGTGTGTGTGTGTGTGCATTTGAGTGTAAAAGGAAGGGTTACTTTTGGGAGATGCCATTCCCTGGGCTGCATGTGTATTAGCGGTCTAATGTTCATGTGAATAATTGATTAGGGCTTCTCTGTGTTTTTGATAATTAGTTGATAGCTTCTTAGCTCTAAGCCCTGAGATTTCTTGCATACGTGTGTCTGTGCAAGTCTGTGTGTATGTGTTTGTGTGTGCACGCAGGCTGGGGTGGGGGTAAGTTATCTATTTCTAAGGTACCTTGGAAACAATAGTGCCTCGAAGTCATGCGCCCATGGATTAACTTTCCTCAGAAATTAAGCAACAGTACATACATTTCTTTCTCATTAACTGCCAACGTGTCTCACACTCTCTCGGAATAACATTTACTGCAGCTCCCTGTTTTTGAACCACGTGCAAGATTAAAATAAAGCCTTTTTCAGTCATTACCTATATACTTATAAAATAAAAATGTCTGACATTACCTACAAGACTTTTTTTATGCATGTCTAGTAAACAGTCTAGTTGTTTCAGACAACAATAAACATTGCATGCATGAAAAGATATCCATTGAAATTCAGGTCTGGCCTCTCACTGGTCCGTTCCTCTTGCCTTATTGATTTTTCCATCTTTCATATGCTTATGCATCAAGTAAAAACAGAATAGGAAAGTTTGGGCGTGCTTGGTTCATCCTCAAATCCCTGCACTGATATCAGACAGAGAGGAGTGTTTGTTGCCATCATCAGCGACCTTGAGAAAACAAGACAATCTTCCCATTGCAACACCCAGGCCCGCAGAGATGCTTTGTTTTTTCTTTCTCTCGCATGTAGTGCCACACTTCTCCTAGCCTGTGTGCGCAGTTGTGTGCATAGGGCTGGCTAAAGCTAACAACTTGACCTTATGCGCTATGATCCATTATTTCTTCCCCTTTGCAACAGCTGTTGTATCAAGTTTATGCTGTTAAAAGCATCTTTTTATGTTAATAATTCATTATTTACATATTTATTAAGCTCACTAATTATGCTCGTCACAGCAGTTTGCTATATTAGTGGCATCAGTGTGTGTTGAGGTAAAGCCCAGGCAAGAGTGCACGTCAGGTCTGTGTCTTGTTTCCTCTCAGCTCAACAAGGCTCAGGACACATGTACTCGGAGCGGAATGGAAGAAGACAGGGTGAGCAAGGGCAGGGCGGGAAAGAGTCCGTACCCAATCACTGTCTCAGTTTTTGTTTTGCTGGGGTTTTTTAATGCGGGACCTGGACAAGAAAACAAATGCCAGAATGTGTAGAGATGAGACGATGCGAAGCTGGGAAGAGAGAAAGAGCATTGCCAATCGAATGTGTGGTATTGTAGAGGTCAGAGGTCGGCCTCTGGAGTCAGTTAATGCGGTCACCGTGGGAACCAATCAATCACAGTGCCTCAGCAATATCGATCAGACATCAGGGCACACGCACGCCGGAACACAAAGAATCCTTTCTGACACACACGCACAGAGGACAGTGCACATCCACTCACACAAATCCGCTTTTGCTCTCAGTCCAACACACAGTAAGTGCATATGCAGAGACACACAAATGCACATTCAAAGCATCTAGGTAGGTAGATAGACCAAGCAGTACGAGAAAAGTACTTACTTTGAAAAGAAACTGCTTGTTTTTTCTGCACTGCTGAGTACTGAATAGTATCTTGGAGGAAAGAAGATTTGCACTTTCTACTGCTTGACACTCCTCTTGAAAAACCTTTACATCTACATGCAGTGAGTGAATTTATATTATGGTGAGACTAGAAATACTGTGCCTGACTGATTGCAAAACAAATGAATAGAGCATGTACGATTTTAAAGCACGCATCGCAAGCTGATATAATAAAGAACCTCTTTTCCACCAGAAGCGCTTTCATTTTGGAGTGAAAGAAAGATGCAAGGCCTGCTGCATCTTGTGTGATATTTCTGAGCTCACAGATGGCCTGTGGCATCTCAATGGCTCTTAAGAGACATAATAACAGTCTAGGATTTCTGTATGCTCAGTTGGAGATAAACCCATCGGCATTCTCCATTACCTGATCTGCTGGATTAAAGATAGACACATACAACAAACAGGTGCTATAGACATGCTGATGGGCATTCGTGCGATGTATATATATACAGTATATAGTGTCACGTACTGTCGCAGGCCAGCTCAAAGCTGGACGAAGGAGCAGAGAATGTGTTTACTTCGCATTACAAAATAGTAAAATATAGATAAAGATGAAACTCTGCCTTGGATACCTTATATAGCACAGCCAGGCCAAGTGAACCTTTGTGCTGTTAACCTAAGGTTCAATAGACACAGCTGCAATGAAGTTGAGAGTGTAACAACAAGCATTTTGTATATAGTTGAGGTAATCTCTTGTTTTAATCCAGCAAAGGCTAAATGTTTTCATTTACTAAGTGTCTGTGGCTGTAAAGGGACTTAAAGCATCAGTTCAAAAGGCAACAAATACGTATGCGAGTAAGAAATTATTGACTCTGGTTGCTTTATTCCTCAAGCTTGTCTGCAGTTTGACAAATTTAGTTTCACTGGGTGCATTACCACCAGTATTATCATTCCTCTGCTCTCTGTGTAGCCCCCTCCCGCTTGACTAGCAGCAGCACCTGCCACCTGCTCATTTTCCCAACATTCTTATCACTGTGCCAGCCGAAGGATCGAGGCCGAACGTGGACTGGAGGACCACGATAAGCAAAAGCTGACGTTGTTAAAGTGAGACGAGCGAATGCCGGTCCTCTATTCTCACTCTGCAGCACGAACAGAAAAGGGGGACGTCATCTGGATCGTGAACACTGTCCGTCCATCTCGGCCCTCCCACCAGTTCACATACCATAGTTGGAACATCCAGGGGATTTTGTCACTCAGTCTATTGTTTTTCCTGATGGATATAACTCTATTTGTGGCTTGGGCAAGTTAAGGATGTCAAAAATGATTTGCAGCAGGATTCAGTAGGCATGTGCTATCTCGTTTGACCTAAAACAAGACGCTGCCTTGATGGTATCAAATGGTGACCTGATTTTTTTTTTTTTTGTGTGTGTGCCTTTATTGTAGCTTGGTCTTTGTTAAGATGTTATAATGGCAATAAAGAAATAAACAGGTTGATAGTGAGGTTTTATCTCAGGTCATCGGGGTTGTGTGTGCTCTAAAAGTAAAATAAATATAAACCATTTTATGATTCCTGATACATTGCTGGCTAATTTGTCCAAATCACAAAAAGAAAAACACCAAAAACACGTCGCTGCCGATGTTACTCACTCCTCAATTAAATCAACGAGCTAAACTGGAAGCGAGCTTCGGTACACCGTCAAGCTCGGCGTAATTAAGTGTTTGCCACACTCTGAGAACAACGGGCACGGTTCTAGGTAAATTAATGCCCATTCCCAGGTGAATACACGGCCTGTTTGGCTCAAGGCGAACAGATGCCAAGACAAGACTGCACCAAAGAATGGCTGCTAGAGACGCGCAGGCATTGATGTCAGCTTCAAATCTCACCTGTAGTACTCCGAGACAGCATTGATTCTTGTCCAACAGAGATAGAGGAAAGATAGAAGCACAGCTATTGTTTATGTACGAGTCGTTTGAGGCAAATAAACTCACGGTCTGCGAATGTGTGTGTTCTCCCCCCTGTGTTAAAAAAAACACACAATTCTCTCCATTCATTAAGGCTCCACAGAAGGAGATTCTATTAATCTGTTCATTAAGCCACATCAAAAATGGAACTACTTATTAAAATCAGATCCAGCTGTGTACTCTCGTTAAAGCCCACCGTACCGTACGAAGCTTAACAATGCTCGTGGCACTAGACCAAAACCCGGCCTCAAGAAAGGGGGAGAAAGATTCTCGTACATTGGCCTGTTTTGACTCGACGCAGCATGATAATTGCTCTACTCTTAGCAGGGGGCTATGAATAAACATTACTTTTGTCAGCGAGCATCTGAATGCTCCATTTCCAATTAATTTACATTTGCCCAGAAATGGAGGGAATATCTGCTCTTAATCACTATGTTTTATTTTCTCAATTTCCCCCAAGTCTTTTCTCATTCTCCCATTCCCTGTCTGGCAGTTCCATTCCCCCCTTCTCAACTGGGCTCTCCTTCTTTTTCTACCTCTCTCTCCCTCTCTCTGGAAAATCCCATTAATCTCAGCCAGTGGTTTTGAACAAAAGCTATGGGCTAAGCGATTGATCCAGGGCATTGATCCCACTCGCCTGAACGATCATAAAGGTGTTAAATTGGTTTCTTGGAGGATATGTATTTTTCATCACTGGCTGCTGCAAGTACAAGTTCCTGCTCGGAATTTCTCTCATTTCTTAACCAAAAATTGGTGATGATATTGAAATATTAACTAGATCACACCTTGAAAAGCACCTGTAAATGTGTATTTTGAGGCCAGTTTGAAGCGATTTCTGGGGAGCTTGTTTTCTGCATGAGCGCCAAGCTCAGAAGCTAAATTCCTGTAATGAGTTTTGCTTCATCCAAGGACAGGTAGCAACTTGGGATTGTTCAAATGCGTAAAGTTGAAGGAGGAGAAGAAGTGTTTTTTCATTCATGTTGCCCTAAATTATTTCTTGAATTCATAGAGTATGGCTAAGTTCGTATGGCTCGCATCCATTTATGTTTTTTTTGGCCACAAAATGATAGCAACGTTAAATCACCATCTGACCAATTTCATAGGGTGGTTTTGGCATTTGGTAAGAATTTCAAGAACAAGACCTTCCTGTTGTTCGTCTGTGGTGGTTTTGGTCAGGCTTACAAGTGAGCATGTGAAGTATTTTCATGTGCTATGAAAAGTATTCACTGCTGTGTCCATTCACCAGTGTGTAATTATCAGATTTTATTACCTTGAGTCTGATGCTAGTGGAAATTAAAATCTCAAAGGGAATTCCATTATTACCTGAAAAATACTTCTCTCCTTCACCTTCACAGTGCCTCACCAACAGTATTACATTTTTTCAACTTTTCTGTTTAGAAAAATTCATTTTGCAGAATGTGTGCCAACTTTGAACTTATTCTGTAGCACCGTTGCTGCGCACACTTACCAAAATGTGTTCACGTCAATTTGAGTTATTAATCAAACAACATTTTCATCTGTTAGCACTGAATGACCTGGCTGTACTTGATACTCGTGCTAGCTGCCTTTATGTATTTAAGGAAATCATTGTAGTGGGAAAAAAGAGTGCCAGTTATCTTTACGTCATTATCTATATTTACAGTTTTCGAGGAAGCAACCAATTTCAGTAAAGAACATCAGCCTAGCAGCAAGTGTTTTTATGTCTTGGCGAAATGAGGAAGGGATAAAGAAAAAGCATCAAGGAAAAACAACAGCTTTTTTTTCCTACTATGCGTCACCATTGCTGGAAACGGTTGGCAATTATAGAAGCCTTATCTAAATATTCCATGACTATGTGGTGAGACAGGAATTAAACCACTATATAAACCTGCTTTATTGCTCTTTTGGAGCACAACAAACTGCTTATTTGAACTTTGCAGCGCCATACGAAGGTGTGAATACATTAAACTAGGCAATGTTTATAATCAGCCGTTGGCAGTCGTCCAGTTTTTTTTTTTTCTGACTGCGTTTTCTTTGCACAGAGATAATATTCGTCCCTTTTGCCCTCGTGTAAAAACACAAGACAAATTGGTCGTCGATGCCGTGTCAGAAAGTTCATTTTATCTGAGCGAACAGGCAGCAGTGTTGGTAAGATCAGGCACCGTGACTGTTGCTCATTTGACAGAGCAAAGGAAGAGCTTGTCAGGGAAACAACTCGTGTCACTGGAACTTAAAAGGTCAGTGAACTGAACCCCTGCCCCTGGTCCGCCCACACGCCTGTCTGTCTGTCTGTCTGTCACCAGTCCCCCTCTTCCAAGCGGGTGTCCCCTGCCCCAGTCTAGCCTCCCATTGCCCCCCTTTGATGACCCAGGACTCTTGTCAGAGAAGAGCTTCCAGGCGGGCAGAGTGAGGACAGGCCTTTGATGAGTATCCCGATACTTGCCAGCACCAGTGACATACAGTGGAGTCCTTTGAAGAGCCTGGGCCTTACATGTACTCAATCGCACACACACACACAAACACACACACTTCCAACATCCTGAGGTTGGGGAGATAAAGAGAATTGGATTAGGGCACAATATAGAAAACACCCTCTTTTGAGCGCCTTCCTTGCTTTCTGATGGTTTTAATGAAGGCATTTCCCTTGCATTTGAGTGACTACCAGAGTGGAACCACAAAAATAGATTTATATAGAAAGGAGGCGGGAGAGAGACAGAGCCCGTGATGCTGTCAAAAACGCTAGAAAAAGTCACAGCAGCACTGCCGAGCTGATGAAAGAGAAGTGGGAGACATGAAACGTTTCAAGGCAAATTTCTCACCGTGCCATATCTCTCGTATACGCGTCATTTTATTCCATCACAAGTGTGCTAGAAGCATAACGATCCTCTCCATGTGGACTTTTTCTGAATTCAAATATGTTTTTTTTAAACTAATGACATTTACCTTGTAGTAAGAGAAAATGATGTAATGCCTGTGTTAGGAGATGCCAGATACTCATACCTCACTTTTTGGTTAACAACAAAAAGATGTGATCAAACAAATCCCACAGAAAAAAGGAAATCCTTCCTACTTTGGCGTAATGTCAGCGCTAAATGCTTGTTTTTAAGGTCAAAACAAAACCAAATCACTTTTGAAAAGAAAAACTATGTTAGGGGAGCGACAATTCAAATACAAATACAAAGAGCTGCTCTCTATCAAGGTAAAAAATAAAAAGTAAATCCAATCAGGAGGAATACAGCAACTAAATGACAACTGCCGTGCAAGAAAAGCATAGTCAGGCAGCCCACGTGTCGTCTAACCAAGTGTGTTGTCTATTGTTGTGTCTTTGTGGAAGGTAAACAAACACTGTTTACCACAGCCCTGGATCACCAGTCAAAACAGGCCTAATCAACAAGAAATAGACTTCAGATTAGGCCATATCCACTGTCGTGTCATACAAGGTAATAAAGTGAAGTGAAAGTTGTTGACATGAAATGAGTAACTAAGGTCACTTGATATCAAACAATCTGAACCCTTTATGATTTCCACGGAGCACCAAAAAGAAAAAGACATTCCTTTCAAACCTTTCCGCGATACACCATCGATCCACATTCTTCACACTGCAAGCTTTGGATGCCCATCACAGACAGTTCTCACATACTCAAAGCAGCAGACCCCCGTGTGCTCAGAAAGACACATTATTCCCAGCGAAGCCACAAAGTGCACACTGTTTACTGATAGAAAAGGTGGGGGAAGAAAGAAAGAACTACTTATACATTTTCCTCATTCCATCCCTCTCAATGTGTTCGCAATTTTTTTTTTTTTTTTTTTGAGTCTAGCTATGTAGAGTAATGATTAACACGGTCGGGCATGGGAAGAGACTAGCAGTCACAATGGAGGGGGTTGTTTTGGTTCCCAAAACCACTATTTCACCTGTGTCAGCTTCCAAAGTTTACCTGTCAGGTCCCTGGGAGCAGATGGCTGATATTAGAGGGGGAAAAAAACAAATGGGGGGGGGGGGGCTACTTAATCATTATCATCTGTGGAATCACTCAGAAACTCCTGGCAATGGGCAAACAGATAAACCTGGCAACATTGTTAAATCAGGCACGCAGCAAAGTGCTTAACTGTGTGGGGAAAGGTTCACATGAGAAAGCTTTAGAGTGCATACAGGGGACTTTTGAGCTTTGTGTAAGGTTGGAAAAAAAAATGCCCGTGGTACGCTACTGATCAATAGTGATTGACCTGTGAGAAAGCTTACCCGGCAAACAGCTGCCTGTGATATTTACAAGCCGCTAAGGCTGACAAAGTGCTTCAGCTTTTTTCAGCGCTTTTTTTTTCTGTGGGTGGCTCTATACTATTTGGCTGGAGCCTTTATTTCTCAAGGTCTTTATACAATATTATCACTGCTCTAAGTTTCAGATTATTTGACTTACGGGGTTTTCTAACAGGCATTTTTAGCATTTGGGAAAAAAACCCAACATGCAGTAAAAATGTTTAGAGCAGCTGACCTCATAGACTGATCATGGAGCCTGTAAAATGATTACAGTATTTATGACACAATCGTAACCACAAATTTTAACAGTGTGACTTTGCTTATTCACAAGTTCCTGTTTAAAACATGATTTGTTTTCAGTGACTTACAGATATAAGACTTTAATTTTTGGAACATTAAACACATTTTGTACAGTTCGCACATTGCATGTTTTCTACGCCCCGCCTGAACACGCAACTCTGTGTGTTGATGACTGCAAACCTGTCTAAATAACTTACAAAAAGGCCCTGACATCTAATAAAGGAGTGCAATGAAAGACATGCAATCTGCACTGATGACAGTTACAGTTAAGTATTGTAGATCTGGCATTCAGTCTCAACAGAGACTGTTGTTACAGCTTTATAAGAGCGGAAAAATAAACACCTGGCCTGATGTGGATTTTTGTATATGCATCTCTAATCAGGTGGATGACCAGATGAAGCTGCTGCAGAACTGCTGGAGTGAACTCCTCATTCTCGACCACGTTTTCCGCCAGGTGGTGCATGCCAAGGAGGGCTCCATCCTATTGGTCACTGGCCAACAGGTAAGAACTACTTCCAGTATTTTCCACTCCTTTTTTGTTTTTGTCCAATCTTGTATCACTCGAACTCTGAAAAAAACTGTCCCTTAAAGTTTTCTTCCTGTTAAAGGGGGGTTTTTCCTTCCCACTGTTGCCAAGTGGTTGCTCATAAACATGTCGCCTGATTGTTGGGGTTTCTTTCTAAGATTATAGGCTCATACAGTTTTTCTCAGAGCATGAAGACTCAAACAGTGAATAAATAAAGCACTCAGACACTCATGCTGTAGCATAGTGAGTGGGTGGACAGATAAAGAATGCAGCTAAATGTGTTATTTTCTTTTACTGGGGGTCTTTGAGGAAGTTGGTGGGAGATGGTGCCTGAAGCCCTAACGAGAAATCTCAATGCATCAGAATGCCGTGTGCTGATTTGTGTTTCAGCTTCACACACACACACACACACACACAAGCACTCACAAAGCAAGCTGTCTTTAAATACACAAACCCAAAGCAAACATAGAAGACTCCCTTGGTCTTCGGTGATTCTCAAAATCGCACACAGACAAAGGCACATTTTAAAAGAGAAAGAGAGAGTGTGTGCGGTCACAAAGGTGCGAAACTGCTCATCATGAATATGCCTCTGACCAATCAGATGGCTGTCAGTGAGTTGAGAAGTCATGCATTATTGATTGTCTTGCACTGCAAAAACATTGCTTTTCGACAAATGTTTTACAACAATAGATTCTGGCGAGCGCGTGTGCACTGTGTACAGGGGGAGTCCTTTTAATTCCGTGATTCTGAATGAAGACAAGGTCACAGTCGATTCTGAGCATGGGCGAAGAAGCAGCCAGTACTGCCTCTAGTGGGAACTACAAACTATAACAAATAGTGCTATGATAGTGGTAAAAGGTAAAGGAGAGTTTGAGCAAAAAAATAAATAAAAAGGCGGAAGAAGTGGTGCGAGATTGTTGAACAGATGGACGGAGGGAGTAAACTGATGGAAGGAGATTGAGTTAAAGTTGGAGAATAGGAGGGAGAAGAAAAGAAAGGAGGCAGAAGAAGGTAGAAGAAGGCTGAAAGGTGCCAAAAGTAGAAGAGATGAGGAGGGATCGGGGAGAAGATGATGAGGCGAAGCAGATAAGGCTGTTTTAAGAGGCCCGAGCAGCGAGGTGCAGGAATAGAAGGAGGAGGAGGGGCTGATAGTCAGGGGAGGTGCTGGATGGCGGTTTCGTTTTGCATACTTTGGTTAATGAACAGCTGGTGTTGAGGGTGTGTGTGTGTGTTTGGAAATGTATGCATGTGTGTGTGTGTGTGTGTGTGTGTGTGTGTGTGTGTGTGTGTGTGTGTGTGTGTGTGTGTGTAGGGGGAGGTTCTGAAACAGTTCATTATCTCCTATTATTCTCCACCTGGCCAGGGGTGACAGCACAGTGATAATACAAGGGATATTTAAACTGCAGTAGCAACATCACCCAAAGCAAATGCTACACAAACACAGTCAGGACTTGATGGGAGAGCGCTGCACCGAGTCTGGCAAAAGCCTTCTCTGACCTTAGTGCCCAGTAAGAAGCAAATTTGTGATATTCTTAAGATTTGTGTTGTACATGGAATACATGTAGTCCTCTGGTCTATAAACTATATATCAGTATTTTTAAAAAGGATCATGTATTTGTAGTTCTAAGCTTTACACAGAGTGGCTATATCAGATTAGAAGCATAGTCCCAACAGCAAAACAGAGGGCCGTTTGTCCAAGAATGCAGAGTGTGCAAAATCTTAATTTTGAACAGATACTACAGTTTTACAAGGTGGATTTTTTTTTCCCTTTGGCAGCCCAAACGAAATTACACAGCTGGTATTTTATACTATTGAATTGCCAGAATGCACGCTGCATGCACATATGTAGTGCATTATGAGGAATTAACCAAATGATGCCATAACACAAAGCAGCCATTGAGGACAGGCCTTAGTTCATGCCGTAATTAATCCATTGTTGCACTGAAACTGATTGCACTTTGTCCTCAAGTGCATTGAGGCAAATCACCACATTTATTCTGAAATAAATTTACAAAGTTTAACCGGAGATATTGTACTGCTTTTATTAAAAAAATGTGACTGAAGGACCAGAGCTTTGCTCATATGGAGAATTTAAACAGATGTTTCTTCCCTTTTGCTTTGAAGCAAGCTGCTTCTTTGCTCTTGCCAGTCATATGCTCCATTCATACTGACATTTGAAGAGAAATCCATTGAACTAGCAGATTAACTGCTACAGCCTGTCATTTGCCTTCTGTCTTGCCCGGTCTCATGTCCCTATGTTTGTTGTCCCTTGCTTGTTAATTTTTTTCTTTTTTTTCTGCCTTTCTTTCTCTTTACTACTGCATGTCACCAACAGCAGTGAGAAATGGCCATGAGTGCTTGTTCTTTATCCTGTCATAGGATCAAACACACAGTGGAACTTGTGCAAATGTGAGCAAACATGAAATGACAAAGGCTGGACTGATCTGTTGAATGATTTAGCAAGGCCTCACAGTGTGGCAGTCAGCCGGCTCTATAAGAGTGCTCCTGGTGTGTGTTAAATTCAAATGACAATATATATATATACGCACACTTTTCTGTGGTTTCAAACGAGGTCTTTTTTCCATCTGCATCCTCCATCTATAGCAGCACCAACTTATTTTCACCCTTCATATTCATCCTAATGTTCAGCAAAGACTATATTTATGATAAGTTAAGATTTGAAGGTTTAATCATATATTCGCCCTCTATGTCTCTCCGGGGGTGATAATAAAGTGGTATTGATTGATTGATTGATACGCAGGTCACCAGAGTTAGTGCTAAGTCTGCTATAGTGACACTATAGCGTTTTATTTGGTCTCTCTTTTTACTTAAGGCTGGGAGGCAATAACCCAAGGCATCACCATCAACAGTCCAATCCTTCAATGAACTTATTTCATGCACAGTTGATTTTATGTAAATTGATTGACACCTTGGAAGGGGGGCAGTGTTTGCTTTTCACAGAGCCATAGCTCTTTCTGTCTCGAAGGTGTTAAGATGGGAAGACAGGGACAGAGGCGTCGGGACAAAGTGGGAGAGTGCAGTGTAGTAAAAGCACACGTAAGGTAAACTAAGAGGGGAAGGCAGATAAAGAAATAAAAAAATTGGTGCATTATCAACATGTATGTCCCTTTGACCCTTTTCTTATTTGCAAAGGGAAAAAAAAAAAGATGAAAAAAAAGTATTCTAGTCATCTTATTTACACTGTAAGTAAAATCCAAACTCACAGCTGCTTATAATTACAAATGGCAGCTCGCAGGGAACCTCTTCCTGACTCACACCAACATCCACCTTCCCCTGGAAACCCTCACACAGTCAATTATGGTAATGAATTGTCAATAAGTATAAAAATTTAATATGGTCCTGCTTATGGTGAGCGGCGACTAAGGACTTGCCTCCCATTCAAATGAGCTGCAGCTGCAGGTTTGAAGCACACCTGCAAAAGGAGTGTGTAAGTGGGTGTTAATGTTTATAGGTTAGACCTAAGGAAGCGCGTTAGCCATTTTTGTATCCATGTGAAAGAACTGAAAGAGAAGTGACAGACTAGAAATGGGTGATTTAGTCTGTCGCAGACATGCTGTTTCCAAACCAAACCACTGTCCAATTATTGCTACTATGGGGCTGTAAAACTCCCAAATCAGTGATCGACTAAGTGACATTGTGTTCTATTTAGTATCTAGAACTATGTTTTCAAAACTTCTGCTCAAACTCCAGTTAGTGTCACCTAAATGCACACATTTTTACCTTCTTCTTTCCCTATTTTTTTTAAGGTGGACTACGCAGTGATTGCCTCACAGGCAGGAGCAACTCTCAACAATCTGTTGAGCCACGCCCAGGAGCTGGTGGCCAAACTACGCTCTCTGCAGCTGGATCAACGAGAGTTTGTCTGCCTGAAGTTCCTGGTGCTTTTCAGCCTGGGTAAGTCAGATATATTTTATATCAGCTAGGAGGAACATGGGAATTGAGAGGAAGGGGTGGTTCTGAAAGGTACAAAGGGGAAAATGGATGTGAGGTAGGTGTGGTTGGTCTTCTTTAGGTGGATGTGGCAGCTCTTGTATATACGTCTGGGTCTAAAATTTAAATGTATTTTTGGTGAGTACAACTCTCAATAAATCTAAGTTCAGTACAGTGCAACCATAGAGATGATATAGGACTATGGATGGAAGTTTAGATCCACTATAGGCAGGTTTACTTTTTCTATTAGCCAGCTCTTGCACATAAATCTATCGGTGGCATTCCCAGCAGCAAATCTCTCACCTGATCTTCCACCGCATCTTCAAGTTTCTAAAGTACAAAGTTTCTTGAGAAAGAGAGTATGTCAATATGAAGTGTAAATACAAAATAAATATTGACATTTTTCTTTTCTGAAATTTAGCTGTTGGTGTTTGGCATCGCAGACTTGCTGCAACAAATGCAAATTAAATATCAGATCCTGGATCAACAATATTAGAAGTCATGAATCACAGTGTGTGCAGGATTATGCCAAGTGCAGTGTAACTCATAACCAGTATTTGAGAAGCGAGCTGTGCATGAGAAATGAGATGTGAGTTTGGAACGGGTGAGAGGGCAAGGGGTCAGCGGGGGGGGGGTATTCCGCTTTTCCTCTCAGAATTTGCTGTAGAGCTTTGGAAAGGAAAGAAGGGATTTGGAAGGGATCTCAGCTAAAGAAGGGTGAAGGAAGGGAAGGAGGAAATAGGAGGAAGATGAAGAGCGAGTGGGAATTGAACTGGTCATGCTGTTTGAAGGCTGGCACCAGCCTGAAGTGTTTTGGAGAGACAGTGCATGGGATTTGGGAAGGAAGGTAAGTGGAGGGATATAAAGCTTGATGAGTTAAGGGACAAAAAGAAGGGTAACTTTGATGGCATGTGGTGTGTGTGCATGCATTCTCCTTGGTGTGTGTGTCTGTATCCCAAAGCTGCTCTCCAATCTCTAAGCCGAGGTCAGACATTGCCAGGAGACTGTCATCTCTGACTCTTTCCTAACGAGTCTGCAACAAATTGCCTCTGAGGAATACGCACACACACACACACACACACTGAGCCAAACCTGTTTAACATCCCACATTACTGAAGCCAGTAGTGTCAACATAGGGCCCTCTATGGCACGGAGAGCAACACTGGCATACATGTGATGAATATTTTCCTCATGCTTAGCTTCCAGTCCCTTCTGACAACATGTAATTCACAAGAGTCACACTTTCACTTCTTTAACACCTCTGAACAAATAAAACAGCACTAATGAACTGTACATACACACACATATATGCGATCAGGAGGAATTAATGCTTGCGCGCATTTGTAAAGAAAGAGACAGGGAATGTGTGTGTGTGTGTGTACACATCTGTGTGCATGCATGTATTTGTTTCAGTTTTTTACTGGGTGGGGATGTTGCTGGGGCTCAGGGTCTAAATAATTTGGCAGAAACATCATCCATAATGAAAGGCCCAGCTGAGGGATGTGTATCGCCCCCGGCAGTGCCTGTTCTCCGGCGTTGCCCAGGCCTCCCGCAAAAGAAGCCCGGCACAGACGCCGTAGAGCTGGCTGAGGGGATCGGCGTTAGCCAAGGTGGTGTTGGTGGGGATGAGGGGAGGAGAGAGGCTCGAGCTATGTAGAGCCGGGAGATTACATTATGTGATTAATATCACATACAGCTGAAACTGAGTATGTAATTGGCTGTGAGAAGGCTGAGCTACAGATATGTTTACTTTGGGGAATTAATGTGCATAATGTGCGTAGCATCGGTAGTGGTAGAGCCGCTGTATGTATATTTATTTATCAAAACACATTATCAGAAGGGTCAAATTAATTTGCGACACAGCTGTCTGTGCCCTACCGGCAGAGCCAGTTAATAAGGGTCGTAGGGAAATGAGGCATAAAAGTAGATGTACACTGACTGCTGAACTAAAAGATTAGACTCTTCCTCTTTATTAGCCTAATTTAATCTCAAATACTGGTCACTTTACTCTCTAATTTAAAAGGGATGTGTTCATTACGACAGATTTGAGACTAGGAACTGTTTGCACTACTTTAACACCGTGGCTCTACTTACTTAGCACACACTACATTTGCATCTATTTAAATAAGCATGTTAAATCACGAAAACAAGGGTACGGGATTAAACCCTGAGAAATACCCAATGATTCTGTGCCATGACAGCTTTTTACAAAACTAATAAAGTGGCCTCTATAGATTTGTTTGTGCTGCTTTGCTTCTCCTATCACAGATACTGCTATCATGATTGCTACTGCTGCTATTACAGCTGCTATCAATGCATCGCTGCTATGATTATCATTTGAGCCCCACACCTTACAGTTGACAGCCACTGCCAACATGGCGTGCAGTGCAGTATTTTAAGTGTCCTCTTGTGCAACAAGGTGGAAAGTAAAAGGAAGACACTGGGTTTGGTAGCACCCATAATTAACTGTAAATTTAGTCTTTCTCAAACTTTATTTAAATATGCTTTCATTTAACCAGCCCCCACAAATGTGCTGTTTTGGTTATTCGGTAATTGGAGAAATAGTTTAGTTGTCTGGTTTGATAACTTTAACCATAACTAAATTACACTGATTCTACTGAAGTTTATTTACAGTATATGCATGCAGTACCAGATCATAAGTCTGTCGTCTATAAACTTCCCCTTTTGTGCAAGCACTCAGCTTGAAGCAGTGGGCCATTAGTACCAACAATACAATTTCTTATTCTATTTTATTTTTTATTGCACTTATTCCTAGATTTTATGATTTTAGAGATATAGCGCTCTGTGACTACATGTCTGCGAAAGGTGTTTTATAAATAAAATTTACTTACTCACTCACTTACATACAGCTGGTGATTTCCCATGTGAGTCATCCCCCCTCTCTTTCTGTACATGGGCAGTCAGTCATTCACTCCCTGGCAGAGGAGCTTTTAGTTAAGCCAGTTGTCAATAAAAACAGAGATATAGATGTCAACCCAGCTGAGAGGAGACACTTGTCATGATCTGTATGTGCACTTGTTTTCGAAGTTATACATCCTGTTTGCTTTCTTTTTGTTTATTGCTTTATTTTATCTCTTTCCATCACTGCCTCTCACTTTCCCCTGTCACTCCCTGTCTTCAGTGAAGGCTTTTACCCTCTATCAAGGAGGAGATTATCACTCTGAGATCATTGATCTACTAAGTGTTTGTAGGACTGTGAGCAATGATTGTACGTCTTGGGCATTGAGCAAAGGACACACATAACGGCAGTGAGAGTTTGAGGGCTGTCTGGATCAGAGTTTGGAGAAGGATTACTTCGAGTCGTCGAGTGTCAAGAAACTGTTAATGGGCCTTTGATTTCCTTTAATAGACTTAAAGACCTAACAGAAAGACTGACAGGCTGTTTGGGTTACAGAGCATTACCAGAGGTGAAGGGACACGTTTGAATTCAGGCTGAGTAAAAATAAATGGTCTCCTCTTTATATTTTAGGGAGAATTGACTTCCTGCTGCTGTGGCTGCTCTTACTAGATCCATCCCCAGTTATGGAGGAAAGAGATTTTATTTTGAGAAGAACGTAGACCCTCCTTTAAGTTTGAATCCTGGAAAAATGATCAGCTTTTATCCTAAATCATCATGATGTGTTTCTGGTTCATCATGTATAGTTTCCAAACTTGGAAAGCAGAAACAGAGACAGAGGTCACAGAGTGCTCACCCAGCAACCAGTTAACCCAGCTTAGTGGTTCAGACCTCATCAGCTGTAATTTGGTGAGACATGTGCTGCCAATCCTTGTGAACTGAGAGGAGAACCAGAGTACCTGCCAGACCAGCGCAGGGTGGTAAATGGTCCCAGTGGAGAGAGCGCATTTGTGGACATACCTGTAGCCCTAAATAATGTCCTCATACTGCAGCATTTAGCAGGAACACGGGCAGTAGCGTGCTGAAAATGTGTAACTGTGCTCACTTTGTAATCGTTCATTATTCATCATTCATTATGTTGCTTAAAATAGTTTCTATTGATTATTATATCATGCATAATTATGCTTTCTGTGCAATGCAACCGTATATTGGTTATATTATTCCTCTATTAAATACAAGTACAGCTGATTGTTTTTGGTTTTTCCTCATTATTTGCATGTTTCTTTTTTTTTTTTTTTTAGAGATGGAATAAATGAAATTAAATTAAAATTTTAAAAACAGCCAAATAAAAGCTAAATGGGGATGGCTATTATGTGTCTAAAATAGACCCAGTTATTGCCATTAAAACAACAATAGGAACTATCATTTGTTTTTCTTTCAGGCATTGTGTAACTAAAAATATGAATATTTGTAATCTTTGGAAGTGATGCAGACCAATGCTGCTTTGTTTAGTCTGTTAAAGTAAACTTGGTGGTTCTTTTAGTGATCAGAAACGTGCAGTGTTGTCCATTCATAAGAAATCAAGACAGGGCAGCCAGTGATTCAAGAGCTGCCTCAGCAACTCAACACATTAGCCGTCTGTCAAGCGATTAGTCAGTCGCTGAGATTGGAGTTTAGAGACACCCACCCATCAAGTCTTTCCCACCCTTCATCCCTCTCCATCCATCCAGCCCTCTGTATTGTCTCTTGTCTCATTGCTCTGTCCTTTCTCTCTGTTTTTTTTAACATCCATCTTTGTACAGCTCAATCTATCACTACTCTATCACCACATCCACCTCCATTGGTCCTCATTCATCTTAATTCACTATTTATTTCTTTACTTCCTCACCCAACTTTCACTGCACCTCTTTTTCTATCCCTAAACATGACCAACATGACAAACAATCAAATGTATGGATGGATTCAACTTAAAAAAATAACATTTAAGTTAGTTGAATATCTAATAGTATCCAGTAACTGCTTTGATAGTGAAGATATTTTAAAATTATTTGAATTTAATTCAGATTACAACCATTATGGCAGATTTTTCATTCAACGTACTGCTTTTAACCATCCCCGCCATTTGAATTCCACTTTTTACAGCCCATCAGCACCCCGTCACCCCCGTCCCCATACAATGAAACATCTTTCATTAGCATGTTTTGTGTCCCACACAAAACATTTTTTCCATTTTTTTTTTTTTTTGCGCGCTGCGAGGTCAGACACCAATCTGCTGACAGCAACACAAAAGCAGAAAACGTGATTAACCTTGATGAAAACAGACAAGTTTCTCTCCCTCTCTGTATTTCTTTATCATATTTGTTTCCTTGCACAATGAGAGAGAAAAAAAGATATAATTCCCAGACAGGTACATCCTAATTAAGCAACAGCCGAGGCTGCTCAGAATCAATGCACTGATCCCTGGCCAGTGAGCAGGGGAGCTGGCTAACGCAAGCCCCCTTACACGCACACGTACACACACAAACACACACACACTCACATGCCCATAAAACATGGCAAATATTAATTTCCTGAAAAGAATCCAATCATTTAAAATTCATTTAGGAATTGATTAAAACTGAGAAGCAGTGACAGTTCAACATTTATTCTATTGAGCCATTTAACAGAGCATGCTCAGTAATCCGTGTTTAATAATGTTCTAACAGTTTAACAGATTGTTTTTTTCCCTATTTTGGAGCCAAACTTGCGCTTGGCTAAAAGTCAACAAAATGGAGCATGATGTGTACCTTTGGCCTGATCAATACGTGAATAAAGTACAGTTAGCGTGTACATGTGTTCTTATGCCCTCGTCTTGACTAAACACAAAATATGATTCTCTTTTCCTGTTCTCTGGAGTCATGTGGACGAGCCAGTGCATACATTAAATTAATAAATAAATAAATAATGAGAATAAAAGCACTGTTGTTTACAGTAACACACAAAAAGTGACAGTAAAACAACACAATGTAATCTGCGTAATCTGTTAAAACTTTGCCCTGTGTACATGTGGCAATCATAAAGCAAACACTAGAAAAAAAATGCTGAAACTGATAACTTAAAAGAAACAACAGAACCCACCGGTGTAAAAATAGAAAAGAAACAAAGTCCCCACTGTATCTACTAAGACTGCTAATAATATGAATGGCACACAATTATTTACTGTACAGGAGTGTAAATATAAGAGGCGTCTTTATGACAGCAATCTTGGAGTTTTGCCCTGATTTTGATAACTCCAACATTTAGTCATTATCCAATAGATTTTAGACTTTATTTAACAATGTATCCAGTGACACTTTACACCTAGGCTAAGTTGGGTCATTTGACTCATGGCTTTGTCCATTTTTATTCCAGAGTTGGATCGTTAATCTGACTGAAGAATTACATGCTGTGAATTAATCACTGTTTTCCATTCCATTATTGTCTATTGCAATACATTTGCTGTCACTAAGTAAGTAAATGAGTTAATCATTTGTTAAGACTTTTGAGGACATGGCAGCCCATTGCACAATCGCTCAAACGTCCTGACAGCTGGTCTGCTGCGTGCTGAAATTGGGTTAGGCAAACTAGGACATTTAATAGGACTGCAGTAGATGTACACTTTACCTCATTTAGGTTGCTTGTTTTTTTCCGAGGCTGCACTCGTGGAAACACAAATACCATGTACCCCAATGTCAATTTAGAACTGTTAGTCAGAGATTAACCTGTTGGCATGACTGGTTAGAAGAGTTTCCCCTAGTTAGATAATGCACATTACACTGTGTAAATCATGCATTTACAATAGCCTGAACAAGGTTCGCAGCCAAATGTGCACTGTGTGACTTTAGGCTTTCCCGGACGAAAGGTGACCAGTGTACAAGTCTTTGTTCTTGGCTCCATGATGTACATCTACTAAGGAATGCACCATTAAGTGAACGCACTGGTCTCATTTTGAAAGAGAACAAAACAAATGCAAAATATAATGGATGAAAGTAAAATCTGATAAATGAATTGGGTAGAATTCCAACAAAGAAGAAAATCGTTTGTAGTTCTTGGTGCAGAAACCTTGTTTATATGAAGTGTCAGACTTTTCTTTCACCTTGTCTACTTTTATCATTATTTTAAACTGTTCATTTAAATATTCTTAAACACTCTTTTTTTTTTTATCCCCCCCCCAAAAAAACAAAAAAAAAAAAAACAGAGAAAGGTACCAACAAATCTGGCATTGTTGCTGTCATATGAGAGAATTCATACAGGCAGTTTCATGTGTGAAGTATTACAGGTCAGATGTGATTTCACCACAATAGTTTTTTTCCATGAGAAAAGAGCTGGATAGTATGAGATGCATGTGTTTGAAATGTGGCATGACTGGTGCCTCACAGTGTACGAGTTCATGGCGGTGCAGACAGCTCTGACAAATGTTTGCGTCCCATAAATTAGTTTCAGTCAGTGGACTGGTCCATTGACAGCAGTAATGTCAAATGCAATAGTGGTGATTGAACCTTATATATGTATAAGGTTCATAAAGTGCAGTCCACGCATTGAGCGGCTGCATCTAGTCCTTTTTCATCACTTTGTTTTGAAGCTTGGTGAAGTGCTCGGCAAACATGTGCTGATTGAAAACTATTGGACTCTCATCTACCTTTCAAACAAATCTTTTTACCCTCCGTCTGTTTTCTCCAGGCATCATTCTGATGCAGGAAACAAACAAAAAAAAATTGAAAAAAAGTTGTTCAAACTTGGTTTCCGACGGAGCCAAATCCAGCTAATCATGTTTGAGTGTCCTGACTTTTCTTTCATTTTCTTTCTTCTTATTAGGAGTAGGTGGGAGTGTGCCCTAAAGCAATGAACCTAATCCTTCTGTATATTTTCTGTCAATTTTATCCTAAGAAATCTAACATGGTGAGCAGTCAGCTCCTGATGGTGGCAGCCACTTTGTAGGGAATTCCATGTAATGAGGCTGTCTAAAAGGCTTTCAGACTTTATCAAGCAATAAAAGCTCCAGCTCACCACTATTACCTGGCAATACTGCAGGCTGTTGTCATTAGGCAGAAGTTGCAGTGAGTTTTGGTGGTGGTGGCTGACAGAGTGAGAATCACTAACCCCACCTTCACGCTCAGCCCTATATCTTCACCTGGGTACAGTTTCAGTTTTCAGCATCTCCATCCAGATCATCTCCAACCAGTCCTTCATTTACAGCTCAGGCTGTGATTTATAGATCTTTTTTCCATTATTGCAGAAAATTATATAACACTTATGTTGACACTGTTAAGCAGTGACATTTATCAGACAGTAAATACAGACAGTCCAATGCTTAACTCTAGCCCGGGCCTAAAACAGAGTATGTTCTTGAGTTGGTGCCATGCTTATGCTCATTATGTGCTATTGCACACAGCAAACCCACATGGGGTCATTTTGTCTCTATTTGGCTGTTCATGCGCCTCCCAGTTTTTACAAGCTGATTACATGTGAATAGGCGCAACTCCCTAGTCATCCCTGTGATGTATCATAATTAATGTGACAGCAGAGATTCACAGATGGCACAAGAAGTAGATTGCTGCAACAACATTGCTGCATAAAACTACACCCCAAAATATTGGTTTTGAATGATGTCTTCTATTGTTTATAAATAAATTACTTATAGAAAAGAGACTGCAACAATTCAAATGCATGTGTAAAAGTTTATAGAGCGTTGGGACACATCCAGTATGTGTAAAGGTTATTGCATGCAGTGTAACATTGACTTAAAGGTGGTGAACATGTGAGAGAGGTTTGGAGGGAAAACCTGAATAATCAGAGTAATGAGCAAGCACTTGGTGAAAGTGGAAAGGAAAAACTCCCTTTTAACAGAAACACGTCTCCAGCAGAACCAGGTTCAGGGAAGGATAGGCCATCTTCTGTGACCAAGTGAGGGAAAGAGGAAGGAGACAGGACAAAAGACACATTTTAAAAGACAGCATTCTAAGGATTTCAGATAATAACGCATGTTATAGTGCTTTACATTTGCTGTATTTATGAGCTATAGTGTGTGTGATTTTAGTTTAATTTCAGCACATTTTTTTATTATTTATTCAGTACAGTTTTTGTACCACATATAATACAAATATCCTTATATCATGTATAATGTTAAATCTTTCTTGTAGCATCACTTTCATTTTGAAAAATAAGCTTTGAAAATGATTCCAAAGCAGCAGCCTCATTGCAACGGCATAGTAATGAAAACTCTCATCATCTGCTGTACAAGTAGTGTTTCAAAAGTAGTTAGATCTCTCTGAATGTAAAATCAAATTATGTGCAGCCCAGCCCTTCACTTCTTGAATATGATGACTGTTGCAAGGTGGCAGCAGAATTTAATGCACTTTAACTCACTGCCCTGCCAAAGCAATTCAGGACATATCCCCTGAACTTCTGCTCCCCTCCATCAATACACTCACTAACTACTCTAGCAGTGAGCACATCCAGACAAATGCTCCTGTAAAAGTGTTGGTTTTTTTACCAGAAAAAAAATTCACCCTTCTACCTTACCCTGTGTTTCTCTCCTGCACTCCCATGTGGGGTGATTTAAGGCAAGATAGGCTATGGAGAAACTGTTCCCCTCTATCTCTCCCTCCTCCCTTCTCCCTCCTTCTCATTCTCCCTCTCCCTTGGTCTTATTACAGGCTGTCAGTTTATTATAAAACATTAGGAAAGCAGAGGGACACTTGCAGTTACTGTCCTATCGATCGGCAAGGATAGATTCTGTGATTTAGAGTCAGCTTCTGCTCGCGCCCTCCACATTCTCGGCCTCCTATTAAGGCACCAGCGCTTTGCTTTGGCTATTGATGTCTCAACATTAACAGTTACAAGCTGCTACAGAAAATCAATGTTCAACTTTTATTACCTGCTGCATAACGCGGAGGACCTCCCGCCAGCTGATACTTAGCAGTCAAAAGGAGGCATGGATGGTCGGCCGAGCACATCAGGTGTTTTCTAAGTGATATCTGCAGTAATATCAATCCTGTCTATAGCATACGGGGGCTTTCAGGGGCCAGTTGAGGGCCTTAGAGCTTGAGAAGGAATAGCATGCCAACCTAATTACCACATCCTTGCAAATGTTAGCCTCTATGCTCAACTTAGTTGCACGTCTGCGCACAAAGTTTTTGTCTTAAAATCTTGTCTGCTTGAAAAAAATTCTCTCTAGCACTACCATCAGCATGACTCACTTGTAGAGTACACCACCTAAATGTCATCAACTTAAAATATTGGATGATCCCCTCAACCACCATCCATCCATCATCGGTATCAACCTGGATATGTGTGTTGTAACAGAGAATCTTAACCCAGGTAGGGTGGATCTGGAGCTGCTGAGGCCTCTCAAACATTTATGAGGGGCTACTGAGCAACGGTATGGCAGCCCTTCTGGGACAAACAGCCCCTGGTTCTGTACTCTGAGTCCCGATCAATGGAACTCAAGTTCATTACACACACTTTTCAGCCGAACGGCGGCAACTGATTTTTTTCTCTCTCCACCCCACCTTCCTCTGATCGTCGAGAAGCCCACCACTGGGGCTGCATTACACTTGCTTGTTTACGTGGCTGCGTGTATAGGGTAGAAGGGGGAAGGGAGCGTGTGCTGGTGTGTACGTGCGTGCGTGCGTGAACAGGAGCTGCTCCCAGTGGGCAGAGCTTGAGGTTATCATTATGTACAGGTCGGTCCGCTGCAATGCTAATGCTAATGCATTCTCAGTGGCCGCAGCTCAGGTCCCAACGCTGCGCTAGCAGGGCTGCTACTCGTCTCCAATTAAAGACTGAGGGATGTCTGTTTGGGGTAGGGGAGACAGACCTGGGCTATCTGGGGCCCTGCGGAGAACAGGCTCACATTAGTCAAGGAAAACAGATTCGGAGAACAAATTGTGCATACACCAGAGTGCATGAGATAATCCCTCTCTTGATTCAAGCATCATCTAGTCCCTGGCAGTGATTTTATGCAGTCTAATAACGGGTTTAGAGGACCTGTTGGTTTTACTCCGCAGAACCTTATCACGCCGACTTTAGAATATCAGAGCAACCAGCTTCTCATACTTATCATGTCGTTACAATGAGTTTAAACAATACGATAATTTTCTGGAGTCACAAAGCATAACCCCCAGAGCGCCGTACAATAGGAAAGACAAATAGTCAACAAAACAGAGCTGGTCCTAGGAATCGAAGAGGCATCAATATTTCAGTCATAATACAGTATAACAGTGCTGCGAGACGAGGACTGTGGTCACTGTGTGTGTGTGTATGTGCACTGATGGTTCACACCAGACTGACTACTACTGTCATAAAGTATAGTGATCGGAGCAAAATTATTTAAATGTCATGCTTTCGCAATAACTGCCATGTTTTTGGTTACATAAAGAGAGCATGTAGCCATCACGTGTAGCACACACACACACACACACACACAAGAAAACGTGCGCAAAGACACATTGCGATCTAGGCCAAAGGAGTGGCCTCTAAGTCTTTAAGTCTATTGCCAGTCAAGTGTTCAATAATACAAACGTAATCAGTTGGGCCCCAAGCTTCACACACACCAGCCTTGTCAATCATTTGTAAAGTTGTAAAGCCATTCACTCTTTCGATCAATATCTCAGAAGGAGCTACACTGTTATTGCTGCAGTTGTTGTGTAAAAAAAAAAAAGAAAAAAATCTTTACGACGAGACATTTATGATCCTTGTATAGCTCATGATGTGTCATTAGTGTAACTCACTAGACAATCATTACTTTATGCAAAATGCTAAAGGCGTGAGCGCAGAGTTGTAATGATTGAAAAAAGATAAAAGGGATGACGCACTGAGTTATTCGGAAAGCCCATTAAATGAAACTCGTAGTTTCCATAAGTGAACTGCTTTCTATCAAAAGTCAGGATTAAGCAATGGGAATGACTCTAAACTTGCAAGCGCGTGACTTTGCATGAAAAATGCTGAGTAGACTAGGAGCAGCAATAATCCCCTACATCTACACCTACCGGTCTGATATTACAAACGGAGCTCACTGGCATTACAATACTGCCTGGCTTGTGGATTATCAGTCTCTGCATCCCTCTGTGAATATGTATAGTGCAGAGGCATGCCTTTAAACTTTTTGGTAAGCTATATGGTGGTCAGGTGGCTGCTATAAGTCTATACACCCTTTGCTCTTTGAGCTTCTGTTCTGGTGGACGCGTGTGTGTGTATGTCTATGGACAATGTAGTTACAAGATACTTCTGTCACAGCACAGAACAGCAGAGCTTTAAGATGATATGTGTGTTCATGCTTTAGTCTGTGTGTGTGTGTGTGTCTGTGTGCAACCGGAGACAGTGATTAAATGTTTTAAAGCACAGATGATCCAACAGTTGCCGTCTCTTGTTCTCTCACCCTTTCTCTCTCTCTCTTTCTCTTCACTGAGCCCCCCCACCCACCCACCGGTGACATTACACCCTCACTCTTGAACCATCACAGCTCCTTTCGTGCCTCTTCATTCTCGTGCTGAAACTTATTTTTAGCAGCGTGGAGCTGGTACACAGAAAGGAAAACGATTCTTTATGTTGTGTTGGGAGAAAAACAAGAAAGAGAGGAGTGATTGTGGCTAAAGAAAGGGGTCAGAGAGCCAAGAAGCGGCCCATGATGAAACAAAATGAATCAATCAACCTTCTGTTCTCACAGACACGCCAACAGAATGCGCTCATACAGTAAATCATAAGAAAACAAAGCTATGTAATATAAAATAATGCTCTGCAGTAGCAGGCGTTTGCTATTCCAGCTCTTTGTGCCTGTGCATGCTGCCTTAGAGCATAAAGTTGTACTTTAGTGCCACCTGGCACTGATAGCAAAAGCTACCCCTGGCATTACACTGCAAGCTTGGAAATTGATACGATGCTCAGGACAACGATCAGTATTATTACAGAACTGCAGATAACTTATAAAAGTAATTGTCACTGATGCAATACTGACAGAATAATGAATAATAATATATTTATACTTTTTAAAAAGCTGTTTGAATGTTACTAGATACATTTCTTCACAGCAAGTTCAACACACTGATCTCAAATTTAATCAGAGAGCAGCCACGCTAAAAATCAACTCGTTTCACAGTGATTACCCGGCTACGCAGCTGATTTTTTAAGCACACTGGTGTTGTTTTCCCAGATGTTACATTTTGTTCTGTAGAGGAACAAAATGTAACATCTGGAAATCCTCAAGAAAGTGAATGCGCAGGTGTTTTTTTTTTTTTGTTCCTCTTTTATTGTCTGTTGTTTTTGGAATTTCATTTTCACAGTTAGACACTACTCCAGCGTGTAATGACGAATACGAGACCGCACAGTGAAGGAGCCCTTGTATTTTTTGTTAAAACTCATTCACTCAAAACCAGTGAAACCGTCAAACCAGAACATGTGTGGACATAAGTAAGCATACTTGTGGTTTATCTTCAAAATGACTAATTTCCTCTGACTTTCTCGAATTGTGCGCACGACTGTCCTAACATTTGGCGCAGCGGGAGCGTGCAGTAAAATCTACAGTTCAGCTTTGAAAAGCAGCCTGCAAACATGCCATCTCCCATTAACTCTGAGTTGGAGGGGTGGGGGGGAGAGCTGCAGTCATCCAGTACTTTTAAATAAATGAAACCCCAAATTGCACTTATGTGAAAAGTGCAGTCAACTTAACGGGGAACAAAAAAAATCCCACAGAGAACAAAGAAATCAAAAGAAGGTGTGGAATATTTGTGGCGCACTCTTCTTTAGTCAGCACTCTACCTGCCGGCATCAAAAGAGAATGAAGCCGAATGAAGAGGAAGGAGAGGGGATGGGTGGGATGTAAGACGAGAGAGCGCATGAGGGAAAGACTGAGTGAGAGACAGCGAGGTGGGAAACTGACACTATGGATTAACTGTCCTTCATGCTGAAAATATACATCCCCGGGCGCTTGATGCTGAATTATTAATTCAAATTTGTCAGAGAAAGAATGAGAGAAATCTATTGACGGGGACACGGGCCCTTTAATGGTCTCATTAAAGGGGAGGCATCCCACACCATGCACCTTCTGTACTGCTGCAGGAGTTTTCAGGGCAGCAGAGGGTTGGCGAGGGGGGGGCGATACTTGACCCCCCAATGATTTTCTGTCACTTTATCATAAACAAGAAAGGTTGACATGCCCCTCCACTCTCTGCGCCCTCCCCTCCACCAACAAACAAACCCTGGGTGTAATTAGCCGACGGGTGCAAAAGTGCACTGAATCTAAACGAGGTTCACATGCATGCATTGATACACAGAGAGACAGACAGACAGACACAGGAACACACGGTGCCTGCTCCTACTGTTGCTGACAGGTACAAATGAAATACAAGGTAAAGTCACAGGGAGGCTGAAGAGCCACCTCACAGGTGCAGCAATATTGATTTCTAATTCATTAGATTCCTTTTTTGTTTTTCCTTTTCGCCTCTCCATCGACATTTCCTCGCATTACACCAAACGAAGGGACTTTGCATCTGGATTGCTGCCTGTTAGTGCTCAGCCTGTCAGTCAAGCGTTAGCATCATTAGCTGTGCGTAGCTACATGACTTGGAGCTGTTTAGTGAGTGGCGAGGGGGTGTTAACTTTCTGCACAGTCCACGCAGCGTCAGGAAGGTGGGAGAGCAGGGACCTGTGGGTGCATCACTCACTCTGAGGGCAGCTCATTGAAAGGCTTTTGGTTCCACCTCCGGGGAGGGGGGGGGGGTTAAAAAACAAGTGGGGGGGCAATAAGAAGCAGAGGTGGGGAGGACTAGAGGGACCACAGAGGGCTAAGCACCAGGTTCATTGTTGATTCAAGTCTCTTAGTATCCCTCTGGCAAATGGATTTTCATAATGCTGAGACAATGTGATTTTTTTTCTTCCCCAGCAATATGATTTTTACCCCAGCAGGTCTGAAGCATGTTAGAAATGCAAGTAAGGATTATTTTCATTGCTGATTCGTCTGGCAATTATTTATTTTTTCATCTGATTAACCATACGATCGTTAACATGGCCAACAAACTCATCTTGTGGACATATTTATTTGCGGGATGTGTGATTTATTGTAATAGCCACACGACAATATCATTGCCGCGCCATTCTATGTAGAGAAGTCTTAACTATCCCTTTAATATGTATCCCCACTGATATTAATCTCCCTGGCTGTGCCCATCTGTTGGAACCCTTACTAATGCAGCCACAGACAGGACCTACTGATTCAGGGTGCAAATTTGCTTTCCCCTTCACCTCAAGATAAATCCCCAGCACCTTCCAGCCAGCATAGGCAATAAGAGAAGCTTGTCTCCTTCCTGCTCCGAGCACCTTTTCTCTTATTTATTTTATCAGACCTTAGGCGCATTTCTCTCCCTTTCAATATCTCTCGACCTCTCTCCATCACCCCGCCGAGCCCGCCGACCCATCCTTGGGCGACAGAACTCAAGCAGCCGCTACCTGTTTAGCTTAACAACAATAGCATTGTTGTCAGCTGAGGTTTAGATCTGACTTAATATATTCCCAACTGGACCGGAGCTGCTTAATTCTCTTTTACAGCCACATGGCATTTGGCCCCTGGAGAGGAGAAAGTGAGGGTTTGATGAGTCGGCGGGCAAATTGAGCCTTAATGCTTTCTTCTGACAAGCTGACAACAGCATGTTCCCATTGGTGGCCTGTTTTCAGAAACTGTGAGACAGTTATTATTCATTGCAGGCACAGAGGAAATTTGGCCTCTGGATATTGGGCTCTATGCTAGCTTAAGGGCATGTAGCTACAGTATGTATGCTGGTGAAATAATGGTCACTACTTAGGATAAAGGGTCACTGCACAGAGATTAATGAGACCTTTCTTATACCCGAGTATAAAGTATGCATTCAGTGAGCCAATCACTGAGTAAATACAAAATCATTTGAATAAATACAAAAGAAAACTTGTTCATCGTTTCAAGCCTGAAAGACCTTTCTTTTTTGTTTACAAATGAGCCTAACACTACACAAACCAATATGTACATTGAAAGGCCACTTTGTTAGGTACATCCGTTTGAATGTTAATTAACGCAAATCACAGCCAATTACATCACAGCGAAGTGCCAAAGTTCAAATTGAGCAGTTCAAATCGGTTCAGTTCAGTTTTATTTATATAGCAACAAATCGCAGCAACAGTTACCTCAAGGTGCTACCCTACAATAAACCAATGACCAAGGTATGCAGAAGAGCATCTCTCTGAACCTTGAAGCAGATGGGCTGCTGTAGCAGAAGACCACAAGGTGTGCAGCTAAGAACAGAAAACTGAGGCTACAGTTCGCTGGTGCTCACCATTAACTGGCCAATAGAGGATTGGAAGAAAGTTGCCTGGTCTGATGAGTCTCCACTGATACCATCATCTCCAGGAACAACACCACAGTTCCTAATCATGCTCATCTATTTATGACCACAGTGTACCTACCTCCTGGAAGAAGTGATCCATTTTATGTTTTTTCTATACTGTTTTTTAGTATATCCCTGCCTTAACCACCGTGGTTTACATCATAGTTGGATGTTTTTGTCTGAGATCAATTTCCGTTCCTAAAGCAGACAATAGATACATTCCTCCACATCCTCATCTTACATTCTGTGATCAGACTGTTGTGATACTCGTTATCCTTTTACCCTTTGGAGTATCAGGTTTCAAAGATTCCCCCATTAAATGTTAAGAGGCATATATCTGCAGTTTACCTCCATTATTTTTTCACTCGCCTCTAAGGTGGAGGCTTCATATTGAGAAGGGAATTCCCCAAACGGGACTTGGAGGAAAACAAGGTAGCTGAGAGCTCCAAGGAGCAGGGGAACCTGTTTTCTGGCAAGCACAGATAGTTGTAATACTCTAATGGGGAAGGAGAGTATCCTGTAGAAGAAAAGAAACACACACACACACACACATGCACTTCCACATGAAATGTAGTCAGTGGAGTGTTGATATGAGCTGAGGTGAGCGTATGTATCTGCAGCATGTATGTTTGTGTACGCCACGACTTTATGGTGCTGTGAGGCTAATGGGGGTAAAACAAAATGTTTTTCATCAAAGATTATGTTTCAGGGCAAAGCAACATAACTCTTATAATAGGCTACTTAAGTGCTAGTGTTAACCGCTCGGCCATTGCTCCTTGCCCTGTGGCTCTTATTTGCTTTGATTGCCTTTGCTGCCCTGTGTTTTAAACACAGACACAGCAGAGTTCTCCCAGTGATCATGCAACACTTCACTTGTGATAGTTAGTAAGTCATTAGTCCTCATATGTTTCTCTCAGAGTCAAAGGTCGCCGG
Organism: Oreochromis aureus; assembly: GCF_013358895.1. Taxonomy (NCBI): domain Eukaryota; kingdom Metazoa; phylum Chordata; class Actinopteri; order Cichliformes; family Cichlidae; genus Oreochromis; species Oreochromis aureus. The sequence goes on along the minus strand of NC_052956.1, from coordinate 35,569,523 downwards.
GTTCTCGTCTGTCAACGCCCCCATCTCTGATTGGAGCCAAGCTGTAAGGCAGATTAATAGTGGAAAAAGTAGCTGTGGACAGCGTCGACTTGATAACGGTCCAGTAGGGCACAATAAAGAGGAGTTAGCGGGGATGCACGTTCAGCTCCTCACTCTTTGACACACCGCAGATGTAGTAAAAGGTCCTCCAGCTTTGATCAGCTCGTATAAATGCCTTTGAGAGCACCTATTGGAAGAGCCGAGCCACCTAATTCCCGCCTATGCAGGAAGTAACGAGTTTGTCTTCCACTCGCATTTAATTGGACAAGTTTTACTGACAGCAGTTCCCTCAATAACTATTTATGACCCACCAGTTTTATGTGTTGTTTTTGGAGCCGGCAGAAAACACATGTTGTGAAGTTTTGAAAGGCTGTGTGTATGGGCAGCACGTGACTCAGAGGTTTATTGATCGAGGCCCTTAAAGTGTAATGCAAGAGAACACGGTGTTGTTTTGCCCTGTAATAACTGCAGTCATTACAGGGCAAATAACAGTGTTTTCACAAAACAGGTGCTAGTTTAATGTAAACGTATCAAGTGAACTCCCCACTGATAGTATTTAAGATCTTTTTCTTTCGTCTATGAAACATGACATGTCCCTAACGTTTGAACCTAATTAACAAACATTAATTTGGGCAGGATTGAATAACTGGCCAAGCTCTCAGCTAGCAATTAATCACAACTGACTTTAACCCCACCCAAACTGAAGTTCGGCCAGTGACAGGGATGTCAGATGCCCAAATAATCGCAGTAGGCACCATATACTGCACAGTCCCATAGTTACTATTTAAACAACAGGCCTGACTGACAAGAATCTCATTTACAGCGACCTGTTACCGATGAACATAACACTAAAATAGTCTAAGTATAATTACAGAATTAAGAAAAATGTACAAAAAAGAAAACCCTTGGTGTAACTAAGTGTATGTGTTGTTTTTATTTTTCTGGTCATATTTTTCCCAACACATTGTCCACTCTGTGAGGCAACTCTGTGATCAGAGTGAAATAATGGAGCAAGCATTTGCATGACTGAATGTGCAGTTTCTGTGTGTGTGTGTGTGTGTGTGTGTGTGTGTGTGTGTGTGTGTGTGTGTGTGTGTGTGTGTGTGTGTGTGTGTGTGTGTGTGTGTGTGTGCGTGTCCCTGGAGCAGGTTGATTGTAAGGGTCGGTGAAAGAGTGTAAAAGCACACACAGAGACATACACTCACAGCACAGAGCAGATCCAGTCTAATTAAAAAGCACAGCGGAGATTTCACGGGTTCTGTGAAAGAGAGAATTAATCTGTGTGTGTGTGTGTGTGTGTGTGTGTGTGTGTGTGTGTGTGTGTGTGTGTGCGTGTACGTGTGTGTGTGTGTGCTCTTGCATTAGGTCGCTGGCTTCAGCATGATCGGCCGTCAAATGAAACAATGTATTCTGCGGGACCTCGGGGTTTCCTTTTGAGTATTCGGACGCGGCACTGCAACGAACTGTGGCTGTTTTATGTGAAAAAAAGTTGATAATTAGTCCCACAGTGACTGAAGGATGAGATGGAGAGAGGGAGAGAGAGAGAGGGGAGGGGGAATGAAGGGGGGCACTGAAGGAAGAGGAGCGAGTGCTTAGCACATTTAATACTCCAACCTGCCACTGTCTGGGAATCACTGATAAATTGTTTATTTGCTGCTTGTTTTAATTCATCGCATTCATGCCTTTGAATTACTAAATTACTCTGAGTTCACTTTTCTGCTTTAGTGGCTTCATGTACATCACCTTAGCAGCAAAGATCCCTGGTTCAAGCCCCAGGAAGAGATTCAAATCCCTTTGGTGTTGTGTCAGGAAGGGTCTGCCAAATCAAATATGCAGTGCTACCTGCTGTGGAGGCCTCATGTGACTAAGGGAGCAGCCGAAAGTAGCTCTAGTAGCTTTTCACTTTTCTAATTTGCTTAGCAGCACAATTCAAACAAACGACTCTTCAACCCTTTTCTTCTTTTTTTCAGTTTTTTCCAATAGAGAATCGATATTATGCTATTGTCATTTGTACTTTTCCCTTTTTTCCCTTTTTTTTAGAAGCCCAGATTCATTATTTTTTCAAAAGAGGCTCTGCTAATAATTAGCAATTAAAATGCTGTCTTATTGCCTCACTTTTGCCTAATTAGCTTGACAGAGACATTGGATCCTAATTCTCCATAGTTTCTCCCCCCAACATCGACACACGCACACATCTAACTAAAGTAGTCACACACAAAACAGAGACAAATCTTTCAGAGAAAGCACGGTAATACCTGGCATGCCTCTGCTGTGACTCAGAAGATGCTCTGACAAACCAGCATGTGGTGTTGTTACAGTGTTTGCTCTGCAGAAAACATTTATTCTTATATTATATGGCCCAAGAAGATCTTATTCTTGATTATACTAAACAGAATTTTCTATTTAAATTTGATTGTGTTCTTTAATGTATGTGTGGTATTTAGTGTTTGGAGAGGATGGCTAGCAGTAAAGCTACACTCATTCTGTAATAGAAGTTATCAGACAGTGTGTTCACGAAAAGTTAGTTTTCAATGATTTTTTTGATGCTATAATGACACATGACTTAAAATTCAAATATGTCTATTCTGTAAAAAGATTCCTGTAGGTTCAGTTTTGTTTCCTTTATGCTGACAAACTTAATTTAATAAAATATAAATGTATTTGTCTATTGATTTCTCAGAAAAAACACTCTAATTTGAAGAGATGTAGCTATGCCCATCTGTTGTCCATTGATACGTACAGCAATGCCACAGATGTTGAGTCCTTTAAAAAATGCTCGGCATAATTCTTTTTTGTAGCGCACGCTCAAAACATAACTTAACAGTCAACAACAAAAATCCAAAACAGTAGTACTTTCAGTGATTTCTGCATTTTTTTCCAAACTTTCTGAGCGACTCAGAAACTTTTAAATGTTTTTCCCACGTTTAAATTGTTTCATTTGTAGATTTTTTTTTAAAGAAGAAGAAGAAGAAGACTTTTTTCCTTGTTGACCTGCGTAGGACGTCTATGTGGAAACGCTTAAAGCGCACTCGACAGTCTACTGGGCTGGCTTATGTAAGGCTACATAAAGGCCTCTCTGAGGTGTTGGTGGTGTGAAAGACGGTGCTGGAGTCTGAGTGGGGTCAGACAGCTGAGTGGCAGCAGGAAAAAGCACATGTCATGTTTGTTTGGAGGCTCCTTTGTCACAGGCCACACCCCTCCCCCTTTTCCTGCCCTCCTCTTGGCCTTATTTAGCCCCCCGCCGTGTCACTCAGAGGTCAGGGTGAGCATCAACACAGTACATGCTGGCACACACACAAGCAACACAAGAACAGGCAGACACACACATACACATACAGATTGCAATAGCATGGTAGAGTGCATCATAGATGGAAGTGCCTTGAAGGACCTGCTTCTCATTCTCTAGACCTCATTAGCTGCTGATTTATCTCCCCCTCCTTCCTCCTAATGCTCTAGGTGGGTGGATGGGGCGCATGTGTGTGTGAGTAAGTTTGTATGTGTGTGGGAAGAGGGTACTGTGTGAGAAAGAAAGAAATATTATGTGTATTTCCATGGATTAGTGCGGGTGTGTGTGCGTGTTTGAGAGATTAAGTCGGAAGGGTGGTATATTTTAGTGTGTGCGTGTGTGCTGGTCCGGAGGTGTCAACTATACACAGACTCTGTCATTCCACATTAGCCCACTGTGAGCACACTCGACCTGGGGTCAAACAGATTAATAAAAGATCACACACGCACACACAGAGCTGCTACCTGATTAAATATTCTGCAGCCCTGTGCTTCATAATCATGACAAGTACACACAGCGCTCTGGTTCACCATTATCCATTTAGCAAATTTTTTTGTCTTGTCTTGCAATAATCTGCTTAAACCCCCAGTGAGCTTATTATTGTCAAGGAAAAGTGCTTATAGCTGCGCAGAAAGGTAGGGTTTTAGAGAGATGCAAAATGTATTTTGCACGAGGAATTAATGGTGAAAAAAGGGGTTTTCCTTTGAGATGGATTCCTGCACATGATGTCTACTCTTTTATTTAAAGTTAGCGTTATTATTCATCAGATTGATGCTTTTGCAAACTTTTATCTGCACATTTTTTTAAAAATAAAATAACTGGAACACAATTGTTTTAATCTGGAACAAAAGTGTGGTGAAAGCGTTAGGTTAAGGAGCAGCTCTGGTGCTAATACGACTACAACTCTCCCCTGCATAATTCATGGGCTCTTGGGGAATTCGTGTCTCAGGAGAAGAACCTTCTTTTTTTGTTGCCTTTACCTGACTCCCTCTACACTGTAGTCCCAGAAGACGATTATGAGGAAAAAAGAAGAGGAGGGAGGGATACGTCAACATCGAGTGCCAGATTTTGAGCCAGATGAAAATACGCAACAACCAAAGAACTAATCCATGTGTCTGTAATATGAACCCTGTGGATTTTTTTAAGTGTTTTTGAGTGTGGGTAACCTTGGTTTGGAGTTCCCTCACCTGTTCTCACGCTGACCCACATTTCCTGTGGAGCCTGACTTTAACTAACCTTTCTCTTCCTCCTTCCCGTAGATGTGAAGAACCTGGAGAATTTTCACCTGGTCGAGAGCGTCCAGGAGCAGGTCAACGCAGCGCTGCTGGACTACGTCATGTGCAACTACCCGCAGCAAACGGACAAGTTTGGCCAGCTGCTCCTCCGGCTACCCGAGATACGAGCCATCAGCCTGCAAGCCGAAGAATACCTATACTACAAACACCTGAACGGCGACGTGCCCTGCAACAACCTGCTCATTGAAATGCTGCACGCCAAAAGAGCTTAGGAGGCGACTTTCCTACCCGCAGTGCAGCTGTGCAGTTTTGCAGCAGTCCAGAAACTCCAAATAATGCTTTCACCAAAACCAAACCTCCAGCTCACACTTGACTATGTGGTGACCTAGAGGATGGGGAGCAGAGTTTATATCGAGCTTTTTTTTTTTTGTGGTTCAAGTTACAACTTGAAGTGGACGAACACGTGCACAGAGACTCGTAACGTGCACAGACAAACAGCATTTGGATCCCTTTATTGTAGAAAGAAAAAAAAAACAGTAAAAACTCAAAAAAGAAAAGTCGCTTTTCCTCAACCACAGACAGAAAAAGACAATGCTGAAAGGAAGAAAGAAAAAAAAACAAACACTTGAAGCAGAATCTGCATTTGACTCTACAAGATGATTTCTGATCATCTGCACAAGCAAGACTATCAGACTGTCAGACTGCAACTTTAAGAATTCAAGAGCCCACAAATGTTTTAGTGCTGGTAATGCCATTGAGAGGCTTTCTGTGCTGACAAAAAAAGGGAAGCTGAATAACACTGCCCATCTTTAAAAGAGCTTTGTGACTACAGCGGTGGCTTGTTTTGGTCAATGATTCTCTTCTGCGCTCTCTCAATAAAAACTGGCTTTTAGTTGCTGTTTGGTACTGTAAGGGCAAAATGACAAGCTGTCAACCAGGCAAGAGACTCTCAGCTACCATCACGTCTGTTTTTTTGTTGTTGTTTTTTTAACTCACAAAAAAATGAGTGGCAGCTCGACCTAACTGAAAGGGAAGAACTGAAAGTTGAAAAATAAAAGTCAAATTTGTTAGCGAACAAAATGCTAAATGGGTGAATAAGAAGAAGACGTCTTTTTTTCTCTTGTAATTGAAGTCATTTGCTCCTCATGGTCGCCATGCAGTTCTCCTTTCCTATTCCATCTCTCCATGTTATGTTAGACTATGTACCTCAGAAAGACCAGTGTTAAATAAATTCAATTAACTAATGTCAGCTTAAATTGTATTTATAGCCCTGTTTCCCGCGAAAAAACAAACAAACAAACAAGAAAAAAAAAAGTCCACTATTTCACTAAAACTGGAACAAAACAAAATGTGGTTCTGGAGACGGAGAAGGAACGATCCTGCCTTTGTCCGAAAAGACCAAAGCCTGCTGCAGAACAGATGAAGGAAATGACAAATACCTTAATAATCAGTATTATAAGAGAAAAAAAAACATTGTGATGTCACAGTTATGTGAGTCTTGCCTTATTTCATTACCATGCTAGCTAACCGTGCAGATGTGAATGAAAATATGTACAAATATATAAATATATATATATAAATATATATATATATAAAAAGTATTAATGTTGTAAAAAAAAAAAAAAAAAAGAATAATTCAGCAGTTGTTTACATTCATGTGGTCAAATGGGAGAGAACTGTGATGACGCATAAATTGCAAAGCAATGATTTCCTAAAAAAAGAAAAAAAAAGAAAAAAGAAATTCATGAGAAAAAAAAGATCCTTCTGGTTTGCTTTCTTTGGTGTGTGTATAGTGTTTTATTTTTTTATTTGTTTTGAGCAGTACTTAAATTATGTCGTGAGACACTAAAATCAAGGAGGAATCACACTTAAAATATTAATTTCTGTGTCTGCTGGCATTCAAACATTTGTTTTATTTGGGGGGGTTTTTTAAGCATTGATGTCTGTGTAAGACTTCCTTTTAGCTTCCGACCTTTTTATTTGTAAAAGCCTTTTGCTTTTTTTTGTTTGTTTTTTATTTACAGTGCTTTGACATTTTTGATGTATAGTATGTCACTGGTTACGCTTAATAATGAAGATAATTTATTGCGTCGCTATATTTCCATCTTTGTGTTACATGACGTAAGGTGTCCACGCCGAAATAAATTTGTTTACTGTAGCATGTTCTTGTTTCGTTTCCATAAGTAGTTCAACGATGCAGGTCTGGAGCAAAAATAACAGGCTTTCCAATAAAAAAAAAAAGAAAAAGAAAAGAAGGAAAAAAAGAAAAATAACACAAAAGAAAGAAAGAAAAATCACAAGTTTTCAGTCTTTTAAATGTTCATGCAAGTCTGTACATTGAAACAAGTATTGTGTTTAAGTGAGTAGGTGTGAAAGACGTCTGTGCCACGTTAAGTTTTACTTATTCACATCCTGCATCATTGTTCTGTCCAGTTTGCTCTTATACCAAAGACTGCATATTTCCCCTGTGAGCTGTGACTTCTATTATTGTGTCCCAAGTTAAGAAAAGCAGCTTTAAAAAAAAAAAAAAAAAAAAAAAACACGGCAGCCTAAATTATTCTCTTGCCAAGTTTCTCCATATGTATAGTAGTTGTTTATCACAATGTCCCAACACTTACCTCCCACATCAACCTGTGCTGTGTTTTTTTTTTCTTTTTATCTTTACAGCATTTTGTTAATAAGTCATGGAATGAGCTGAAGTCTTTCAGTGGCATGTTTAATGTACAGAAAAGTCATTAAGTTATTTCTGAATCCGATCATTATTTTTGTCTTCTGGTCAGACAATCTTACCTCTCATTCACGTTCTCAAAGTCAGTGTTTAGGTTCTGCAGCTGCCATAGACTTCATATACAGTTAGGTCCATAATTTGTTGGACAAAGGTGCAATTTTTGTAATTTCTGTACACAACAGTATAGATTTTAAATCAAACAATCGAGGATTGATTAAAGTGCAGACTTTCATCTTTAATTCAAGGAGTTTAACAAAAGTTTTGCATTAACTGATTATGACATGCCATTTTTATACAAAGAACCCCATTTTTAGAGGCTCAAAATTATTTGAACAAGCTAACATTTCAAATGCAAAGATTGTTTTTAATATGCGGATGAAAATCTTTTGCAGTCAACGACTGCCTGAAGTCTTGAACCAATGGACTTCCACCGATGAGATGCTCTGAAGGCCTTTACTCCAGCGACCTTCAGTTTTGTGGCATTTTTCTGAATCTAAGCAAAGACTATGGCCCAAATTCATCCTGCTACTTCTGCTACATCCTGCTCAGCAGTCACATCATCAATAAACGCTATGGACCCAGTTTCACTGCCACCCATACATGCTCATGCCATAACAACAGATAACATGAGCTGTTTCTCGCCTTCTCCATACTTATCTCTTCCCATCATTCTGGTACAAGCAAAACTTGGTTTCATCTCTTTAAATATTTTTTACAGTGTGCAGGTCTTTAAGATGTTTTCTGGAAGAGTCTCATCCGGCCTTCTCATTCGTGACTGTAACCAGTGGTTTGCACCTTGTTGTAAACCCTCCGTGTTTCCATTCATTCTGGGGTCTCTTGATAATACAAGTATTCATGACTTTTTTAGATGCGAAGTTATTTTTATTATTTACTGTGGAAAAAAATTCTGTCATCAACCAAGTTAGTTGTCTTCTTTGGTCTTTCAGGCCTTTTGCTGTCGCTGAGTGGGTCAGTGCATTCATTCTTTTTAAGAATGAACCAGACTGTTGATTTGAACACTGCTAAAGTCTCTCTGACAGAATTACTTTGTTTTGTCAGCCCAGTGATGGACTCCCTCACTTGCACTGACACAAATTCTAATGAAAAGCTATAAAACACAAATTCAACAAACTTTAAACTTTAGATATTATGTCTGGTTCATTTGCCATAAAATAACAAAGAAACAGGCGACACCTGTCTGTGTAGCTGTGTGTCAGTCATTAAAGCTTGAGCCTCTGTAAATAGGAGACTATTTATAAAAAATAGTTGTAATTCTTAAACAGTAAATGCAAATCTTTTGTTAAAGACCTTGAATTAAAGCTGAAAGCATGCACTTCAATCACATCTTTATCCTGCGATTTAAAATCCACAATAAACCTACGGACCTAATTGTAACATACAGTGAACTCCACAACTCATGTAGGCAACACAAGCCACTAATGTGGCAATGCATAAGTCCTGCTTTTTACTGCATGTTTGTTGTATCATCACTGCAGTCCTGCTCCAACACCTAAGACAATTATGTTTGGAGATATTCAAATAAATGGTCTGAGGAAGTGTTTCTGGTAACTTGACAGTGAGAAGTTATAATAAATGGTGTAAATTCCACCTGTTTGCTTCACAACACATTTTTGTAGAACACGTAGTGATTGTGAAACAGACTTGTACACAGGATTCAAACAACAACTACTTGTGTGCATTATATGCTCATGTGCACTGTCAACAGATGGAGACAAAAAATTTAAATGCTATTTGACTTTTTTCACCCTTTTGCTGACATTCTGAACGCTCCCATCACTTCCAGGTCCTGGGGAGTTTCTCTCAATGGGGCTAACTGAGTTTTTTCTCATATCTCAATAAATAATTCTTATGTTTATAACACCAGGTTCTCACTCCCTCTGCACACTAATGCTGCCCACTTCCACTTCGTTTGTTATTTTAGGGAAATTATGTGTATGATTGCAACATGAGTACCTGTAGCAATGAGAAATAATTACATTGTTTTCCTGGATAAAAAAGACAAACATATTTAAAATCATTATGTACACATCATTAATTGTTCAGTTTAGATCATAACCATACATACATACATGAGGCGATACGTTATTATCCAAGGCGTCGTAAAGGAAGTTTATGAGGCTAACAATCAAGGACAATTTGGGGGGCAGATAAATGTCAAATAAGAAGTACAGAAACACCAAAAACATTATGGCAGATCAGTCTATGTGGACAAGATCATAGCTTTTCTGAGGTGTAGGGCTGCGGGGGAAACAGGAAGCAGAAAACTCGAGGTCCATGGGAACATGAAGACTGCAGCCAGGTGGCAAGGCATCCACTTCTGAAGCAGGCAGCTCCTAAATGAAGGAGAGGGATGGGTAAGTGGGAAATTTCTTTCGGGAAGCAGTACTTATCTATACTGTAACAATGCAACACAAATGGTAACTCTCGTTTCATGCTGGGAGGCAGATGAAGTACAGTATCTAGTGCTTTGTCACTGAAGTAAGTCGAAACTGGCGGAAGAGCCCAAAACGTGCTGTCCAAAATGCAACTACAACAAAAAACATTTTGAATATCACGCATCCTGTGAGTCCTGTGAGTTACTTTGTCACGTTTCCTAGTATGACACTAATATCATTTACTCTTGACCCTCCTGCATGTCTATAGTATTCATCTATCCATGTTTATGCCCCACTATTAAATTACTGTTGTTACAACATTTGCAACAATTTTTAACAATATTACGAACGGATGCAATCGCCAATCATTTCTAACTATTGTGTACAGTACAACGTTTTAAAATGAAACCCTTTAGTCATTATTGAGTGACTGAATGAACGTTAATTAAGGTCTACAGTTGAGGTCTCAAAGTTAAATACAGAGAAGAAGCGATTAAATTGTAAAAAGCTGTCCTGCTCACTCGTGCTCAACAGCCTTCAGCAGCACAATATTCACATTAAAGCACGATTTTACTGTTACAATGTGAATCTAGACATGAGGTTGATAAATGATCTAAAGAGCTGTACTTTGGCAGCAAGTGTAATTTTGTGCAAATACTCATCAAGTCCTTTTTATTTTTGTCTTTTTACTCCCCACACGACATGATCTGCCATGAGTTTGATCCACCTTGCAGTTCTCTCTGCCTTCTAGCCAACCTTTCTCTCTCCCCATCCCTCTCTTAGGTTCATTAATCTCTTCTCATGTTTTCTTAAAGATACATACATAATTTCTAAACTGAAGAAGAAGTTGTTGAACAGTCACTAGTGCTTTTCTACATTTTTAGAAAATAAAAAATTCAGCAACAAAGCCAAGAGGTTTCTTAAGAGCCTTTTGTAAATACCAAACTTTTAACAGGCTATTAGTTTTAATTTCTTCCTACGATGCAACTGATATGAGGGATCATTTAATTGCTGAGGCGGTAAAGATAATACCGTCTGTGTTCACACGCAGCATTAAAGATGCTGGTCACAGATGAGCAAGCGGCCAGCTCGATTCCCCTCACACAGCATTGCAATCCTCACTTGGAGCTTGGCTTTCAGTGCTTGGCCTCCTGTCTGTAAATGTGTTAAACCTGCTTTCACTCGCCCTGAATTTGTATAAATAATGTATATACATTTATCCACAGACTCTAACAAGTGCAGCCTCAGGTGAAAATACTCAGAAATGCATGCTATGTGCATCCCCGAAGGTGGACATCAGCTCCAAACCAACCAACTCAAAAGATAACCACACAGAGAGCAAGAAAAAAAATACAAATGAATAACTTGCCAAAAGCAACATAAACACACATACAGTTTTTTTATTTATTTATTTTAAATCTCTCTCACACACAGTGCTGTCAGTTTCTAAACAAGTTTTCCTTTCCGTCACACAAACAGCCCCAAGTTGTGTCTGCTAGTGTTATGTGAAGCTTTTAAACTCTGGAACCACATCACTCGAATTTACCGAGATGCGCTTGTATGTTTCCCTGCATTGTCAAGCACAGTCAAAGAGAAAGAGATTGAGGGCACGAGGAGAGAAAAAAAAGAAAGAAAGAAAGAGAGAAAGAAAGCTATTGGATGGGTTCCAAGACTGCAAGAAAACGTGCAACTGAATGCTGGAATAAGCAAATTTGATATTCAGTCCAGTTTCAGGCAGGCCCGGAGGCTCGACAGGCCGGAGACAAGCACAACCACTAAATAAAATTAATCAGTGACTTTACGAGAGAGCTGAACTTTTACTGTATGTTTGGTCTTAATTATTTGTCTTTATTAAAAACACATAATGACAGCTGTGAGTTTGAATTAAATATCTACAGCCACATGTACCGACTCAGTCATTGTATATCATTAGACCAAAAGTAGGCAGTGGTTTACCCTCTTATCAGAAACTTTGCATTTTACTACTGGAGCAACTGAAAAAAAAGCCCCCTCTTCCCCCAATGTCGATTAACGAGTGATCAAATTTACTCCCTGTAAAGTAGTTCTGGCAGTAACAATACTTTAAAGGGAAATAAAAAACAACTTACTTTAACCATTGAAAAAGACTTTTTGGCACATTGTACCATCTTAAATTCTGAGTACAACGTTGTGTGATTTTAACCTTTTTAACCTTTCCTTTTTATCCAACCAGGGTCGCCTGATCATCGGTGCAAAAGCAGAGCACAAAGACATTTTAAGTTTAAAACGAACTAAACAGCAAAAGAAAAACCCTCTCCAAAAAGGTCATGAAAACTGATATTAGCTTTTTATATATTCACCTCATATAAGAAGAAAGGGAGTTCTTACATGTTAAAGGCTGTTTAAAAATTTAAGGGGAAAGGTTTTATTGATCACTTATATTTATTCATCTGCTTCAACTCTAAAGCATAAAAAACAAAGAGGATAAAAAAGGAAACAACTCTTTAGAGAGGCAATTAGCCTACGTTGCAATCACTTACGCCAAACAGCGACTGGAGGAGCCATTGTTTGGCGGCCTGATGGACAAACTTTAAAAATGTAAAGATCAAATTAATAGGCAAGCACTGTTAAAGGGAACACTCACAATTATTATGCAAAAGCCTCACTGTGGCATGCAAAACAAATACACTAAGGTTTGGAGATGGAGTGGTTCGAAGGCCGCTGCCGTTTCATTTCAAAGCATGCATTATACATCATTGTGCATAAAGAGGAAGCCTACAGCATTATGATGTTTTTTCCACGATGATTATCCTTTATTAGTCATTAAAAAGAGATCAGGAGAGAGAGAGGAAAAAAATACAACTTTTAAGCACCTGAACCTCGCTGCCAGCATTCCATTAATTGCCTGCACAATGGGGAGAGCCTTTGGAGATTTTTCAATTTCAAAAAATGAGGAGCATGCATTCAGTCGTGCTCATGTTATACCGGCACTTAAATCCTACAGAGCTCACATAAAAAAGGACTCAAGGTTGCATCCGATTGAAAGCCTCCAACTACAGCCACTTTAGAAATCCATTTAGCAAGCGGGGGGTTAGAACATCTAATTCAAACAGAGTCGCCCTGTTAAAACGGTTGCACCAATGTCTTTTAAAAACACACACACACTTTCAGGCACACACTTTTCTCCTGTGTTTGCTTGGCTTGGCTCTATTGTAAGCAAGATGAAGCTGGCACACAGAGAGATGGCAAGACACAAAGAATTAATCATGCCAGACCTCAGCCAAGTGGCGAAGGTGAATGCTGGTGAATAACTACATGTGGAATCTTGACCTTTGCGTGAACATTATCAAAAAGAGTCCTCTATGGGAGCTACAAAAAGAGGTATGTGGCATCTGTAATGACATGACAACCTGAATATCACGACACTGTTCCTCTTCTGCAGAGTTCTGGGTAAAGCGACTGTTTTCGTAGGAAAAATCCAGACAAATATGTATGTTTTTGCTATGACCTCCAAGCATTTCTTAGTGAGACAGACAAAAGATGATTAAAATAATAATAATAATAATAATAATTAAAAAATTAAATTAAAAAAAAATTACAGAAAAAGGAGCAAGAAGAAAATTGTACTTGCTGTACATAGATGTTTTTTTAACCTGTCTGATCATTTTGCACAGTGGATTCTTGGGCCATTTCGAGTCATTGTAATTTAAATTTTTACTTTTAACACCCCTCGTATAGTTGTGGTCCCTACAATATGCCTGGAAACATGCTGACATGTCTCAGCTGAGTCAGTGTGACGTGTGCAGTAGCTTTTGCTCTGACTGTAAAACTATAAATCTGTGTGTGGCTTACACACTGCAGTTTGGCCATCCGTCTTCAAGCAACAATCCCCGTCTGTCCCTCAATCTACAGTCTGTCTCTGCACTCCCAGTTCCGGTGCAGCTGTTTTCTGACTGGTGGTTACGCCGTTTCATTATATTTCAACTTTTCTTCTACCCGCTGCCGTTTTCTGATGGTCTTCTGGTAATTGTGACTGCGTCATGATTGTGGTTGCCACCTGACATATCATGCTGGATGCTGCATCTAACAACAGAGCTTTCAAAATGGTAGTCAATTATCCAAACAAAGATAATGAATTTCTGTGGCATAATACGCCAATTTCTAAGGTAGTAAACAAAAGTAAGGCTGCTTACAATTACCAGTGACTGGACTGTGCCAGAGAAAAAAAATCATGGTTGAAAACTTGTCTGCATGAATGCTGAAAAAAAGCATGCATCTGGTAAATTAAAAATTGCTCATCATAGCCTGAGTTCCAGCTCTAATGGCCAGGAACGTTCCTCCACATGGAAGTAGGGTCAGTTTATAACAGAGGTTTATAAATCTAGCACAAAGGTAAGGAAATATGTTTTTGGTCTTTGTTCTAAGCAGCACCTAGTCCTCACATGCGGATCACCAGCTCTCTGTGCTTTGAGAGGCTTCAGTGGTGACAAGCCTTGTTTTATCAGTGAGGGAGATGCCATTTGATTGATTGAGTGGCCACTCTATTCATAGGTTTGCGGCCCTCATTCATTAGCACAACAGTGTAGGATATGAGAAAGGACAGAGGAAAAATACATACATATATATATATATATATATATATATATATATATATATATATATATATATATATATATATATATATATATGTATATGTTTTTATCACACATCCAAAGATGTGTGACCACCCAGCAATAGTCTTGAGCTGGGGACCATTGTCATATTTGCACATACACTTTTTACAATGTAAACATGCACTATACTTGAGATATAGTTTATTATAATCCCAGAGGAAATATTTCAGTGGACAGCAAAACAATAGACAAAAAAGCATTCTTCTTCCATCAAAACAACTTTAGAGTTTGGAGGCTTGGTGTAACACAAATGAAGAATGTGCATCATAACTCAAAAAGTACTGTTTATTTTAGCATACAGCACACAGACATTTGACAAAAATACAAGATTCTGCTTAAATTTATCATGTGTTTGTCTCTATCTCTAGTAACGTGTTTTCACAGACAGATTTAGCCCTTCTCTAGACACACATCTACAGGTCTGTTGGTGAAATCAATATCAAAACCCTTTAGAAGCCTGAATCAAGCAGAAAGAAACTTTTCTTTTATCTTTCACTCCCTTCGTGCCTCTTTTCTTTCCTTCAGTGTCTCAGAGCACAACTGACAATTGCTGGCAGGCCTTCAGATGCAAACAGCTGCTCTCACATTGTCACTGTGATGGGAAACTGATTATTTAGTCTGCTGTCCCTCTCTAGAGACAGCAGCAGTTTCTCTAAGCTACTAAGACTCTTAAGAGGTTCAGTCCTTTGCCAGAGGCAGCAGTAACACTGTAATGAAGCTCCTATGAAGCAACACCACAGCCTTAAACATAGCTAAGTAAAATTAGGAGTATAATCCCCATGGAAGATCTTTGGGGAACATCCCCTCAGCATCTGTTCGACACTAGCTCTGTTTTATAAAGACCAGAAGTCAAGTTAATAGAGGAAAGGCTGCCTATCATCACCTAGAGTTCTAAGGCTGTCAAAGGTTGAGCTCAATCTATTACAGTAAATCACTAATTTATCATTTCAGAAGTATTAAATCGTTAATGACATAAGTATGTAGTTTTACAGATTCTGTGCTTTGTGGTTGATAGTGAGGATAGTGAAAAGTTTTGAGTGTAAAGTTTTTGCGTGGGCATTGTTGGATGTTATTACTATGCTTGGCACTGGACATCAAGGCAGCTGCTACCCTCATCACCAGACCACAGCCTACCCCAAACACCAGACCATGACCTAGCCCTACGTAGCTGTGAATGCTGTGTTTTGCCTCCTTAGATTTCCAATCAAGTTACTGTATCAATTTGACAAAATTCCCAAAATAGCCTTCTAACTGTACTACACCACAAATAACACAGCATCCTATAGTGGTGAGTTGGTGTGTCCTTTTTTTTCGCAGTGTGCACAACACAGCTTTTCAATGAAGAATACATGAGCAAAGCTAACAGTCTGCCCAGCTGTTTATTGAGTGTTTAACCACAGATAACAAGAAATAAAGGTGAGCAAACAGCTGATACCCTAGAAGTTGAACATTTACATGAAAACATAATGAAATACATTTAAGACAACTTCTTGTATATTTGGGTGGTTTTTTTTTTTCATTGCATCTTAAATTTTGACTCTAATCATTGCTGTCTGTGGTTAATTTTAGTCTGGCAAAAAGCCACCACATGGCAGTCTGCACCACTGTCGAGTAATATGCACCTCTTAATGTCACAAAGTCACTTTAAATCTTTAAAATCATTTTAAGCTACATAAGCCTTCCAAACTCAGGATAATAGTGTCAGGACTGTGCATTTGTCATTCATGAACACCACATTACTACAAGCTATAAAGTAAATGGACGAGACAAACCAAATTGGCTGGGTTAGACAATCACAGCAAAGGTGCCCTTGGGCAAAGCATTTAAAACCATTTATGTATTGAAGTCAAAATGACAGGGTGTGTATATGTATGAACTTTAACAAAACATGGTGGTATGGAAACTATGCCACAAATCCTGAGAAAGATGCTAAGAAAGACATTTTTTTCTGTAACAAACTACGGGTGAAAAAAATGAAGACAAAATAATAAAAATGTCTTATTGAGGTGTTGGACCATTGCATGCTGTAAGAACAGTTCCAGTGCATCTTGACATTTATTCTAAAAATCTCTGGAAGTAGGCTTGATTTATGGAACACCATTTGTCCGACAGATATTATCCCACTGTGTATTATGTTGGCGATTGTGGAAAGCACTGTTTATTCATATGTCTTCTGTCCCTTCACTCCCAACAAGTTATGACAGATGGCTGACTCTCCCTAAGCCTGATTCTGCCTGTTTAAAAAGAGTTTTTCCTTCCCACTGTCGCTAAATGCTAGCTCATTGGGGATTGACTGATTATTGGGGTTTTCTCTCTATTACCATAGGGTTATACAATAGAAGGTGCCTTGAGGCAACTTGCTGTATTTTGGCACTACAGAAAGAGGAAAAAAGGTGATTTACATGACTTTGGACCATGACTTGTTTGTTGGTGTCAGACAGGCTGGTATGAGGGTTTTGGAAAATACTGGAATTTTCCCACACAACCATTTCTACAGAGAGTGGTCTGAAAAAGAGAAAACATCCAGTGAGCAACAGTTCTCTGGCTGAAAATGCTTTGATGATCTCAGAAACCAGAGGAGAATGGCCAAACTGCTAAAAGGAGGTCAACAGTAATTCAAATAACCACTCATTACAACCATCTTATGCAGAAGAGCATCTCAACATGTCTCAAAGCAGATGGGGTACAGCAGCAGAAGACCACACGCAAGAGTCACTCTTATTATCTAAGAACAGGAAACTGGTTCACCCAAAATCAGACAACAGAAGATTTTTTTTTTAATTACGTGGTCTGATAAGTCAATGTCTGCTGTTGTATTTGGATGCTAGGATCAGCATTTGGTGTAAACGAAATGAAAGCATGGATTCCTCTTGCCTTATATCAATGGCTGACGCTGGTGGTGATGGTTTGGGGGATATTTGCTTAGGTTTTTAGTACCAACTGAGCATCATTTAAATGCCACAGCCTACCTGAGTATTGTTGCTGACCATGTCCACCTCCATCCCTTTATAACCATAGTATGCATATTTTCTGATGGCTGCTTCAAGCAGGGTAACGCGCCATGCCACAAAGCGCAAACTGGTTTCTTGAGTATGCCAATGAGTTCACTCTACTCAAATGACCTCCACAGGCACTCTGTATACAGCAGAGCACCTTTGAGATGTGGTGGGATTTGTAGCAATGTTTGATGCTATCATGTCAATATCAACCAAGACCTCTGACAAATGTTTCCAGCACCTTGTTGAATCTGTGCCACAATTCAGAATTAAGGCAGTTCAGAAGGCAAAACCTGGGACTACCAAAGTGTAACTAATGAAGTAGTCATTGAGTGTAATCAATAAAAAAATCTTTGACAGAAGTTTATTTTGGTTGAAGCTGTATAGCTGTTCAACTGAGGTGTAACTGCAAAGACCATGGAGTAAGATTTACATGATTTTCATACTTGTCCGATCAGTCAGATGCCCTCATTCACCTTACTGCCTTCCTCAATGGACCACTATAGACCACTCTGTGGGGCACAGGTTTGTTTTTTTTCCCTCTAATTTGAATCTTTCTACATTTTCAGTATTACAAAAGATTATTCCTAAAAAATGTATCTGTATGTGTGTGTAAGTGGGCTTTCTGTCTTGTTTTATGGGAGTTCATCCTAGCTGACATTTTACAAGTGGGAGTGTCTCAGAGCCTTACAGTGCATATCAAGCTGAGAGCCTAATATGAGGTATGTAAGTTGAGGTAAGGCTGTGTGAAGCCCGAGGCTGTGAACACCAAACAGGGCAGCGGTAAGATCAATACTGGCTCTGCCACAGATGTACGAGAAAGGGGTGGTAGACGGCAGAGAGATGCTTCCTGATAGACCTGCGTTGGTCAGTAATGCACATATGCTTTTATTCGGATATATGATTATCATGTCTGACATCTACTTCTTGTAATGTTCAATAATCTTGAGGGGTAAAGTTAAATATAATGTTATCAAAGTGATTAGGTTTAAAGGAGACATGACTAATAACTCATTCTGTGCCACCACCCAATATGCCACTTTGTTACAAACAATATCACCTATTTCCCTTTGATTATGAAAATACTGTTTAAAAACTAAAACTTGAAAACCTAATTATAGATGTCGAAGATAACTGCAGCCAGCTGCAAAGTGCTTTTTAATGCCAACCGGTTATATTTTTTTTTAAAATTCCAACTTTTGGGTGCAGGACAGACACGCCCAGAGTAGGCAAATAAGAAACAGACATTCCCAACTGATAAAAATGTCAGTTGGAATTTGTAAAAACTTATAAATAATGGATGCTCCAAGTAGGCAGGGGAGCATCTTCAATGAGCCCAGAGTGCAGAGCATGCTTTCTCATCTCCACACCGAGGAGCCATCTTAATGACGGCGCCCGGAGACCTACCGGTCTCCATCAATCCCCCCACCCACCCACCCAATTTCCCTCAACCCACCCATCGCACCCCCCCATAAAGCCCATCTATGCTCCCGACCACAAGATACCGTGCAGAGGGGAACATGAGCTCTTAAATTAAACATTGACAGCAGCGGCCGCTGCCTGTTTTAGGCAAATCAGCAGAAAATGAAACAAACAGGGCACCTCAGGAAGATCCATGTGTGTGCAATTGAGACAATTTGGGGGTGTGGAGGAAGTCTCTTAAGTCTTGTGGAGAGAATAAAACGTAAATAATGTCACAACAGTGTGTTTGCTTAGTGAATATCTGCTTATTTGTGTTTTGTGGATTAAAGTAGACAGCTTCGATTTGGTATACAGGAAGAAAGAGAGAAAAGACAGAACTGGAAAATGTAAGTGGACCTTTTATACCTTAAAGGACAAAGCAATTTACAATTTACACATCAAGATGCAGACATGCATGTCATGCACATGCACTGAAGTTGGAGTTCAGTGTCTTGCTCAAGGAGGAGCCAACCCTAGACAGGTATTTTGCTCAAGGTAATGGCAATGAGCTTCATAACATCCTGCATCATCAGGTCTGGGGTTGAACCATGACGGTGGATGAGTTAGGAACCACTATACCCCTCTCCTGACCTGCATTCAGACATAAACAGGAAATTGCTTTCAGGAAGGAAGTCATATTTTTTACAGCTGTGCCCTGAGATGAGCACAACACTATATGAGAGCTGCATTTCTAATATCTGTAGAAGACTTGCACTAGATATCGGAAATGAGCCACAAAGTATCAAACAGACAAAAGCGACTACCAAGACAGAGTGAGACTAGTGTTTTTGTTCTGGATGAAAACTCCGGTCATTGTCTTTTCCTGCAACCGTTTTCCTGTCCTTTCCTGCATTAGCTACAGAAGAACTTTGGTCTCTTTGTTTTTGTTTTTGGATTAAGATCAAGGCGCTGGATCCAGACAGGGCTTATGATCTGTCAGCATACATGGATTTATATGCCACTTACATCCTATGATTCCCATCGCATCTGCAACTTAAAGCAATAAGACTGGTAGGCTGGACATACGCTGTAGGGCATCAGCTCCTACTACTGAAGCAAATTTACAATTCTAAATGAGCCCTCTAGTCTCTTTTCTTTGTTATTGATATTAATTAGTTGAGTTTATCAACGCTACTGCTTAGAAATGAATAACCGAATAACTTGCAATTTTATATGGACATATACACACACATCTTTGTGCGTGTGTGTGTGCTGATAGGTGGAAGCTGAGGATGGTGGGGCAAGCAGTTCAGAGTCCTAAAGGAAGTGATTTAATGTCCAAAAAGACATGCACTTGTTTTTGCTTTGCCTCTTTCCTGTTTTGTTCTGATAGGGACTTCCTTTCCCCAGTGGGGGTGGATACTGTGTCATCCGTGCATCCATCCCATCGACCACTCACGGAAATGTCCGTGCTGCCATCCAATCCCAGGAAAGGAAAAAAAAATCCAATTTATCATAGTAACAAAATAGTTGTGTGGCACTTGTAAAAAGGAAAAAGATGAGAGACCATGAGGGAGAAGACGTTTATGTTTGTAACACTGTATGCACCAGTGTGTAAATCTCTTAAGAATATTCTGAATCTACACTACATTTGGGCTTGGGGAGTTAGAGTGCTTAACCCCAGCAATGGTAACATGAGGATGATCTCTTCCTGTCTGCCACAGTATCTCTATGACCAACTCCCTTCCTTCCCGCCTAAACTGAGATACAGCCACATGTGTCCAAACACGTGCAAGTGTTATCACAATTATGACACCCCTCCTAAAAAACAAATCTACCTCCCTAGCTGTTGCTCAAACCTGAAACATATGTTAATCTTGCTTCCCTAATGTTTGGCATTAAATGGCAAAAAGGTGCAAGCTTTACAATTGCAATACTTTTTTCACATTAGTTATTTTTTCCTATAATTCGGAATATTTAATATTCCCTTTAATTGTTTTATTAAAAGTTCTCAAAAAAAAAAAACAATGCCACAGAGAGAACTTACTTCAAAGCGCGTAAGGAGGATAGCCACATGGTCTTGATAGTGAGAGGATCCAGTCCTGTGACCTTAAATTAATAGCACTCTCTAAACAATCAGGAGAACAAGTCGCCCCAAATACGAGTGAATCACAGATCAAAATATATAAACTACATCTCAAAGGTGTTGGAGTTTGCTTTGATGACATTTCTTATTGACTTTTATGGTTTTTTGATCGAGCAGCTGCTGAAGATTTTTTGGGATGACCATGGGCTATAGTGCTATTACATTAGAGATGAATAAGTTGGATTTAATATGGATTTCGTAAGCCTTTTCTAGGGTGTTTATATGTCTGTTTCTCTGTGGCATTTCTAACAGTGACTAAAGCCACTAATGTCAAACTGCTTATCTGCTTTTCTCTCTGATGAGTGATTTAATGCTCAATATCACGCACACACACATACACACATTCACACATACTGACACATTCCCACCCATCATCCTCCTGGTTACTCATTCACCGTATCTACCAGCACACTTTTATGGTTTCAGTCACTCCCACACGCCCATAGAGGGACATGTGCGCACACATTCACCTACAGATGGAGGAAATGGAGCTCCGTGTCTGCTAAGGATATGAGGTGTAGTGATGGCACATTAACGATAGGACCCATGACAGCAGTACGCATCGGTCTTACTGAACAAAGCATGTGGCCAGATTTAATTCAATAAGGATTGTTTAAGTGAAACAATGGCTCCTGGCCCCACTGAGGGTAAGGAAAGGGTGAGAAAGGTGAGTTTGACAGTGGTGGCTGACCAGTGTTTTTGTGTTTCAGGCTACGGATGATCCCGTGGGTTTGATGGGGTCGTGGATCAGACATATCGCTGTGGCACAGCGACATCCGCTTCTTTTTTCAGGTAACTAACAAACAAGCTGACAATGACTGGGCTGAAAAAGGAAATACAGTCAGGCATGCCCACCCATGGAACTGAAAACAATATTTAGAAGCAATATGAGTGATTATGCAGGGATTAAATGAGGAAATGTAAAACATATGCACGCAAGTCTTTGCCTACATACAAAGGACTATACTATAAAAATATTCATGGCCATTAAAAAATAGTTCCATAATTGATATCATTCATTTGTCAGACTTTGTATAAACTACAACATTATAAGGTCTGATTAGCCCTGACTGTCTGCTCAGAGTGTGGTAGAGTGTGAAAATAAATAAATAAATACTTTTTTTTATCTCGGTGTAAGCACCAAGTATTATGTGGGACAATATGGTCACAGTACTTTTCCACACACCCACAGTCCATTCATGAAAACATGATACACCAACATTATTTTGAATGAATTGTTTGTTATTTTTGAAGTTTTTGAACCACCTATACCTACATCGTTGGTACCAGGAGGCATAAAATAAGATTTTATGTTGGAATCGGTTTTAGCGACCACTAATGATTTGCAAATTAGATAAAATTATTACACACGCCGTTAAATATATGCCTCAAACATGCATATAAATCGAATAAAGGGCAAAACTGCAGGATGTATATATGTTTTTCCACAACAGGTTTTACATTCCTCACAGTCCATTTGGTCTGTGCTAATGGAGTCTGTTCATGCAGAGCAGCAGGTCTTAATGAAAAACCTTTGGCCGGTGATCAGTGCTATTGATCAGCCTGAGCCCCAGCTTTAAGCAGGGCTAATTGATCAATCACTACATGTTGATTCAGATTAATGGAACATGACTGGCACCCCGCCCCCCTCCACCCCCAACACATGAAGAGCGTAACTGCATGTGTGTTTCTGTGTGAGGTAAACCAATTCAGCATGCATATGGTTATATGTATTCCAAAACACAACAAATATGTTTGCATCATTGAGGCAAGAAAGAGTAGATGATAAAATCATGACTGCTTAAGAATGTTCCTGAGCTAAAAAAGATTCAAAGAAAATTTGAATCAAAAATGTTCCTAATAGTGTAATCTCTGATAGTTCTGCAACAAAACAAACACATTTTTAGAGTAGATCCAAGACCTGACAGTTAAATAAGAGTGAACTGGAAGGTTTGTTTGTTTGTTACAGCCATTCAAAAAATAATGGTCATGATCTCTTCTGTACATAAACTATAGACATTTCTTTCTTTTCACATTGTGAGTTTCATCACATCAGCATTTTATTCATTTGGACATTTGTGAGACATTTTGTTATGATTAGCACATCAATTCCCGATTTATAGCCAAAAACATGTTTTGGGGGCTAACAGTTACTTCTCCAACAAATTTTAACCAATTCACTCTTCAGTCTAAGTATGAGCTAACATGGAAACACCTACAGGTGCACCTTTGTGAGAAAAGGACAGATATAAAGTCACAGTAACCTTGAACTTTGACAAACGGTTTGTCACGGTCATCAAGAGACACAAGAATCTGACTAAAAAAAACTGTTAAGGGGTGTGTTTATGTCTGTCCGGAGAAATTGCTCCTGTTTGGTTTGATGGAGTGTCATTTCATTCATTTCTGCGGACATTTAGCAGGGTTTGCATCACAAGCACATCATAACACAGCTTAAATGCTAGAGGCGTACAGATCGAGCGGCCAGGATCATGGAATCCATCAATTTTCAGCGTTCTCAGCCCTGGCCGATGACCCGCAGGTCACAGGCAAATAGTTGCACACACAGTCACAGCAACATGCTGACATGTTGTTGGCGTGGAAGGTCTTTGCGGTGAGTGAAGATACAAAGTTCGTCAAAGTAAACTGCAAACCCGATTGTACACTTTAATCCCCATTAACCAGCTAAACATGGATATTTTAAAGAAGCTAGTAAAGGCACGAGCCTCAGTCAAAGGTTGAAAGCTGTTACAAGGAAAATTATGGAAGTGAGTGAAAAAGAGAAAAGGGTGGATGTCCTGTCATGTGGTGAATTTATAAACATACTGGAAAATTATGTAAGTAATTGGCATTTGTTCCATTACATAAATCTGTAAAATATGTGAGATCGACAACCTTTTTTCAGTTAATTATTACTTATTTCAAGGAGCAGAGCACTTTATTTTCAATTATTTAAGGAAGATCCTGTAAATTAAAAATTGTAAAGTTTAATACATGTTATTATTAATATTAGGAAAATAATATTTTGCATTGAAAGAAATTCGATTTTTGCTTATGTAGGCTGTCAATTACAGTTCTTAGAAAGAAGAGTGTCATAAATGCTTATTAGCAGGTCATGCAGCCAATGAAACAAAAATGCAATCACTATTAAATGCTACTGTTAAGTAGCATAATGGCAATGTTTTTAAATGAAAAATAATTAAGGATTAGATATCCACTGCAAAATCTCCAACACTTTTTTTTGTATTGTTAATGCTAAAGCTCAGCTACGATGCCAGCAGGGCCCTGCCAGGAAGAACTAAAACAGGCCAAACAGGAAACCCTAACAACATCCCCAACACACACACACACACACACACACACACACACACACACACATAGTTCAAAACCCTCCCAATGAACTGACAGGCTGGCTGGCCAGTGGTGGCTCCACAGAGGATTAGTATTTGTATGTGTTTCTAGGGGTGGACTGGAGATTCCAGCTGGCCTGTCATGGGACTCCCAATCGCGTGTGAATGTTACTCAGAGGGAACTGTGGCTAACAGGTCCAACACTGAAACACTCAACAGACTGAAAAGGTCACCTGGGGTGATCCCAGCTGGGCATAACCAGGAATACTGTTTTTCTGTTCTGTGTACTGGGCCAAAAGAAACCATATATTAAAATAAGGCACAGAGTAAACTTTGAAGAGAACAGAGTACAAAATAAATTAATTTGAATGAAATCTAATCTCAAAGCAGATGTTTACTATTGAAGTTTTTCTATGAAAAGATGAATTTAGAAATATCTTTACTGTGGTCGGTTTTTGCTTTAAAGTTCACAGATTTTTGTGTCACTGAATCAAAAGAGTTAAGATAAAAACATCTATTAAAAAAGAATATATTTATTTGCAATTTAAAAGAATTGATTAATGAAGGGAAAAAAGCATGTTCTAGTTTATACCCGGATTGTTCATTTATTTGGAATGAGATTTAAGATTTTCTCACAACACATGCATAAATGGTGCGGTGTGAGGTGGCTTAAAGCTGGCTTAATGCGGTGCCTATGCTTTGATTCTTTCCTGTAGCTCTTCCTGTATTTTTAGAGCCTAGGCTCACATATTTTACCCATTCGATAAGAGTGAGGTTTTGATAAAACAGAGCAGAACAAAACTGAACAGACCTCTGAAGGGAGGAGAAGAATCCCATGACACAGAGGACACTGCCTCTTGTTTTATAGGCAGGCAAAGTATTTTTACAGTTGATTGATGGGCTTACAGTGTTTCTGTTTAGTCACACTTCTAGATAAAGATCGTTACACAACAAATATGTCTTAAATGTGTGTTTTCCCAATGATGCACACACAGAGCAACTTTATTTTTTTTATCATGTTATAAATATTTATATTTGATAAATATATAAACATGTCTGTCAAAGTGCACCAAATCAGAGAGACTTGAAATTCCAAAGACAAACAGGACTATGTGGCTTGGATCAAGTTGCCCAGTGATGGTATGTTCTGTACATCAGTGAAGGTATCATTAATGCTGAACGATGTATAGATTTCTGAGAAGCATATGCTGCTTTACAGAGAGTAAATGTTTTTCAGAGAAGATACTGCACCAGTCACAGTCTGCATGTATGCCAACAGCATGGCTGCGAACTTAAAGAGTATGGCTTCTTCTAATAATATGTTATATATTCTATGATTTTTCAGGGATTCACAAATGATTATATTCATATTATAATTACATTTTATATGCATCCCAACCTTTTTTTTCCTCATAGGAAGTTTATTATACTTTTGGTCTCATAGCCTGACAACACCAATATGTTTAAAAAGTACACTTCCCAACACACCAGCAAGGTGGAATACTATAACCTTGCACAAGGAGTATAATTCCTAACAGTATACATATAAAATCATTAATACATCATCAAACAAAGCTGAAAACATTTTCAACACTTTCTAGCAAGTTTTCTTTGATAGTTCAATTTCAAGTCAAAACAAATCTCCAACTGCAACCACCAACCAGGACAGTCTTTGACTCTTTCCTGTGCCTGAACCAGATGATCAGTCTCAAGTCATTTAGTTAACCTTGACCAACTAACCAGACACACACACACACACACACACACACACACACACACACACACACACACACACACACACACACACACACACACACACACAGTAAACAGCTCACATCCACCGGTCCTGACCGACACATTCTGTTTGAGACCCCACTTCCACACAATAACCTGTGGTGTGAACTTGACTGTGTACACTCAGGTATTAGGTTTCAGACTGGGCCTGGGTCCCATAGGGCTCAAAGAGAAACAGACACTGTGATCTTGACAATGAGCGAAACTGCCATAAAGTCAAAGAGAGAGAAAGCGATAGAGAAGGGCATGGACCACCCAGTGGCTGTGAGGAAAAACAACACTGGCAAAGTCAGCTTTGGACAGTTTGAAAGTTGTTGTGTGATAGCAATTCAAAGAGTGCAAGAAAAAAAGAAAGGATGGAGGGATTTTTAGGTAGTATTTACCTTAAAGACAAGTTACAGTCTGCCATCTTGTTTTAGATTCAGACTTGTAGTCAGATGTTACTTTGTCAATTTTTAGGACTGTCGTTCTTCATTTGTGCAAACTACACATGAGGTTAAGTAATGACACAACTCAAAAACATCTTTCACTTATATATATAAGAAAAAGTGACAAGAAGCTTATTCTCCTGACAGTATTTGCTTTTAAAGCAACAGTATTGTATTTTGTATATATATATTTATTTTGCGTTCTTTGTTATTTTTATTTTTATTTTCATTTTGTTTTCCAAAAACATATGATGCTACTATGCATTGTACTTGTATTTAAATTGTTATGTATAACAGCTAATGATATTTCATCGTTATACAGGTGACAACATACACCATACTTGTAAGAAGTGTTTCTATAACTGTTTCTAAGCTTTTTGTCAATTTCTGACCAATAATTCATTAACTTGACCATGAAGACATTTGTGGATCTAAATCAAATTTTAATGAAATATTAACATGACCCCACTTGACATCCCTATAAAGTTTTATACAAATTCATTCAAATTTTTTTGAGTGCTTGTAATCAAAATGATAACACGCAAGCACACATGCTTAAAAAATTACCAAAACCATAATGGCTGGTGGAGGTAACGAATTGATTTATGACATTAAATAAGAATCGCTGCTAGCAATCACCATAAGACAATTATCAACACTTCCCAACAGTTACCTTTTATCATATCAGATTAATTTTATAACTTTATGAGGCAGAATGCGGTAGGATAACACCTGGGAAAAAAACCCTGCATGGACTGATGCCTTTGTGTTAGATATTTAACCTCACAGTGAATGAAAGAACAAAGCATGCATGGCTAATTATAAACAAGCAGCATGTATAAAAGCTGACATTTACACAAAAGTTCATTTGTTTGCTGAAGCAAGATTTATAAAAGCAGTTTTTCACTGTCAAAATAACTGTAGATATTCAATGAATTACTATTCAATATAAAACATTTAAAATGATCATTTTATAAATAATAAAGCCAGTCGTGTATGGGGGGTTGTAATGTGTGGTGTGGTTCTAGAGCTGGCCACCAGGGGGACGAGGACATGCCGAGAGCTGATCTGGAAGTTTTAATTTTATTCTGGAGAGTCAGGCAGGCATGTGAGGCTGTGGAAGAGGGAGTGGGAGATAAAAAAGCATCTTTGTTATGCCTAATAAGTAGTTTTTATTAAAGTTACTCTATTCTAACCGCAATAGCACTGACATTTTATCATTTTTAAATCTCACTAATATAAAATGTTGTAACTGTGGCCGTGGTAAAATAAAATTCACTCACATATCACTTGTTTTTTTATGTTCATTTTTATTTTAACTTGTACTACAAATGAATAACAAAAAAGCATGTTACAGCATAATTTGAATTATATCTTTTTAACTAAATATGTTCTTTTTGTGTTAAATTTAATGTTACAATGGCTTTAAATCACAATTGTCTGAATGAAATCACAATTATGTGTAGAAGGAGAAACTGTAAGTACCATGTGACTCCTGCTGCTTCTTTGTCATTGTGTGTAATGTCAGTGTATTTATCATAGTACCTGGTTCAGTTTGTCAGTAATAGTTTTTAATAATTTTAATAATCTTTGAGTTTTATTGCACAGTGTGATGAGCTATAGAAGGCTTTTAATGGCGCTTTTTCTCTTAACAGGATTTATGCAAAAAAAAAAATCTAGAAAACCAGAGAACTGTCTGAATATGTTAAACTAATACAACATTTTTTCAAAACTTGCACAATGTGTCGTCCAAACATTTTTGAGCTAAAGAGATTAAACACACTTGTACTGAAAGTATATGTAACATACCTCTGTATCCAGGTGAGTGCCTTCGGACATTTGGCCATTTTCTACTATCTCTGGTACACAAGGAATGGACACCTCAACTGAAGACATAAAGACACAAAAAGATGCATAAAGTTAGGTCTGCCAACAGTGTTTCCCACTACTGAAAAGTAACTGAATACACATGAGCTTTAAGCAACTAAGTTTTATTTTTCTTTGCCTTTTATCTCACAAACTATCTGCAGGTATCAGTTCCAACAAATGGCATAACCTGAGCAAAATTATTAAAATAAACAACACAAAGTTGTTTTAGTGTTCATGTGAACCCTCAACTTAAACAGAGTACGAATAATCCAGGGATTTCTTCCATCTGCGTGGCCCGTAAGATGCACTTATCTCAACCAATTATAGAAGGAAACAAGACAGAAATACAAAGGATGGCTTAAAGGGACAGGATTACAAACTGGAGTCAATTAAAACAGAAAGAAAAAGAAAAATGGGTAGACAAGGCTAATGATACTATACTCACCAACCTCTGTCACTCATTCACTTAAATTTATGCTACGTATCTGATATCCTCATTTGGCCTTTATTACATGAGATGAGAATAATGAGAAGAATAGTAACTGTTCAAGGACGGTTCAGATGGTGACAATACCTGAACTCAATGGAGTATCAATAATTAACATGACACCCTGATATCACTATGGATCGAAAAGATTTGCAGTGGCATCCTTTGGGTGTAAAATGTGCTCCAGAATTTAGCTCCAGTCTCAAATCTTTACTAACCATATACTTATAAGACTACAATAACCATGAAACTAATAAAATGTAAGTTATAAAAATGCAACAGCGCATCCAAATGTATTACTTTGAGGCAGAACAATAATTGGTTTGTTCTTTTTTTTTATTACAGATGTGTATTTTTGTGCTAATACTGCTAATAGCAATTTGAAGAATCAGTCACCCTATTCCAGATCAATTAGTTAAAATTAAGTTAGGTTAATTTACACTAGTAATTTAATTTAAATACAATATAAAATTCTGCATGGCTAGTTAATAGCTAGCTAATAATCTGCAAATTAATAAACAAGGCTTAAATTGGAATCACGACTGGGTATCATGCTTCATTTCTTTTGATTAGCCTATGATAAAAATTAAATCTTTGTTAAATCTGCTAGGGAAACTGTCTAAAGCAGCAACAGCAGACATAGATGCATGTTTTAATAAGTCAATCGTAGGAATTTTGCTACCTACTAATTATTTGTACATGTCATAGGGCAGAAACTCGGCTTTTACATTTTTATGTCCCCGGCTGTCTGACAATCTGTATGTTAAGCATGAAAGTTACACACAGATATATGGACACAATCTTGGTCGGTTTTATCATAGTCGTGAACCCATCTGCCCTTTCTGTCTGTCTACCTGTCTGCCTCGCTCCTCTGGTTCAGGGCCTGTCATAACCGCTCTTCAACAGGCCCCCAGTGTCGGGATTAATCTCCCTGGTTGACTGCTGATCTGAAGGTGGAACGGCCACCATCCACCAACAGCAAAACTAATTTAACTGTGTCACTGCGTGACAC
Organism: Oreochromis aureus; assembly: GCF_013358895.1. Classification (NCBI taxonomy): domain Eukaryota; kingdom Metazoa; phylum Chordata; class Actinopteri; order Cichliformes; family Cichlidae; genus Oreochromis; species Oreochromis aureus. The sequence goes on along the minus strand of NC_052956.1, from coordinate 35,539,707 downwards.
TCCCGCCCACCATCCCCACTAACCCCAGACATGCACACACATTACAAAATATCTTCATCTGTCTCTGTCTCATCTACATGGTAGAGGGCAGGAGGGTGGGTGACTAGTCCGAAGGAGAAAGGTCAGAGCACTGAAGGAGTTCATCATTCTGAGGTGTCAGCACTGCTCTTTAGGAAAGCAGATGAAGGGGAGATGAGGGAGGAGAGCATGGGAGGCAGGGAGAAACAGAGAAAGAGGTTAAGGGGGGGGTCTGTTTAATGTTTGTGTGGTTATTGGTTATCAGCCAAAGGTTTGTCATGGCCCAGAGACTTGGCTGGCAGCCACTGAGTGCAAATCACTCATGGTTTGCATTTAATAATCATGTCTTTTCTTTGATTGTAGCCTAATTATGACAAAAGTGCACACACTCTCACATCTTACCAGCTATGAGTAGTCATTTGGTGGTTAAAACAGACCAGGGGGTTTATAGAAGCAGCAGAAGCTGGTACTCAAACACACAGAAGCACACATTCAGCCATCCAGAAATGATCACACAATGCATCCTCTGCACTTGCTGGCGTCTGGCATGAGGTAAACAGCTTTCAATAGCATCAAACCCAGTGCAGTTTGTTTGGGACCATCTGTCCAGTCTATTGTGTTCCTCTGTTATGGCTCTTTGGAAGCCCATTGGAGAACAGCTGATGTTTGGGCTCTTACAAAGATCCCAGCCAGGCCCTCGGGATCCTGCCACACTGTGTACTGTCCATTTCTTTCCCTCCTATTTTGGCTGTGTTTGGCAATATAAAGTAGCTTGCAGACTGACATGTAGCAATTTGCATGTTATAGCATCTCCGCTATCGTTTCACTACAAACACAGGACAAGCTATGGAAGGGATCCAAATGTGACATTTATTAGCTGTGGTTTTTGGATTCAGTAGATATAGAAGCTATAGATACAAAGTTATGTAATTAAATAAACAAATGAAATGTAAGTGCTATCTATTACTCTGTCATTAGAAAAAAATATTCAATCAAAATTCAGTTATTAATGGTGATGTATGGTGAATGGTGAATGGTGACGTAAAAGGGTTGAATCCAACTACATACTTTCAGCTATAAGGTGATAAACACTAACTGAGTTACAAGATAACAGTTTTTAATTCTGTGTCTGACAAAAAGAAAAGCCACTGAGATGGATGTCAGGGTAACACCATAGTTTAGAATTTCAAGAAGAACCTATGGCAGTTTGTAATCTAAATGTAAGTTGTTGTTTTTTAATGGTTGTCTTATATGCGTTTGTACGACTACAAACCAAACCACTGTATACTACATGACCAACCAGAGTTCAGACGATCACTCCAACATGAATAACCATCTCTTTGAATGGCAATATCTGTCAGGAAACTGACTGATTCTACAATATTTAGCTGCTAAATCACAAAATCGGCTCTAACGTTACATCAAGGTGTAAAGCTTACTTTCCAGCTGTGAAAATCATGTCAAGACTGAAATGCTCAAACCCTACAAGGCAGCGTTATCACTATTAGTATATAAATATAGTTTATTCTTGCCCACATTGTTAGAGCAACCTCTATATTTGTGCATCCAGCAAGCTGAGTTGCTTAACAAGTAAACATTTAACAAGTAAATTATTATTTACTTGTTAAATTTTTATTATCTAGTAATTTCTAATCTACTACTAAGTGGTGTCATATCATCCCATCTGCAAGAATACCAGTATAAATTTTTTGGTGTGAAAAAATTGTCTCATGCTATCGATGATATAGCAATGCAATGCATTTATGTTTCCTAGTACAAGCCCATACATGTCTAAGCCTCCAATCAAGATTTAGTGCCTTAAAAGGTATTTCAATAGTAAGGAAATGGTTTGGCAGCTAGAGTCCACACCTCCAACAAAGCGCTGCAAAATATGCAAGAAAAGTGTTCCTGCTAAAGTTAGAAATGCAATAAACACTTGAAGCAAAAATACACTGTTGACTACAGCCAAGGTATGAAGTCATGCAATGAGAAGTTATTAATAGCAGTTGATGTGCTGCCCACAAGTTACTGTAGTTGCTACCATACGATACGCAGATTAAATAATAGATAGAAATTATTGATGGGGTTCGGTTTGCTAATGGCATGATACCATTCCAAACGGTGGAAAGGCAGGGCTTTAGGCAAAATTTTAAGAAGCTCGGCCCAAGACGCATCCTGCCAGGTATATCTTTTTTTTTTAACTTAAGTGTTAAGCAGATGTTTTCTTTCTAATTAAACAAGAAAACCAAGGAAACGGTATGACTACATATATATATAAAATGCTGTTAATTTTGTCATCCAACAAGCTGCACTCACTGGTAAAATATTCATTTTTTATTTATCACTATCCCAAAATACCTACAAATATTGTGACATAATCTTGAGGCTATATCACCCACCCCTAACTATTCACTTACTGCTCAAATGTAACCTTCCTAAGATTGCTGGTGATTATATAAAGATCCAACCAGGATAACACAATTATGTAAGACGATTGCTAAACTACAACTATTATTATTACCAAGTTGCATTAAAGCTATTGTAAAAAAAAAAAAAATTACATTCCAAAAGACAGCTGTGAACCAGGGCCAGGTACAGGAAGTTTTCACTTCTTTCCACCCAGCATGCCCCTGGCCTTTCCAACTTTCAGTCAATTGCTGAAAAAAGCCAGATGCAGGCAGGATAATCACCATCTAATAAGAGGTTATATTGAAAGCAGGCTGTCGGTTACATATAACAAGCTTGGAAGATGCGTGCACACACATACACAAATATACAGAAGAAGAATGCATACGGACACATAGAGTTGGGGCAGGTGTAATTATGGTGCACCAAGACAAAGTTCAGAAAGAAGCAATCACTCACACTCTGTACATATATGGACAAGCATGTCCATATAACAAAAGTAATGGTTTTGGTAGTTCAAAGTACAGTTGGCATATATTAAAAAAAATTAGCCTTGGTTCATGGTTCTTAAACTAATGTTACCTTCACCAGTTAATACTGGCTTCACAAGGGATATTTTCCAGAAACGAAATAGAGAGGTCTGAAGGCTTTCAACCATTAGGATCAAGTCTTCATACATGGACTTGGAACCAATTTTGGGGAAGCACGAGAAATGCAACATTTAGGGATCTGGCCAGTAAGCAAAAAAGGACAAACATGTTCTTCCTAACAACATACCTTGGTTTTCAGCCGTTTCATCTATTGACATTTCTTAGGTTGTCCACAAAGACAAAAATGTGTCATTTGATAAATGTGTGGTACTATTATAACCCACATGCTTGGAATTTTTTAGTTGAGTGACTTATTACCATGTTGAACATACAAGGCATGCATTTCTTCTTCTCTCCCAATTATAGTATGAGGAAGCTCTTTTGGAAAATAAAAAAAACAACCAAAAATCCCAAGCCCGCCAAATGCCAGATGCTGTGGGGAATGTAAATAAAAAAAGACTGCAATGACTTGCAAGACTCATGAATTCATATTTCATTAACAACAGGACACAGAAAACATATCACATGTTTAAACTGAGGCATTTTACTATTTAATGCAAAATGCTGAATTTCATGGCAGCAACATGTCTCAGAACAGTTGGAATAGGGACAAAAAAAGGCTGTAAAAGGAAATGGCACTAAAAGAAAGCTCAGGTTAATTAGGTTAACTGGCAACAGGTCAGTAACATGACTAGTTATGAAAATAGTGTATTGGACAGGTAAGAGTCAATTGCAAAAAACACTGCATCTACAAATTGTGGAACAATCTCAAAAAAAATTAAGCTGGGAAGACTTTAAATATTTCATCTTCGGTAAATAATATCATCAAAAGATTCTAAGAATTTGAAGAAATCTCTGTGCGCAAAAGACAAGGCCAAAAATCCATGCTGGATGCCTGTGGTCTTCAGGTCCTCATCCAGCACTACATTAAAAACAGGCATGACTCTGTCATGAAAATCACTGCATGGGCTCAGGAACACTTCCAGAAATCATTGGCTGTGCCACCCAGAAATGCAGGTTAAAGCTCTTTCATGGAGAGAAGAAGTCATATACAGTATACTGCCAAAAGTATTTGCTCGTCTGCCTTGAGTGACATAATCCCTAGGTTTTAATATGATGTCAGCCCACCATTGGCAGCTGTAGTAGCTTCAGCTCTTCTGGGAAGGCTTTTCACAAGGTTCAGGACTGTGTTTATGGGAATTTTTGACCATTCTTCGAGAAGCACATTTGTGAGGTCAGACACTGATGTTGGATGAGAAGGCCTGGCTCGCAGTCCTCACTCAGTGTTCTATCGGGTTGAGGTCAGGGCTCTGTGCAGGCCAGTCAAGTTATTCCACACCACATTCAGTCATCCATGTCTATATGGACCTTGCTTTGTAAAGTGGTGCACAGTCATGTTGGAACAGGAAGCGACTATCCCCAAAATGTTCCCACAAAGCATTAAATTGCCAAAAACCCTGTTCAACCCTACTCCATAGTCCTCCCTTCACCAAACTTTACACCTAGCACAATGTAGTCTGAAAACTACCATGCAGCTGGTAACCACCAAACCCAGATGGGTTCATTGTACTCTCTAGAGAGTACGTCTCCACTGTCTCTAGAATCCAGTGGCAGCGTGCTTTACATCACTGCATGCAGTGCTATTAGCTGTATATGGTGCTCAGACTGGTCCTGCAGCTGGTCCTGGCGAAATACCGTCGCCTGCTCCCTCTGCGTGGCCACTAGCACCTCCCCTGGCTGGCCCGGTCACAGTTCTACCATGCCACGCTCCTGGGTTTCGGCATCACTATAGAAGAGGAATGACGAACCTGACCACGTTTCAACACTTTTCAGCATTTTCCTTTTAGTTCCTGTTGTTGTCTTAACAAACACACGGACGTCGCTTTTCAGCAGTGTCCTGCACATAACAACAACAACAATTCAGGACCCAGTTCACTCCTTTCATGCAGGGGAGGCATGATGAGCTGATTGAGCTCAGGCGTATCAGCCTCCCCCGCAGCCGCACCACGAACCACGCCCCACCACAGGCTGTCATCAAAGTAAAAATTACCTTATTTTTTCCTACATTTTCTCGGTTGAATATTTGTATGGTTTCTATGTTGCATTGTGAGATTCACAAAAACAGGTTTGCATTTTGTTTTTGTTGAAACTTTACAAACTGTCCCAACTTTTTCAGAGTTATAGTTCTATAATACCGTTTGTGAAAAAACTTGTAAACTGGTTGACCTTTAGAAGAGGAGAAACCCATTAGACAGGTGAGGGAACGCAGTTTCAAAGGGGATATAGTTAGAGTAGGATGAGAAGGTATTTGATGTTGTCATGCAGGATGAGTAAGGCAGATGCAGAATTAGAATAACTGATTACAAACTTCAGTTATTCCTTTCACAGTTGTTTCAAAAGAGCTGACTCTGCATCTTCAAAGTGCCAACTTTTCTGTTACATTTTGCCACCCCAGTGAAGACTGGGCACAAATCTCAACCCTACTCTAAACACACAAATAAAATATGTGACTTCATAACTAATTCTATGTGGAAACATGCAGGGCAGCATCTTAATACAAAAACAGCCCTCCTTAGAAACATCTAGTCATACTTTCATCCTTTCAAACATGAACGCACACAACAGAACCATCCGTCCCGATGGACACATCTCTCGCATGCTCTTACACAGCACACCCAGTGTCCTGCTCTTACACCATCAGCAGCATCAAAAGAAGAATCTATATCCTCCCTTCTGTCTTTTTTTTTCATTTGAGTGACTATGAGCAGCACTAGCAGCAGCTGCAGCCTCTCTCCCTACTCGTGCTCAGCCAGGGTAAGGCAATAGGTTTAGCAGGCGAGGAGGCGAGGCAGATTTATGGCGGTGGATGTGACCTCTGGGGCCGTAACACGGTGATGGGTGAGTGGCTCTCAACGGTAAGCTACTGGCACTTGACAAAGTGCCCGAAGCAGAATGAATTTACTTCTCTTTTCCTCAATCATCAAGCAGCCACTGCCCTGACCCCCATCCTGAATGCTATAACAAGATCTCCCATCTCACAAGGGCCTGAAAAATTTACTGTCACATCTACTTTTCAATGAGCTCAAGTGAGCACTTCTTTCACCTTCAGCGGAGCAGGTGCCGGTGTAGAGGAGGGCTAACCTGTGTGTTTTATGTGGTGTGTGTCTGTGTGTATGTATGTGTGTGCATGTGTGTGTCAGCGAAGCAAATAAACATACATGAAGAAATTTGTGGATACACATGTAAGCTAATCCACACATTTGCTCCCTCAATTCACCCCTAAGTTATCCAAAGTTACTCTCTTGTGCATCTCAAACAATAATATCTAAAAGTACAAGGTAACAAATTAAGAAAGAAACAAAGACGCACAAGGATATACAAATCTTTAATGGCTGCACACACACAAGAAATCTAGTATCCCTACACACACAAGCACAGAATAAGGTTGCCAGACAGGGACACAAAGGGCACTGCTATACGGGTGTCAGTAGACACCTCTACCATTTATATTAGAAGTCAATCTACCTTATCACATCTCTTATACACACACAAGCACACACCGCAGGCATTATGAAGAGTATGTGTTTGCCAGTTTTCATCAGCTTGATGGCAGTACAGTTGGACTTAATGACCCTGATATCTTTTTTATATGCAGTCGATAAATCTTGGTGCACACACTTAAATTTCACCTTTCTTGCACTATACTGTAGTCACTGAGGTGAAATCACAGAGAATGTGACAGCGCTAAAGGCAGAGCAAAGCAAAGATTATAATAATAGTGCAGGTACGTCAGGAGCTTCATTACATCAGGTATAAATAACATGCATTGCTTTTTTGTTCCAATTTCGTCTGGTTAACAGTCAAATAAGTGTGCTAAAAAAATATAGGACAACTAAAGAGCAGGTGCAATGTAAGGAAGAAATAAACTCTATATGTCTTTGTATTTATACAAACTTTGCACAAACTTAATAGCACTAAATTTCAGTTATTAATGGGAACATTTTCAAGTCTCTGTAAAGGATAAAGATAGGGCAAATGGCTCTTATCAGCTGGTCTTTGCTGTCGACTTAATCTCAAACTGATGTTGACTTGACTACTGGAAAACACTGACACCGCTGGTCTTTGTTGCAAATCATTTTCATTTCCTTCTTTACAGATTTAATTTCCATTCAATGATGAATTCCCAAAAAGAAGAGGTGACGTAAGGGCAGATTAAAGAGCAGAGCAGCAAGGTTCCAGTTCACAGCAGTGTAAGATTTAAATGGTTACAAATTGGTTTAAATGGCAAACTGTCGATGGATAGTTACCACACCAATCCATAAACAGTGTATTAGACCAAAAGAAAAAGGGTTATGCCTGTGGTTAATTTTCTCAAATTCAGTCTTTAAAATGTCATAACTAATTCAGTCCCTTTTCTTTTATGAGTCCACTCTCACCCACTGGTATAATGTTATCATGATGAGCCAATAAAAATCAATGATTAAACATGTGTAATTTTCCAGAGACAATGTATTAAAATTTATTGTCTCTCTCCCTCTCTCTCTCTAGCGAGCCATTACATCAGCCCTGGAGCGGCAGACACTCCGCAGCTTACAACTGAAAATAAAGGACAGCATTAAAAGCTATTCGGTAAGCCACTGTAAAATTGATCAAGCTATAAAAGCTGCTACGTCCTTGCCTCCCTCTGCTGTCCAGCCGCTCCAAACCCAAAGATAGCATTATGATTGTGGAGGAGAGAAGATGGATAAAGAACTACAGAAAAGAAAGACACCAAAACTGAGAAGAAAGCTAGAAAAGGAGATAAAATGTATGTAAAACAACCAACCGTATATATATATACATATATGTATATATGTATATATTGTATATATACAAATATGTAATATGATTGGGAGAGATGAGCTGTGATTTATTTGCTGATTCAATTAAATTAGTTTCAATTAAGCTAGTTACTATGTTTAACACAGCAAGGCATACAGTACACTTCCCTACAGTTTTTATGCATTTCAAGTCTTCTTTTTGTCACTTTTTATTCTTTTTGTGTGAAAGTTAAACCAAACAAAGAAACTGTAATGCTCTAGGTCAGCATGTTTATTTGGCTGCCCTGAAAATTTGATCCTCTACAGTTCAAATTCAGCTGTTTTACAAACTTTGGCTTTTCTTGTACTATTTGCATTATTTATTGTTTCAATTTTTATTTGTCTAATGTATCTCTGCCTCACCTTTTCTCCCTGTCCCTTGTGCTGCTGTAACCAGTGAATTTCCCCTGTGTGGGATTGAATAAAGTCCATGTGTATGCCTCCTGCAGGTCATTAGAAAGAATGCAGGTTTAGGGCACACTAGCACTGGCATGTCATTGACTTAGTCCATGTTTAATATAATTAGTATATAATTAGTACAGCAAGTATGTCAGCATTTCTATCATGTGGCTACACTTCAGCAACTTGAAAAAGATTTTACAGGGATAGATTTAGTCTGTTAAATTTTATTTTTGTGTGTCGCAACAGTGGTCAAGTTCACAAGATCAATGCAAAACTAGAAGTAAAAAAGTAAAAGGATGAAGTGCAACTCTATATAGGCACTTTCATGTCATCTTATTGACTTTCCGATCCAAAAACATTTCATGGCACTGCAAAAGCAAGACATGCTCATACTACCACCTAGTTAAGAAGAACATGCTCTAAAAATTGTGCAATGCTCAACAATAACCCCGGGGACTTGTCGTTTGAGAATCAGTATAAATGGTATGCTACTTGGGCCTTTCTATTGCAGCTCTAAAATTAGAAGAAATGAGACAAAATTCCACTGGCTACGAGTGTTGCTGTTGGCTCAATCAGTGGCAGTGGCTCGGCAAACTGCGTTTTTCTTTTAACTTTCAATTCTCCTAAGCATCCGTGCTTCACAGCCCCTAGGGCTATTGCCTTTCTCAATCTGTCCCTGGAGAGGCAGGAGTTATGGTCCCTGTCGATTGAGGAGAAAGGGATGTTATTCCCCTGTCACCTCCTGGTCTCGCCGCCATCCTCCCTGCCCTGATCTACGGCCTAACCTCCCCACCCCCAACCCCTTACTGCCTTCCTCTCTCCCTTTTCCCCACTTTGCTTTGTCGTAAGCTAGCAGCTATGCCGTTACCATCGGCGGTTTAGATTGGGATGATGGAAAAATGTTCTGAGGGAGGTGGCGGAGGAACTGATATTGGTTCAGAGGCACTGCTGGCAGCTGTGCGATGGAAGTAGTGGTAAATGCTTTAGCACTATGCTAAGATACTTTCAGAAAAGATTGGTTTGTGTGATGTGTAATGTGTGTAAACATATGAAAGAGGTGCAAGTAAAAAAAGAAAGTATGGAAATCCATCCACCGATTTTCTGAACTATGTATGTAATTCAGGGACCCAGCTGACTTTGGGTGAGAGGCAGAATATACCCTGGATATGTCACTAACAGAATGGAAACATACAGCTTCTAATTTAGGCTGATTTTGCATATTGTGGCTCTGCTTTATGAAATGCACACTTACTAGAGCACAGTGTACCCTCTTTGCTGGGAGGGGGTATAGGTAACCTACAAAACAGCCTGACCCAGGGGAGGTGACCTACGCCTGGCCAAATGCAGGACCTTGAATGACACCCTTGATAGTGGAGCAGTGACAGGGTTAAACATAAAAGGCATTTAGCTGACAATTAAATGTGGCAGGTGCTGACTCTATGTCACAGGAATCCCTAAAGATTTGGTTTCATGTTGGACAGCTGACTGCTACTGAATTAAATCAATGTAATATTTTTTTCAGGTGTCTCGGTTTGATTTAATCTCATTTAGCTTTAATTTCACCAATATGCTCTTTGACGCCACAAACTAAAACGTAATGTTACACGTTTTTAAAAATGCTTGATAGATCGTGGGATTGCTGAGCAGCCAAAGATGTGAAAATGCTTTCGGTGGATTCAAAAGCAAAAGAGTTACATGTGACTCATCGTTAACAACTAAAGCATCTGCATGCAGCAATCCTTCAAGACACAAAAACTTGGCTGTGTTGAAATTCGACTGGAGAAGTTTGTATGGGTATTTCAGTGTGTGCGATATGAGTTTAATTTGTGGTTTGGAAAAAGTTTCCAGCAAACTGCTGGCCCAGTGAACATCAGTGCAGCTGACACAAGACCAACAGAGGACTTCAAGAACTCAAATCCATTTCCATACTGACCAGTGTTCCTCTTTTTGAACTATTATGCACCTTAGGCAAATCTTAGGTTTGTGAGGGTCTCTCTGGGTGAAGGAATAAATAAATAAGCAGATAAATAGATGAATAACCCAGAGGAATGGGAGCCCGTGCAGCTTGGCCATCCATCATATATCCTATTACCCCACACTCAGCGGCTCCTGCAGTATGTATAATGTAGTCAACCTCCATAAGCAGATACAAATTCAACTCTTTTCCTCCTCAATTTGTTATATCTGACAACGCCACAGCTTGTGCCGTGTTGTTTCTTTGAATTATGAATAGATTCTCTCCACCAGACTTTCGCCTGCGCATGATAGCGTGGAGCTGTTATGCAGAACAGCTGTGGAAAACAAATTCGTAAAGCTTGGAACGCTCGGTAGCGGTTGGGCGAATATGCATAAACAGTTGCGCTTAAAGCCACTTAAGAACAACCAAATGGGTTCAATATTTCATCTCGGGATTTCTCTTATTGGGTGTGATAAATAACAAAATGTCAGGATGTAATACAAGTTCAGGAAATGCAGTTGTTTAAGTGTTTCAAATGGCCTAAGAATTTCGGGGAGATTTTTTACGTAGAAAAGCGACACCACAGAAGTGGAGCAGGTCACACAGAGGCGGAGCAGAAGAAAGATGAATGCCAGTTAACAAATCAGACGCAAGAGCCCGAGTGAGAGAAACCGAGTTGGAGGGAGGAAGAGGAATGTAAATACATGGCAAACTGACCGCTGGCTGTTTGTTTGGGTATTTACACTGCGAGGCTACAATCAACTCCTCAAAGCTTGAGCCCACATGACAGGACCCATTTCAGGGCCACACATGCTCTAAACATCCAAACCAACAAGCCAAGTCTCAGTTTGCACAAACACACGTGCGTGCACAAGCACACACCAAGCCCCAAAGACTTATCCAGTTATTCGTCTATCACTTCAAAATCTCTTCAAAACTGATACAAGGGAAATGCAATTTAATTCATGCACAGAGAGAGAGCAAGGGAAGGTAACTTGTGAGGAAGTGATTTTTGGGGGGGGACTTGGCTGAACTTTTGAGCCCTGTTTGGTTAAAGCAGATGTAGAATTAGCACACATCACTTTGTATCAGCGAGACGTTGAACACAAGCTGCCGTTCAGAGGCCAAATACCTCTCTGTCACAGAGACACATGCACACCTCTCCTCCAGGATCTGTGATTTGGTTGTTGCAATTATCAATTTGATATCAATGGATTCTTCTTCTTCTTCCTGAAGTAGGTTTGGTGTCCCCAAAGAAAAACTAAGTCAAAACAGAGCTAACACCAGACACACTTGAGCTATTTAAGTTTGTCTTATGAGTGGAAAAATAAACAGTAATTACAAACGGCCTGTATGCAAGGTGCAAGGATATCACAACTTGACATTATGAAAAGCTGTAATCGCATTTCAATTCATTTTACACAATCTGCAATCAAGGAAATTTTAATCGTAATGCATTTTGACAGATCTACATATGCACATCTAACTAAACTAAAACAAAAAGCGTGCAGAAATAAAAGGGTCAAACAGGTGTTCGTCACATAATAGCAGCTTAGATATTGTTTAATTGAACTGTGTCAGATTTAACATTTGTAAATGTTAAATCAGCTTCCATATATTTTCACTGCTGTTCATAATGTAATGATACAGCTACTAATGTTGCTTAACAACACATGAATTAGGGTTTTATTTGTGAAATTATCATGACATTTGACACAGCCCTGTAGCCCACACAGTCACTGGCCTATAGACGTTGTCATACAAATCCAGAAAGCGATACTACAGCAATCACCCACGTGAATTTGAAACATGCTGTCATTCCACAAGGGAATATTTCAATTTTTTGTGTATTTCTGGAGCAGGGGATCCTGTTGCATGTCAATGAACTGGGCTAAACATGCATGACAAGTGATGGTGTCCGGGTGGAGGGATGTAAGGGGGAGACAACCCTCTGGTAGTGTCTGTGTGATCTGTGTGTAATCTGCAGAGAGATGCATGCAATATACCGCCACACCACTTTCTATCGACAAGGCCCCTAATTGCAAGATATACTGAGAAACACATGTTCTGAAAAGAGGAAGAGAAAAGGGTGTCAGATGTCAGCAATGTGCAGGCATATGGTTCCTACAAGTAAGGTTACTCAAACTGGAAACGACACCAGAAATATGGTTTACTATTATTGTAACTGTCCCTGAGACAGCTAAAATAAAGTTGTTTATTTCATATGTTTCTGTGATAGATTCATGCTCAATTTAGTTCATTTATTTATAAGATAAGATGATAAAAGTGTAACATTGATTTAAAAAACATGTCTAAAATATGTGATTACAAAATATGGGTTTGTTAAATATGTAAAGTGCTGTAAAGTTTGTATGAGGTAGACTTTGTAATGGTCACATGACCAGAGTTTGGCTGAGAGCACAACCATGGCATTGTGGAGCTAGCATGGATACAGAGCTACAGATGCATATACAGCCTCAACGTTAATGTTAGTCTGCATGTGGTCCAAGAGGCGCACACGGTATGGTTTCATGTATATTGTTTCATATGTGTTCTACATTGGTAATAAGAGGACATTTTAGTGATATCCATTATTTTGCATTTTTTCTGTTCTGCTTGCTCAAGACTGTTTATGGACACTGACATGAGAGACACTCTGATAAGCTCAAAACATTTATGTTGTAAACTTTGTGTTTCTTCAGTTTTCACGGTGTCTGAAGACAATAAGAGTGAGAGAGAGAGAGAAAGAAATTTCCGAAGACATCAGTATGATGCGTGGCCATTCTTTGTTGGACCCCTGTAGTTACAATTATAAATTTATAAGACTGCACAACACTTCACAACACCTTTTCTTCATTAGAGTCACCTGGAAAGCGAAAGAATTTGGGCAGGTGACCCATCAGTTTCTCTTTGTTTATAACTGGGCCTGTAGGTTTTAAATTAAAATTACATCAGACCTTTAGTAAAATCTATAAAGTGCACAACTAGAACTGCAATAAAAATACATTGAGAAATAATTAGATATAAACTGGACACAAAAAAGAATGAAAAAGCCATAGAAAGCTCCATAATACAGTCCACTGAAGCAAAGGAGACCCAACAGAAAAGCTAAATAACCTCTGAGTTTCGTAACACGAACCACCAAATGAAAGATGAGCAATTGTCCGTCATTGCTGAATAAGAAGCTATAACAAAGTAAAGAGATGACGTGACCTAGTGACCTAGCATTACTTCACTTTAAAAGGCCTCGCAACCTTCCACACAGCTATTACGTGGGGCCTTCTGATCAAAAACAAAACACTTACACCAACATCTGCACATCCCTTTCAGTTCCAGTGTCCCCAAACTTCACTACCTACTCCCCTTTTGTTCCGATTTCTCACTGAATATCACTACTTAACATAGCTCACTGTCTGCTTTGAATATCTGTCCCAATCATGCAGAAATTTACACCCACTCAGAAACAATTACTGCTTGAACGTATATATGTAAGATACCAGTATCACTCAGCAGATCCAATGGTTATTGTTAGAAAAAAGAAAATTATCTGTTTGTTATTTGTACCTTAATGGAATACATAATCATTATAAAGTTGTGACTTTATAAAAAAGCCAGATTTTGTTTATTTTTATGAATTTATTACTGATTCAATCAAGCATAAGAAATGCCTCCTTGTCACTGTGAGAAATGGATCAACTAGTATATTAGTGTTTTCACAACATCACACACTCTGTGTTAGAACAGTAATAATAGAAGTTATAGCTACAAAATAATAGCAATGTAGTGGTGTATGAGCTCTGGGCCAACAACCCCACTAAATCACATGCAGGTGATTGCATTTGCAGTGGACTTCATAGCACAGAAGCAAATTGGAAGGGCACCAAATGGGCTAAGTAATAATATCTGACACTCAATTATTTCTACAGTTGTGTTACATCAAAAACATTATTTTTTTGCCGCTCAGTTTAATTTGTCTTGGTGCATGGCAGGTTCAGTCATGTAACTGTGGCATATAGACTGATTTAACTACTGTGCCCCGTATGAATAAGAGAGGCGGTAATACTGCTGAGGATCATGCAGATCAGCTGCAAAGGAAATGCTATAAATCACAGTTTGAGAGGTGCACAGAACAGCAACAAGGAGCAATAACTCACAGCATATGTACTTTTCAAATGTGAATATCATTATTGTACAAGTCATAAACTGTTACCCACATAATATTTATCTACTAAAGACCTAGACTGTAATGTGATGCTCGATTGTTCTATGTCCTCTAACAACACATGGTTAGCGACAAAAGGACTAATTCTCTAATGGACATTTTCTAATAGAGACCGTATCTAATCATGAGGATAACAATTAATAATCAGTAAATAAAGGAGAAAGATTCTTTCCTATTTCTAGGTCAGCAATCAAATTTGACCCAATTTTGTGTTTTTTGCCAATAAAACCTGTGAATAAATCCACTTTTCTTTAATTCCCTTCCTTCCACGGGCGATCGTGGCTCAAGAGTTGGCAGTTTGTCTTGTAATCAGAAGGTTGCCAGTTCGAGCCCTGGCGCGGACAATCTCAGTCGTTGTGTCCTTGGGCAAAACACTTCACCCATTGCCTACTGCTGGTGGTCAGAGGGCCCGGTGGCGCCAGTGTCCGGCAGCCTCACCTCTGTCAGTGTGCCCCAGGGCAGCTGTGGCTACAATGTAGCTTGCCATCACCAGTGTGTGAATGGGTGAATGTAGTGTAAAGTGCTTTGGGGTCCTTAGGGACTAAGTAAAGCGCTATACAAATACAGGCCATTTACTATTTTCCACTAAAGCAAACATTTAGATGTCACTGGATTAAAGAAAATCATAAGGAGCATCTTCAAGTAAATCAACAAGCACTGTTTACTCATTCTAAATATATCTGTGTGGACACGTACTACATGGGAAGTAACAGTCCAAAGCCCTTCTGTTATTGGGCTCTTGTCCCAATGAAAGTTTGCTCATGTTCAGTCCAACAGGATAATCTAGACTACATATCAATAAATAATTTTGTAATTGTATCATCAGTTCTACAGTTTTATGTCTTGGACATTCAACTGAACCGAAGAGCTTCAACTGATCACCACCTGGTGGTGAGTTGGATCAGGTGGCAGGGAAGGATGCTGTACAGGCCAGGTGTGTAGTGCAGGTGCACTGGGGCATCTTGCAGAGGACCTAATCTGGAAGGTACCTGGAGGATCTTAAGAATCTTAGGGCTCCTGCAAAGGAGGTATAGTCTAAAAGTCTAGAGATGCGGGGGGTGGCTCACCCATTACTGTGGCTGAGGTCAATGAGATAGTTGGGGTGGATGAGATTTGACCTGAGTCCCTTAAGGCTCTGGATTTTGTGGGGCTGCCACAAACTTACAAGAGAGACTTGTTTCAGACAGCATAATAAAAAATGATAGTCGATTTTTGAATATAACTATAATCTGTCTGAACTGTCTGAAATGTTTTACTTTATATCTAATAAATATAGAATATGTGAAAGTTTAGCTTTTAGAATTAAATTATTACAAATTTAAACTTTTGTATTTGGGCATAAGTAGAAATCTATGACCTGTGGAGTTTTAGTGATTTTGTTGTCCTAAGCCTCCAAATAGAGGAAAGCACTTTTAAAAGAAGGCTGTCTTTTGGGAGATTGTAGAAGTTCTTCTGAAGATTGTAAAGTTATCAGTTTTGGTTCTAACTTGTAGAGTCCATGTCCATGTCAAATACATAATTACATTATATTCACAAATATATTCCCATATAAGTAGATTCACAGGTCTTAAACTGGTCTTAAACTGTTGGACTTTTTAGTAAACAGTAAAAGAAAATCAGCAAAAAGAATAAAAATGACAGAGTGAAACCTGAGATTGACCTCTAGCGCTTTCTTACCGTTCTTTGAAACTGGTATCACCGATCTTTTCAACAATAAAATGAGTCTCAACCCTGCTGAGTGCAGCATGGGTCAGGCAGCTAGATTGAATCCAGGGTGTCTGGTTAGTGTTAAAGTTTAACAGAATACTTTAGATGTCTGATTTCACTCAATAGGGCCAGCCGCTACTCTCAGATTGAGAATGCTTTGCGGTAATGCCTTGCAGATATGCTAGAGGGGGAATATACTTACACTGCTGCATTCAAAACTACAGATCATCTTGCATGGGATCGCACAAGTTGCAACACCAAACCTTCAGACCTATAATCCAGGTCCAAGTATAGTGATGTCCAAGTTTCAATATATGCACTGAGGTCATCGTATTCTTCTTCAAAATAATGTGATATGAATCAAAGACATGAGGTACACTTCCAGGGATGGTGTCGCACTAGTATGGAGGTGGCATTATTTTTCTTTTTGTAGATAATCCGATGATACGTGAGACTCTTAAAACTTAAAGTGTCCTGTGTTTCCTTGCAAATGTAAAATCTGAAATATTTCATCAATTACTCATTAATTTATTCATGTGGCTTTCAGACCCAAAGCAATATGTAATCAATTCAACTGGACACTGATCAGGGCTGTTGGAAATAATGGGCTAAGAGTGCAGCGTTGTTCCTAATGCCCCATAAAAAAATTGGAAAAAGATCATGGAAAAGCATTTCAATTTGAACTCCATGCATAGATTCCATACCATGATGAAGACGAAACTGATTGGATGGCTGTTACACCCCACGAATTTAGTGTTTTATCAGTTTAGTTTTTAATTCATAATCTGTGCACAGAAAATAAACTTTTAGAGTCTCGGATTCAATAACACCCCATCTTCACATCTTTTGGCTGCTTATTTGGCCACTCTTCCCCCTCTAAACACGTCACTCTCACTGCTTCCTTAAAAAAAAATCTTTCAAAAAGCTTCTTCTATTCTTGTACTGAAGTGTTCAGTGAAAATTAAAATCCTTCACTTGAAAACTTCTACTGCTGAGCAGAAAATTTCGACAACCAAGGCTACAGGTGCTGCCGTCTTAAAAAGATGAAGTACAAAGACACACGGCCAAGAAAATATTTCAGTTATTCTAAAGAAATGAAACTTTCATTCAAATAACAAAAATAATAATACTTTTTAAAGAAATCACAGAATAGGTGACCTTCCTTGTTCTTTTTAAGTGATGGTGGGTTGGTTGTGCTTTTTAAGAAGTAAGGCCAGCAGAATAATCAAATTAGCAAGCAATATTGTGACCTGCTATTATGTTTAGCTCCAAAGACTGCATGCTATTGCACGTCTTTGGAGCAAAACTAGAAAAGATTGTGTGGAAAACTGAATCAGAGAAGGCTTTGCTTTTTTCAACTGCCAAACAAAAGGGCAACTGTGTTATATTTTAAAGTGATACAAGAAAAGACAAAGATTACTATTTAAAGCAATACAATACAGTAACTGCTTTACATTTCTCTAGGTGGAATCATTATGCTGGAAATGTGGCCCTTTTACTGCTTAAATTGAGACAAAAGTCTTTTTTAATGAATTTTTTGGTTAATCAGAAGAAACAACAGAACGTTTCCTTCATGACTGCCAACTCTATACATGCACCATGATTGGTCTTCACTGTTTATCACTAGACAGAAGTCAATCACTGCTGCACGATAATTTTTGGACATTACAATTTCTCTCATTTTTTACTGTTTCCAGGATTGTGAATGTGGTCTAATAATTTCCACGTTACTGAATGACTGAGACCCAAAATTATATTTTGATTAACGATGATTGCAGTGTGATACTGAAAGATAATGATAGACAACACTGCCTCAATGCAAAGTTGGTGTACTAACTCCACTTACAGTTGCATGACACTGGAGTCAGAGCTCACCTCTGCTGTTCTCTTCCTGCATTGCTGCGCCTAGCGTGGTGCTGCAAGCATAGCCTTCCTCTTCCTGGCTTGGAGTTGTTCCAAGTGGGAAACTGACAGGACGAGAGTTGGTAACAGAACTGGATGGTCGGGAACTGGCACAGTTCTATAAGATATAAGAAAGCAGTATCATCAGCAGCTTATTAATTGCCCATTAGTGATACAAATTAGTCATATATACTTTTTTAAATTGCAATTATCAGCATTCTTATGTTGCTGCCTTCTGTATCTATTCCACTTTGCACTCTTATGTATTTAAAAGTTTTAAAATGTTAAAGAAAAGTACTTTAACAGTACTTTCAAGTAAAAACTGGAAAATAAATACATAAACATATATTTAGAAAATGTTTACTAAACTCAGATGGACCAGTGGTAGATATTCCCATATTAAATTATGCCTTTTTCCCCTTGATTATCCCTAATCACGATTTCAAAAAATCCTATAGGCTATTGATACCTACTGTGTTATTCTTCCCACACTGTGAGCACTAAGCTAGAGCAGCTGATGTAGAAAATTAAGTGAAAGAGCTCTTTGTTTTACACCATGCACATGCATCTTCCATCCAGACCAAAATAAACTGCAATCACACAAAACCCACTTATTTGCATGGCTCTCAAACAGAGTTGTGGGGTCAAGGAGGCCAACGACAAGGTTCCAGGGTTTCCTAAGTCTTGTGCTGTACTATATCAGGCTGGAATGTCTTTTATACCCTGCTCTTCTGTCTTACTGCAAATAGAAAAAGGCAAATGCATGCACTGCGACATGTCATTGTCAGTCACTTTAACCAGCAGTGCCAGCAACAAAAATAAATGGCATTTTATTAAAAGTATTTTGAGCAACACATATTTTTGTGCTACCAGATAAAGACAAGAAAGGAAACACCAAATTCTAGTCCCATTCATTTTTTTCTTTTAAATTGTAACTTCTACATGCAGCTTCCTATATCTTGTCAAAACTTGAATTAAGATCAAAAAACTAATCCACTTCCAATTTATATCTATATTTCAGTGATGTCAGGGGCACGGAGCACTAAGGGGGGGTTGTTTTTTATTTGGGTCCTACAACTGACAGCTTTATTTCACAAAGCAATCTGGCTGTGAGTGTACAAGAAGAAGGTCAGGGTGGGTCAAGAGGTACGAGGTATCAAACAGACAGGCGACACTGTTCAAAGTGGCAGTGTGTATGTGTGTGTGTATAAAACTGTGCTCCCTGGGGTCAAACAAGGAAAAAAAACCCTGTTTGAGATCCACACCCATGTAGAGGAAAAGGGCTAAAGAGGTCAACAGTGGTGTGGAATTAAAGAGGGGATAGTGTGTGATTAGGTTTGGTGGAATTTATACAAGAAGCTGTCAAAGTAGGTGGTTCTCCCTGTGCTTGTGTGGATTTTTCTCCATGTGCTCCAGCTTTCTTCCACAGTTCACAGCCATGTATGGCAGATTAATTGGTCGTTTTAAATCTAGCCACCTGCAAATTCTTCAACTATAGCAGACTATAGCAAGACCAATGACTTTTAAGTTAAATATTGCAACACCAGCGAAAAATTATGTTTTTACCAGACCGTCATACACTAGTGTCTAAAGGTTTGAGCCACCCCTCATTTCCACTGAACACTGACCTATGAATCAAAAAAGTATTCAAAAAAAGCATCTGAAATGATGAACCAGTCTACACATAACAGAAACAGAAATACTTACTGGCAGCAGGAACAAAAATGTTCCAATTTCTCTAAATGAAATGAAAAATACCAAAAAAATACTATGGAAAATTCCAAAGATAATGCAGTCTTGCAGGCATAAAATAGTATTTTTGCACTAACCACGTGATTTCACTAAGAGAGCTATTAGCCAAACACTTAGCATATCTTAGCACAGTATGCAGTGTGTCCTTGAGGAAACTAGACTGGTGGGGGTCACAAGTGGCAGGCCTAAAACACTATCTACAGCTGATAAAAGCATCTGAACGTTATCTCCTTAACCCCTTAATGCCTAATATATCATATTTGATACAGGTTTTGTGGGTTTTTGAGACTTCTACATGATCTGTGTGGGGTTTTTCTCCCCTGGAGATAAACAGGGAGGTATAACAGCGAGTGTCAAAGCCATTTATAAAACACGGTGGAGGCTCTGTCATGGTTTGAGGCTGAATTTCAACTGGTGGTGGCAGAGACTGTACCACCATTCATGGAATTATAAACACAGAAAAGTACAGTCACATAATCTGGAAAGGTGTGATTGGCAACAGCTTCATTGTTTAGCATAAGAAACATACTGCCAGTGCTGTAAAAGCATAAGAAATGACAAGAAAGCTTGGTTACGAGAGTTCAGGCTGCGTTAAAGAGTAAAGATAGTGAAACCAAATATCTACTTTCAAACTCTGTTTTTGCCTTATATACTTTTTTCCATTTATTTTTGCATATTTCAATAAATCTATGTACATATTTCCCCTTTTCTTAGCAAAATATAAAGAAATGATGGGTGTATCAAGACTTTTGCAGAATACTGTGCATTTATACCCTTTGCACTGTTTAGAGACACTACATGACTGTACTGACATATAATCAGCCTAGAGATGAAGGCATGTTCCAAAAGTCAGTACTGCGGTGGCTTTGACATAACTCGGCTTAGTACTGGATACGTTTAATGTTTACGATAAAGGAATAAGAGGACAATGAAAGCTTAAAATGGTCCTTTGTATTTAAATAACCACTTTCAATTCCTAAAATGAATTTACTGTGAATCATCCTTTTCTGGGTAAATCTTCACTCATGAGTAATGCAACATATAAATCCCTCTATCTCTGAAGAGCCATTTGTCTTCAAATGACCCCATATGCAGTAACACGCTGAAGCCTCTTTATCCCTCACCCGGCAAGGCACAATACCCAATCCTATGTTTTACAACAAGGGGATATAGGGGGGCATGTGCGGTCATCTAGAGCCAAATGTCTCCTATCTAACCAAAAGACAGGTAGATACAGTATTTCAAGCAGGATTTATGGCACAAGATAGCATTAGCTAAAAACTGTCAGGCAACGGTGATGGCTAAAAAACGCATTCTGATAGCGGGACCCAGCAGGATTGGAAAATTGCCGCCACAGAGGGGAGAGGAAGCAGTAAAAATGATGGTAGATGGGGGGGGCTCACTGATAACATGAGCAACCAATATATCAGATTGCACCAGGAGGCAAGTCCCCCCCAACCCTCCCAAACACACAACCCCAATGCATAGACATGCATACAGGGACACATGCACAAAACATTAATTAACCAACTTATTTATTGCGTTCCTTTTTTATTATAAGGTGGGTCACATATGTGGGTTAGAGTGCAGAGGGAGGTGCTGTGTGGTGTGCTCGAGTGGGAGCAGAGGCTTTTCATGCACATGCACCTGTGTATGCAATTGCAAGATGAGGTTGGGGATAAGTTTAATGAGAGTTTGTCAAGGCGTTAAGGTTTGCAATCGTATGCGTGTCTGACATGTGCATGTTTGTGTGTGCTACAGACTTGTGACTACTTTTAATGTCCTTTGGTTAGGCTATAATCTCTCAAGACATACACACACAACAGACACACGTGCAGCATCCCACAATTTCAGCCAAACGGCGTCCACCAAGGTATAAATACTGGCCTGACAGTTTAATGTCAGGGGACGGCTTGTCCTGGATTAGAAACTTGTAACCCACCGTGGAGCTTGACATTGCTACGATGAAGGTGCTGCAATGGGGAGAGTGAGGAGGGCAGGGAAGGGGGGGTTATTATGGGTGTATGTTTGATGTATAAGGGCATCTAACACGGACTGTCGACTAGCTGAGCCGATGTACAGAGACTCTTTGTGGCATTGCTGTAGCAGGGATTTTTTTCTTTCTTTTTTTCATGAGAAGCGAACGCTTTAAGGAAAATTGAGTCTGTCACACCAGTGTTTATCACACACACACACACACACACGCACACACACACACACACACACAACAGAATAAAGATGTGCACACACACACTTGTTCACAGGAAAATGGAAGATTACATACTGAAAAATTAAGCGCTTTTCTCCTCTCCTTGATCCTGTTGACCGTGCTTCGAACCTGAAAGAAAGACACAGAGAATGGGAGCAAAAGAGATAACTGCAGCGCTCCCTGAATTAAAACAAAATATCTTCCACAGCAAACACCTGCGAGTATGCAAAGTGTAAAAATAGAGAAGGGAGAATAAAATGTGGAATGGAAGGAACATATTTTGAGGGTTAGTTTGCAGACACTGACACGCAGTGGTTGGGATAGTGTATGTGTGTGCGAGAGGGTGTTCCAGCATGTCCCAGCGGCTAATGGGACTTGAAAGTGACACATAGAGCTGGCAAACTAAGGAGACGACTTCAAGCTATCATCTGTCAACACAGAGCGCCGGGACCAACAAATGGGAGCTATTGGAGGAGAAGGGACTGCCCTAGCAGAACAGATTACATTTTTACACTCAGATGAAACAGTGTACTGCACACCTTCATTTAACACATAAAATACCAGACAGAAGTTGAGATATATATATATATATATATACATATATATATATATATATATATATACATATATATATAGATATATATATAGATATATATATATATATACATAGGCGATGATTTCACAATAATTCAAAAACTGACTGATTAAAATACAGTATTAAATCCTGATAAAAAATTCTTGCACAAAAGCTGCTTTGGTTCAATTGCATTTTGCTAATTTCTCAGTACAGTAAAATAAATATTACAGGATACAAATATAATTTGTAAAATTAAAAATGAATTCTTACTTTTTTTATTCTTATACTTTGACTTTACTAAGCCAACTTTATTCTTTCATTTCTATTGAGACGCTGTTATTACTTTGTTATTAAAATTTCTTTACACTGCTTACTAATAAAATACTAATACATAAGTAAATAAAAATAGGTTAAAAAAAATTGCCAGTAGTTCAGTTATTCCTGTCTTCTTCAAAATCCTCTGGTACTTGTGAGAGTGAGCGTGTGTATGTTTGCGTATGCGTGCGCGCTCTTGTGTTTGTGCCCTCTGTCAGCACTAACTGTAAATTTGTATCGGCTGGGCACTTATCACTACAGCCCGTCCCAGCCCGGCCCACAACGTTAGTGAATATGCATTATGGCTTATGGCTTCATTAAGTCACGCCGTGTTATAAATTATGACACCACAGTGAACGCATACACACGGTCTCAGAGACAGCATGTGTATGCAGAAGATGTTTTGCATACGTACACTGCTGAAGGGCGACATAATGAAGAGAGCCTAAGCCTCGTGACAAGGCAGAATCAACAATGCCAGCATCGCGTTTCAAAAACCCTTCTATTATTTCTGACAAGATACTAAGGAGGTCGTCAACACAGTGCAGATGTTGGATAGACGCTATATTAACATTATTTTAATGGGGAAAATGAGACGCGGGGGTTTCACTGATCTCAAAAGCAGCCAGTGAGCTGAGGCAATTACATGACACAACTTAATTAATCATTTGACAATGAGGGGAAGGGCATTGTTTTAGATGATCGTTATGCGTTTAAGGGGTTTTGCGCGCACTCAAGGTTTCGCAATGATGCAAAGGATGCAAAGCATGGTTTCCCATGTAAATGGGTGCTAAGCGATTACCATATTAAAGCAGTCTGCCCGACAACACCTGCCGACATCCTTGGAGCTGATGGAAATAAAAGGTCATCAAAGCGTGGGATTACAAGGTGACCACCAAGGAAAAGCTAATTGCAATGAATAATGGAAAGCTACTGTCAGGTAATTAGCAATTAAAACGATGCATTTTGAGGGTAATAGCAGCAGATGTAGTCTCTCTTCCATACCATACACAATTGTAATTATTCAGCCTAGAAACCGGCTTCATAAATGGAGCATGTCCTGACTTTCAGGCACTAGTTAATTCACCACCTTAAGAATATCAAAGCGAAATCTCCTGACACAGAGGCGGTTAGACTCATCTGTTTTAAATGTTAACAACTAACAGCAACTTTGCAAAGTTTTTACACACAGCGTGCTCACTGTGTGTTTTGTGTACCTGCCGTGTGCTATACCAGCTGTCGCTGAAAGTCCCTGCCAACACAGCTTTTGAATGAATCAAAATGCCAGGACACCGTATATCCTGCTCACAGGACCCTTACAAAAAATAAATAAAATAATAAAATTTTTGCCAAGCAAATATTTTCTTTTAAGGGGTCATGAAGGCTGAAACCTAAAGCCAACGCTGCCAAGTGTCACAATCTGGAGGAAAAAGTAGAAAACAAAAGAAAAGCTCCCTACTCTTCGAGAGGTGATGGCGGGATCAGTGGGAGCAGATGAAATAATTACAAGAGTACTCGGTTTTCTGTTTTGTTTTGTTTCCCCAAAATTTTACCACAACAGTGAGGTCCTCTTGAAAATCAAACCTGAAGAGGAGCTGCTCACAAACCACGAGGGCCTCAGGGTCAAGGACAACATGAGTGTAAGAAAACAAATTCCCGAGCACTGAAAAGCCACTTAAGCAAGAATGCTATATTGATGTATTTTACAGCGCGAAAGGTCATCCCTGCCTGGCTCTGCATTGTCAGTACGTCGCTATGACTCAGGGACGCCGCTCTCGACGCTCTCGATGAGAAGAAAAGAGGGAGAAAACAAAATGGAAAAGGACAGAAAACTTGAGATGTTTTCTTTGATGGTCAGCAGCCAGGTGATAATGACAGAAAGCTGAAATAAATGAGACTGAAGAAAGAGAAATAGAAAAGAGCAGTGGAGGAGGGTGGACTAATGACCAATGACCTTGTGTATTCAGTCAAAGAAAAGCCTAACAAAAAGACAGCGTATATGTGTATTCACCATAAATGAATAGCGAGCCGCAGAAACGATGTCTTAGATTTTGCTTCCTATGCTGCATTTACATTCAGATTTACAGTCTTTTCTAGTTGCTTGTTGCTTTCTTTATTTTTGCACATTTTTTAGACTTTTGAATTTTTTTATTTTGTCACACAACTTTGGAAGGTGGGCCTAAGTTTAAATGCAGAATCACAAAGAGCCACAGTTGACCAAGAGTGATTTTTGTGACATGCGACTCATCCATTAAATCACAACTCTCTGTCTAGACGCTCCACCATTCTCCACCCCCGCACAGCTATGGTTTGGTAAATGGTAATAAGGCAGTAAGATTGCATTTTATCACCCCTTCATTCTATATTGTTTGTTGCATATTGTCCCCCCACCACCACCACTACCTTTTTTTTTTCGGTTCGATTACGGGTACTGCTTGGAGCCCTGCAAAGCCCTGGCCAGCAGCTTTGTCAGGATGCTAAATGGAGGGCTGTGAGTTTAAAAACTTAAAGAGGCAGTGAAATATTAGCCAATGTGGGTGAGGAATGAGTGGCTGAGAACTGCAGCGTGTCAGTGTTAAATGGTTGGACTCAGATGCATATAAGTTAGTCCAAGCATGAAGGGCAGTGGGACGCTCGCATGGAAACGATGTCCCCTCCCCTCCTTCCCATCCCTCTACCCATCCACACACACACACACACTCTGGCGCACCCCACCCACGCTGATTTTAAGCAAGGAGCCCATCAGAAACTTGTCATTTCTCTCATTCACTCCAACAGCCTTGAGACACAATGCAGACTTACCTCTGTGTTGTACACCCCATATATCAGAAAGATGAACAGGCCCTGTAAACACAGACAAAGAAAGAGAGAAAGGGAGAAAGAAAGAAGAGGAGGACAAAGTTGTTACACCTGTTTTCTGTCTTATAATTTTGTAAGAATAAAAGAAGAAGGAAAAAAAAAAGATCAAAACTAATGAGCGGAGCGACACATGCAGGTAAGGTTGATTTGAAGTCTATTCTAGTCGCACAGCGCTGAATTAGACTTTAGTCGGAAGTAATGAGGAAAGAAGTAGGACAACTTATCCAAAGTGGGCCACCTCTGTATAAAGCTCGGCTTGCATTTGTTTCGTCTGCAAGACTTCTTCCCCGTTGCAGGCTGTGCTAAGCCATCAAAGGCTTCAACCCAAGGTTCCACACAGTTTTATTGAAATAGAAAATCTCAAGTGCCTATATTCATACTGTGTTCTCTGACATAAAAAACACAATTATATGATTGAGTACTAACAAACACACACAGAGCACACGCATTATGTAAAGAAACAGAAAATCTGTGCTCATAAATCTACGCAAATAGCAAGAAACGAGGAGATAAAGACAGCATTAACAGTGGCGTCTATTAAAACACACTCACGTGTACACAGCCACACACACACACACACACACACACACAGAAAGAGAGCAACCTGGGCCAGACGAGACCATCAAGGAAAAACCATTGGAGGAAAGCGGAGAAAGAAAGAGACAGAGGGAGCATAATGAAAAAAATGGCACATAAAAGAAGATATTTCATGTTCACAACACTCCACGGCTAGTACCCAGGGCCCAAGAATGCCATGCCCTTGGATGCATAAAGGCTGCACTTTTGGTCACAGAAAAACAGCTATTTTTCATTCCGTTTCATTGTGGCATCCACTGAATGTACAAGCTGTGCATTCGCCTTCGAGCCATAATGTAATCCTGATGCCTCAATGAAAACAGTGAGAACAACATTCTCAGAACACTGATTGAACCGTGCCACAAAAGATGTACCGAGAAAAATGAAAAGGCAGTTAAAATCCTATAAATTTCAAGGCTGATAGATATGGTAGATTCTTTGATAAGAAAACCGCTAGCACAAAAAAAAAACTTTTAAAAGTACATCTCTCTGCTTTCACCGCTGCCAAGTACGTCTCTGTTGCTTCATCTTTAAACCAGGGTAAGGACACATCCCGAAGACAGGCAGGCACAACCTGCCCAATGCATCAATCAAGCTGAGTTTGGAGCATCCAATTTTTGCCCGAGGAAGATCTCGATGCATCACCATTGACAACATGATTTGGGGGCCCATTCGGAGTGACAGGGCGACAGCGGCTGACGATGATGACCTCTAGGCCAAGCTACTACAAATTCACCTGGCCACATTGTCCTCCGGGGACTGAATTGCCCCGTCTGTCGCGCAGGCTGGTGACACCTTGCGTACAACTGACAATTTCTCTTGTCTCTGCCATTCTGAAGACACAACAAGGAATCGCACACCGAGATACGTCTGCTACATACGCATGTGAAGTGGCCAAAAAATAGATACAAATAAAAACAAAAACAAAAATATTTCCATAGCACAGTGTGACCATTGCTGTCACACTTGTTTTCCAAGTGTGACAGCAAGATCATATTTTCATCTGTTATCATCTCTGCTCCAGTTTACGAGCATTAGATGACACTCAGCCATCGAGCTCAAAGAGACTGTGGACAGCAAAGGTGAAAGGCTACTCTAGATATACGCCAAGCCTGGACGTTTTTCAGCAGTTTTTTTTAGCAGCCAATTGAATCTATACCCTTACCGGTCATATTGTTAGGTACAGCTTGCCAATACAGGGGTGGTCCCCTAATTTGCCTTCGAACTGTTTTGATTTTTTGTGGCATAAAGTCAATAAAGAGATCGAAACGTTCCTCCAAGATTTTGGTCTATATTGGCATGATCACATCACACGGTTGCATCCAATTTTTCAGTCCCACCACATCCTGATGGTCCTCTCAGTGAAGACATTGTCACGTTCAAGAAGCCAATTTAAAATGACCTGAGCTTCATGGGATGGTGCATACACTATGGTCCTAACATGGTCAGCAACAACATTCAGGTAGGCTGTGGCATTTAAATAATGATTAACTGGCACTAAAGGGGCCCAAAAGTGTGCCAAGAAAATATCACACACACCATTAGACACTACCACCAGTGTGAACTGTTGATACAAGGCAGGATGGATCCACACTTTCAGTGTTCTTTATGCCAAATTCTGACCCTAAAATCTGAATGTTGCAGGAGAAATAACCATTTATCAGACCAGCCTTCCTGTCTTCTAGTCACCACTTTTGTTTAGCCTGTGTGAACTGTATCAATTCCTGTTTCAGGCTGACATGAGTGGAAGCTGCTGCAGCCCCTCTGGATGGGGTGCTCAGAGATGCTGTTCTGCATACCTTGGTTGTAATAAATGGCTATTTATATATAGTTATTGTTTCCTTTCTATCAGCTCAAAGATATAGTTCTTTGAGGAAAATGCTCGGTTTGAACTTCTGCAGGGCATTATGAGCATGTCTACATGGCTAAATGCACAAAGTTTGTGGTAAGAAGCAGTTTAACTTTAGATGTGCGTAATGAAGTGGACGGTGAGGGTATATTATTTAATGTCGGCTAGTAAAAGGCTTTCGAAAAGTCAAGAGATATGTTTTTTTATCATTTTTTTAAAATGATATGGACTGACTCTAAATGCACATCACTAGCGATGTGTTACTATACAATTGTTACTATAGGGCTGTATTTGAGGTGTCTGTCCTTCTGCTGATAAATATATAATAATTAGGCCTCTATAAGGTAAAACGTGACTTTAACGCAGCCTAAAATCTCAACTTGTGATGTCCATTGACTATTATTTAAAAGCACAAGCACAAGTGTTTATCATGTATGTAAACCCAGCATGGCTCCATACTGTTTGCACACACAGACACATGCACACAAGTTAGCAAGCACACACACACACTAACAGACAGGGGGTGGTTAATTTGCAACACATACTCTATTGTATTGCATTAGAATTGCAATTCCCAACTTATTGTTGCAATTTGATTATCATGTTTTTGATCATTCCTCTTATTTGTAATTAATCTTTTGTTGTGCAGTGAACAAAGTGGGGAGAACATAGTGTGCACATTAGGAAAAAATGATCTATTAAAATCTAATTGAGTTAAAAATAAGTGGCAGCGCAACAATAATGACGGATTGTTTAAAATGTTAATTCATTAATATTATCCCTAAAAACAAACAGACGGGAAAATGGGGCGCATTATTTAAATGCAAGCGTGCCTTTCTAAACTCTGCCGCATTTCTTTTGAACTCTGCAGAAAACGCTACAAATTTATGCAAAGAACGAACACAGTTGCTTTCAAAGTATTGCCATACTGTACATCAAACAGGGGAGCATAAATTAATTAGCATCTCACTAATTATGGAACAATTGTATGTTTAAAAAGTTACTGTGTTTGACCAAAAACATCATCGCCCTGGAGAGATCCGCTCTGCTGGGCAGGAAAGTGCATTTGTTTAAACGTGCACGCGCGATCCTACTTATCAGAGATA
This sequence comes from Oreochromis aureus, assembly GCF_013358895.1. Classification (NCBI taxonomy): domain Eukaryota; kingdom Metazoa; phylum Chordata; class Actinopteri; order Cichliformes; family Cichlidae; genus Oreochromis; species Oreochromis aureus. The sequence continues at coordinate 35,510,401 of NC_052956.1, read as the reverse complement.
CTGAGAGTTTTGTCTGGAAAGCAGAAAGAACAAATCAAAGTCAGACATCGATTTACTTTCAAGAACTCTGAGTCAAGCCATTTAAAGTGGCTAGCCCTGATATTGTTTACTACTGGCTGTTTGTGATGTCGACAACCTCCTTTGGAAATTTACCTCTGTTGTCCTTGCAACTCACTCTTCGTAAAAGCATCAGCTGAGTGCATTAAATATTTAAGGTGAGCCATTAACCGCTGGTTATACTTGTAATAAAAGCTTTATTCCTGTCTTTAAGTGTCTGCTTTGTAAGAGAATATATTAAATGAAGCTTAACTCCCTCAAATGTCAAAAAAAACTACAGATCTTTGGCAAATACAGACGTCTTTTTTGCCTATCTGCATGAATTAAGACGGGCAACTCCTGCGTTATTAGATAATGAAGAAGTTTGAATTTCAGATAACAGATTCAGGTGCCAGAGAACAGATCTGACTCTAGGTTTTTTCACATTTCAGAATCATTTGATTTTATGACAAGACAAAATGAATGAGCTGGTAGCAACTGATTGTTTAGCTCAATAATATTTTCTACAGAATACAAGGTTGCTGATGGACAGTGTACAGTGCGGTACGACAATAGTTCAGCAAGATAACACAAGACAATTATTTAAAACATAATTTACACGCTGGCTGACCACTAAAGGCTGCTACAACTTGTGTACACAACTTCTCCTATTGTTTTAATTTGATGATGGGATCTGATGGGCTGCAAAAATTGACTGTAAATAATTGAAAAAATTCAACATGATCAATTAAACACAATTTTCACATTTTCAGGTATTTTCTGTCTTTAACACTGAGAATTCACCCCTGCATGTGTTCAGCAGTGACACAAACCTCCAACCTGAATATGAACACTGAACACTTTTAAATTCCCTACAACGGCTCCAAGTTTCCCAAGCACATACGCTGTCCTCACTTTGACAGTAAGCCTGCTGCAGGGGGAGGGTGTTTAAAAAAAGCCACTTTCTCCTATAACAAAAAAAATAAAAATTATACTATTTGTTTATGGCTTATGCAATGTTAAGCCCTTCTACTTCTCAGAGAATTCCCAGAGAACAATCCCTCTACATTTCTCCCCTCACTTACTATCAGCGCCCCTGTTTCCCACTCCCATCAACCTCCCCACTTGTGTAGAGAAAGGAAGCAGAGAGCTGGCAGGTAAAAATCTCAAAAAGCAGCAGTTTTATGGCACCGTCCTTGGGAAACAAATTTTCAATGTACAGATATGAAAACTATGATTAAGGTGGAAGGGCAGTGTCTTGGCAAGGGGAGAGGGAGTGGCAGGGCAGCTTTTTCTTTCTCGCTGGAATGTATTGTCTCTGTCAGCCCAACGCTCCCTGTAGTATGAGAAGGAGCTTAAACGTTAACATGAGATATAATGACAAGGAAGTCTGCTGTTCTGTCTGCTTGTTTGATTGAAAAAAGAACCAGTATGGCTGCAATTTTTATTTATTTAGTGGTACAAATGACTTGCAGTAAAACACATCTATATACAACAGATGTGTAAATTTTCAGCCATTCCCTTTTCTAAAAATATTTTTATAACCGTGGTCTTGAGCAATAGTTTCTATGATTTCTATAGACAGTTTCCAGGAGTTTTTCTTTGGACATTGGCTGCTTTTTCACTTATTTTCAATCCAGTCATTATACCTGATAACTTCCAGTTGTACTTTTTCTTTTTACTTAAGCCACTTAACACTGACCTATGAATCAATAGAGCATGAAAAGGGAACCTAACTCAAAGGACGAACCAATGTTGTGTCTAGACATAAAGACAATTTAGCAAAGAACCAATTTAAAATTGTATCTTTAGGGATTTTGCTACTCTCAACCTGTCACAAAAACACATCTGCTCCCATTTCTTGTGTTGCATCTATAGAAAATGCCAAATGTGACAGTTCGACAGGAAAGAAAGCTTGCCTATGAGTATTGAGGTTGTGCTGAAGAATAAAGATTTTCAAGCTTGTTACAATTGTAGTATCTGCCTTGCAAACTGTACAGTATTTCCCATTTTCCTAGCAAATTATAAAAAAATGAGAAGCTTATTCTTATGCACACTACTGTACACAAAAATTAATATGTCAACTTATAAGACAAGTAACAGGGTTTTTTTTTACTTCAAGCATTTCATTCTCCTATGTAAACATTTCTGTATCTCTATTTTTGCATTAGAGATGCACAAAGGAAAAAACTTCTAGTTCAAAGTTTCTATCCCAGTATTAAAAACAAACATGTAGAATTAGTCCATGAACTACCCGCACTTTGTTTCTTGCTTTAGAGCAATCGAGAAGCACATGCTCCACACAGTTTAAAGGAGAGCTTTAGGCCCTGAAATTGCTTAATGTCAGAAGTGATTTATACTAACTCTGTCTATACTGTCTAACTGAAAATCACAAATCAAAATAGATACAGTTTTCACAAATTACATATTTCAAACAGACCAACAGCCTTTTCTTAAGCAACTGAAGACCACCACCTCCACATCCCCTCAGTGAATTCCAGGCTTCAGAGTCACTCTCTGCCAGAAACGAGAGCCTTTTGAACAAGCTGGGCCCGACGTCAAACATCCTCGCCTAAATTCAAACACGCAGAGACACTTTTCACAAATAGAGCTATCCGCATCTCCACTTGGCAAAAAAAGGGGAGGAAAAATTCTGCCCTCACACCTGGTAATCATTAAGGAAATGAGAGACAGAAGAGGTTAAAACACCGTGATGGGGGGAAAAAGAAAAGAAATTCACACTTCTGCGCTGGGACTTGCTAATGTCTCTGACCCCTCCACACATAAACAGTTTAATTAACATGTATACATAACTTTCACTTTAACTGTTCATGGCATGTCAAATCAAAGTGTCTGTCAAAGCTGTGAAACAGGGAGTTGATACTTTGCAGGCCCTCGGTTTGAATCCAGCTCCACACAACTGCTCCAGCTGGAAAGAGATGCTGGCAAGAAGAAGTGAAGGCAGGCAGACAGGGCAGGTAGACGGGCAGCCTGCCACTCTGTCAGTTTGAGGTAAACACCGCCCAATAAATGCTTTGTAGCACCCAGAACTGCTCAAGATACGAATGAGAGAAGATGCTTGCAGTGGAAAAATAAAAGACAAACCAAACAGGTTTTTAAGATTTGGGTGGCATCACATCTTTCAAGCTGAAATTGCTCGCATTTACAGCAAGTGAGCACTGTATTCATTACTGGTGCAAACTCAGTTCACCCTACTGTAAAGATGGCTGTGAAAATAAATCATCACACTCTCAATCATCTTAAAGTTGGCCTCTGTTGTGCACAAAAGCATGACATCAACCATTAAAAGAGAATTTGTACAATTGAAAAAGATTGTTGGGTGCAAAATGCAACCAAATACATCCAGTCCTGACAACTGGAATAAGCTAAATTTTGATTTGGGTATGTGCCAAAGTTTTCTTTCTGTTTCTTTCTCACTGCACATTATTAGAGAAAGTGGATAAGTTATTCTATTAAAAAAGAGCCCTTAGGATTCCCTGTTTCTTTCCCTATACACACATCCAGTCAGTCGGGCTGTCACGTTGAGGAGGGGACCCCCCAAGCCAGCCTGCCTCCACGGGGTGTGTAGCTGCAGAGGAAAACTGTCAGTGTTCGCACACAAACAGGCACACACTGAAGCCAGCAGCAACACCAGTGCTGGTGTGCGATGGCTCAGGAGAGGAGGGAGAGTTATTAGCTTAGCCCTGAACCACCTACTTAATATAGGGGCCGGCGGTGATCGCTAACAGAGCCTGGCAGAGGTGACAGCTTTTGGCCCTGCTTGAGGAAATCCAATTGAAAAGCAGCCAAGAGGAACAACAAGCCCGAAACAGATGTTGCTCACTACCACCAGTGCAACTTGGGTACACACAACCCAGCGGCAACAAACCGCAATGGCAAAACTGACACACAAACATACACACAACGGACACAGAGTGGAGCGCACACGCTTACACCACAGAGCCACATGAAACTGTGGAGGAACAAAATTTACAAAGGAAAACATCAGCAGCAGCAGATGTCTATAAGCACAGCAACGAGGAGCGATTTGTACGTTAAATCTTAGTTTCTATACTCTTTTTTTCTTTAATCACTTTTCTACAGATTGGCAATTACAGTTTAAATATATTTAAAGAGAAAAAAACAGGAAAAAATGGAGCAGAGGCCAAAACAAAATCTTTCTTCCTGGACAAGAGACCCACCTAACAATCCATCCATCTGTCTATGAATCTCTTGTCTTTTCTTTTAACAATGTCTGGTAAGGCGTCTCAGTGAAAACACAGGTCTTCACATTATTACAGCGCCTTTGTTCAAGTATTAATTGAGTTTGGCAAGTCTGGCCACGCTTTAGTCCTAATAACGTTCATTTATTTTTTCCATCACCGCTACTGGCAAAAAGAGCAAGGAAGAGATGGGGAGAGCAAGAGATAAAGAGAAAGGGGGGAAAAATGGGCAAAAATCAATTGTGACATATCTTTATTACCACTCGATGACAAATGACGGCACATTTGCCATTGTTCTGGCATTGTGTCAGTGTGTGTCATATTGATTTTACATCAGATGGACGAACGTTATTGATGAAGTTCCAGAAAAACAGATGACCGCTCCATTTGATTTGTTTTTTTAGCGTTTAAATAAACCAGGATGACGGCAAATTAAGACAGTAATTGTCACGTGGCAGATCTCTCCTTTTGCTTTTCCGACAATTTTTCTTTAATATAAACCAAATTTCGGAGCATTTGCAGAAACCAAGCCTGCCGCAAGATCAGCGGGAGTTGGCAACTACACCCTGAACCTGATCACACGGCACACATGTGGGAATGTAATGGAGGAGCGCTACAGAGAGCACGAGAACGAGAGTGAACTGTAAACAAACTAGCTTTTAAACAAGACAATTTCGAGTTGAGTGTCTTGGGCGCCAAGAAAAACACAGCCACGGAAAACTGATACAAACTTTTAACACATGGGTCAAAGCAGGAGTCTTTGAACTGCTGAGGGAAAGCCGGCCGCCAGTGCAGAAAGCTGTTTAATTAAAAATACTTAGGTATCCAACAGGCCTTTTTGGGGCGCCCTCTTGTCAAATTGTATGTGAGCCTGCTGTCAATCTTGTTTTTTAATTTCACAGTTTCCCGCTGACGAAGGGGGGGGTCAGATGGGAACAAGTTCTCCTAAAAACAGCAGCTGGAGCCTGGGTAAGTTTAGAGAAAAGGCCGCTCACGAATATAAATCTGATTTTATGCCCTTGCATATATGCACACTCGGTTGCAGTAACAGACATAATACCATATTACTGTATACACTCTTAAACCGTATACTTATACAGAATTAGACACAGTAATATGTTGCACCTGGTATTATGTGGTTGGATCACTGCATGTAAGCTTCTTCCATTTAAACTGCTTTCAGAATATAGAAGGTATCAGATATTTTGCACAGATTTGCAATCATAGCATAGATAAATTATATAATTTATGATATATACTGTTTATTTTGCATTGCAGTACATAATAACGCAGAATATTTGGGGGAAGGACAAATAGGTGACGTCTTTAATGTGATGTCTTTTTAATTGTGCAAGTCAGAAGGAGTTCACATTAACAGACATGAACAGACATTAACTGTCCACCCATTTTTGTGTGGCAATGAGGAGCTGGAAAGGCATAACACACACACACAAACACACACTCCCAATATACCACCACAAGCACAGGCACTCTTAGTGGCTTCCAAACAGTAACTGCACTCTTATGTAAGTACAAGCGAGCTCAGAATCAAAGTCAAGTGTCTGGAAGTTGAATACCACCTGAGCCTCAACTTACCATTTTTCCAAAAAAGTGTGCCAACTCTAATGGGCCAAAATACGTACCATTATGTTTTTGTTTGTTTGTATTATTTATTTTTCTATAAAGAGTGTACGCTTTGCCTAGAGAACTATGACACATTTGCCCTTGGTCTATTGTTCTTGGTGCGCGTTCGACTTATTCATATGCATACATTCGCGGGCATGAAAACAGTTTTAAAGCACCTGAAAGGTACATTGGAACCTGCAAACAAACAACTGTAACGCATGCACAGTAACATTTGAGCAGAACACTTTGTGCAAATTGCACCACTGACAAGACCGTGTTGCAGTGCCCTTGACTAACAATGACAAATGGATGCAATATGCAAAGTCTGAACAAGTTGCTTTTGGGTGCAAAATAGGAAAAACGTTGCTCCAGGTACCATTATGGGATGCGTTTGCTATGCTGTTTCTCAACTAAGGTGAGCCCGGCCGAGGTTAATGGCACGTGTTAAGATTGAGAAGTGTAGGTGAGTGATGTCTGTCGAGAGAAATCACAGAGAGCGAGACAGAAAGACGGACCTTCTTTCCCTTGTTTAGACATGTGAATTGCCGATTGGTGTCTTGCTTGCTTTATTATCTATTATTATGCCGAATCTGTGACCTTGTATTTGTAAAGGACGTAAGTGACTAAAGACACATTAGCAGCATATGAAAAAATAATGTGCTCTAAAAACCTATAAATTATTTTTAACTAATAAGTTGTTTTCTATTCCCGAGACACTTAGTGTCACGTTTTTGTAAATAAAGAAATAGAGCAATAAAATATAAGTAATACATCTAACTTATAATGTAGTGTCCTTACAAAGCAGCAGGAGCTTCACATACCTACTGCATTTCCATCAATCTGCTGTCAATCTGTCTCACATCTGATAAAAGTGGAAATAATTTCACTTTTAGGATGCAAAATATGGGTTTTATAGTGTTTTTTATTTATTTGCCTAAATTAATACATACATAAATAAATTGTACATAGAAATTAATTATATGTAAAAAAAAATATAAATTAAACCACTAAGAGTTAGTAACACCCCAAAAATAAAAAGTAGAGAGAAAAGGACAATAAGAAAGAAGGTCTAAAATAATGTGTATCTACACGTGAGTGCATGAGTGTAAAAGCTGGGTTTGTAGTTCTGTGTCTGCGTACACCTACCCAACATAACCCCACTTCTGTGTCTTTCTATATTCATCCGCCTGTCTGTGTTCGTGCACGCGCATACACGTGCGGTACAACACCACCGCGGTGGCAGGGTGCATCCATCATGATAAACCGGGAGACTCGGCGACTGTCACATGCAATCACACTTCACTACGGTTCACAGGACTTCAAAGTGAAAATGAATGATAGCTCATCGACATGAAGACTTCATATATCTTCATTTTTTTTTTTCTCGCTCTTTTCTGTCTTTTATTTTTGGGAAGAGACTTGTATCTTTTCTCCCAGCCCCCCTTCGTTGTGAGGCTCATCGTTTTTGTCCATGGCTGGACACACAAGTTAAAAATAAATAACTAAAAGAATACATTCTGCCCATTCAGTTTGTAAGAGAATCTAAACGAGTAACACAGATTTTCAGAAATAAATTCAAAGTTTGCTTGTCCCACAAATTACATTCATGTAAAGTGTGAGTAAAGCTATAATAGACTTAAAGCTGCAATAGGCGTTGTATGGCCACCAGGGGGCTCCAAGAGTACCTCACGAGTGCCTTCTGTTTGTCGTGATGTTAATTTGTGTTAACGAGTTCTTTTATTTATTTATTTTTCTTATTTTGTGTTATTTCCTGTTTTGTTAGGAACATGTCACCTTCCTTTAATGTCTTGGGTGTTGGATTTTTTCTTTTTTATTCAATTTTTGGTTTGGTTTGTCTTTCTGACATCATTATTACACAATTGTTACTCTTCTTTGCTCTTTTGCGTTGGTCTGAGTTGAATACATTTTGCCATCAAAGTGTGATCGATGGGCTCAGCATGCCATCCAACTTGTTTTGACTGAGATTTTTCCACATGGACAAGCCAACTACAAGCAGACTAGAAAATAACACATTAAGAACAACTACAGCAGTGGTGTCAGCTGCTGTCCATTTGCATTTTTGCAAGCAGGTAACCCCAGCCTTACCCTACGCTGCTTAATGCACATATCTGGCAGATTACTGGTGCTTCCCAGTTGTTTATCTTGCTGTGTGCCTTACCCTGTGCCCCCATTACTTTTGCCTCCTTATTTTTTGGTTATCTGCTTGGACTCTTTCTTGATTGCCTTTGTTATCACCTCTTATAATTTTATTTACTTCTCTGCAGTTGATCCTGTGCATGATCCCAATGTCCTGCATTTCGTATTTCCCCTGTGAACATATCAATATTGCGTTATCAAGCTCTGCTGACATATCGATAAACATAATCCTACCTTGCTAACATGAGCATCAAAGAAAAGTGTCTGCATCCCTGACTTGGTAAATCATTTGTTATGTTTGGCTATTAACCAAGCAGCCACCATTTATCAGGTAACAGTAATCTAAGTTACTGATTACTAATAGTAAAAACAGTGTTTCAAGAGAAGCAAAGCATAAAAACATAGATATAGCTTTTAAACTATCAGTATTTGTTAACCTCAGTGCACTTGAAAACATAGCCCATGTATGAATTGCTGCACTCTGGGGATTCAAACCCTTGACCTTTGCAACTCCAGAGCAGGTTATTTTAGAGACTGCGCCACTGGAAGACATGGCTTTCAGCTCACATTCTCACAAGTTCTCACAAGCTGAAGCAATGACACTGCATTTGCAAAACTGGGCTCTGTTTGTTCATTTCAATGTAACAGGCATCCAAAGGTAGAAAATTTGTTGATACGTTTTTTTTTTTTACAAAAAAGATGCATCATGCATGCTTCCCTCCCAATGAAGCCTTGATGACAATGCAGAGAATGACAGCAATATTTCAGTTTGAAAGTTAATGTGATAAATGGCAAGTGTTAAACTTGTTAGATTTGTAACTGCTAAAAAGTCAACTGAGACACAATAATGCCAGCTCTATAACTGCTTCAGCACAGGCAAGGATAGCCTTTAATCTAGCAATGACTCTGAAATGACAGTATGCTTTAAAAAAAAGAAAAAAAACCTAAAGATCCTGGTATACACCTCCTCGCCTCACTCTCTCTCTCTCTCTCTGCACCCTGTCCCAGGCTCTGCTCTTGCTCTCTAAGCTGTTTGATTGGCACATGCTTTCACTTAATGAGGGATAATTACTAAGGAAAACAAGTGGGAGACCACATCTGCTCAGTGTAAAAAGAAGTCCAGGCCTGGTGCAATCTGTCAGACAGGGCTTTCAGGTTGTGTGTGTGAATGCCTTAACCACCTTCAGCGGCCCCCCCAGTCCAGCACAAACCCTCCAGGACCCTCCTTGCACGCCGGCCCGACGAGAAGCAGATTAATAGGAATCAGCATGTGGCTGTAAACTCTCGACGGGAAGAGTGTATATCTATGTGCGTTGACATGCATAGGAAATGACCCGGGGTATCTGTGGAGGACTGGCTATGGGCCACGGCAGGAAGGGCAAGAGGCCAGTGGGGACATCAACATCCCAATCAGTGTCCTGCTGCCAGAGCTGTTGTTCTCCAGCTCCTATCGCACTGTTTGTTTTCACACAATGCTACACTGTACTAGTAGTAAAATACACAGGTAGCTGCCATGCTTCCCAGACACATCCACATAGTGCTCATAAATCATCTCTGCATGGTATATACAAAGAGCTAAATGGTCTCTTAATGACCTGCCTTTGTGTACAGGTAGTCCTCATTAAAGTTTTGAATGGGAACTTGTCATGTTTAAATTGTGAAATTATAATTTACTGTATTCTCAAAGGGATACTCATTTTAACCGAGTTCCCAGCTGATGTCAGCTATCAGATATTAAAAAAAATTGACTGAATATTCTGTAGGTTTAATTTGTAATTTGTACTTCACATTCTTGATTACAGCTACTTAACAGAAATAGTGGCAGCACACATACATTAGCCAAAATGAGGAGAGAATTCACATGCTACTTTTCAAGTAAAAAGAACAGCACAGCTTTGGTTAACCTAGATCAAATCATTTCATTTTATCTGCCTCATAATTTAACACAAAGTCCCTCCAGATGAGCACGTTGTTTGGCAAGTCTGTGGCCCATTGGTTTGTCAGTCAGTGTAATCGCTAAGGTGTAATCAATATAAATTAAATTATAATTAACAAATATTTTATCTATCAGCTTGACAGCTTCAGGAGTTATCACATATTTTTTTATCTATTTTAAATACATTGTTTTTTAAAGTAGATTTTTTTTATTATCACATGCAAACTGGATCTGACGTTTGACAGCCTTTTAACCTTCCGACACTCTCGTCCCCCCTTCAACCCCCTGCCTCGGCACCTCCTTACCACCCACCCACTAAAAGAACAACAGGGTTTTGCTTTCTTGCCCTGCGCTGACCCAGTTCCCACTAATTATCCACGAAGTATACATCAAAGCCGGGCAAATCTACAGATCTGCAGCAACGTGGCAGAGTAAGAAAAACCAGGACTATCCCCAACCTAGTCACCCCGAGCTGTTACCAATACGGCCGCGTGAGTTTGCCTGTATTTGTGAGTATGCGTGCGAAGTAGTGTCAGCCGATACAAAAGGCAAGACGGTGAACTTATAAATAGAACGGTCATTGTTTCGACATGGGTAATTTTGGGTGTCGGAATTGTTCCTGACACTGTCAGCTGTGTGGCTTAGCCAAGGGGGAAGGCGGCAGAGGTGATGGATGAGTGAGGTCATGAAGTCTAGAGTCAGCTGATGGGATAACATACATATACGCACAAAAACAGAGAGATAAATATTACTAATAGCATCAAAGCATGGAATCAAATACAAACTATAACATGCATTAAGGCCACTGAGTATAATTGCAATCTTTTATTCTCTTTTACTCCTTCCCTCTCTTTCTCTGTCTCTCTGTCTCTCTCTGTCTCACACACACACACACACACACACACAGTTATCATTGGGCAGGGGGCAAAGGGGATGGTTTGCTTTCTTATGACACAGTCTATTACTAAATTGAGCTGGCAGGTAATTCTAAGGCAAATAAATGCCAGCAGGTTTAACACAAGGAGAGGTCTTTGGGGTGGCGGCAAGAGCAATGACAGAAATTCTTTGGCCTCTTTTGACAGGAAGCCTATTATTCTCGCCGCTTTATTTTCCCAGGCTAGTTTTTAAAACTGATCTCTCCAAGAGAACTCCGCGCCCTAACAATCAGTCCTTCCCCATCTGAACTGCTGCAGCTGGTTCTTTGGTTCTGCTGGTCTGTGTCTTTACTCCCTAGACTTAATATTTACATTCTATGAGAATGAAGGCTGATTTTTTTTGTCTACCTTTCAGTTAATTTCAAAGGTACTTAGGTGAACATTTTTGTAAAGTATTTTCTGTACACAAACCTTGACGCTAAGGTTGTGAAATAAGCCTCTCCATCTGTAAGAAATCCTCCCTTCAAACAGGTGAACGAGCGGTTGTATGAAATATTGCAGCACAGCTCTAATTTTAATGTTGTTTATTTAAACTAAAATAAACATTAAAAAAATATAACAAAAAAAGATGAAAAGAGGCAACAGGGGAAAAAAATAAAAGTACAAGTTGAGACAAAACACACTATAAATATACTACTTTAAAAAAAAAACAGCTGAGCTACATCCTCATTATAAGTGCCATCTCAGACGGGCATGGTGGGAATCGGTGCTGACCTTGGTATCCCGTTTGAATATTGTTTTAATGCCGCGTCTGGTAATTGAGAATGCAACGCAAACAGTGGACTCTTTTTCAAAGGGAAAGTTATTTTCCCAGGCAGTGGGAATGCAAACAATCAAGGAGTGTATTTATTTGTTTGTTCATAATTATCCAACAGACTCATTAAAATATGGATTTATAAATAAATCTCCATGATTTTACCTATGACTACATTAATTTAAACATTTCATCATCCACTGCTGTATAATTTGTACGTAAAATATTTATGTTACAAAGTTGCATTTGCAGTATTTTAGTTTATTTCAATACATAAGGAATTAAAATTCAATTTAATAATTAGAAAAAAAATAATTAGTGAAAGCATATTAACTAATACTAGAAATGATGAAATCTTCACAATCACTTGCTATCTCTGTGCAACCAGTAAATTCCACTGCACTGGGAGAGATGGCCGCTGCTTTAAATTGCGTGTGATCAGCGCTACGGCAGACAATGAATAAGGACGTCAGGGGAATTGAGGGGAATATGGTTCCTGTTTTCTCAAACAGTCCAAAATGAAAAACATTTCCCTCCATAATCTGGCCAGTGAGAGCTCTGCCATGTGTGCACATCGACACTCTCGACTGTGTCACTGCGTTAGTTTGCAGAGTGAGTTTATAGGCACTAAGAACTGTGTTACAACACAGGTTGGACCACTTCAACGTTTGCTGACTGACATTTTGCACGTGTTTCATTGAATCTTTGTTTGATTACATTGAATGGAAATTCCACGAGCATAACTTCTACAAAAATCTTAGTGTATATTTACATTAAAAAGTAGCATTCCAAAAAATAAGCCGCAGTTATAAATGGTACAGTAGGAAAATATAAGAAGGAGTACAGGAGGGGAATACTGTAGCTGTGAATGGGCCAGTTGTGCAGGTCCAGATGAATGGGCCGGAGATGCCTGACTGTGAAACTGGATCCAGGTCCTGCTGTTTTGGTTTCTTCTGCCAAATGAGAAATTAAAATAACTTCTAACTCCTTACTCTGTAGGGCGTTGATGGCAGCGGTGACAAGCGATCACACACATTGTCCAGATACACATGCACACAGACATTCACAATGCTTAACGGGCCGTTATGTTCAGCAAAAAAAAAAAAAGCCAGACTTTACACAAGAATTCGAAATGCAGGATCACACATGTACCACTACGTGCCAGTTCTTTGCATACACTTTCCTTCTTCTTTTCATTTTTTCTTGTGAGATTATTTTGAATTGAGGTAAAAAGTATATAATAAATAACAATATTTGCTTTGTTTGCACAAAAAACAAGCAACATGAGAAACGGAAAATTAATTTGAGCTCTGAAATATTTACAAGCCAGAGCATTGCTCTTAAGAACATGAAAATCTTTTTTTAAATTTTTTTGACTTGATGTTTGCATGGCAAAGCTGAAAACCGTTAGCAAAATTAGACTTTTCCACAGGCAGGGCATTGCTTGATCTATCAGCAAATATCTAACTGAGCTGGTACTTGTAAACTGGGCAAATTTCAATGAAAGCATAAAAAAATAGACTGTGCAAAGATTTTAAAAATGACGAACCCCTGAAAACCTCATCTCACATTCAGACAGGAAGTGGAATTAAAACTGAATATGAGGTCTTTTAAATACATACATGTTGCCAGTTTGAGACATTTTTACCTGAAAGGGATAAAGCGTTGACGCTGGCAGACTTATGGTTTAAAAAAACTGGATAGGGATCGGTGATTCTGTGTTAAAGTTGTCGGTTCGTATTTTGGGGCAACATTAAGTACTTTTCTGTTTAGCTGAGAGCTCGTTAAGTGACGAGGAAGGTTGAGCTAACAAAAAACTTAAGCCTTTAAACACATTTGCTGTGGTTTCTCACTTCCGCTCCCTCAGTCAGCATGAGCAGAGCGTTAGCATATTATAAAGTCCGGACAATGCAGTAACATCCAGTTACACTAAATTTGTTAACATCAAATTTTATCTCAATTTTTTTTACAGATTTTTTACAGATATTCTCTGATGTTTTGTAGTCTCTGACCTACTGAGCAAAAAGGAGAAATCACCTCTTCTCAAACAATCGCTTCAGATGCTGTAAAAGCACGGCTCACTTATACAGCAAATCTCCCATATGGCAAAAATCAATAAGCGGTGCGAGACTCTATTGATCATATCTGTATCATGGATGCATACTGACGTCCACCAGCCAAACGCGTGTAAATGTGTGTTGATGTAAGTGGGCTGAGTAGGGGGCGTTCATTACAATACAAACAATATTTCTTTTGAAATCTTTAGCTGCTTTAAAATTACACCTCAGTCTTCCTTTGGATTATCAGGAGTGTGTTTTATTTACTTTGTGAGCATTTAAGATGAAGTAACTGGAGTGCAATGCAATGTTATCATAAGCAAAGGCAAGGGGCAGAGGCGGGGGGGAGGGGACAGTTACATGGACCAACTTTTTGGCAAAACCAGACCAGTATACACTGCCTCATTCTTCCTTGGCGTGTACAAATATCTCTTCTAAAGTCATCTTTATCCCACAGGGACAGAACACCTGTAGACTCGTCGCCGCGTTCGTGTCATTAAAAAAAAAAAAAAAATGTTGTTGTCATCAATTCCTGTGATATAAAAGAACTTAATGTGCTATGAATGACACAGCTCAGATAAATTCTCTCATTGATTTCTCTATATATTTGCAGTGTAATGACAAGGCACAGGGCTGCCCTCCGCAGGAAGTGAATGGCCATAACAGAAATAAAAGGATGCATTCTTGAAAAAAAAAAACAAAAAACTGAAAACAAACCACAGGGACTCGTTGCGCTCTCCACGACTTACTGAGAACGATCGTTACCCTAACATTTTCTTTCCAACTCCGTAACTTCCTTCCTCTCTACTTTGTTTTCTCCCTTGCCTCTTTTCATCCCCCCGCCCACCCAATGTCTCTCTCGGCACCTCAAAGTTATTGATAGTTTAAAGTTATGGGCTAATAATAAGATGGACACTGCATGGCCAGGAGCCTATTATACCCAGGTAATGGATAGTGAGGGGATTTTGAATGACATTGCCAAGAGATTGGATGACGGAGGATGGAGCAATTTATGGCCTCCCCAAAGAGCCCCTGTTCCCCTTTTCTCTCTCGCCGACACGCGCGCACACGCTATTCGCTGCTATTTATCTCCAGCTTGATAAGGAGGCAGATGAGGCATGTCTGCATTTATGGTGAAGATGTTCATAAAAACTACCGGCTCAGAGCAGGAAGTTAGAATTGAGTCGGGGGAACATCATATCTGCTCCAAACTCCACATGGTTCTCTTTAAAAACTAAAATGCCATATATTAGTTTTTCATTTCTGATGTGTGTTTGGTTTGAAATGAAATGTGACTTGCAGCTGTTGCTGTGGGTTTTTACATCTACTGGGCATTAGAAGTGTTTACAATAGTGCAGTATTGACCAAAACTCCCTAAAATAAAAATATTTCTCTATAGCTTTACAAGAAGGTACTGCACACAAGCCATCGGACCAATCAAGAAAAATATCAACATTTCTGCCTTCTTGTTTTGCCAGACAGAATTATTAAACAACTCAAATAACTTCTGCACAGATGACACGCACATGTCGGATACTTTCACCCAAAACGAAGCAGCAGTGAGGGCTCAGATTCAGAGCCCTCGCTGCACAGAGAAGCAGACGTACAGTGCATCTGTGTGCCCGGTCTTCAGTATGTTTGCTCATAATGGCCCGCTGCAGCTGGTTTGCACTGAGAAATAACAGTAGGGGTAGACATACTTCAGGAAGAAGGGAGCAGGAAGAAGACGAGCGAGGAGGGCACGAGGGAGAGCAATGAAAAAGGCTTGTCAACATTATCTGTTTTATTGATTTAACAGTAAAGGCTTGCCGCTTAAGCTTTATGTTGCTTTGGCTGGCCCATTGAAAATACAACAGCTGCAAATAAAAAACGATTTCCTAAAAAACCTGAACGTTCTTATTTATTTATTTGCTTTTCTTTTTTTTTAATCTTATTCCTATCTCCCACTCACTAGCTCAGGTTGTGTATGCATCGTTGTTAAGGTTTTACACATTTCATCATCTTTACGAGCATCATTACAGAGGGACCATATTTTGCTGGACTCTCCCACACCAAAGGGATCCGTGATACTATAGAAGGCAACAGCATCTACACGACCGTAATGATACACTGTAACGCAAGGTTTAATTAACATATTAAGAGGGTCATTAAACTAAATTAAAATATAAAAACAGGCTCAATTAAAGACAAGGAAATCTTTGAGACTAAACCTTCAAATCATAAAAAATTTACAAAGAAAATTTGAATCATTTTGGCCTTTGCGCTTTTATTCTTTTATTTTATTTCTGTCATTATTGTTTTTACATTCTATTAACTGCAGCTGACCAAAAAATAAAACTCATATGAATCATTCGGTGTTTTCTGCAAGTTAAGATTGTTTATTCAAACATATATGGACCTCATCTGTTGAATTTGTTTAAAACAGATGCTCACACAGACCCTAAGTGTAGGGATAATAGTTCAATTCAATTTCAATTCAATTCAATTTTATTTATATAGCGCCAAATCACAACAAAAGTCGCCTCAAGGCGCTTTATGTTGTACAGTAGATAGCACAATAATAAATACAGTTTGTAGTGGCACCTACAAGCAGAGATGGATGAGGAGGAATTATTAATGGTGACTGTCCTGATTACAGGATCAGTTCACTGGAGAATGAATCACGGACCAGATTTTTCACATCTGTGTAAGAGAAAAATATCCAAACTCGGCTAAACAACGTGGGGCCAAAATCAAAAGTCTTCTGCAGACAATGAATTTCTGTATGAAGAGTCGTGAGAGTTTATTCAGCAGCTGTCAAGATATTTCAGTATGGACAAAAGTTTGACCAAGACCCACAAACAGACACTGACAGACACTGATAGAACAACTTAGAGTTACTTTTAGCCAATAGGAAAGGTAAAAATAACATCCTGACTCCCTTTCCTCCCCAGGTTATCTGACTTTTGTCAGTAAAGAAAATTAAAGCACAAACATCAGCATGTTTGAGCACATTTACACCAACAATCCTCTTAAACCTTTTTAATTATATCATTTTCGTTGTTTTTAGCAGGTTGTCTGGTAGCTCGTTTCATAGGTGAAGTAAAGATTCTCCATCTTTAATTGTCACAGTGAGAACAGCGGGGTCAAAAGAGCAGAGTGTAGCCTGGTAGGGTTCCTGAAAGAGCCACTATGTAGCTCTTTTATCACAGAGCAGCTGGGTATTACCACAGACCTCTTATAGCTGCCCAAAAATCCCAACAGCACCAAGACACGCACACACAAACACACATAGGAAATATGCATGGTCTATCCATTACCTTTGAAAGTATGTAGTAAGACAAAGAAAGTATTTAACATTAAGAAATTTTATTTGTAATCTGTGATGTCAAAAGTGTAACTGCAAATATTTCATTTCTTTATTTAAACCTAAGGCCTGAGGCGAGCTGTCTCTGAGGCTGCTTATTTTACATTTTGATCCCAAACTTTGCCATTTTGCAATATACCCACAATACATTGCTGGAAAGAAAACCAGAGATGCAAGAGAACAACGGAGGCTGGACAGCGGGAGACACGCCGATGCATGGAAAAGAATAGAAATCCACGTTATGCATTAGCATGCAAAGCAGTGCATTTGTATAATAAGAGCCAGGAAAGAAAACCTTTTTCATTAATTACTGTCGACACAGAAAAAAATATAATGAGATATGAGGGAGAAACAGAAACTATTTATGGTAACCAAGGAGCCGGACTTAATGATCAGACCGCAGCTGAAACCTCTATTGATTTTCCCTTTAAATATACAACTCAATTAAAGATACAGCTGATTAAAAGACAACTACAAATCGCAGCAGCAGATCTGGAGACGCTGCCGAGGCTGGCTGACCCGGGGCCGCCTGCTGCAGTGAGAGAATTACATGATTTCATATCCGAGGCTTCCCCGCGATCACTGCTGAGGAAAGTAAGGCTTCAGAGGTATAACTCTTTTTTTTGTTTGTTTCATATTGTGACCATTTTAAAATGGAGCTGTAATGGCCACAGACACACCTCTCATGAATTTTGTTGTATTGTTTTAAACAGTGCCAATAAAAAAAATATATATACATCTTTGTTCAAAGTTTGTGACAGTCGAACTGCTGACTTTTAGCACTAAAAGCCTAAAAACCAACGTTGATAAGGCACAAAAAAACAAGAGTAATGCTGACCTCTGAATACATAAAACACAAATAATCAAACAAACAATACAAACCCACTTTCCTTGTTAAAATGAAGCACCTCCTTAACACAAGCCAGACCGCAGCTCTTTTTTTCCCCTTTCTGCCTCAGCCTTGTCACTGACAAATAAAAACCTTGACAGTCTGTGTACCCTCACCATGTGAGAAGGGCAGAATTACAATGTATAATGGAAAACCTTTCTGTTTCTCACTGATGAAAAAAAGCTGTTAAAAGTCTTAACTTTTTTTCAAGTTGTTCAAAAGTTTTCACCACAGCCTTATTCCATTTTCTTTTCTTTATGACAAGATTTTCAAAAATAAGAGGGTAGCGATATGAACATACTTCTCTCATTGGAGATATTACAACTGAGAGAATTCTGCATGCTTGGATTTGTTTAAAGAAAAAAGACATCTCATTTTAATTATAGTGTAAATACCAAGTGTATTATTTCTATACGCTATAATCAATACAGATCCCCAGACGAGCTTTTGCATGCGTATTGCAGTCATGACTAATATTATTTTCCTGAATATTGTTTAGGTTTCGAGACTTCTACACACTGAACACAACATCTGTGAGCTGAGTGTGTGTGTGTGTGTGTGTGTACCTGTAGGGAGTTTAGGAGGATGAAGACGTAGGCCATTACAATGGATAGAGGTACCAAAACACCACACAGCCACGTCAGTCCAAGGATGGGCAGCAACACCAACACTGCTTTCACTGCAGCCCTGTACCCACAAACACAACAACCAATCACACCAATCTGAAGTAGCTGATTGAGCTGAGCAAACCATGTAAAATGTATTCAATTATTTCCTTCAGGTTCTCCTTCTGATCATCTTCTATTCAATTTCCAACTTTCCCAACTTTTTATTAGTTTTTTTGTCAAAACTGAGAAGCTCCGGTGAGCCGGTTGTTCCATATACAACCCTATACAGCTGGAAGGCTCACGGGGTGAAAACTTCCCACCTTAAATCCACCTTAATTCTGTTTAGAGTGGAATTAGCTTTCCGCTTAGGTGACCGCCAAACCGCAACAGCTGTCTGTGTGTTCTCGTGTGTATGACATGGCATGCGACGGGCCCTAGTTTATTCAGCGGAGGAATGTGTTTGAGTTTCCGAGACGGCTGCCACCCAGGCAAATAGTTCAAGGCCTGTTTTGAAAACCTTCATAAAGCACCTACTGTGAGCCCCAGTGGACTAAGGTAGGGTCAAACACGCCCACAATCATGATTTCATCTGCTAGGATCACATAGAAGCTTGCAGGATTTTACTCCAATCACACTGAAGTGAAAAGACAGCAGGGACGGAGCCTGGGATGGTGCTTTTGTACGGACATCACAGTGCAACAGCAACGGAGATGTCAGTGTACCAAGGCAGATTTAGCAACGGTACATGGTATGGAACAAGGAAAGTTAACTGTACAAAACTCCGGGACTTTAGTTTTTAAATTACTACTAAATTAATCCAAACTAAAATAAGTTAACAAACATATCATATGTATTTATGTATTTATTTTTTTTTAATAAATTTGTCAGTTAGTAACATAATTTTTCAATTCCGAACAACACCACAGCTTGAATTATTTCTATGAAATAAGCACAAATTAAATATACTGTTGCAAGACAGTATATCCAATTTGGCATGACTTAAACAATATTAAACACTGAGAGTATAACATTACAATCCTTTATATGGCTATCACTAATAAAATCCACTCAAAAGTATTCCTCTCTCTTGCCTGATAAACAAAAGCCACTGATTTAAAATGACAAAATGCAGTACAAAATCACTTAACGACTACAGCTTGTCTGTTTCAAGGCCTGTGGCCGAGGCCAATACATATTAAAAAGAGGACAAATGGTGCCTCCTTGTGGTTGGTACCTGATCTGTTCATACGTTCGCTCCACCGGACTGGCTCCCATGGCCAACATGATGGACCTTCTCTTGGCTGTGGAGATTGTGATGACCACAACCCTGGTTAATACCAATATGTTCACCTTCAAAATGAAATCAGGAGAGTACAGAAATGAGGAAGAAGCAAAGACTCCACAGAGACCGTCGAAAAATGAAAGTAAATGCAAATATCTAAGGATAGGTAGTAGCATTAGGTTTTATAGTCCAAAACTATTATCCCTGTTATGCTCTATTTTAACAACATCAGTTCAGCTAATTAAAATAAAATTTGCTGACCATGATGATGAAGATGACCGGCCCAGCAAAACCCCAGATAATGCCATTCTGCAGACTGAGCCAGCAGTAGTCATCAGCTGAGTACTTGCTCGGGGCTGACGCTAGTGTGATGGTGACTATCAGCACAGGCAGACCTGGTTAGATTGAGAGGTTTTAAAAAATACACACAGAGGAGGTAAAAGCACTGATGTTTTGTTGAATCCTACATATACAAAGTCAGTTAGAGCACTGCACATTACATAGTGTAATAAATCAACTACGTCCATCCAAATTTGAAACTGCAACAACACACAGCAACCACAACAAAAACCTGGCAGCCCGTCTGGATGCGTAACGATAAGGAACAATTTGGTTTGGTCATGTAACTGTACCCCAGCCGATGAGATAGTAATATTTCATATGTTGCTCCTCGCTTAGGTTGACTGCAACCACCTTGCTCCAGAGCAGCAGACCCTCCACCAGCATCCAGCTAAATGCCGCCATGAAGAAGAGGTGGAGCAGTGCCGCCACGAGCGTACAAGCCACCTTGAAACACACGAGTACAGGCATAAACATAAGATTTGTCATTATGAGATGAAACTTGCATTGGTGATACTCAGTAATAAAAGTCAAGAATGGCTACAGTCCTTAAATACACACACAAATGAAAAATGTTTAAACTGTATGTTTAAGATGAAATATCCCATTGACATCATTATCAATCTCAGTATCACAGATAACTGTATGCATGCTTTTGTATCCTCTATTCAGGAAATGTTAGTTTGCATAAATTAATGATTATGATTTATTTGCAATAGGAATTAAAAACCAACTAAAGACATGTTTTTTCATTTAGACATTCAAACATTTCTAATCTTCAGCTAAGTACTGCACAATTGATATGTAGGTGTTATAAATGCTCTGTATTTTCTTGAATCTAGATTTATATTACTTGCTTGTTTCACTGTGAAAATACTGCAAATAGGTGTAACTCTAACAATATTTAATGACACCCTTTGTAAAAGTTATGACATCCACAAACCTACTTTTAAAAATCAACATAACATTTACCTTGTTGTGAATGGCTGAGCCGCTGCACAGCAGAATCACCTGGGCACAGATAAGGGCAACGAACAGGTTCTTGTGAATGGACGTCCTGTCGGATTTGGGGATACTGTGGATACAGAGGGGGATAACAAAACCTCATCCAAAGGAAGATATATGCTATGGAACCTGCTTAAACAGCATTGCACCAATCCAATGCTATCTCAGTCATACTGCAAAGATAAGATAAGATAAAATAACTCTTTATTGTCATTGTGCAGTCATACCTAGTACAATAGTACAACGAAATTGGAAGCTGTCCCACATCAGCACAACTGTTACCCTATTTCTCTGGTTTTGCAACACTGCTGATTAACACATGTCACCAGTAACATCAATCGAAATGTAAAAGAGAGGAGCCACCAACCATAAATGAGCCAAATATCTGGTCATAAGAAACAGACAGCTGTAACAGACACTATGATATGTGTAGTGATCTTGCACTTGCGTGTTTTACATGATTACATAAAGGTAAACAAGAAGGGATGCTGGTACATAATATCACTATGCTCAGGTGCTACACTTCTCAAAAATAGCTGCAGATTGATCAACAGTTAACTGTAATGCTGCCTTCAGGCGGCTGCAGGGATTAGATAAAAGAAAAGCTTTTCATACAGAATAAAGAGCAGAACAAGAGATACTCTAAGAATTGTGCAGAATCTCATTAATTCAGATTGACTTTGTTCTGATATGTGACGTAAAATACTGACAACGTGCTTTGTGCCAGTTAATTTTACCCCCCACCTGTTTGCATAACTAATTGAAAATGTCAGTGGCACCACAATAAGGAAACCATATATGTCATTGTTTCCTCCAACACCCAAAAAGATCAAAACAACTACTCGTATTATCTTTACATGACTTCAATACATTGAATATTTCCATCTCAGACTGAAATATCAAACAGAAAACAGAAAAACAAGAGACAGCTGAAACTGGCTGAGAGGTAAATTAACTAGAGAGCCTCTCATTATCTGCCCATCAGGCTCATTTCATGTCTGCATCACTGCTTGAGACCACTGTAATCCCGCCGCATGAATACGAGCGTCCTCGGCTTTGTGCGCCTCAGCTTTGTCTCTGGTTGCGAGTGAATTTAAGCGCACAAACACATGTACATCAGCGCACGTGAAACGCGAGGCTGCGCTCTCTGTTTTTAGGGCAGTCGTAAATTGCCGAGGCAGCTCCTCTCCAGCTGATCGCTATCCCTCAATGACCGTAATGTTAATTAACAGCTGCAGAATGCCACCATAAACCTTCAGGGTGGACTCACATGTAGACAACAGTAATTACTGGATTAGCGCAAGTCAATACTATCATAGCTTTAGGAACAGAGCCGTAGCAACAATACTACTGATCAGTTATCTCAGCATGTCTTTCTTATAACATGGCAATGCCCAAAAAGGTGTAAAAGATACACAAAAAGTGCCTAAATGATATTTGTGCTACATAAATTCCATATAATGAGTCCAAATTATAAGCTTTTAGCATTTTCAAGACCACTATAATACAGAGAGTTTTTTGCTATTTTCACTTTGGAAATAATGATGATCCTGTTTTCAAAATTATGTGGGTACTTGAGCAATACAATACAGTATACAACATAAAATATGTATAGCAGAACCACTGCATCTGCTTGACACCATGTGTAAAAAGTGACTGCTGTGTTTAGCAGCACAAAAGAAGGTGAGGCTGCCTTGCGTCTCGTGGCTCAGCCAAACAGAAAACAGGCAGCTATTTTCGCATCATAGGCAAGCAGGTCAGGAAAAATCAGTTACTTACTCCAGCACAGTGAACAGCATCAAGGTCACCACCAGAGCACACAGAGATGCGCCACAGCCAATGAATGTCAGCTTGGTCAAAATAAGCTCTTCCTCTGGACTCCACTGAAACAGAAAGGAAAGGCAAGTAGTGGGAGAAAGACAAAAGAAGGGAGAATGTTGTCAGAGAGTCCTAGAGGTTGACGAGCAGCTGTCCCATATCTGAAAAATCCCACGTTTGATCTGAAAGAAAGTGATTTCTTACGTCATCGCTGAATTTTTGTCAGTTAAAAGGACAAAACATATATGGTTGCATTTTTATAAACTCAAAATCTTGCTGATGGTATTGCTCTTTGATGAACTTACAAACTTTTATGTTCTTTAGGTAAACAGAGAAAACAGCTGTACTACATTCTACATCCTTCAACACAACAGGCGCAGTATGAGTGACACCTGCTGGCGGACACAGTGTACTGCAAATCCTATCCCCAAGATCGAATATTAAACTAGAGCTGGATTTAGACATGTAGTCACGGTAAAAAGTAATTCAAATACAATTAATTTGGTTTTATTTATATAGCATAAAATCACAACAACAGTCACCTCAAGGTGCTTTGTATTGTAAGCTAAAAACCCTACAACAATAAAGAATAAAGTACATCCTCCATCAGCTATAATACTATACCGTATTAGGACATTTATTTAAAATGTATTCCTTACCAGGTCTTAGATGAACAATAAAAGACTTACTATATCACGTCACTATTTATTTAACACAAACTAGAGCAAAATGCAGAAGCAGTATGTGAAAAACTAAGTGTAACTTAAGGCCCAGCAGCTTGTAGAACCACCTTTATCAGCAATAACTTGAAGTAACTTCAATTGTTTTCTCACAGTTTTCTCATTTTGGGCAAGATACTGAGCCCAAGTTGCCCTCATTTGAATCTATCAGAGTATGAAGGTGTGCAATAGATAGAAAACCCTTGCCTAGAAAAAGCATAGAAAAACGTTCCTTTATGAATAGGTGCGAATGGGCTAATAAGGTAAGTTGTACAAAGTGCTTTGAGTGCTCAGGTAGAGCAGAAAAGTGCTACATTTGTCATTTACCAACAGCTGCTAGGTGCACAAATCATCACCTCTCCATCACTGTGCTTGACAGTTGGTATGAGGTGTTGGTGCCGACATGCTGTGTTTAGTTTTCTCCAAAGGCGGTTCTGTGCATTATGGCCAAACATCTCCACTTGTGTCTCACGGTTTGCACAACTGCAATTTTGCAAATGCAAAATTGCATGAAATGCATTAAATGTTCATGAAATGTACTTTCATGAACTTTAACATCATAACTGAGGCCTGAAGTGTAGCATTTGGGTTTTCTCTGAACATTATCTGAATTTGAAAGCCTCAGACCAGCAAACTGCTAAAACCTCTTTATAGAGGTGCTCACACTTATCAATGATCATGTAATCACTTCTATTTGCTTAGCAGGTACTTACCATCTTAATATGTATGGAAGCAGTAACAGTGCACTTAGTTTATCATACACTGCTTTTGCATTTTGGCTTAATTTTTGATAAATTAATAAAGATGTGGTGTAATGTAAGACGTCTGAGACTGTACTTACCTCATTTTAAGACCTGATTTTGTTTTTTTATTAATATTATAAAATGTATCATAATATACATGTTGTAAAAAAATGCACCACATAACTCATACCTTTACAAAACTGTTTACAGTTTACCTCAAATAACCTAAAACTTGATTTGTGATTTAAATGGGGGCATCACAATCGAGCTCAAGTTACCTGTGATTCGAGGTAATTCATCAGCACTGCAAAGTTTGTTGTATGGTTACACAGGCAGGACGTGACACTAGAGCCATCAAGGATCATTGTGCAGCCTTCACTGGACCAGCTACTGGTATTCGTGTGCCTATACACAAACACAAACACACTCACTGATAAAGAATCACACTCATATTTAGGACTGAGACATCCTGCAGAGATAGTGACATGTCTTATAAAACATCAAACAATACGCTACGTCCTACATCATTTATTGAATTAATTGAAATAATACAATTTTCAGGCATATTTATGTGAATGTGCTGTTGGTCAAACTTACATTAGGCTGAAATTCCAGAAGGCACAAACAGGAATAACTCTCTTTGAATACTCCACCTACAAACAGAATCATATGTTTGCACTTGTTTTAATCTTTATCCTCTTGTTTTAATTTATCTGTGGGTGGTCATCAAACTTTGGCTTATTTTTTAAATGACTATTTCTTTCTATTCCATGTGCTGCTCGCTAAGAGATGAAAATTACTGTAAAATAAAATGCTGCAACTTATTTCTAATAAACGAAAATTGCATAGGTGCTAATATCATGCTGTGTGACATCCTCTGCACAATAGACTGCGCCACCTGGGATGATGAAAGGGTGTACTTGACAGCAACAGGTATGGTTTCGGGGTTCGAGGCATGGCGGACCGTGGCTGATATGATAGCCGATGCTAGATCTCCTGGGAGAGTTCTAGGAAAACAGGTAATGGTTACAAAAAACACATGAAAACTTCAATTCAAACTACAACCATCAGATTAATCCCCATGCTTTAAAGTAAAAGTGGCTGAAACTAGACCACAAAGATAAGAAATTATAGTTCATTAAAAACAGAGAAACAAACAACAGGAAACCTTTTCACATTCTCTTGTTGACTCAGTGCAGACTCCTTTGTTCCTGACACAATGTCACTGAGCTGGTTGTAATGGGTATGAATAAATATCACCTCCTCATATCCTGTTTAGAGATAGTGGACAAAAACACTGTGTGGGTCATTGGTTCATCTAGGTGAGCATCTAACAATGTAATATGTGTATATAGCATTTGTAGTGTAAACTAACGGTTAAGGTCAGCATCTAGAACAAGTGCATTTCTGTATGTTTGTGTTTACTACCTAGTGTGTGTAACCTCTGGAGCTCGGTCTCAGGAATAAGCAACTCATCGTGGCTACTGCTGCTGGGCTTGTGAGAGCCAACCGCAGATGGCTTGTAGACTTGATTACAGCTCTCCTGGGACAGCTTCTGCCACTTCATGTACACATCTGACAGCCAAGCAGATGCAATGAAAATATTAACAGAAACCATAAGTTACAAAGCCAAGAGCCACCAAATGTTTGGATCATTGCGTGTGTGTGTGTGTGTGTGTGTGTGTGTGTGTGTGTGTGTCCTTTCACCTATATTCTTGGTAGAAAGACTTAAGCTTCTTCCCTTAGTACAAAGCATCTCTGCAAAAGCTTCAGTGAACTTATCAATGGTCTTGACAAGAGTAAATGGGCCAAC
The DNA here is from genome assembly GCF_013358895.1 of Oreochromis aureus. Classification (NCBI taxonomy): domain Eukaryota; kingdom Metazoa; phylum Chordata; class Actinopteri; order Cichliformes; family Cichlidae; genus Oreochromis; species Oreochromis aureus. Next base: position 35,484,115 of record NC_052956.1, on the reverse strand, counting down.
GTTGACCTGAACAAATCGGTCAAACACAGGTTAATGGAGGTGAAGAGCTATCTTTGGAGAGTAAATTATATTTAAGTAAGTAAGCAGGGCGCCTCAAAGCAACAGAGTCCTGGGTTATGTATGCACCAGCTGGCTGGGGCCTTTATTATGTCCTATGTAATTGCCTGTATGTGCAACTAGGGCTGCCACGATTAGTCGACTAGTCACGATTACGTCGACTATTAAAATCGTCGACAACTAATTTAATAGTCGACGCGTCGTTTGAAGCTTTGTAAGATCCCAAAAGACGCAGGAGTAAGTAGTAGGATTTAAGAGTGTAATGACGGACTGAAACAGAAGATGGCAGCACTGCATGTACAAGGATGCCAGCTGCCGTTAAACCCCGAAGAAGAAGAAGCTGTGTCCCAGAATTCATAGCGCGGCCCTGCTCAGTTTTCAACAATGGCGGCAGCTAGTTAGTTTTAATATCACTCTTATTATTCTTTCTGGGTCACAAAATAAACGTTTAACATATTTTCAGGCGAGAATGTAGCTGTGTAAACCTCAAATATTTGCTCAGTTTATCAAGACATCACATATTTTCAAAAGCGCTCCGACGTTTCCTGAGACGTTTGTTACCCACCAGCTCGATAGCTAGCCGGGGTTGACGGCTCACTAGAGCCGGTGAGAACACCGGACTCCCGGCAAATCGTTTTCAAACCCACCGCCGTCTTTCACTACTCAGGTTAAACATGATATATAAGTCACTTAGATAACTTAAAAATGATATTGTTTGGCTTTTTTTTAGTATTTTATTTGTTCCTGAGTAAATCGGGTTGGCTGAGATTAAAGTTATAGTTTTTACACAGCTGAATAAACATCAAGCAGACAACTGATTATCAGAAGTGTGAGATGCTCAAGAATATACTCCGGTGTCCTGTTATATTTTAGATAGCAAGGAGCAGACGGCTGAGTTTTTTAAACTCCACCAAACAAACTACAAATGTCATTAAAATTTAATAAACTATCCTCTTGTCTTTAATTTTAGTTAGCACATACCTTAAACACTTAAAGCTTTAAGCTAATGATAGTTATATAAGAGCAGATGCATGCTGGTGAAATAAGCTGTACGTTAACGTTTTACATCCAATGGATGCATGATCTGATTAGTCGACTAATCGCAAAAATAATCGGTGACTAGTCGACTATCAAAATAATCGTTTGTGGCAGCCCTATGTGCAACGTGACCATGAATAGTTGTCTCTGTGTGTTGGAATAGATATAGATGGTGACATATCCAGGGTGTACCCAGCAAGTAATTAAATCTAAATTTGCATTATAAATAAAGGATAGAAACACAGACTGTGTTAGGTGATGCAAACAGGTTTCTTATGTATATTTAAGAAACAACTTTAAATTATTTTCTGATGGATTAAATAAGGTTCTCACAGTCCTTATCCTCTTAAATCCCAGGGTACACTAATTTGCTACAATGCTTTTAATAATTTAAGGAGGTAAAATGTTATTAAACACACAATTTTAATTAAGTAAAAAGATTGGAGGATTTCACAGAGATATCGCCATAGAAACATCACGCCTCACCCCATCATCTGTCAGACCCATCCACTGTGAAGCCATGCGTGGCTCCAGGATCAGACTCGCAATATTTAGATAGTTGGTGGCAATGGACACCATGACCTCTGTGGCATTATCTCCGGCGGAGTAAAATCTAGGTGGTGGAGTTAAGTCCATCATCTGAGAGAGGTGGAGAACATCGTTGGCGGTCAGGAGGAGCGGGCCACTTCCCTCTATTTTATGTAGGACAGCTTGGGTCAGCTGCTGCAGCAAGGTCAATTTGTCCCAGGAGCTGTTAGCACCCACCCCCCCTGTTACCTGAATAAACAGAATAGAACAAAGTTATAAGATTAACTTAACTGCATACACTTAACTACAGCGCAGCGCTGCTGATTCACTGGTCCTCTTCTACTTCAATCACTTCTATTAACCAAGCATTCTTAGGTGATTCTCTGGGATTTTGATCCTAACAAATATACAGTTGAGATGATGACTCTCCTAAAATTGGATCAGATAGCTCCAAGAGTGTCTTAAATGTGTCAATTTTGTCTTGGATACATCTTCCACAAAACAGCTTAATTGGAGAAAAAGTATCGGAATTTCAGACATGCTCCTTCTGGTTCTTATCTATATATGTTCCCCCAGTTCTACAAGCTTTCATTCTCGTTTATGTGCTCTTTAACTTCTTCACTTCAATTTAGTAATATGGGGATCTGCCAGGTCCGGGAGCCGCCACCAGTCCCCTTTGAGGCCTTCCCCAAATCGCACCTCAGTTCATGTCCAGGCCATTCACCTTTACCTACTAAAACACTGTAAAACCCAAAATGAGGACGTGGGCCCAGCGAGCGAAATGAAACGTAAATGATCAAAGAATATTCTTTGTTGAGGATTGTTTAACACGTGTTACTCTAAGTTGGTGATCTGCTCACAAACATGAATACTAGGTAGTTTATCAGACTGTACCACTACTGCACTACCTAATAACCACCTCAAAGCCCAGCTGGCTGACTCACAGGTTTATTGATGAGATCCTTGTTCAGCCTCCTGAAGAAGGGTGTCTTTGGTAAACTGAAAACACCCAGCCTCTCTGCAGAGACGGACAAATATAATATAATATGCTGCAATCCATTAGCACACAAAAGCACACACAGCACCCTAACAACCTATTTAAAAATAATTTAAAAACAAGAAAACTCAATTACATAATTCAATCACATTAGTTGATGCATAATAATTATTATCTGTACCTCGCCTACACTGACAGACAGCTCCTCTGGAGGAGTTGCATTCGGCTAGGTCGGAATGCTCCTTGACGGGGTCAAAAATGCCGCACTCTTCATTGGTTCTATGGCTCTCTGCAAACATGGTGAAGGGAATAGTGAGGCTTATACATAATATTAAACTGTTGAAAATCGCATAGGGAAATATCAGTATTGATATTATGTTGATAGACAGTAGTTTGGATAATACAAAATAGAGAAATGTTGCAAATGTAAGATATTTCAAACAGGAAACTAAAAATACACAGCAGTGCTTAAAAAAAGCTTGTTATAACTAAACAACAAGTCTTACAATACAATACAATATAGTAAGGTGTAACTGGGTGAATTCAAATTGACCCAGATAGGCATTACCTGACCTGCACTCCCTGTTAGAAATGGAGTAAGTTTGTTAACTTGGCTAAGTATAAATATTGCACTAATACTAAAATAAACATAGTTTCAAATTACTCATTTATAGTTAGCAAATGCTTCTGGATATTTACAAAATTGTACTCAGCATGCATCACTCTAGGCATCTATTCTTCCATTGTAGCATTTTAAAATCTGTTTTACTTTATTCATATGAAAAGATTTTACTTGTATACTAAAACACTGTATCTTATGTAAATATACATATATATATATATATATATATATATATATATATATATATATATATATATATATATATATATATATATATATATATATATATATATATATATATATGTGTGTATATATATATGTTTATGTATTTTTTTGTTTTTATTCACTACTAGCATAATCTGGACACTTATGTCTTATCGTAAGCTTTTTACTTTGGTCTGCAACACATGATATTAAATCTGTTTTATTTAATGTAAATAAATGTACATAAAAGCAAAATGCAATGATCAGCAAATCTTTTGAAGCCTATATTTGATTAAAAATAGCAGAAACTACATTAATCAAATGTAGCTTTTCTGAGGAAGAATTTATGATTGTTATGAATTTGATACCAGGATCAGAAAAAAAACTAAGACGGGGAAGCAAACGGCCAGGGAAGTTGTATACTAAACAAAACTAATTTATAAAAAGTTATTAATAATTAAATGACATCTTACAAATGATTAGGTCGCTTAACATGATTTGATCCATGATCTTACAGGCACACATAGTAGAAACTAGGGAGTAAAAGTTAAACATCCCCAGGAGCCTACAGGTGGATGCTGGGGTGGCTGAGGGGTCGACATTACAGGACATGATGTAGGGCAACAGCTACATTACGTAGGCCATAATATTGGGAGGGTGCGTTTTTACATTTCTGGTTAATACATGAGGATAGTCCAGCATGTTATGTTGTAGCTCAAAGACTTTGCTTTATTTAAAACTATACTATGGAAACAAAGCCCCAGGAAACAAACATGCGTTTCCAGGGGCTGAGTTCCTTTAAAATAGACTGAGGTAAAGTGGGACACTGTCCTGCTCTAGCTAAAGACAAGAGTATACAATTAATACTTAAAGTATACAATTCAAAAGCCAACAACTGTGATTGTTTGGAGGATTACTAAAAGCCCAATTGACGATGAATGATAAATACAGGTTTTGGAGCACCACAGGCAACCATACTGACGACATATGGTACACTAAGGAGAGTCACGGCTCAAAAGCATCTTTTTGCTGGCATTTAATATTAAAAGTAATATATGTAACTGTGACCAACGATATTCTCATTATTGTATTTTGAGTTTTTAGTGAATTGATCACACCCAGGAAGGCCTGTTTGTTGCAGCAACACAATACCAAACCGCTTTTAGCGTGGCTCTCCAGTAAAAGAAAAGTCTGAGCGCTAAGCTGAATGAAACTGGTCTTGGCATGAACTGGCATTCAATTCAAACGGAGTAGGAGTGGACCTGTACATCAAAGTTATTGCTTTTATTTATGCTAAAGCACAGTCATGGTTATAAACTGGTAGATGATGTTATTTAGAATAAAACAATGTTTAACTTCTAAGTGTAAAGCTGATATTATTTCTAATAATAATAATTTGTATCCATAGAGGACTTTTCCATGTTATACCTTGTTGCCACAACAGTAGAAGCAAGAGATTATAAGGTGCTGGCTTGACCCATATATTCTCCAGGTTTCAATATGACTGAACATATGTGGTATGCGCTGGAAAAACATGTGTAAACTCTTGAAGGCTCCGCTTTCCAGCTCACAGGACTGGATCGGCCACTAACGCCTCTGTCCCAGATAACACACAATGCTTTTCGGGGCCTTGTGAAGTCCACGCCAAGCCATAATCGCTCTGGATGTACAAATGGTGATCTAGCCACTATTTGGCAGGAGTTTTTAATGTTGACACTGGACTGTGTATGTCTGAGATGGTTTGATGAGAACGAGAGAGAGGGAAAAATGGACCCGCCTGACAGAGTAGCAGGCAGTGCCAAGATTTTTCAAGTCCAGTAACTGAAGGAAGGCAACAGTCACCCTACAAACATTACACTGATTACATTAAATACACACAAACACACAGAGATAGTCTTTAAAAGACCTGCAATTAAATTCTGATTGTGTGAGGGAAAATAAGTGACTGAATTCCAACACACTGCCTTTCTACACACTCGGCTCCAGCAGGGAAAGGGAGATTTTTGGAATTTCACTGCTCATTAGAGACCATGATGTCAGAAGGGGAGACGTCTGTTTTGAAGGGTGGGACTCGGGGTGATATGAGTCAAAAAGCATTTACCAGAAACATCAGGAGCCCCACCAGCTGCCAATTACAACTTGGTCACTAGCTCCCTTAGGAGGAAGGAAGGGAGGGAGGGAGACAGATGCTGAGAGAAAAAGTGTGCCTGTGTTTGTTTACTAATGTTTAAAACTTGAATATTAAATGGTTGTCATTGGTTGCCACTTTAGCAAACACAACGTAACATGTGATCATAGGATATTTACACGTATAGTTTTTTTTTTAAATCTGGAAATGATCTGATTTTGTAAAAGAGCCAATAAAAATAAAATGAATGACATTTAACAGTTTTAGTTCCATTTTTTTAATACTAAGAGATATCATTTGTGATTAAACTGCTTCTGTGCAGTTAAACAGTTTCACTATTTCATGACATTACTTGACATCAGCTTCTGGTTCTAGCAGTCAAAGCATTTTTTGACTTTTTAGATGTGATCACATTACGACTGGGTAATGATGTGGGTGTAGAAGATGATGGGACAGAGACTGAGGGTTATATCAGTAATATAGGTGGAGTTTACTACAACAGGCCAGCTTAGATCTTTTGTTATGTCTGACGTTATTGAAATGATTACAGTCAAAAATGACTTTCAAATGGACTCTCTGTAATCGTTTTTCTGTACAGCAGCTCCACCCAGGCCCAGTGCCAACCTACTTAAACTGCAAACACCAAGTATAAGTAATTCTACCGCTGGATCTTGTGGATAGATTGAGTTTCTTTTGTCTTTTATAGGCTAAATAACACAAAACTCCATACTTTCCTCTAGTTGGTGAAAAAATTTGCTTTGCCATAGCCTTTAAAAACCCTTCAGCTTTTGACCATGTTGTCTGATTGCATCCTGATTAATGTACCTTGACATGGGCTGTCACTCCACTGCTTTGTAAGGGAGGTCTCTATTTCCATTGCTGCTTCGCTCCACTTGAACATGAGCCCAGAGGAAACGAGTGAGCACTTCTTTTCCATGCTGGAAATTTCGCTGTTGTTCAGTACCCGATTCCAAATGTGGAGTTCTGTTATGCTCCCTGAGAATGATTCGTCACTCTTAAATGACCCCCCAAAGGTGTCCTGCTCCTGCCCGATAATGAAAAGGCCATCAGGTCCAATGCTGTCCGTACTGTTTAGGCCTTCAGCCGCAGATACAGCGTGACCATGAGCATATATTGCCCAGCGTCCACCATTCTGGCTCCAAGAAACGCAGACAGAGTGCCAGGAGTCATCATAGTTGAAGGCGTCATGGTAAGGCCCGTGAATGCCATGGACGAGCAGAGCCAGCTGCACAGGCTTGCCCTGGTTCAGGTTTGCACGGAGCTGGAACTCATTAATATATGACGGAATGGAATAAGAAAAGACTGTGAAACGTCCAGAGCAGTGCGGATTGAAGCGCAGAAGGGTGCAAATGGTCAATGATCCCATGGAGGGGAACTTGTACAAGAGACGGGCATGCGTCGTGTTCGAGCAGCCGGTGAAATTTAAAATGAGGGTCTTGGAGGGCGCTTTGGTGTCACCACACACAGAGAGAGAGAGAGAAAAAAAAAGACTATTAAGGAAAAATGCTGTCACAAATATTGGAAAAGATAGGAGCTAATTATAAAAAATCACTTTGCAATCCTATTCTTACTGTAAACAGCTGGAAAACATTTAAATGATTAAGTAAGCAGGAATTTGTCTTGGACAAGAAAAGCAAAATGAAAACCATTTATAAAAGGACCAGCACTAATGTGAATGCAAAGTTTTAAAAAACCTACTAAATCTACTTGTGATGCGTGTTATGACTTTCTTGGCAATCCACACAGACTGAGAGATGTTCAAGGATTTTAAAAATTTGGTAAGCTCCCGGCTCTCTTCTGCGTTGGAGACAGTAGCTAACGCCCCAGAGCGCTGCTTACACATTTCTCCAGCCCTGTTCCACTGCAGGCTGTCAGGAACATACGCATAGTAGGATACATCACAAGTCTGGGTGATGGTTTCCAGGAGAAAGGCTGCTCAAAAAAAGAAGAAATGTGAGAAGACAGGTAAGAAGGTGTGACCAGACTGAAGTGGTAAAATACAGATTAAAACTTATTGAGATTCAAGTGAAGTTTTAATCCTGCCCAGATCCTGACCGGGGCTTTGTTATTGTTGTTATTATGGTTACAATATCAGCAGTGCCAACACTGCTATATTTGCGAGAACAGGCCAGACATGCTTGTTTATCATACGAATGACATCTAATGAAATTTTCCATTCAACATTTGAGTGAGTCGCCAGCCAAATAATGATGTCCATTTTCCAAGCCTCTCGGTTCAGGCAGAGGAGGGTTAGGGTTTAAAGCACCTGCCAGTACTCAACTTAGGTTTTTATGCTGTTTTTATGCTATTTACAACTAACCACCAGCCAGAAAATAGTATAAACATACAAACAAAAAACCCACCTGCATCCCACTTATTCTTATATTTATTTTAGTTACCTTGCATTCGTTTTCCAGATAAAATAAAAAAACTGTAGTACCTGGGACTAAAGTGCAAGTGGAGACCTTCAGCTTTAATTCAAGTGGTTTTGCAGTTGCACATTATGAGAGGCTCAAAATTAACTGACAAGCAGTTTCAGACAAACAAAGCAGTTGATTCATGATCATTCATCATTGGGGTGAAAGAAAACAAAATACGCCCCCCCCCCCCCACACACACACACACATTTTAATCATATGTATCATAAATGACTGCAGTTCCTAGTTTAGTTAAATCATGGGTGAAGAAAGAGAGAGAGAGCCTCACCTGCTTTATAGCTGTGAAAGCAAACCTGTAAGACAAGCACAGGTGTTTATGTAGCTCATTTTTAAAGGTATAAAATAATAAAGATAACTGGGCGTATCACTGCAGTATATTAACAAAATTTGAGCGAACACCTGTTCACTAAGGAGCGTCGCGAGTGCCAAAATGAATTAAATTAATACGTCATTAAATAATTAATTGGGCCGGGAATTAATTAAAGTTTGAAGTAATTAATTAATTCAATACATAAATAATGATTAAGTAGTAATTCACTTCATTTAAAATGTTTAATGCATATTTTACTTACTTTGAATTTTAATCAATTAATGATTGTCCCAATTGATTAATTTGCCATAATTAATGATGCATTTATTTTTCAACTATTTAATGATATTTATTTATTTTTTTAATTTAACTACTTGTTTGGTTAAATAATTATGGCACTCGTGGTCCTCCATAATATCACTGCCAGCCTAGCCTCCTCGTGTTTTTTGTAAAGTATTCCTTTAATGACTATTTCATATAAAGTACACATTATTAAAATTGTTGACCATCCAGTTGTGCTACTTTCACAGAAGTCCGTTCATTGTATTTCACCAAAATTATGATAGTTTTTTGTTTTTTGGGAAAACCTATTTATTTACTTCAGGAATAAAATTACACAAAAAAGGTGTCATATGGCGCTAGCTGGTAACTCATTACTGCTCACAAGACATGTTAAAAAAAAATGACAAGTGAGAAAAAGTGACAGCGATCAAAATGAATCCTCTAGACTAATAAAAGGTTTCTGATTTGCTTTACCTTCTCGAAACAAGTGAACCGCTTCAGGTATAAAACCATTTTTGCGCCAGTTTGTTTGAGGAGAAATAAGCTCATTCAAAAGATGACAAAAAATGTAATAAGAGGAAAACATAAACACAAAGATGTGCCAGCTACTCACAAGCAGGCCCAGACTGCAGAACAATATCCTTTGCATCCTGAAATTAAATATATGCACATTAGCAGGGAATCCAATTCGATTTCCTGCTCCTACGAGTCCTTGTTTCAGTTAAGAAAAGTAGTTGTTTTTACCTGAACTATTCGCTCCTTTTTGCGCGTCTTCACATCTCAAGCTGTAGAGTTTACCCAAGTTTTCTTCTCTGATGTGTGCTCACAGCCGCTTACTAAAGTACAAGAAGACTACCAGCCGCAGCAGACTCCCGAGAGCATGCAAGGAGGATGCAGAGGCAGGCAGCAGAGGCGTGGGTGTTATTGAGAGCGGGGTTATAAAAGTAAGGTTCGGGGACCTCCGGAGGCCTTACAGCTTTTGACTGGTCTCTTTAAATGTTAGGCTTCCACTCATCAGCAAATGTAAATCTATCTAGCAGTCCAAGTTAATTGTACTGGACAATCTATAGATTTTCAAAATTTATTATGAGGATAAGGAAAACTTTATATACATCCAACATCTGCGTAACTTTGTGCTGAACCTTGGGGGGGGGGGGGGGGTCAAGATCTCTGTCTAAATAAATAAATAAATCTGGGTAAATTCCCAGATGATTAAACATGCAACTATTTTGCTGGTAATACCTGAAATTGAGTAAAGAAAATCAACAGCCTATTTATGCAAGATAATTCATAATTTTATTGGGGGGGGGGTTATATTGGTTGGGTCTGATTATTGGGGGGGGGGCACAATCCCCATAACCCCCCTGGAAATTACGTCCCTGTATACATAACTGGTGCTGTTGGAGCTGAAACTAGAAGAACGGCTGCTTTGTAATTACTAGGGAGTGTAGTGCAGGGACATCTTTAAAAAATTATGAGCTAACAATCAGTGATGGGAATAACAGCGTTACAAGTAACCACATTACTAACGGCGTTACTTTTTTAATAACGAGTAATCTAACTAATTACTATTTCTATCATTGCAATGCTGTTACCGTTACTAACAAGAAAATGCGGTGCGGTCGCATTACTATTTTTCAACAAACAGACGGTTGAAGCTGTCTTCAGCTTACCGCATCTTATATCAGTGGCAGGGAAGTAGCTGTAAGTAATCTGGGCGCTACAGCTTTAAGCAGCTGTGCGCACTCCCGCGGGCGGCAATCACTTTCTGGCAAACGATCACTTTTCGGCACAACACCTGTAGCTAGGGGGCAAAACAATGTGTTGTCTTGTGTAGTTAGTGTGTAGTGTTGTGGATAGTTTTGTGTTGTGTGTCAGAACAATGAGGTGACTGCTGTCTCCAGGTAGAAAACAGGAGTGATACACCTCCTGCTGTCAGGCCTGCAGGTATCAGGTTTGTGATGTTCTTCTTTATAGTGGACAGAAATTTTTGGAGTGGCACAAATAATTTGTGTGGCATCTTATTGAATGCAGAAAACCTGATTGTTATATAAATAGTTTAAAATGGTTGTAAAAAAAAAAAGGGGGGGTAAAAGGTAAATGGCTGCAAATAACTTTGTTGTTTGTAAAACTTGTGCATATGATTTTTAAAATTTAAAATTTATATTTGCATTTAAAGTTATGAAATTTGATTCACCAAACATGCTGGTTTGGATCCAAGGCCAACATCTGTTTGATTAGGCTGACAAATAAATGTTGGCTATTTTCAGGTTCTTCGCTATCTTCCAGTAGTAGTTCTTAAAGGTCATCAAGACACTTAAGTTTTATGTGTTGAGTATCCTTGGATTGATAATCTGTCTCATCTTGAAATTGCCTTTTGGTCCTAAATGTCCTGCGCTGTCCATTGTAGTTGTGTTTTATGAAATAGTAATCGGTGTACAAGCCAGAGTCTAAAACATGATCTGGTAGCTGCACCTGGGTCTGTGTGATGAATTTCAAAACATCATAATCATTTTTTCCAGGATAGAGTGGCTGCCCTGTAGCAAGCTCCACAGCTACCAGTCCCAGGGACCATATGTCTATTGCTTCATTATATAGACTACCAATCATAACCTCAGGTGCAGTATAACCAACCGTCCCTACACAGTCACCAGGAATCACTGTAGAAGCGGGAAATGCAAGACCAAAGTCTATAAGTTTGACGTTTCATTCAACAGCTCTCACTCTCACTCATCTGTGAAGGAGGAGGCGTGCGAACCCACCTACTGGAGCCCTGAGGCATTACCAATGGATCGACGCACAATCAACCCAGGCAAAACTTTCACTACTTATCTCCCTCTACATTCCCACTGCATATTTTATTCAAAAACATAGTCAAAACAACAAATAAAACGATAATAAAGGTATGACACAAAATATAAGGAACAGAGATGTACAACTCAAAAACTAATCAAATTTATGATCCACCACAATGACACAAAGAATCATTCCAATGTGTGTGCATGCACTTATTATTATATATATGCACATATTATTGTTCACACTAAATTTGACCCTAATGAGTTTAATATGAGTGAATTAAAGAAAATGTTAGTTTTGGAGAATTTTGAAATTATGAAACTGAGTCATAAAACTTTTTGTGTATTTGTTTATTTTTTCCTTACATACCATGTCAAGCTTTTCGCTGTATAGTCATGTCATAGGTTTGGGAGCAAACAAGAAATTGATTAAAATGTTCTCTTTTATTTGAACAATCATCAACTTCATATATTCATATTTATTCAAGCAGTGTTTTTATAGCTTTTTTTTTTTTAACCCTGGCCTCTCTCCTCACTGGGCTATGGAACATGCAAATACCTTTATGTTTAAATTATAACACCACATTCTAACCTGTCATTTCATTCTATACTCAGCTGACCTGTCAAATGTACAAATATGACTGTGGAATTTGTATAAAATTATACATTTCATTTTTTATGCAAAGTTTTATCAAGATCGCTCTTTTTATCCAGGAGGAAATAAGGAACACATATACATAAAATCTTTATAGTATAATGATTACCCTTAGAAAAGTGGTCCAAAGGCATAACGTTGCATAATGATATTTCAGTTTAAACATGGAAAAAAAAAAAAAAAGGATATTAATCTCACGCAGATTTGGATGTTGAACTGGAGCAATGATGCTGGACAAGACTAGTTTTTAGCATCCATGTATACCTGTGCTGTTAGACCAGCAGAAGAATAAAACTAGGTCTGATTTTAATTCAACAAAGTCTTATTTTATTATGAGTGCAGTCTTAACCACAGCTCCATGGTTTATTGAACAGCATCCTTCAAGATAAAAGGTTTGGATCTTTGCAAAATCAAACCATGTGCATATATTTTTGTAGTACAAGTAGCATTTTTTTTTTTTTTTAAACCAATTCATATAAAGCACTAAATAAAACAAAAAACAAAACTACAACAACCAACAAGATTAAAAACTGTGCCCTGTTAAAGCATGTGTGTTGAGAAGAAACCCCAAATATACAAGTCTCTCCTGAGTGCAAATTTTACAGTACGAGTTATTCAATGTACAAAAGCAATATTGATCCAAACATGACAACAAAATGACTTCATGCAAGAAAGAAAACATGTGGGTAATCAAGACCTTTAACAAAGTGTTGTACCTGAGGTGCTGACTATCGAATCTGCATGTTTGAACTGATAAGAAAAACCAGCAGTAGAATTATTAAATGCCTCTGAAAAAATATATAAAGTAAAGGAGCAAAAACCTGGCACAGCACATCTTTACAGCTAGTTACTCCTAATGCTGTTAATCTGCTAATCGTAACGCTATACACATTCTGGTGGCTTAAATGTTTAACAAAACACTTGATTTTTATTAAAATAAATGTAAAGTGCTGAAAAGCAACATTTTTACTAAGCTAGGGAAATCAGTTTGAATATTTTAACAACAGCTACCTTTATAGAACATTAGAAGTAAGACAAATTAGAGGAACTACTGCTCTGGTGTGCAGATGGTTGTGTAAATACAGCTTGTAGATAGCTATACTGCAGTTTTCTTGTTACCAGTCTGTAAAAGAGCATGTGATACGACAAATAAAGACTATACCCAGTGCGGGCTGCTGTTGGACTGCACATCTGGAGCGAGGGCGTACACAATCTTGCTCACAACTCGATGTCTAACAGTACTGTGAGTGGCAGCTCTCTCTCTGGCTGAGTTTTCTTCTTCTGTATCCTTTTCAAAACTAGCTGAACTTCTCTCTCCCTCCTCCTGCTGGTTCAAGAGAGAGGACAAGGACTCCAGGACCAAGTGGAGCTCATCTCGTGCAGACATTACGGTCTGAAGACAGGGAAGCTGCGGGGTCGGGGCCCCAATTCCATCCTTGGAAAGGCCGGTGATCAGCTCGTCAACAGCCTTGGCAGAAGAGGAGATCATATCTCTGCAGCTTTTGAAGTCTTTTCCTAGGAGGAGGGCAGCAGGGACAGACTGGTCAACCATCCTTAAATCTACCAACACTGCTGCCACTAAACTATCAGAAAATAATCTGGAAGAGCTAGCATTGGCCTTTGCCCATCAAGGAAGTACATTAGTGTAAGTGTCTGACACTGTGAATCAAAAACTTTACCATGTAAGGCTGTAGACAGAGATGAATGCAACTGTCTAATGGCTTGGTTCAGCTGGAACAGTTTGGTTGATGTCATCCTCAGTTTCTGCAAAAGTGAAGCCAAGGCGTCCTCCTCCCCTTCCTCTACCTCCTGTGGTTCCGATTCCCTCTCCTGTTTGCAGACATTAGTACATACACATAATGACAACAAGACTGCAAACAAACAGGACATGCTTTTAAGGCAAGCCACAACTTCATCTGTTAAATTACATACAAAACACAACAAAGATCCTATCATAATGTGTATAAATGTACTATTAACTAAATGCAGAAAGTTTTGACTCCTGTATTTTGCTTAAGTTATATTTTAAAGGGTGAACAGAATACATTTTACACAAAAAGTGAAATAAAAGAATTGCAGCCAGTGTCTGAATCACTATAAGCTGAAAATATTTTGGGTTCAAGCCTCTGTTACATTTACCAATAGTGAGAAAAACACCCTGAAAGTAGCTTTTGGAGGATATAACTCAGTTTTATTTGACTACAATAACACTGTGGACAGCATAAAGCCCAGCTGCCTACATGTGTCATGTATTGGTTTGAAAAGGTAAAAAGGGCAAAATAAAACCTGCTACTTTGTGTGGCTAAGATAAGGACAAACAAGCCTGTTAGCTGTGACTTATGCCCCTTCATTCAACACATTCATTACGCGGACGATCACCGAGGGATGACCGCAGAGAGATAAGCTTACGGCACACTGAGCTTTACGGGAGCAATAAAGGCTGAGTGGCATCTTTAACGGGGCTGTTGTGGCAGCGAGTCTTAATCCGTAACATTTAAGCCTGTGTCAAGACGGAGGATCGTTTTTAACCTTTACCTACAGGATGCTCAGCTGAGCGTGCACTGTTGTCTTTTTGCTCTGGTTAAACCAAAACAAGTGCCAGGACTTTTGTAATGAAGCTCCACAAAGCAGATAACTAATGCCATTTATTCCCTCCCCCAATTTTGAAACATATTTTTTAAGTCTATGATTACATTCTTAATAAAAAAAAAAATATGAACATAATGAAACAATAGAGGCTAAAAAAAAAAAAAAATTAAGCTGCATTATGTTGTAGATCTGATTGTGAAAAAAATTAAAGGGTTTAGAGAAGGGGTGTCAAATATAAGGCCTGGGGGCAAGAATCGGCCCAGCGAAGACCTGAATCTGGCCAACTAGAGAGCTTTAGAAAAAAATATGAAGGAGTATGTAGATTTTCAACTTCTAACTGCATTTTCTTAGGTTTTACAGCTTTTCCTATCCTAGCCATAAAGTCATTAGTTAAGAGATAAACAATTAAATGACGGGAAAATTACAGTTTTTCCACTTTTGGTGCACTTGCAGTAAACTAAAAAACATAAACATTTATAATTACAGGACAGTCTGTGCAGTGAAAAGGAGTTTGACGTCCCTGGTTTAGAGGCTACAGATTGTGGTTTTTAATGGATTCTGTTGATGAAACTTACCGAAATATGGCAGTACATGTAGCTCTCCAGAGCACGAGCTAAATCAAGAGTCTTTGACTTAAGGCTCTGGAGGACCTGCATATAACAATGACAGGTATCATGGGTAGCAACTCAAAAAACACTTTAAAAAAAACACACCAGGTATAGCATTTCTGTGGTACAAACGAGGACAAAAAGGCACAACATTTTAAATAAGCGAGTGATCTCTTACTGAGCTTCTGGGATAGGACAGTTGAGCCTCTCTCAGCATTTCCCTGGTGATGGTGAGGCTCTCCTCCAAGAGAGATCGGACACCCTTACCAGTTCCCTTCATTAGACACGTGACCACTGAAGGCTAATGATTAAAAAAACAAACAAACAAAGGGACACAAATGACTTTTTATGACCACATTATTCCAGTCAGTTACCAGAGCTACAAAGAATGACAGATTTCAGATTGTTTGAAAATTAAAAATTAACCTTTCACCCTTTGAAGATTAATGGGCAGCAACAATTTGTGTGTGTGTGTGTGTGTGTGTGTGTGTGTGTGTGTGTGTGGGGTAATCAGAAGTTGGCCACTGCTTTTCTTCTTAATTCCAGTGGAAGTAATAAGGGTGGACTTGGTTTTTCCACTCACAGCTTCTACATTTCGGCTTATTTTTGTTAAATAAATAATGACAGTGTGTGGTATCATGTTTTATTATTCATATGAAGTTTATGACCTGTTAGGGACCAGATAATTAATTATATCCCAATACATAAAACCTTAGCATTGGTGTACCCTGTTACCATGGCTATACCTTACACTCACATTCATACAGTTAATAGTTTTGATGAGGGGGCATGAGTAGAGTGGACCACAGTGCCCAAACAGAGATCTCCCAGCTAAATTTTTGGTGGTCTTACCTTGCCCATAGTCTGGGTGCCCAGTCCCGTGACATTCAATGACATGCCCGTCACCACCGCCATGTGGCCAAGTGCAAGCAAAGTTGCATCCAGGCACTGACTAGTTTTCCTTCGGGCTTCTTTCACCATCGATGTGATCTCAGATTCGCAACCCTGGATGTGAGGGCGGGAGAGGAATGTTTCACTCAGCATCGAGTCGGCACAAACAAACTGATACACAGGTTCAGTTCAAATTTATTTAATAGTGAATCAATGCAAGCGAGAGAGCACAACAGCCGACAAAGTCTGAAGGGGCAGTAAATAAATTAAAATGCTAGAAAAAATTAAAAGTAAGGATCGAGAGGGGAAAATTGTGTGTTTAAGTGCTGAGACTGGTAAGGAATTTAGATTTAGTTTCCATATATTCATGTTCTGTTTGGGGCTTCAAGGTTGAGAATTCCCTCAGCTTTGCCATTTCCATAGACAGAGCTCAAACAGCTCAGAGCTAAGACCCGTCAATCAATGCTCTGCATTTTGATTAGCCACCCCCTCTCCAAACTACGCAAAATTGAAAATCATTTGTCAGCTTAGATTTTGCACTCTTTTTGACTCATTCATATACTGCAAATGCCAGAAAACCCAGACATCATGTCAATGCATAGCCTTTAACTTAAAAAAAAAGAAAAGAGAAAAAAAAGGCTATTGATTTGCCTGAACTCAAAATGGGCAGAGTGTAATGATTAGAGAATAATGATACAATCTGCATGTAGGCTGGCTTAGCCTTTTATCGTCACCATGCAGAAACCTCAATTTGAAACTTTGTGTACTGTCACTTTAATGTGTGATACCTTTTTCTTACCTGAATCAACATCTGGAAGAACCCTCCCATCTTCTTGACTTGGCTTTTAAGTTCCTCGGCAATCGTGTAGAGCAGACCGGAGGAGGGTTTAACACTGGCCAGCCACTGCATGGTTACAAACACTGCATTCTCTAAGGCTGTCGTGGCCTTCACCAACTCAGTTTGTGCCACCAAATTACCCACAAACACTGCAAAAAAAAAAGACACCACCAAAAAGCACCACAATAAAAGTTTGTGCCCAATAAACACCAGGCCACCTTTATGAATGTGGCCCGGTCATACATGCCTTTTGGCTCAGCTCTTACCTTGGCAGAGGACGAATATCCACAAATTATTCTTCTAATCATTACCTATCCATCAGTAGCTATTGATTTACTAATGTATAATGAAGTTGACTGGAACTCACCACTGTCCTGGCTGTCATCATCCAGACCGTCGTATAGGTCAGATATAGTTTGGACGGCCACGTAGACCAGGTTTAGATCTGAGATTAACCGATCTGCCATGCTCTCCTCAGACCCTGTAGAACTACGCAGACGAGCCAGTGACTGGCCAACTAGCTCCTTGCAGATGCCAGGCATCCCAGGGTCTGAGATGCTGGAATGGAGGGAGGGGGATTTGGTCACACCCATTAACCCTGGGTCAGACATAGAGAAGAGTGGGTGATGATCATTTGTCACAAAAATCAAATGTAGTCGAGTGTTTAACAGCTGTAGCACTGAATGCTGCATGCAGGTCTGAAAATTTATATTTATGTAACAATGTCGCATTTTAGAAAGACAACAAGAGGCAGCTTTTTGCTACTCAGTTCCACAGACATTTGCCTTTAAAGAACACGGCGTTAAATATTTTATGTATATTTTCTTGTGTGTCTTACCAGCAGACTGTGAGGAGCCACTGTGGAGGCTCTGAATGGGATGCACCCGGATCTCGTAGAGACGCCCTGAGATCCTTTTGCTCTTCAGCAAACTCCTGCTTCTAAAGCCAAACCAACCAGAAACCCACTTGGTACTGCTGCCAACGTTCAACATTTATACTGACTTTTTCTTTAGACACAGGAGAATAAACTTTACTTGAAGGAGAAACCCAGAGGTGGAAAGGTCAGTAAATAGAGATGATTGTTTAGGCAAAGGTTTAATGGAGTAAAAGAGCAATATGGTGGAGCCACAGAGCCTGTGCAGTGTTTCATTTGGCTGTGCCTGGTGGTAGTTTGGGAACACCAGGACTGTTTGACAAGAATAACCACAATGTGAGGGGGAAAATGTTCTGCATGCACAGCAGATGCTGTGTGTGTGTCCACCATACCGCTTTCAAACAAACACCTTGGCCTGACCTGCATGCATGTGAAAATTAGTGAACACAAGAAATACACCAAAGAGGGGACTCTTCTTTGGGCAGAAAGTTTTCAGGAAAAGAGAGAAATCAGTACTGTTTAACTACCAAGAAATATGTGCCAGGTTGTAAATCACAATGTTGGAAACTGGGAGGACTGTGAAAATAACTCAAGTATTCCAAATTTACTTGAAGTATTTATCATCACGCAACTTTCCACATACGAAAAGTAAAACATTTTTTAAAAAAGGGATCTGTTTTTGTGGCACGCTTTGTGTCCACTTGTTCCCTTACAGAGAGCGGGTCAATGCAAATCAGTGCAAAAATGCTCACTTCTATTTTTTCCTTCCTAAAAGCTGTGATAAAGATGAAATGTAAAGTACATGCACACACACGCACACACACACACACTTCCCTCAGGGACAAGCAGTGTTTTTGAAAACTTTCCCGCCTCCATATTTCAAGCAATTGATCAAGAATACCTATTAATTCCCTGAAAGATGCTAGGAAGAAGGATTTATGAATAGGAGGAGCTGGATAATTACCTTCGTCGAGAAAAGGAGGAGGCAGAGGAAGAGGAGGCTGATATATCTTGCTCCCACTCATCATCGGGGTCGTAAAACACATTGTCATCTTTAGAGCTGGAATCCCCCTGTGGTGAATAAACTCCTGATGACATGTCCACTCTCATTTACTCAGCTTAATGAGAAAAGCATCGCAAAGTGAGGCAGCATCCCTCTGTCAGGCATAAAACAATCCATTCTGGACTATAAATGAGGTCAAACACTTAGGAAATTTGCAAGTGACTGGAGCTGATGTCAGGCTCTGAATTTGCAAAACAAGGAAGAGAGAGCCGTGCAGGCTGAACAGGTGTGCTTTGTCTTACTAGAAAACAAGTTAATCTGAGAAAGACATGATAGTAAAAAAAGGTTATGAATTTGAACGCAGAATTGATCCCAGACTTACCCGTTCGAGCTCCCTCATGGCAGCAATGTTATTTTGGAACTTTTCCAGACACCAGAAAGTGGTAATTCCCAGCTTTGTGTTTTGAACTCGCACCTGTAGCACACCACTGCACTTCTCACTCTCCGAGCTCTCGTGTCTAAAACGGAGAGTAAACTCAATAAAAATAATAAGGTCAGAGGTTCACAGCAGCCACATGTTCATTTACAGCTGTATTTTTGGCTGTGGTGACCCCTAAAGGGAGTAGCTAAATACAAAGAAGACTGGAAATAAGTTTACATGCTTTTACTTTTGAAATGCCAATTTTTGGGTTTACATGATGCATAATAAAAAAAATATATGCGATTTTTGCCCATCCTTTCTTTCCTACCTGCTGAACACTGTGTGTTTCTTCAGTTTAGCACTGATTTTATTGGCTTCCTCAATCATCAAGGACAACTTCATGGCATCCCACTGTGGAGAGACTGCAACAGAGAAATGAAACATTACCTTCAACTAACAGCCCAGAGTTAAATATCATTTGGCTCAGATGATCTTTACTTAGCAGTACAAGATAGTACACAGCAGGGATTCACTGTAAAAAGGAACAGTTAAAATAAGCTACTCACTGGCTATTTCACTCATTTTCAACAACATTTCTCAAAGACCTTATAAGGAATTACAGTAAGATGCAGGTCGCTGTGCTCTACATTCTGCCGATTAGGGTTGAGAGGCTCATAAATTCTGACATTAAATCCATTCATCTAATATGATGATTGTACAAACAAATGAACAGAATGAGAGGGCAGCATAATGGTCAGACTCTCCAACACTCCTTACCTTACCAAAAAGTCATTTTAAGGCAACATTGACTCGAGTCAAATAAAACAATTGGATATAAAAGGAGCATCTTAGAGGGGCGGTTTCTCAGAAAATAAGATGGGCAGAGGTTCAGCTATCTGCTCCTGTGTCTAATGTTTGTAAAACAAACAAATATACTATCATTATAAGACTCCAGGAACCTGAAGAAATCTGTGCACAAGGGACAAGGCCAAAGATTAATACTGAACACCTGTGATCTTCAGGCCTTCAGGCAGCACTGCATTAAAAACAGGCACGATTCAGTCATGGAAATCATTGTCGTAAACACTGTATGCTGGGTCAAAGAAGAAGCTAATGGCACTGGGCCAAAGCTCTTCTAAAATGGTCCGGAGCAAAGTGGAAAACTGTCCCGTGGTTAGACAAATTGAAATTTGAAGTTCTTTTAGACAAACATGGAAACCATGTTCCCCAGTCTAAAGAGGAGACGGACCATCTGGCTAGTCATCACCGCCCAGTTCAAAAGCCTGCATCTCTGATAATATGGAGGTCCATTAGTGCTTTACATATTTACTAAGGATTATATATGTCTTCGGTGTACGTTGATATAGTGGCAAACAGCTTTTCTCTAATGCTTCTGCTGGTCAGGACAACTCTGCTTACACGATGTGATCCTTACTCCCAGACACGTTCAGTGGCGACTTAACTTACCATGTTGGGGTGTATGGTTTTGCCTTAAAGCTCTTTTCTTCTGAATCTCCTCCAGCTCCATGCCGATCTTTTTCTTTTCCGCCTCCAGGGCCTCGACAATCCTCGCTTGGCGCACACGATGCTCTTCCATAGCCTTGAGTGAGTCATGGTAATGTAAACAACATTAAAAACCATCAGGGTAAAACATTCCGCCTGAAGCCAAGCTCCACGGTGGCTCGAAACGCATCCCAAATGGTTAAACATAAAGCCCAGAGTCAGCATATTTGCTAATGCTCATTCATAACATCAGAAAACATGAGGATGAGCAAACGAAAGGGGGTGATGTAATTAATGAATATAGATTTCCTGTATGCCTACTTCCAGAAAAGCGAGAAGCTGACTGCTTAAAATATCGCACATTTCGCCCACCTACCCACCCACCTACAGTCAGAGGGGAAATAAAAGAAAAGGCACCAGTCTCTTTGTGGAAAAAACTGACGGTACGGCGGTCACATTCCTGAGCTATTTTCACTTTTATCCATAAAAAAATGCCATCAAAAAGTGATTGTTCATGTCCTGTTTAATTTTGCCCAATTCCCCTGCAAGGCCGTCTCCACCTGCACCTGAGATCCAAAGGGTTGCAAACACACAGAACCTTCACACAGGAGGCTTCCCATAAAGGCCGACCGGCCAAATGTAAATTGGGTATTCTTTTTTTTTTTTTTTTTACATGTGCACAAATCAAAATAATCGAGCCCATTCTTTTTTTGTTGTTTCCTCAATTTAATCAAAAATCCTAACCTGGGTCTCCATGTGGATACGGAGACGTTTCCTCTGGACATCCACCTCCTGCTCCAACTCCAGCTTGGCAATTTTGAGCTCTGCCATCTGGCTGGCAACCCTCTGCTGCTCCAACTCCTGTTGGTGCTTCCGCTCATTCTCCTCATTCTGAAGGAACGAAATGCTGGCATTTATCTGTAGTTTGCATGATCTGACAGGGTATGAGAGTGTGCAAAACTCTACTATGCTTAAAGGTTCTTTAAAAATGCACAAGTGTTAAGAAAATACACCTAACAATTTCAATTTGAGGTTTTAGTTTACAATATTACAGTAAATAAAAATTACAGACTGTCAATAATCTTATACAGGGCTACAGTGATAAATGACTGATAATATCATCCAACTGGCCTATTTCTAGATTTTAAAAAAAGAAAAACAAGAAGAGAAAGTCTCGGATACCAGCTCTCTCTCCAAGGCTCGGATCTTTTCTTCATAGAGCGCCTTCTGGTCAGAAAGCTCTTTCTGAGCCACTTCTTTTGCCATCTGGATTCCTTGCATCATCTCCTGCTTTGCTTTAAGATGGGCTTCTTCAATTTCTGCCTCAAGCCTGAGAAACACAAAAATGAGAATTCAGGTTTTGATAGTATGGAATTACATTTTATCAGAAAAGCCTCCGTCTGGCCGGTTTTCCCTCCACTCACAGCACTCTTTGAGCTGCAAGGAGCTCGTTTTTAGCAAATTCGAAATCTTTATGACCGTCGCCTTCGCCTGTCCAGCATGACGCTCTCTTCCCAGACTGCACCTCTGCAGGGTGATTAAATCGGAAGTAGTGATCGCCTCCAAGAATCACCCTGTCGCCCTAGAAGCCGGACAAAAGACACAGATCCAGAGAGAATCATTTATGAAACCATTTGGGCCTTGCGTGGACAGATCATTGTGTTTGATTTACAGTGAGTAACAGAGGGAACAGATAGAAGGACACAAAAGTTAGAACTTGCTGCTTTACTTACATGGTGTAGGACTGTGGATTCAGAGAGGAGGTTCCCATTAACAAAAGTCTTGGCGTTTTCCATTGGAATGATACTGACGGTACTGTGTATGTTGGATATAACACTGAAAAAAAATATATAAGGAAATATAAACTATTTTAAGTTAAATGCAAAGAAAGAGGCCAAATATCTTAGTAGGGCTTCATATTCCTTGGTTACATCCAGCCATAATATCTCTTGAAGCAGCTATTCCACCTGACTGAACAATGTGGTACTGTTTTCACACCCCTCTGAGGAGTTGGCCTCACCAGTGCTGGTCAGCAATGAGGGCGCCAGTCAGCTGGATATCATGGCTGGAGTTGGACTTGAGCTTGCCCACCGTGGTGCGACCCTCTTTGATCATGTAGAGAAGCATCTCAGACAACTGAGGGTCCTCGTTCAGATTCACAAGGTTGGGAAGACGGTTGTCCACTTTGAAGGTCACTCCTGCTTTCTGATCACACAGACCAAAATTTATTTATAGAGGGGGGGTTTCATCTCCTTCGTTTTCAGCTTCTTCTTTAACATTAGCATTTGAACACAAGCATGGTGGGTGCAGGATGTTAGAGTAAACTAATAAAATGAAGGTTACACCGAAAAAAGAAATTACCTGCAACTCTTTGGTCTCTTCATGCTTGCGAATTTCTGCTTGCTCAAGTTTCTCCCTCCACGCCCTGCCGGAAAATTTGAAAAAAATATTTATAACTAAAAGCAAAAATGACACAAGAACAAATTCTACCACTAACATCACCCACTGCTAAGTAAACCCCAAGTCATATATTAATATCAGCATTTATAATGGTCGATAAATGAAAAAGTTTTAAAGAAGAGATGGGAGAAACACCCTTCAAACAAGTTAAGAGGGTTGACGTTGCATAGTTCATCCACCAGAGGGCACTCTGCAGCTTTCCAGAAGAGAACACAAGTGTTTGGAAAGCAGCAAAAATAACCAGCTGATCAAAGCAGAGCATAATTTCCATCATTTCCTTCGGGATTAATAAAGTACTTCTGATTCTGATAAATGAGTAGCGCACAACTTGCTGGGGTAATAAATCCCAATTATACTGAAAGAGCATTGTCATATTATCTAAATAACCACACATAAACATTTTATTTAAAAATTCTATATTAGTTGGGCTCTACTTCCACGTCTTTGTACTGCTAAAAATGTCCAATTTTTATTTCTAATATCAGAATGTTGAATGTTTTAGCCTAATAAAATATACACTGGAAAGAATTAAATCTTTCTGTTATTAGAACTCAATAACAAACTGTACGTATCAAGACTGCGCAAATACACAGAAACATATAGATCACTGTAAATATACTATGACTTTGTGTAAGTATGAAGAATAACTTTGAAATTAGCTTTCATTTGACCCCCTCCACTGCAAAAAGAGGACTGTTCATTTGAGGATTCAGCAGGATTATAGCAGTAATGCTGACCGATTGGCCTCAATCATTTCCCTCTCTTGCTGACAGAGTTTATTCTTCAAGGTGGCGATCTCCTGCTGGAAGAGCCTCACTCTCTCTGGTTCAACGCCCTGGGAGCTCATCTGGGCCGCTCGCAGCTTCTCCACCTCTGCCTTCAGCTCTGAAACACAAAAAGTTCATCCAGATTGTTTCCTACTGAGAAAACTGTTGCAGCAAGATTGTGTAAACGTGCAGGGACGATGCCACTTTAAAGAGGGATAATCAGATTTGGTCAGAACTACTCGACACTGTCCCTCAGTGAAGTTGACTCGCTGAGCAGCATTGACCTGGTTTGTCGGTCCGAGTCATATTCACTTTGAGCGTCTCCCGCTGACAGGCATCGTGAATGAAATCCACAGCAAGAGCTCCCCTTAGTGCTAAAAACGTCAAACAGCAGCGCTATCATCTTATGAAAAATAAAACTTGCATGACAGTTAGCCGCCATGTGCAACTGACAGTGCATAAATATGGCCTGGAGGCAAGGTTAGGGCCAGGCTTTAATTTCAACTGGATAGCGCAAGAGCTGGTGATGGATAAACGGGCCGACAGACGGGAGGGTGAGTGGTAAAGGAGGAGAGAGAACGCGATCGGGAGCGAGCGCTTTTCTCTCTCCAGTAAAAAACAGGAACACGTTCACATATAAAGAGAAACACAGGGATGAACAAAAGAGAGAGAGGGGAAAAAGCCTGATGAAGGAGGAGCTGAAGGACAGACATGAAAATATTTATATGTGTGCGTGAGAGAGTTCTTCCAGTCCACAAACACTGACTACACCTGTGAAGCTACTCTGTGGTTTTGGTTGTAAATAAGATACAGGTGTGGCTTTGTGTGTTGAAAGGCAGATGTTCAGGTTTACAAAGAACTACAGGGGGGAAAAAAGGAAACAGAATCTCTCATATAAAAATGATTTTCCCTCCCTCTCTTTTTTTTTTTTTAGTTTAAAAGGTGACCAAGGATTTGTCCAGCCTCACATGTCAAACCAACACAGTAAGTGTGCCTCGAGAAAAAAAATGACTGAAACCCTGCTTTAGACATAAGGCTTATATATAGGTACCTTTTGTCTACAGTATACAAATTTTTAAGCACGTATGTTATGGATGTCTGACCTCTAATGAGCTTGGCATTGGTGTCCTCATTGACCTTGGCCACATTTATGATTGTGCGGGCTTGCTGGGCATATCGTAGAGTGCTCAGGCTCTCCTCCACGTTGCTGCCCGCCGGGCTCAGCGTAGCAATCATGGCCGTCTTAGAGTTACCGCCGAGGCTCTCCTTCAACAGCCTGTGGGTGTCAATTAGAGGAGAACCGTCTCTGCGATTGCTGACAAACAAACAAATACAAATAAAGAAATTGTGCACAAGCACACTGTTCCCTCACCATGTAAGGACAGAGTCTCTGTACGGTATGAAGACTTTCTTCTTGGTCAGCGCTTGTTCTGATAAGGCAGAGATGACCTTTCCGAGCGTTAGCAGTGATTTGTTGATGCTGGCGCCTTCCTATAAAGACACAATTTTGCATAAAAAAAAAATAAATGAACAGGCCAACAATGCAAAGAAACCAGAGCCTTCTGAGACAAGAGACTGTACTCTGATTTGTGAATGATAAAAATTATATACCGTGGTTTACCTAAAAATCTCCAACAAGCAATGATTAACTGCTTAATGACTTAACCACAGATGGTAGTTAACATGTACTCACCCTGAGTCGGTCTCCACTGGTCTGGGCAGAGCGACAGCGTTCGCTGCCTGCCAGATCGATCAAGTTGATCCTGCTGGTGATACTGTGGTCATGTTCCTCTCCTTCCACAAGCTCAGTCTGCACACACAAACACAAATGGATTCACAGGCACTTAATGTAAGCACGATTCATCCGCTCCCCCCGTATTAACGTTGTATTCTTTTTACGTAAAAACTCAAAGAGGGAAAAGAGGTGTAAATACACAGTGAAGAGTCCATACCTTAGTCTGGGTCATGACCAAGGTGAAGACAGAGTGAGATCTGGAGCTCTTGTCATTCATTCCTGTGGCCGCCGTGGCTCTCTGCTTATTCCCGAGCTCCAGCCAGCCCTAAAGAAGAAGAAAAAAGTACTTTAAATTATTATTGATTCTCTGTGTGAAATCTCACTTGAAGATATTCATTTCCATGACAACCCTCTTAGATTCAGTTAACAGGCTTTTTGTCTGCTTGACACTAAAGACCTAGCTTGTTCTTGAAAGCACCCACTAACAGGAGAGTATAAAAAGACAACTGGTTCATCTTACCTGAACATCATCGTAAGAGCGCACCACATTCCTGTGAAGAAATAGCAAGCTGAGCAATTCTGAAAAACGTACCATCCAAGAATGTTCAAGCTTTCAGCGAATAAAGAGAGAAAGACGGGATTTTCTTACGCTGAGAGCTCAGCGACATAAGGCCCGTGGATCGGATGCTCTCTCACCCTCAGCTGGAAAACAAATCCAAACAAAGGTTTTCTACATTTTTCCCCCGGGGTAAGTCAACCACAGTGGCAAGTTAGAGATAAAAACATGTGCCAGGGATGAGTGTCACTCAACAGCAAACTACTCACGGGCATCCTCCTCTGGTTTGGTTCTTCTCTGGTCACCAGCAGGTCATGGATCTTCTCATTGTACACTTCAAAGTAGCTCATCTCTACATGACATTTGACCTGAGATTCAAAAGGGACCCAAACAGATCATTTAATTATTTTTCAGATAAAAATGAAATTGGAATAGAAATGTAAAAAAAACAAAAAAACAAAAAGAGAGCTTACCTCTTCACTTTTTATTGAGGCCAGTTTGGAAAAAAGCTCGTGGCAGAATTTTGGGATCACCCCTACCTCCTCCTCAAAACCCATCATCCTGCAAAACAATCAGTCTTAACACATCAAAGTGACAGATTACAGTACAAAAGTAAAAAAAAACAACAACAACAAAAAACAAAAAAAAACATGACCACATAAGTGAGAACACTGATGTAAATGAAAAGTGAGTCCACTCACGTGTATGATTTACCAGAACCTGTCTGGCCGTAGGCAAACAGGCAGGTGTTAAATCCTTCAAAGGCCCTCAGCAGCAGAGGCTTGGCCAGCGTCTCATACACGGTCTGCTGGCAGGCAAAGTTGGAGTCGCTGGCATCCACTGAGCAGAAAGAGAAGTCGTAGGTGAAGGAGTAGCTCTGCCTGGACTCTGGATGCTGGACAACAGTCTCCTGGCCATTCATGAAGATGACCTGTGAGGACTTCTCAGCTTTCTCCCTGTAATAGAGCAGAACACAAAACTTCAGAAATGTGTTGTTTCTCTTTCTTTAAACAAGCAGCGTGCCAGTGTTTTATACACAGATTTTCCAGAACCAGACTTTAATATACTGACACGGGGGCATGCTTCTCAGTCACCCAGCAGTTAAACACTAACCTGGCACTGAAGGGGCGAACACGCACAGCCACGGTAACAGCACTGTTTTCCATTTTAAGCAAGTCCTGCTGCTTCAGACCCTCACTGGTACTGGGCAGGATCTGTTCAGGAGGAGCAGGATCGGATGTCCTGACCTGGGTCACGTCTCCCTTTTGGTTCGAGGTGTTTGTCTTTATCACCTGCAGCGTCGTGTCAGGTCTTCGCACACCTGAGGTCGTCTTGCTGATCCGAGGAGCCGGGACGGTGTTTTCGGCTTGCTGTGCTCGGGGTTTGGGCCTTTCCAGACTGGCAGATTTGACCAACACTGGCTTGGGAGCTTCTTTTCCTGCCAGTCTCTCAAACACGTCTCGTTTGGCAGCGATTCTCTCAAACGGGGTCTTTCTGGTCGGCGTTTTAAAGGTCTGGGTCTCGTCTGTGTTTCTACTTGAAGATGAAGAAGAGGAGGAGGAGGTCTTGTTCTGTGCAAACCTCCCTTGTGTTTGCACATGAGTCGCAGTTTCTCTTAAGCTCGTAGACCTGAATAAACCAGGTGTCCTCCCGTTTGGTTCACTGAGAACTTTGGGAGTTGACTGCAGGCCACCAGGCTGTCCACGTCCGCTCTTGTCCATGGAGGGAGTCCTGGTCCTGCGCTGCAGAGTCAGTCTCTTCTCCGGAGCTGCTGTGGTGCTTTGGCTGCTGTCTGTCATCGTTTGTTCCGCCGTTTCGGCCCCGGTCTTCCTCCTTGACCGTCTTTGTAGGGTGAGCCGAGCTCGGTAAGGGGTCTGCTGCCCGCTGCCGCTCTTTGACAGGGCAGAGACGACATACGTCCTGTTCACCGGGCGGCTTTTATCTGATGACCTGCTGTCTTCACATGCAGACTCCCCTGATGCGGTCACACTTTTGCCCAGCATCGTGTCGGCTATCTTTCGCTCTCGGCCGGGTGTCCTGGACGTTGATGTTGACAACAGATTGTCGTAATAAGCGGTGTGTTTCCTCGCTTGCACGCTAAATAACGACATGGCTGTGGACTGTTAGAAACCTAAACGGTGTAATTACGAGAGAGGCGAATTAACGGCAGATGCACTTTACACGAACAACTACATTTAAAAACCACGTAAATCGGACGTAAATATGAGTCCATATGTTAGTTAAAGGAAAATAAAAATCCATTCGAATAAATTATTACTTGCACTTGCGAAAAAAAAAAACTTCTTTTGTTTATGTTCTCCTCCTCGCTTCCGCCTCTACCCGCTTCAATTTCAAATCGTCACCGTCACTGGCAGCTGATTGGCTGGATTCTCTGAAAGTGCTACGTCACGTCATGGTCGCGGCCTGTAGGCACTTTATGATACCGCTAGATGGCAGCACAATACCGAGCCACAATAAATAAACTGTGACCGATAGTCGTCTCAGAGATTGCGTACCAGTGGAAAAAATGTGCTAGTCATAAGCTCCCATCTAAATTTAGTCCTTTACCGTTAAAATAAACGAAATGTCTCAAACTCCCTAAATCTACTGAGGAAGGGAGTGAGATATAAATAAAACCTCCAGAGAAACTTTGAGAAAAAATTACCTTCTAGTTGGAATAATAAATGAGAATAAAATCAGACTGATTAAAGTTTGTACAAAAGGCAGGGTGCGTTCAATGCCTTGTTCAAAGGCATCTGGACCTTGGTTCAAGTCTGGATTAATGAGGATTGTTATTCTTCTTTCAGTGCCCCTTTCATGCTCCTCTCACTATGTGCCACTAGTGCCAGTTCTAAGCCCGGAAAAATGTGGAAGATTGTGTGGAGCATTTCTCTTTTTGATTAAGTCACTTTGCACTAACCATACAAAACACAGATCTAAAAAAACAGATATAGAAAACACATTTCATGTATTTATTTATAAACAAAATATACAAATTAAACATTTACAAGTTACACAATAAATAAGCAACTTTTCATGAAAGACTGGAAGAAGTTGCTACTTCTTGCGACGGTCATGTTTCTTTATGATGTCCAGGAGGTTATTTGTGGTAACCAGTGAATCCTCGTGGTCCTTCTTGTTTCTCTGCTTTTCCCTCCTTTGCTGTTCGTGGAGGTGGGGTGAGTTTAAGAGCTGAGGGGGCAAAATGGAGCCAGTGGGTTTGACTCGATTCACCACCTCCAGGAACAGCCGTTTGTTGTTGTTGTTGAGAAGAGTGATGGCTGTTCCTCTGTGTCCCAGCCGACCTGCTCTGCCCACCTAGATGGGAAAAAAAGGTAATATTAGATTAGCTGTTGTAATTGAAAGGTTTTCCTAATGAAACTACAAAAAAGTGATACTAAGCAGTGCTGACTAACCTGATGGACATACTCATCCATTGTGTTTGGCATATCAAAGTTAACCACCAGTCTGACATTGACCAGGTCCAGCCCTCTGCCCAGAACACCTGTACTGATCACTACCTCAAAGTCACCATCCAGAAGACCCTGAAGAGAAAACCACAATTAGAAGTCTGTATGTACCACATACAGCAGACATTAATAATGAACTGCATTTACTGGCAAGCCTATTTTTATAAGCATGTAGTTCCCATAATTATATTTTACACACAGCAGAGATAACAAACCGAGGTGTCCATAAAACAATTCAGCATATTTATGTCTGATATAATCAGCCAGTAAAATTACATACTCTAAAAGTGGGACTCTGGGATTATAAATCACTTTGACTCCTAATAATTTAGATTTATTCTGGATTGTTTCAGGCCTTGTCTGACTGTATCAATAAATCCACACCTCTTCAGTCACCTGTTAAGAAGGTGTCAGTATTTAAGAACTAAAGCACATAAATGGAGAAAGTGTTTTTTTCTGCATTGTGTCTCTTTGCATTGGACATGCAGACTAAAGCTGGGGAAAGCCTCAGCTGTGGGTATCTGTCTGTGCTGTTGAAGATAAACACTTTAGGACACCAAACGTGGAAGCATTGTTTGGTTTTTCTTCCCTGTGCATGTTTTCCCACTGGTCTCACCCGGAGGATGCGGTTGCGCTCCCACTGGCTCTTGTCAGAGTGGATTGCCACGGCAGTGAGGCCCGTCACCTTGGCGACTGCCTCGCAGAGCAGATCAGCGCCGAGTTTACTCTCTACAAACACTACCACTGGAGGCTGGTACAGCTTACCATCCTGAAAAGTGAAAAAATTAAAATAGCAGTAAGATATTTTTTTTTTTTTTTTTTTTACATTTTACATATTTTCTATATAAAATCTTACCAAAAATGCTATATAACTAATACATTATGTATACTATGTGCCTGTAGAGGCATCTACACATCTGGATACATTCCAGCCCTCCAACAGGTAGCAGTAACTGTAACTTGACAAGTCAGGAAGAAATGCATACTCCCAATCACACCTTCTTAATTTTACTGTTCTTTGGGAGAACATATTGTAATCTTGAGTCAACTATTATGCACTATGCTGTAAGAGCTGCTATATATGAAGCAACTGCTTTGATTAGTTTTTGAGTCATGTCCATTCCAGTTTTTCCAGGTTTCCTTGTCGTGTCTCGTCCAAATCCCAGTTTTGTAGCTCTGCAGTTCCACAATTCACTCACTGCTCGTAAGACAATAGCTTTACACTATGAGTTACTGAGTTATAAGAAAAGAGTCTTATGTTACTCAAACTACGACCTAAGAGCACTTTTCTCCTTCAAGTTAATTAAAGTCGACCATTTCTGTTTTATATAAACAGTGCAAGCTATTGCTGGGATTCCTGGAGTGGTACCATGGCACTGTGCCCACCCGTTTCCTTCAGATAGAGGCCAGAGTGTCCACAGTGGCTGTCTAAATATGGCAGAAGGGGAGGCTGGTTCTTTATTGGACTTTAAAATATTCCCACCAACAATAGCCAGCTGTTAAAATACCAAGCTGGTACCAGTGCGTGTCAAGACTGAGCAGTAAATAAACTGTAACCTAAAACTGATCTAATGAAAAACTTTGTGTTTTTCTTCTAAAGTACTTTCTTGGAGTGCAAAGTCCAATTAGACCTGGTCTGAATTCAAAAACTAAAAATATCTACTGACCAGTAAAAGAAACCATATGCTGGCAGTGGAAGTGTGTTCAGGAATACTCCACTTACAATGAACCTTGTAAGACTTCATGATTTTTAATCTAAAAACTCAAACTTAAGATTGAAAAACATCTAATCTATGACCTACGTTGAGAATCTCAAATAGCTTCTTCTTCTTGGAAGGTTCCTCTACCCAAAGCAGGATCTGTCGGACGTTGGCGCACGGCTGGTTCTTCTCGCCGATAGTGATACGTACAGGGTCACGGACCAACCGGGCGGCCAGCTCCTCTGTGCCGGTGGGGATGGTGGCCGACGCCAGAAGAGTCTGATGTTCTTCTGGGACTTGCTCAAGAACCTCCAGAACCTGCTGCTGGAAGCCCATCTTCAACATAGTGTCCACCTACAGGATGCAGCACAACTTTCATGTTGCAGGACTCTTAAAACTGATTTGAATGATTTCTACACAATGCATAGATGAATACTTTCAAAAGCTGTCATTATGTTGTCTGTTCTAAAATACAACTTTTACATTACTAATCCTTAAAGCTATATAAATTGAATTGAACTGAATTACTTTGTCTTAAAGTGCAGAGTTTTTGTCAATTGTGAATTTCAGTATGTTTGTCCTACCTCGTCAACCACCACAATCTTCACTTTGTCAAGCTTCAGCTCTTTCTGCTTCAAGATTTCGATGAGCCGCCCAGGAGTAGCGATGACAATCTAAAGGAGATTGAGAAATGAACAAAACCATGGCATGGGAGAAATGTACAGCCTCAAGCTTTGACTGCAGCAGGAGGAAATTATTGTTTAAGAAAAATAAAACAGAGACTGTACTTTGATGCTGCTCTTCAGGCGGTGGAGCTGTGGGGGAAGCGGCATGCCTCCGACCAGCAGGGCAGTTCTCATGTTGGGGAGTCCCATCACAAGTTCCTTGGCCTGTCTCTCTATCTGAATGGCCAACTCCCTGGTGGGGGTCAGGATCAGAGCCACAGGGCTGCCCACACTGTGTGCTGATTTCTGAAAGCAGAAGCAATGTTACAGACTGCATGTCACCAAGAGAGGATTTGTGAATTTTTAAATGTAAAATTGTTTGTGTCTTTTTGAGAATACATTTATTCAATTCGACTCTTTTATCTGCAGAGGTCATTGGCAACTACGGAGCAGCTTTTCTGTCAGATACTGGAGTCTAATGTCTTGCTAAGGGGTAGCTCAGGAGGGCAAACGCTTGATACAAAAGCAGATTCAGTCCAGATTTACATATTTAGATCTGGGCTGTGGTGCTATTTATCCAGGGTGTAGAAATGTCTGCCTCCTCAAATATAATTTAACTTGATGGCATTTGTATGTGACATATTAGCTTAAATACTGTACCTCGAGTGCCCTCACGACCACTGGCAGCAGAAAGGCTACAGTCTTCCCCGATCCTGTGTCTGCGCTGGCAATCACATCCCTGCCTGTGAGACCAACAGGGACCATCTGCATCTGCACTGGGGTAGGTGTGTCATACCCAGCCTTTTTCAGGTTACCACTTAATGTGGCAGGGAAGCTGCAGTGCTCAAATTCAACAACAGGTCTTGCGACATCTCTCCCCTGGGTTTCTATGCCCAGCTCCTGTTTAATTCGTTGCACTTGCTCCTCTGTTAGGCCTGATATGAACCGATCTTCCCTGTAGAAGTAGCCCGGTTCACTTTCAACCACCCTACCAGGGTCAGCTGCTGGCTGTTGACTTTGAACAGTCATTTCATCTCTATTTTGGTCCTTTTGCATAAATGCATCTGCCCCAGTCCCCATGCCCATTTGCACTAAATGGCTGGCTTTGCATTCGAGACTGCAAACATCATTATCTGTAGCATCACAGATGTACTCTCCATAGCGACCACACATCACACAGGCAGGTTCTCCTGGCTCAGGCCATCTCTGGTTCTTTTTAAATGATTTCACTGGTTCCTCCTCCTCCTCCTCCTCCTCATCATCATCATCATCATCATCATCACTGTCATCTGAGAGGGAGCTGTGTCCATCTTCGGGTGCTAAGCTCTCTGCAGCTGCTTGTGTTGTCGCATCTCGTGTTTGGGTGTCTTCACATGCTTCCTCGCTCTGAGCAGGTGTCTCGGAGCCACTTTTGCTATCCTCCTCTTGAACAACTTTGCTTTTCTTAATCACAACTTGAGCCGATCCCTGGGTAGGTCTCTTCACCTTCAGGGCTCGTGGCAGAAACATGTTTAAATACTACCTGTAACCACAACAAAGCAGATGTAAACGCTCAGTTACGCCAAAAGATTTAGGTGACATGTTATGGCAGCAGCTGCAATTACGTTGAGTATGAAGAACCTCCATAGCTCACTTTAAAAAAAAATAAAATAAAATAAAACACGGCCAAATCGACTTTTTCCAAATGTAAGTTTTAAATAACTCTTGCTGCGAAGAAACAAAGTTTTTCAGTATTTTGAAATTACACTTTCTGAGCCACCATTTGGTTGTTACTTACTCACAAAAACAACATTACCTCTTCGCGTCAAATCCTCCGACAGTCGCAAACAGTTCCCGCCGCACACTGATGCCGCAACATTACTTCCTTTGGACGTTGGGAATTGTAGTTCGTGGAGCCGAGTTGCTTTTTTCCCCTGTTATTTATATCGCTGTCTTTAGCAAAATTGTATTTAAAACATGGCGTTTTAAAAATGTGTATCTTTGTCCTGGAATTTTTTTAAAGTATATTGACCTCTTCTTATTCATTTCAGTTTTTTATTTGTCATATTTTACGTTAAGGGTGCGTTCAGGGTAACAGAGAATGAGTAAAAGTAATAAAAATGCAGCCTATTAAACAAACCCGGGGTGGAAATTTTGCAGTGTAGTAAGTTAATGCGTGTTACCGACTATATTGCGGTAAAATATGTTTGTGGGCGGTTGAATCCAAAGAATTAGGATAAAAGTGTTAAAATTCCCAGTGGAGTTTGAAAGCACCGTTCGCACATGCGCGTTGGACAACAAACGTGCAGAGCTAGAGAAAGCCTCAGTGCTGCAGGAACACCGCATCACGGCACCGAATAGAGGACCGAATGCAAAACACACAGGTTATTCATACAATGACACATGGCCATGAAAGGAAGAAGCCGTCTGCTGCCAAACAACTCAAATAATGGAAATATTGTTGTTTTCATTCCAGTCGACGAGCATTTTTCCCTCCTCTCTGATTTCCAAGGAAACCTAGCTTGTTCAGACGGAGTGCCTTTCAACTGGTAGAAAACAGAATGGATGAAAAACACCAGGAGTAGCGACCCATTGTGTGAACGAGACCGAAAAAGACAAAACAAACCTAGTCCCAAGAGCATTTTATTACTGGAAGGACATACATATCTCTGAATAATCTGCGGAAAGACAGACCATCTCTTCAGTTTCCAGCTGTTTATAGTTTTCCACCAAATTCCAGTACTGGGATGCTTTCGCTTCGTAGGGTTTGAGGGAACAATCAAGGGGTTAAATATGGGTGAAGTTCAGGACGTCAGGGATGTTAAGAAGACGTTCGTTGCTCCAGCAATAAAGTCTTTTGAGCACTATGACTTCTCCCGAGCCAAAATGTGTTGCAGCCTCACATGGTTGGTGGCCAAAGCATACGGGACAGGTAGGTCCATCACCGCACCGACTGCAACAGTTAACCGGACGCAGCACGAGTCTGTTTATGATTTTAATGCTTTTGATTGTTTGTTTTTAATGCATGCTTGTCAGAATCCAAATAAACCCAAAGCAACAAATGTGTAATGGAGATTTATGATTTATTATCAGTCAATTCCCATATGGGCTGGTCCACATGAAAACTGCCATCGTTTTCATTCATTTCTTATGAGGAAAGCAATACGTGTTATACCAAACGAAAGAAAGGTAAAAAAAAAAAACAAAACTAAAAACCCACTTCCTGTGGTCCCTAATCAAGGGGGGGGGGGGTATTTAATGGAGAATACTTATAGAGATATTAAAGTACCTGTTTCAAATGATGTCACTTCCAGGGTGCTGCATCCATGTCAGAACTGCAAAGTAAGTATGGCATCACATCCTGTGACACCTAACGAAGTAGATGTAATCCCACAGTTTCAATGGAATTAGTGTTAAATACTTTAACTGTTATAGCGGATGCATGGATGCATATCCAACAATGCGTTGATAATAAAGTGGCAAATCAGTGTGATTATCTGGCTTGCACTTGAGCATCTATAATAGAAAACTACAGCACAAACATCTGTTTTGGTGGAGCATCCACGTCTTTTTTGGATGCACGAGGTAAAATGAACAACAGTGGGAAAAAGATGTTTTTTCAATTTTATAAAAAGGATCCAAGCAGTAACTGCAAATGTGTCTTAATAAATGCAGCGCAAGATCCTTCTGTGCTATCCTTTTCCCATTTTATCAACTCATTCATCTTGATCTCTTTTTTTAATTGTAGTTATTGTATTATATTCTGGATTCATACACCATCTCAGTTTATTTGAGAGCGTCATTCCTTGTTTTTGTGTTGCTTATATCTCAGCAATCATGAGATCCCTTGCTGATCATCTTGTGTATTTTCAGTCAGAACTGAATGAAATGGGCTGATTCCAAAAATACAGCCCCCCAGAGAGGGAGGGGAAGGGCAAGAAAGAGAAAGGGAGCGGGATCATCTCCAGATCCCAGCCTACGCTGCTGTGAAAGCTTCACATGCATCCGCCTCATTAGATTGAGGCGAGAGTACATCAAAAATATGCAGTCAAGTATGTGCGAGATGTGAGCTGTACAGCAGATCATCTGCTGTCAGGAGTCGCTGTCAAATGCTATCTCCCAACATTTACAGTGTCCTGATTCAGAGCTCAGAACAGCAGCACCATTTAATACCAGGTAAAAACCAGAGGCTGACAGACAATGAGTGTAATTCCCTCTGTATTCACTTAACAAGACATTTTTCCAGATGTCCTTGTTTAAAGTATTAAGTTGTAACAATGACTGAATGGAAGATTGTGAGTCTGCATGAGTAAAAGCTCAAATACTACCAAGCTAATGAAATATTAAAAGATAATGCCGACTTTTTCATGCTCAACGCTTTCTTTGTCCTTAAAATGATTAGGAGCATTACAGAATATAAACCAGAAACACAAAATGTTGAAAGATAACATAAAAAATCGTCTCCTAAGCAGCTCCAGAGGTGGTGTTCTGTGAGCTCAGCCTGACCTCTCACCTCTCCCTGTGGAGGATGAAGGCGCTGCGGGAAGTTAATATAAAGACATAGTGTATTTTTTTGTTCTTTGTTAGGATCCTTAATATGAATATATTGCTGACAGGAAACCCTGTAACCTGGATAGTTGCTACTGCTGCCTGCAGTTCTGTTCTGTGATAACACTGTGTACAGATGACCTTGCTGATAGCGGTCAGTCAAAGCAGGTGATTCATTGACCTCCGAGAGCATTGGCTGGAGGATGGGCAGCATAAAGCTGTCAGTGTGTGGATCACCACTCACACACACACACACACACACACACACACACAGGCTTTTATCCTAATTAAGATCCATTCTCTGTGCCAAGGAGACAGGAACGAGCCCTGCGTCTGTTTTGCTTGCAGACATAATTTAATGTTTTCAAATAGTCTCATTTGAAAACGCTTAATCATGGCTTCCTTAATCTGCACCAGGGAAAGAAGGGTTTGCAGTAGCTTTACTAACAACTGTGCATAACATACTTTATGTTCCCAGACGTGGATTTGTGAAAACACTTGATAGAAAGGTATGGACTAGAATTGCTCAAATTATTTGTACGCTATCCCCCCTGCAGTGGACTTGCCTGAGATAATGAACACACAGGCACACATGCTCACGTGCAGCCTCTCTCTTTGATGAGGCAGGCAGTGAGAAGGGTGTTCCCAGGGAGCTGGAAGCTGCAGAGATACACACTGGATGAATCGATCAGGTTACCGCTCATCCTGCAGTTGCTATAGCAACGCCGAGGTCTATCCACACAGATCCATGTGATGTTATTGTCAAAGCATGGCAATGAAAACAAGTAGTTGTGCCAAAGTATTGCTAGACAATCTGTCCACAGAGGGAAAAATCCTCAGTGAAGACAGATTTAGAATAACACGCCCCAAACTTGATATTAGCTCATCTGAGTTTATCCTATTTTTTTTTTATCGTATTATAGAATTTAAATGACTATTCATTAGAAAGGTAGAAAACTAATGCTCCAGAATGCTTTCAGCTTTTTTCCTCTCTTTACACCAGCGCTTTTAATAATATACTTGTTTACCTTCTTTTATATGATCCTCAATGATGTGGCAAGGCAAGCAATTTAGAAACATGCTAATGTTTGCCAGCATTTTAATATCTAATATGAATTGATTCATACATTGTTATTTAAATGATTTGGCAGCATGTTGCAATTAAGCTCTTCTTGTCAGCTAATTCTTCTTCTGCTCTATCATACAGACAGCATCCCAGCAGACTTGAAGGACCCTTTCTACACAGACCAGTATGAGCAGGAGCACCTGAAGCCTCCTGTGGCCAGCCTCCTGCTATCTGCAGACCTCTACTGCAGGGCTGGCAGCCTTATCCTAAAGAGCGACACTGCCAAGCCGCTGCTGGGTCACGATGCTGTCATCCAGGCGCTAGCTCAACGCGGTCTGTACGTCACCGACCAGGAGAGGCTGGTGACTGAGAGAGACCTGCGAAAGAGGCCTCTGCAAATGGTAGGGGAGCTGTGTGAAAGCTGATAAAACTGTACAGAGTAAAGATTCTTTCTTATGTGCATCAAGTTAATAATGTATTAGGCATGCACCAAGCTGTTGGTGGTAGTAGTACAGTGGTAGTAAACCTTTGCTTTGCTTTGTCAGTAACTCAGACATCTATCACGCATACAGTCTCCTTCCTCGTCTCATTATTTGATCTTGCTGTTGCTGAAACTTTACTTAAGCAGACATTCTGGTCTGTTGAGGTGCAGAAACGCATATTTTTATGCCTTCATGCACTCAAATGCAAGATCACCCTGCAGCTTTCTCTCTCCTAGCTACATAGTATATTCAAATTTCATGGTTTCCATAGAATATGCTGTTCCTTTAAGATATTAGAATAAATAAATGTATTTTACTTATTAGCTTGATCAAGTATAAGTTTAATATTGTTTGCCAAGGTACTAAATTTATCCCCTTATTTTTAAACTCATGTGCAAACCTTTATTGCTTACTGATCAGGACATGTTTTTCCTCCTATTGATTGTCAAACATATTTCTCTATAATAATTCAGGTAAACATGACAAACCACAATAGTTCTTATTCATGTTCATATATATACAATTTGGTTCATACTAAACTGTGATTAAACTACTTTGTGGAAATCACATAGTCTCTTAATGGACTATAACTGGACACCAACAGCTTCTACACATTATACATTGCATTAGAATTACAATGCAAAACGACCACAGTGTAACAAGAGAATACAACAAGTTGGAGAGTGTGTCACTTACACATATCTCTCATACAGATTTTTGTCTTGAATTTGTCATTTATTAAGCCGATTCACACCTCAAGGCTTTTACTGCTCTGTGCGCGTTGCTATTTCCTACATGAAAGCATGCTGTAGGGTGGGATTTACTGTACACTCGCAGCTCCTCTCAGTCTGTCATTTTCAGAGATGAGATGACTTTGCAGGAAGCCTACTGCGCGAGATTGAGGTATCCTCATTATTTTGGGGCAAAATCGCAATAGGAGGCTTTATTGCTTCAGCGAATTTGCAATTGAGACACAATTAGCACACAGTATGCCTGCAGTCTGCTTGTAGAGTCTTGCTGGTTTTAATTTCCCTCCAATGCTAATGTAAAAGTTATTTAAGTTTTGTTTGGGGTTACATTTAAAGCACTTAGTTTCAAGATTACAACAAGTGTTTCAGTGCAACAATTTCTCTCAGATTTAAATTTTGATGGGTTTTTAAAGGTAAGGGAAATGTTGCACTTGTGAGTGTTATTTGGCTAGTCTCTCTTAGCTCACTAATGCAAGGGTTCTTTATTTGATTGTAATTCACTGCGGTTCATGGCTGAATGTTGTACTAGAGGGTGTCAGCGTTTGTGTTTGTGTGACAGAGCAGGTTTTTGTGAATGTGAAAATGAGCTGTTAGAAGAGTGTGAAATTACTTTCCTTTGCCATTAATTTTTCATCCTTCACCTTTCCTTTTCCATGCTCTGTCCTGGCCTTTTTCTTCTGTTTTCATCATCTCTTCTTATCTTCTTTCTTTCTGCACTTTTTCCTTACTCCCTACTTACCTTCCTGACACTTTCAAATCCCCTCTCTTACTTTATTTCCAAAGCTTTCCCCTTTTTTAATCATTCCCATTAAATCCAATCACTTCCCTCTCTGTGTTCACCCATCTTTTTCCTTGCTTCTTATTCCTCCCACCTCCTGATTTCGCTTTATCCTGTTGTTTTGTTCTTGGCTCTTTGTCTGCACCACCATTGGTCTTTGTCTGTTAAGATTTTCATAAGTTGGCATTAAATCGTTGGTATTTCCAAGACTGGACATTAAATGAGACACGAAGATGTGATTTAAGTCATTTTCACCTTTTTCTCAGTTTTATAAATGTTACCCAACAAAGACAACGAACAATCTAAAGGTCCAGCGCAGACAGATTCTATTTAACTCACACAAAGTATACAAAATCTGTGCAGTGTCCGAATTACGTTGATGTGAGAATAAATAATAATCCACTGAACTGACAGCTAGTGCATCGTCTTCCTGAATACTCTGCTGGGGCAGCAACCTGACTCAAACCGAGCAAGTGTTTCCACTAGTGGAATGATTGCAGTTTGATAAGCACTACGAGACTGTATTAATATTGATCAGCTGGCTGCACACTGCAGCTCAAGAAGAGCTTTATTAATTATTAAGAGACTGTTTCAGTGTCTACCTTGGCTGTTAGGGGTCCGAAGTGAACTCATGTGATAGAGAAAAAGGCATTTCTTCTGGAAGAATCAGACAAGGTGGTTTCCTGTGTTGAGAGGTTTTAGTGAAAGAAAAACATCACTGCTTTTACTCCAGAAGCAGAGACCGAGCACCTGCCTGCAGCTGTATCTGTAAGCTGCTCGGGATAAGAGCACCAGCAGTGTCGTTAAATAATGCTTCGTGGCATTTTGGCTTAGCATCTTTTTTGACTCAGCAGTTTGCATGAAGAATAAGAATATTCAGAATAAGCAACTTTAGAGGATGTTGAAGGCAGCTTTAGTAGGTCAGGCAGCTACAGAATCAGATGCTGCTGACGTCTTGTCTGACACGTGTCAGTTGCGAGCACATTGCTGACATTTCGCTAGGTTGCCGACCCGACGTTGCTTTATAGTCTTATTTTTGTGTCCCTCTCATTTCTGCTACTAGTCTGCCCACTCAGCCTTCTCTCTTCTGCCATGTGACACATTTCTACACGTGAAGATGCAGAATCCAAATCGCAGTTTCCTCCCACTCGGTCGCCTACACACATTCTGTATCGCTGACTCTCCCCACCTGTAGTGCTCTCAAAGAATAAAGAGGGATGTGAAGGTGGGCAATACTGAAATATTGTTAGCGTTAAACATTGTCCCTCCCATGCAGCACTACAGTGAACACAATTACCTGCTGAGAAAAGCTTTAATTGCTAGGCTTGTGCTCATTTGTGGAAGTGCAGTGGCCTTCTTTGAGTGAGTCCTCTGGAATGATGGAGGATTTATTCGAAACACAAAGATGTGTGATGCAGCAGGAATATCATGTTTGTGTTGTTTCACTGTACATGTGGCATGTGACAAAAAAGGAAGTTTGAGACAATACTCAACAGATAATCCTTATCAAATATCAAGCAGTGTCTTCACTTGAAAAATTAACCCTGGAGAAAGTCACTCTGTTGCCATGGTGAAATTAAATTATATCGGCCGGGGTGAGAATGTAGCCAAAGGATAAACTCTGTGTTTGTACCTGTGTGTGTGTAACCTACGGAAGAGGATTAGAGCCAATAAAAGTCTATAATTTGGGGTTATGACTTTTTGAGTCATGTTATGAAGCTATGAATCTTAGACTTTTGAGATTAAAGTCAGAATAAGATTTGAATCAGATGTGTGAGATTTAAGTCAGACTTATAAGATTAAAATTAGACATATAAGATTAAAGTCATATTTATGAGATTAAGGTCAGATTTATAAAATTAAAGTCAGATTTATGAGATTTAAGTCAGACTTATAAGATTTAAATCAGACTTATAAGATTAAAATCAGACATATAAGATAAAAGTCATATTTATGAGATTAAAATCAGATTTATGAGATTTAAGTCAGACTTGTGAGATTTAATACAGACTTATAAGATTAAAGTCAGACTTAAGAGATTGACTTCTGAATTTTGTGATGACATGCAGAACAGTGACAGCCTAGTTACAGTATAGTAATTGGAAACAATAGATTGCAGGAATATTTATGTTTCTTTAAATAATCTCACAACTGAACAGTGGATGTCATAACTATTTAATTTAATAAAGCAGCAGTAAATAGTTCATGATGCCACTATGAGATTTTCATTATACATTAGATGATAATGCATTTATTCTGTGAACTGTATGCTCTGAATGCTGGTAGTCAGAAGCACCACGTCCTGTTTTTCTGGGTTATTTACTGGCTTTATGTGTCTCTGTGACTGTATATAAGTAGAACCATAAAACTAAAACAGGGTTATAGTCACTATAGTCATATTCTTTCAGGGGTTTACCTTATTGGCAGCTGTGTTTGTTACATGTATGCGAACTAGAGCTGCCACGATTAGTCGACTAGTCACGATTACGTCGACTATCAAAATCGTCGACGACTGATTTAATAGTCGACGCGTCGTTTGAAGCTTTGTAAGATCACAAAAGACGCAGGAATAAGTAGTAGGATTTAAAAGTGTAATAACGGACTGAAACAGAAGATGGCAGCAGTGCATGTAAAGGATGCCAGCTGCCGTTAAACCCCGAAGAAGAAGAAGCTGTGTCCCAGAATTCATAGTGCGGCCCAGCGCAGTTGTCAACAATGGCGGCAGCTAGTTAGTTTTAATATTACTATTATTATTCTTTCTGGGTCACAAAATAAACGTTTAACATATTTTCAAGCTGTAAGTTTTACGTCCAATCGATGCATGATCTGATTAGTCGACTAATCGCAAAAATAATCGGTGACTAGTCGACTATCAAAATAATCGTTTGTGGCAGCCCTAATGCGAACTGATTCAGGTTTGTTCTAGTTGAATCCAGGCTTTAAGCTGTCGTAATGTACACTTATTCGCAGATATTTTTAGGCGTCATTTCTAGTTGAACCTTAATTACATTCAACCTAGTTCTGGCCCTCTGTTTAGCTGCCTGCCAATTATATAGCACATTTATTGCACAAGTCAGACTTTCACAAAATATTCAAGCTTCTTAATTTGAGTCCAATTGGTCTGGAACAAACTGGACAAGGAATGTTATCTTACAACATGCTAGCTTTGAAACATCAAGAAACATAACTGTGTCATACCTGCATTACCCCTGCAGGACAGCAGTTCCCTCTAGCAGCTGATAATACAACTGTTTTTATTGCTGGTCTGTAATGATAGGACTTGTCCTACACCAATACTTTATTTATTTAAATAAAGCTGCTGCTGGTAATGTGATGAAAGGCCTGCACATGGACACCATATCAACCATTTTAAGTACATTTCCATCCCAGTTGGATTTTCGTCAACTCGGAGTGATGAAAAATGATTGCAACAGCCATATACACACTGTGTGTACCAAATATTAGTTTTACTGTGACAGACTGATTCATCAAGACATATATATACCATGGATGGATGGATGGATGGAGGAGCGTACACTTCCTCCTGTTATTCTCTCTCTCCTTTGCTGCCTCCATCACTCCTCCTATTGGGCAGGCACTCCGTTTCCATGGTTACACTCCAGTTGGCTGGGTGTTGCGTTTGTGTGTAGGTGGGCGCAAGAGAGGGGGTGCTTATGCCTGCATATGTCGTTATTTGCGATATGAACTTGTATGTATGTGCAGCTGTGTGCTCTGTGTGTGTGTGTGTGTGTGTGTGTGTGTGTGTGTGTGTGTGTGTGTGTGTGTGTGTAGTGGCTGTTATAGTAGGAGATAGACTCCGGGAGAGACGCTGAAATGCCAGATTGATAGAAGCACATGGCAACGCTATCACGCTGCTTCATGTGCAAAGAGGCACACACAGAAGGTGATTTACAGAAAATTATGTGCCAAGCATGTAACAACACACTTGTCAACATCAGACCGGCTTCCTCAGAACCTTTTTCTCCTCATATTGCAACTGATCTTGTGAACAAAGATGAGCTGAAGCAGCAGGGTTTAAGGGAAGCACATCCAAGTTGTTTCTGTCCTTGCTGACCTCAGCGGAGTCACAGGCAGGAAGTTATGCTTAATGCCAGTAGTGACTCCG
This sequence comes from Oreochromis aureus, assembly GCF_013358895.1. Taxonomy (NCBI): domain Eukaryota; kingdom Metazoa; phylum Chordata; class Actinopteri; order Cichliformes; family Cichlidae; genus Oreochromis; species Oreochromis aureus. The sequence continues at coordinate 35,440,229 of NC_052956.1, read as the reverse complement.
GGCAGTACAGTATGGATGGATAAGCAGCAAACCACATTACACAATGTCACGCGATGGCCTGAGAACTGCGTCTTTCTATAGTAAAAAAATGCTATTATGCTAGTGGAGATCTGGGGTAAAAATCTGCAAAGTCAAACATGCGGAGCAAGCCACAGTGTTTGGCTAGAAGAAATCCAGAATTCCCGATAACTGGTAAAATCAGTCAGTGCACTGCAGAAAATCTGCAGCAGTGTTTCCTGTTTTTGCTGATCCATTTAGCCTGTTAAATAGAGACGATCCACACATGAAGTTATGTCAGAACAGAGGGTGTTTTCAAAGATGATGGGAGGACTCGGAGTGCTTGCATTTCAACAGAGTAGGTCAACACTGGATGGAAGCCATGGTACTGTCCCTCAGTCAAGTTCCAAGGGTAGCTTTGAGGTTTCTGAATAATTGCTAGCTTCGGGTTTGGAGCATATGGAAGGTATGCTGGTTAAATGCTGAATTCCCACAACTGATGCCAGCGTTCTCAGTTGGTGTTTTGTGCATTTTGTAAAGAAAAGGTAATTAAAGGCACAGAAAACTGGAAAGTTTTAAATGTTAGGTTTATAGCAATGATCTTCACAAAAACATTTAATCTCTTAAACCTGCAATTCTGTGTCACACCAGAAACTTTTTCAGGGAAAATGCAACATTAACTTGTGACAGATCAGGCAGAATGACTGGAAAAAGGCTTAAAGTTAATTAAACTGTCATGTATTTGTGTTGGTCAGGCCACCATTTTGGTCTTGACTGACACTGGTGTGAAAAAAGTAAAGATATAAATATTCTATGCAGGATTAATTGTAATAACTTTGTTGATGAACTTTGCATTTTATTGGTTTTCTTTAGTGCCAATTAATTAATTTTCATTTGAAGCCTCACTGTGAGGTTGTTAGATTGTTCTTGTCGAGTTAGTTCCTGTAGTGCTCTTTGTATAAAAGATAATCTTCCTATGATTATCTAAAGCACCTGGTAACTGGGACTATAGCAAATCCTACTCATTCCAGCTCCTTCACAGTGGAATAAACTCTAAAAAATGATAAACTCTTAAACCTTGTTGGGTTTTTTTCTCCTATTTTCACTCCATGTAGTATAAAGTAAAGCTCTCTCGGTCCAGCTTTTTGCCTTTCCTTTGGTACTTGTGTTGACCTTCAAAAAGAGAGGTACAGCTGAGTGGTTTTCCATGTCCAGCTGAGTTGGCGTGAATTTACCTGAAGCTAGACAGTTTCAGTTTTTAGACATCTGCCCCAGCATCGGGACTCAGTGCCAGGTCAGGAGAGCTTTAATTCTTAAAGCAGACTGCTTTTCAATATTACATCACCCCTGAGTATGTGTGCTACCATGGCCATGTGGTCGCACAGGAGACCATTGTGCAGAAGTTTGGGAGGATCAGTGAAGCCTCGAACGGCCAGAAAAACAGACAGAGGCGGATCATTATCCATGATGACTCAGTGCAGTCCTACAAGCGTTTATTGTAAGCGAGTATTGTTTAGTCATTAACTCTATCCAGATCATTTTCCGTCGAAATAAACTCAGTCTATGGAAGCATCTTTCTCTGAATACCTGTGTCAGGCCTCAGCAAGCAGCTCAGAGCTCTGACATTGAGATTTCGGTTTATTTACAACAGATTGTGAGGTTGAAAAAAATCATCACACACGCTGTCTTTTGTAGGTCACTGCGGTTCATATTTGCAATTCTTTTGTGCTATGTTAAATCAGGCTTCTGTGGTGGATTTCCATCTTTGCTATTTTCCCTTCTTCTTTTTTTTTTCAATTCATGAAGCCATATTAAGGATGAGCCGTGTTTGCCTTCTTTGTGTTTGCCCGGGTGGAAATACAGAAAGCCAGCGATACAGCAGCACAATAAAAACAGGATATTGACCGTGAAGCAGCATCTTCTCACCTCCTGAGAAATCTAAACAAGATTTATGGACACAATCAGCTTAGATGAGAAAGCAAAATAGTGTGTGTGTATGTGTGTTTGTGTCTGTAACCTGTTTATTCATTAAATCAGAATGACTTAGCATTTAACTATTTGTACAGTTTTCGTAATCGCCCTGAGATAAAGGTGATATCTTGGGGATAAATCGAATTAAGGGACAGAGAAACAGCCTTATGATTAAAAAGTCTCCATCAAAGGGCATGAATAAGTGACATTTCCCCCTCTTTCAGCCATTTAGATACCCTCCAGCAGGGCATTTGATCTCTGAATACCCCAGTGGAGCTACTTCTAGCCAGAGCTGCTGCAAGGTTTAATATGTGCAGATGCATGAATATGAGGTAGAGCATCGTTGAGGGGAAGCATATGTGCTCCACAAACCAAAAGGTTAGGAAACATGACATCACGGGATAAAACAGAGGAAACAAGCCTTACTTTAAACAACAGGGAGGTCTGCAGTTAATGAGGAAGGCTGACCCTTTCCTCTGGCAGCAACCTATCTGCCTCTTCTCCTCTTTCCTTACTCTTTCCTTTGCATCCATCCAGTCACCAAAGGCTTTCTCTCATCTCCTAAATTTCATTTGACATTCACACATGGTCAGCTGATCCTTCACAGTCCATTTGTTTGACCGTTACACAGAGCAGCGACTCTCCCAAAGAAGTGGAACATCCCAAGCATGCATAAAGCTCGATGAAAGCTCGGACCTTTAAAGAGGCATTTTTAGCTTTTTTCAAATATAACAAGACAGTTACATTTGTTTTGTTTTTTTATTTTGGAACATGGAAACACAGAAGCTAATAGTCTAATCCTTTCAAAGTGCAAGTCGGGAAGTTTAGTGTAGCACAAATGCTGTGAAATGTTGCTCTGACAGTCAGCTTTTGTTTGGCTTCCTAACTCTTGACAGTTTCCCACTTGATTTCATGCAATTCACAATACTAAAGCTTTTTATTTTAAGCTTTTTATTAATAATACTTCAAACACGTTGTTTAGGGATTTAGGTGAATATAACTGAATGCTTACTGACTCATCTGAGCTCACGTAAGCCGTTCTCCTACTTCAGCATCGTGCTTTACTGTCTAAATTTTGGGTCAACCATCTCCACGGCAACACAACAGAAAGTCGCCATCTTCAGTTCTCATGTCACGAATGTTTACACAAATAATCAAAACTGCATTTTTTCACATTTAAGCGCAGACAGAAGGTGTCATTTTCTAAAGTATGCTTGATTCCAGTTTCGCTAACAGCCGAATGAACGCGCATCCTACGCTAACCTCAATCACCCACACAGTAGCGTGTTTTCATTCAGTACAATTAGAGGCTTCAGGTCTGCGGTCGAGTAAACAACACTTACTCTCACTGTTGTCATTTTATCTCGTCAGACCACAGCCGATCCAAATCGATATTCTCACATTACTCAGCAGAGGGGGAGGAGGAGATGAGAGAGAGCAAAGGAGCCCTCAGAGGATTTATGCTGGTCCCTTGGCCTTTAAAATTGGTGTTGCCTGGAGTTGTTCGTTTTGTTGTGGAAATAAAAGGCAGATTTGGATATGTGTGTGCGCGATTTCTGTTGTTTGTATGTCTTTGTGATAATGTTTTACACTGTTTGGACAGGCTAAATGAAGGCCAACTGGAAGCATCTCGGCAGTGTATTATTAAATGGGTTCACTTTGCCGCCTGGTTGCCAGATAGTGGAAATTAGGCACTGGAATAATGAGTCGGCACACAGGAAATTCATTTCAGAGATACAAATAATACATTTGTGTCATATGTATCGTCACTTAAATTTGTCCTGTGGGGGGGTTCTGGCTGTCTTTGCAGGTCATTTTTAGTACAAGTTACCAACCTTTGTTGACCGAGTCAGCGTTTTTTTTGCAAAAATGTCATTTGCAAAGTAGAAAATCATAGAAGATCATAGATCATATCATTTATTTACATGCAAAGATACATTAAAATATGCTCAGTGTGCAAACATGAGAGAATAGGATTCCCTTGCTTTGTGCTTGAGAAGTAATGTCATCATACAAATTATGCATTTTTTCTGGCTTTGGCTTGATATGGTTAATTAGCATAACTAATGGTGCGTTGTTCAAAAAGAAACTAGAAAAGTATTTTTTAAATATTTTTTAGTCATGATGAAAGAAAACAGACTGGTCATTGATGCAGATGTTTGCTAACATCATAAAAACAAAACATTGTAGTAAGCAAAGGCTTTAGCTATTGTAGTTCTTAAGTATAGTCCCAAATTATTGTAAATACTTTATGTTGTGCAGTCTGGCTATGCAGAGAGCTCAGGCTTGAAAGGATGTGCAGCAGGTGAGGGAGGTTAAGAGATGGAAATCTGCTAATGAATATAGAGCGTGTGTTTAGAAGATGGAGGGAGTATTTTGAGGAGCTTGTGAATGAAGAAAATTAGAAGGAGGATGATGGATTGGGGAAAGTTAGTGACTCAGGAAGTCCAGAGGATTAGTAAGGAGGAAGTGAGAGCAGCTGTGAAAAAGAAAGAGTGGAAATACAGTTGGTCCAGATGACATACCTGTGGAGGTATGCAGATGTGAGGGCAGCAGATTTTTTTTTTGCTTAACAAAATCTTGGGAAGTGAGAGAATGGCTGAGGAATAAAGAAGAAGTGTACTGGTACATGTTTTCAAGAACTAGGGGGATGTTTGGTAACAACAGAGGGATAAAGTCAATGAGCCATAACATGAAGCTGTGGGAAAAATTTGTTGAAGCTAGATTAAGAAGTGAGGTACCCATCAGTGAGCAGTTGTAGATGTGATGTTTGCTTTGAGAGTGTTGATGGAGAAGGATAGTGAGCGGATCTGAAGGAGTGGCACTGCGTCTTTGTGGATCTAGAGAAAGCGTACGATAGGGTGCCAAGACAGGAATTGTGGTACCCTTTTTGTTTGTGATGAGAAGGAGACAGGTGTAACAAGGAAGCTGTAAGGAGCAGGGGTAGTGAAGGTAGAGGAGTTTAAATACCTGGGGTCAACCGCTGAGAGCAAAGGATGGTGCCCTGAGAGGAAAAGAAAAGAGTGCAGACAGGCTGAAGTGGATGGAGACAAGTGTCAGGGGTGATTTGTGACAGAAGGATAGCAACAAGAGTGAAAGGGAAAGTTTACAAGAAGGTAGTGAGCCCTGCTATGATGCTTGGAGACAGTACCACTAAGAAAAAGACAGGAGGCTGAGCTGGAGGTGGCTGAGCGGAAGATACTAAGAGTGACCAGATGAGATGATGTCAATATTCAGAAGTTGTCTTCTTTAGTTCATTAAATAATGGTTTATTCTGCAGACTCTATTCTATTTCTATTTTTAGAGATATAACTAATAAAACCTACTGCTGGTTAATAATGATAAGAAATAAGGATGAAAAATGAGAAATATGGTTTCATCCAAACCATAGCTTAAAACTGATGGATGTATAAGAGAACTACACTGTTAGACTTTTCATCTCCACTTTACGGTAACATACTGGCGTCACTGTTGCCAGCGTCATACCGTGACGCCATGTTACGGTAGCTTACCGTTCTGCAGGATGATACCGTTTTTGCTGGTGTGGTATAATACTCTTGGACAAATTATGGTAACGCATCAGTAGCTTTTTACGGTATCTCACTGGCGTCACTGTCGCCAGTGAGATACCGTTATGTCGTTATGTCGTAAATTACGTCAACAAAGTAACATCATACTGTGATTAAGAAATTGGTATACTACCGTTTATTCACGGTATGTCACTGTAAGCCCGCTGCAAGGTAATAAACTGCAATATATTAACCAGTAACTTACCGTTATCACGCATCATCAGTACCAAAATATTCATCTCTGCTAGAGGATACCGTGTCCCAACAGGCGGTCATTTACTGTTTAACAGGTCGTAATTTACCGTAATTTCAGTTAACAGTAACATACTGTAAGAGACTGGAGGGTTCCAAAAAACTGGATGGATGGATGGATAGATAGATAGACACACACACACAAAATATAATTCATGTGCTTTACACCACTTTTTATTTCAGTTCCGATTTTCCTCTGCAGAAATACACATTTCCAAAATCAAAAACTGAAACGAACTGAAAACATATTTTCATTGAGAAAGCACTTGTTTTTACTAAACCATGTAATCCATTATTTTCTCAGATGGTTGTACAAACAATAACGATATTATGTCATATCCATATCATGGCAGACAACATATGCTCAAGTGTTGGGTTTTCTTAGTTATATTTTGTAGGGTCTTAAACCTACAATGTGAAGTGCCTTGGCATTCATTTTGTTGGCACCATACAAACAAACTGAATTGTAATGAATATAATATCAAGCCGCACACTTCTGCCTTTATATACACTTTGTCCAAAATACTGGCTCACACCACCAAATCAATGCACAAAGCAGGGTCCACAAGGACATGGATGAGCGTGTGTGGTGTGAAGGAACTTGACTGACCTGCACTGAACCCTGATCTTGCTTTGTGGACTGAGTTCATTGATTTGTAGGGTGAGCCAATACATGTGACAATTAAAGTGTAAGTAGCTGAAATAATTTTTAACAAACGGGTAAAAGAAGGAAAAAAATCAACACTGTTGCACTCAAAAACCTGTTGGACAGAGACAGCGTCTTGCAAGATGGCAAGAGAGCTTGTCTTCATTGTTGCTCATCTTGTGTAAATGTCCAGAAAGCATGGGCCACGGATCATCTGTGGAGACACAGGTAACAACACATTGGTCACTTAAATTATACAAGAAATTCACTAAAAATGGCAAAAACAGTTACCTAATTTGAAGTTCTCCACTCAAATTCAGTAAGCCACTGGAGGAAAGTTGTGACATGAGGGTTAATGTGAACAACCTTTAAACTTCACAGTGGTCCCAGTCTTTCTGCTTGTCCCAACCTTGGAGGTACATTTTGTTCCCTCTTCAGGGTTTATCCTTACAAAAACCTTGCACACGCTGACTCCTGGTATTCCAGGTTCAATACATAGAATGAACCAAAGAAGACTGACATTGCATCAGCAAAGATGTTCTCTTTGTCCAGCTCAACAATTACACGCCCTCTGCACTCACCATCCAGCAGGTGGCGGTCATTGAACTTTGTCCTTAAATGTATAGGGGCAACATGTTGTCATTATGCAACATAAAATAATTTCAATACTTCACTTCTTCACACTGTCTAGATAGTCATAAAGCAAATAGCTATGTACAGTTAATTATTAATGGCCTTATGTACATAAGTCCGTTTTAACATATTATAATTGTACATAATTGGGAATTATTCTGCCCATTAAACACACCTAACAAAGAGTCAGCCCAGTTAAATTACCGGAGATGAATCAACTGTATGGTTATTTTGGGTTTATAGTTTGTTCTGCTGTTAAACTTTACAGTATTGACTTCAGTATTTTTGCTGTTGGTGTAGCTAGATTACTATGTTGATCAGTAATATGTAATGTGAAATTTGATATTGTTACTTTGCTGGATTCACTGAGACACATGTCCAACAACCTTGGTTTATAAAGGAAATTACAGAAATTTGAGCTAACAAAACAGAGACTGGATACCTGTGTCCACGAAAAGCTTCTGTGCCAAACAGAAATTTTAATATGGTCTAATCAGCTCTATTTCATAAATGACTTCTTACCAAGCATAATCAGCCTTGGGGTGCTTGGCAGGCTTTTAACATGCAAACTGAACAATATAAATTTGCGTGCACTGAAGCCACAAAATTTAGAAATACACAGTTGCAAAAGTTCAGTGACCAATTACCTTTCCTGAATGACATATGCAATGCAAAAATAAGAGTATTGTCAATAGGGTCCAATTCCCAGTTTTACATGATCAAAATTATTCACAAAAGGCTTCAATAAACAGAAAATGTGTGCCGACAAGAGAGCAGTGCACAAAAACGAAAAGATATTTGAGCTCGACGCTTTAATGGGTTTAACATGACTTAGTCAGCACTCCGCAGTACAGGTAGTACAAGCACACCTGAAAACACTGACCAGCTAACAGCTTTAAGCATTTGGGCGCAACCTCGGTAGTTCACCGATTCACCTGTTGCAAACGTCCAAGTTTCTATCAAGTCTCATAAATCCATCGGCAACTATTACCTAACTAGTCTTTTGAGTCTCCACATTCATAGCTATTGACATTTTGTCTTAGCATTTGAATGAAAATATCCTGGTACGGTAGCTTAAAAGTCAAAACAAACAGTAATAAGAACGCATTTCGGACTTCTCTCGAATAAGTGAAAAAACACTTACCTTCAGACTGATTAGCTGGTTCTGATCCAACTTTAATGTGTCCCATGTCAGTCCGTTTTAGGAAAAAGTGTTAAGTGGTTTCATTTAATTTTGGGATACTCCCGCATGGACGAGCAATTTGGAGTCTAGCAGAGTTATCACGAATAGCATACGATCTTCAGATATAATCCAATCAACCTTGCATTTAACCCGATTGAACATCCAGTTACCTCTGACTACTTCTAAGTTGCACATGTTAACGGTCTCATCATCACTCTGTGCTGCAGCGAACTGGATCTGTGGCACAGAATAGTTGATGGTCATGTTGTTCTCCTGCTTTGCAGCTTTGTTTGAGTGTGAATTGCGGCTTAAACGTGCAAAACTAAGAGAAGCAGATCAATATTTTCTTCTTGTTGTTATTTAATGGTGGTTGGCAACCAGCGAAAGGAGCATTAACCACTCGAGCAATATTTTCTATCCCCATTGTTGTTTTGAAAGTGAATACCCGACGTGTGCGTCATACGTCACGTTGTACGTCAGGTGAAGGTGTGGTGTCGGCTATCGCACCTGTCGCATTAAAAGCTTTAAAAACGTAACAATTGCTTTAAAAACACACAACCCAACGCGCTAAACTGTGATAATGTGCAGAGCATATTATTAGGTTAGTTCACTGTAGTTAGGCAGAGGTGTCTTAAAAAGTACCACCTTATACAAAACAAATGAAGGTCCAGAAAGAATAAGAAGAGAAAAAGGAACACCATGCTAAATTAAGTCATTTTAAACATTACTCTAAATGTAGCCATTAGTATTTGTTGCTGGCCATACAAAAAATAAGTATACTTCAATTATATTTCCCAAGTATACCTTACCTAGTACGTATACTAATAATGCTTCTTGGGACTATATTGGCCCCGTTTTAGTACATAACAGTATTCTTGAAATTAACTTTTAGATGTACTTTTGTTCACCATAATTGTACTAGCATAATGTCATAATGTCTACAAGAGTATAATTAAAATATACGCGACTCTATCACAATACTAACCTTACAAGTATACTATTAATTAATAGCATTACTAATGTTTCACATTGTTTGACTTAACAAATACATTTATTAATATATGAGGTTCCATTCAGTTCAAGGAATTAAATTTTAGTGTGGCTGCAACTTACTCCTTAAGTTAAAAATTATGCTGTAGTTTATATGTTATACTACTTTCACAGTGAATCACATTTTATGGTAATACACTCTGAATGAGGATTTAAGTAATTACTCTTAGATCTACAGTAGAAAACAACAGAAATCCGGATGGTGTAATAGTATAATCTCAGTAACATCACAAGTTGTTACATTTGCTGTATTTTACAGCTGTTTCCATGAGTACGGTGAGTTACCGTAAAAATAATGTAATCTCATGGAATTTTCCCACAATTACATGCAAATTACAGTACTAAACTGCTAACATCCTTTAGAGTTTTTTACTGTTGATTTTGCAGTACTAAGCTATGGAAATTACTGCAAAGGCTAACAGTGTACTTGAAACCCACTCTTACATTAACATTGCACGTTAAATTATTGTGTATATTTACATGTTTCCAAATAGAGCAGGCTGCTACTTAACACCTTGTTATAGTCATTGTTTCTTTTATAATTCATATTTGGTTTTGTTATAGAACGGAGCCGAATAAGCGAAAAAGTAGATATGCCAAAATGCAGCCAAGCGGTACAGTACAGAGTATGGTGGTTTTTTCTTCACAAGATAACAGTCTGATAATGCAAGTTGTCACCAAACATGGCTTTATCTAATTAAAAGCACACGCCCTGCTTTCAGCAATAACCATGAGCCAATCAACCGAGAACGGATGCCAGTAGTGTTGTCAGGAAGAAGTCTTCTTCAGGCCCATCACAGCCCAGCAGCCACTGTGAGCAAACTGGGTCTTGGACACATTTGTTTCCAGGGCAACAGCCACATGAGAAAATTTAACCACAGAAAAAGTTTCAGTTGTACAGTACTGAAGAAGCTAATGACGGCTTTTTCATTCTCTTTGCTCGCTACTTAAAGCATATGATCAAATAATACAAGGACTATTTTGTTATTTTATGGAAAAGAAACAAGCTGGACTGCTTTTGTTTTACTACAGTGAGCTAGCTGGGAGATTTTAATTTTCAGTCTTTAATCTTGTTACTGTTTTCCCTTTCAGAGCGCCCATCTGGCAATGATTGACACTCTGATGATGGCATACACAGTGGAGACTGTGAGCGTGGAGAAGGTGATGGCCTGTATTTGTCAGTATCCATCCTGCTACGCTGAGGTGGAAACACCTTATGACACTGAGGATGCAGTGACCACCTGGATCAACAAGGTCAGTTATGGTACACAATGTTTTCTTAAGACATGTTATAGAGAGATAGAAATGACTGTGTTTGTGCTTGGCATTTTGTACCTGGCAAAAAAAGAGTGTTTGGTCCACAAGACTAGTGTCTTAAGATTACAGGTGTTGTCGTATTGCTTTCTGTAAGCCATCCCATGAGTCGACGTATGATTAAACATTTTGAGATTTGAGATTTTGCCATTTCATAAATGTCCCCTGTCATTGTGTTCAGTGTCTTTTTTAGAAGGAGCTCTTTCAAAAGTCTCACACAGGGGCGTTTCACCAACGTCGGTTTCATGAAGCTTGACCTCTGAAATTCACATTGCACAGTGAAGTTCAGCGAAAACACTGACCTAAATACCATGAAATGTGATCTAGATACACCATGTTGCCTTCGTGCCCTGAGGTTCTGCCATATGATGCATACAGGTGGATTTACTACAAATGAGAAAAAATCCCTGCACATTGTTGTGACTCAGTGTGCAGGTGAACCCTAAGACTTCACCTCCCCACCGCTCCTCGCTGGGCGCTGCTACCCCCCACTGGGGGTACTTGTTGGTTCTGGGGTGCATAGCTGGATGTTCTGGTGTGTTCTCTGTCAGGTATTGGGTGGTTCTTGGGCCCCTGGAGCCCTGGGACCCTGATCTTAGCTCACAGCCTCTAGGGCAGCCTCTAGTGGGGTGAGCTGCCTGTCGTTTCTGGTCCTTTGAGACTCCCACCCCTTGGCCGTGGGTATTCTATCTATGGCCTCCAACTTCTCCTGCTGGGATGGGCGGGCAGATATTGCTGAGATGTGTGGCCTCAGGTCTTCAGTACTCTTGGAGGCTGTGGCCTGCCCAGTTCTCCTGGATCCATCTCTGAAAGCCTCTGGCTCCTGGGAGGGGTTATTGTAGCTTGTGACAAAGACACACACACCCCACAAGAAGATTTCTAATTCATGTACTTGTGCATTTTCTGATTTTTGTGTGTCCTAGGTGTTGTATGTTCGTTCTTTCTTACAGGTGAGGCAGTTGGCGATACATAGTGCATGTCTATTTGTACCCTATCCTGCTCATAGGGGGTCATATGATTGTTGGGTTTTTCTCTGTATTTATTAGTGTGCTATCTACTGTACAATATAAAGCGCCTTGAGGCGACTTTTGTTGTGATTTGGCGCTACATAAATAAAATTGAATTGAACTGAATTATTACACCTCCCCAATTTTTTCTCCTGCCTGTCTTGCCTTAGACATTATCATACTGTGTACTACATATAATGTAATAACTCAAAAAACACAAAAAGATATGAAGAAATAAACAGAAAATTTGTAGAGCTGTTTGTTATTATCCTGTTATTGTTTATAATCCTGATACCTATAGAAAATTCATTAAATTTAGCTCTATTGTGCCACAATGAAAACAAAGATTTTTACAGTCACATCTGCAGGAGATAAGTCAGTGTTCAGTCTGTGTGTTAGTTCAGGTACAAAGCATTCTTATATCAGCAAACTGACATTTAGTATAGAGACTTAAACCATGTTACATTAGGCTATATATGAATGAACCTATGAAACATGCCCTACAAAAGTGTTACTTATGCTATCATAGCAAATCAGAATTTCTAAGCGTGTAAGTGGTTGTGGTCATCATCTGCAGACACATATGGCTGCTCCTCCATACAGTACTAAAGAATCTACAACAGTCTGTTTGCATTCCTCTAATAGAGACAAGGAGCTGCTGCCAGCTTTCAGCTACACACACACATACACACACTTACAACAGCAAACAGGAGGTGTGGTCTTGGTGTCCCACTGATCTGACATATGGCTCTCTGTTGGGTTCCACTTGTGTTTTACTGATTTCACATTTTTAACTAATTTTTCAAATTATTTTTTGGATGCTAGATTTAAATAAAATCAATTCAGCTCCACTTAAATTCATTGTTAATAAAGTAAATTTAATATAAAACGTGTATAGTATAATCCACAGACTGGTGTCGTGGTTTACTGTAGAAATCACAACAAAGTTACAAAAATGGACCAGGACTGCTTTCTCCTTTGAATCAGCTCGTAATAAGAAATAAAAGATGGCCATGGGGTCACTGTTTTTGAATATTTTATATATGTTACTTTAATTACTGCCAGGACAATAATGTGGAAACTAAAATTTCAGTATTAAGGTTACCAATTTGAAAATAAACTATGGAAACTAACTTAAAATAACAAAACTAATTAGGCTGTTACGCTTTCTAAGAGAGCAATTTGAGTCATACACTGCTCCTTATAATTTGCTTATTGATGCTTTTTGTGGCTCGGGTCATTTTAAACTTCTTTGTGCTCTCTCTTTCAGGTAAATGAATATCTGAAAGAGATTGTGGCGCAGGAGCAAAGGAAGAAGGAAACGCAGGGCACCGAGCCTGCTGGGAGTCCTCGGGTAGGTGTTTTTTTTCTCCTTCAGTTTCTCATCTTTAGTCCTTCACAAACTAGGCATAAAAATGTAAATGTTTGTCGGACAGTAAACAGAAGCAAAGTAAAACTATTGGCTCTGCTTAACAGAATTATCGCCACATTCGCCTTTAGACTGACAGATATTTGTCACTTTAATGTCTGGGAACAGCTTCCTGGACAGAAGTTAAGCTGTTAAAATCCTGATGCCATCAAAGAAAATCTGACTCACAGATGTCTGAGCTTTAGATTACGCTCAATCTGTCTTAATTAAGTCACACAGAGAGAGGGAGAGATAAGACCAGGTTACTTCTTCAACACCATAATGAGTTTATCTGCTCTGACAACTCTGCATGCTTCAGTCACTTAATCTTTGCTTTTACCAGAACATCAGCACTCTCCAGTCTAATGAGGCAATCAGGGGTGACCCAAGTTCAGGGTCCAGCCCACAGTCCAAACCAGTTATATAACCGACTCTACTATCAGCAGTAATTTAGAATGCAATGAGACAGGCTGGTGTGGCCCGTGTGTGTGTGTCTGTTTATTGTATTTAAGTAATCCATGTTGGATTCTGTAATTTGTCACTGCATTTGCAGTAAATAATTAAGTGATTCACTGAATAATGGCTCTCATGGGTGGAAATGAATTAACTGAAATCTCATAAAGTCCTTCTTTAAATTCAAATACTTCATAAATCTCTTAAGCAGGTCTATACCAGTGCATATGTTCACAGATACAGTATACCTGCAACAGGACTACATAGTACTGAGAGTAAATAGCATATGTGATGTATTATTTAATACATAATGTGAGACAGAATAGGCTTTATTGACTACATTTTGCCACTGATATGCATCACCTTGTGTGCTGTTTAGTCATCAATACTAATAAATATATAAATGGAAATGTAAATTATTTAATTAATTCAATTCAATTTTATGTGTATAGCTCCAAATCACAAGAACAGTCACTTCAAGTAATGAGTAGTAGAGAGAAAACCCCAATAATCAGACAACCCCCTATGAGCGAGCACTTTGGCGACAGTGGGAAGGAAAAACACCCTTTTAACACTCCAACAGAACCAGGCTCAGGGAGGGGCGGCCATCTGCAGTGACATGTTTGTGGTGAGGGGAGGGTGACATGACAAGAGAGCCAGAGACAAACAAATTTCTGAAGTTTTATTTATACAGGTGTCATATAGTAGACGGCATACCCTATTACGTTATGATATAATATGTCAATAGGTAATATTAATTTTGTCACCTTCTTTGTATTTTAAATGATACACAAATTATGTGGGTCTGCATAAGGACTGGCTGTCCATAATATATAATAGTGTTAATATGGATGTAAGAGTTTGTGGTAATGATGTTGCTTATCTATTGTTTTATCAAGCATTACTAGCATTTCGGGCTAATTCAGATAACCGCCACAGTGTTATCAGATTTAAAGCAACCGGGGGTTTTCCTATGAAGCAGCTATGCACATCAAGTATGCACAAAAAGAAATGGCCTACATTCCAGTCTGCCCTAAATCTTATATTTGTCCCTTTTGCCTTGCTTTCTTTGTCACAGAGGTTATTTGATAAGGAGGAATAAGTTGGGCTCCAGTAATAGCAGGGGGGGCAGCAAATGCTCCAGATTTCCCGAATCGCATCTTTGTCATTTATGACTTTATTATTGTGGAAACTCATTTAACAATAGCAATAAAATCCTGATATATTTTTCAGATGAAACATCTGTGCGTGTGTGGATTTAGTGTCGTTATGACTTCATTGTGTGCTAACAGTCAAGCTACATTTAGTATTATGGAGCAGTAGCAAAGGGGCAAGGTTGGTATGGCAGCCACTTTCTGTCAACCTGACAAAGCAGAATGATAAGAGAAGAGGGAGGAGAGGAGGAGATGGATGATGTCATCCGTGTATTCACCTTTATCCTTATCCTTCATGCTGTGCGCCTGTTTCTCGACTCCAGATCATTCATTATTTTTACTTTTTTTACTATGAAGTCACCCTTCTGTGAGTTTTTTAATGATGCGGTGGGTACCGCTGACCCCTGAAAGTCAACTCATCCTTAATAACCATAAAAAAATGTAATAAAATTCAGCTGACATTTATCAGCAGTTTGTTCTTTTCTTTCTTTTTAGTTACTCCATTCCTCCCTCTCCAGACTCTCTCTATCATCCCATCCAATAACCTTTCTTGACCCTTGCTCCTCTGGCCTTCCTGTTTTTTCAAACTTCCTTTCTACCCCGAGTTAAATCAGGCAAAAACTCCATGCACTAACACTGTCAGTGATGCTTTTTCCTAGAGATGTTTAGAGAGTGAGAAAGTTCACCTAAGGGTAAAAATTGTCCAATGTGTTTTAGTGTGTGTGTGCATTTCCAGTCACAGTCCCAGGGCTGGGGAAAACTTCCACAGTGTTTGATCCTGATCTGACCAGTCAGTATGCAGACACAGCACTGCATGCCTCAGCTAGCCCCCACAAACACACAGGATGACACACACTTTAATTGGTGAAGTTGAAGAAAAAAGTGCCATCGCATCATCATTTCATCATCGGATTTTTGTCATGCTTATTGTATAAGAAAACCATTTTTAAAGCAGAATGGCTTTAACTTGCCCTGTCAATGTGAGTGTCAGCACAGTCTGCATGTTTGGCCCCCGAGCTGGAGAGCTGGCTTTTTGGTAACATCATTTGTCACCTCTGGGCGGCTTTTGCGGATTGTTGTGTGTTTGTGTTTGCTTATGGCTGCTTATGACATTGTCCAACCACTGCAGAAAGTCACAGTCATTGGATGCTGCTGTTTTACACCTTTAGATGAATTGAAGTCCACATTTATCCGTCACTATGTTTGCATTTAACTTTTTAAAAAGAGTTTTTCTAAGGTTAAAGTTTCTCTGGATCAGGTGATCCTGAATCATCCCTTAGTTATGCCACAATAGGCTCTTTCTTCTTCCCCTCCCTTTTTTCACTCTGTATATGTTTATACACATCTCTGCATTCAATCGTTACTTATTGTTAATCTCTGGCTCTCTTCCATAGCATGTCTTATGTCCTGTCTTCCTCCCATCAGCCCCAACCAATAATAGCAGATGGCTGCTCCTCTCTGAGCCTGGTTAACCCGAGGTTTCTTCCTGTTAAAGGGGAGTTTTTCCTTCTCACTGTCACCAAGTGCTTGCTCAAAGGGGGTGATTTGATTGTTTGGGTTTTCTCTCTATTATTGCAGGGTCTTCACCTTACAATATAAAATGTGTTGGTGTTGTTGTGATGTCTCACTTGCAGCCTTCAGCCTAAAAAAGTGTTTTGGGTTTTTTTTTGTTTGTTTTGTTTTTACTTTTTTATTTAAAAAAAAGTAAGAGTTAAAAACACCCAGAAGAGCAAAGGGAAAAAATACAATTACATGCAAAATTTATAGCTACTTTCTTTTTTGTGTGTCTATGTCTAGCACATTCATCTATTCTCTCCCTGTACCTCCATCACTCCCCACCTCCAAATACTTCCCCCCCTTTAGTCTTTGCAGTATTACTGCAGTGTGAGTCACGCACACAGCCTCTGTCTCAGTCAGGCATAGAGAGACACAGACTGACGCTCACCAGGGCAACGGTGTTTTTATTTCAACCTACTGCATTATATTCAGAGGTGATGGTGGGTGGAGAATAAGAGGAGGGAGCTGCAAAGGCACGTCCGGACAGAGAAGGGAAGAATAATTCTTTAAAGTTGCCAAAGCTGAGCTGCAGCTCAACCGGACATCATCCTCTGTATGAAAGGATGAACTTTGCTAGTAACACAGAGAGAGAGAGAGTAGGGGAATGACTGGGGTGAATTTGGGTGGGGTGTGTGTGTGTTTAAATACAGTAGTAAAAGGCGCTTGCATGTGTGTGCTTTGCTGTAAGATGATAAAAGTGGGCATTACCTCTCCCCAGGAGTTTGATTGGTGGAGATTTTACTCTCTGTCTAACCAGCCTTAAATCATCACATTAGATACAGACAGCATCCATTTCCTCTGTCTTGCTCTCAAACTGGGACAGCAGGGTTTGGAGTAGTTTTGGTTACCTTGCTGCAAAATTTCATTGTGTTTGTTCTTCATAAACACAACCTTACACTCGGGTTAAAATGAGAAAATAAAAGTTAAAACATTTGTGATTTGTGAGTATATTTTTCCAAAAGAGACAGAATGTTGATGAGAGCCTGAGAAGTGATCAAATCCTGATCTCTGTGTTTGCCGTGTTCCCCAACTGACAGCCAAATGTTGAAGTTGGCCTGCTGGCCTGCACTGACTTTGTGAGGTCATGGATTGGGTACAGCTTTTTGTTGTTGTTGTTGTTGTTTTTGTTGATGTCGCTCAGCCTGGAGAGGTGATGTGACTGCAGGGTTTATGATACTTTTATTGAGGTCAAGAATCGTTCCGTTTCAGTGAGCTTAAGGGAAGTAGAATTATCAAAGATTAGAAGCCAAATCAAATTATCATTCAGACAGCTGTGGCACCAATCAAATCAGAAGAATCTTCGAAAGCTACTATTGATCCTTTCATCCTCTTTGCTGTCTTTAATATTTATTTTTCCTCTGGCTGACATTAATATTTACTTTTGAAGGTTTCAGAACAAAGCAGCTGTATCTTCTCACGACTCACTGTGTGGCTTTGAAGTCGAGGGCTCGCAGACCTCTTGAGTGGCACTTACATTTTAGGTCTTTGATGCTTCTCCGTAGCGTGGGAATTAGCTGTTAACTGAGGCAATCCTCTCCTTTTTGGAATCAGCTTACAGTGACACTGGATAGCTGACAGTTTGGTTACAGTAATACATTTTTTTTCCCACTGAGGTAACGTGAGGTAAAAGTGAGCAATTAAAATTTCAGTTAAATGTTTCAGGAGACAATGTGATCTTTTTTCAGGGGAATTTGATGCTTAAGTCTAAAGTTCCATTTGAGGTTTAACACATCGACTGTCAGCTGGTGGAAAATAGTCGTGGTGTAGTGTTTTCATGTATCTTTAAAGACTGAGCCTCCGAGCTGGCGTGAGGAAAGTACACGGTAACTCTGAAACCCAAAGCAACCGTAATATATGTGTAATAAGTAACAGCCTGCTGTATACAGTCTTTTTGTACACTCTGATAAAGGTGCGGGTTTGTCATGTCTTTGCTTGTAATACTAATCCCATTACCAACTAATCTGACTAACAGGTATTTCTTTGTTGCTGTTTGTCTTTTCCCTTTGCTGTGCATCTGCAGTCTCCAACAAAGTGGTACATGAAGCTTGTGCCTGTAAGTGAACTAATCAGTGCTGTGCTCTTTCATCTGTGTCCAGAGTGACTGTCTTTCATTGCTCTTTCTGTCCGATCGCCATCGTTTTATCATGTGTGCATCAGTCAGTCACTGTGATATAAACCAGATATTTTCTCTCTTCTCCTGTTTTGATTTACAAGTGCTGTATGCATGTGATTATTGCTATTCTTAATTGAAAGCAGACAAAGTAGGCTGTAAATGACAGTTAATATCTGAGTGTCCATCATTAACCATGTTCTGTACATGAGCCTGAGTTTACAAAAGTCAATATAGCCATTATTTGTGTCTCTAACGTACTTCCTTGTATTGCTAACTGGAAGGTTGAACTATAAAATCTTAGGAAATCACTGATTATTATTCACTTTTAGAAATCTAGAAGCTCCCACAGTTACTATACACATCAAATTGATAAGGAAATGGCAATATTTCAATGTTTTTCCATACAGAGCTGTGTGTAATTCCTCAATCCGTACGAAGATGAAGATGGTCCACATAAACAAGAGCTCATTGTAATATAAGGAGAAAATAATTAAGGTCACGTCATGACATCTGGAATAATAATCAGTGATACTTACTTCAATCATGCAGCTCTCTTCATTCTCGTGCCAGTTCTTTTTCCTTTTCAGTTGCAACAAGGCTCCAGAGCTGTTCACTTACTTTAATACATGAGTGAATTCAATGAGGCCTTGCAGCGCTTGTTGCTGCTTTAAAGCTCCATTATACTTCCCTAATTTTGCTGCTGTCATTAGTGAAACAGTAAGAAACAGCAGGAGGAATTTGGCTTAATAGCTGCTGTAGGTGTAGGCTTGATAATTTTGCACAAGCGCCTGGGTTTATAGTACTTTACGTTCTGCAGGCTCGCTACAGGAAGGAGCAGGCCTCGACCCAGCCGGTTCCTTGGATCCCCCCAGTGGACAACCTGCTAAAAGACAGCACAGATGGCTCGGCCCTGGGTGCGCTGCTGCACTTTTACTGTCCTCAGCTGCTGCCACTGGATGGTAAGAAACAAGCATGAAGAGTGGGTGGGTCAGTGGAATTTCCAGTTAAAGGAGGCTTGATAATAAAGTACAACATGACAGTAATGTATCTACCACCGGTTAATTGCTTATTTGACCAAACAACTAAACCCAAAATGTGTCTTATTGGTACATATTGAGGTGTCAAAACTCATAATTGAGAGTACAGGGGGAGGTCGTCAAATGTTTTCTTTATGAGGGAAAGAGTTAATGGTTTATTCAATAGATCAAACATCAAAATAGACTCAAGATAATCACATTATGTTGCCAAAGAGCCGAGTTAATATCAAGACAAATATGCAAACGCACAGACAACAATGAGGGGAACAAAAATCAATCAGGAAATGTTGTTTACTGTGTTTAAATGAACAGTGTTTCCTGATTGATCTTTTGTTCCTGTGATTGTTTCAGCTTTGATAAATGACTGTGGATGTATGTGATGCGGGGGTGTGTTTGTGTGTGTTTGGCCAGCTATTACACACACTTCATCAGCAATGTGATGTAATTACCTTACGTCCAACCACCAGTTGATGCCTACTGTGGAGTGTTTTGATTGGTCAGGCAGACGTTCACAAAACTTTACGCTATAAATGCCTCAGCAGTTCCTAAAAAGACACACAGCATTGTTCTGAACGCGCTCCATCACTGATCTTAAACTATTACTGTCAGCACAGTAAAAAGGAAAACACTGACGTCTGCATTGTAACCAGACCGACTTCAATCATCAAATTCGTACTGCGTCACAGTGACACCTGATGGATCTCTCTGCCCTCCTAGATGTTTGCCTGAAGGAGAATATGAGTCTGGCTGATCGACTGTACAACCTGCAGCTAATACAAGACTTCTGCAAAGACAACCTGAACAGCTGCTGCCACTTCAGCCTGGAAGACATGCTCTACGCCTCCTCCACCGTCAAGGTACTACTGTCTAATGAAATACTTGCTTAAGTTAATATATAAGATTGTAAGAATAAATTTTTAGGCAGTGCATTCGCGTTCATGGTGGGATCTGTGGCTCGCATTGTTGATGCTGATCTTGGTTTGTTGGTTTACTGGTTGCTTGGCTATCTCATGGTTGTCACTGTAAACAGATTCTTCACTCTTAGTCATTACAGTGTTGCAAAAATAGAATTTCAGCTGCTAAAACTTTAGAATGGGACCCAGTAGGAAATGTCTGTTAGCAGAAAATCCAAACCCAGTCCGCAGTGCCGCCTGCTTTATTTAAAACACTAGTGTGCGATGTCAGTCCAAGTCAGAGTTGATGACTTTTTTCCAAAACACTTTAAAATTATTCATAAGTGTTGTGCCGACACAGATTAGAACCCCATGTGGTGTTAGATCCAGGCTAAATGAAACAAGAGAAGTGTGCAGCAGTGTAGGCCAGTGTGGTGAGTCAGCTGTGGAAAAGAAACTTTTAGTCCAAACTATCCGTCTTCACCAGCCACAAGCTCCACTCAGCCTTTTCCTCCAAACAATCTATGCATGCGTTCATTTTTCTGTCCTTTAACTTGCTTTCCATTGTTTGTTTTCTTTTCATCTTCATTTCCTAATTACCTTCTGTAGTTACTCTTTCTTCTTCTCCAACCATCTTTTTTCTTTTGCTCGTTTATTTCATTTAAATTTTCATTTCGTTTGTGTTGCCGCTGCTCTTAAGGAATTTTACTAATGATGTTTCTCCTCATGTTTGCTGACCTTTCTCAGACAGTATTAGTTTCTCTTGACAGAGACCTTTCTGATTTATAAATCCTTCAGTCCTCTCTCGTCTGTAACACTGTTGTTTCTCTGTGTGTGTGTGGTTTCTTGGTGTATGAATGTGTATTGCAGCTGGAGTGCCATGGAGACAGTCCGCATTTTACATTAAACTCACTCCTTGCCCTGCTTTTCTGCCGTTACCATAAAAACATATATAGGTCACTCGAGACACACAGGAAAGAGCTTATTTTACCCTCTCACTAATGTTCCACTCTCTCTTTGAATCCACAACATTTCAGTGTGTTTACTTGGTCAGCTGGTGTGCATACTGCACATATATATATACATATGTATATATATATATATATATGCTGTATATGTATGTATACATATATATATATATATATATATATATATATATATATATATATATATATATATATATATATATATATATATATATATATATATATATATTCTGTTGCATACCTACTAATTTATCATCAAATGCCACTTGCCAGTGGTTGCTCAGTGGGTTGATCTAACGTTCCCTCTCTCATGCTTGAGTTTGTTTTTACTGTGTCATTCTCAGTGTGTTTTGCCCGAGAGCTGCACAGGCAGGGGAAAAATAAGTTGATGTGTCTGGATAAGTTTGACTTTCCCTGACTGTCACCTCAGCATGTCCTCAGATGTAGGAGAGCTCTGAGCATACACAGAATACAGGTCACTGAAAGGACAAACCTCAGGGGACTGTCCAAACTGACTAAAACATGTCTAATATCTAAAAGAAAAACATGCTGAAAAAAGCTGTTTTGAAGCTGATATCCAGCAGAATGATGAAGTTTGAAAGTATTGAAAGCATCATTATATACCTAAACTAATGAAATGTATTCATATTTAGAGGAAAGTGCCCTTTAAATGCTTTATTTTGCACAAAATTTCTAAAAAAAAAAAAAAAAAAAAAAGCAAAAGCAAAAGAGACATATTAATTTCAGCCCAAAGCACATGCATTCTGTTCAACATGGTGTCAAAAAAATAATCACCAAGTTTTGTGAACCAGCCATTAGCAGCATTTTGCTGACAGTGATTTCAGGAGGGGTAGAGCAGTCTCAGCAGGCACAGTAATTGCCTGAGAGAAGCAGTGCGGCAGACACGAGTGCACACAGAACTAGTTAGATTCTGTAACCTTGACCCAGATTGCAGGGAGTCACACCCTCGGTGGTCGTATGTTGTTGCCCGGCATGCTGATGGAGACCTTATTATAGAGACTGAGCCGCCACATTAGAGAGGAGGGGAGGCGCACGAGGTGTTGATGTGGAAAAAAGTGGAAACAGGAGAGAAGCGACAAGAAGGTGTGATAACACAGTTTGAAACAATTAGGAAGGAGAAGATGGGAGGAAACAGAGTAAATGGGACAGCATCTTTTGGGAAAGTGGTGACAAGATTGGGCACACGTGTTACAGTAACATACACAACAGACTCACACTTTGCCTCTGTGAAAGTGTCCCTCTGCTAATGCTGCTGCCAGATGTGGTTAGCAGAGATTAGAGCTGGTGGTTTTTCACAGTTAAAACACACTTTTCAATTTATTGACATTAAAAATGGTCATAATTCATATGATATAACACGTGACAATGAAGTACATCAGAATATAGGATTGCAGTAAAGAGAGAACCTGGAAGATGCCACACTTTAGCTTAAATGATGAACTCTAGCTGGTGTGGAAAAGATAATTTAATAGATGTTATCAGTCCTCCTAAGAAATCAGATGCAGAAAATTGGAAAAGAGCATGAAGCGTTACAGTGGGAACATTTATTGCCCACACACCCCCACACTAGTCTGCCTGATATCTTCATGTCAGACACCAGGTCTCTTTCTGGTAAATATGTAGCCCTCTCCAAGATTAAGAGTCTGCACTCTTTCCTCTCAAGGTACACAAAATTTG
Source organism: Oreochromis aureus (assembly GCF_013358895.1). NCBI lineage: Eukaryota > Metazoa > Chordata > Actinopteri > Cichliformes > Cichlidae > Oreochromis > Oreochromis aureus. The sequence goes on along the minus strand of NC_052956.1, from coordinate 35,417,308 downwards.
CATGTATGGTGATGACAGGTTGACTCAACATTATGTTCAGTATACCTTAGTAAGAAGCAAAACACTTTCTTCCTTTCTGTAAGGAAACCAAAAGCCATATATCACATACATTACCTAAGACCATTCTTTGCTAATGGAAACCAGACCACTAAATCACTCAACCCTCTCCCATTTACTGGCTCTATGTTTAATTAATTCCTCAGACATCATAGTGGCAATATCTGTGGACTCGAGGAAGATAAATGAAATTCACCTGCTCCTTTTGTACCAGGAGGTTCCTCGCAAACATGCTGTGGTTGCCCTGAGGGGGCAGTTAACACCCTTACTATAATTCATAACCTCCCTCTTCAACGTGATTAGTCATTTGTTTGTGATCTGACTGTCAGCTGTGAAGGATGGCACTTTTACTTCTTTGACCAAAAGTGGCACACAGGATTACATATAATAGCCGTAGCTTTAGTAAACACACATTGTACTCTACTATAATTTCTCTTCACTGTCAGGTAAAGAGTGGCAGGGTTACAGGAAGTAATATGATGTTTGATACTAGGCGTCTCTGAGCAATCGCTTCTAAAAATCCAAATGTTTTCTCCTACCGTCCTTCAATAGGCGTCTGGCAGCTGTCTGATAAACTTGGCGATAGATCAAAGGGTGGTTTTTCCAGATTGGAGTGAGTCTGTCTGGCTGGCTGCTGGACGTAGATCCTTTAATCAACCCTCTGGCCCAGTGACTGTTAAGATTAATTCCCTCTGAATGCTCACTGTGTGGCTATAGGCCTCATCGTGCGCTGAGCTGGATAACATCATTTCTAGGGGCTTTGTTGGTATATATTTTCCTGTGCATTTGAATGTTTCACTGTTGTGTGTGTGTGTGTGTGTGTGTGTGTGGCACATACAGGGGAGGAGGGGGAGGGTGTTTATTCCCATACCCGCAAAGTGGATTAGCTACCCCCACCCCACCACTCTCAGCTCTGATCTTCTAGTCTTCTAGTAATCACCAATCTGACTTCATTCTGAGCGTCACACACTCAAATCTGCAGACAGCTGAACTTGGCAATGCTGCAGACCTGGCAACCCACAAGGCAGTAATGTCATTCACTGGGGAGATAGGTGTGGTGGTGGTGCAGTGGTTGGTTTTAGGGATCAGACTGAGTGTGTGTGTGTGTGTGTGTGTGTGTGAGTGCTGAGGCTGGGGGTATTAAGCAAAAACACTCACACCTGGTGTGTCAGTAGTAGTCGGGCGAACAGATGGGAGGAGAGAACAAGTAAGCTGGTGGCACCAATCTGGGCAGGGCGGATGACAGGAGATCTTTGTCTCTTTCTCATTCAGTCATTTTTTTCCTGCGTTTTCTTTCTTCTGAGGAGTGCTTCACATGCTGAACACCTAAAAGGTAACCGGCACTATTTGATTTGGAGTTCATTAGTAATTCTTTGCTTTTTAATCCCACAGTCATCAGAAGAATAAAAAAAATTGTAAATGGGAAGTTGATCATTTTTTTGCTTTACTCGACTTTAACGACTTTGTTAACCATGTGCTCCACTGCTTCTCACACCAGCGGAGCAGCATTCTGCAGCAGACACCTTTTCGTCTTCTTCCAGCCCTGCACGCTCGCATGTGAATTAGATGAGAAACAAAACCATGTGAAATGCTGCAGTAACACCTCCCCCCCCCCCACAGCCAACCAGGGTGCTGGTGTTAATTGCCTCCGTCCTTCCTGGTGTGCTTTTGTGCTTCAGTTGACACGTGCGCTCTGGTGTTTGACTGGTACAGAAAGATGCTGCTCATGACTTGAGTCAGGCTTCTTTAGAGCTGGAGCACGCACCGTTGTCTTTGTCTGGAGACCGTGGACTGAGAGCTGGTAGAGGGTGGGATTCCTCAAGGTCGTGCTTTACTCCACTCATTTGCATTCGTGTGCGTCTGTGAGTGAATAAAGAAAAACTGCACAATCTGGCCTGATAATTCAGCAGAAATTGATTACTGTAAATGAATCTCATCTGTTTGGATTGGAGACATGTTATTTGGTCATTGCTTTGTGTCAAGACAGCGACAGATTGAAAGAATTTAGAAAGAGGGAGCAGAAGAAAGGCAATGTTTCTACAGAATAAGCTTTTTTCCCATTATTATAAGGAAACAAACAACAGTGCTTTGGGAGAATGAAATACTGAGTCAGGGACTTTGTAAGATTGATGTTTTTTTGCAGCGCAGTGCACTCTCCTCCAGCAGTTTCACCTCCTAGTGTATGTTGAGCCGATTCAAACGTGGACATGACCTGGCACAGCAGTGTTAAATCCCTTTGAGCTCTGACACTCAGTCTCATTCAGGTTGGATGCAGGTGACCTTTATTTTGTAAATGAGGTTAATGTCTTAATTGCTTCTCGACTGGCACTGGTACTATTTGCTTTAGCATCATTTACATTACCTGAGCCAACACACAGAAAATATAATTTCCCTGTAAATGACTCTACAGTCGTTTGAACTGTGAGGCATGTTTCTCTTAAATAGGATATTCTATCAACTGCTCCAGGCTTGGGTAATTAGTCATATATAGACTGGATACAATACAAATTTATGATACCTCAGCTTAACAGAGACACCTGCTGGACAAATCAGACAATGCAGTTGAATGAAGTTCCACGTGCTCTTTTGGACACATCCAGATGTTATTCCCTGTGCTATAGCATTTATGTGTTTTGAATGGTTTTAATCTTGCTCTTGTTTTCCTCCCCAGAATAACTATCTGGTGTTCATGGCAGAGCTGTTTTGGTGGTTTGAGGTGGTCAAACCGTCATTTGTGAAACCAAGAAAGCTCGAGAACGAAGGCACAGGCAAGTGGGAAATTCTAACCCTGCAACTTTATTTGTATAGCACTTTTCAAGGAAACACAAATTGTTTCACACTTTTAAATAAAATTCAGACATTAAAGCGCACATGATCGAACATAGACGCATAATCAACCTTATGGTCAGACGTTCATTCCAACATACGCACTTCCAATAAACACAAATCATTATAACTATGGATGAAGGGAAAGCTAACCTAAAATGTAATGCCATTTCAATGAAATTTAAAGTAGCTATAGTCATGCTAATGTCACGGTTTGTAGTGAAGCAGCAGTAACCAAGTATGGTAATGTTTTTTTCTCTGAATCATACACAAATTAATCAGGTAAGGATCATGCAATATTACATTGTGTCTATTGAAAAACCACAGTCTGATCATTTTTATTTGTCTTATCACGTCAGAGCCCTCATCCTTGTTGAAGAATTTCCCGACAATCCCCATCTCCAAGGCAACTAAGAAGAGTTTTATGGAAAGGCCCCCAAGCCCTGAAAGACCCAGGTATGTTAGCACCAAGTTACAATGACGAGAAATCAGGTGGCAGAAAATTCTCCGTTCCCATCATCATGTTTGTCATTTCCCTCTCTCGTTCTCAAGTTTACCCCTGCGGCCCCAGCCCCGAAACTCAGGTAATTATAATTTTTAGATTTATGAAAATACATACAAAGTATATACAAAAGCCTTCTGTTGTCATTTTTACTCATCATATGCATCTTCTAGGAGAGATCAAGAGGTCAACCTCAATGTCCTTTGTTGATGGCAATCTTGGTACCTGGCCAAAAGAGAAGAGGTGAGTGTTATTGTTGCCCTCTTTATGTATAACCTTTTATAATTTGTTAACCAAATCTGCAAAATTAAATTACAATTTCTTGTTGTTTTTTGTTTTGTTTTGTCTTTTCTGTTAAGATCTGGGCCTTACGGTGTGTCCTTTGACATCCCCTTTGATAAAGAGGAGTCTGCGCCTGCCGCTGTTCCCTCCACACGTGGCATGGTCAGGTCTGTCAGCACGGATGACGGTTCTGGTTTCAAGGTCCTCCACATGCCCCGTGGAATGAAGCGTAACCTGTCCTTCCAGCCAGTGAATGGTCAGAGTGTTGGCATTGAAGAGGAAGGCTGCCCAGACAGCCTTGCTGGCATGGGGCCGAGCAAGCAAGGGTACTCCAACGGACACGGAGGAGTCATGGAAACAACTCCCTCCATGGAGGAAGCCCTCCAGATTATCCAAAGCCCAACCAGGCCACCAGTGGAGGGCATCAACAATGGTTTCTTTCTGCATAGTCAGGAACATGGTGCCGGCGTTGGTGCTTTAGATCCAGTGTCAGAGGTGGACTCCAAAGGACCTTTGAGCACCACGGACACCACAGAAGTGGACACTGGCATCAATATCCAAACAGAGGACATGCTGGATGAAGATTCCTCTCTGAAAGACTGCTCTGTGAACATGGAGCTGGACATGGACACGCCAAGCCCCTGCCCGAGCAGTCAAAGCAAATCCCCTTCAGCAGTAAAGATGACTAGCTTTGCTGAGCAGAAGATGAAAAAGCTTAATCCATCAGCACCAGACTCAGGAAGGGGCAGCAGCAGCTCTCTGAAGACCACTCCGGAGGGCTCTGAATTTGGGCTCCCATTATCTGTCTCATGGGCCCCGACCCCTGAGCACAGCCCGGTCCGCCAACAAACCACACTGCCCCCTATTTCACAGCCGTCACTCACACCTGTCCAGCTTCCACCCAATGACCCTGCTCAGGTCATGGCTACAGAGATGGTGCAGCTGCGGATGAGGCTCGAGGAGAAACGGAAAGCTATTGAGGCACAGAAGAAGAAAGTGGAGGCAGCTTTCACAAGGCATCGGCAAAAGATGGGCCACTCTGCATTCCTAAACGTGGTAAAGAGAAAAGGTGACGGTGCAGCAAGTGGAGAAGAAGGAGGAAAAACTGAGGGAGAAGGAAAGTCGGCAAGTACAAGTCCCACCTTTAAATTTGGGAGGAACAAGGCAGACACACCTGATGGGGCAGAGCAAAGCAGCACGGCTTCCTGTTGGCAAAAATCTCCCGGTGCAGGTGAGGAAGGCGGACAAAGCCACGCTCAGCTGACCGAAGTGGATCTCACAGAGTATACCCGTTCAATTGAGAAACTCAACCACTCTTTGGCCTTTCTCCAAACTGAGATGCAGCGCCTGGCTCAGCAGCAAGAAGTAATCATGGCCATGAGGGAGCAAAAACAGCAGCAGGCGTGGGTCATCCCTCCTCCACATACAAACCCCTCGCCACAGAAGCACGGTCGAGCCGGAGCCGTCACTCGATCCTCGGGACCCTCTTCTCCCGCTGACTCCCCTCGTTCCACCCACCGCTCTCCAACCAGCATCAAACGGAAATCTGCGTCCTTTCACTCACGTAATCCTCGCACCGCTCGACCCAGCGAGCTCAAGCTGGCCCCTTACAGTCGCGTCCTAACTGCGCCGCAGTCTGTCGATAGCATCCCAAGGCTACGGCGATTTTCTCCCTGCCAGCCCCTGGCAAGTTCCTTCGTTTACATGGGGGAGAAACCAGCAACCGCCAATTTGGAGACGGTCGCTCCAGTTGCAGATGAAAACAAGGAAACACATTCCCTCCTTTCCCCAGAGCGAGAGCTTGTGGGTATAGCCGGCTCCCCCTGTAGCTCCCCAAAACTGCAGAACAAAAAAGAGCAAAGTGAAGTAGGTACTAATGCCCAAACCCAGGAAACAGAAGCTCCCCACCAATCCAAGACCACTGACATGGAAACAGATTACCAGAAAGTTCAGAAGTCAGATGTAGAGCTCAAACCTACTTTAGAGTCAACATTCCCTGAAGTTCTAGCCCACCCTGTGGTAGAGACCTTCACGGTGATGCCAACAGAGATCCCTTTCCAGTCAGAATTGTCTGGCCAAGCCAAAAGCAGTTTGATTGAGGTTCCTCTGTCAGTGGTGAAACCGCTAGAGGATCCAACTCTGGATGACAGCCTGGAAATGCAGCAGGGGGATGCGGAAGGCCTAGATGATGAACAGAAGCTGTGCCGTGGTTTCTTTTTCAAGGTAGGCTAAATCACAAAAATTAACACACGCACAACCTGAGTGGCATTTGAACGTGTCTCTGAGGGGAAAACAAATTTTAAAAACATACATATTGTAATTGTAATTGGGCAGACATGATTGTTTTCATAGGGAAACAGTTTTTGTTCCTAGCAGAAGATGATAAATAGCACAGGATATATGCTGTTTGAGGACAGTATCATCTTCCCCTTTATAGCTTCTAAGGCTGCTGCTAACTGCTGTCTGGGTTTCAATGTGGGCCACAAAACTGGGGCTGCTGTGAATAATTCAGGCGCAGCTGTACGGGGCTGAAGATGGGTCGGCTAGAAAACGAGGGTGGATACAGAGGGATGAGCAATGAGCGGTCACATGAATTAACCTCTACAGGAATCAGATTTGTAGTTGAGTTGCATTAGAAGTTTGCTGTGCCACCATTAGCAACAGCTGAATTCAAATTCATTTCGTCACATGTGTTTATATTTATAGTCTGAACTCAGATATTACAGCGTTAACCACAGGTACATGAAACAAAGCGTCTGTTGCATAATAAAGTGTTTAGAAAGCCTTCAAAGGAATGTGCTCTTTCTGGCCCTGAGAAAATCCTCTGTTCTGTGGCTTCTGCAAGCCCTTTTGAATGTCTCATTTAATATTACAAAAGCACGTTGACCTTTCCACAATCCAGGTTTAGAGTCATCTCTTCATTATATCAGATTAGATTGAACAAAACAACAATAAAAAGGATTTACTGGGTATCAAAATGACACTCGGTTCTGCCAGCTCTGGATTTGCATCACAATCACAGAAGGTCAACTTTGCTTGAAAAACAGATAAACAGCTAAACGTATAATATTCATAAATTGACACAGCAGCTTGCATTACCTCACACACACATTTTAACCCAGCTGCCTTGTGTTCCTACAGGAGGATGGAAAAGCAGAGGAGAACATGGCGCAGAAGAGGGCTGCACTGCTGGAGAAAAGGATGCGAAGAGAAAAGGAGAGCCAGCAGAGGAAGATGCAGCTAGAAGCTGAGCTGGAGCAGAAGAAAGAGGAAGCTCGGTGTGTCCATCTGAGAAAAAAAAGTTAATTTGTTTGTTGAGATTTTATTTGGTGCTTTATTAGAATCTTTTTCCTACTTTTTCTTCATATTTTTTGTCTCCATTTTTTGTTATCTTCCATATATTTTCTTCATTCTGTCCATTTATGAAACACAAGATCACAAGATAGTTATAGTAACCTCACAGCTTGCTCAAGCCCATTATATCCCAATATTTGCTTAATATATCTAAGACTTATAGACCTGATTAACGTTCAACATCTTGCCAAATAACTAGTCTCTTTTAATAGCAGTGCAGTACAATATTTACCAATCGATCAGCTAACTGTCTCTTGTATGGTGAATTTAGCATTTCAAAGTATCTTATTGCTAACTCTCCTTCCATCCATCCATGCATCTCTTCAGACTGAAAGCCGAAGAGGAGCGCGTCAGGAAGGAGGAGGACAAGGCCAGGAAGGAGTTCATCAAGCAGGAGTACCTCAGGAGGAAGCAGCTGAAGCTGATGGAGGACATGGACACCGTCATTAAACCTCGACCCACGGCGGGGGCCAAGCAGAGGCGAGGGCGACCCAAGTCTATCCATCGTGACAGCATGGATTCACCCAAAACCCCCGTGAGGGCTGCCACAGGTAACCATGGAGATGACCCCCTCTCTTAGAGAGGTCAATGCCATCTCATCTCTCACATCAGTATCTTGCTGCTGCAGTGCATTGTGCCACCTTAGACTGTGTTAAGCAACCAGCTGAGCGTTGCCTTCTTCCTGATGTTTCCTTAAATGCTGTTTTATATAGTAAAAATATGAAGCTAATATATGGCATTGATATTAATGCAATAATAATAATTAATATCATGAAAAATTATTCTAAAATAACAAATTAAAACCTCACGGTGAAGGAAGCAGTGCAGCATCAGTGTATGCAAGTGTGATATGTGTATATTTTAAAAAAAACATTATATGATCTGATTTTACTGAATATGCATTTAATTATGCATCATATTAGTCGGTTTTGCATGTATATGTGGTTGTGAGACATTTCAGTCACAGCACTGAGGCTCTAATACAGTCGCAGGTGGCACAAAACACCGCAGACAGTCCGGCGGTGTTTTCATTCGTGCTGTGGTGTAATCGTGTCATGTTGTGTCGTGCCATGTGTGACTATCTCAAAACCAGGTTCACGCCAGCGTGTTTTTTCAGTCTCCAGCTTGTCCCTCGCTTCCCTCAACCTGGGAGACAGCGACAGCATTCACTCTGAGAAGAGAGCAGCAAGGTGAGATGTTACTGGGTTCTTTTTTTCCCCAAAATGAAACAAAGGTTTAACACTTGGTTTAGATTTTTGTGTTCCATTCAGCAGTAAATAATTTTACTGTTTTAACCTTTTCTACTTGCTGTAAGAGCCTTAAATCCATATATAAATCCAGATATATAGTACAGAGTAAATTCGCACTGACTTCTCAGGCAGAGCACGTGCTGAAGTCCTCTCCCGTGTTACAGTAGGAGTTTTATCCTTCACACCTGCCGTGATGTGCATTTAATTGGACCAGGAGACTAACTCTGACTCTCCGATCTAATGTTTTTCCTGTTTTCTCTCAGTCTTCCCTTTTAACGCTTTCCTTTCATGTTGTTTCAAACGTCAGAAGTTCTAGTTTAGCCTCTAGCGGTCTCCTCTACTTTCTGGGCTCTCCTAAACTGAGAAGGAGAAGGTTAGTTTTTCTGGTTGACGGTGAAATCTTAAAGGCACTTCATGCTGTCCTGAGCCCAATCCTGCACTGAAAACCCTTTAGACCACAATGGGTTTTGTTAGGGATTGAGTAAGCACTTAAAGCAAAAGCAAATGTTTTTTTGTTAAGACACTCATAACTAACTTCAAAGCAGGTCCGCTATGCTTCCTTCAGTATCACCATCACAAAACAATCACTTTTTTCTTTCCTGCTTACCCTTCTGCTGTGCTGTTCTCACCAATTCTCACACCTGCTTTGGTTATTTACGTCTGATAAAACACCAGGTGATTTATTCAGAACCACTGCTTGACAAACCCAATGCACACCCGAGGGAGAGCATCCATCCTATCAAGTCATAAACACGTTTTTTTTTATTCAAGGAAAGCTGAAATGACCTGTTAATATGGTCAGTTTAGTCGCACAAGTTGGCCTAATTGCTCTTACTGTGCATTTGCTTTGCTTATATTTCCAAATGCATGGCTCAGATCATGTAATTTGGTGGTGTCCATGTAAAAAGCAGCATTTGATTTAATATTGTGAAGTTAAAATACTCCAAATGCAAAGAGTCTTACAGTGAGAGCAAGTAAATGCCAAATCCTGCACAAAAATGTATCTGACCTTTTTTACTAAGCTTAATGCACCAAACTGTACTCACTGCCTGCGCTTGCAAGCTTTGCTGCTGCCCTGGTTACCGTGACTTTGTCACACAGCTAAAACCCAAACCAAGTCCTTTCTTTTGATGACCAAACTGAACTGAATAGCAGTGCCTGCAGTATGCTGTGCTGAGTGTTCAGGATCAACACACACCCAGAGAGGTAAACTAACGCTCTATGTGCGTGTGTGTTTTCTAGGCCTGACTCTGCTGATGGTTTCCTGTCCCCCAGTCGCTCCAGCAGCAGGAATGGAGAGAAAGACTGGGAAAATGGATCCACAACCTCTTCTGTTACATCAAATACAGAGTACACTGGTAGGTTAACTCAGTATATGTCTTAGTTTGTAGACAAATATTAAAAGTGGCAAATATTCACAACATAGAGTTGTTAAATTATAGTGAGATCTTTGTTCTATCCATTTGAGATTTGTTTTTATTTTTTATTTTTTTTAGATTGATCTCATTGTCTGAAGCAGGGTTTCCTTTTGTACTGATTGCAGTTCAGAGTAATGATATAAACAGTTGTTTCTGATTCAAATAGCTCACATTCCTCTGTCGGACTAACTGGTAACCCTACCCTTAGCAATCGTCATACATGATTCAGCAGCAGAAAGAGTAAAACCAAGAAAACAAGTCTTTCCTTTGACATCACTGGAGTGGTTGCTATAGCAACAGCCCCATCCTCATCTCCCCGCCTCCGTTTTTCTTTCAGGACCGAAGCTGTACAAGGAGCCCAGCGCCAAATCTAACAAGCACATCATCCAAAATGCTCTGGCACACTGCTGCCTTGCAGGGAAGGTCAACGAGGGGCAAAAGAACAAGATTTTGGAGGTACATGTCCTTCATAACTATACTTACAGTTCCAGTAAAACTGACATGAGACCTTTGACTCTCTTTGAGGTGTATGTATAGTGTGCATTTTCATATAAAGTGGTCTTTAAATACAGAGAGACAGTTTTTGTAGATTTGCCTCTGTACACCATCACAGTGGATTTGAAACAATCAAGATGTGATTGAAGTGCAGACCTTTTGAAGACTATCCCATTTCTTTGCCTTGAGTAACTCTTGGCTTGCCTTTGCAGTGTATTTCATTATCCATTTGCACTGTAAGGCACTATCTGATCAGCTATGCAGCATTTGGCATAATCTCTGCAGAGATCATAGCCACTTCACAGTTGATGTATCATGAGTGTTTTGTAAGGTGTATATCCAGGTGATATTTTAAGACAGATTTTTAAATAGGAAAAATATCTACATACCACATGAAGTGTCCTTAAGCATATGTCACCTGCTTATCTAATGACATTTACTCCCCTGATCTTGACAGGAAATTGAGAAATCAGAAGCCAACAACTTCTTGGTTTTGTTCCGAGATGCCGGATGCCAGTTTCGCGCTCTCTACACTTATTGCCCCGAGACCGAAGAGATCAACAAGCTGACGGGCATCGGCCCCAAGAGCATCACACGCAAGATGATCGACGGCCTCTACAAGTACAACTCAGACAAGAAGCAGTTCAGCCAGATACCAGCTAAGACCATGTCAGCCAGCGTGGACGCAGTGACAATCCACAACCACCTCTGGCAAACCAAGAAGCCAGCCACCCCTAAAAAAGTAGTGCCTGCCCAGTCCTAATGGGACTTGATACCCTGAACATTTCATTTTCCCTCTTTGAACATAACCAGTCTCGGTTAGCACTTCACTGTACATATCCATGAAGATTCAAACACCTGCAATGCCAGTTAGATAAATGCGTATTTATCTTTTATTTTGTTTGTTCTCCTCATTGCATTCCCGTCCTTGTTTATCCTTCATATTCGGACCAGAAGTGATAAGACTTTAATGATCACGAACAGCTGGAATGTACGACACTGTTGAGGAATGATGTAAACGTAATCATGTTGTTTGGAAAAGAGATTTGAGACAGTGTGTGAGAGCGCGTGTGACTGATGTTTTCCTTCTCTATGTGCCAAACGTTAAAAGAAAAAAAAGGAGACAGTATGAATGCCAGGACATTTTACTCCATACACTGAAGCTCTGAATGTTTTCAATTCATGTATAGATTGACTTTTGTTCGCACTACCCTGTTGAAGTGTGGCCTTACGCACGTTTTGTTTTAGTGTAAGAGTGCAGTGAAAGTGACTGTAAAGCGACAGCCTCTTTTGTATTTGGAAGAAACCTCTTTTTTTCTTTTCTCACCTGTGTGAGTAAAACAGTTTGTACATTAAGGTACGTAAACTCCAAAGGGCCAAAAAAAAAGCCTGATTGCATACAGCTAGCATTAGCCACACAGGATACGTGTGTTCAGCTCGACAAAGCAAAGCGGTTCCAGCTTTTTCAGAACCCCTGTTTTTGAGGAAGTGATTTTAATGAATGCAGGACGTTACTGTAGATCACTGGTTCTCAACCTGTGGGTCAGGATATGTGCAGACAGTTTGTGCTATCGAGTACAATGTCAGGTTTCTGGTTTGTTTGCATTGCATCAGCCCAAAAGATCGGGAACCAGTGTTGTAGATCACCTCGCTGCTGGTTCACAGCAGGTTTGTGAACAAATGAAACTGCTCAGTATTATTTATTTTTTATTATGAAATGCTGCCGACTACAACTTGTAGGGTTCTTTGCAGTATACTAAGATATTGTACAATCACACTCCTGGCCACTGGGATCAGGACTGATATCCAAACTATAATGACACCTACAAAGTATTTCTCTTTATGTCACGATGAAATGTTAACATTAAATTCAAGATGCACGCTCAGACTCTTTATCATCATATCTGCACCCAGCTATAAGCCACTTTTGGCCCACCAAAATGAAGTAAGAATAGCTAGAATATAGAACATGCTAGATTTCTCATAGTTGCAAAAAAATATGTTCTGTTATTTAGAAGGTAAGTGATGCATTAAAATAAGTAGTTTTTCCCAGTTTATTAAAAAGGCCACTTTATGAAGTGTTTGTGTCATTTTCAACATGTCTGTGCGTCTTTTTCACCACAGAAACGGGTTCAACCGGAACAACTAAAGTGTGCGTGTTAGCAGCATATTTGTCATCTATAAATGCAGCAGTTCGTGAATTTATAGTAATATGGTAATTTTGCTAGATTTATTTTTTTCTATTAACACTAGGATGAAATTCACACAATAATGCAAGGCAGAATAGGGCAGGTAGGTCCTTGTTGCTGCATACGGGTAGAGTCTCGCCATTTGGTTTTACTGGCGTCAGCGTCGTGTTACTTTTGCCACTGAATGTCAAATCCAACACCATTTGCAGGTAAAAAAATAAATCTGCCAACGTGGTGCTTTGTTTTTAACTGGGGCGTGGGATGGGCGGGGGGTATTTATGACCAAAAGAGAGCATGTACATGTTTTTGAAATTGTAATCTAGTACGACTGGGAGAAGAAGTGTTTCAATGTTCTTTACTGGAAGGATGTGTCAGCAGAAAGCTCGGTCTGCCTGCATTTGGCTGTTTTAAGGCCAAGGTTAAAAAGAAAATTATTATTTAAACTGTATTGATATTGTACAGTGTGTTCATGTGAGCAACTTATTCACTATGATGACTTTGTTTTTGTTTTGTCAGACGCTGTGCCCTCATTCAACATGTGGCTGAACATGTAGTGTCATTTTTCTTTGTTTTTTTTTTTCATTTTGCATTAAATAAAATGAAGCATGACATCAGCATGTATGTGGTGTTGATTGCAAATAAGGGTTTTTTTAATGGACATAAGGATATGCAAAGAGGGGGTTGTTAAAAGAAGCAAACTCTTTTCATGGATGGATAATATTTAACCATGCAACAGTTTTGGAAATTTAAGTCTTAGGGTTCTTTCTATTTTTTATATTTCTAAGATATGGCACTGGAACTGGACTATTTGTGTTTTCAAGGTTTCAAAGCCCAACCTGGTTAATTAGGGTCCATCTGAAATCATCATTAGCCATTTGCATAAAATGTTATGGTCCAAATTCTTTGGTTTGTTTTTTCACACTTTGAAATCTGAGGCAATGTTGGAACATGAATATTTCCAAACCTATTAAAGATAAAAGACTGAAATGTTCACTGGTCTTTCCTAACATAAACATGAATGTCTTTGGGACAAATACATAAAAAAATGGCTCGTAAATACCAAGAATTTCTATTGCAAAACAGAACTGGTGACACTTTTGGAATAGCTGCATTTCACAGAAATGCAAAGTGAAACATGTAAAATACTTTTTTAACAGAAAAATGAAGAATTCATACTGGATTGAACAAATAAGATAAATTGTGCAACGTAAACACAAATAGATCAATAGGTAGTCTAATCCAAATTTGAAATCATAACATTTTCGGAGGTGGTGCATCAAAAAATGTTCTACACGTATAATGAGATGGAGTACACCTTAGATAAAGACACAGTAGTTAATGTGTTTAGATGAACTTGGGAATATATGCAGTGCTCAAAGGATCAAAGTGGTAACATCTGGGGGAAAAATATCAAATCTGATTCCAGTGAAAACTATATATTTAGCTAAAGTAACGAGGCTGGATTTCCAGGAGCAACTTTATCTGACCCCGAGTACCTCAGTGGCCAAAGGGTCCACTGTAAATGGGAGCAGAAAATAATTTTAACTTAGTTTCTGAATCAGTCCCAAAAACAGAGCATTAAGGGGTCCAGTGTTTTTACTAAGGCTGTTAATAAAACTGTGATTATTTGACTAGAAAGAATACTAATTGTTGTCATGCATAACAAATTATTTTAGCCATGAGCAGTAAAATGTAGTTAATGAGTACATTAATGAAAAATTGCCATTAAACAAGGGAACTCAATTTTAAAAGGGTTCGGCGACTTTCTTCATCATTTTGAGTGAATATATATAAACCATTTTCTATATTCTAATTAGATGCCCAACTTTCTGATAAAAAAAAAAAAAATGCATATATTAGCTTGATAGCAATTTAACAACTCGTCTTACAGATGTTTAAAGAAAATAGCATTTTTATCTTCTTTCTTTGTTATTTATCTTATAAAATAAAATAAAGTAAAATAAATCCTATCCTTTTTTCATCTCCTCGAATTTCCTTTGAAAGTTGTCGCGTCCGTGCTGTAGGTGTGACCGCTGGGCGTCGTTGCTACAGTTGATTGGTGGTTTGCGGCTACGTCCGCATGGCAACCGCGAGCTGTGTACAAGAAACGAGGCAGGAGAAAGGAGCTTTCTGGCAACGCTGAAAAACCTTTCAGCAGTCAGATACGTCCTCCGTGCCGTCTTCTTCGTGCACGTCGCTACATCTGGAGACCGCGGGCTTTAATGCGGCGGGCTGTAGGCGCAGACTGACTGACAGGTGAGATGCTGGCACTGGTTCAAGGCGGTGTTTAGCACTGCGCTGTAGTCTAGCACGGTGTGTCCCCAGTAAGGGAGACAATGATTGGCATGCTTGTCGTTTGCTGTCCTGCATTTGTGTCCAGTGGTGTTAGTAGTCGTCACTGGCTGCCGTGCTCGAATAAACAAGGTGTGTCCGAGGACAGATAAAGTGCTGAGGCTGTTAGGTTTGGGCCGCAGACCTGCTCTCACATCCCGGCCCGGAGCTGGCTGGATGTTGTGTCTGTGTGTGGAGGGAACAGGGCGGCGTCATAGGCTCCTCTCCCAGCCTCTCTATGCGCTTACTTAAACATACAGGGCGATTGCACCATACATAATGAAGACCCCTCCTTGTCTTTGCTGTAGCTTCCTGTGTAATGTTGCAGTGATTAACCATTTAAAGACCCAACCTTGGAACTGCATCTTTGATATTTGCCAGTATTTAAACTATGAGCCATTTAGGGACATTATGCATATGTGCAAAAAACATCACAGATGCCCTTCAAAGCATCCAGCAAGCCTCCAGCAAAAGGGACATCACAGAAAACTACAGTTTAGTGACTGAGGTTAAAAGTCCAAAGAAGTACTATGAACTTACTTGAACCATCATAATAGGCCAGAGTAAGAATTTAATTAAAGTGCAAAAATTTGAATTTTGTAAAACTAAGGCACCAGAATCATTAATGGGAAGGTTAACATTCTCTAGACAAGCTTGACATTTGCATTTGCAAATGTAAGAGCAAACGCAGAGTTTACCATGAAGTGTAAAGTAGTGATCATCCTCAAGAAGAAAGAAAACATCTAATAACCTCGAACAGTATTCTGATCTGGAAATTAGAGTGACACAAAGGAAAACTACAGCATGTAACATTATCTGTAAGCCATGGTACAGACAGTGTGATGAGTCTCACAGAGTCCAGTGATGTGAGAGAGGACGTAAGCAGAGAGATGAATTCTGAAGTGTAGATAACTTGCAATGAAGGGACAGCTTCATTGTGCTGATGGAAAGTGGCCTAAATTATGCTGCAAAAGCAACCCAGGAGTTTTTGAAGGTAGAGAAGTAGAATATTCCAGTTTAACCAGCTGATCTTTATTCTCTCAAGTGTGAATTTCACTTGATGTAAGCAAACCCAAAGAAAGAAGGACACATGAACAAACAACAGCTGATTAGAGCTGCAGTAAAGCTTGGCAAAATAGAACAAATTTAAAACATTGTTTATGATTAAGTGATTGTTTTCCAGTTACATTTTCAATTGGTTGTATTTTTTTTTTTTTTCAAAGCTATTAAATTGGTGCACAGATCGAGAATTATAAAAACTGTGTCACTGTGCAAAAATTTCTGGACATCACCTGCATTTTTGTTTGTCAAGTAGTTTTGCAAATGGATGCAAAAAATTTGGGAACGCATAAACCAAAATGTCAAATTAACATGCTTCTGCCCTTTCTCTCAGTTTATTTATTTATTTATTTTTTGTACAGCCAGCTATAAGCTGCCCCCAAAAGATCTGCAGTCATGACAGCAGAGGAGACGATCAACATAAAGGAGGCTGAGGTGACCAAGCTGATCCTGGACTTTCTCAACTCCAGGAAGCTGCACATTAGCATGCTGGCCCTGGAGAAGGAAAGCGGTGTTATCAATGGACTATACTCTGATGATATGCTTTTCCTCAGGTACACACACTCATATGGCACAAGCGTGAT
The DNA here is from genome assembly GCF_013358895.1 of Oreochromis aureus. Classification (NCBI taxonomy): domain Eukaryota; kingdom Metazoa; phylum Chordata; class Actinopteri; order Cichliformes; family Cichlidae; genus Oreochromis; species Oreochromis aureus. The sequence goes on along the minus strand of NC_052956.1, from coordinate 35,400,961 downwards.
AGAGAGAAGGTTTTTTACAGGATTCTTAAATTGTTCATTTGTTGTTTTTAATCAGGCAACTCATTCTGGATGGCCAGTGGGAGGAGGTGATGCAGTTCATTCAACCGTTAGAAGGAATGGACAAGTTTGACAAGAAAAGGTGAGAGAAGCTATATGGGGCTGTTTCGTACCAGTCTCCACACAACAAATAACATTTTTAAGCGGACTTGTTTGTAAGCACGTTTGCACTTGTGTTTCCAGGTTTCGCTACATCATATTTAAGCAGAAGTTTCTGGAAGCCTTGTGTGTTAATAATGCCATGTCGGCTGCTGAAGACCCTCTAAATGTATGTGTACTTTTATATATACGTTTGTCTTTGAAATGCATTTTGAACTAGATGCATGCTTCCTAGCAGCTGCTCGTTGCTAAATAGAGCAGCATGTGATTATAAAGCTCTACGTTAGTGTAAATTCTCTGCGGTAAAGAGAATTTTAATCTTGATTAAAAACAAATTACACATTATAGTATGTACTTGTTAAAGTATAGCAAGTATAAACTCTGAGATACTAATTTAGCAACAGTTACTTTCTATGATTTGCTTTATTTTTTTGAAAGATGCCTACTTTTTTAGAGCGAACCAGCATTAAAAAAACAAAAACAGTCTGTGACGGGCCACATAAGCTCTCTACTTAAGCACAGAGAAGTAAAATTGCAGGTGGGTTGGTATCTCCTTAAGCTGGTAAAAAGCCAGTTTCACAGCAGGCTTTACTCACTCCCATCCTATTGTGTGATAATCTGTGTTTGTAAGGAACACCTAATGTCATCCTTTATCTGTCAAAACACCAGTGGGCTTCTGCACTGAGCATACCAACATATAATCACTCTCTGGTCCGCCTGAATTTTTCTGCTTTTACAGCTAGAGATCACCATGCAAGAGGCAGTGAAGTGCCTGCACTGTCTGGAGGAGTTCTGCCCGACCAAGGAGGACTACAGCAAGCTGTGTCTCCTCCTCACACTGCCACGCCTCACCCATCACGCAGAGTTCAAAGACTGGAACCCGAGCACGGCACGAGTGCATTGCTTCGAAGAAGCCTGCATAATGGTAGCTGAGTTCATCCCTGCAGACAGAAAGCTGAGCGAGGCGGGCTTCAGGGCTAGCGGGAACCGCCTCTTCCAGCTGCTAATCAAAGGGATCCTTTATGAGTGCTGTGTAGAGTTCTGTCAGGTAATCTGATGTGCTGTTAGTGAAAAGGGCTAAAGTTAGGCTTAAGTGGCTGATAAAAGGCTCAAACCTGTAGAGGTGTTCAAAACCACTAAAAAAGGGTTTTATTGCAAAGTATCCTATTACTTTTTTTGTTTAAAAAAACAGACTGTCTGGTTTTCGCACATTTGTGTCTCAGAAAGAACAGAATAAGTTTTAAGGAGCTTTTCTGTTTTGTAGAGTAAAGCAACAGGAGAGGAGATCACAGAGGGCGAGGTGCTGCTTGGCGTGGATTTGCTGTGTGGGAACGGCTGTGACGAGCTGGATTTGTCGCTGCTCTCCTGGCTGCAGAATCTTTCGCCGGGTGCCTTCACCTGCGCCTTCCAGCAGAAGACCCTCAACATCCACGTGGACCGGCTGGTGAAGCCCAGCAAAGCCGGCCACGCCGACCTCCTTACTCCATTAATCAACCGTCTATCCCCGTGCCCTACCTCACCCTTTCGTCAAAGACCTCATTCGGCCGACACTTACATGTCGAGATCCCTAAACCCAGCTCTGGACGGCCTGTCTCACGGTCTGGCGGCCCAGGACAAGAGAGGCCTGGAGACAAACATGAAGTTCGCTCTCAGCCGGAGCCTCGTGGAGAATAACGTACATCAGCAGGACGATTCACCTGAGAGGTAAAGTCAACGAAACTGGAAAGGGATATTTTGTACATCTTGTTGGGAGTAAATATAAATTTTATTTTGCAAAATAAACACTGACCTTTCCCCGGTGTCAGGGAGACATTTGCACTCATTCAGCATTTTAATTAAAAGTAACTACGCAGTCGAATCAAACTTATAAACCCCAGAATAAAAATGCTGCTTGACTTGTCCATGCAAAGGTTCATTAGTTAAATCCTGCCTACAAACAACTAATCATGCAGGCTATTATGTAAAACCTTTTCTTTATTTAAAATCCCTCTAACGTATGTTATTATACTTTTTAAAAAATATATATATTTAGGATAGATGTCTGCCAGACTGTTACTAGTTTGTTTTACAAGGTGACTGCAAATAAAATGTCACAATTTTAAGGTTGAGACAGGATGTTGGCCCCACCTGTTGGATGTAGTCAAGCTGTACAACTAGGTGCAAAAATGCATCAGTGTTGATGTGATATGCATGTATATGAGATCATAGTTAATGGATTTTATGCAAAACAGCAGAAATATTATTGTAGCTGACACAAAGACTAGACTAATCTTTAATCACAGGTTAATTAAGAGCTTTTTACTTTGACTTTGCTACTATTGTTTGCATAAGCCTTATAGATAAAATGTTTTTGACTTGAGATATAAAATCAGATAAACTGATTGATATGTCTTCCTAACTATAGGAAGCACCCACAAGGGCTGGATGGACCAAACGCCACACGCACACCTCTGACTCCTGGAAAAGACGGTGGGCCACCGTGCAGCACAGAAACACATGAGGTATGAACTGCAGACCGTAAGCAGTAGACTTGTGTGCATGGTTTAAGCCTGAAACCAGCCAGTGTCATCCGCCGTTTAAAGGTGAAAGTCCAGTCCAGGCTTCACCTACGGGTTCTCAGATCAAACTTGTTTCTTGACTGTTATGAAGAAAAAGCAACAGTTAGCTGTGTGGTCACTTGAGTCAAAGTCAGTGAAAGATTTTCAGTCTGGAGTTAAAGACAGAATGAATCCCCCCTGAACCGCCTGGTCTTAACGCCTTTATTGCATTATAAATCCTGCCTGAATTCTATACTACACGTCCACATAGGGCGCTTGCACCTTGCTGCCCCCTGTTCCAGTGTAGCGAGGTGGAGCTCATGGACACTGGAAACACATAATCTGCTTTGATATGCAGCCACATCCAAAGATGGCCTCCTGTTTTCATCATCGCTCATCTTTATACATTTCAGGTCCCATCTAGAAGAGCATAGTACTTTAAGATTATATCACCGTGTGTGTGTTTGTGTGTGTGTGTGTTTGTGTGTGTGTGTGTGTGCATGAAAAGTGGTGAGAGGCCTGAAGGATAATATACTGTTGACTCAATGCAATGAGTTCCTTGAAAACTTTTTTATGGGGTGGATGATGGAGGACAAGGCCTTGGGAGTTGAAGAGTTGTCAGCAGTGGCTCTGGGAACAAGTTTGCCTTTTATAATCTGTTGTGTGTGTCTGGACACTTCCGAGCTTTGAAGCACAGAACAGTGAAAGGTTGAATTGAATTATTCAGCCTACAGGGACTGCTTTGGTAAAATTGAAAATACAGATTCAGGGATTTCTCCATTTTCTGCAGAAACAATTCAACTGTTTGGATTTTTTTCTTTTTTTGGCTCATTTTGGTAGCTTGTGTCCTTGTGTGTGTCCAGCGTCGTGACTCCACTGAGCACATCCAGGAGTATTACAGGCAGCGGCTCCGCGTGCAGCAACATCTGGAACAGAAGCAGCAGCAGAAGCAGCTTTACCAGCAGATGCTGCTGGAGGGGGGAGTGAAGCCCCAGGATGGAGCCCAGCACAACCTCACTGAAACCTTCCTCAGCAGGTGAGGGTGTCATTCCTGCAGGATTTGATGTCAGCGAGGAATGAAACGCAAGCCGGGTGCTACGACAGAGCTTGTCTTTGTCTAGATCCATCCAGAAGTTGGAAGAGATGAATGTGGGCATCGACCACCGTGGAGAGGACATGATGGCGCAGCTGGGCCAGCAGTGGAACGGGCTGACGGGGAACAACAGCACATCTAGCCCCAGGGTGTCTCATACCCGTCACACCCCAGATAAAGGACCACCGAGGGACAAGCCAGGTGGGGTGAGCAGCAGCACACCAGTAAGCACTGGGAGCCACAGCTTGCCTTTGCTCAGTGAGTCCCCAGTTCCTCCCAATAAAAGGTAGGAGCCTCCTGCTATCGGTCTCCACCAAAACATCTTAACTTGTTAGAAGTTAGAGTCACATTTGCTAATTGATTGAAATAGAGCATGTATCAAAAAGAAGAATCAGATTTCAAAAGGCTATGTTTGCTATGTTTAATGCAGCTTTCCTCATAGCCAGCATTTGCTAATTATTATAAAATATTTGAAACATGTCACTCTGACCTCTTATTGATGGGAACCAAAAAAACCCAATGTTTATGACTTGTTTATGCATTGTTCTTTTTTGTGCTCAAAGAATCACTGGCTCTGGTCCCACAGTCCAAGATGACTCCACAAGTTCTGCAACACGTAGCACACATGAGGTATGTAAGCACGCTCTGTTGATATTTAACTTCCACACATTCCACATACAGTGGTACGCAAAAGTTTGGGCACCCTTGATAATTTTCATGATTTTCCTTCATAAATTCATTGGTTGTTTGGATCAGCAATTTCATCTAAGTATATCATATAGCAGATGAACACAATGATATTTGAAATGAAGTTTATAGGATTTAAAAGTGTGCAATAGTTACTTAAACTAAATTAGGCAGGTGCATAAATTTGACCCCAACAGAAAAATTCCATCAATATTTAGTAGATCCTCCTTTTGCAGAAATAACAGCCTCCAAACACTTCCTATAGGTTTCAATGAGAGTCTGGATTCTGGTTGAAGGTATTTTGGACCTTTGGTCTTTACAAAACATCTCCAGTTCAGTCAGGTTTGATGGTTTCCGAGCATGGACAGCCCACTTTAAGTCACACCATAGATTTTCAATAATATTCATGTTGGGGACTGAGATGGCCAATCCAGTACCTTGTACTTGTTCCTCTGCATGAATGCCTTAGTGGATTCTGAGCAGTTTACGGTCATTGTCTTGTTGAAATATCCAGCCCCGGCGCAACTTCAACTTTGTCACTGATTCCTGAACATTGTTCTCAAGAATGTGCTGATATTGACTGGAATCCATGTGACCCTCAACTTTAACAAGATTCCCAGTACCTGCACTGGCCACACAGCCCCACAGCATGATGGAACCGCCACCACATTTTACTGTGGGTAGCAAGTCTTTCTCTTGGAATGCTGTGTCCTGTTTCCACCATGCATACCGCCTCTTGTTATGTCCAAATAACTCAGTTTAATTTGATCAGTTCACAGCACCTTATTCGAAAATGAAGCTAGCTTGTCCAAATGTGCTTAAGCATACCTCAAGAGACTCTGTTTGTGGCATGTGCGCAGGAAGAAGGCTTCTTCTGCATTACTCTCCCATACAGCATCACAGATTGCAATCAACAAGTGTGTACGGGACAGCAGCATAATATTACTCACAGAGACTTGGCTGCAGCCATCAATTCCGGACTCGGCTATTGAGCTAGCAGGCTGCACGGTCCACCGTCACGACAGGAACGGCCACTCCGGTAAGATCAAAGGAGGGGGTTTATGCATCTACACCAATGACAGCTGGTGCAAAAACACAAAGACTGTAGACAGCCATTGTTCCCCGGATTTGGAATATTTGACTGTGAAGTGCAGACCCGTCTACATACCTCGCGAGTTTACTGTTGTCATGGTAACGGCCGTGTATGTACCACCCGATGCTAATGCTAACTCGGCCATGGAGGAGCTGCACAAGACAATAAGCAACCAGCAGAACTCTCATCCAAACGCAGTGCACATTATAGCTGGGGACTTCAACCATGCTGATTTAAGGTCAGTATTCCCCAGATTTGAACAGCATATTAAATGTGCAACCAGGGGGAAAAACACATTGGATAAAGCCTACAGCAACATCCAAAAAGGCTACAGAGCAACCCCTCTACCACATCTAGGTTTGTCAGACCACATGTCCATGCTGCTGATCCCTGCATACACTCCCATTAGGAGAAGAGCCCCCCCAGTCACAAAAACTGTGAAAACCTGGCCAGAAGGTGCATCACATCAGCTGCAGGACTGTTTTGAAAACACGGACTGGAGCGTGTTTGAACATCAGGACCTCAAGAGCACACAACATCAGTGCTCTCATATATTAACTTCTGTGTCAACAGCGTCACTGTGGACAAACGTCTCCGGGTGTATTCCAACCAGAAACCCTGGATGACTAAAGACGTCCAGGTCCTGCTGAAGCAACGTGACGCCGCTTTTAGATCCGGTGATGGTGTGCAGTACAGTGCAGCCAGATCTGAGTTGAAAAGAGGCATCAGAGAAGCCAAGGCAGTGTACAAGAGAAGGATCGAAGACCACTTCAGCACCAACAACTCACGACAGGTATGGCAAGGAGTTCAGCACTTAACCAACTACAAACCTTGCAATACCACGTTGACTGAGGGCAATGCGGAGCTTATGGAGGAGCTGAACCACTTCTTCGCACGCTTTGAGGTGAAGGGACCAGAGGCAGCAGCAGCAAAACATCGGACAGCAGCAGCAGCCCAAGCCTCATAGTGCAGGAATATGAGGTGAGGCGCACACTGAGGGCAGTGAACCCCAGGAAGGCCGCCGGACCAGATGGGGTAACCGCAAAGGTCCTAAAAGAGTGTGCAGACCAGCTGGCTGGGGTCTTCACTAAGATCTTCAACACTTCACTGTCCCAGGCCTGCATCCCACCGTGCCTAAAGTCAGCCACAATTGTCCCACTGCCAAAGCGCACTAACATTAGCAGCCTCAACGACTACCGACCAGTTGCTCTAACACCTGTTATAATGAAGTGCTTTGAGAAACTGGTCCGACGTCACATCATGTCCTGCCTGCCACCCACACTCGACCCACTCCAGTTCGCATACAGAGCTAACAGATCAACTGAAGATGCCATTGCTACAACGCCCACACCACCATCTCTCACCTGGAAGTGCAGGGCCGTTACGCCAGGCTGCTCTTTGTTGACTTTAGCTCTGCTTTCAATACGATACTCCCGGACAGACTAATAGTTAAACTGCTGGAAATCGGACTTCCTTCTACCACCTGCCGCTGGATCAGAGACTTCCTGTCAGACCGTGTACAGAGAGTTAGAGTGGGGCCTCATCTTTCCTCAGCCCTCAGCCTCAACACCGGCTCTCCACAAGGCTGTGTACTGAGTCCCCTACTGTACACTCTGTACACACATGACTGTGTTAGTACCCACCCAGACAACGCAGTCATCAAGTTTGCAGATGATACCACGTGGTGGGGCTCATCTCAGGGGAGATGAGACGGCGTGCAGAGCTGAAGTTCAGAAGCTGTCAGATTGGTGTGTAGATAACAACCTGGACCTCAATACCACCAAGACAAAAGAACTGGTAGTTGACTTCAGAAGGAGGAAGTCCGAGCTGCAGCCTGTCAGCATCAACGGGAGTGCGTGGAAAGGGTCTCCAGTTTCAAGTTTCTGGGTGTGCACATAGACACAGACCTCCAATGGAGCTCTAACACCTCTGCGGTCTTAAAGAAGGCCCAACAGCGTCTCCACTTTCTGAGAATCCTCAGAAAATGGACCTGAAGAAGGAGCTGCTGACCGCCTTCTACCGCTGCTCCATTGAAAGTGTGCTGACATATTGCATCGGTGTATGGTTCTCCAGCTGCACCACAGCACACAGAAAGGCACTCCAGAGGGTCATCAATATGGCCCAAAAATCATTGGACATCCTCTTCCCTCCCTGAAGGACCTGTACAGCACTCGCGCTGTCTCAAGAGGGCACGCAGCATCCTACGAGACTGTACACACCCAGGACACCGGGTGTTTAAGCTGCTGCCGTCTGGCAGGAGGTTCAGGCTGCTGAGGTCCCGAACAAACAGACTCAAGGACAGCTTTTACAACAGGGCAATAGCCCTAATCAATGCAAATAGCTGACCTGATTGGCTACCTGCCTGGACTTTTTTTAGGGGAGGTAACAATGTTTAAAACAATAACAATAATAATATTTATATTTATAACAAGGTGCAATAATAATTAATGTGCAATAATAACAGTGTGCAATACACATAACACTTATTCTTCTTTTTTATTTCTAAGTTAATATACTGTGTTGTGTTGTTTGTGTTGCGTTGTGATGTGTCATATCGTGTCGTGTTGTGTTATATGTAGTGCCGACGTAGGACAGTTTTTCCAATTTCATTGTACTACTGTACTATGTATGACTGTGCAATGACAATAAAGAATTATCTTATCTTATCTTATCACCTTGTGCAAAGTGCGCTGAATAGTTGAACGATGCACAGTGACACCATCTGCAGCAAGATGATGTTGTAGGTCTTTGGTGCTGGTCTGTGGGTTGACTATGACTGTTCTCACCATCCTTCGCCTCTGCTTATCTAAGATTTTTTTTGACCTGTCACTTCCGGCCTTAACTAGAACTGTGCCTGTGGTCTTCTATTTCCTCACTATGTTCCTCAAAGCGGAAACTGACAGCTGAAATATCTGAGATAGCTTTTTGTGTACTTCCCCTAAACCATGATGTTGAACAATCTTTGTTTTCAGGTCATTTGAGAGTTGTTTTGAGGCTCCCATGTAGCCACTCTTGAGAGAAGATGCAAAGAGGAGAAAAACTTGCAATTGGCCACCTTAAATACCCTTTCTCATCACTGGATTCACCTGTGTATGTAGGTCAAGGGTCAGTGAGCTTACCAAACAAATTTTATGTTCCAATAATTAGTATTAAAGGTATTCAAATCAATAAAACGACAAGTGTGCCCAAATTTATGCACCTGCCTAATTTAGTTTAAGTAACTATTGCACTTTCTGTAAATCCTATAAACTTAATTTCACTTCTCAAATATCATTGTGTTCGTCTGCTATATGATATATTTAAATGAAATTGCTGATCCAAACAACCAATGAATTTATGAAGGAAAATCATGAAAATTATCAGCAGTGTCCAAACTTTTGCGTACCACTGTGAATGCTTAAACACAGCTGCAAACTTCATGACACTGTTTGGTTTATTTTTTTATCTTCCTGTGAAGCCAGCAAAGTCCAAAACACAGTTTGTTAAGGTGAGCCAGCTCGAGGATACACAGGCAGTGCGTGCAGTGGCCTTCCATCCCGCCGGTGCGCTGTATGCCGTCGGCTCCAACTCAAAAACCCTGAGAGTGTGTGCCTACCCGGAAACACTAACTGCCAGGTGGGAGCAGCTTACAGGGACCTACAAATCCACACTGTGAGATATTTAATTTGTAATTGAAAGCTACAGAGATACATGTAATTTTTTGTATCTCTAGAGCAATTTTGATGACTTGAACAGCTTACTTCCTTTTCTTACTTTGAAAAAGACAACGACCCCCTATGAGCAAGCATTTGGCGACAGTGGGAAGGAAAAACTCCCTTTTAAGAGGAAGAAACCTCAGGGAAGAGCAGCCTGCTGCAACCGGTTTCATCAAAATGAAAAATAAAATTCACTCATTGAAAAAATCCAAAATATGTAGATTCAAGGAACCTTTTTAAAAATTTTTTCCTTAAAGGTAGAAGTCATGCCTTCGTCATTTTTTTTCTTCTGTCTGTGTCCATGTTTGTTTGCTTCTTTAGTGGTTCTGGTGCAGTGAAGCAACCGGCTGTGCGCTTCAGGCGGAACAAACATCACAAGGGCTCAATCTACTGCGTCGCCTGGAGCCACTGTGGACAGCTTTTGGCCACTGGCTCTAATGATAAATATGTCAAAGTCTTGCCTTTCAATGCAGACACCTGCAATGCCACAGGTACACACAATAAGGAAAATATTAGAAAAATAAGTTTAAGCTGATGCAGAAAACGTCTCATGTTTCTTCTGTTGCTAAGCTGCTTGGAAACATCTGTATCTTCACCCAAATGTACTCCTGTGATTCAGGCCCAGACCTGGAGTTTAGCATGCATGACGGCACCATTAGAGATTTGGCTTTTATGGAAGGTCCTGAAAGTGGAGGATCTATTTTGATCAGTGCTGGAGCCGGGGACTGCAACATCTACACTACTGACTGTCAGAGAGGACAGGGCCTTCACGCCCTGAGTGGACACACCGGTATGTCCCTGTTTATCTGCAGCTGACAGATCAGTCTGAGTAAACTCTGGATAGGAGTTTTCAAAGTGTGGTCCTCAGTAGCGTTTTATGGTATTGTGTGCTTCATTCATCCACTGTAGGTTCTTTGAAACACAAATTTAGCATGAGTACCAACATTTATTACATTTATTGCAAAGTTGTTGAAAAGACATAAACAGAGTTGTTGTCTACAAAGCTCAGATATTATGTGCTGTTTTGAACAGGTCACATTCTGACTCTTTACACATGGGGAGGGTGGATGATTGCTTCAGGCTCACAGGACAAAACTGTCCGCTTCTGGGACCTGCGGGTGCCCAGCTGTGTTCGGGTGGTGGGCACAACTTTGCACGGCACAGGTGAGTCATACTGAAACTTGCTACTTTGTTTGATTGGAAATGGTTTTCACCACACTGCTACAGGTTAGAGTGGTTTTACTGGAAGATATTTTTATGAAGAGCACGACTTCCATAAAATAGAAATGGAAAAAAAGAGAAATTAAAGACAGAAATCCACTGAAGCTTCAGGGCAAGTCAAAGATATTTAAAAAAGGTACAGTAAGTAATTTTCTGAGGTCATGTCATAAAAAAATAATATTATACTAAGATATACATTATTTTGTATGTAATTAAATCAGTATCAATTTATTACATTCTCAGAAACTTAGAGTTAATCCAATAAAAATAGTAATATGGGGAGCAGGCACCAGTGTTTTGAAAGCAGCCATGCTGCCCGGCCATCTTGAACACAGTGGCTGAGATGAACATTGCTGCTCTGCCTGGTCTTGGTTTTGTTTATGTATGTGGCTAGAGACCAACCACTTATGTTGTTACCCCTTACAAGTTACTAATAATTTAAAAATTGCAAATAGCTCTTTCAAACTATATATGACCATTGATCATTTGTACCTGTATATTTTCATCTTCGTCTCCTTTGCTGTTTCCACTTTATCCTCTTCCTCCTCATCTCTAGCCTCGTCGTGAACTGAAGTGAGAGCTCTAACACATGGAAACATGCATAAATGTGCATCCCCCCCCAAATATTATTTTAATTCCTTATTGTCAGGAGATTAGACATGTGGCCTCTCACCTCTGGACAGCTAACAACGATCTGGCTAAATAACAGCTAGCTTAAAATCTGGTTATAAGCTAACGTTATGCCAGCTGATATCAGTATCAGGTGTTTAAAAAAATCACAGTTTCCCTCAGTTTGATTACATTTTCGCATCGTGTGAGTTTATTCACTGTCTGAGTCCAACTGTGTTAGAGCCACTTAAAAAAAAGTTGAATTAACAGCTGCCGAACATCGAACACAAGTACTCATTGACTCATATCAGATTCCTTTCACAATATTTTACAGCCTCCTCCAGAGTAAATACACATGAATGCTAGCTGAAGTAAACAGCAAACTAACAACATAAACTCACTACAGATGAACAAGAGCCAGAGTTGTTTGTCCTACAGCAGCCACTGTAGCTAGGATGATATTTTACATGCTGTAACTTTTAAAATATGTTTAAATATGCATCCAGTTTTGCACCAAAATATACAGTTTTCATTTGAATAAGGACAGTATTTCACAAGAAGCGAAGATGTAGTGTATTTTAAAATGCCCCTGGCAGGTAGTGTTAAATTTGGCACCTTATTTGTAGTGTTTTCAATCCATTCTACATTAGTTTTGTAATATTTTGTTGACTAAATCTAAGCAAAAAGATGACAAAGTTAGCCGCAAAGATACATTATCGATGGCCCTTCACTCTTAAATGCGGCAAATCCAGTTATTGCTGTTATTTCCAGGCTGCCTGTTTGAATGCGGCCCTCTCTTTGTCATGTTTGCTCTCCTAGTATTAGCATTACCTCAGCTATCTGTTCTACCCAGTTACAGCAAAAAATCATTCAGATGATGATTAACTCGGTTCAATAACATCTTGTTTGCAGTCTGGGTTAATTGTGATAACATTAATCCACTGATATCACATTAGCAAACAACTAGCTGTCTGATAGCGACATGTAGGACAGTTAAAGTAGGAGCATATCTGCTGCCTGCATGTTTGTAGTTTGTCAGCAACCTGTCTCTTATGAAACACTTAATATGAACAGCTGATGAAACCATAATCAAGCGCTGCAGTTCAGTAAATTCAAATAATAAAACACCAAGTGTTTATCACTGTGGTGTAGTATTTGCTGATGACAACTGTAAAACATTTTGTCACAGTTTCCCTCTGCAAATGCAAAATGCCTGGATAATGTTAAATAAAGTAACGATAAAGTTTTGAGTGTAAGAAACTGCTCCTGTCTGCAAAATACTTTTTAAGCTGCATCCAACAACATGACGTTTTTCACACTGTATGTCACTCAGGAAGTGCAGTTGCTTCAGTGGCAGTGGATCCCAGCGGCCGCCTGCTCGCCACCGGTCAGGAGGACAGCACCTGCATGCTGTACGACATTAGAGGAGGCCGCATAGTGCAGACGTACCGCCCCCACAGCAGTGACATACGCTCTGTGCGCTTCTCACCGGGAGCCCATCATCTCCTCACTGGTTCCTATGACAACAGGATCATAATCAGCGACCTTCAAGGTAGCTTGAAATAAGTCATCGTTTGAAGTGAAAAATCTAATTTTGAAGCACTTAAAATTGTGTTTGTAAGCTCCTGTGTGATATTTCACCCTTCTCTGACCCCAGGTGACCTGACCAAGCCCCTCCCTCAGACGGTGGCAGGGGAGCACTGGGATAAGGTGATCCAGTGTAGGTGGCACCCACACGATCGGACCTTTGTCTCCTCGTCGGCGGATCGAACCGTCATCCTCTGGGCTCCAGGCCCGTGAGATTTAGAGAAAGAGCACAAGAGCACAGTTTCCACATACACCCCAGCTCCGAGGTGTATTGGTGTGCAAAACATGCATATCGTAAACGTCAAGTTGTTTATATATTTAAAGATAAGTGCACGTGTGCGTACAGTAGGGTGACAGGAACACTTTTGAGCCAGAAAAGCCAGTCACTTTAAGGAGGACACTTTCTACGTATGTGTGTATATGAATGTCTATATGTGTCTTTGGGTATGTGCCAATGTGTGCTCAAGCAACCATGAATTTCTGGAAATCTGAGTGTATATGGCTTTGCAGTTTGAGTCAAATTTAAGGGAAAATGTGAAGTTGAATTTCTAAATATACATAGAACATGTCTGTGTGTTCACTTGATACCTTTCAGCTTGTGACTTTTATAATTTCAGCAAAGATTAAATGGCAAATGTGATACAGAGTATAAAGATGGTCGCTAATGCCCATCTTAAAAAGCACTTTACTTTACTTTGACTGCGAGCTTATCTTATATTTTAGCTCTTCTCTCACACTGCCCAAGCAAGTACACTCAAAACATGGAGGTAAACGAAGAAGTAGGGTTGGTGTAATGTGACATTTAGCATCTTAACGCAGCAATTCTTTTGATAATTTCTGCAGGAAGCAGCGACAGAATTTAATGTCCTGGAGAGAAGCCACATTTGGTTATGCATATCATAACGTGCCTTTTTTGTAACTGTTGTGTAGTTTTTTGGATGTCTGGATTGATAGATTTGATTTTGTTTTTTTAATTTGCAGCTTTATTTTGGTATTTTATCACATGCCTTTTGTCAGCTGGAAGTTCAAACAAGGTTACTGCACCCATCAGCATCACTTATATGCATACAACAGTTTATTCACTTACATGAAAGCTCAAAAAAGAGTACCACTGGGTGTGAGTTACAGGCAGCACCTGAATAAGTCGAGTTAAGCTTTAGGAGCCTCTTCTTGGGAACTCTGGTCCGAGCACATGGATGTTTTCACCCGCAGTCGGTCGATAAATTTGGGATAATTTGAACATTTGAACACACTAAGCCAAAGCTTGTAGCAGCTGAAAAGTGATTGATAAAGGGAGGAAATGGTTGATGTGACAAGAAAAAAAACCCTTAAATCAGAGATGCAAAGTGTGGATTCACGAGAACCCGTGTCCCAGAGAAGGTTTAGGGATTTATAGTGAACTTTACAATAGAATGCGCTAAATGCAGACAACCATGAGAGTCTCTGTATTTTGGATCAGCAGGCTAATGTCAAAACAGTGGTAATGATGCACTTTAAAGAGATGCTTCAGGACTGCACAGTGTGAAACGCCAGTGTCGTTGGCTTGTTTAACTTTTAGCTTCACTTTTTTGAGCAGCCTGGTGCAAGTGTGAGACAGAGATGAGGGTACAAGCTGAGAAAACGACTGACCTTTGTGGGATTATCGTATTGTGCTTTACATTTTACCTTATCTGTGACTCTTGATGGCATATTCCGTGTCACTGTCCACCTGTAATAGTTACATGCACAAATGTGTCACAAGTAAGACAAGTGCCAAGGGGTCATTAGGGTTCAAACTGTTCAAAAAATAAAGTAGTGGCTGTCTAACACATGTTCTTTTAAGGAATACTTTGAAACAAACTGACAAAATAAAGATATCTAGTGAAAAAATTGATCTGTTTCATTTTTTTTTTTGTATTAATCACACACACCCACTGGCTGCTTGTTTAGCACACCTTGTTCGTACTGGTTTGGGTCCAGAGATGGTTGTAATATATGGTTATCTGAGTTACTGTTGCTTTCCAGTCAGCTTATACCTAATAAATTGACTGGTGAGTGTAAATCACTGATTTAAATTATCTTAGAGCCTGTGCACACAGGTAGGTGCAAAGCAAACATAGTTATGTGCGAGTGCAGGCCACACATGGGTTCACCTTTTCCTCTGTGCAATTGCCAACATAAGTCTGCTACTGCCTATCCCAGCATACTCCCATTGCTGCATAGCAGTAATGCAGTTTTTGGGTTTTGACAGAAAAGCAATTTATTCATTTTCAAAGCTTGCCAAGTCTGAGCCAGTATTTTCTAGGAAAAATATTGAAAAAAAAAAAAAAGTGATAGGAAGTCATACAGCACATAAAGGAAAATCAAGTGCAAGAGTTTAGAGATGCACTGGGGTGATAAAAGGATGGAGGTAACTGCAGAGAAGAGAGCAAGAGGGGGATTTAGCATCACTCACATGCTGCGCTCGATCATTCCCTCTTTTGTGCAGTGGACAATGAGGGCCAGAGGTACGGGGGCTTAAAAAGGATACGCGCACTGTCATAGCCAACAAACCTGGAGAGGGACCAGCCAAAACCAGAGGTATCAGTTTAAAAAATGTACAAGTGTAAAGGAACGTAACTGAGTGTATTTGCCAGGAAAATATTAGAGTCTTTGAGGCCTTAAAGGGAAAAGGACAAATCTGCTTTTGGAGAAGAGGAAAACCTACAAAGATATAGAAGACATTAGGTGTCAAGATTTGTGAATTTTATTTATATATTTATTTATTTTAATTGAGAAAGGATCTGTACAGCTTACAAACTGGACCTGTGACCCCAGCGTTGGTTCATGTTACTTGATAGAAACATTTGGGATTCAGGTGTAAAATTTCTTTGGATGTTTGGAAATTTATGGCGAGAAGTACGGGAAAAGCCAGTGCATGAAGTTGCTGGTTTACTGGCTGGCTGACAGAGCGCAGCAGTGCTGACGGTTCAGTTGCTCAGTGATGGAAGATTAGTTTGTGGAGCACGGAGGGGAATTAGTGATGAACAATGGCTCTGAACTGCCTGTTAGGCAAGCTTTTTGTCATACAGCAGTTTGAGTCAAGTGTTTTTCTGACTACAACCAATTTTAGAATTAAATTAAAAGCACATTTATCTGATGTGGTGATACGAGATGTAATTTTTCCATCAAAATGCATCAAGATAATGTCTCGAGATTTAAAAAGGAAAGCGTGCTTTAAACTGAAAGAGGTAGCTCTTTAGACTCACAGCAAGTTTTCGATTGCCTTTACTGCAGTTAAGAACTAAGTAAGAACGAAGCCATCTGCATGTGTGGCAGGGACTTGCTCTTTGCTGTCTTACTAGATGTAGATTTGGTAATGGTAATGGATTTATGTAACTAATGAAGAGCTTAGCTTTGTGCATTTTTATATGATCATCTGAAAGACTCGAGGGTCGACAGGAGAGAAAAATTCCAATGACTGTGTGCAGCTGATCTTTCAGGAAATTAATATGTAAGTGTTGTGCACAAACTCTTAATTCTGTATTTTTCCCGACTCTGTCCTCTCTTCCCCGAGCAGCTGTTGAATGTTTAGGAGGACAGTCTCTTGCCAGGCGTCTCCACAATGCTGTATACTTTAGCAGGAGGAGGCACCCTGTGCGGCGTGGCCGCCCTTGTGCTTCTCATAGTTTCTACAGCGACGGACTTCTGGATGCAGTATCGATACTCTGGTAGCTCGGCCAATCAGGGGCTTTGGAGATTCTGCATCAACCACAAATGCCACGCCCACACCATCACTGTAGGTGAGTGGTCCACCTCAGAAGTGGCATTTGGGCAAAACAAAGATTTTTTGTAGCAAAATCATACATTTAACTGTAACAAAAGTACTTGAATGTAGAGAGTAGAAAAATTAGTCCAGCATTTAAAGCTAAAGCAAGTGCACATGGTTTATATGTAGGCTTAAGACTGCAGTACCTCAGTTATTCAAAAGATAATTTGTTTAGCATGTTTAAAGGGCTACATACTGAACTTAGAGGATATTGTGCCAGCATCGACCCAATATCAATATCAGCATTGGTGGTGATACTGTCCACCTACCTCTACACTGCAACTGTGTGCTTTCTCTAGAAGTTAACTGGCTACATTTCTTATTTACAGTTAAATATTTTAAGCAGATGATTCTTAAGTGTTTTACACAAATCATCAAAATCATGGCAGGTTTTGTGACTTCTTGGTGAAGCAACATGAGCTGCACAATCAGTGCAAATGTAAGTATGTGTAAGTGTATATTCAGCATGTGGACATGGTTCTGACCTTTTTGTTTCCAGCCTTCTGGGATGCCACACGGGCCTTCATGCTGCTGTCAGTGCTGAGCTGTTTTGCTGGCGTGGTGCTTGGACTGAGCGCCTTCACTAACGGCACCAAGAACAGGAGAGTGCGCACAGGTGGCATCGCCCTGGTCCTGTCAGGTAAACCAAGAGTGATCAGATCAGAAAATACAAATTTCAGTTCAGTTTTATTTATACTCAGCAATCACAACAACAGGCCACTAAAGGTGCTTTATATTGTAAAGACCCAACGACAATAGAAAGAAACCCCAACAATCAGTTGACCCCCTTTGAGCAAGCAATTAGCAACAGTGGGAACGAAAAACTTCCTTTTAACAGGACGAAACCTCCAGCAAAATCAGGGGGCGGCCATCTGTCGCGACCAGTTGGGGCAGCCTGGTGCCAGCCCTCTGTCTTGGATTTTATTTTTGGAACTCTTTCCATAATGGAAATTAATCCAGAAACAATTATACATTCAAGTCCTGAATGCAAACTAATTAACTAAATGTCTTGTGTTGATTTTTTTAATATTTTTTGGGGCAATATAGGGGTCATACATAGGGTTCAAAGAAATGTGAAGCGCTTCGTGTCTTCATGTTTTTTCCTGTCCCCTCTGTTCTCAGGTTTTCTCGCTCTGCTGGCTTTGGCAATTTACACCGGTGTGACTGTTACCTTCTTTGGCAAACGCTTCTTGGACTGGCGTTTTTCCTGGTCCTACATCATAGGCTGGGTTGCCATTATTTTGGCCTTTGCAGCAGGTTTGAATTGTATTTATTTCTTATTTAAGGAGTCATGTTTATTGTGAGTTGAATTACAGGGATTAGAGAGGCAACATGCATTTTTAGTATTTTAATAAAACCAGAGCCTCAGTATAGGCTTTTGTCAAATATAGAACTTGATGATAAAATGACAAAAAGGCATCACCTGGACACATTTAGATGGACTAAGCTGCTTGTTGGCATTTCTTACCTTAGTAACAATTACTCATGGCTACTCTGTCCTTCTAATGAGCTTTCATTGTTTGACAGCCATCATTTTTGAGAAGGTATTTTAATCCTTATCTACATGTCATTTCCTTTTAGGTGTGTTCCAGCTCTGTGCCTACCAGCGGACCACTGCAGAACCCGCTCCCTCCAATAACCCAGAGAGCTGAACAGCATTAACGCACTGCTCCGCTTGCAGACTGTTGCTGCTTTCGAGTATCTAGGATGGAATAAATATAGATTCCTTTCTTTCTGGTTTCCCTGCAATACATATGTGACACCATATGTTAATACACCACTAATTTTAGAGCTGCTTTCACTTAAATGTAGATACATAAACTGTGACTGTTAATTATTGATTTAAAACCAATTAAAAACAATAGTATTCCAGTTAGTTTTTAAAACTTTAACCAGAAAATGAATGTCGTTTAACGGATTGTCCAGTAGATGGCGCTCTAATGCCACAAACAGAAGATATGTAAGCAGGATAAGGAGTCTTTTTCCTTAAGTTATGCAACTCAGGCTTTGAATCATCTATGAGGTTTCAGTAAGTCTTGATTCATCTGACTATTAATATTTACCAATTGTATAGATACAAGTCATCAACATATAAAGTAAGGATTAATTGTTGATACTGCTGGGAAAACCTTCATATCAGTATCAGCTAATACCGAGAGGCAATAATTATTGTAAAAAGTCTTTAGCGCACACTAAACACTCGACCATGCTCAGTCATGAATTACCTGCATACAAACACTAAAGAATCTGTGTTTTTCCCCATGACTTCCAGTTACAACTCGTACTCGATGTTCAATGCCCGTGTGCGTGCTAGTAAATCCCAAGGAGGCGGCCGTGGTTTTAGAAATTTCTCAGCAAACACTGACATGAATTGAAAATGGGTTTAAAAGGTGTGTAGTTATTTAGATTGGATAGTATCCAAGTTACCTGGGCCACTCCCAGACTTCATGTTTTCCATCCATTTACCACGTCCAATTTATCAGAATAAAACGGGAAAAAAAAAAAAAAAAAAAAAAAAAAAAAAGATCACAGGATATTATTTACTTTGAAACATTTGATTTATTTTGAACAATAGCAAAGTCATCTCACAGAGACTACTTTGAATTACACAGAATGCAAATAAATATATGGGACAATAATAGAATTAAGGGCATTAACAAATGATACAAAATTATTTACAACACTTGTAATAGTGCAAAACCTCACAACTACTACCCTCCTCACTGAATTAAAGGAGTTTTTTTGAGGACAGTACTTGTGTGTGTGCTGCCCCCAGGTGGGGGGTTGTAAGAACTGACAGTACTGTATGTGGCATTATGAGAATAACCTTAACTGAACATCACAAAAGGACTCTGAGAGCTCCCATAAAGGTGATGCTAAATCACTGAGATGGATATGCATTGTTAGTTTAAACAGGTCGTACAAAGGGGCGGAGGGGGGAACAAAAAAACAAACAAAAACAAAACAGAAAAATAGTTTTATCAATTGGTGAAGTTGAGCGAACTCAATGAAACAGTGTTCTTTCTTAAAGGAACACTGGAGGAACCAGAGGATGTGAACCCCACCATGAGAACAAGACTTTGAAATGACAGGAAAAGTTGACAACCTAAAACCACATGGCAGGTAGTGGCCCACCACCCCTGAGTGAAATCTTTTTTGTTGTTTAAAAATAAGGTCTAAGCACCTTTAGTTACCACAGAACACCAGTTTTGCCATTTCTTCTTAATCCAAACAGCGTCTTGGATTGTGACAGGCACACCACAAGTTTTTAAAGTGCGCTTGCTCCCTCGAGACGATTCTTTCACTCAGTTTCTAACCCACGAATATCAAGTTCCATTTAAAAAACAAAACAAAACAAACAAACTGCTCACAGAAATTACATTTTGTCATGCAAAACAATTCATTGCATATTGAAATTTCTTTTTGGGACCACTTGTTTTACTTTTGATAATCTCGGACCTTGCAGCAAGTGTGGTTATTTAGAAAAAAAATAATAAAAATCCTCTTCAGGTGACAAAGAGTACACAGAATCAGTCAAGTGCCCATTTTTCCCCAGACACATACATTAGAAATATGTTATTGGTGCTACTTTAAATAACCTGAAGAAATGCCACCTTGGTCCCCAAGAGGCCTGTCATAGAGAGAGGTTTGCAGTTGACATCAAAAAGACAGGTTTGATTGCTACTCTTGAAGACCAAAGTCAGAAAAGCTGTACACAATAACATTTCTTTAGCCAATACAGCTTCCTAATATTCTCGTGTATTTTGTGCATTGTTGATGCATTCATCCAGTAGAGACTGGGAAGAAAATAACCTCTGAGCAATGATCATTAAACAGGTTTAAATCATGCCAAACTCGAGGAAAAGTAATACTGCAATCATTTCTGCCTGGACACAGAGAGAAAGAGAGAAAGGTGAAGACCATCAGGAAAGTATCGAGCCTCTGCGGGCTGATCTGAATTTTGGATCTTAGCCATCATCATTTCAACCCACCGCTGATTCGAAATATAAGAACCATTTGAAGAAAAGTACCCGAAAGTGACTGGATTTAAAAGGTGGATAGACACCACTGCTGATAGAGGGCTAAATAACAGACAAAAACATCATTCCATCATCCGTGCACTCATGCAAAAGACGTGGACAGTGTGGATCTTTGGCTATGCATAGCACTACGTCTCGAGAGGTGAGGTGCAATCATCGGCACTACAGCAGGCTAATGCTTTAAACCGGTATAGCCCTGTTCAAGAATGCATGCTCAGGAAGAAGAGGACAACGTAAATTCACAGATGTGGAACAGTTGCTGCCAGAAGCGTGCCCATCAACTTGGCTAATGTGGCACCTCGCTAAGATAGAGCCGTTTGGCTTTGGTTCAAACAGACACTGCAACCAGGCAGTGCGTGTACACGTTTTTGGCTTGGCTCTACGTGACTGGGTCGCAGCATGTCCTTTTGTTTTGCTGTGTTGTTTACTGCACTTGGAGGAAATATAGCCCTTCAAGTCAACAAGTTGTGTCTGAAAAAAATTGCACATGTTGGCCACTCTTCCTTTGCGCAGGCCACAAAGTCTGAGTACGTTAAAGTTCCCCGGCTGGTATTGCTGGGAAGAGGCAGAAATTATCTTCCGATCATGAGTCAACCAATCTCTCCTTAAGTCGCTGATTGTTATGTGTCTTGTTGGTACCTGTGAAATGAAAGAGAAACAGTGTGTCAAGCTACACCTACTCCTGGAATTACATTTGTTTGCTTGGCTGCAATATTAACTTCGTCTTCCTTCGAGCAAACTCATGATCAAAATGTAGATGACTGAATTCCCAACACTCCTTGTGCAAACAGTTTGGAATTATTGATAAATGCAAAAACGGGAGTATTATTAAAGCTCCTGCCCTTCAAGTATATCAGCAACATGTTTCAGGGTTGAATGCAAATACTTTATACTGATTCAGGTACACTGGTCCCCTCAAAACAAAGAGTCAGTGGAAACAGCGCTTCTGACTGATCACCTATGATAAAACACCTCTATTCTAATGCAATGTACTAAGGTCTTCAGTCACGATCTGTACTTTTGCAAATTTCTACACATACAGACACACAACATCTGACTTAACAGGCAGTGGCCCAGGATAAGTCAGATTTTCCTAGATTATAATACACGTTTCCACCCTTTCTCCCCCTCGTCTACAGCATCGGAACCAAATGAGCAGGAAAAAACGATGCAAATTTTTTTCTTTATCATCTCCTTCTGTGTCAAGCTGCAACCCTCTTCTCTCTGTAAACATGCCAACACACAATATTTAAAAAAATAAATTAAAAATAAATAAGTCAATAGACATTTTACCCGCTCTGTAAGTTGAATTCAGACAGAGCGCCCAGGGACGTCAGCTGTTCCTCTAGGGCCACGATACGTAAACCGATGTAGCCTGAAGACAGCAGCAGCAGCAGAACCCTACAACATATAAGATAAGTCATAAGATTCACTGCCTGGGTGGCAAAGGATCAAATCCAGACCGTTCCACAGATTCAACCAACAGCTGCTCAAACAAAACAGACTAAATAGTTTGATGAAATGGTTCTAAAGCCAATTCCAAAGTCATGCTAGAGCTAATGTAGTTTTATAAAATATGTAATATTATTAAAAACAGACTGAAAATTTAGTTTCGTCACAATTGTCCCATTTAACAAACAAACAAACAAACAAACAAACAAACAAACAAACAAACAAACAAACCAAATAGTTGACGAATTACTTTTTGTTGGTATAGTCTACAAGATTATCTGCTTTAGAACCACTTTTTACTTTTTCGCCCCTCAGATTGAGAATTTGGGAGTGAAATGCAAGTTCCGATCAAGTCATAACAATAAAGACAGCTGGGGGAGAAGGATCTACTCACAAAATCAAGTAAATGAAGAGCAGAGTGTTGAGGTTGCTGGCCTCTCTCTGAACCACCAGGGACTTGGCTTTTTCAGTCACATTCCACACCCATGATCCACCTAAAACATAATATAATAATTTAACACCAATAACAACACCACGGTTTTAAAGTCAGTCGCAAGCATTTGTGATATCATAATTTCAGGCCTCGACATTCGATAATTATGCACAGTTTTGCATATCCTACCAGCATAGACAAAACTAATGCCGGTAACTAGTGTTAAATGGCCATGTGTTGGTTACCTGACAAAGACAGCTCCTCTGTAGATGAACTTTCACTCTGCTGCATATGCAGGTTCTTCAGAGAGGAACCATTTACATTAGGCACTGCCTCTGTAAGCAGAAGAAGCGGGGTGGGGGGTTAGACTTGTTTCTGATCGAGATGGTAGACGTGCAAAGTTCAAGGTCTGATAGGAGAATAGTAGATAATGCTATCAACACGTAGCACTGTCAGCTGAGGTCTTGCAGCATTTTCAAATTATCTTTTAAGAAACGCTACAAGTTACTAACAAGTAACAACAATAATGCATTAAAAAAAACAAAAAAAAAACCCAACCAAACAAAAAAACAAAAACAAAAAACAGCTCAACGCTCAGAGGTGGTGCTGAATTTTCACCTTTATGTGGTCTAAGCAGAGGGCGGTCCTCTTGTAAAGTCTGAGACTTGGAGCCATCGAATTGGTCGAAGCTATCGTCCAGACTGGACTGGCTGGAGTTCTGTCAGTAAGACGAACACAGAACAAAAATCATCAGTACAAAAAACAGAGCGTGAAAAAAAACAAACAAAAACCCCCCAAAAACAATCATGGTTTTAAAATGCAGAAAAGAGTTACTCACCACAAGTTTGTTCTTATCAAAGCTGTTTTCAGCTGAGGAGAAGAGAGGACTACTGTTTGCACTGACATCCTGAAACAGAGGCATAAAAAAAAACAAAAAAAAAAAAAAACACCTATTAAGTTGTCATTCATGGAATTTATATTCTTCATGCTCTGAAGAGGTTTATTTAAACTTGTAGATGCAACAGCATGGCTGTTTGCCACTCTAATGTCAGACTGAAGACATTGCAACACAGAGTACATTTTCTCAATCATGGCACAGCAAATAACTTCAAAGAATGGAAAAGCACATTCGTTGCAAGACTTCCAAGAAGCCAGCAGTGACACAGTATAGTTTTACAATATTGTGATCCATTACAGAAATTTAGATTTCTTTTGTGACCTCAGCCACTCACCTCTAGCTGAGGACAGACTGAACGCAGCAGCTGAAAACACGACTCTCTATTCCGCAGAGCCACAAAGACGTACTGCACAATGGGAGGGAATATAAAGAAAACAAAATGAGCATTAGCCATCTGCCCTACAAGACAAAGCTCCATCATAAAAGGTCACCCAGCCACAGACTACATTACACGAAAAATCACATTTCAAAGCTTACGTTTGACTTTGACCGTGCAGTCTCAATAAGTGTTAACTAAAGATTGTGTGAGGATAAAGGTGAGAAACTGACCTTATCTCCCTCAATGGTGCGAATTGACAAGGCGTTGGGTACCAGCAAAGCTGTATTCTGCTTCTTCACCTTTTTAATGCAGGAAACTGGAACCACTACCTGCAAAAACACACACAAAGAAAAGGTCAGACTTGCGTCAGTCGAATCCCACAACGAGCTAAAAAGAATGATGGGCGAGGTCTGAGCTGATAACTACCTTAGTGTCCTTAAGCAAAACAGAAGAAAAGAAACAGGCATGCGTGTCAGTGATGTATAGCCGACCATGGTAGGGCACTTCCTTCTGCAGGGCGCAGATGTACGCTGGGAGAGGAGGGCAGGACCGTTCAGTTTTACACAGCTTGTTCTTTTTTTCTTTTAAATTTAGATTCTCCATTTAATCCATTTTTTTTAAAACTTACCATGAATCAAGTCTTCACTCTCTGGAATGTCTGGAAACAACTTGTGAAAAGTCTTGTTGTGCTTTTTGAAACTCTGAAATAATAAAATTGGATTGTTACTTGATTAAAGTTAAATACTTTCTTCATCAGTTTGCTTTTAAACCTGAGGTGGACTTACACTTTGAGAGCCAGTGCCCTCGGTCTTCTCAAAGCCTTTGCTGTCGACATCAAAAGTTTGCGCCCTGAGGAAAACAAAGAGTGATTAACACCATGATTAAAAAGGAAATGACATTTTACCCGCATGAACCATATGACCTGACTTTTTCCTGGATTACAAGTCTGATAGATCCTGCGTCAAATGAGCAGGACAAATATGCAAAACTCTCTCTACCATGTTTTCATTTCTTGAATTGCAGTCCGTCTTTGACTGCCACACACAAACACACAGTGCTACGTAGCAAGGAAGCAGTGATGGAGTTATAAAGAAAGTAAAGCTGACGACAACTACTTTCTTTAAATGTAAAACTACTTTGTTAGGAAACCTGTTCAACAACCTTAAAAATGTGGACAAGTGATATTTTCACCTGCTCCCACGCACCCTTGGTATGTTTTCCACATGAACAGCACTCTGAAGCTCCTGTGACACCCACATATCTTCAAATTTGTCACATTCTTTTAATCTTTAGCTATGAGGTAAGGCAAGGACTGAGATTTAACACTCCAGTTAAACTACTAAAACACTTATTCATAGCGTAATCTATGAACGGGTAGAGCTTCTAATATGGTTAAAAAAAAAAAAAAAAAAAAAAAAAAATCAACATTTGAATATCTTTGAATCTCTTGTTCACTATGCCCACACAACTAGACAAAAGAAATAATCAAGACTGAATCATCAGGAATCAAACTCATCTCCACGCTCATGCATTTGAATCATGTGAGAAAGCAGCCTACATGGGGTGTGTGGTCATGTGTGCATGATGCCCGAGGTGGGTCAGGTCTTGTGATACGTGTTCAAAATGAATCCACATAACATCAGCTGTGCAACTGTAAGCACCTCCAGACAGTCAAATACTGTTTATTTAATGTGGAGTTTTATTTTTTCACCCATTTAAAATGTTCATCTGTTTATTAAAACAAATGTGAGATTAAAACAAGTTCTTGCTCTACCAGATTTAACTGATCTGAATAACAGAGTATACACAAAAGTGGCTCTTTGGGAAAGTTTTAATTTAACACATTAAGCCACAGTATTAAATTAAGGAGAAATAGACATTTTGTTTGTTTTTTTTAATAGTAAAGTAAATTTAAAGGTTCAAGTTTAATCTTCTACCCCTCCATGGTGGTGTATAGAGACAATAACAAAACGAGTCACTTTCCAAACATTTGTGTCAGGCTGTTATTAACCGTCACAGAATCCAGGATTTTGGCTTTTGTGTAATTAGAACTGTGTCCCCATGAAACCTACCTGACAGGTGCTTGTCTGGTCAGGGTTTTGTGCTGTTGCTGGACCTCGAGCTGGGCCGCCTCTAAACTCAAAGCTTTCCTCGTCTCCACCTTCTTGATGCTGCCATTGCTTAAGGTGCTCCTGCTTTTCCTTACTTTGGCTGGCAGCCCGCCACTGCTGCTCTCTACTGGGTAGCTGCAACAAATTAAGGGGGGGGGAAAGGGAAAAAATTACAAAATGAGCCACTTTAGGTTTTAGAAAGACTTTCACATGTACGCAAACGATTTAGAAAGTCTCCAAGTAGACAATGACCTTTCACAGTGCAAGTACAAGTGACTCTGCTTTTGTTGGACACAAAAAATAAGTCAGAGCATCCACTGATAGCACCTCGACATGCATTCAAAAATAGTTGGACCAGTCTACCGGAGCCATTTAAAAAAAAAAAAAAAAAAAAAAAAAGAACATCTTACCACAGGATGGCAAATGAGAAAACCACTAAAAGCCAGAATGGAAAACAAAAATCAAAAATCTACCATCAAAACACAGGTCACTGCCAAGATGATAAGATTACATGTTTTGGCTCTACATCAACTTCGAGTGTTTTAAGCCTCTCTTTAAAAAACAAAACAAAAAAAACAACCAAAAACCAAATCACTTATCCCTTTCCACTGAAGTCAGCTGTAATGCACAGATGTATCTGACATCTATGCCACATGTCAGATACATCGATGCCCATCTTTGTGATGTGCTGGCACCGGTTACCCGATCCAAAAGAAAAGGTTTTATTGATAACATTACGTCAGAGCTCAGTTGACCAGAAGCACCTGACTGCTTTACGATCTGATCGACGTATGTTCATGCTCTCAACCTGACAAGCCTCTGCAAATATACCATTTCAATAAAGAGTCTTGTAAAAAAGATTAGAAGACTCACTATAGTCCATATGCTCTGTAAGAGACCATGGCCTGTCCTTGACAAGGAACTAACAAAAAGGATTCACAGGATAAGACAGTGGAATGATTACAACATCCTGAAATCCCTGAAACACATAGCCCACATTATACAAGACGGTGTAAAGCCTGCATTTCTTGTTCAAAGAAAACAACACCACACAAACTAACTTTGAACTTCCACTTACCTGCTAAATTTAAATCGCTTTGATGAACGAAAAGTCATATACCTACTGACAGTAGGCATTTCCTATCCTAATAAAAAAAAATTATAAATAAAAATTTTTTTTTTTGCTTTTTCTAAAAAGCCTGCGCACAGGCCTCAAGACAGAAAAGTTACCCAAGATCTAAACAAATATTAAGACTCCCCCTGCCAGAAAGATCTTTAAAATCCTCTTGATATTATGCACGTAGTTCCAGTTAAGTTGTTGTACATAAAGCCTTGTTACCACATCCTTCTACAGGGGAAAAAAGAAAACAAAAAAAACCACCCTGTTGCTCACTTGCTGTATGAATGTGCTAGCAAAGAGGAAGCTGTTTCTATATGAGAATGGTGTGACACTCCGTAGTGTGTGACGTCAAACCCAACCACACCCCCAGAACAAAACAAATACAGGCAAGAGCACACAGTCCCTCCTCTTTCTCATGTATAGACACACACACACACACACACACACACACACACACACACACACACACACACACACACACACACACACACACACACACACACACACACACACACACACACACACACACACACACACACACACACACACACACACACACACACACACACACACAGGCATGTCATTGCCTGTGCTGTCTTCCTATGTTAACTCAAACAGGTTCTATTCCACAAAATCCACAGATCAAAAGCATCAAACTCAAAATCTGACAAGGAAAAAGATCAGCCAATTATTAACAGCCATGTGTATGACAGTTAAGGTGAAATTCTTGTGAAGTGAAAACAGGGTTAGCGGTGCATTATCCATTTCCCCCTTCAGTCAGTGAATCTAACCACAGAGCAAAAAAACAAACCAAAAAACAAAAGTTTAAATTTTCTGTTCTAAATAAGGTAATCACCCAACTGTACCGACAGTATACCATGTTGACTTCTCTAACAGTGTCAGTCATTTCTGTTCTGTAATGATTTCTTTTCAGCATGACCTTTTAGTAGGACAAAGGTGAAGAAACAAAGAACATAAATGCAACTGCGGTTACCTGCCCTGTTATTTGGAAAGTATTCCGCTCTGTTATGCAGCGCAATACAATTAAGCAAGAGTGGATAACATTTCAGCATCTATGTGAATGTCCAGTTTTTAACCATTTATGTAAAACCAATTTTCAGTTATTTGTAGTTGCACAAACTTTATTTTTATTGCATATTTAAAACTATATAAACCTCTTTGACATTTAACAAAGATTTGGAAACTGTGGGCAAGTAAGTTAATGTGGCTGTTACTTGAAAACGGGTACGTGCTGTCACAACAATTTCACAATTGGGCCTGAATTGCTGGTCGGGTATTCAAATATGCTCACCTGACCCTTTCCTACTTGGCAGAGGTTAAAGCGACAAAGCAATATAGGCACTGTTGAAATACTACTAGCTTGTTTGACATTCTCACCCACTTCCTCTATTTAGATCTAAGCAAAACCAATAAGGTTAAAGCAGTTTCCTCCAAGTCAGGAAGCCACAAACACCCCTACATTTCAACAGTGCAGCCTATCTGAAAATTAAGCTCCTCTGTGATATTTTCATTGTTCAGCCTTTGCGTTAGTTAACATATCTTCCGAAAGCACTGATAACGTCAACGTGCTGGCAAATTAAGAGAGTAATTAAAAAATAATCATCTAAAAATAAAAATATTTCATGTTTGCATGACATAAGTTTTATCTCAAGATTATCAATGAGGCCTCAATAGAAGAAACTTGCTCAATGGTGTATAAAAACGTCAAGGCCAACGCAATCAAGGCTAGTGAGTCAGTACCCAGTGTTTAAAAAAAAAAAAAGTAATGAAATGAGCAATGTGGGGAAGAAATGATGAAACACCCATGTCCTGCACAGGCTGCAACAGAGGCATTTCTAAATTTCAAAGGCGGTGGTGTTCAGTTATGTGTATGTGTTGAATTAATTAGACTAAGGTGCTGACATCTGACCTACTTTCTTGTTCAAGTAACGAATTACGACTTCTCAGGCCAGTTTTAGTATCACTCGTGATATTTCACTGTCAAAGATATCTTAAAAAAAAAAAAAAAAAACAACAGATTTAAAAAAGACAAAGTTATGGAGGTATGTTATTCATTAGAACTCACTGTAGAGTACAATACGTGAAAGAAAAGATTCTGTACAAAGAGAAATGTGATATACCTCATCATAGAACAAAGACTGCCGACAGATATCTTTCTTTATCTGCATTTTTTTCTCTACTCCCATCTTTAACCAGACAAAGAGCCCACATTAGAGGTCTCAGTGGTTCCTAGCTGACAAATCTGAATCCACTGACAAAACAAAGAAGTTAAAAACTGCTTTGGGAAAGTGGATCGTCGAAAAATAATATAGAGTATGACAACGATCTCTGCAATTTGACACAAAAAGAAAGTTGCGTATGGCTAGAACAAGTTCTGCTTTACCTAACAGTCTGAACATGACTGTCTGAGATCAGTAAGCAGACTCGATTGTTCGTCTTACCTTTTCACATCTTCTGAGTAATGAGAATCCACAGGACCCGGCTGGTTCAACAAGACTTTTGGTCTTTCCATGACCAACTAAATTTTCCCTTCTAGTCTTCCACAGTCCCGGAAACGTTGTAGACACCTCTGACCAAGACAGGCAACTATAACAATGGCAATACCTTTTGAACTTGGACCTAGGTGAGTTAGGAGCCAAATCAGAAGCTAGGGACTAAAGGTCTTTTTAATGGCTTAAAGCGCGTGCTAGTTCAACACGAAGACAAAAACACCAGACCCAGAAACACGCAGCAGGACAGGAGATGGGAAACAGCAGAGTGAACACAGTAAACTAAAAAAAAAAGTTCATTTGATTTCAAACCCCCAAATCTCCTCCTTCCTTTCTAATGCAGCCTTAGTATGTGTTGTCAGGGAAACAAGTAACAGTGGGAGGTAGTTGATAAAAATGTGGGGGCCGAGGGAAACAGTGCCGGGTTATTCTTAGTTTGGATAGGCAAACATCAAAATTCAATAGCCTGTTCTCAATAACAATGGGGCCGTGACTTTAGAAGCAGCCAACAATGTGACCTGCATGCATGACAATAGCCAACCCAGCCTTTGCAGACGATGTGAACAGGGCCATCAATGTAAGGACATTTGTGTTGAAAGTGGGGGGGTGGGGGTCCTTCAAAAGCTGCTTACTAACACACAAATTTAAAAAACTAATTTAAAAAAAAAAAAAAAAAAAAAAAAAGGTGGAGTGCTGTAAATGTAGTGGAGCCTGGTTACATCCGCGTATCTCAGCCTAGGGTGTTTATTCATCGATAGACTATTTCTATACCTATGACATCAACATCACTGAGAAAGATAACGTCCAACTGGGCATGTGACTTCAGGCCTAATTTAGTCACAATTTAAAAAAAAAAAAAAAGGAAAAAAAGGAAATAAAAGGAAACCACTCCTTCCTTTCTAAATATTGGTTGCAACATTTTCAATAGGAGCTTCTCGGAGCAGAGCTATAGGATGACACATTCTAGAACAGCATGCATTTACCTCATGGAGGCAATTATGCTCCTACTTTACAGTGCCAGTAATTCCCATTTCGTAATGACTTCTCTTCAGTGTCACCTGGGCAAATGGGCAAAGGTGAGAGGAAAAAAAACAAATGTAAACCCAGCGTGATGCCTACCTTATTATATGTATCTTGAAGAATTACCTCTGTTTTTTTTTTTTGCTTGGGAATACATTTATAATGGTAAATTTCAACAATAATTCAGCATCTTTTTGAATGCTTAGTTCTTAACAATTTATGTAAGGCCCATCTTTTCCTGTTAGTTGGGCTTGTAGATACATTTTCTGAACTTCAACCTGTTTACCAGTATGAGAAGAAAAAAAAAAAAAAAAAAAAAAAAAAAAAAAAAGGGCTACTTTTAGCTGCTCCATCATTAACCACAGCAGGTAGATCATGTCTGATCTGGCAGATTTTTATGCTGGATGACCTTCTTGATGCCACCCCAAAGTGTTTTGTGTCTCATCACAGGATCAAGATGGGTATTTTCTGCTTATAAGCCACTAATTATGTAAGAATATTTTTGAAAAGCCGATAAATTTCAATTCCTTAGTAATATTCTTAAGAGTTAATGTCCTTATTACTTTATCAACTGTCCCTTTTATATCAAAATGACAGAGGGTTGACTAAACATGCCCTGGATATACACAGTACAAAGGCGTTCCACTGACGTTCAGCTGGTCAATGGGCCACCGTTTTCCCCCTTAACCTGCTTTTTAAAACTACTGCTACACTGTAGAACACACAACAAACCCCTTACACAACAACATTAATCAAGTTACTTAAAAGTTACAAAGCCAACACCTACACCCCCACAACAGGAGATCTGGTTGTTAATCCCCTGATGTCTCAATTTGTCCCAGTGACAAGAAGGAAAAGGAAAAGCCACTTTTATTACCTGGTCTGTTAGAAATTTACTGAACATGATGACAATAGAAGCATGTTTGCATCATAACAATATTAAGAGAACCAAAAATCTAAAGTTGCGCCACTTTACTGCATTGTTCAGCCTAGGTTTCAGCAAAAGATCACCTTTTACACTGTAAGGTGGTGAACTGCCATTTATTCTCTCGTCTGTGAAAGAAATGCTTTTCAGTATAAGAGTCATACAAATGTGATTACCAGTGAATTCTAGTGTGGTGAAGACCAATTTCTCCAGTGCAGGACATTCCAGTCATTAAAAGTACTCCTTGGGGTATACACTGCTTTCATTCACTACCCTGAGATGATCCCGAGAGTTTAGCTTCAGACGTCAAGCCAGTGTCAGCTGGTCTGCAGTGAGAGTTGCCTTAAGACAAAATTGCTTTAGTACAGAATGCATTTCCATAACCAACACTGAGCCCAAAGTTCACATGTGAGGCTTGGGGAAGCATTACATGTGTGAATCTCTCAAAGATCAGAATAATTGAGAATACTGAGAATAATTAGAAACACAAAGTGTAAGAGCACCATCTTCTGGAGACCCATGGATCTGTTTTTTTATATATAAATGTGACCACCTCTTTCGCCAGCAACCAACAGAACAAGTTCAATAAAAGCACAAGAGATTATTGCAACTGTGTTCGGTGAACCATGTCATTTGACAGCCATAATCTTTTATAATCCACCAAAAGCTAGTATGCAACAAACAAATTCATCTCAACTACTTTATGACAACGTAGTTAAATTTTTAACTAAAAAGGGAACAAAAAACGAAAAAAAACAACCTTAAGACATAATGTCAAAGATGACCTTAATAATATCGTTGGATGGACTAAAAAAAAATTAATGCGTCTGCTTGCATGTCTGTGAGCGTCAGTAGAGTACCCAGGAAGGGCAGGGAAACAAGCCAGTGGCCATGGCAAAGTTTCAGACTCTGTGGC
Source organism: Oreochromis aureus (assembly GCF_013358895.1). Classification (NCBI taxonomy): domain Eukaryota; kingdom Metazoa; phylum Chordata; class Actinopteri; order Cichliformes; family Cichlidae; genus Oreochromis; species Oreochromis aureus. The sequence continues at coordinate 35,368,692 of NC_052956.1, read as the reverse complement.
ACCCTGCCAGGACTCAGTCTGTTGAAAAAGTGTGTGCGTGTGCGTGCATGCGTGCGTAAACTAGAACAGAGAGCATTACAGGATAAATGTGTGTTTCTCAGTGGGGAATCACGTGGCCCTGTGCACACAGCATCTCTCCCCACTTCCTCCTGTGCAAACCAGGCAAAGACAGAGAGGTTCTTTCTTCAAGGCAACAGAGTGCTCACAGTGTCCCGGCAGGTGAGCAGAGAGAATGTGTTGGGGGGGGCTTTGTTTTTTTTTTAGTCCCACTCAACATTACGATTACAATAAGTGCAAATATATGAAGGACTGCAATAAATTCATTTAGACGTCACACTGCACAAACCCGACCCTTTTCTACATTTCGTTTCAGACACACATCACATTATCTGACCGCATCTGGAAGTTTTACAAATCTTCTCCCAAACTTTCCTAAGCTAGCTTTCTGTGTGACTATCACGGTGTGTCTGAATAAAGTCATAGGAAACATTCATGTAAAACTTGTTTTCGTGTGAAGGATAGAATCCATTTCACTGCAGAACAAGAAGTGTAGTTGAGTGAAAACTTTCCCCACACATCCACTTCACTTGTGTGGGATGTTAATTTATGCTGATGGTTGCACAAGGACATGTTCCGTTTTAAAAAATTTTTAAGCCACCTAGCCGGATCTAATGTTTGTCTAAAGGGCAGGTTGCTTTTGTGGCAGTCTTTGATGTAATTCACCTGTCTCGAGTTTCACACCCTGCTGTGGAACAGGCCACAACTCCACCAGCTTGGACTCTAGAGGTAAGACCTTGTTCTGCTCTGCAGCAGGTGGAGAGCTGCTGGTGACAGAGGATGCAGAAGAGGACTAACATCACCAATTGCAGTCTAAGACAGTGGCCAACAGAGTAATTATTGCATGTTTTGTAGTGAAAAACTGAACACAAACACATTAACTGGCTTGTTAGGCCCGACAAATGCAGTCTAATACTCTGGGAAAACAGTTCCTCCTACAGCTTCCAATGAGCAGCTTTCACCCTGTCGAAAAGATAAGGTAATCGTAAAAATCAAGGTTTAAATTCTTTATTGACTAGAGACAAGACATTTTGTCATTGAAGAACTACACAAGATGTTATTCTGCTGTTCAAAGTTGAGCAGAACGTGAACAGGCTTTAGCTCATGCATTCAGATAAGCCTGCATAAAGTCATCTCTCTAAAATTAGACTAACCAATGCAAAAACATTAGGTGAAATTCTCCAGGCCACTGTGAGCTCCAAAAAGGTTAAAAAAGCTAAGAAAAATATAGCCTCTCTCCTGGCTCTGTGACAAGGTGGAGCGATCATTAGCACTAGACTGACAGAAGCAACACGTAACTTCAAATGTGACCACCTAGTTGGCCTTCAACCTTTCATTTAGTGACAAACAGTCGTGCAAATGTGGTTTTCATCTTCTAACTTCAGGTTTCCCGATGCCTGCAGCATTATTTAGACCACAGTCTTCTCTGCCTACAGTGGCAAGGAAGGTCTGCACTGGGAGCATCCTTCTGGAGTCATAGCTGCCCCACCCAGACTATTCTAGGCTCCTATGCCCAGACATTGCAGCTAATCTGCACCAGGTTCTTCTACATTGGAACCAAAGACATATGACAGTATGCAAAACAACTACAACTTGCAATGAGCTCTGAAGCTTGTAATCTGTGTAAAGGCAGAGATTTCACTTAATTCCTGGCTTCAGTCACTTTAAAAAAAAAAAAAAAAAAAAAAGCAGCACATTTATTACATCTAACTGATACTTTCACCTTCATTCTGGAAATTAAGAATGCAGGGAATTGATTTACTCTGGCTCAATGTTGCAATCACAAGGCAAAAGTTTTGGTTTTTCTTGAAGCCTTACACTGCCATAAAAAAAAAAAAAAAATGTATGAGGTTTGGAAACATAATCATGGTACATGCCATACTGCACACACACAGTAGCTATCCTGATAACCGCCAGGACACTTCAGCTGGGTTGGCACTCGAGCAAATGGCCATGTAAGGGGAAGAACTTAAAGGCAGAGCTCAGAGGACGTGGAGTACTCACAATGAAATGCTGAAAGCGTTTATATAATACACCATGTACCACCTGTGGTCAACTCACAGGAGCTATAAATAGTTTTTTTCTGAGAAGACAGACTTGGACATACTACATGTGACAAGTGTGTTTGTGCGTTTCCCTGAGGGGTTAGAGGGAAACACACTATACTGTAGGCTCGTGGGTGACTGTGATGGTGGTAAACGTGCCTCTGCCCACTGAAAAGACTGGATTATCAGTGAGGATGACTAAAGAATCAATATGACGCCAATCTGACCCACATTGGTCAGCAGATGAAGTCATGATTTCTCAGAAATGGGCAAAGGTGAGATTAACTGCCTACCAGTTCTGGGCTATCTTAGTTTACACCACTCTCCATCTGGTAATACTGTTTATTTACGCTTACTGGAAAAGATTAAGGAGCTAATACTGCTCACACAAACATCACAAGGCTAAAATGGGTCCACTACAGTGTTCTTGAAATAAACGATGAAAGATAACAGTTTGAAATTAAACCACCCACCCAGCGTGTAAACTACACTTCACATATTAGTGTTAAGTTTTAAAGCACATATGTTTACTTCAGAGCACAATATTTCATACATCAGTGGCCAAGTAATTACATTTTACCACTGGAAAACACTTTTACCAAGACTAGCCAGGAAACATGAATGGGGTCAGATGCTCAGACTACCAGCCAAGTCAGTGGCTAAGCTAACAACATCCTTTAGGCTCTTATGCTTCAGTATATGCTAATGCACACAAACCAATACTATAAAAGATGCCAGCGACAGCAACTATTTACTGGTGCCTAGTGAGCTTTAGCTCTTACCCTTTAACAGCTTTAATTCAGTTTAAATATATATGAATGTATCGTTAGCATTAGTTCATTTAAATATCAGCAGATCTTCGGCCTAGCGAGTGCTACCATGTTAGCAGTAAATCCCCAGTAACTGGCATCACATCCATCTTAACCAAAATTGCTTCCATAAACTTATTTAACACTGTTCGGTTAAACAGCACGTCAGGATGAACTCAAAATATAAAATCTTATCGAACAAGCTGCTGTCAAATGGATAGTGTGCATCCACCCAGTACTGATGCACACCCGGCAAATAACGGTTCAGCTAGCCGCACCGCATTCATTCCGCTTACCTCTCTTTCATGAAGTGTTTTATTCTGACAATGGCCTTCTCGTCAATCTTCCTGAGGAAAGTTTTCAACCTCTCTCTTTTGTTTTCAAGCATCCTTCCCTCAGCCAGTGGTAGTCGATTCGTATAGAAACGACTCTCCACGCCAAACTCTACCGTTCTTGTTTGGCTTCTGCTTTTTTTTCTAGCCCCCTCTCTTCTTCCCCACTTCAGCCACGGCTGATTAAGATAATGAGCTTAAATCGGACCAAGTCGGAGGACCAATCACAGTGGTCAAACAATGTTGAAAAAGCGGTCATGTCAGCCCGGTTGTCCAATCAGAATGCGGTGGTTTGTCTTGCGTCGACCGCCCATTACCTTTTATGGAAATGGGCTCGTCCCTGTCTGGAGAGCAATATAAAAACGGGGACCTGTAACGTTGTTGTGCTGGCATGGCCTTCCCAATCAATAATTTACACGGTTTTAACATCTCACGTGCCATCAACAGAGGGGTGTATGCCCTGTGGTTTAACAACAGTGTTTCCTGGTTTAACAACAGTGTTTCCTGTGTCACAATACACTGAAGTTAATTTGAAAAAGCATCAGACAGTTGCCTATTACTTTTTTCATTTAAGAACTGAAAGCTCAAGTTTTGTTGTGCAATAATGAAACAGGCCACATCAGCTCATACTAAAACAAACAAACATAAGCTAGCAGGATCATCTACGTTTAAAATAAACAATAGCACTTTCAGAAAGAGCAGTTGTGTCACTGCAAGTCAACTAATTCCACTGGTGCTGGCATGCAGGGCACAGCAAAGCAAATTCACTTTAATATCACTATTTATGATGAGCTAGAACACAAATGAAACTTTGTGCCATCTTATTAAGGGAACTCCAGCAACTCAGAAGGTTATAATTCATCACTTGATGTCTTTTCTTGTGGTCCATGCCACTTCATTTTAGCCCAGCACTGCGAGCATGCAGTTTCACCTCCCCCACCTCACTGGAAAATGGCACCAACTGCAGCAACAAATGGCTTTTTATACACCTACTCAGCAGACCAAGGTCATAAGGCCAGAGTTTAGACTGTCAGCTAAGTCACATTGCAATCACAGTGGATGTCTATGTGTGCTACATGTGACTATGTATGTGTAGGAAAGAAAACAGAATATGTTACAGAGATGTCGCGTATCGAACTGACTCTGTTTGTGTCATAAGACATGATGAGCAACCTCGAGAAAGTTGTTTTAGGGTTTGACTTTCAGCCTCATTGTTGAGGCCCCGTGGGTCCATTCTGTCTAAAAATATGAAAAAGTTAGAACAATATTTTCTTAATTAGTTGTCACTGGGTTCTCAAGAGTTAAACTCTATTCATAGAGATCTTACACACACAAAACAGAACCATTATCTTATAGCATTTTTGAGAAATGTGGACGCAAATGCCGGAAGCCTTTTTTTGGATTCACTTGGCAGCTCAGGCGCTGCCACGCTACTGTGAACAGAGGACGCAGTGTACTGCCGCATGACACAGCAAACACACCACCTTCACAAAATCTGGCCCACACCAGCCAACCCCCGGTCTCCCCTTCCATCCACTCTCCCAGGAAACAACACAGATAGAGAGGAGGAAATCACGTTTTGGGGGGTTTATGTGCAGTGTAGGCAGTAACTGACGTTTCTCTGCTGGCTATTGAGTAAAATAAGATGGATTACAAAAGACCAAATAGGAAACCACCCAATGACCAAGGATTCAAAAAAATTCTAAAATCCCAGGGTCCCAGGGTATTTGTTAGCCTGGAAATATGCACAATATTTTTCTTCCTGACCTTAAATTCTTACTGAAAGGCAGTGTTTACAGCAGCTTGTTGGAATAACCACATAATAATTTCAATAATAATTTAAAAGTAAGTAGCATGTATTGGGAAATGTAACCTTTGACATAGCAGGGGAATTTCCTGAAAAATGAAAACTGCATAAAAAAAAAAATACACATACTGAAAAAAGAGAAAAAACAGAATAAAAGAAAAGTTTTTTTTCACCACAGTAAAGGCTTTTAGTCTTGTAAAACCACGCTTTTTTGCTATTGCTAACAGTGTGAGTCACATAGGCTAAAAAAGAAACGTCATCTCTTAAAAGCTGACGGGCTGAATGGGAACATTTAATGTGCGCCACTGCAAACATTTTAAAAATACTTCCGCTAGCATTCATTTACCGGCTGTCCTTTAGTTTCGTTTTTACTTCTGCATTATAGAATCTTATTTGCACGACTTTTGAATGCATGAAGTTACTGAAGTCTCAGTTTTACATGTAACAATGCGTGTACGTTAGACTGGGTGTTAAGATACAGATCCAGATTATCATGCAAGTCTGAGCATGAGAAGAAAGTGACTTGTCCTTTGCTTAGAGGACCATCTGTTGCTAAAGTAATGTGTTGCTAGAAAGATTTCTATTACCAGATTCTGGGGTAAACACTCGAGAACACTGGAAAGGTTCGCAACATCTTGGAAGGAAGAAAAGGAATGCGCTATATGAAAAAAGTTTTGTCACTTTTAAGCATTGATAGCAAAGTATTAGCAAGTGCTTCCTCATTTATATAGCATTACTCATCCTTAGTATGACATTTATAAATGTAGATAAATTACTATGACTATGACTATAATTATAATTATGAATATTACTAGCAGTAATGCAGGAACAGTAATAGCTGTAAATGTTGTAATAGTAACAGATGGATAAACATATCTGTATTTAAATGACTCACAGTCTTGTGGACATCCAGAGTCTCAATAAACATGAATAAATAAATAAAAATACATTTGTCAATTCCTCATCAGGCAAGTTCTTGTAAAATCTTCTAACAAACACTGAAACTAAGGATGTTTCCTTTACATTTTTTAGTTAGTTTTCCAAGTTCACAAAATAGTTTCTGTTGAAATCTTATTCATAACTCTATTTTTTAAATGTATTTAACTAAAATGTTTTTTTTTCTAGTTTTAGTTTTAGTTTTTAGTTTGATTTTAGCTATAATAACCTTGCTAAGTATAAACATCTCAAACACTATTTTAGTATGTATACATTTATGCAGACAGAAGAAAGAACACTGGAAAGAACCACTGTTTGGAGGAAGTCACATTGGCAGGGACATACTGAGTTGCTCATTTGGAATTTCCATATCTGAAAGACAGATAGTTTATTGTGTCCAGAGAAGGCAAAAAAAAAATAAAATAAAAAAAAAATAAAAAAATCCCTGATTTGCATCAGTAGTGCATCACACGGGATAAAGTGAGACAAGTAAAACTGTGAGAGGCAGCTGATCACATGGGCACAATGCCATGGAAATATATTGAGTCATTCTAGATAGGGCTGTTTGTTGTTTGGACATCACCCGCCATTCCTGATAAATAATTAGCAGAACATCTTTTACATATTGCCCTGCCTGTTTTTGTCAGATTCGAGTGAAAATAAAAATAAAAATAAAAATGCCCTTTCCAAGCTCGCCCTGTCTTTTGTTTCAGTCCATCCCATGTGTGAAAGGTAAGTTTTCATCCAGTGTTTACTGTTACTAGCTGAGCTTTTCAAGCACTTGATGAAAATGCCCTTTTTATTATTAACTGCATTAATCACTAATACTACACTTCCATCTCTCATAGGTATTATTTGTCCATTTACATTGCCATGAACAATATATGACCAGTGCTTGGAGTTTGATAATAAGATATACTGTAATACTCTTTATTTTAGTGTTTTTTAGTCATGTGTCAACACTTTCTAGGACACTAATTTAGATTGAGTTAATGAGTTAAACATCTATCTTTTGGCTTTAAGTGTAATCTTGTGTTGGTGTAAGTTGTCTGTGGGGTCAGAAAGGTCAGTGCATCACCAAGGATTTGCCCCAGCAACAACCTCTTTCATTCAATAAGGCCAGCGAACGGGGGCACCTTACAATGATATCATCTTACTGGTAACACTGGGATATTGTCTGTGGCCAACTCCCAGTGGCCCACTTTGGTAGTTATACAGAATTGCAGGTATGCAGGAAATCTTCACACTTAAGAGGGAGGTTTACATATTCTGGAACGCGCTTGTGTGACTTTTCTGGACTGATATAAGGATTAGAATCATAACCATATCACATATATGAAAAAAAAAAACCTTTACTTGATATGTTTTGTGTGTGTTCGATATGCGTGAGCTCCCCGAGGCTCAGGTGTAACAAATACAAGCCTCAACTCAAAAGGTATTGGGTTTCTACCTGGTAGAGTCTGGCTGGCTTCTTTCAGCTTCTGTTACCAGGCTGCTCTCATCACTAATTTATGTTTTCTTTGCCGCAAAGCTTTGAGTAGCTGGTTGGTTGGATGGTTGGTCAGCTAAACGGTCAGGGAGGACAGTGTTTTTCTCTCTTTCTGAGCAGTGCACCACCAGGGCTCCTAGGGGAGGACCCAGCTTAAGTTGGGGCTGATGCAGACCGGAGAGGCTATGAGCCCGCAGGACTCCAAGGCAGCAGGGGCCGAGGCCACGGAGGAGCAGAAGGCCCAGAACCAGAGCCAGAATCAGGGGTCTCCGGAGCCTACAGCGCCTCCGCTCCCTCCCCCTTCACCGCCACCAGCAGAGCCACCAGAATACCCCAGACCTAAGCTCATCTTCCACACCCAGCTGGCTCATGGGAGTCCCACAGGGCGGATTCATGGATTCACTAATGTCAAGGAGTTGTATGCCAAGATCGCAGAAGTGTTCAACATCTCCCCCTCAGAGGTACAAATACACTCGGCTATGAATGCAATAAAATAATAAAGTGACATGTTCAGTTGTGGAAACAGTCACATTTTAAAAAAAAATCATTTGCTTGTTTTTTTTTTAACCAGTAGAAATTCAGGACTATCAGGCTAGTTGTGAATAGGTGTTAGGTTTCCATTCTCTGCTTCTTCTTTTTTTTCCATGATGCGCAATGATCATTTACTACTTACTGTCAGCCAGCATGTGTATTGGTTTGCACCTTGACCAGGACCAATAGCGGAAAGAAATAACCATATAACGACTTCTTATCAGTTAACAAACATCTAACGTGACAAGCTACAGTTATAGAGTCCTAAAAAAAAAAAAAAAACAACAGAAGGAAATAATTTTATTTTGAAAGGTGATCAACCCACAAAGTAGAGTAGAAAATAAGATATTGTGTGCTTAGTCACTCATAGGAATATAACACTCAGCCTGTTTTTATGAATAGAACTGAATGCCTACTTGTTAAAGTTCCTTTAGAATTAAAGACGTATTACAGCACACTCATGTAAAGTATCACAGTTTGAGCAGATAATATAACTTACAGTATATATATTTTCTTTCCCCCCAGAATAATTACTAGATAACTAAATAGTTCACTTGTAGCTTTGTAGATTACCAAATTGTTGCTTGCAGTAAGGTTACAGAAGAAGCTGCTCATAAGGCCTAAGATCCTTGAGTTGAGACCTTGACTGTGAACCTTTGGAAGGCCTGGATGGAACAGCCTGTTACGCCCCTGAGTGCTAAACATGGTAAAAGGCAAATTCTTTTAAGACAGGCATTTAGATTAAATTCAGCCGGAGCAGGTGTTAATAGATGCAAGAGTGATCAAAGAAAGAGTAGGAGGAAACAGTAAATAAAAAATAATCTAATTAATAAAAATATACACAAATGATTTGCAGTTTGATTTATCAAACATGAAAAATGTATCTGACTTTATGTGCACCAGTACACATGAATAAACTGGGAAAAGACCTGAATGCCTTTTTTGCTGCTATTTTGCTTCATTCCATAGTTGATTGAACACACTTGGCAACAGAACATCACTCTTCAACTCTGGCCCTATCAGCTAGTTATCAGCTATGAAGGCCAACCATGAAGGCTTTCAGCGTATCTGATAGATGTAAACGTAAGAGTGACGGAGACCAAGTTACATTTCATAGTAAATGACCTTGACGGTCTTGTCGGGCACCCGCCAACCATGACTGTGACACAGAAACATGCGGCACGCAATGTTCAACCTTGTTAAAGTAACCTTTGACATGCAATATCTGTTTTAGAAGGAAACAATCAATATGAGATTATTTTAGATAAGTGTTAAATTTGTTCCCTTAGTATTTTTTTTTAACTTTATCTTTGATGCATTTACATAGATTTACAATACTAATAATGTATTATAATGCAATACAGTCACATGTAGTCTGATATTATTAACGCAGCCCTGCAACTTGGAGGATCAAGCTGTCAAAAGTAATCTGCAGCTGTAGAATATATTGCAAACACTTCCCCATCTGAAGTTGAAACTGTGTGTCAGCCATGTCATGTCACATCCAAGAATTCAGCAACAAATAAACATACAAACAACAACAAAAAGCTGCTTACTAAATGCACAGATAATACAGATTCATGAATTACCTTGCAACAAACACATTAGTAAAAGCAAAATCTTTTTTTTTAATGTGAAGTATATTATGTTTGGTCAGGGTAGGCTGCAACAGAACAAACACTCTCCCTGCAATATAGAGACAATTTATGATAAAATGCAACTAGTTTATTTACTTTAACAACATGCACTGTATAACTGCCTAAAATCCAATTGCATGCAGACAGTGAGAAGTGTCCTTGACCTCAGATGCAATCAATAGCAGCGGCATAGCATACAGTTATTGTAAAGCCAGGTATCAGAGAAGACTTTGGATGACAGTAAGACCACTACGTTTGCCAAGGCAGTTATTATGAATAGGAACTGCTCCAAGATAACAGTCAACTCAAGTTATCTCGAATGTCTGTTACGGTTTATGAAAGAAAACTGAACTTTGACATCTGCTCGCACAGCAAAAGCTCAAGTTTTCAGAAATGCACGGACAAGATATTCTACATTCAAAAGTTCAATCCCACAATGTTAAATATGCAACTGCTCTTTTAAAACACATTTGCTTCAATGCATGAGTGACATTAAATAGGTGATCTCGAGAGCCAGTCAGCTCTGATGACTTTGAGATGCTTTTTTATAAAAGGATTTGGATCTGTAGTGTGAATCAGTAACAAGTATGATTATGTGATCTTCTAAAGCAGAAGGAAAAAAAATGTGTATGTCTACTCAACCTGTCTGTATCTTGTGGCTTAATAGTTTTGTATGAAGTTGAAACTTCTAAATGAAGTTTCTTAATCATTCACCACCGCTGGATGTGCCACTGAAAACAACATGACCGCAAATTCAGCTAAGCTTATTGTTTGGCTCTACTGCCCTCTGCTGTTTAATCTCTGTACAGCACAGCTTGAGAAATTTCGATGTGGTCCATTTGCTTTTGTAATAAAACAAGAGGAAGTTAATGAAAGAACAAGAGAGGCTGCAGGGTTACAGTTTTATGGTCAATGCATTCAGTGGCAATTAGATTTTAATGCCAACAAATGTGCTTAAATCAGTCCAGTATTAGAAATAATGAGAATAATAAATTGCTAGTGAAAATAGAAATAATACTATTAATACATGCTTAATCAGTCCCATGGCTTATTAATTTTTGTGAGTCTTTATACTGGTTACAGGCCTTGCTTGACTCACTTTTTCACTTTACTTTACCAAATATGTCCATTCCTTCTCCTCAGATCCTGTTCTGCACTCTCAACTCTCATAAAGTGGACATGCAGAAACTACTGGGAGGACAGATTGGACTGGAGGACTTCATCTTTGCCCATGTAAGAGGGGAGACCAAAGAGGTGGAGGTGACAAAGACAGAAGATGCACTGGGTCTCACGATCACAGACAACGGGGCCGGCTACGCTTTCATCAAGGTGGATGAGAAGTTTCTTTACCAACTGCTGCAAAATTTGGAGTTTTTGTGATGATTAATAACACAAAGCACAGAGCAGAAGCTCCAGTCTTCAGCTGGTCAGTGCTACCTTACAGTCTGAGGCCACAGAGGTATTCGAAAAGATAAAACCAAGGACATTTTCATGGTTTTCGGTACTAATTTACCAAATAATCATTAAAATTACATAAATCCACTTTTCTGAGAAACTTAAAAGTCAAACATATTAAAATCCCATTTCCTTTTTTTGGTCATATTGCAATAATAAAAATCTGTCATTGCAAAATCTGTAATGATTACACTAGTTGTAATATGTCAATGCATTGTGCTTTCCCTCCCAAAAAGGACCATAAATATTGAAAACAGTTGATGACTCAAATCTTCATATACTGTATTTAGTCAAATATTTTTCTTTCAGAGGATAAAGGAAGGCAGCACCATTGACCGGCTGAAGACAGTATGTGTTGGAGACCACATCGAGGCCATCAATGACCAGAGCATTGTAGGGTGTCGACACTATGAGGTTGCAAAGATGCTAAAAGAGCAACCGAGAGGCGTACCCTTCACTCTTCGCCTTGTGGGACCCAAGAAAGCCTTTGGTAAGTGGAACATGGTACATATTTTTTTAGTTTGATTGTTAATTTTAGACTTTAATATGGGTGTTTCAACTTGAACTCCCTTAGAACATTAGGTGTCACTGGGTCTGCACACAAATACTATTAAAACTCAGTAGTGTCACTAACATTCATACTAAAAGTGTCAGTACTATTGCTTCCTGCCCTTTGCACTCACTGCCCTACATTAAAGTTTATGTGTAGTTATGTGATACAATAAAACCAGCAGGGTTCCTGGTGCTAAAACAATGGGAAAAAACTGTGATTTATAGCATGGCATGGCTATCTAATATTATAAGCACACCAACTTCTCCCTGTAGGACAGCCCACAGAAAGTGGACACTAATAGCTTATTGCCGTCCTGCCTGACATTGTCCCCAGCTGTTGATGGGGTTAGTACTCCTCAGTTGTTTTTCATAACTCATCAGCAAAAACAGAAAGAGGATGCAGGGATATTTCACTGGTGGTATGCCGGTGGGCCTTGAACTCTTGTTAAACTTTCCAGCCACATTTAATTGACCAGTGTTACAGCAGTCAGCTGCAATGGCTGTGTGTGAAGTATAAATAAAAAATGCAGAAGAAGAAGAATGCACATGTAAATGAATTCACTTTGTGTATATAGACTGAGTCTATAATACTGCAGAAAAATATAAACTAATAATGTTTCCCCCTCTCAGTTTTTGTTTCTCTTTGTAAATCAACTGTCGTCTTACTTACGGAGTAAAATTTAATTACCAGACATGCACATACAAAATTAAAAAGGCTGTGAATGATTTTTGCTGTTGTTGTTGTTATTAACACTGGGGAACAATTAATCACAAATCTCTAACAGGAATACTGGAAACACCATTTAGACATGAACATGCGCGCTTACACGGAGGCAGACATTTACTTTTCTGTCCTTACAGACTAATTCTCAATTTAAGCAGGACAACACTATTTGCAGTTATTGTAGTAGGGTCTCTGCCTTACAATATAAGTCACCTTGAGGCAACTGCTGTTGTGACTTGGAGCTATATGCATAACTTTGAATCGAACTGAATGTTTAATCTGTTAAAGGTCTACACTAAATTTGACCAAAACCTGGCTCCATCCCTACCTAAACCTAAAAGGGCTTCAGCTCTGTTCCGGTTGTTGCTGCTCCAAGTTGAGGACTGAGTAGGGTCTCAGGGTCTTGTTCACAAGTGAGGGGAGAGGGGAGTAGGAGATCACCAGACGAATTGGTGCTGCAGCTGCAGTGATGGATGCTGTACCGGTTTGTCATTGTGAAAAGAGAACTGAGCGTAAAAGCCGGTACCCTCACCTACAGTCACGAGCAAATTTTGGGGGGTTGGCCAGTGCCCCCCGGTCCCCCCTTAATTGCGCCCCTGTTCAGAGTAGCTGCTACTCGTCCACGTCGGAAGGAGCAACTTGAGGTGGTTCAAGCATCTGACAAGGATGCCTCCTGGGCGCCTCCTGGGTGAGGTGTTCTGGCCATGTCCCACTGGGAGGAGGCCCCGGGGCAGACCCAGGACATGCTGGACAGATTACATTACTCGGCTGGCCTGGGAAAACCGTGGTGTTCCCTGGACAAGCTGGAGGAGGTGGACGGGGAGAGGGAGGGCTGGGCTTCTCTGCTTAGACTGCTGCCCCCATGACTCGGCCTTGGATAAGCAGAAGAAAATGGATAGATGGATGGATGGCAGTGCACTCATGAGAACAGCCTTCTGCGTTACATTCCTAACCCCCCCGTCTCATAAATATATAGTCAGCTTGTTAACGTTATGTGGACTGAATTGTTGTGTGAGAATTGTTGTGTGGGACCCTGTTGCAATGTAACAGCAAAACGTTTGAGAAAAAATGGAAAGAAGAAGCAACTTTCTTTGAACAAGGAGAAACTCATTGCAGCGCAAGGCTCATGGCAGACTGCCATCTGCCTGGATGGGCTGGGCTTGGAGATGGGAAGAGAGAGAGAAGAAGACATAAACCATGCTAACACAGCGATAAAGAGTGAAGGGCGAGGGAGAGAGAAAAGACACAGCAGCTCATTTTTCACACTCTTGCAGAGTCACTGCCAAAGAAATTAAGTAAAGTAAATGTTTGATCCAAATGTACATGTTGCGCTTTCCCTGTTTTACAGAGCTCAAAAGGTACTTTTATTTATATTTCACTCAAATGTCTGCCAGGAAATAAAAAGAAGTAGTTAGCAGGTTCATCAGCTAATAGTGATTTGACAAGCCACCTTGTGCTGTATTTGCTTTTATGTCTCGTTACAGTCTGACAAGCTTGTTTAAGCTGACATCAGCGGCACTGTGGTACCTCTATGCTACATACATCAAATCTCTGTGCCTTTCAAACAGCAAAGGTCCTTAACAGCATGAGGTAATCCTTGTGCTTTTAACTGCATGAGGTATCTCTTTATGAAAAATAGTTTACCTGTCAACAGTTCAGTGAGTTGTTGATTTATTGCATCCTTGTTACAATGTGTAGAGGAAACACCTTACTCTCCTTTCCTAAGTGAATCTGAGTGGGTTGGAGCCTCACTGTCCACAGCACGCTTATCAGACAGGAAACCAAATCCATGGTTAACTGGCTTACTTCCTGCAACAGATCGGTATCTCGTAACATGTTGTCACATCTCTGTTAACAGATATTCCAGTCTTTTTGAGAATGCCATACACATCAAAATACCAGCATAGAATAAACATGCATAATTCTGATTGGGATGGATTACAGCGTGGATTAGTTTGCTTTTGAAGCTGTCGTGTTATCTTGTTACTGTTTTATAGCTATCTCTCATGGTCCATGAGGAAATGACAAGCTGAACCCAAGCTGAGTGGCATCCCCATATCAAGCTCCTTTAATAAACCCGGCAATTTTCCAGTATATCACGTTGTGCTTTCAGTCTCCACCTCTTTTGTGTGTGTGTGAACTGTCACAGTGTGGTGTGACCCTCTGCATGACAGTGATAAGAGCAGAAACACATCCCCTCATCTCACTGGGTAAATCTGTCAATCGCAGGTCTTTTTAGGTGTGTTGGCAACTAAATGACTTGAATTAAAAGCGGAAACATGCTGCCAAATGGCATTTTGATGGATTCGATTAAAAGTAAGATGATAAAGTACACTCGAATCCTAAAATTGTAACACATGTTGGTTCTCATACTCACACACATAGAGGTTAAAGCTGAAGTTCTTTTTTGTTTTTGTGTGCATCATGAAGGTTTACTCAGTATTTGTAGAGTCTGTGGCTGGAGCCGCTGTATTTCAAAGACTAAAAGTCATATAAACCTCAGCTCCAATTAAGATATGTCATTTATTAGCATTTATTAGACTTTTTAGATCATATTTGACTCGCAGCAGGACAAACATGCTACATAGAGTAGTTGCTTCTGGAGTATCAGTTGTTTATACTGTTAGCGTGACATAGCTGATGCTGACCTCTGACCTTACCCCTGAACTAGTATTTTCTCTTAGGAATTATTGAAATAACCAGATGAGCATTTTAATGCAGACGTCAGGAGACGTGGGCTCAAATTCTTTCTCTGGGAACTATTTACCCATTGAGCATCTCTTTGAAATACCAGAGCGCTACAGTCATGCTTGTACCAGTGACCTAAACTCTAACATCAGTCTGCAAATTTTTTCAATTCTGCATGCAAATGTTCATTTAGGGGTTTAGTGTGTTAGTAGTGACCTTCAAGTGATCTGTTTTTCACATAGGGCCAGGTAAGTTTGAATCGGTATTTCCCCCTTATAAATTAAATAATCATTTAAAAACTTAATATTGTAATTTTGATTGTGATCTGAAACATTTAAGTATGAGAAATATATAAAACAGACTAAGAAAGGAAGGGAGGAAATTTAAAGTCTATGAATTTGTCTACTTCTTCAACAACTTTCCATAGTTTGTATACAGGAAAATGCCCACTGGTGTTGCAAGAGCTTTTTATGTACTTCTGTAAACATTATAGGCTTTAATTTCATTGTAATTTGTTAGTTGTTCTTAGACAGTTAGGCATCTAATATGACAGTTTTCAAAATCTAAATATTCAGAATACCTCTGCAGAAAATATTCGCAAGACACTTTTGTGAGTATTCAATGCTTTCATGGGTCCGTTTTTAAGAAAGAAAAGAAAACATTATTGCGTATCATCACACAGTAACATGTTCTGTTTTCTCTAAAACATGGAAACAAAACAGTCAAGATGATTTAAACATATTTAACTGAAAATGAAAATGGCCAGAAAGTTCTGGACCATTAGAGTAACTATTATAACCATTAACCACTGTCTTCACATAAAATAAATCTCCACAACTACCATCTGTAATAATCAATATTAGTTCATAATTTACACACACAAAAAAATTGCTTATTACAAATGATCTGTGCGTTGTATGTGTGGGTGTGGGAGTCTCCCACACTCACTGAAATGACAGCACGGGTACCTTTTTAATCTTGTTTTATCTTTAATCTAAAAAGCCATTACATTTCAGTCTAAAAGAATGAAAGAAACATTTTAGGCATTTTTTAATGCTGTGAAATGTCAAAATAGGTCAAATGCGACCTGAACAGTATGTAAAGGTTAAATATGTTTAATGTTTTTTAAACAAAAGTATAAAAAAACACCCTGGCACTGACTTAATGTTTTTTTTTTCAGTTATGGAGTTTGCTGTTAAAAAATAAGTATTCTGTAAAAAATCAACAGATGAGGGTTGTTTTAATTTTGTTTGTACGTGTGTTGGTGTTTCACTTAGATTTCCACGAAATGACTGAAAACCACATAAATCAAATTAGAACATTTTAGAATATCTGTCATAGGTTCAGTGCAGCATTTTGGTATGATGAACACAAAATCATCAAAAACATGTTGTTGTATAAAATATAATGGGGCTCAAAATTGCCCCGCTGAGGGTTAAAGATATGCACGGCAATGCTGAGACAAATGACAATATGAATCCATTTGAATTCACAAATGTTGCCTTTCAATTACTGCACTGTACAGTATACAGATTATCTAATGATGCAGGTCTTACCAAATGATTTGGGGTGAACGTTTTTAAGACAAACACAGTCATTAGCCTAACAACAGCCAGCAGTGAGACTGGAAATACATTAGATAAAAACCTAAAAAAAATATCATACAAAGACTGTGGGTTTCAGACTTTTAGATTTTCACTGGATGGGATACAACTTCCAAATAAGGAATGGAAATCTTTAAGCATTGTTATAGTTGTCTTTCTTTTCCAAAGAACTGTGTTGACAGTGATGTGTTGGAAGGAACACATCAGCCTCATGGGAAATAATCGAAGAATATATTCATAGTTTGCAAGAATAAAAAAAAAAAAATCTATGTTACACAATTAACACCATGCTACGTCTAACCAAATAAACATTTGACTTTGATTAATGATTGTCGTTCTGCGTGTGTGGTTAGACATGATTGGAATGAGGACTAGAGCGCCAAAGTCTAATGAGGGCAAGATGGTGAATGGGAAGGAAACACTGCGACTAAGGTCCAAGGGTTCTGCTACAGTTCAGGAAGTGGTGAGTTTCACATGTCCTGCCGGACAATGACTGATTAAATTTTCAGATGTACTCAGTGCACGTGCACACACACACACACACACACACACACACACACACACACACACACACACACACACACACACACACACACACACACACACACACACACACACATATGCTGATATAGAGCATTTTAAATACCCTCTTATCAACACTTGAACTCTTTTTTTTGTCTTGTGTCCAGCACACTCTGATTTAAGGTTTTTCCTCTGTGTTAAGTCACACTCAAAGCTCACATGGGGCATCACAGACCTGACTTGAGCTGGAAGTAACTGAACTGTTTGACTCCACTCACACATAAACAAACAAACAAAACTCCTTAACTGGAAGTGACCTTTATAAACAAAGTTATCATTACTTCCCACACAAATGTTTAATGGTTGAACCACCAATCATTTTGTTCACTGCCTTTTATGTATCATGGTTTTCACACACTTGACACAGAGCTATTATATCATATATTATATTAGTGCTTTTTAGTAACATTTTAAATATGTGGGCTCTATAGTTTCAGTTTTTCATCAAATAAACCCCGTGGCAGTTATAAGAGACTAGAAAAAGAAGAGTGAACTGGTTGTGTATGTCTACATTTACGTACATGTCTTTCATCTGCAGAGCACAAAATAAACAAGACTGAGTGCGATCAGATTATTTGAGTGGGCAGAATTGTTCTTGTTTAATTTAATTAAAGTGTTTTTTACGTGTTAAATTGAATCTTCTTTATTATGTTGGAAAAAAATCTTGGAAATCATTTTGTTTATGCTGGATATTTTACCTTATACTGATCTGGAATGTGATCAAACAAAATATATAAACACATTTACATCATTTCATAATAAGGAGAATTACTGGATTTTTAACACTAAGGGCTTCATCATCCATAGATGCCCTTATAACTTTATAACAGTAAACTTAAAACAAAGTGCCTGAAAAAGGAGCAATCCAGTAAAATCATACATGACCTGCTGTCTTAGTTCCTCTGCCACCATGTTTATCATAGTATTACACACTTTTGTTTGTATGCGTCATGCCAGCAGAATGAATTTGAAGAACGAGCCACCAAAAAAGTGGACGACCTGTTGGAGAGCTACATGGGCATCAGAGACCTGGAGCTGGGTAAGACTTGCCGATTAACATATTTGTCCTTAAAAGGAATGTAAGTTTCACTAGTTGATAGGAATGAGCTGCTAGCAAGTGGTTTCTGTTTAGCATTGTCGGGTGAAATCTTATGCAAAGAGGCTTCTGCATCAGATTGCTGTGATCACTCCTAGTAGAAGTGAAACTTGAAAAAATATGATGCAAAATGGAACCATGCAACATTTGTTTTACTGCTGAAACCAACACATTTCAAAGGGAGTGACTTTTACTTTGATAGTCTCTGTTTCCAGTATGAATCCTTCTCATCACCACTTGTTGACTAGTTAGCAGACAAGGCAGCATCTTCCATGCTAATGTGCTGGAAACATAAGTAGCCACAGGTAAGGTTTTTGATGCTGCACCATAAGACTGCTAGCAACACTTGGCAACCAGTTGTGGACTATACAGTTTTATTTAGCAACCAAGGGGTCACTGACTGGTCACTAGGTCTGTGTGAATGGGGAATTTGCAGTTTGGGAATTTGGGAATACACAGTTTTCCCTAACGATTGAATGGTTGCTAACTGGCCTCCAGCCCTGTATCAAAGGGGCATAAGGAAAGAATCCAGTCCCTGACAAATGCAGAAACAAAAAGGAACAAGCATTCAGGAGTTTATCTCTCAGCTTTTACTCTTCCTAGAATCTCAATGTAAACAATGTTTAACCATGTTTAATGTTTAATTTGACAAAATTTTGAAAGATTTAGAATTTGGTGCTTTTATGGAGGAGAAGAAAAATGACAAAATATCTTATTCTAGATATGTACATGTTCACTTGCATGTATATCTCAGCTGAAGGACTTTGCTCAGTTGTCATGGAGAGCTAATACTTGCCATTTCATGCTCAGCTGAGCAACCTAGAGCTACTGATGGTCATAAAGGCTAAAAGCCCCTGAAAAGAAAAACATTAAGTGGACCTTTTTTTTAGTCAGGGTTAATAA
Source organism: Oreochromis aureus (assembly GCF_013358895.1). Taxonomy (NCBI): domain Eukaryota; kingdom Metazoa; phylum Chordata; class Actinopteri; order Cichliformes; family Cichlidae; genus Oreochromis; species Oreochromis aureus. The sequence continues at coordinate 35,349,445 of NC_052956.1, read as the reverse complement.
TAGTAGAAATTGGCAGCATCACATCCTTACTAAATATCACAAGAACTGCACAAGGATGAAGAATGAGCAAGAATTCGGGTCTATTGTGCTGAGAAGTTGAGAGTGATATGAAATTGCCCTTTCCCAGACTCTCAAAGCCAGTGGCCTGATGTTGCATGAACCTCATCTAAAATAGGGCAATGATTTCTTACCCTGCTCTTCACCCCGTTGCTTGCTTGAATCTCCTCCTAAAAAATATGTTTAGTTTCTTTTTCTTTTTCTTGTTTTTTTGTTGAGAAAACCACTTGGGAAAATATGATTTACTAAATATGATTTACTCTCACTGACAGTTTGCTTTAAAAAGGGATGCTGACAATCTCTGAATATCCTTTAAATGCTCGCACAGTGGATTAGACTCTAGAATAGACTGTATATCTGTACAAGGCCACTTTTCTACATTATGCTTGACATTAAAATAAAATAAAAGGCTTTATTAGTCAGAAAGATTGAATAAATGTACAATAAACTTAAATTTCTTATTTATACAGCCTGAATGCAAATACAATAAGATTCCACAATTAGTATATACTCAGGGTTCCCATAAGTGCAATGGCTTCCCAGGGATATTTCAACACACAGTGACTGACATTCATGAATACACATTATTCCAGAGACAAGCCAATGCCCATGTTACTGCCTGCTTTTGTAAAATTAAACAGAATTCCAGTCTGAGTGTTTCTTGGGAAAAATGCTTGCACATTTTGTGTTTTTACTTGGTGTCCCACGGCTTAAAGATTACAAGGTTACACCAGAATAACTGTAGATAAGAATGAGTAAATTTTATATGTACATTCTTGTGTCCCATTTTCTCTGCAGCAACCACCATTGTGGAAGCGGGCAAAGACAAGAAGAACCCCGATGACTTTGCAGAGGCACTGGATTCAGTTCTGGGGGATTTTGCCTTCCCTGATGTTTTTTTGTTTGATGTATGGGGAGCTATTGGAGATGTCAAAAATGGCAGAATCTAGACATTTATTGTACACATAAGAGAGAAGAGTTCTGTTCTCTGGTATATCAAGCTGCAAAAAAGTAAAACGTAGAAGTGCTTAAATATTGCCTTCCAGTCCCTATATTCATTTTGAATCACTTGCAATCGTGGCCGTACTGCGATATTTTTTGAGAAATGAAATGTCACTAATTTGTGCATAACAGATTCTTAATGTACTACTAAACTGAACTGTCAAATCTTTACAAGAAATACAATGCACAGAAATCTGCAGAGTAGTTTTAAATACATTTGGCTAAATGAATAATCAGAAATCACTAATTTATCATCATTAAAAAGCTGTGATTGAATATTTAATTAAAAAGAGATGCATTTAAAAGAAGTCTTCACGTCTGCCACAAGCATGCAATGGTATGTTATGAAACTGCAAGAGTTGGGATCAGCTGAGGAATCCAGGGAAATCAGTAAGCACCAGTAAGTCTGTTTCACTTTGAAAGGAATTGTCAGGAAAACAGGAAAGAAACATTTACAGGACATTCAAAGACCAAATGAGTAATCTTTCTCTCAGTTAACAACAACTTATATAAGTAAAATTAAAAAAATCTGTGCTTTAGATTTTACCAAGCATTCCAGAAAAATGCATTGCAGCTTTAAATATTCTCAGTCTTGCAGTAGCTGACTGACCTGACTTGAACTTAAAAAAATTAAAAAACAAAAAAAAATCTGCTTTAGGACATTAATTAAAGCTGTCATCTAAAAACTGAATACCAGGGGAGCAATCTTCAGCTGGATGTTCCTGCTCTGCAATTCAGATTCCCACATGTGGAAATTGCTGTCAAACACCAAATTTGACCCAAAAAGTTCCCACAGTCAAAAAGAAATCAAAAAATTATTTTGGTGGACTCTTGTGCTTGTATGTAAACTCTTACTCTTACTTTTCCTTAAAAAACGGAAAGAATTTCTTGTGTTTGTTGACAACAGGAAAACGTTACATATTCACTTTAACATTGTACCATGTTTCACTGAGGGAGCCTTCAGTCTGTTTAAAAAAGAGAGAGAATGCAAATATACTATAGCAGTTTGTTGTAGCATTTCATTATCACTGCTCTTAGTTTCAGTGTGTAGATCTCACTTTGTGTTTCTGCATTGGTTAGTATTTCCAGTAAAAAGAAGGAAGCATTAACTAAACACTGGAGTGGCATATTTTTTCTGCCTTACTGTTTTGCATACATGTAGGTAAGTAAACGCCGAACGGCTAAATTTAAATGGTTTGACCTAAGATGTGATTACACGGTTTGAGCTACATCAGTATTCTTCTCTGTGTTGCCACTTGACTGCATTTCTGTATGGGAAGCAAAATGGTTAAATATTTAACAGCAACACATATTTCTGTTTTATTGATCCTTTATTTACGTGAACAATCAACATTTACACTTCATTGTCACTGGAGAACTTTTATGGAGTAAAAAAAAACTGTTGTGGAAGACTGGTTGAGTTGAGTGATATTACAGCGTGCATTACTTTATGTGCATGATGAGTATTGCTGAATGAATGAATATTGCTCTCTTAACAAAACATATTCTCAGTCCACATCAACTTTGAATCTTAGCTTAAAGATCTCCAAGAGGCAGAAGATTTTATAACAATCACAATAAAATACAATAATGTTCACCAAATTTAAACTCTAGACAGTGAACTTGTTTAGATTATCTAATTGTAGTTTATCTAGATGTTTAGAATGCTTTTTAAAGGGTGAGTTCATTCAAATTACAAATCTTCACGCATGCATTTTCATACTCACTCCCACTTACACTTAACCATACTTTGACATAATACATCATTTTTAATTAACACCTTCCATTCAGTTGAGCAGCACTTGTGCATTTTAATGGACGGTATACCAAAATAAAACAAATCAATATCTAAGTGACTACATACCAGTATTTGTTACGGAGAATACAGAGATGATTTCTGGAGATCATTAGAACGACATACCAGTTATCAGTAAAATATTAATTCGTTAAAAAAATACATACAATAACTTTGTCTACATGTGTTGCGTCACTGGTTGAGGCTGATCTGCATTAAACTGTCCTGTTCTGCAAGGGTCCACTTTGGAAGTAACTGAATTGAGACACAATAATAATATGACTGTCATACAACACTATAATAGATGATAAGCAATTTAAACCTTGTATGTAAAAAACTGAATTTTGCTTTCTTCCTATGTCAGTTTGACCAAATACAAATCAAAGTAGTTGGGAATTTCAACTTATAATGAAGTTACCATCACTTTTGATCCCTCATTTGTTCACATTTTGCTTTCAAGGAGCCAGATGTTTTCTGACTTTTTAAAGTCATTTTCCAATACTAACGTTCAAACACATTGGAATTGCTAACACACTGTTTTCACTGCACATATTCCAGATAAATATACAGGAATGAAAGGTGGGTCAAGACTTTTGATATTCGTAATAAGCCATCTTTTTTCCTCTTGCAAACATCCTTCAGCCCATATGTAACAGACAACCTTGAAACAGAATATCTCACTCAGTAAAAAAAACAATGAAGTTAAATGCAAGAAACTGATCTTTTAGCATTTTTCAATCATTTATAGGTTTTCAGAGTTTGGGACATGTTCAGTCAGGATAACTATTAGCAAATCTATGTGAATATATTATAATATGATATTGCTTGTTAAGAATAAAATGAAAAATGTTATTATTCATATTCATATTTTTATTACTGTTATTTTCAATGAAATTGTCATAGGCACCTCTACAGTATTACAGTTTCTATATTTCAGGTTCACTGGACTTGGCTGCCTGTGGGTTTCCTCCTAAAATGGTTAGCACAACATCAGGTCTAAGCATACATCAAACAAAGAGAAAACAAGATAATTTATCCTATTTAATGGTACATTAAATACGGTTAACTTAATGCAGCAGTATATCTAGGTAGCAGTGCATATAGTTAACTTCAGTGCGATGTATGGAGCTGAGAGTACATGTCTGATCCCTGTGATCACTCATTTCTGAATCAGAGAAACAAACACACTGTACCATGACCCTCAGTCAGGTGACTTTAAGGTAGATGGAGGAGTGACATTTGACTGTGTTGTTTCTCCTGTTTCATCTGAGCCCAGGTTGCTTCCTAATGAAGATCGTGTGAATCTGCGTGCAGTCTCTTGAAAATATGGGTACAAAGTCATGATTGAGCTCCGGGACCAGTCAAAGCGGGGGTAGACTCTCTTAAAGACTGCCCTTCGGAACAGGATGTAAACCCATGGGTCGAGGATCTGGTTCCAGGTGGCAAAGCGGAGGTACAGCAGCAGGTACAAGTCATGGAGACGATGTCTGGAGAACGTTGTTTGAGCAATAAAGACCTGGATGTGGAGGGATAATGTAGGGACAGACAGAGAAAAGCAGAGGTAAAGAGAAGCATGAAGGAGGAAGCAGTCGACGGGGGAGAAGATGGTAAAGAAAGAAAATAAGAAATAGCAAAAGGAAGAGATCGGAAAAAGCGAATGAGAGAAGGAAGATGAAATAGGTTAATATTGCAGATCCACACAGACACTCACTATAAGTTATGTCTAGTTTAACAAGAAAGGCTAGGCTAATTTTGTCATGGTGTCCCTGAGGCAGTGGCTGCTGTAACATAGCCTAATTACCCATTACCCAATTACCCACATTTCATGTGAGGCACAGCATTATTAGCATTACCCCAACTGTCTCCAGAAGGGGGAAAACATGCTAACAAGCTCCATCAGGAATTAAAAACCGGCCTAGTGTTGCTTATAGTTTCTTTTCAAAATTTAGCTTGTGTCACAGTTCTGTTCTCCTGAGTTTTTACATTCCAGCAATGCAAGAGACCATGCAAGATGAAGCGTTTTTGTGAGGCAAATGCCTCTCAGTGGTACTGGTACTCCATGGGCTCATGTTTTGCAGAGGCCAGTTAACATTGTGGCTTATTTTCATTTTTAAAAACAAAGAGGAAAACTGACATTAAGAATAAGGCTATTTCATATAGGCTCAACTGCAGATAACTGTTGCTTGATTGCATTTTCCAGTTTTCTGTAATTCCAGGATTTCTGTAGCTCTACTCCAAAGGAAAAAAATATCAGTAACTAAATAAAACGAAAATCTGCAAAACGAAAAGTACCATGTTTCTGATGAGAGAACGTACGTGTGTTAATTTTTGCAAATTAAAGAACGTGCAAGGCCAAAAAACAAGCATGATGAGAAGTTTAATGGCTATTAACTGGAGAAAGAATGGAATGAAACTTTGAGCAAGTAAGTATCGGTTTGGAAGCGGCAGTGCATGAAGTGGACTGATGTGTACAAATCTGTCATTTGGAGATGTTTAGGGCATGTGACCAACTAATTGGCAAAAATATGGTGCCATGGGGGTGAGCAGCGATGGCGGATGAGCAGCGTTAGATTTTTGTTTCACGTTTTACTCGCCTTAGTGGGGACACTTGAAACATGATGTAAATCCATGGATCTAAAATCTGATTGCAGGTGGCCATTCGTATGCCGAACAAAACCACTTTAGCATCAGGAACTTCAGAAGTCTTCATGCTCACCAAAATGTATATCTGTACAAGGTATCACACAACTAATGTTAGACCAGACTGCAGAAAAATGTGTGCTCCACTCAGGGACTTTAGTCCTTCTTATTTCGTTCTCTGGCAAACTCAGTAAAAAAAATGAAGTAGCTGATTTATTATTTTTTTAACTATGCATAGGAAAGGAAAAGTGTAAAGAACTGAATTATGCAATAGGTGATTCGTATTAGAAGTGTAAAAGATAGGCTGAACGTAACAGAAATTGTCTAATTTTTATACATATTAAAAAAGCATCAGTATCTCATCAGTATCTATAAATAACACCTCCCATAGAAGGTCTGGGTTTTGTTTTGAGTCTTGGTTGCCACACTGGACCTTTTTGGACTTTTTCAGTGCTGTTTGACATTGTACTAGATGTTTTCCTTTAAAGGCTCTGCTTCAATCTTGAGTTGAAATATGTCATCTCAAGTGGGGCATTAGGAGCTCTTTGATCCAGGGTAAGTACAGAGGGTTTTCAGATCAGCTAGTAAATAGACTGCATCACTAAGAAGAATTGAAGCATACACAGAGAAAAGGAGCTTAGGACCTTGTGATGCCTCATTAAGGTTCAAACATTTTAAAAGAAGCGCTGGTAACAAAAAACTAGATAGTTGAGGTCATGGCGCGGTGCTTTCAAACATATGAAAACCATTTTTCACACAACAGCAGGTGGACACAGTAAAAGTAAGTGTGTCACCTTGCAATATCTTGAAAATATTAATTTTCTATTACAACCTCATGATTAATGTTTAGTGAACAGTCTTTATAAAAGTTTAGCCTGTCAGGCTACTTTTGTTTTTTCATATATATATTCTGAGTATTTCTTCAATCATGAAAACATAGAATGGCAAAATTTATTGTCAAAAAACACAGACATAGCCTAAAAGAAGGTAAAAACAAGAGAGATCTTCTCCTTCTGTTTACAACAGAAGGCAGTGAATTCTTATCATCACACAACACACACTGTCATAGACCAGACTGCAATTATGGAGTCCAACACACTGTTACACTGGTTGAAACAGGGCCAGATGTTTCTGTGGAGGGTAGCGACTGTTGTACAAGACCAAAGTGCTCCATTTATGTTGCAACATCACCTCAGTTCACTATCTGGGTCATCAGATAAATAGTTTCTTTCATATGAGGATTAGATTTGAAAAAGCTGCTACAAATAAAACATTTCTTGACCAAAGACAGCTACTTTCTAGAAAGTTAATATGAAGAGACAGGGGTGTACTAGTATTTGTTTAAGCACTTAATGTACACACAGTGTTATGTAACAAGTGTTCCTGTAGCAGAAAGCTTACATAAATTAGTCAAACAATCAGATGTTAGACTGACCTCATAAATAATTTGTCTGGCCCTTCAGTCTCATCTCCATTTCTGCCTGTCTGGAAATCTCCTTGGCTACATGTGCTTGACACTGAATTGCTCTACCTGAAAGTGTCATCTCTTTCTTTTCGGCTCTCTCTCTGACTCCCTCACCTCTTCTCTGGTGTGGTAGAATAACACAGCAATTAGCTGACTGAGTAGTCCAATGTCATTTCTATGCTTAGAAATGACATTGGAGATTCCACCCCTGCTCGTTAATTATTATTTGTAGACTAATGGAAACTGGGCATTTTATTGTCCAGTAAAATGCCAGAGTGCCATATAATTGAAACCGATACAAAAAGTATTTTTTTATTAACAGCACAATATAGTACCTTAAATAAAGATAGAAAATTAAACCCCATTATATGAGGAATTACAGTGTACATTGTGAATAAGAAAACAGCAGCATTAATGTGACTTTAATTATCATCAGTTATATTTTGACATAGTTTGCTGTTCCAGAACATGAGGTTTACAAACTATTAATGTTATAGACTGTAAAAATGATATATTTCCTCATGCTGTTTGAAAAGATAAATAAATAAATAAGAGAAGTGCCTAGCTACACATGTTTTTAACTCACCAATTTAAATGTTATCATGGCTTAAAAAATGTATAATTTTGCATGTGACTGACAGCTGGGTGCTGACGCAGGTAGCTGTAGTGGGTAGCTGTGTGCTAGGCTTCATTTCAGCTGAACTGAGATACGGAACTGGATCTCTCACCTGTTTCTAAGTAGTAAGAAAGTTTAAAAAAAAAAAATATTTTAAAAATAATTGTTAGTAATCTGTTTAATAAAAGAAAATGTTATTGTTTTCCCTGTTTTCAAAATATTTTCTTAAGTTTTTGTTTATTTACGCAATATTAAAGGAATTCCGTTTTTTCAAATTATAGCATAAAATCCTTTATGTTTTATTCTAAAATTAAAAATTAAGATTAAAAATTTAAAAAAAAAATCAACAACAAGCAAAACAAAAAAATATTTAACCATTAATAATTTGTGTTCTTATAGGTTATTACGCAATAAAATAACTGGTGTGACACATTAGATGAAAATTGGGGCTGTATGTGTTACTGTTATTTATGCTATTTAAGAGTGAAATTGCAAAATTTGGTTCTGTATTACTAGTGTATTACTTAACAATTGTCATTTTGCTTTTTTTGTCTATATACAACAACCAACCCAAAACAAACCAACCAACCAACCAACCAAACAAACAAACTCACCAGGAGGGGGCACCAGCTGATAGAAGCAATAATCATGATCAAGATAAGTTGCACCATCATCTCCACTTCATGGTCTCGGCTCCGCTGTGTCCTGTCCTGTCCACAGCACACCTTGATAAGTGTCACCACACTCACTGTGTTCAGTAAAAATGACACAACGATCGAAGTCAACCCCACGAGGGAGAACAGCAGGGAGAAGACCATATCACTTCCTTTCGAACTGATGTTGAAAAAACACCAGGAGCCAGGAGCCTGTATGTGGTAGCTCCCGACGCCTATTAAGGGCAGCAAAGCAATACAGCCAGCAACCAACCATACCATCAGCACCATGTAGACTGTCCGGCTCTTGCTCATGTTGGTGGAGCGTGCAAATGGACGGTTAATGCCACAGAAGCGCTCCATGGCCATTGTGGCACTAAGCAGCAGTGGGCACAGTCCATAGAAGACCATAGACATACCCATGAAGTTGCAGAAGTGGCAGTTAGGGTCTACTTGGCGCCAATTAAAATGTGTAAAATGGAAGGAGACCACAATGGAACCTGTGACCAAAAGACCCATAAAGTCAGTAACTACAAGACCGCCCAGGAAGATTAAGAAGAAAGACCGTGACCGATTCCGCATTTGTCGGAAAGATTTGATGAGAACAATGAAGGCAATGAGATTTGAGGTGATTCCCAAAGTGCTGAAGATGGTTGAGAAGTATACTGAGCTGATGGGATGTGTGTAATTGAACGGAGGGCTTTTGAGGGAGTAACATTGTGGAGTGTTGTTGGCATTGGAGGTATTCATCATGGCCAGCTGGTGCACACTCGTGGACTTGAGGTGACTCTGAGATGGAAAGACAATACTAGTTAGAAGAGTACAAACAAAAAAATCAAACAAACAAACAAACAGAAAGTTAAAAAATTACATTTTGAAAATATAATACATTCATCCAAGCACCAAAATAATAGTAACTGGACAGCCACACAATACCCATTGCAGGGACACTACAATATTACCAGATGGATTTTCTTTTTTTGACTACTACATGACACATACATTTTGTGTCATTGTGTATTGCATGGTTAGCTTAGTTGTACCACCAGACAGTCAAATCCTATTGTTCTCGCATGCTGTGGCAGCACTGCAACCTCCTAGCACTAAGATTTTGGCTTAACATCTCTGAGTTTTCTAAGGAGTTTATATAGTGTGAGAAAGAACTGTCTCTGTATATTTTTATGAGTTTTTGCTGGTTGGGTCGACTCTTACAGTATAAACAAACTGAGCAAAGGTGACATAATCTGTCAGAAGAGGTGGGCCGATGTTGTTGCACTTCAGATGTGGTGACGTCCGAGATAAAAATGTGTTTACTCTAACACAGTTCTAAATGGCGCTTTCCCAACTCGTTATTTACATTGAGCATACTGCAACACATCGTATTTCTAATCAGAGCACGTGTAATGGCTGAAGCCTATCTTAGCATGCAAACAAGCAAAACACATTGAGGTGTCACAGTAGTTCAACAGTCAGTGGTTTAAAAAACCAATTCTGGTTAACGATCATTTCTTTGTTTTTATAATTTTTCATCATTTCATTGGTTGTTATGACATCAGTATTGTATTGCTACAACAAAGGCTGAAAATGCAATGAACAGTTCTATGGACGATTAAACACGTCGCAAAGAAAGCTGACAGTGCGTCTGTATTATTAAAAACCCTTTATCTGGAGGTAAAATCATTGTTGCCAGATATCAGGGGATCCAATATTTTTAGTGTCAACAAGATCGATTGCCTAAACTATGAAAATAAACCCTAAGAATGCAAAGTAACAGCTCAGACGCAGATGTACACAGCACCCACACAAACGCATGCAGACAGTGACAGTATGGGACAGAGAGGGAATGAGTGACAGAGACCAAAATAGACAGAGTGGGAGAGCTGGCATATCCTGCCAGGAAGTTCAGTTTGGTGGCACTAAAAGGAAATAAACATAGAATGACATAATCAGCTCTTGGTATTCTTTCCCCAATAAAAAAAGAAGTCTCAGGATGGTAATATGGGAAACAAATATCCAAAGCTTTCATTAATCTAAATATTTGTTTCACAGCACATCACCAAGATACTGATTTCATTCTGTGTTAACTAAAGAAATAAACAGCAACTGTAGGTTATTGCTTTAAGAAACAAATTTATATACAAAAAACTATACAGCATGATCTGAGAGAAAGACTCCACTGAGAAACATATGCCTGTACTATACTCTATAAATTCTGCCTGTGCAGTAATGTGTTGTTACCTTATTTACAAACACCCCCAAATTGGGAAGTTGTAAAATGTAAATAAAAACAGAATGCCAACATATGCAAATCCCGTACACCAATATTTTATTCACAATAGCAAATCTAAAACATACCAAATGTTTAAACTAAGAACATTTGAAACTGATTTTGAATCTAATGGCAGCAACATGTCTCAGAAAAAGTTGGAATGGGGAGAACAAAAGGCAGGAAAAGTAAGTGGACCTAAAAACAGAACAGCCAGAGGAATGTTTTGCAACTAATTAGGTTACTGGCAACAGATCAGTAACACGGATGGTTATAAAAAACACATTTTAGAGAGGCAGAGGTTCACCAATCTGCAAAAAAAGAGAAGACAAAAAAAGAAGCAATTATGGAGCAACTTCAGAATAATGTTGCTCAACATAATATTGCAAAGACTTTTTTTTGGTCATGTCATGTTGCCATGTTGCGTGTCCACAAATGCAGGTTGAAGGTCTGTCATGCAAAAAAGAAGCCATGTGTGAAGATGATAGAGAAATGTTCAAGGGTCAAAGGTTATTTAAGATGGACTAAACTGTTCTGTTGTCAGATTATTTGAAATTCTTTTTTGTAAACATGGCCAGCGATTTCTCCGGACTTAAGAAGAAAGAGAACATCTGCTTGTTATGAATGTGCAGTTCAAAAGCCTGGGGGTGAATTAGTGCCCATGAACTGACAGATTACTCATCTGGAAAGGCACCTTCAGCAATGAAAGGCTTTAGAGCAATCAGGAACATCTTTGTCAGAGAAGGCCTTGCATATCTTCACAAGACTGAGGTAAACTACATAACATAGCTATTAAAACAGCATCATTTCATATCAGAAGAGTCTGGGTGCTTTAATTGGCCTCCTGTAGCCCAGATCTCTCGTCAACTGAAATCATTTGGAGCATCAAGAGAGAAAAACGCTCATGTAGTCCCAGGACTATTGAGCAGCCACAATAATACATCAGACAAGAATGAGATAACATTCCTCTCCCAAAAGTCCAGCACCCGGTCCCCTCAGTTTCCAGATGTTTATGGACTGTTGTTAAAAGAATGCCAAACAGTGGTAAACATGGCCCAGTCCCATCTTCTTGGAGGTGCGTTGCTGCCACCAAAATCAAAATGAGCCAATATTTTTCTAAGAACGCGTAGATTTTCTCAGTTCAAATCTTTGATGTGTTTTACATGTTCTATATTTTGCTCAGTTGCATTTGCACTTTGGATTGTCTTTGGCACTATTTACAAAACACATCAGTGAATCCGGTAAAATTTTCTATCACCATCAGAATTTAGTTTTCCACACTCAAACCGCACTGTGGGTGTAACTTCCTGTAGGCAATTTGAGACCTTTTATCATTGAACAGTCGTTTTAAGACAGATAAACTATTTCACTGTTTGGTGTTATACTTGTGTAGTAGCTTTTAAGAAGATGGATCATGGGAGGAAGATATACAGAAATGCAACAGAAAACGACAAATAAAGACAATAAAGGACAAAACGGAGAATTATGCAGGTTTTTAAAAGTGAAAAGCTTCTGGTGCTGTTATTAACATGTACTGACACTAAAATTCAGCAGAATAAAACTAAAAGCTGTCTCAGACAGTTGTGTATTATTGGCAGCAGTGAGTGATCATTGTCTTGACGCTTCTAATTTCAATTACTAGAAATTGTGCAAACTAAAATCTGGCTGCTGGATTTTCCCCCATAGGGAATTTTCTTCCACTTGTCCATTCATTTTCCTGTAGTCTATTGTTTTGCTTCTACATTTGCAATCATAACAATGCAGAGTGGAATGCACAGAACATTTAACAGGCAGGAAGACAACTTTAGTGACTTGAATTTCAAAAGAATTAGGCTAACTGCTTCTGTATTGAAGTGAAACAATAAAACAATCTAAACGATCTAACCTTTGGCCAAGTGGGCATAGAAGACCTGTATTGTTTCACACGCCAACTGGGCACAGACTGGTAGCTTGTTAGGAATGAAAACAACTGAACCACTAAAACACTAAACAGGTGTCTGTTTTAGCCTGCTTTCATGCAGTAATCTTGTAAAGCATCAAATTTACCCTTCAAACTAGTTTAGGAGAACTTAATGCCTAGTGCTGAAAATGCCACTGCCTAAAAGGAGATCATGAAATCAGGTTCAGTACACCAATTATTTGCTCATTAATCAAAAACAACTCAGATGAATATTTTGATGTTGCTTTGATGTTTGTGCGAGTGGTGGAAACCATTATAAATCAGCCATAAAACTAAGATATGAGCCCTTTTCCTTTACTACATCAGAATTTTATAATATTTGTTTAATCTCGCTAATAGAGTGGATACATATTAAGAACTGGAGAACCCAAAAAACTGTGGCAACATGTTTTTGCCACAGAAAACTGATGATACATAAACTGAGACAAGTTATTGTACAGTTTACAAAAGGTAATGAAATCCTTCACATCCTTAGGAAGTGCTATATGATGAGCCTACTCTCGTTTGAGCTGGAAAACCTTTTTAAAGAGCAATTAGCCAAAAGTGCCTGTTAGAATCCAAGATCAATATGCCATGCTAAATGCTGTTCCACTATGGCAGTAAAAATGCTTTACCAATGGGCCTAATGGAAAACCACAGAAATGCATTCATGAGTTTTGCACTTGTCCTGAAATGTTGAGAATGTTGAATGCATGCAAAATCATATTAACCCCCAAGGTTTTCTAAACCCAGGCAAGTGAGTTTGTAAGATTGTATTAAGAGATCGGTAATGTATAATGTATTATATTTTTGCACTTTTAGCCACAGAGGTACTTTTTCTGTTTGTATAAAAGGATTTTTTAGTGCTGGTTTAAAGAATGACTGCCTGTATATTTTGTTTTGTAGGATTTTAGTGATTTCAAAATAGTTTTTTGCGAGACTGAAACTCTCACTGACACCCCGTCTTAGCTTCCAGAGACCAATCCAACTCACAAAGTCATTTAACTGCATAAATTAATGGAATCAGAACAGTTGGTGCGATATTGGAGTATACTTAGCTTTATTTTATATACTGCTCTTGTCTTTTTCCTAAATGAATTTCAGTCAGGTAAACAACATAAACAATGTATATTGTTTTCCTGACTGTAATAAACCAACTTTCCTGTAGATTTGAGAGCTTTTCCTTTCCTCCTAAAAAGTTGAAAGTTGAAACTAAACAACTGGAAGCGACAAAAAATATCTGTGTCTGTCCTTATGAAATACCATAACATACAATACAAATTATAAAAGTATATAAAAAAATCTTTAGACCTGTGTAGTTTGCGCATATACAGTAATATAAGAAAAAAAGCTTAACAATTACAAATCACTGAATATTAAAAAAGACTTCATAGAAGAAGACACCACAGAAGTGTTTTCAAGGATCACTTGTTTTGCAGTTGTAAAATTTTTACTTCTCCATCCTTAACATCTCTCTTGAAAGATCAAAAATTATGCAAATAGTAACGACTAAAAGACATGAGATAGATACCTTACATCACAAGTCCAGCTTGATGACAAAAAGACCTTTAGTAGTAACCCTGGTTCATCTTTACTCCCTTCCCCCAGCTGTGTCCTCTCCTCTACTCTTCCTACTCTGATACTCATCTCCCCCTCATCCAGTCTTGCTTCCTTTTGCACAGTACACCCCTCCCAGGAACTCGAAGGAGGGGAGGGCTTTAGGAAGGCACAATTTTTTTTTCCATGCAGCAGAAGAGCATAGAAAAAAAAAGTAGGACTTTAAAAATGTTTGCTTTTAAAGGCTGGCAAGTGATCTAAAAAGGTTAACAAGCAAAAAGTAAATGAAAAAAACACCCAAAACACATGGACGGCAATCAGGTTGTTTTAATAAGAACAAAGTTGTCCCTCAAGCATTTTATCTCATGTTTTGGAAAACAGGCTGGAGGACAGATGTTTTGAACGCAAATAGATACCGCAAGGCCGTTAACATTCCTTTTAAGACTCTGTTTACAGTCACAACGATATGTTTTAATTATAAAGCTCTATGATAAAATGAAAACAAGAACAGAATTAGAAACAATGTTCAATTTCTATACTTGTCACTTGTGAATACCACCAGAAATTCCTTTGCTGGAGGTAAAGTGACACGAACGTAAAGGATTGCAGAGAGAAAAGTACTAGAATCTAAAATCGTTATCCTTTATCCGCATCCAGGAAGCATAGCAAAGCATGAGTGGCAGACACAAAAGAAGAACAAATGTCCAGTGTAGTTATAATACTTTGTGGGTAGCAACATTTTTACAAGCGGTAAAATCAAATCAAAACGACAACTGTGTGGCATTGTTTCTAAATATCTCACTTTCTGCCCGTCATTTGCAAAAACCTGGGCCAGCTGCATGTCCAAAAGTCTGTTTTATGGGTTGTAAGACACCAGACTCTTCTGTTAATGTAGTTAAAGTTATAGATTTTAAAGCCTAAAGATATCAGTCTGTGTGTAACCTATATAGCATTCGTGCATTGGAAAGAAATGACAAAAACATCTCTGAATGGATCGTGGGAGTAAGAGCGAGCTTTCCAAAGTTATGATACAAAGTTATGTCAGATGCTTGCATTTAATGCAGACACATGCAGGAAAGCATGCAAATAAATACTTGAATATAATCTTGTACAAAAGCATAAACACTCCAAAATGATGGAAGGTTGCAGGCCACCGAGTTCTCCCTCTCAGGACTATTGTTTACATGACTGGCCTTGGTTCAAATCTCAACGGCAAACTGTCTCGTATGCGTCCAATAGACTCCCTCCTTATTTGTACACCCTGTCTAAACCAGAAACCAGAGGTGTGATGTCAAAACATCTGGAACATTCTCCTTTATATAGTAACAAGGTGCCCCACCAACATCATTCCCCATCCACCAGTCTGCTTAAAAGTTGGTGTGAGGAGTTTGTGCCGATATGCTGTGTTTGATTTTCACCATGATGCCGTGCATTTCAGCTAATTTTAGTTAATCAGTCTGTTAAGGGTTGTGCCACATTTTGTTGAACTGCTGCACCTGTGCAGTGTGTCCCATCTCATTCTCTCAGGTCAACAGACCAGATGCTTTTACTCATTCCTAGGTGACAAAGCTTTCGCACTTGTGGCTCCAAAACTGTGGAATGGTTTGCCATCGCTCCTTCAGTTGCCGTTTTGAGAGCTCATTTAAAAACCACACTTTTACTCCCCAGCCTTCGACCCAGCGTGCAAACTGGGAGTTTAAGTGATTTTTTTATGTACTCTTTGTTCTTTAACTTCTACAGCTCTTTGACCCTTTGGCCTGTGTTCATCTCGTATGTTTTGGAGATTACGTATCGGAATTTCAGGAGTGGGACCACGCCTCCAAACACGCTCCTTCCGGTTGTCATCTATATAGGTTCCCCTAGTTCTGCAAGCTGTTCATTCTCGTTTACGTGCCCCAACCTCCCTCCTTGTTTCCAATTCTTTAACTTCTTCATTTCTATTTAGTGCATGGGGATCTGCCAGGCCCGAGAGCCGTTGCCAGTCCCCTTCGAGGCCTTCCCCAAACCACAGCTCAATTCATGTCAAAGCATTCACTTTTACCTACTGAAACGCTGTCAAAAATGGGGACATGGGCCCAGCTAGCGAATGCTGTTATTGTACGGCACTTTAGTGATCCCTGTTGATGTTGTTTTTAAAATTATTTTACAAATACAGTGCTATGGTATGGCATTATAGCCAAACATCTGCATTCTATTTTTGCATATACAAAGGACATGAACTATTGTGTTTGTTCAGATGCAGATTTGCAAAAATAAGTCATGCAGCAATGTTTCTTTTGGAGAGAATAGGCTTCCTCTATTAAATGCTGCGACCAGACTATTATTAACACATTCTAGTGAGCAAGCATACATCACTCCTGTTGTATATGTTTTACACTGGCTCCCAATAGTTTTTAAGATTCAATTTAAAATTGCTGCATTAACATATGGAGCACTAAATGACCAGGCTCCAGGTTACATGTCTCAGCTCCTTACAAAATATGCACTGCTTGCTGTCTTCATTAACAGGCATCGAATTAAAGACCAGAGGGCACAGAGCCTTTCAGTCTGTGGATCAGTCTGCCATCAGCTATGTTCAGCTGGATATTTGGACTTTTTTGTTTAAACAGGTTTTCTGTTGAAAATTTAATTCATTTTTAAGCTACGTGTTTGTTTTATTGTGTCTTATCATATCTTTATATTGGCTATAACACTTAATATTCGTATTTATTTGACTTTTCTTGTGTACAGGGCTTTTTGAACGTCTGTGAAAAGTGCTTCATAAATAAATAAATAAACTTTACTTACAGCTATTCCAAGCAAGACAAACGTATTCAGTCTTTTTTTTTTAAATTACACCATTAAGAACATTTAACATGCTAACAGAGGCCCTCTGAGCATTGCACAATCTGACAATCTGATTCTGGGAGTGGACTGCTGGTATGTCCACTTTTTGGTATTGTATTAATACACACGTGATTGATTCTGAATACTTGCTGGTCATCAATTTGAACATTTGATTAGGACATTTATTCAACTAATTCCTGGCAGGTACGGTTTATAATCGGTCAGCCCCCAAACAAAGCAATGCTACAGCAACCAGACAGTAAACATAAAGTGTTTCTTTTTAAGCTAATTGAAACCAAATTGCCAACAAACAGTTAGTCCTGAAGAACATCCTTTATCACACTTGAAACTTTGGCATTCTGCTGAAGGGTTCAGACAATAAGCTTCAACCTTTGTCAGTCTCAGTTTAAGCCAGGAATCCCTTACCAAACACCCTGAATAAAGTAAAATGAGCAAAGTAATCTGGGGAGTCGCCTGAACTTCCCCAAGTATTACACTGTCCTGACCAGAGTCCTTGCTGTCAAGTGAAATAAGCTGCTTGGTGATGCTATGCCTAATGGGCTATACCGTTGGTGAGAAAAATGGGAACATTTTTACAAACTCAGTAGGCTAAGTAATAAATCTCCTAGCTAAAGTGTAGAGAGATGCAAGAAACTGGAAACTAGGGAGCAATGACTGGTGGAAGAAAATATTAAATACTCGCTGCGAACAAACTGTGTACTGCCTGTTCTAGTCTGCTTCCTCTTTCATGAAATGTCTTTTATTACCTATACATTAAAACACTGATGTGCAAATTTTGCTTTTAATGCTTTTGTGTAATTTTTTATAGGTCTATGTTTTTGACTCTTTCCACGGCAAGTTCCTTACACACCAACTTTTTAAAGCAATCCTGATCAGCTATACTGCAGCACATTTTTATAACTACACTGGACGTCAGCGTCGGTTTTATTTATTCAACCATTATTTTGGCATGTAGTGCATAATCAGTTTGCCTCTCCTATTTGCTGTTCTTGTCCCTTCAACTCCGTACAAATACACTACATTTCAGTAAAGTCGTATTTGTACAGACTTCTTGCTTTGGTATTCTCAGAACAAACATACTCCCTCAATCCACAGTGTCATCATGATGACTTCATCGCTCACCCATTTGTGCTGTTGTGCAACTTAGCATTTTCAAATGGTAAACAGTTGCAATGCAAATTATCTGGTCAAACCATTCCATGAATACACTGTGCACTGGCCTTACTCTGGTTTTAAAATGCAATTCAACAGATTGGGCTGCATCTAAATCTGGCTTAGTCCATGCAACCAATGTTTTCTTTGGACTGGACCGGCCTTTTTCTGAGTGGAGGCACAAGGAGGCAGAGAGAAAGGAAAGAAATTCTGAAATCAGGCAAAAAAGAAGTGCTCCAGTATTGTGCTGCATAAGGAAAACAGAATGGGTTTTTTTAACGTTGTGAACCTAGTCTAGTAAACTCCAAAATGTGTGCTTCATATTAGATATACTGTTAAACTGCAAACCAGTTAAAAACTCCTCTTGACGTTATAATTGAGTCTGTGTGCATAAGTCCACATCATTCTGCTTAAATTCTATACAATACAGATTAGTTTCTACCTTTGTAGTTTGCCTGCATTGACTCAGACTGTGTGTGTGTGTGTGTGTGTGTGTGTGTGTGTGTGTGTGTGTGTGTGTGTGTGTGTGTGAGTGCGCGCGTGTGCATGTCTGAGCTCACAATTTTCCAGTAAATGATGTTATACTCCACTCTGGCTGACACCTTAAAAGGATTCTGTGCGATTCCCTCAACATTATGCAAGTGTGACCATAGTAGGAAAATTGGCACCGAGTCTTTTATCTCCCCTAACTCAATTTTTTCCAACTTTCACAAAAACACAAATATACTTTTTCTCACTCTCTCCTGCATCTTCTATACTACTCACTCTCACACATACACACAGAAATATGCTCACTTGCATTCACATATTCCTCCCATGGTGCTGATTTATTTACTTGAGACAAGCACATACTGCTGTTTGCAGTATGTAGACCTACATGAAATGCAGCAAAGTATTTAACGATATTTTAAATTCTTTAATTCTTCAAATCACAATGATTAAATATTGATCATCTGCTATTCTTCAGCAAGATAATATATGTAAGTCTGATAGTCAAGATTCATATTGCCAAAAAAATAAATAAAATCATAAATCACTGCTGTTGCCGAAATCATATGATAATGAATTTACAAATACCGAGACCTACAGACCAAATAAAGAGGATCTCTTTACTTTTGTTCCCACCAAGTTAGTTGTGCAGTTTCAGATATTGCATCTATGTTTATTCATTATATTTCTGGCAACTGAGAGAAATGTATATTCTGTGTAACGTGGGTAAACAGCACCTGTGTGAATTAAGTGATGCTGCATTGCAGTCACGCTATTCACTTTCATTTCACACTTCTTCTTTGGTTTCAGAGCTTATACCAGGATTAAAGGGCATTAGTATTTGTCATTATCTGTTTCTGCAAATAAACAAATGACAAAACTTTTGTACATTTACAACTACGACTCATGGTATGGTCTTTCTCAATTTTATTTTTTTAGCAGTAAATATATTATTTAATATCTACTAAGATGAGCTAGACCACCAACTGCTTTGTATGTAGGTCAACTTTGCATGCCTTAAGCTGCAAAAAAAGAGCCCTTTAACTATCAAAGGTAAATGAAATGAGTTTGTTAGCTCAGTGGAAAGCAGCTAATGTTCAGTTTGTCTTTGGATGAACTTAATGTAAATCAAACTTACATGCGAGCACGCACACATATCCATTTCTTCGCTGACATGCATCCATCCCAGAACTCTAGCCCTCAAGCGTGTTGTTTTGCTCTAGCCTAACAAGCTGAGTAGAGAAAACGATCCAGGGCATAAAAGCTACCCCAGAAAACAGCCAAGTGAACCTTGCCTGAACTTAGCCAAAGGTCATACCTGTAGCAAATGTTTCCATGGATGCCGCAGAAATGACACAGTGAATTTGCTCTGTTCCTGAAATCCTGAGATGAAGCGAGATTACATATGACAAGGCATATGCCTGAGAGAGTTGCAAGTGGTTTCTTCTGATCTCCTTTGTGTTACAAGCACAACTTGGAAAACATTAAAAAACAAAGGTCTCCTCTAACTTCATTCCCATCATTCTGTGTAGGCATGTCTGAACAGAAGTGGATAATTCCTCAAGGTGAAAAGTGTGATTCATCCCGCTTGTACTGGGAAACTTTCAATACTCAGAAATACAGTTATCATTCCAAAAGACTAAATATGTGACACATTTAATAAAATGTGTCATAATTAATACTCTGAGTAGATATTATACTGACTGGTGAGTGGATACATAGTGATACATACATATGTAGCAAATTGGAAGGAAATTTGGGTTATTTCCCCAGAACCAACTAATATACAAATGAGAAACAGCCTTGGAGTGAAGAGGATTTCACTGAGTTGTTGCTGAATCAGTAAAATGCTGCGGATTGAACTCGATATCTGAACCCGAAGCCTTTCGTGACAGTGCTCCAATTAATCCTTCCCACTCAGGTTAATTTAGTTCTATATCCTGAAGCCAAACAACTGGCAGACAAAAACAATTAAGTTTGAAATGCCTTAAGTTGCTGTTGCACTCACTTTAATATAATGGCTCAACTTCTCAGTTAAATCACATCATTTTATATAGTAATTCTACCTCTGTATGCAAGGAAAGCTGTTCATTATGTTTCCCCTACACATAATCCCACGCTCTCATAGTTCAGTGGTGTCATGCAGGCCATAGTTAAGCAGCTGATGTGTCACAGAAGTCCACATGGTCACTGGAGGAGGAAGTTGTGCTTGACTCTTTAGGAATGAGACCTCACATGATATAAGGCCAATAGCACTCCACTCCACTGAGTTATCAAGAATGTTGCAACTGTGCTTGGATTTGTTTTTACTTGAAATACAATGAAAACTGGAACCTACAGCCTGTCTGACTCTTATTAGCACACTAGATTTGATTTGTTTTTAGGACTTTTACAGTGCAGTACAGTACAGAAGTCTGGAGCCACCCTTCATGTCTTCTTCCAAGGAGCCAGACTTTGTTGCAATTTTTAAAGCGATTTTGTGTAATAGATCTCCATGCTTTGTTTTTGGGTTGTTTTTTTTTTTTTTTTTGGACATTCGCTACTTTTTCATTCTTTTTCAAATCAGCCCTTGTACTTGACCATTTTCAGAGAAATTCATTTTTTTATTTGTTTTGTTAAGCCACTTCCCACTTCAATTTCAAGCTTAGAAAAAGGAGCAAATCAAGGGATGAAACTCAATGAAGCTCTCTGTAGACGAGGTGATTCCGAAAGAGCTATTAACCAAAAACGTGTGTTCTTTAAAAATTGAGGTACCTGGACAAGTGAAGTACAAAAGAAGAAGTGGCAGGCCAAAAAACTATCCACAGCACAGGAACGGTCCCTAAAAGTCATGTCCTCCAAGTCTGAGCAAAAAAAAAAAAAAAAAAATCCAGCAAAGACCTGACTCAGGCCCTGAGAGATGCATCTGACTCTTCAGTTGATTGTTCACTGAAGTATCATCAAAAATGGTCTCAGTGGATGGGTGGCTGTCAAGAAGCCATTCTTAAGGAAGAGAAAAAGCTGAGGTATGACGAAAGTAGACTGAAAACTAGTGCCAACAAGGCTTGGGGGGTATAAATCATCATCACTGTGTGCTGTATGGAGGAGGTCAGGAATGAGGTACAGCAGTGAGCAGCTACAGCCATCTGTAAAACACAGTGAAGCTCTGCCATGGTGTGGGACTGATCCCAAACACACTGCCAATGCAGTTAAAGCATACCTGGATAGAAATAGACACAATTGAACACTATCAGTCATGGTTTGGTCTCCCCGGAGCCTCGACCTTAACACTGAAGCAGTGTGAGATCATCATCTATCAGAGGGAGCCAACTGCAGAACAAGAGCTTTGAATGTCCTTCAGGAAGCCTGGAGAACTATTCCTGAAGACTACTTAAAGAATTCACCCCCAAATAGGAAGCACTTTCGTGCAATTAAACCGTGCACCACCTTTTATGTTAATTACCACACTAGCAGCGTCAGAGGATGGACACCGAATTATATGAGACCTAAGCTTTTAGCATCAGCTGTAGCACACATACCGACTCACTCTAAACCTATAATGATGACATAAAAGACACAGGCGGTGCGCCCTGTCATTATGTGGTGAACTTCAGTCGATGCAGTGGTTAGTGAACGCCCTCTTTTTATTGGTGCTCATACTTGTGGGCCAGACTGGGACGGCTGAGTGATTACGTTATGCAGATTCACTCGGATGAGAAGTCCAACACGTAGAGCTCCGCTAGAAGTTCCCGCCTGTATTCCTCGAACTACAATTGTAACACATCTTCATTTTTCATCCTGAACTCATTTTCTCTGCCTCTCACTTTGCTGGAATGTAAGTTTATTATGTTCAGACGGACATGTTTACAAGAAAGCTTTAATGGTTCCATTGCAGACGGTTTCATGTGTCCTTAATCATTAATGGAAAATTCACTGTAGAGCACCGCAGAACGCTTGTTTTGTTTTTTTCTGGAAGCCATCATTCTTATGTTGTGTTTCCCATTACAGAACCATTATCTGTCTCCACAGTACTGAGCATATTTTGAACTGAGTGCTTTAGCTGACATTTGAGACCAGAGTCCAAATGAGTTTTTAGAAACATTGTTAGGAAAGCAGAAGAGAGGCAAAATTTGAAGATTCTCATGTTTACTGCTCTTGAAATTTTTGAGTAAGTATTTCAAAGTCAGCACCAAATGATGACCTATCACAAATTTATACCAGAGACATTCCTTGTCCATGTTTGGGTATATTTTGTAAAAAAAAAATCCAAGAAGAAATATGTGACTTTCTGTTCAGACGCTGTGCCAAAGCCACTTCCCATTGTGTACACTGGATTAAATGCCTCATTTAAGAATCATCCCAGATCCAAGAAGCAAAATTTGAAAGAGGATGTGCTGCTCTGTGTGCAATATTTATGAGAAAGTTTGGCTTTTTTTGTTTGCTTTTCAAATATGTTTTGAAACCAGGCTTCTCGACCTTTTCCAGAACGCTGAATTAAGAAACAAGGTTTAAATCATACTTCTCTAATTGAGCAAACTGGGGATTCAAGCATGCCATCAAATGGACTGAAACTGCTATTTTGTAAAAACCAATCAGTGTTTTTGGAATAAAAAAATGTCAGGTTTTTTTTTTTAATTTTTTTTTTTTTTATCAGCTAATTAAAATGGAAAATAAGCAATCCTATTGCTGCCAGTTTTTTTTTTTAATTAGTCTTGTCTGTTTTTCTGGGGCGGGGTCCTATATACTTATTATTTCTCTTTTTTGTGGGACTTCATCAACTGGAAGCAAAATGTGATATTTTAAATGAGTTAGGGCATTCACTAATGATCAACCTTGATAATTTTTTTCAAAGTTAAAAATTAAATAGCGTTCAAAGATAAAAGGTTCCCCCCAACAACCTTGGACAAGCCATAGGCAAGGCCACTTTTTAAAATAAAATTGGAATAGCAGATGAATGTCGAGACCTAAGAGTGTAGCGAGATGACAAAATAGAACTGGTGGATGAGACTGAAAAATAAAACTGCAAAAGGAAGAAGCAAACCAAGACAGTATCCCCGCTCCTTTCTTTTTTAATAGCAGCAATCAGTCAGTGGAAGAGCCCTGGCTGCACACAGAGAGGCAGAAAGGAACCAGGGAACGTAAGACAGATTATAGGAAATAACAGCACGAGGCCATAAACACAGGAGTCATGTCGCACCACAATTTTGAAATGCCACCGTTTACTGCTGGCAGACGCTCAAACACACTTTTAACAGGAAGGGCGTCGGGTATGAGCGTCTGTGCAGGGGGGTCCCTGCTCAATTCGCACTCCAGACTTTTTGTGTTTCAGGTGTATAACAATCTTGCTGTATGGTAGAATACTATATATGCGACTAAAGCTGTTAGTGTTTGTATGAATTCACGGATCCCACATGTAGATGCATTTAAAATAGAGCGAGTTATTGCTAAGCAGCAGCTCATAATGGTCTAATTAGCATAGAGAAAGCCTCTGGAGAGGACAATACATTCCAATCCATCATCTATCAATGTGGATCTCTGATTTAATTGAATGGAAACGGCTCTTTAGTGTTATCCAAATGGTGCCATCTTATATTATCCTGCAGATGGCAGCAAAGTCCTTTGACAAAAATACTGTTTTTTTTTTAAATACAATATTTGAAGTGTAGTGTTTTTGTATCTTTCCACGAAACGGTGCCAGCTGTGTGCTGACATGTTTGAACAGGTTTAATGTTTATAACTCATCTATCTGCTCATTTTTGTCCATCAATGTCATATCTGTGTTTCTTCATCCAGTACTCCAGTCATGGTCGCGGCATTCAGCGGTGATGATTTGACAGGTTGATGGAGCAGATCCATCTCTTGTGCTTGCAATACAAGAGATGAAACCGAGTTAAGACGAGATCCTGCTGCTGCCTCGTTTTTATTAATTATTTCTCCTTTTCTGCTCTTTTACATCGTTAACATCTGAAAGCAGCTCTGCCTTCGTCCTGTCGGTTCCGCAGGCATGTGGCATGGCAGCCCTCTGACACCTTTACTGCTCTGGCACGAGTTCAAATGTCACTAAATCTCCTGTTATAAAAGGTGGTCATAAACA
Source organism: Oreochromis aureus (assembly GCF_013358895.1). NCBI lineage: Eukaryota > Metazoa > Chordata > Actinopteri > Cichliformes > Cichlidae > Oreochromis > Oreochromis aureus. The sequence goes on along the minus strand of NC_052956.1, from coordinate 35,324,894 downwards.
CCTAATGGCTGGCCATGAATTTTTTAGAGCCCTGAATATCACACAGAAATGACCTCTGGAAAACTACAACCTTAACAAGACGCATCTGACAGACAGATAACCTCCACAGCCGGTGCAACTCGAGGCCCTCCCTCCCTTTTTTGTGGTTCTTTAGCTTTTCGTGGCATGATTGGATTGATTTGTCATTTGCAACAGAAAGAGCTTGGCCACGGGGCTGTGGATAATCCAATTTATCGCTTTGCCATTTATTACAAATTTCTGTGGCTTTTGGGTCCACTGTCACATCGATTCGTTGATTGCTTGCTTAGCTGGGTCCTAATGAGCTGCTGTCTGAATCACTGCATAATCGCCACCCTAATTCACTTCCTTGCCTACCCTCACACTTGGTCTGCTGGCTCGCCACTATTAGAAAGGGATGGACTGAAGCAGCTCTTCCGGCGCACAATTAGTAACATCATCCTTGAAGCGGGTTGTCACTCTGCGTACATTACCATTTAATAAATGACAATGGTTTAGTGGCTGTCACAGGTTGAGACGATGATCTAGATTGCAGCGGCCTCTAATTTACAGGTGAATCCAACATGGCGTGAAGAGCGAAGTCTTAGGAGAGGCAGATTTTTGCCAATTTGAAACACTCTGATAGCTCACAGTTGTAAACTAGTCGAAGTTTAGATCTATTGCTCAGTGTAAAAAACCCAACAACCAACATATTTCTAGTTACAGGTGGACACAAAGGAATAAATACAAGGCTTAAAATATAAAGTATAAAATAAAAATATAAATACAGTTTATCGTTCATCCTAAATATGGTTCATTTTTACAATATCGTTATCTTGAAAAAGTCATTAGAGATTGCTTCAATGCACAAAAAATGCAGATGGCTATACACTATGCATGCTACTACTTCTGAAATTCCTCATATAAAATAAAATACACACTACACATGGCATACTGTAAAATTTGCAACTTATTCACTCCCATTACCTCTGAAATTCCTCATTCCTACTCCTCAGGAAAAAAAAGATTAAAAAACAAAAACAAAATGAGAAAAAAGTAGAAAAATGAATAATAATAAGACTGTTATTCCTTTGGGTGTAGCTACCCCCTCATTCTCCAACCTCTTTGTTCTTCCCTTTTTTGTCTTGCTAGTTATTGTAGCAAATATTTTACGGATACCGTGCAAATCCCAAATAATCACACGCTGCAATTTGCAGGTTGTAATCTAAAGCAATATCTTTAAGGCAAACACAGTCAGGTCTGGGACCAACACACCATTTGATTTCCAGACGCATCACTTCGAGGTTAGCCGGTACCCAAAGAGGACAGATTAGAGAGTAAATACCACTAGGTAAGGGTTTACCTCTGCACCAATATCAGCCTGTCTGCATGGCATTTATCAAGCTTGAAGAGGAGCTTAAGGACACACTGGGATGTGTTTGCAGAGAGGCTGGTGGATAAATATAGGAGGGAACTAATCAAGCCATCTATCAACAAACGATGCGCACCATCTGTGAGTTTCATCACTCGTCCTGTAGAACAGATTTTTTTTTTCAGTGCAAGTTCCAGTCTGATGTATGATGTACAAAGTAAGTGCTGATGCACTTCAAGTATCATAGCTAAAGAACTCTCACCAGAAATTTGCATATTAACAGATGGGGAAATACTGTAGGCAGACAATCAGACAGGAGGAGAGATATCCATGCTGTAACCAATCTTACCAGCAAGAAACACATGCAAAATGGTTTTCAGACAACATTTCTTTAATACAAAGTCAACATATCTACATACACAGTGGCTTTAAACCAATTATTGTTTCAGTTAGAAGTAACAGTTTGAAAGTGATAGCACTTGGCCCTCATACAAAAAAAGTATTTTTCTGAATTTGGGTTGTTTTTATTTTTTCCAATTTGTCGTACTGTATACGTTCTGTTATTTTGATTTCATTTTTTAAGTCAGGGTTCATCTTTTGTTATTTCCCCTCTTCCCCCGAAATATTCAACATACTCCTGCAAATTTGGCGGTTTGTTTTCAAAAGCCTAACATCTTCACATTAAGTCAAAAAAAACGTAACACATTGCACAAGCTTTGAAAGACTTCCATGGTTTCAGTTTTGGCCTGGGCCCTTTCTCATCAGCCTCACTGAATTCCAGCGTCTTTCATCTTAGGCTTTGAGTTCATTATGAAACATCTCAAGGTTCCCACTGTTCAGAAATGACATGCTGGAAATGTGAATTTGCAGCACGTTTTTGGTTGTCTTGGTCTTTCCTTGGTTGCATCACTCTGCTATCTTTCACTGAGTCCTGATTTCTTTCTGCATCCCACAATGAAGCATGGTCAAAGAAAAAAAACAAAAACCAAACAAAAACACAGTATGGTTGTGTTCAAGGCTTAAAAAAATGCACCGGGGAGACAATAAATCAACGTGTCATGTTGCAACTGAACCATGTTTGGCCTTTAGCATAGCTGTATTTGCTCATCAGGTAATGATATATTTATGGATTAACACCTTGGCATTTTAGGTAGTTGAACAGTTGGATATCTTCTGGGGGTTTTGTGGAAAGTGTTAAGGAATGAAGGATGCCTCCAGCGTTTTTACCGTAGCTGTGGCTTTAAGAATTTACGCCTTTGTGATTAATCTTTTGTTTGATAATTATTTTAAGACAATATTTCTTTTTCAAAAACACCCTTTAGTTGCTCCACTCTGTCTTACACCTAGAATAACAATGTAACAGGTCCTTGAAATAATGATTGATTAGCAATTCAAATAGTTGATAGAAAGGACTAACCTCCCAGGCTCGGTTAAATTATACCAGCAGATCACTGGTGCTGATTTCGTGCTCTCATTGAGGCTATAGGTATGAGAACAGAGGCTGGCATGTTTCCCATTTCAACTCCTAGCAGGGGAAATTAAAGTCAGAAGAAAAGTGAGTGGTAATTAAAGACCAGGGAGCAGGACTGGAGAAGAGAGGTTTCAGAAAGCAGGCTCTACAACCACCAGCATGTGAGAAGGACTTTGATTTTTGTATTTCTCTCCCCACTTAAAGTATGAGATCTTGAAGGTCAAATGATACAAATACATATAATCTATATATTTGTTTATTTACAGGTATACTCTAGATCATAGTGGATATCTAACAAAATGAATGGCCACATTATGTCTGAAAAATTAAAAAAAGAAAACAGAACTTGAAGAGGATTTTCTTAAACTGCGAGGGTCATAGCCTGACCATGATCATACAAGATACAGTTCGTCAAGTTGGTCCTATATAGGTAAGAAAAAAGGGTCAGTTTTGAAATATTTGATTGATATTTTGTAGATCACTTCATCAACAGTTGCTCAAAAGAAAAAAGAAAAACGACAAAAAAATAATAAAATAAAATAAAAAATGGCATCTCCTCATCGGCACAGGTTCTACCCTCAGGTAGAAGAGCAATGGTGAGTGGAGGCAGAGGATTCAGGCATAGTGCTTCCCTCAGCTTCCATTAAGAAACACACAAGGTCTCTAAGATTATATATTTATATATATATGTATATATTAAAAAAACACACACAAAGAAAAACAAAATGAAATAAAATCATATTTTCAAGCATGAGAACTGACAGATTTAAAAAACAAAAAAGATGATGAGGAGAAACATATAATTCATACTAAGGTTTGGATATATCTTCATATTCTGCATTTAAATATATATGAATGTGTGAGTGCGCAGTACACATAAATGCATACATATATGCGCACAAGCACACAGCCATGTTATACTTAACATTTCTACAGTGAAAAAATAGAATGTCTTTAAACATAATATGAACAGATAAGCATTTCTCTTTTCCTGCTAATTTTAAAAAATGATACAACATCTGTTAGAAAACTAAACTGAAAAAAAAACAACAACCAAAAACATAATAAAAAGTCAACTATGTAGTGTAAAATAAGTCGTCATAATACAACATTAATGTTTTCGTAATGTTACAATAACAATAAGGCTTTTTTGGAAATAAGAAAAGATTACACACAGTTCTGTCCATCGCTCCGGCTTTTGTGCACACCCACCGGAAACCTGCGCGGGATCCGTAACGCTCGCGTATACCAAAGCGCTGTTCTCGAAATGAAAACCCGGTGATCTCAAAAGCTTGATTTTTCTTTTTAAATCACACACATACACAAGTGTGTCGACCTGCAGTTGTTCTGGGAGGGGAGGGAGGGGTTGGCGGGGGGTAATACCTTTAAAGTTTATTCTGTTTCATTTGGGGATATGCAAGTAGCTTGTACTGGAGACTTTCAGGAACGCATCACAGCGTCGAGATCCATCATGGCTCCTTGGTTTGGCTGTGTCACCCACAGAGACATCACCTTGAAAACGGAGGGCAAATACCAAAGCATCTGTTTTTTTTCTTTTTTTTTGTTTAAATGTATCCACCTGTCACCAAAACACACAAACAGTGGAACTAAAGGCCAATTTTTCAACCACACTGATGTGCAGCTTGGTAACTGCAGCAGGCCTTTGCCACTTGAGTGTCTTATACAATGATATAGATAATTATAGAGGAGGCTGGGCGAGAGGGAGGGGAAAGGAGGCGTGGACGATGATGTCAAGTGGATGCGCTTTCAGTCATGCCAGTTATCAGAGATGGCATCTTTGATTCATCAGTTTCCTCTCCTTCCAAAGTCACACGTACGGCATACACGAGATAAGCAGCATGTTTGGTTTTGACAGAAAATCATAATAATAAAAAAAACAGAAAAACGAGATAATTCCTCATTAGACAAAGTTCTGAAGGATGACGATGAGCGTTGGTCACTGTACACAAAGAGAGCCCTCACTTTTGCGGCAATCCTTGTTTGGTTGTTCCATTTTTGTTCCAAAGCCTTCCCCCCCCCCACCAGGTTTATCTCTTGTTCAAAACGGTGGATGTTGAAACCGCAACCCCACGATGTAGTGGTTCCAAAGAGAGGAGCGATTGTTAAAAAAAAAGACAAAAGAGAGAAAAAAAATCACGGGACACGGCTGCCGCTTGTCTCACCTTGGCCTCACGCAAGACGACGCGGCGGAAGCTTCGTGCAGCAGGCGAGGCTTTTATCCGGTGACTGTTCTTTGCACTGTTAATATACTGGCGTGTTGCAACATTCCTGCGGTTACCTGGCTGAGGATACTGATTTTACACAAATTCACAACTGATGCAATTAGCACGTTTTAAGAAATGTGTCGCTGTTTTCATCCTCACAACTGCTAGAAAACCAAAAAGTGTCTTCTTTTAGCTCTCAGTGCTCAAGAAGAAGTCGGTTTAATAGTCGAGTGTTATCCCACACAAAATACTGTAAAAACTTTAGGTTTTCTTGAAGGATTTAGTGCCGAATGTGAGTGAACTTGTCCTTTTCGGTTTCTTTTGTTTCATTTTTTTCTACAGTTTGATAAATCTTTTATGCAGGCAACCAGTTTCTTCATTTCTCACAATATTACTCACACACTGTGTTGATGGAAATACTTGAACCCCTTTTACACCCGAGCATATCAAAAAACAAGATAGTCACCAAGTCTTGGCTACATCCATCTGCTTCTCAGTGATTTTTAAATTTTTATTTGTATTTTTTTTGCCTTCTTTTTCCTTCGTCATCTGTCACTTGTTGCTGTTGTGTCACGAAGATATTTTTTGAGAGGAGAAATGTCCACGAATGTTTACAATGTCCTCCACATTGAAACACTTGAGGTAAGGTAAGCAGTCTGACACTTTGATCAATACCCGCCCCACATCTTGAGCCACAGCGTCTGGTTCCTCCCCTGCCGAGGATCTTCTTTACTTGAGATGATGGGCAATTTTCTTGTGTTTCCTTCTTGTGTCTGAAAAGTCGAATTGGACTCTGAACTGGTTGGACCGGGTGTTGTCTTCAAAAAAAAAAAAAAAATCTAGGAGATCCTGTTTGATGTGGCTGAATTGGCGGTGGCGATGTGGTTGTCTGCTGTCGTTTTAAATTTTAGTTCCTATGGCTCAAGAGGCTGTTGAGGTGGGGGGTGGGGCAACAGGATTCGGAGGAGGGGGAGGGGGGGGAGATGGCTTTTTACGTTGCATAGTGATCAAAGCTTCCTAAGTACTCCAGAGCTGCGTGATAGCAGAATTGATACTCATCCTGTGGAGGGAAAAAAACAGACACACGCATAACAAATTGCATTAGAACACCTCACCAGGAGTTTAATGACATGAGAGATTACAATTTTCAGACAATTTCAACTTGCAGTAAATTTCGCTATTTGCTGAGGCAGAGCATGTCCTGACAAGATCATTTTATAGATCCTATACCTAAGTAGAAAGCCTAGATTGGAATGAGCAAAACATTCTAATATAACTTGATTTTGCATTTACACATTTTCACACAGGAAGACCAGAAAACCAATAATAGACTTATGGGGGTAAAGACACCCACCCAAAAGTGGTTTAATAGAGCGCTGCTAACTTATTGGTGGTCTTTTAAAATTTGCACAAGTCTATCCAAACAAGGAGCAGTGCATGTTATTGTGCGTGACTCTGTGACTTCTCACCTCAGTTTGGACCATAGCTGGCCTCTGTGTTCGGAGCATCTTCACCGTTTGGAAAATATCAACCACACCTTCGTAACGCATCCTTTCCAGGACGATGCTAAGGGTGATAAAGACTCCGGTCCTGCCCACGCCAGCACTGCAAACACAAAAGAGAAAAAAGTGTATTCAGAAAATGCAAAGCACGTCTTGTGCACACAGCGAGTGAATGGTGCCTTTGTAAACTGCGCCTTTCTCTCTTGTCGCATGCAGTGTTTTGTGGGGGACAGCGACTGCAAAGATCTAAAAATACTTTGCACACTGGAAGCTCTAACCGCTTAGAAGAAGCAAACTTCCACAGCTGGATATTCTGCTCCATGGTAAAACAGCAGTGACACAAGCAAAGGAGGCAATTTGCATGTGAGAACCTCGTGAATCCACTTACATGTTGTGGCCACATTCTTGTCTAACACACACATACAAAAAAACCCACAAGCCCTCAAGGACACACAGGCGCACATTTCGAGTTGCACACAAGCGACCAAGCAAACATTTTGTCTCATTAAGTCCCTCCTCCCATGTGTCGAAAAACTCAGCCTTCTGCTGCTCTCCAGAAATACAGCCCGAGTCTTAACTCAGATCCTGAAATACTTGAGAGCTGCCTCTCTAAGCTGCTTTGCTGTGAAATGACTTCCACTTCACCAATGGAACAATAATTGTTATGACAACAGATTTATTTGGGCTTCTTCCAGCCTCTGATGCTATTTTGTCTGAATGGAGAGTGGAAGTGACGGCTGCTGGGAGACACTTTTTTGACTTGTGCGTGAGTTTGTTGACAAGTTTGCGTGTGTCTGCTGGAGGAAAACGGCGCACTTGAGACAAAAGATGACTTGGTATCGTTTGACGCCATTAAATGAAAAAAGAGAAAAAAAACAGGAGCCTAATCACCCACACACTGCAGTATCTCTCAGCCCACCCAAAGCCTCTTCATGGGAGTCAGTCACAGACTGTCACATGGGCTCTTAAACTCACTCAGAGCTCCCCCCCCTCTCTCTCTTTCTCTCACTCTCTTTCAACCTCTCCCACTCCCCAGGAAGATCGACTCTCCAAATCTGAAGGCTCGCTGAGCCACTGCAGACTGAGAGGATTTGGTGTCCCCATTCACAGGAAGTAATCAGGCAATTAATGACAAAAAGCATGTGGGTCTATTAGATAGACGCTGAGGAGGAAGGGAGAAGAATAAAAGAAAAGAGGTGCAGGAGAATGGATGGACGGAGAGGAAGCGAGAGAGAACGAGGATTAAGAAACAGACAGGCAGATGATGGACGGGGTAGGCGGGTGACAGAAGACGACAGAGTAAGAGAAAAGGAAGCTATAAGCTCTACTCTCGGAAACGACTAACCCTGAAGGAAGAGGGATGGAGAAAGTTGAGAGGGCTACAATGATTAGATGGGAAAGGAGGTAGCTACAGTCCTGACAGATAATGCAGCAAACCACTATTACTACTCAACTACTCGAGATACATATCGGTGCAAAATGATTCCCTGATTAATATCATCAAAGCCTAATGACATAAAACACTTTGATGTGTTTACTCACGTGCACGCCTCAAAATCAGGACCGCATTTGGTGAGATGCATCGCTTATTTAGGCGCTAAATGCAGACTGGTCATGTGACCGCCGCTGTCTGCTTTCTTGTGCATTACTCCAGTCCTGCAATAACCAGGCCTTTCAATTTAAGGACAGCACTCCCATAATGGCTTCACAGAGGGGTAGAATAACTCAGTCTTAGTGGTGCTAGCCTGACACATATTACAACTCCCAGAGGGTCATTTGATGGCTGGTGACATCATTGCTTTTTAATCCAAAGGACGTTATGCTACATTCGATGATGTCATGGCGCCTCTGCAGTAGAAATGTGGCGCAAAAGTGACACCTATTCTGCTCCAAAGGTAAAGTATTTTTAAGAGACAGCAAGGGAATTATTAGTGTTCGTCCATTTGTATCCTTGGAGCTGAACGCCAATCAAACGTTAAAAAAAAGCGTGTCGGAGATCATACACAGGCGAGACTTTTTCGAGACATTCATTCCGTCTTTGCTAGTCTCGCAGCGTATACAGAACCAAAGCCGTGAAGGATGTCCTCATTTGGCTACTGAGAATAACAAGTCATTCAGACGGATCCCACTCAGGGTTATGAATATTAATAATCTGACGTTCTGCTGGTGACCACTACCAAATATCAATTACTACCTGCATCCAGCATCTTAAGTTAATGGTGAAAGTTACCTTGGAAGCTACACCGGAGGTGATAAAAATGCACCACGCAGTGATCGTAAAACCCCAAAAAGAATGGCTGTATCATTTCATATGTCTTCTCCTTGCAAATGCCAAGCCACATCTGAGGCTTATCAATTATGAAAGAGAAGGGCCCGTGGAGGTGCTGAGGTAGTGCACTGCGCTGGGCAAAGAGGAGAGGAGGGATCGTATCTGATGATGTTGTTAGAGCTGCGCCTTAGGAGGAGCTCTGCTGCAAAACAATAACCATTTTAAGAAGAGATTTAATCTCGTCTCGAGACTTATATCGCTTTCAGGAAGAGAAGAATGTCTTCAGAGACCAGTTTGAGGCAAAGCAGGCGACAACTCGTCTCTTTTTAGGAAAACAATTCCTAATATAAAATAAAATATACAAGCCACATAATGCATATGACAACATTACCTGCAGTGGACAGAGATTGGGCCATCCTGCCCAAACTGCTCCTTGGTTTTATGCACCTGGCCAATAAAATCAATGAATCCTTCCCCCGATTTGGGCACGCCTTGCTCTGGCCAATCAGTAAACTGGAACTGCCTTACTGTTCTGGACTGGCCATCCTGCAAAACAGAGAGAAAATGGGGTGAGCAGCAAAGATACATTTAAGATTATCTTAAATGGCTACAGTTCCCACCAACTATTCCACAGTATCAGTATCCTTCCCTTTGTGGTTGTATGCAAGCATGTTTCTGCTTTGTCTCTCCATCTGAATTGAGGGTCTAGCCAAAGGTTGTCACTTGCTAGAGATTGAAATCGATTTGACTTGAATTTGTAAAGCCTTGTTTTTGTCGTTCTCTGCTGTGCGTCCATCGAATTGCCGTGTACGTTCAATAAGAGATAAATGCAAGAACATTTGTTGACACGTGTGGCCGAGAAAAGTGATTCTGAGAGAACTAAAAGTTTAAGACGGGCATCCATAATCAGTGTAACCAATGCAGCAGGGAACCGAATGTGAAATATGGTTACAATCTCCCCTTCTCTCTTTTTTTTGAGTTATTGTGCTGAATAATGGCTAGAAAAGTGTTTTTGCAGAACAATTTGATACTGGAGTAAAATTGTGACCTTTTTGGATATAAAATGTCATCATTTTATCATTTTATTCTATTAGACAGCAGCTTGAAATATTGTCATTATTAGCGTATGAATTCTTAAGCTATGGCCGAGAAAGGTCACAGTGACCTTGGGTCCTGGTGAACATTAAAGCCAAACTTGAAGAAAATCCCTCAAGGCATTTCTGAGATATTGCATTCTTGAGAAAAAAGGACAAAGTTATGTACATCCACACAGAGGACAAACTGAAAGCAAAAAACGCCTTCTCACTAATTAAATATGCATTTAAATGACATTTTTTTTCTGTACAAGACTAAATCTGCTGATACAGTGACACACACACTGCTCACAACAGAGGGACAGTGTGTCCTTTCTTACTCAAACCCAACTGTTTCCATTTTCTTCCCTATTGTGTTCACAGCGCGTAGTCGTGTGTGTGTGTGTGTCACAAGTAGGTCCTAGTTATAGCTAATCAATAGTGTATCTGCCATGACAAGCGTCTTCTCCTAGACACCAAGTTGAATAAGATAATCCTGAGATGCGATCAATAGAGCAACCTGATGGATGAGCACGGAGAGGAAGGGAGGAGGGAGGTAAGAAGTAAGAAGGACTTATGGAAAAGGAGGCGGGATTGGAGGGTGAAAATTGGAAACAAAAACCCTGACACAATGACATGCATGCTCGAAAAATGTCAACCTTGACAACTTAATCTTTTATTGATTCTTACAACCTTGTTGTAATGGTGAGGCAACTGCATTTGCTTCAACTGCAGTGCAAACAAACGCATTTGAATAGTTTTTTTATCCAATGAAGTGGCATCGCAGGAGGAGAACGGACGGGATCTGCTTTATTATGAGAGAGCTGATTATCCACTCTGAGAATGCACAGTCGATACTCGTGTCCTTGTAAAGAAACTTCTTTTGAAGTTGTCTCAGAGACAGCACATTGCTCGAGAAAGCCGGCAAGCAGACGAGCATTTTCGCCGAGACAAGCTCTCCGCTTGATGCCACCAGTAATTAAGACAACCAGGTGTTCATTTCTCCAGTTGTTTCTCACTTCTCAGCACAGCAGACCTCAGCTTAGATATGAAGTGTCATTCTCGCACATTCTCTTCAGATTTTTTCACACACATGGCGGAAGCACAACTGGTTGAGTACTCAGTTGGCAAGTAAACTTTTTTTTGGGAAATCCTGCTTTTAGCTGCTAACGATACTTGATTCTAAAATTTGTTTGGAGTAAATTTGACATTTGAAGTTTGTTACAAATGTTAAAAGAGACAAATTCTCAATTATGTTATTGGGAAAAAGAATAACATTGCAATAACATCTGCTTCATCTGAGTAAATTAAAAGTGCCAGTCAGTAGTTAGCTTCACGCTAACAGTCAGTACGCATGTACAGTATTTAACCAGTTTATTACTTCACCACCCAGTGTAAGGTTTATACCACAGCTGCCCTAAATTAACCGTATTGGTAATTACAAAATCATTTGTATGTTTCTGTAATGGTTAATCCACCAGTAATCATTATTTTTTTATGCTAAAATCTAATTATCATTGTTATCCATGAATTTTAAATTTACCGATTTAAAAAAGAAGCAGAAAAAAAATAAAGCACATTATTATTTTTTGATAAAGACGCCAAATTATTTACTTGCATTTCTGGACAGAAAAATGCCTGATTCATTTCTGACATCTTAGCAAAGTCCACTCTAATTTGGGGTATAAAAAATGCTAATTCGGTTAATATTTTTTTAATAAAAATAACATTTTTACTTTTAAAGACATTATTGAAGGATTACTAAAATATCTGCGTGTTTTTTATTTTTGAAAATCACAGGTGGTCGAATAAATTATAAATTTCCCCAATATTGTTGAAGAAACTACAGCATGGTGTACGTACTGAATGAAGACATGCTCCATGTCACGAATGACAAAAATCATACTGAGCAGAATTGATGGTAAATGTCAAATGTGTTGAAGTAAACAAGTACCTGAGGGTCTCTAATCATCATAGATGGGAGCTGTCCTACATTCTTATTGATTTATTCTGATTTTTGCCAAGAGCTAACCATCCCCCCGTTCAGACGATGACTCTATGCTGAACATGTATACTTTACGTTGCTACTATATGTCAAAGGATTTGCATAATCTGCCTATTGTCACATGTGACTATATGTGCTGCTGATGTGCGTCTGCACTGCTGCTGCCAAGGTGTACGCTTGTACATTTATTGTGCTTGACAAATACAGTGATTTAGAATCTAATAAGTTAGGCCCCGTATACCAGCTCTCTTTGTAAAACACCTCATGTCTCTTTCCCTGTTTTATGACGCATTGCATGTTTTCTTTCTTGTGTTGCCTTTGTTTTTCCATCTCAAAAACATTTAGCCTCAGCAGGGGGATTAAAAATGAAAGAGGGGCAAAGACAACAACACAATAAACTAAGCACGCGAAAGAAAGAAGGGGGGTGGGTGGGGGGGAGAGCAAAATTTAACACACAACCTGAGGGCCCACGCGCCGTGTCAAATTGTGTGATTAAATACGTGACTGGCTCGCTAGATGTGAGTGTTGAGGCGTGGAGTCTATGCTATTACTGCGCAGAGGCATGCGAGAGAAACACACACAGCTGTGCACACACACACACACACACACACACACACACACACACACACACACACACACACACACACACACACACACAGTCATACATATACAAAACAGACAAACATGTACATGTGATCTGTGCAATGGCAGGGTAAGCCCAGGTCACAGACACTTTTACGTGCATACACAATCAGCAATATGAGGTCGACACCTGCAAGATCGACACACACGCACACATGCGCGGCCTGAAATCACAGACCGGACTATCACCTGCTCCATCTCTCCGCTTTGTTTTCTTAAATGCGTGATAAGCTTTGACTGCCTGTTTGCTAACACTGTGTGCTTTGATGATTGAGTCCCCTTTGAGAATCCTCGAAAAGAAAAGCAGCGCTGACCAGACCTCGGGGCAACGTGTTTGCATGCACGTTAGAGCAATCTCATACTTTATATGCATCCATATCTTCTTACTATAACGATGGTAGCGCATGTATGCATATGTATCTGTGTGTATCCAAGCTGCTCTGAAATGACTCGGTCAATCTTAACGAAACTGTGCACGAACATCGTCACACATACAGCGATTATTAACATCGATATGTTTTTCAAAAAGATTTATTATAAATCCAGGTTCTTTCGATTTTCTTATTCATCATCCTCTTGTGAATGCATTGTTACATTCTCCGCGTTTGTTTTGCCTCTACATAACCTCTACAGTTTTGTTCCACTCACTAAATATGGGATGAAGAATTAGAAAAAGCAGGCCCGGCTAGTGTGTTTAATCTATCAGAGCCTTTGGAAGATGATATCTGAACTTGTGTGCATGAACTAATAGAAATATACAGAGGAAAGGAGATTGGCACGAGCCTTTTCACGAGTGCATGTGTGTGCGAGTCTTTGAGTTGCCTTAATTGCTTTAATACCAACAGGATGATGCCTGTGAAATCAGTGGGTATATCAGCCTGTTTGGCAACGAGACGGGAGATTTTCATCTCTCTGCTAGATTTCTACTGTTGCTCCTTTGAACTGTCTGACCTAATTTGACCAAAAAAGAAATGTTATCAGAGGTAAAGAGATAACTACAAAAGAGCAGAGTAGCTTCTTAACAGTTCAGGGCGAGAAAAGTCAGTTCAGTAGTGAAACACTGTATGGAAATCTATCTCACAATAGAAACAGAAAAAAACTATTTCAAAGTCTTTTAAGGAACTTTTGGGGGAAAAATATGACGAGACTGCGATGTTTCTCTGTTTACGTGGCCTAGTTTTACTCAACTTGCTTAATCTTCGACATTTCCAACACCTCAGTGAATTGTTGATGGCGCAACTGTCCAAATTATAACATCATTTTTTTTTTACACTCTTGTACTTTTAGTCTTTTGAGGAGGCTAAAAATGCGGCATTGGCGCACAACTTCTGATGAACAAAAGCATAAAAAAGAAGGCTGGAAAAAGTCCCTCTTGCTCTTTGATACAAAGAAGCTGCAGCTGAATATCTATTGAGTGCTGACAGCAATTTAGTACAAAGTTATCTTTTAAGGTGTGATGGGCAGATTTCAGATTTATGCTCCAGCGTCAACAACAAAAGCCACTGAACAGAAAAAATACAACATGTAGGTTACAGTGTGGAAATATGTACAAGCTCTGTGTTTATGTAGGCTTTAAAAGGGTGTAATTTATTGTATTTATGTATTTTGCATTTTATTGGAAAATTTCACATCTTGCGCCCTGTTTAACCCTCCCAAACCGCCAAAGGACCCCCGGGTGTGTCTTACCCTGGCGTCTGTGACCTTGAACTCTCTGAGGATGTACTGAGGCATGTTATACTCTGCCATGGGATCTACCACAAAGTACTGATACCTGGCAGAGCGCTCTGCAGGCCAGTACTGGTGACATTTTTCCTGTTTGGAAAAAAAAAGCGATGATTTTTAGTGCAATTTTTTTACAATGTTTTAAATTTTGATTTAAATTATTTAATTTTTAAGCAATAAAGGACAGATAAATAACATAAATCGGCGTCGTACCCTTCCCATCTCTCTAAGTTTGGTCAACATGACTACAATAGTAGAGTTGTTCTCCCAGAGCATTCTCCAGAAGTCTTCTGTAGTCTCCGCCAGAGGGCCCTGCGTGGCAATGTAGGCTTTCTGTTGCCTGTTTAAACAGTAAAGTCACACCATGTTTACTTGAGTAATTACCTGTAAACACCACTGATGCAAATTCAGAGAGGGGAAAAAACAAAATCAACCGTACGACACAAACTTGTGGACGATAAGTAAACTTGATGATTGCTTTTACATAATAATAAACATGATTACATGACTGCTATGAGGAAAAAATATAAAAATAGAATGAATATTTCTCTCATTTTCTTAATTCCATGTAATATATGTCTGTGATCAATCAAGATGTTTCCTTGCAGTAGAAATAAACACATGAATAAATAAGCTGAGTTACTTCACCTCACATATGCTCATGCTGGCGTGCTTTTCTGCCATCTCAACTCTTCCTACCTGTATCCATCAATAAAGCTGGCATTGATGTAGTCGGATCCTTCCAGGCCTCTGATTGGCTGCAGGCAAACACGAGTGGTCTCGTAGGGCATGATGTTAACCAGCCGATTTTTGAACTTGTTGCAGGGAAGGTTGGCACTGATGAAGCGCGACGTGTGGGCTTTGGAGTTGGCCAAACGCTGTTGGGGGAAGACAGAGGGATAGTTTAACATACCAGAGGATAAGCAATAACAGTAACAGTACAGACTGAGGTAAAAATATAGTATAGTGTTAAAAAAAAACGACATTTAGTAAGGTTGCAATGAACGATGCGGAGGAGGAGAAGAAAGATTAAAAGCAGAGAAAGGTGAGAAGGTAGCACTGAAGAGGAAAGAAGTAAAGGGAGAAAGGAAGAGCAGCAGAGGATGAAGAAGACAGTTGCAAGATAGCTAGAAAGTGGAGAATATCAATTGCAGAAAGTAATAAAGAAGACCTAATCTAATCTGATCTGTCACCCACGATGCCACCGCTTCAAAGGACATTGTTTATCAGGAATATATTTATCGGAAAGCAATTCAAAACTTTATTCCCGTTTGCAACTTGTGAGGTCCTGGAGGGTCAGATAAAATGACGGAAAATACGCTACACACCCAGACTAACAAGCCTCTGGATCAAGCCTGTATGAAACAGAAAACTTGCCTAAAAGTGGGTCAGTCGCAGCTTTGATAATGGCAGTGTGCATAAAACATAGACTCACATAGGGATGCTCAGAAAGACAAACACACACGCATGCTGCATAATGATCAAAATGAAAATGCCGTACTGCTACATCATCACCGTCATAAGGATCTCAGCGCGAGTTTGTGGGTCAGCAAGTCCTATGATCTCCTCCTTTTGGCTTCGACGTCTCAACAAAGAATATGTGTGTGTGTGTGTGCACGCGTGTTTGTGTGTGTTCTTGCTCGTTAGCCTGCAAATAGAAGATACCCTTGTCAGATGGTTTAGGACCCCTTTCAGACAGAACGCACGGCGCACTGAAAACACCAGCAGCATCACAAGAAATGAGAACGAGACAAGAGATGAGCCGCAACTGACCCCGGTGAAAAAGAAGGCGGGATGTGAATATATTTTCTAGACTTTCCAGCTCCCAATACTTGTCAAAATACAAAAAGTCAGTGTGTTCATCCTTGGATCTGTGCGCAAACCGGGTCTAACTTTCCATTTTCTCTTCCAATTAGAGCATTCTCGGTCTCTCTTTTCTCTTTCCCCCCTTGTATAGCACCAGCAGCTCTCTATCAGTGGCTACTTGGAGTCCATCCAGTGTTTGCCTCCTCCTCCTCCCATGCCTTTATCCCTTGCTACTGTCTTGCTTTTGATCTGTGTTTCACAGAGGCACCTGGAAAGGCTTAAGGTGGCCTGGCAGTGCTAAAGAGGCCCTCAGCTACACCACAGAGGGTGAAGGGAACTGAGCCAGACCTGGCAGCCTCAATCTCTGCACCTCATGCTTACTAGCTCCTTCCCATTTATAGTACAGCATATCTGGTGAGTTTTCATTCCATTTGGCATGTTGCACCGAAACATATATTTGGTTATGTATCAGAAACTAGAGCTTACAGAATCACTGTGACCAAAAACGCAGTAGGACCATCCCCAGTAAGCTTCCCTGGACATAACCAAATCTAAGTGGGAAGTCAGAACCCTGTAATAGAAAATACAAGGGTCTGAGGATATTAAATACCATCTGGCATTTCTATAAATCTATAGTAAAATATTCTGAATATCACTACAGATTCACACATATTTATTCTTTTTAGTACATTTACTATCTATTAGATCATAGGTTTTCAGTTTATTTCTAGTAAATACTATCTTTCCAATTGTGTACTTCTTTGACAGCATTCATTATGTTTTGCCATGCAAAGCCTTGTGAGAGTTTTGTATATGTATATGACTGTTTCTATATAACTCGAGAAGATTTTTGTATTTTTGTTTGGACTTGGATCCCAGTTTAAACAGCTGAATCCCAACTCATACTTGCTGCTATTTAATGAAATTTATCCCAGTAGCTCAGTAGCGTTTTGTTGTGTGTGTATGTTGTAATCCACATACTGTTGCCAAATACGTTCTACAAGCGCACTATGTGCATCAATCTCCATAAAAATGCACATAGTGTGAGCAAGAAAGCACTTTTGTCTGACTACTTCATGACAAAATCATCTTCAGGGATTCCCGACAGTTATGGCTTAACTCTGCGTGACTGTGTATCCTACCTGAGAATGACAGTGCCCTCCCACTCTTGCCTATAGTGCAGTATTCTGTCAAATCACTTCCTTACTGCCAACTTAGTATACACTTGTCCCTTTGTTCATTAGCCAAACGTTCCTCCCTCCGCTTGCCTCGCCTTCCACCTCCATTTGTCATCATCAAGTATTAATTACTTAGCTCAACCACCCCTCTTCTCACACGCCTACCCCCCCTCTGTACTGACGGCAGGGTGGATGTTATTAATCCCCGTTCGACTCCTGACGCCAGCTCAGCAATATTCCCAGATACAGATGGCAGTGGAGATTCCGTCACTGTTGTGCACCAGTGAGAAGAAACCAAAAAAAATAAGACTAATCGCACTGGCACTGTTGTTGTTTCTTGGTAGGGAGGCTGCGTTGATGGAAAGCGATGACGAATGATTCAAGAATCCTTGTGTGTAATCCAAGGTCAGCAGATGCTAACTGGTGTGCCAAAGTTGAGGTGACTTTACTTTATGGACGGGTGACAAATTATAGGAGAAACCCCCCCAACTCAATTAACTGGCAGTGACTCTACAAGCAGCATTCTTCCAAAAGATATGTGATGTTTGATTATGGTGATGGAGAGCACTGTCTAATATGCCACAATGTCTCATAGATGGTCAGCTAGATTGATGCCCGGTGGCTGTGACGAACTGCAACGGCTGTACCTATAAAGGAAAAAGTAGACAATGCCAGCTAATATCCCCCCGCTGTAGCAGTCACCCAGTCTCCCCATCGCAGGACTTACAGGTTTAGGTTTTTCCTTTAATTAGTCACCCCTCTGTACATAAATAATATGCTTCGCTGTTTTTATCACCTACTGCTTTTTCATTAATTTTTTCTTTCTTAAAACCGAAACTCAAATCCATGCTGCTTTGAGCCAAAAATCCTTTGTCTTCCCCCTGCTAGATTAAACCCAATTTCTTAGCCTAAGCATATTATTGCAAAATCCTCAGAAATGAACAATGTGGCCCAACAGCAAAGGGCTTCTATATTTCTCTTTTCTAGCTCTGGAAAAAAAAATGGTACACCTCAATAGCACCGTGTACCTAAATGATGAAACGTTTTAAGTGAAGCACAAGAAAGTAAAGGAAATTTGTTTTTAGTCACCTGTTACTTGGACAGCATCCATAAAAAACTGACAAATAGCTGCCATTCAAATAAGGCAGTTTAAATATACCTTCTACAGTGATGCTACACTGTATGAACTGCATCTTCACTCAGCTAAAATGTTATTCTTTCAATCCCCCCACCCACCCAGGCAGTGACAGCAACCATCCAATTTGTCTCTTTCCTAGTCTCCTAATTTAGTTTCACAGCTTCTTGTCAGAAACACAGATGCTGATAGTTAAGAACCACTGAAAAAACACCAAAACAAAACAAAAAAACCCCAAATCAAAATACAAAGAAATGCATTATCACAAAGCAAAGAGCAATGACTGAAACCAATAATTAAGCACACTGCAAATAATGATGAAGAAAAATATGAAAAAAGCAATGAAACTGGATTTGCATCCAGAATAACTTCTGGGAAGATAAAGCTGGCAGCTAGGCTTATTTAAAAGGCTTACAGTGGCTTAAAACAAGGTGTCAGAAAAACATACCGGCACCGTCTTCATTATTTAGTTATGTTAAGGACTACAGAGGAAAGTTAATGTAGACATTGATCTGTGGCTGCTCGTTACTTCCCACTGTGTTGGCAGGCTCCCTCATAATTTGCATGCCTGACCCCAGCAGAAGTTAAAGTTCATCGGTACATGTAGTTAGGGCTCATTAATGAAAAAAAACAACAACAAAGCGACGTGTAAAACCCTGTAATTTCAGTGCATGATGCACTTAAAATGGTCAGAAGGTTATTAAGGTTTTATAGGTTTATTTCCTATACCTTGAACTCCAGCTCCATGCCAGTGACGTGCTCACCGCTCTCCACCTGGGCAAGCTTCTGGATGTAAGAATACAGGCTCCGGGCAGCCACCTCAGTGTTTCCACAGGCCACCGCCTCCAGCAGTGCGTCATGAATGAAGCTGTACTGGTCTTCAGTCTGCACCATGTAGTTCCGCTGCGATCGCATAAGTGTCACATGGCCGTAAATGTCGACCGTCTTCTCGTGCTTGATGCGCTCCAGCATGGCGTCGATGACGATGAAGCAGCCCGTCCGCCCGACACCCGCGCTGGAGTAAAATAAAAAAAAAGAGTGTTTTGGCATTGAATACTTTCAGTGTAATTCACTGTGCCATTATAATGTTTTATATACAGCAAGTCCTGTAAGCTCTGTTGTGGAGTCACACTTTGCATAATTGAATAGGAAGATGCAAAAAGAGAGATGTTATGATAGCTAAGAGAGGAAATAATTAAACAATGAAAGAAAATGACAAATAGAACAACAGGAGGACAGTGATGGAGTCTGGGCGAAGCAAGCCGTCAAATTTCAATTTTATTGTGTAGTGCTTTGGACTCACTGAAGTCTTCTTATCTTGACAAAAAGGAAGGTTTCAATTTGAATAAGCCATTTGAGAAATACCGCTCGTAAAAGGAGGAAGAGCTAAGGAGTGAAATGGGAGACGCAAAGGAGATGGAAAGGGATTACTTTTGAGGCTTTCTGACAGAAAGAGAAGAAAAGAAAAAGGTGGAGAGAATGGCAGCAGGGAAATAAAGGATAAATTAAAGAGAAGGCTGCTGTGACCAATTGAAAATAGAAGAGGCAGAGGTCATTTGGGAAAGAGAGTATGCGTTGGTGTAAAGTGTGTTACGTAACCTATAATAGCAAGTACGCAGGTAAAGCCAGCCATTCTGTTGGCTCACGGACACACAATGACCTAATAACAACTGCATTAATGAAGCTGGGATTTTCCATGTGCAGGGCTTGACTTCATTTTTGGGACACCGGCAGGTGCGAGAACCACTCCTCAGTTCCTTTGAAGCACAAAAGTGAATCAAATTACAAACCGACCTGCAGTGAGCAATGATTGGTCCAGCGTCAGGCGGATTGCAAGTCTTCACCCGACGGAGGAAGGCCAGGAATGGGGTTGGGTACTCTGGTACACCGTGGTCAGGCCAGGCGGTGAACTGGAACTGACGAACCTCCCGCTTCTCACTCGAACCATTCTGCATAAAACAGAGAGAGGCTGCTTGCACTGTGTTTGCACTGGGTCATTCAGTAGCTTTATTGTTGATCTATAAACCCAAATGGTGTCTTGATAACGGTGCTGCTTTGTGCAACTTGGCTGTTACAGATAGATGTTGTACAGTGAGACCACAAAACATTCAGAAAGCTGACATACTGACGTATTTAGTGGATACACCTGCTTACCACAAAGCTAGGACTGTTAGGATTTCAGGTCAAATAAAAAGTTGCACTTTGTAGACTTGATGAGTAAAATGCACTATAGTTTAGGTTAAAATCATCTATGATGAAATGCTTTCAACACATGCAGCTCATCAACGGCTTCAACAGTTAATCTAATAACCAATCTAGGAAAGCTGGGGGACTGTGTAAATTGTATTGATTTGGAAATCATTTAAACCCTGTCCTTGCTGGACTGTCTCACCGAGTTAAAATTGTGGATGAAGCGAAGAAGTGGACCTCCTAAACCTCGCTCGTCCTTGCATGGTGATCTTGGCCCTCGAAAACATAGGGCTGATCACACATTTGATAAACAAATAAATGCTGTTGCTACAGTTAGTTTCTTCTAGCTGATGCAAAAGGCTAAGCCCTTTCTCCCTTTTGCTGACTTTGACAAGGCAAATCATGCTTTAAGAGCTTGAAAAAGAAGGCAACTGGACTTGTTCAAGTCTGTGAGGATGTTTCACCTTTCACACAAGAGGCTTCTTCAGTTCTTAAAAGATTTTTCAAGCTCCTACGACTACCATGACCTGGATGACTGAGAGCCTAGACGGACTACTTCATACGTTCATTTCACCCAGGCTTGCTTTTTGGAGTAGTTTTTATTTTAGAATCAGCCAGGCGCTGCATTGTCCTCTGCAAACAAAATGCAGCAGCTCAAGTCCTGACAGGCACATGCAAGCGAGCTCATATTTCCCCTGTTTTTGGATGTTTTAACTACACATTCTCCGAAATGATTGTTGAGATCAGCTGACCAGACGCGTCTGGTCTTACTGTGAAGCAGATTAAAGCATAGAGGAGACCTGGCCTTCCCTGTAGATGCCCCTGAACTTTGAAACATCCTGGGCCCTTGAAATGAGCATCTTGAAATTGAAATGAGCAACTCGACATCTTCAAAAGCCGCTTGAAAACTCATTTTTACTCCTTGGCATTTAAACCAGACTGAGTCTTGGCATTTGTTTTTCCTCTGTCTACTTTTGTGTACCGTGCCAGTTTAGTTTAGTTGTACAGCACAGAGACAAAATATCAAACATTGAAAGTGGAAAAAATTCAAACAAGGGTAACAAGGGTCCTGAAAATGGTCATAAATATAACTGGGTTTAATAGAAGCATCCAATGGAGTTTGTGGGTAGATTTTTCAGCAGTTTAAGAATAGCTCAATAACTCAAGAGCAACATGTACATGTACTCATTGTTGCTGCTGAGAATCAAGAGTAAGTCTCAGTGTACTGTAATACTGCAAAGAATGTACCATTTTTATACAGGGAGTGCAGAATTATTAGGCAAATGAATATTTTGTCCACATCATCCTCTTCATGCATGTTGTCTTACTCCAAGCTGTATAGGCTCGAAAGCCTACTACCAATTAAGCATATTAGGTGATGTGCATCTCTGTAATGAGAAGGGGTGTGGTCTAATGACATCAACACCCTATATCAGGTGTGCATAATTATTAGGCAACTTCCTTTCCTTTGGCAAAATGGGTCAAAAGAAGGACTTGACAGGCTCAGAAATTCAAAAATAGTGAGCTATCTTGCAGAGGGGTGCAGCAGTCTTAAAATTGCAAAGCTTCTGAAGCGTGATCATCGAACAATCAAGCGTTTCATTCAAAATAGTCAACAGGGTCACAAGAAGCGTGTGGAAAAACCAAGGCGCAAAATAACTGCCCATGAACTGAGAAAAGTCAAGCGTGCAGCTGCCAAGATGCCACTTGCCACCAGTTTGGACATATTTCAGAGCTGCAACATCACTGGAGTGCCCAAAAGCACAAGGTGTGCAATACTCAGAGACATGGCCAAGGTAAGAAAGGCTGAAAGACGACCACCACTGAACAAGACACACAAGCTGAAACGTCAAGACTGGGCCAAGAAATATCTCAAGACTGATTTTTCTAAGGTTTTATGGACTGATGAAATGAGAGTGAGTCTTGATGGGCCAGATGGATGGGCCCGTGGCTGGATTGGTAAAGGGCAGAGAGCTCCAGTCCGACTCAGACGCCAGCAAGGTGGAGGTGGAGTACTGGTTTGGGCTGGTATCATCAAAGAAGAAAAACTAATGACATGGCCTCCTTGTTCACCTGATCTGAACCCCATTGAGAACCTGTGGTCCATCATCAAATGTGAGATTTACAAGGAGGGAAAACAGTACACCTCTCTGAACAGTGTCTGGGAGGCTGTGGTTGCTGCTGCACGCAATGTTGATGGTGAACAGATCAAAACACTGACAGGATCCATGAATGGCAGGCTTTTGAGTGTCCTTGCAAAGAAAGGTGGCTATATTGGTCGCTGATTTGTTTTTGTTTTGTTTTTGAATGTCAGAAATGTATATTTGTGAATGTGGAGATGTTATATTGGTTTCACTGGTAAAAATAAATAATTGAAATGGGTATATATTTGTTTTTGTTAAGTTGCCTAATAATTATGCACAGTAATAGTCACCTGCACACACAGATATCCCCTAAAATAGCTAAAACTAAAACAAACTAAAAACTACTTCCAAAAACATTCAGCTTTGATATTAATGAGTTTTTTGGGTTCATTGGGAACATGGTTGTTGTTCAATAATAAAATTATTCCTCAAAAATACAACTTGCCTAATAATTCTGCACTCCCTGTAGTCTCCAGTACATAAAACATTAAAAAGGGATTAAGCTCAAAGCCAGCTACAGTATAAACTTAGAAACTCAGATCACTCATCACTGACGTCCTTTAAGGGGGTTTGGGGTGTTCATTACAGCGCATGGACATTGCCATCCGTCCATGCATCCATCTTCTTACGCTTATCCGGGGCCGGGTTGGGGACAGCAGCCTAAGCAAAGAAGCCCAGACCTCCCTCTCCCCAGCCACCTTCTCCAGGTTATACATGGGAACACCAAGGCATTCCCAGGGCAGCCGAGAGATATAATCTCTCCAGCATGTCCTGGGTCTGCCCCGGGGCCTCCTCCCAGTGGGGCAAAACATCTCACCCAGGATGCATCCTTATCAGATGCCTGATCCACCTCAACTGAATTCTTTCGATGTGGAGGAGCTGCATGCCATATGCTGTGAACATCTTATTATTGCCAAACATTTTGAGAGGCTGAAATCCTGTCCTCTCAAGCAAGAATGGGAAAACATGTTTGTGTTTGGGAGCTGAGCAGACCTTTTGCTGCAGTTTTGAAAGCTCAGTGTTGTTCAGAAAAAAAGACGTGATGCAAACCAGTGGTAAAGACGCCCCTGTCACGATTCTGTTTTGAAATGTGTCGCTGGCTGAAATAAAATGAGCGTATATTTAAATATTTTACAGCTGTTTAAATCTGCTCTCAATTACAAAATGGGCTTTGCAGTTTTTGGGAAATCTTTTTCTTTTTTTTGATTATGATTTTACCCAATTTGAACTTGTTGTTGTAGTAGATATCATTTTCATGCTGATCAGCACTGATGTGAGTGTGCTCATGTACTCATTGTTGCTGCTGAGAACACTCGGGACATGATACAAGCGGCAAACACTCATATTACACACCCGTTTGACAGCTCCTGTCATAAAATCCACTATTGAGGCATCAAAACTGGGATCCAGAGGAAGATTTTTGTGAAGGACAAGAAGAAAGAGACAGAGAGAAAGAGCAGCCTTGCATCTTCCTGTCCGCTTCCCCCTCCTCACAGAAGATCCTCTAATGTAGGCACTGTTTGCATTTCATTGCAGTGCTTCTACTTGCCTGACAGAGGGAATTTTTCCTTGCTGAATAAATGAATAAATGAGTGTGGTAATTAAAAGCAAACTGACCTACTTCTTGTTTTCCTTTTTTTTTGGACATTCCCCATTTCTGGAGTTGAGGAAGACGGGATGAATACGACTGCTACCTGGCTGCTGGTTTTATTTGAAGTCTTTTTTTTTTTTGTCAAGAATTTATCAGCGGACACAATCCCGCGTCACTGTAGGAAACACATACATATAGATATGTACCACAGCAGCTGCTTTGTGAATGCGCCATGTGTTTGTCTGTGTGACTACCGCCAGCCTCTGCCGCCTGATTCTTCACACAAATTCAACAAAGTGAAAACAGCTCGGCGAGAAATCCCAGCAACGGCTTCAGGTATAAGCAAGAAGGAAGAGGGTGAGCAGAAAAAAGGAGAAAGCACCGCTGGGTGTGATAGAGGCTGAGAGCGGCAGAATGTAAATGGCCCTGAATGTCAACCAGCTTTAAAGCGCCACGGCTGCTGATACGTTGCTATCTTTACCGTCACTGGTTTGCCTCAGCATCCATTGTTCCATTGACAATTCAGGTAAAAAAAAAAAGTCAACAGTGACTTAACACTGGTGTTATCTTGGCAAAAGGAAAATTCTGGAAATGTCTAATCCTTCCAGTGGCTGGTTCAGTTCCTATCACAGAACCTGTCTTTGCATTGGGCTGCGGGTGAGAGCGGGGTGCATGTAATGCATGTGTGCTGGTGGCCTGACAGTATGCGGTAATAATACACTGGTTTGTGTCTGGCATCATATTTATGCATGTAGCATTTCCGATATTTGTGCACAAGCATGAATGCAAGCTTGGATGTGCAAAATCTATCTCTTGAGAATGTGCTCATTCACATGGAGAAAGTGCACTGCAATATGTCATATGAAATATCTTAATTAGAGGGAATACACACTAAGCCTCCCTTCTTCTTTTAGAGCATTTTACTATTATAGGTTTTTTTGTTCTGAATTTACAGATTATATATTAGCGTAATTATAAAAACACAGTTTCTTTAAGCATCCCTTTCACATTTTCACATATTAATATGAATAAAACAGTCGCATGTTCCTGCCACTAACACAGTACACAACAAACCTTTCTGCCTTTTAAAGTCAACGCAGATGATTACTGGAGTAATATCTTATTTGGGAAATTAATACACCGTTACATTGCTCTGTCATAATTTTACATATCTAAATGGACTCTTCATGCCCCTTTAAGCAGGAGATTTGTGGTAAAAGCACATCTATTTTTAGTCAGGATTTGTTATTATAAAAAGAACATAATGGTTAATGGATATTTGTTCAAATATTATCATTTTTTTTCTGTCAGCCTCCCCAGTAGCTTTTCAGACGTATCGATAAAGATATTTAAAATTGCTTCTTTGTATCAAGGCACGGGTCCTGTAGCTTCTGATGTAGCTCTTCTGCTTTTAGCATATAAACATATAGTGTTTTTAGAAGACAACAACAATATTACTTGTTAAATTTGATAAAACAAAGCAGTCTGTTCAATGCGATCATGTTTTTTTTTACTTGTTTTTAAAAGCTAGGTAAGTAAGATTATCCTGTTATGATAATTTTTCATTTGAATAAATATTTTCCCCACTTTTTTTTCTCGTTTTTGAGATCGCAGTCTTTGCAGTGAGCGTAGCTCTGAATATGTGTGCAGGGCTGTGTGTGCGTACACAGAAGCATGAGAGCAGTCTGCCAATTATGTATATTGAGTTTCTCTTCTGCTCACTTTACCTAAGTGCTCCAATTTGGCAGATGCACATAAACAGATGATCTATTGAGGAGAGCGAGAGCGCTGTGCAAGGTAAAAAGGGCTGGACTGGAAGGACAATGGAAACAAAGGGTTTTATTTTACATATCTTCGCTTCAAGCAGAAAAATACCATGTGGTTTATCCCAATATTTTCAATGTTTATGCAAACCTTGTGCTTGTATTTCTACAAGGCGTGTCCTCTGGACTATCACTCCCTTTGCTGAAAAGACATTTATGAGGACGCTGCTATTCATTTTTTGAACCATTTAAGGTAATGGCTGTAATTTATTTGCTCAGACATGTTTGCACATCAGTTTTGAATTGACAAGTACTGTTTGTCAAACATAAGACAGGAGTACAAATAGTAGTGTGTAGGCGAACAATGTGAGGAACCATCTTACCTTGTGCAAAGAGAAGGTGCGCACGCAGAAAGTGGCCAATTCTATCGTGTCCAAAAGGGTCACTTGGGTCATACCGTAGGTCTCTGTACCTCGGCTTGGCCAGTACTGATCACACTTAATCTGGGAGAGAAAGAGAGGCATTAGCTGCAGCATGAAAAACCTCACGGACATAAAAAGGCACGGTTAGGACATTTTTTTAATCACGTTTGTTCGTATCATGGCACACTCTTGGAGCAAGCTCTCCTTTGGACTGAAACAGTGCAGTGGTGACAGAAACACCGGGGCAGCTTCTCTATAATTCACATCTGAGAAACAACATTATGCACACTGAACAGATGTGCCTGTCACAGCGACTCCAATCTCACTGCATAACTTTACCAACCTTACACAAATCCAGCCTGCTTCCTTCCTTGCCTTTTTCTTAAAACAAAACATATTCAACAGTAATATAAAACACAAGGAATGTAATTGAAATCTCGGGAACTTGATGACTTTCCATAATCACAGCTGCTATAATTTCAAATCTTCATACAGAAACCTGCATTCTTCTTAAAAGTTTAGTAAGGAAAAAACAAAACAAAACACCTTTTAGAGCAAACCCTTGATTTGTTGTGACTGTTAACATTTTTTTTCTGGTCCTGTGGCACTACACACAAGCACACACACGGTGTCAGCCCACCTAATAAAGATTCATTCAATATGGGGTGTGATGTGCCAGCGGACATCTGATCAGATGTGACAGCTTGTGAGGGAGATGCTGCTCTCCAGTTTTCTCTCCCATTTCCTGCTCGAGCTGACACTCGAGCTCCAGCACCCGCTAACCCTGATCACGTTTGACAGGAGTGGAATGCGCATGTCAGGATGGAGGGTAGGTAAACAATTCAAAAGAGGACGGAGAAAGGGAAAATGAGTGGAGACACCTGGGGTGAGTGAGCCTGATGTTGACACAGGTTTGACTCGACAGCACGAAACATCACGGTTGGCTTTTTGACATTTAGACAAGTCGACTCCTCGAGAGGACTAAATATTATCACGGCGAACTCACTTAAGTAGAAGTATCAATCCACCGTGAGAAAAAAAAAATCCTTTACATGAAAAGGTCCTGCACTGAAAATGGTAAGAATCACAGAAGCATGAGAACAAAATGTAAAAAAATTAATTAAAAGTATTCATCATGCGGCAGGATGACTTCTAGCTAAACTTCTAAGTGAATTATTATTACATTAGTGGATTATTATACATGCACCCACTGGTCACTTTAATAGGTACATCATGCTAGTATGGTGTTGGGCACCCTGCTGCTTGTATAACTGGCCCAATTTCTCAGGCCATGGATTCAACAAGGTGCTGGAAACATTCCTCAGAGATTGTGGGCCACACTGACATAACAGCATCATGCAGTTCATCATGGCTGCACAGCCACCATGTGAATCTTTCATGCATCCCAAAGGTGATCTATTGATTTGTGAAGTGGTGACTGTGGAGAGCATTTGAGGACAGTGAACTGTCACGTTGAGATGATTTGAGCTTTATGACACTGCACATTATCCTGCTGAAAGCACTGTGATCACAAAGGGATGGGCGTGATGAGCAACAATGTAACAATGCAAAGAGCAACTGTTACATTATTATTCCAAACATGAAAAACCCCCCACTACCAAACACCACACTCACCCCACTCCCATTTTAAGTGCAATGAAACATAATGGTGTTTTAGAGCTGATGAGATAATGTTACATTTTATCAGCAAAATATATTGCCTGGGCAAGTTTATGCAACTTCACGTACTTAAATGTTAGTCTCCTCTCTTATTCTTAGAGATGCAGTGTCTCAACTGCTGATATCCCATAATGTGTACCAAATAAATGACAGGTGCAATCTCATTTGCAGCGGTGATTATCATAAACCACGTTGAACACTATTCCCCCACCACCAAATATTTAAGGTTTTCTTTAAGGTAGTCTTATTTGTCATTTCTAAGCTAGGACCCAGTTCCTTCACATGTTACAAAAACAGGATGCTGAGCTTCCTGAAACTAAGCCACTGTTCTCTCTGGATCGTTTTCTCTCTATATTCTACAATCAACAGATGGCTGTAGGAGAGACTGGTCGCAGGTACTGCAAATACTCCACAGCACTCTAGCACTCCCGTTCTTAAAATTTCATTTTAGCTTCCTGCACTAAGCAGTCTAAGTTCAACAACTCGCTATGCTCTCTGGGAACATGCAACAGCTTGTGGTTTCTGCTGCAAATAAGGAGAGAAAACAGAGCTAAGCCTGTGAAGGTACTCCCAGTGGATACGCAGCCTAACTTATCAGATGTGCGCAGGTAGAGTGTCTTTGAGTTAGCTCTGCTTTATCAGCCTCCCCAGTTGCTTTAACCACCCCATTCAAATATCTACAGTTCTCTGAAAGCAATCTATCCCAAGAAAATGAAGTCTGATTGCCTACCAATGGAGTTCAGTTATGCAACTGGGAAATCAATGTAAAGCTGTGCCATTTTCAGCAGCTGGTTGTTGTACTTTGTTGTGTAATGCACTGATTTGATTCCAAGGCTCATTTAAAAGAAAACACCATTTTCGAGCAATTTGTAAGGTTGGGGGTTTAAAAAGAAGCGTGCAGAAAACAAGTCCAGATATGCCGAGTGGACCTACCCGCGACTTCTCTTCCAGCCTGGTCATCATGACAATAGTGGCTGCTCTCTGTTCCCACACCATCCTCCAGAAGTCTCCAAATGTCTCTGGTAAAGGTCCTTGGGTGGCAATGTAGGCATTCTGCTTCCTGTAGCCATCAATGTAGTTAGCGTTGATGTAATCGCTGCCTGTTATACCTACATATAGGCAAATAGAGGAAAAAAAACGGAGATTAAAAGATGGAACGTGTACTTTTGATGGCTTTTCCTTTATTATTCTTTTTCCTACCCTCATTTATCAGACTTTTTCATTAACACAATTATTATCACGCCATCTGCCTCAGTAATTCCCAGTTGTCACACGCACTGACACAGTTCCCAGCCAAGGAAGGAGTACGTGTAAATGTGAAGATCAGAATAAGACAAGTCAGGAGAAATTGGCTGAATTCCCGTAACATTTCTCAAACTGTCCAAACTACAGTGGCAATGTCTTAAGATTCTGTCGACCACGTCAGCTTCTAAGAAACTTGTCTGGAGGGGGGGGCTGTCTGGAAACATAAGGCTTGGGGGCCTAGAATAAGTCCGCTAAAGACTCCAATTCAGCACACTGGACAATATTGAGAAGTTTCTCCCGTTGATAAAGACCTCCACATTTATCCTACACCACAGCAACTAAGTAACATTCAAATGACAGAAAAGTTCCCGAGTTTGAGTTTGATATCACCTGGTCTTAAAAAAAAAACATTTACTCACTTGTAATTTTTTATGTTACTAATACACATTTATTGAGTTTTAATAATGTACCTATTACACCACTGAAGTGTAAACAGCTTTCTACACTGAGTTTCTCTTTTCTTTCTTTTTTTTCCATTACGAAGATTAATTCATGCAGTATTGTGCATCTATTAGCAATTTACTATGTTTTTATTAACAGCTAATTATGCCTTTTGCAGTTCTCCCATCTGGAATGATCACAAACCAGATTTTTACGTGCTTTTAAATGGATTCAAACACATCTGTCATATTATTCTATCATTTTTCTTTTCTGCATTTGTGGTTCCTTCCAGGTTCCCGTAGATATCGTGTTTACCACCACAACAGACCAAAGAGATGATGGAAGATAGTGGAAAGTAAATCAGCTTCTCAGCCAACATAGCTGGGAGGTAGATCTAGCTTCAGTCCCCCTGAGCCTGCCACCATGCTGTGATATACACCGGTCCTACTAAATCTAGCTAGAAGGAGGTCTTTTGTTGGGCAGAAAGATCTGACATGTTTTTAATGCACAGGATTGTATAAATGTGCTCACATGACTAACAAGTCAAGGTGCCCTTGAGTTTAAAAAGGAATAACTAAAGGACAAAATGCTTTCGATGTTAA
The DNA here is from genome assembly GCF_013358895.1 of Oreochromis aureus. NCBI lineage: Eukaryota > Metazoa > Chordata > Actinopteri > Cichliformes > Cichlidae > Oreochromis > Oreochromis aureus. Next base: position 35,294,419 of record NC_052956.1, on the reverse strand, counting down.
CAGGATTATCTTGTGATTGGAGTGTCTTACATCGAGCGTCTGGCAGTGATAAGGCAGAGCATCACCCATCTTCATTTACCAACTTTTACAATCTCTCCATTTGAGAAGGGCTTCGGCGTGACAGCATCTGTGTGTCGGAGAGTCATGTCTCTTTGACTGACATCTCTTCGCTCAAGCAACAAACAATGAAACACTCGACCGGACTCGGTGAGGGCTATGGCCCGGGCGGAGAGGAAGGATGTGATATACAGAGGAAGGGAGAGACCGAGCGAGAGGCAGAAAGAGCGGGGAGGGCGAAAAGAAGAAAAGAAAGAACAAAGAATCAAAGTAAAGGAGAGAAAAGAAAGTCAAATGTCATTAAAACGGATACCACGTTGCACAATTTGACTGGGCTGCCTTGGCTTTAGTCATAGCTAAGTGAACAGAGAATGGTGGCGTGCATGAATTGTTCTACTGCTGCAACTAATAGCAAAATCACTGCAGTGTAAAATAGAAATTTCAGACTTGATTAATTTATGTATTTATGGACGAGGCATTTTATTTCCCTGGGATAATTTTGTTATGCATGTTGCTGCACCCTAAAATTGGCCTGACTACTGCAAGATGCCGAAATCTAGCCTGAGCAGTTATTTCACACAAAAGGAGAGGACTCTGGAGCAGAGAGTTTGGCATTACTCTGAAGGAGTCGGCAGCTCTTCTGGTGATGCAAAGCCAGAACAATGTCAGCAGTGAAGGGTGACTACCTCTGACAATGTCCCTTGAGATTTAGGAGTCAGAGGAAGAATTTTTCTGGCTCCGAGATTCTCACCACCGTGTCTATAGGCAGTTAGAGGGAAGTCAAGGCAGAGGCGTAGATGTGATGAGACAAATGGGACACTGAAAACACTGGTTTAACTCCCGACTCAGTTTGAGTGTGAGATCTGAGCGCTTGGCCCAAAGATGAGCTGAAAAGAGTCCTTGCCTCACCCCTGATTTGCCTCTGTAAACTGCTTAGCTGGTCAGTAGCAAGCTGAGCTGGAAAAAAGTCCAGAGTTTAAAAATCAGCACATTTCACTTTTCTTCCTTTTCTACATATAAGTTATACAGTAAGCATATATGGTGCTTCACATGTTTATTAGATAGACTACCTTTCATAATACTTAGAAATCTGTAGAAAAAAAGAACAAGTTTAAAGATAAAAATGACTGAATTCAACATTTTTTATACCCAAACTTGAGCTGGCACACCGGACTTCTTTAAAATTCAGAATCAGAATATCTTATTAATCCCCAAGGATGTGATGTGTTTCAATCATTAAAACCAAATCTGCTGTTCAGTAAACAACTGGAGTTTGGCAAATCCACTGAAAAATATTAACTGTATTTGTATTTCAGCATTAAAGCACCTGTGCATACTGGTGGATAAACAATTATGTTTACAAACGTATGAGTTGAAAGTGTGAAAAAAGTCCTGACCCAAAAAATATATCTCTATATATTTTTCAGTGGCCCTAATCCCGTTCCATAATCTAGTCAAGTTTAGTCCCGACGGATTAAATTGCTAATCCATCCCATTTAAATCCACACTGCAATAAGATACAGCTTTCCACTCGGCTGATTATTTAACATATTCTGCTTTTTTACTGATAACTTTTACGTGCGAGCACTTATCAAACAGCAGCAATACGAGCTCAAGTCAGAGGTGGCGAAGATGTGCGGAGCGTGAGGCTGAGCCTTACCCTCTATGGGAGCCAGGATGACACGTGAGTGGTCGTAGGCGATGACGTTGGCGTAACGATTCTTGGGCTTGTTCACCTCCAGGTTGGAGTGCTCCCAGGTGAACTGCTGGCCTGGATCAATAGACTGATGGGCGTACAGAGACAGGCAGAACATGCACACGTAAGGAAGCAATCAAAAGGAGCCACGAGAGAAGCTGAGTAATAACAATACAACCTCCGTGCTATCACAGAAAGAAGAGCGGAAGACGGGGGAGGGAGAGATTGAAAGGTTGATTTCCCTGAGAGAAAGAAGAACACGGTATCATAACAATCTGCACGCCGACTGGTTCTGATACAGCAGCCGCACGCGGTACTTTATCAAGATCATTAATGCGGCGGGGGTGCGTAATGACAAATAACAATATTGATAAAGGCGGCGGCTCTTCTCCCTTTGACAGGAGACTCGTGGAATGAGCCTCGACACTTGGGTGAAAGACAAATTCAACCGTCTGTTTAAAAATACGAGAATTCTAGATAACTATTCCGCTCCCTCGCCAGGATAATTAAGTATTCCATTATGAGCCGATGTTTGCTCATAGGCGTCTGGTGCCGTGTTGGCGTGGGGATGGAGGCTTGAATGATATTTGCAGTTGGGCTGGAGTGAGAGAGAGAGAGAGAGAGACTGAAGCTGAAACTGAGTCCAATTGGAAACGTAATCTAACATGCAATCAGCACGCAATCATTACAGCAATGAGAGATTCCCTCTGTTTTAGCCTCATCTGGCTTTTTTCCCCTTCTCTATCCCTTTTCGACATCCCTGTTTTCCTTATCAGCACGGCTCCATCTTCAAACTCTTCCACTTTTTTTATCTACTGTCTTCTCTCTGAAGTTTACTATTAAAGAGTCCTCCACCTCTCCTACTCTCTATATTTTTCCTTTCAGATCATCTTATGACTGACTAAGTGAGAGTATTCATGTCTACATAAAAAGATTGGGGTCATTTCTCTCTTAAAAAAAATAAAAAATCCCTCAGTGCAAAAACCTTCAAACCACATCCGTGTATTTCGCATCTCAATATTTTTTTCCACAAATGACATTTAAGGAATTTGTACGTTTAAAAAATCGGCAGAATATTTTCTCTCGTAAAACTAGAATTCCTCCCCGTTTCTCCTCCTTTTTTTCCGTGATGATGGCTGAAGATGAATGACAGCTCGTGTCCACGCGACAGGCTTGGCAGGACGACGCCTCCTGAGCGCCTGACAGCAGACAGATAAACTCTGCGACTTCAGTATCATCACGCAGAGCCGCAGCTTGCCTTCCTCGCTTCCGTTTGTACTTGAGATTATCTTCTCTTCATCTCCACTCTCCCGCTTTCTCTCCCCTCACTGAATCCTCATCATTAACCAAAACTTCTCCACCTCATCTCTCTCTCCCTTCTCTCCTCTCTGCCCTCTTCCCCTCCATTTTTTCCTCCGCTCACACATCCCGCCTGGCTAAAAACCAATCAGTCAAAGCCCTGTAGAGCTGTGCTTGGCAAGCCGGGGCGCCGGCACGAGCAGCCATTCATCAAGAAAATAACAAAATTAAAATTACACTTCTCTATTTAATTTGGTCATTTATTTTTCCTGGGGGGTGGTTGTGCGAAAGGGGCAGGCGGACCGAGGGAGAGAAGACAGAGATGAGCTGGTGGTTTAAGGCTCTCTCAAAACCAAGTAATTAGAAGTTGAAGTTGCAGCAAGCATCAACTTTGGCATCACGTTTCTCGTCTCTCTCTTCCCCCGCAGAACGGAACAAGCTTGTCCATTTGGTATATAGCCCGGATGTGGATTTATGAATAAAAGATACCCAAGAAATACAGGATTGCTATTAGAAGTCGTTATCCGCCAACATCCACCAGCGGGCATGATGACGGCAGTCTGTGCTGGTGTACCCGCTTCCCACCTTAGCCTGGTGTGCAGCGAGACGACAGGCACGGTGATTTAGGGATGGCGGGGAGGGGATATTGCTTGTATGCAAACGAGAGCTGATTCAGCGCTCCTGATTTCTAATCAACTCTGGTGTCATTTATAACCGCTGCGGTCTCAGAGCTCAGACAGCTCAGTTATCCCCTCTGCACACAAACATGCACACACTCCCACACATACCATGTTAAAGCCTGAGTGCCAGTGTGCGCTTTTCCCAAAATCACATTAGCAGAGGTCTTTCTTTGCTATGCGGAGGCTGCTAATGTATGTGATCACTTGTTGTAAACAGCGTAATTGCTCAAGTACCACCAGCTACAACACGCAGGTATGCAAAACAAGCAGAAAAGAAAGAATTCAAAAGAAGGAGTATGCGACAATAGAGCATACCGGAGGATGAGACTGTCCTTTTTTTCCCCCAATGAAAACACAATTGGACAGAAACCAACACTGTAAGGCAACTTTCACGTTTGAATCGTTGGCCCACCCACCTCGTATTCCTGGGAGAGTTTGAGGTTGTCGTTGGCCTTGAGAAGCTCTGTGTGTTCAGCCAGCTCTGAGATAGGGATAGGAGGATGATTCATCATACCTGCTCGCCAAAAAAATAGAGAGACATTCCACACAAGGGAAGAAAGGAAAGAAAGTGTATCAGTACAGCACACGGGACACTGGTTCTAAACACATGCCATTTAAAGTACGGGTAACTTGTTTTTTTGATCTTTGCTTAAATAACGAGGGACAATGGGTTTTAGTGATGAGGAAGCTTGAGCAGGACATCGTGAATGTTACACACAGTAAAAAAAAAAAAAAAAAATGTGCTGACTGGTGATGTTATACGCACTTGATTGGACCAGGCCAGAGCTCAAAAGTAGCCAAGTTTATTTTGCAGGGCTGATTGATTATTTGCCAGAAAGGGTTGTGTTATACACCCGCAGACCAAATTGTAATTATTCCCACCATGATCACGATGCTGACGGACAGGCGGACCAATAGGAGCAAAAAGTTGCCGAGCGTAGCCAGTTATGGCTCAAACATTCAGAAGCATCAATAACTGTGATAGCTTGGGAAATTAGTTTAAAGCGACATAAGACGAACAATAAAAGGTTTTGATGGAGAGATCAGACGAGGAGCCCCACAGACCCATTTTGGTCTTTCAATCAACAGAATGCTCATGTTGACAAAAATGCCTTGAACTCCTCATTAGAGACAATCAAAAGTAACATTTGCTTTCAGCTCGACTGTTATCAACAAGTGATGATTTGAATAAAAACCCCACAACTCGATGGGAATACTGTTGAGTTGTTGAATGGTCTCGATCAAGTAGGACATTTCAAATTTAAGTTGACTTAGTTGTTTTTCACTAGCTGTACATGGATACCACGATGTTAGCGCAGCCTTAATCTGCAGTGCTCTGTTTGTGCAACGTTGTTAGCACAGCGACCACTTTTCACTGCTGCCTCTATAAAAATCTGCTTATTCTAGAATCGAGCCCTGACCTGGGGGGCTTATAGGAAGGGAGGTGTGAGAGGGATCAGAAGGTTTAGGAGTGTGAATGATGCTGAGTGACACAGTGAGCTGCTCCATTTCAGCCTGCTAGTGCAAAGCAAGCAAGATAGCCTTTCCTTCATCTGCCGCTTCGCTCGGCATTAGCCGAACACTATCTCAATGATGAATACCCCTACAGTACCTTCAAATACAAAAACAGGCAGTCCAACATACACTTCCACCCCTCCCCAAAAATCCTCCTGCTTTTTATCCCAAGGCATTCACTAAAAGTACAAGCTTTTTTAAATGGGTGGGGAAAATTGTGTTTTTTTTCCTCCTTGCTTCAATATCCACTGAATATTGTGTTGCAGCTACTATAATATTATCAGCACTGCTGTGCACTCCAGTCGCTAATCCATTTAGAAGCATAATGCTGAGGCCATGTAATGGAATATGGCGCAACTGTAGATTGTGGCTCTGTCCCTGCACGCCGACTGGCAATACTTAGCACTTCCATATTTTTAAACACGAGGCCTCTTTTCCTGCAGAGCATTGAGGTTAAAAGTCAACAAAATGTTGACACCACCTCAGAAAAATTCAGGCTTAATTGGGCATGCAAATCGGCATAATCACATTAACCATCCTTAACTTTCCCTTTTATACGATGCTTAATACCCCCCTCCAATGTCACGGGGGGTCACCCGTGTTTTGTTGCGCTTAAGAGGGGGTATGGCAGGGTGGGACCCAACTCTCTGTGCTGACAGTATTCATTAGTGATGGTAATTTATTTTACACTGATATAACAATGTGGCAGTCTCAATTACATAAAGATTACAATGCACACATGAGACAAATGGACGCTGTGGCATCTTCTGGGCATGGACACGGACATGCCGTATTAACAGTCTACTTTACAAAAAATGCAAACCACTTAAATGACAAACTTAATAGTTTCCCCCTATTCTTAAAGCCCGTGTTGAGTTTGTGTTTCAATTAAGCATGTTAATTGCAAACCTTAAGGAAACCTTGTCGGGTAATAGCAGAACTGTTTGTTTATTCATACTTGAGTTTTCTCAGTGAGATAACAAAGCTCTGCGGCAGCGCTTTGGAATGAGCCGAGGTTATTAACGGCTTCTGCTGTAAGAATTCATTACGATGGATATCAAGGAAGGAAAAAAAATGAAAAAGAAGATGAAAAATGAAATTTGGTTGTCAGTTTACTAGCCTCGCTTTCAAAGGGAAGCGCTATCAGACGCTATGAGTGAAATAAGTAAATGCGTGTTCAAACGAGGGGCCCTTACTTCTCCTTGGGAAAACAAGAGCAAGAGGTTGTTTGAGGGGAGATCAAAGAATGTTTGTGTTGGGGTTTGTGCGCGCGTGGTGTGTGTAGTTTTCTCTGCATGTGCACGTATCTCAATTTGTGTGTGTGTCTGTGTTATCCTTTTACAGTTTTTCTTAAAAAAAAAAGTGACCACGGCATTTGTTTACCTCAACTGGAGGAGGTAAGAAGCAATTATTTACAGAAGGCTTATATAAGAGCCTGATGCAAATATGCAATTCAATTTGTTTGATCTGCATAATTAGTACTGTTTGCTTTTTGATGCCTCATTTTGCTAATAAAATATAATAAAAACTATGTGCTTTATGCTCAAAACAAATGAATCTACCACACCTGAAGGTGTGCTGCAATGTTATTTCCCAGAAAATATTTAGCTTCTAAGCTAGACTTGACTGTTAAGCTTAACCAAGCAAAGTCAATCAAGGGGGAATTGCTGTTCTTTCTTAACCTAACTCTGAAGCAGTCAGCCCCCACTCTCCCACAACCCTCATTCCCAAAGCTTTTTTCCCCCCCCTATCTATCCACTATCCTATTTTTCTCCCGCTGTAATCAACATAATGATTAGTAAACACACGTCACAAAAAAACATCTAATTACACACTTCCAGTCTCCTGATCTGCAGTCGATATGCCTGAGAAATATGATCATTCTTTTCGAAAAGCCAAGCCGGTCTTTCCAAAAGCCTATTTATGATGTCGTGTATTTCCATTTAAAAGAGTCGACGTCTGCCTGTGGATAAGCAAAGAAAATAAAGAGGGAAAACTGGGGGAAGAGTAAAAACCAGAAACTCCTTTTTTTCTTTCGGGTGATTCTTTTGCGGTGAGCAGGAGAGGGGGTGATCAAATGTCGAGCCATTGTTTGCCACTGCTTTAATTAATTCTGCTTGTTATCTCTGAGCACAGAAAAAGACCCCGTTGGTTCAGAATGGAAATGGAGCAGTGGTGGTGAAGGAGGAGGGAGACGGGAGAACAACAGCTTGGAGGTAAGGATTGGGAGGAAGAGAAAAAGGAATAACACAAGTTGTATTTGGAAAAAAACCCTCCACTTATTAACCAGCTATACATGAGCGGAAGTGATCGCACAGGTTATTTATGCATGGTAGATTAATGCACAGCCAACAGCCCGAGTGAATATTGTGATCCAATTAAAGGAAAAAAAACAGCCTAGTGGACCAATAGAAACAAACATAAAATTAATTAGTGCTCAAATTTTGCTGCATCATGTGAAAAAACAAACAAATGCAAATTATGTATTTGGAAATTGAGGCAAGCGGTGCTCAAAGACCTAAAACAAAATAAAACACACACACACACAAAAACCATACATATATAAAGAAAGCTGGGTACGCAAACTCTGAGAGCATAGTGACTAACTTTCATAGTCAAAATCTGCTTCACTCTGAGGACTGCTTAGACCAGAATCTGTAAAGGACAGCAGACATAAGGGAAATGGTTTCAAAAAGGCTGTAATGCAACACAAAATGCCATGTTAACAGAAAATATGAAATGTGCAACATAACACAAGGGCATGAAGTAAAACACAAGGGTAATATTACCTCAGTTCATCCCACAGGGTGGCCTAAATTATGTTATTTCAGTTTTCAGGCCAAACTGACACACAGACGTGATAAAGTAGGGCAAACATTTCCAAATCTTAACACAACTTCCCGTCTGCCACCAAATACCAGTCAGTGCCAGATTCCCACTTAGGGGCCAACTGGTTGGCCGAGGGTGTCAGCCTCTGTGGGCTCGCGGAAAAATTCCGTCTGCCAACCCCCATATCACCGGCTATAGAGATCAGCGATAAGAAAATTGATTTGCTATATTTAAGCCTTCATAAACAGCAGTTGGAAAGGCCCCACCCAGAGGACTGTGAGGAAGACAGAGAAGGGAAAAACAGCTTATGTTTGCTGATGAAAACTAACTCTGAAAGGGTCCTTTGTTTGTGGCTTCGTGCCAAAGCACTCGGAGTGAAAGGTGTGGAAAAGTGTCCGCATTCTTGGCTGACAGCTGTGGAGCCGGAGCTGATGGGAGTCGGAGCTCCGAGGAGGGTGGTGACGGTTCAAAATCTTATCTGCTCCAGAGTAGAAGTCCTCCGGGGCTTCAGCCGGCCGATATTACGTCCGGGTAGACACAGGTGTCCCCGACTGTTCAAGCAGAAAGGAGCCATCTGCGACAGCATTAACTGGACATGTGGCTAAGAGATGGCATTTGATGGGATGTGGCCAACCTGCCCATCAAGCAAAGAAAAATAGATTTTGCACAGGCTGAAAGCTGTCATCAGAGTGATAGGGTCGATCGCGTGATACAAAGATGGCAAGTTTTATCCAACTGAATCGAGATATTATGTTCAGCTTCACATGTAAGAAGTGAGAAATTAAAGTAACGGAAACGAGATTAGAAGACTTACAGGCTAAAGCGGGATTTTATTATTAACGAAAACAAAAACAAAACGGTTACGCTCGAGTCTGCACAATATAGCTGCAAAAACAAGCATTCGTGGCTTTACATTTCTTGGATGTCTATAGGAGAGAAGACGTCACTGCAGTGATGCAAAAGGAGCGCAGTGAGATGAAGACATTGAACATCCCCTCTCCCTAATTGATTTGTGACAATGACTAATTAAACCTAGTGGGTGGTGCTCTGAACCGCTGTCTCTAAACGTCATTCATCACAGCATGAAGAAAGTACAGGCATGTCTGATTATGTTCATGCGGAAGTGTGTATTATGTGTGTATTTCCACAGAACTGTGAATGGGAGGACTTGGCTGTTAAAGTTGTTGCAAGAAAATGTGTAGTAAAAGACACGTGAGAGTGATGCTTCTTTTGTAGATAAATGTAGTGAAGAACATATGTATTATTTTATATGCTGTATGCAGAGGTTTTCTTTTGTTACATACTTGTCATACTCGCACGTTCTAGATAATCAAATACATTTTTAATATTAGACAAATATGTAAGAAAGTAATTGCACCCCCACAAAAACCTTGATAGATTATAAATTTACTGTGAATAACCACAGTTTTGGAAAGCTGATTTCAGTTTCAACAGCCACAACGAGACTTGATTACTGCTAGACATGCTGAATCAATAAATCCCTTAAAAAGAACTTGTCTGACAAAGTGAGGCAGGCTAAAAGATCTGAAAAAGCAACACATCGTGCCAGGGTTTAAAGAAACAACTGAGCCATTGGCATCTATCAGTCTGAAAAGGGTTACGAAGCTGTTTCTAAGGCTTCGTGACTCCAGTGAACCACGATGAGAGCCATTATCCACAAATGGAGAAAACAGAGCGAAGTGTCCCAGAAGCGACTGGCTCACCAAAATTACTCTAAGAGCGCGACGACTCATCCAGGAAGTCACAAAAGAACTCAACATCTAATTTGCACCTTCATTGCCTCACTTACCCAAATTAAGGACAGTGCTCATAATTCAACATTATAAAAGAGACTGGGCAAAAATAGCATCCATGATGAACATTCTGAACAAAAAGAACACAGGCCTGTCTCACATTTGCCAAAAAAACATCTTGATGAAGACTTTTGGGAAAATATTCTGTGGACTAACGAGACAAAACGTGAACTTTTTGGGAAGTCTGAGTCGCATAATGTCCGGTGTAAAGCTATCACAGCGTTTCATAAAAAGAACATCACACCTACAGTCAAACATGGTAGTGGTAGTGTGATGGTCTGGGGCTGCTTTTGCTGCAAGACTTTTTGGATTTTTCATTAAATGGAAAAGTTCAACCGCTGCTGACATCAAGAGCATTGCACAGTCATGTCGATGGAAGAGGCGCCAAGCTAAGTGTAATCAGCACAGTTGCCTGGTACATGGCTTTTTGGCCACTTGCGCCTTCACGTCAAAGTTTGTGATCATTTCCGTCAGCAACCTGATGACTAAACAGCTGCTTTAAAAAAAGTCCACAGTTTCCAAGACCCAAGATGAAATACAAGTTTAGGATCACGACCAGGAGCAGGGTTGCTGTTTATTTTTTCCAAAATTTACTGGCTTGTGTGCTGAGTTCAACTTCTACTCATGATGGGTCTAATGGAAGACATTGAGTACAAAGGTCCTGAAATGTGGCACAATTACAATTGAGTGCTACATCAGGACATCAGGGCTGCAGCAGCACAGCAGTGTGACGCACTTCAGAATGTGTTCAGAAAGTGTTCCAAGCATGGCGGCTGCATTGGAGGCAGTGTGTCACAGCCAAAGGACTTTTTATAACGCTGAGGGACAGTGATCAAATTCAGATCATGTTGCCGCACTCACAGAAAATTTTGATCATACCCCATATGACCCTCGAGAAATCAAACTCAACACTTGAAAATGTTTATTATAAGTACATTTAATTATTTCTTTATTGCTAGTTGGAGCATTGTGATAATCACTAACTGTTGTAGCGAAAAAGGTTTCTAACTTTAATATAAAGAAGAGTAGAAAAAGAATAAAATGATGAAGAAAAAAAAGCGAGCACTCCGGGCGAAAGGGAGGGCTTAGCTGCAGATAGACAGTAGATATCCACCGAGTCGTGATGCTTCATTACTTTGGCCCCATTTGCCAATTAAACCCTAGGCACAATGGAAGATAATGACAAAACAAGTCACTCTGTGCCCCAAGGAGTTATGGGATGTCATTGTGAGGCTGTCATATCACCTACAGGCTTTTAAGCATACATGGACAGGCGTGCACAAACACACAAGATGTGCACACTCTCTCTGAAACATGATGCCTGTTGGAAGGCTAATCAAAAACATATTTTATGTTCCTCAGCACTAGGGGTAAGTGAGCACACATTGCCGATACGGCATATGCTCAGCTGGATTGGAGAGGCCTTGGATAACTGCACGGGGAGTATGCTCATTTGAACAATGGTCGCTATTAGCTGATGGGGATGTTCACAAATGCTCACCGGCCCACTTAATTGGGCTAAAATGTCCATTTAAATTAAATTCCCCGGGTGCGGAGATAACGACAGCGCCCAATTCTGCGGAACAACGGCGAGGCTGTGGAATGAGAATGCTCGTCGAGTATAAAGACAAGTCTTAACATATACTGGTGACTGTTGTATAAAAGAGAGCAAGCATTTGTAATGAGAGTGACTATTATTTAAGGCTGAAGGACAGCGGTAAGCACGGGAGAAAATCTCAAAACGTAAGAATGGCCACTATAACACTGTTGTTACAGAAACCTCTGATAGGACTCTGAATGCCAAGCGAGATAAAGACGGGAACAGTAGCATTTCTCCATAAGTGTCTCTGTGTGTCTCCTTGCTTCTCTGTCCTCTGATGTAAAGAAATCTCTCTTTCCTTCGAAGATACAAACTCAAGGCGGCATGCCCGGGCTGAAGAGAAATGCTTTATTTTGAAATCCGAGCCTTTTGATGGAGCAGAGACTGGCCATGGATGACAGATGGATGGCCAAAAAAACAACTCGGCTCGAAGACAGAAAGACGGCAGGCAAAAAAAATAAAGAAAGAAATAAAAGAAAAGAAATGAGCAAAAACTAGGTCGGGTGTGTTTATTCTACTTATGGAGAATGGTCTATTAGCTGTTTTCTTGGACCAATCTGTACAAAGGCTACTTACATACATAGCCAGCTTTTATGCTACAATACATTTGGAAGGCTTGGTTAAAGGTAACTGGTGGACAGATGTGCCAACTGCCTTTTTTTTTTTGCAAACCACGGCATGTAACTGGACACTAAAACTTAACTGAAACAAAGACAGCATAAGAAACACACTGCGGCTAAGACCAGAGTCAACAAACTGTAGATGTCAGTGTGGTCAAATCACAGGAGGCTTGATGATAAAAAAAGGCAAACAAACAGGAAATCAGTCTGAATGAAAGCCAGGAGGAAGATGTCAGAAAGCTGTGGCTGGAGAAACCAGACTTTAGCGCAGATGATCATCAGAAATAAGATAAAATGGAACCACGTAGAAAGCCAGGGTATAAAAAAGACAGGCCTGACAATGCACAAAATTTCAAACTCTTTCTTATTCATCAGCGGTTAATGGGGATATGACAAACACATGCTTATAGCCTACAGGCTGTTATGATGGCAAATAATGTCAAACACAATGATATGGGGGGACTCCATAGACAGGGTGTACGCAAAAGCACATATGCAATCATTTTTGAGTAGCACATGTGGGTGTAAGTGTAACAATCTGCTGTCACGACACATGTAAAGTGTATTAATGCATAACCATACATTATATTCTGCTTTCATGAAAGGTTTTCTCTCTGAATTGTAATTGTGCAACAATAAGATTCACACATGTATGTAGCCCGTGAGATCTTTTTTGGATTAAACCTCCTTTACAGCCTCCATTATTTTTATTTAAAAAAGAAACTTCTTCAAATCCTTTGTTGCTCTACAATTTTAGAATGAGATGAATGAGCTTGCTGTTCTTCATTCAGAGTGTTGTGCACCTTTCGCCTTACCTGGAGTTTGGAAGTTGATGCGTCTCACCTCCACGGGGTCTGTGGGGTGATGGGGTGTCATGTCTGCGTTGTTCAGCAGACATTTCGTGCGTGGCTCCGACTCTTTTCTTTTGTGGCTGGACAGTAAGTCAAACATAAAGAAGAAAGAGAGGAAGACGTACAAAGAAAGACAAAAAAAAAGAAAAAGAAAAACAACTTTAACGCACACTTGATCCAGCACAACAGATCCCATTCTCACTATCTATTCAGTAACTCTGACTGACTGGTAGCTCAGTCGGTCAGAAAAGCTAAGACTGAAGCAAAATCAAGGACTGGGAAGCTGGTAACATGTATCGAGTATGAACAAGTCTCCTTCACTCTCACTAATTAAGGGCATTTTGTGCTGAGGCAGGCTATTTTGTCTTGAAAAATGCATTAAATCTAAGTAAGACTAAGCCTTACCTGTCGGGTTTGCTGTTTCCAGAGAAAGCAATAGGAGTCAAATAAATATATAAAGATGGTGAAAACACAACACACAAGGAGAAAGGGAGACGGGGAGGCAAGAAGAGAGATAAATCAATAGAGAGCAGTTTAAAATTCACAGGGGTCGCTGCTGGGCTCGCAAAAAAGCGAGATAAAGCTCATCAGCATTGGGAGAAGGTGTGTGCATGAGTGCAAGTGTGTGCACGTGTCAATGAGCTGGAATGAGTGAGTAGTCAATGAAATGTGTAAGTAAGCGCATACATTCGAGAGCCCTGCATTTGTGTGTCTGTGGATGTGTGTGTGTGTGTGTGTACGTGTGTGTGCAAAGGGTGCAGATACAGATAGGAAAGGGGAATGTCAGGGCCAAGGGCAGTCCTGGGAAACACTATTCACCATGGAGAGATGGGGGAGATGGGAGAGTGAGGTGGAGTGAAAGAGAAGAGAAAAAAGAGAGAGATTCAAGGAGAGATGTTACTCTCCCACTAACCATTCAGGATGGAGGTAAACCAAGGTCAGATAGTCACGGATCATCTGACAGTAGCGAGCCCTGCTCATGCTTCTCACACCAGTCCTGCCCCCTTCTAGATAATTCAGGGATCTTTCTTGGTATGTAGGGCAACCTCTTGCAACATTGTTCTGTTTGGATTTGCAGCCCCTGAGGCTAATATCTACAGCTAACAGTAAAAAAGGGCGATATACTGACTGTATGTGCATTTTCCAAAGCTCAAAGCTACAGAGAATTCACTTAGTCTTGACTCAGTGGAGCAGAGGTGTTGGGGCTTTAAAGGCAAGTTTGATCTCCACTATAGTAAAAAAAAAAGATCACCCAGTTTTTAATCTAGTAGTTTAGTCATTACTAACATTATTATTGGGTAACTTAGGCAACACTGGAAAAAGTGCTTGAACACTAGAATTTGCAGTTCTAATTTCACATCCAGACTCTGACAATATGTAGGAAAAATCTTTAGTTATGATACTGTAACTTGATAGCTGCACTCCTCTATAATGCATATGGCTTTTTATGTGGGAGAGATCATACTGGTTTCATGGTTTGTGTCCATTTAGAGGGAGGGCAGTGGCACGGTCACTAGAATCACCCCAGTCCTGTGATAGAACATTTCTATCCTGTCCCTTTCATGATGACGACAGCCCTGTCCACATTCTATTAACCATCATCAACAACAAACGAAGGAACACATTTTGGATGAATGCTTTACCAAGGTCTACTTTTGGCACCACACCTTTATTTTATTGTTCCCCTGAATTTATCACCCTTCTTGTACTCGCTGTGAATAAACACTTTTGACATCTACTGAATGACATATTCTTTCTACTAGTCGAGCACCATCTCAAAGAATCTCCTCCTCTCTTCTTTCTCCAACCAGCTCACTTCCCATGACCATCTTTTTTTTTTCCACAAAAAAAAAAAAGTTTCATATTTACATGCAACTGTGTTTTTGGGACTTTGAATATCATGCTGCCATGAAAACATAATAAGACCCTCGTTCAACATGCCTCCTAGCATGCAATCATTTAAGATAGCCCAATTCCCCAGTTTGACTACAAATAAGGGGTTTGACATGAAAAGACAAGAAAAACCAAACCCTAAACTTCAGATCTATTTGAGGTTCTGACATCTTTACACACAAGTTTCACCACAAACACAAATTCCCAAGCCAACTCACTTTTTATACAGAAGAATGGCGATGACGATGCAGATAATGAAGACAACAGCCAGGACGGGGCCCAACACCCATATGAGACCATCTCCAGCGTCTACTGGCAAAGGGTCCACGACCAGCTCAGGAGTCACCACCGTGTCGGTATACGGGCTTGCTGCAAACATTTTCTGAACAGAAACATTTTTTTGCAAAAGTTAGCACAGTGCATAAAACACAAAGACACAAATTGAACAAATTGAATTGAATACTACAAGAAGCATATATGTATTAGGTTTAGATAAATCAGCATTCAGAGATCCACTATTAACTGAAGAAAACTGCATAAATTAATCCACTCTGACGAAAATTCGACTGAACTGTCTTACCCCACTGGTGGCATTGAGTTCAGCCAGCAGGAAGAAGACATACTCCTGGCCAGGTTCAAGAGGCTTGTTCTCACAGTTACTGTGGCGGTTTTCAGATCCTACTGTGAAGCTGTTGGGCAGCAGCCTGAAGCAGGCTATGATGTAGGGCTTCTTCTGGTCCAGCTGTGCCAGCTGACGGCGTGAACGGCGCTTTGGATTCACCTCCCTCAACAGCTGATTGATGTAAAAAGGTTTCATTGTACTTCTTTATGTGTGAGAGCGTGTGTGTATTTTTAAAATTTTGGCAAATCAAAGACTAAATATAGAGAACATTCAAGTCAGACCTAATGAGAGTATCTGAGTGCAGAAAGTGTTTATAAAGTTAATGTTTTTTACATACAAATTTAAACAAAACAAGAGCTATTATTTAAGCACAAAATAAAATGACATCAGTTCAATAAACCGGAAATAAGATAAGAAACTGTAATATGGCAGCAGTAGAAATTTTCAAATACATAAGCAGTGGGTCTCTTGAATAAGTGGCTGTTTTGTAGAAGGTCTTGAACTCTTTCTGAGATCAAAGAAAACAATCTGTAGGTGTAACTGCACACTTAAGATTCTAAAAGCTTCAACATTTCTGGCAATGCTCCATGCAACCATGCAACCCTTTCCCCTACATCAATCCTCTCTCATTCAGTTTAGACTGCAGACAGAGGCGGGCACTAAGCAGAGGGAATGTGTGTAATCCCAAATCCAATAGGGATGGTTGCTGTTGATCTGGTGCTCAAGGTGACCTCGAGCTATGGTTATGAGTAGGAGAAGACTGTGTAATTCTCTCTTCTGCATGCTTTGGGGGGCAAATTAGCATAGCTGAGATTTACTTATGTCTGTGTTCTGTGTGCCTACTTTGGGTACATGATGTGCACAATGTGGACAGAACATGCAAACTACTGTTTATGTACAATGATGCAATTTTTGCAATTTTGCCTCTGTATGTCATCACAGTTTATTTAAAATCAGGTAGTCAAGAAGTAACTGGAATGACTATCAGCTTTAAGAGTGAGAAGCCACCAAATCCAAGATTAACACCTGGAATCAACTGCAGATCTCGTATTTGCTTAATATTTCTTGGAATAAGAATGTAAAAATCTGACCAGCCCATTAAACTGCTTGTCAGTCCATTGTCCATTTACGTTTGAGCCTCTAAAAATGGGGGAATATGTGTAAAAATGCCTTTAATTCGTAAACAGACACATTGTTGTTAAATCCCTTCAATTATAGCTGAAAGTCTCCAGTTTAATCATATGTTGGCTGGTGGTAAAATCCACTGTGGTGGTGTACAGAGCTAAAATGACAAAAAACCAAAAAAACAACTTGAAAGCTTATTGTGTGCGCTACCTCTTCTATGTCTATCTCATCAGGGCTTTTCAAGTTTTTAACAGTTCCTGGGGTCTTCTTAAGCGGCACCACTACTACGTAGAAGTTCCTGTGAACACAGCATGAAAGCACAATAAAGATTTGATTTTAATAAACAAAACAGCAAGTCCTTTAAGATTGTAACAGAATTTACATTAAAAATGGCCTCACACTCAACACTAAATTGATGTGATAATTTGGTTCTCTCAAAGGGTCTAGCAATTACCAGCAGTCAAAGTCACATACTCTTTACCTAGTGATCTCAACAGATGTCACGTCAGATTTTCAGTATGTCAACTTTTTAACTTTTTCAATTAATTCAATTCAATTTTATTTATACAGCGCCAAATCACAACAACAGTCATGTTGTGTCGTGTCAAGGCGCTTTATATTGTAAGGTAGACCCTATAATAATACGTACAGAGAAAAACCCAACAATCATATGACCCCCTATGAGCAAGCACTTTGGCGACAGTGGGAAGGAAAAACTCCCTTTTAGCAGGAAGAAACCTTCGTCAGAACCAGGCTCAGGGAGGGGCGGGGCCATCTGCTGCGACTGGTTGGGGAGAGAGAAGGAAGACAGCAACCCCTAACCCTTCAAGACAATTCAGACAGAGCTCGCAGAGGCTTTTAGCCCTCAAAACTCACTTGACATCCTTGCTGTCAACTGATGGAAAGGACATGGTGAGCGCGTTATCCGAGTTACTGTAGATGTCCAACTTGGGTTTCCTGGTCAGCATGAGTGGCGCTGTCCTGGCTATTACCCGATGTCTTTGCCCACCATTTATGCTTTCTTGACAGATCACTGTGAACTCATAGGTGGTGTTAGGTCTTAGTCCAGTGACGAACACCTTCAGCTGCCTGGCATCCACATCCATCTTCTGGCGGTTATACTCAATCTAGGATTAGAGTGATAGTCGATCAGCAGATTGTGAGGGAATGGAGAGTAAAGGAGAAAGATTGCTGAGTGGTAACTCCTCTCACTGAAATATGACAAACTGAATGACAGTTTTCAATTGAATTCAACTTCAAGGATCCTAAATTACACAGTGGGAATGCTTTAAAGTTAAAATGTAATGAGCTGACAGTCGTTATTATTCACTCACAACATTATACTCACAGTGCATTTATACGGGGACCTGCTTTCAGAAAACTTCCAAGCAATGACTGCTGTGGACTTGGTGGCCCACTTTACAGTGAAGTTCTTTGGAACATCTGTTGAGTGCACAAACGCAAGAAGAAGAAAAAAAGAAAGCGGGTTTATCATAAGTCAATGGAACATTTTTACATCAGAAAGAAAGGGAAACAAATAAAGAACCTTGATTTTTCTTTTTTGTGTTTTTTTTTTTTAAAAGATGTTCTTCCCCTGCAACGTTCTTCTGGGTAGGAAAGTGAGTGTGAGCTGTGATTGGCTGTGAGAAGGGCAACGCGATTGGTTAGGACACATAGCACGTAAGACTCATGGACAACAAACCCATGGAGCACAAGGGTGTACCTACTGGCCAGCCATCGTGGGTAGTGCCAACCCAGCTCATCATTGTCTTTGAACCACGGGCATTTAATGATTAACAACTGACCCATGCGGTCCCAATGCCAACTGATCCTACACCTCTACTAAGTCTGGGTTGGCGCTGCCAACGTGATGCCGTGTAGGCAAAGAGACAAACCCAAAACATAGCATGCTAACAGTCCTTAGCGGTGCATCTGTGGGATGCCATGCCACAAGCTGTCCTGTCAAAGGACAGGGGGACGGGGGATGAGGTTCTGGGAGAGGAAGGGAGTTAGGAAGGGCAGAATATCTTAAACCAAAAATAAAATAAAGAACCAAAATGAGAGTTTTGCAATTTTAGAAGTCCACACTTACTCTCAAAGTGACTAGATCTGATTGAGATCCTACCTTGTTTGTAAACTGGGGATGTGAGATGACATTAGCTGAGTGACTGTGCTTGGCAACAGGCTGCAAGAATGACTGAGAAGAGTGTCTGACCAAATTGCACTTACCTTGAAATTCTAGGCTTCTTCCCTCTTTCTCAAAATGACTGACTATAACTTACTGACTTATCTTTTACCTGATTTGGGTTAGTGAAGTGAGTATCCCACGGCAAGCAATTTAAATATCAATGTTTCCTCTTTCTTGAGGAGAGGTGGAGGTGGTTGAAGGAGGGGGTGGGCAGTTTTTGTGTTGCTGCAGATTATTTTTAGCCAATTTCCAACCCCCCGCCAACTGGGTTGGATAACATAGACAAACAGGCAAGCCCTACCTGCTGGATCAAAGGCCACGGTCCGATACTGGATAGGTGGGCTGTAGGGCCCTGGACCTACACTGGTGTGTGCGCGTATTTTGACGTCATATGCTGAGTTTGGTTTGAGGCTGTTGAGCACATAGCTGTAGAGGCTGGGGGGTAAGTGGAGTTCCCGTGGAGCTTCTCTGGTGCCAGCTTCTTTATAGGCCAAAGTGTACTCTGTGATTACCCCATTCCTCTCTGCCAGCACTGGTGGAGACCAGGACAGCTGCACTGAGCAGCATGTCACATTGGAGCCCTCGTTAATTTGTGGGTATCCCCCTGGCGTATTCTCAGGCACATTGAGTTCTACCACAGCCTCTTCCCCAAAGCCACCCCTGCTCTTGGCAGAGATCTTAAAGAGATAAATGGCCCCCCGGTGAATGTTGCCCACAGAGTACTGCCGCTCTTGGGGAGCAAATTCCAGTGTGGCCAAAGGAGAGACATCTTTTCTGCCAAACTGGAGCCGGTAACCCTGCAGGTCCATGCCATTGGTTAGATCTGGAGGATCCCAGCGAGCCACGGCTGATGTCTCTGAGTCCTGAGCCACTGACAGATAGGGCGGACCAGGTACTGCAGAAACAAAGAAATAAAGAGCTTAATGTTTTTGCATTGCAGTTTTATGAGACTGCATGTTTTTTTAAGTAAGAGACACGAAAATGGTACATATGGGTGAGCGCTGAGAGTCATGCACGACATATAACCATCGTTTATGTTCTATTTTTCCTTCAGCTATAGGAGTTATGTTTTGTGTTACAGAAAGTACACTGAGTTTTTGTACTGTGTACCAAAATCATCAACACTGTTACTATTGATACAAATAGTATATGACAGAAGCATTTACAAAGGAAGGTAAAAACATAATTGGATCAGATACTGCACATAAAACAATGTCTATGTGTCCAAGGTAAAGATCAAGATGAACAAAACACGGGGAAATTGTTTGAACTTACAGTCAATAAGCTAACAAAGTGAGTCAGAAATGCAGAAGATCCCCAAAACGCTTAAATTCTTGAGTGATCGCTGTACCCATTACAATTTCATGATACATGGAAGCTGAAGCCAAAAATCATTGCA
This sequence comes from Oreochromis aureus, assembly GCF_013358895.1. Taxonomy (NCBI): domain Eukaryota; kingdom Metazoa; phylum Chordata; class Actinopteri; order Cichliformes; family Cichlidae; genus Oreochromis; species Oreochromis aureus. Next base: position 35,274,231 of record NC_052956.1, on the reverse strand, counting down.
TTACAGCAAAGCACCACTAAAACTTTAAGCGAAGAACAGCGCCTTGTTCGTCTCTTGTTGTAAAATGGATGATCTACTCTTGGGGTCCAGACACTATTCTTCAGAGTGGCCCAGTTTTGCTGCTCTTATAGATGACACACGTCTCATCCTAACCCTCCTTTTAAGGTCCCATCACTGAGACAGAGGCAGCAGCAGTTATGGGAAGCCTTTAGTTCTCAAGCTGCTGTCAAAGCTTTGTGAGAGATGAGTGTGGCTGATTTGCACTTGAGCCCCATGTAAATAGATTCTAGCTTCCTCATTCATCTTCTGATCTATGTCCTTCCCTCCTTTTTATGAGAAACAACAAATTTTCTCAGAAAAGGTGGGGACAGGACAAACAACTGGCAAATGTTATAAGTATTCTATTATAGATACACATTGTTTTATGAATTTAATTCCAAATGGATTATTTTAGTATTAATAAAGAAAACAAAGGAGGTAATGAGACATGTCAGTTATGAAATTAATAACATGTATCTACAGTGGTCAGACAGAATGATGAGTGACAGTCTCCTGCATACTGGAGATTGAAAAAGCTTGCCGATTTGTTTGGCAAAGTTGGCCTGCCGAAAAACTGTTTGATCCTGCATAAATTTCTTAACAACTAAATGAACTGAATGCAAATTATTAACTGTGGCTGCAGGTGTTATATACTTTTCATCATTATTTTATGCAGACATAATTATGCCTTCCTTTGCTTTCTTCAGGTAACGCTTCTTGATGCTAATGCTAGATGAATTCAAGCTGAATTCACCCCCCACCCACCCCTTAATCATTGCATCCTGTATCTTTGTGCTTGATGGACACTCTGAATTCTCTGTGCTGATGTGTGTCAGCCTATTGGCCCTGGTTTCCAGCCAGCTTCATCTCCTATATCACCATTCCAGCTGCGCATAGAGCTATTTGGCTTGTTGCCCAGTGTGAACTTAAAGTAATTTGGAGAAGCCAACATTAGTCTGAGGCAACAGTACTGCCTCTCAGTGGAATAGTATCATCGTGCAAGTGTGTCCGTGTATACTGTATGTGTCTACATATAGTATATTGTGATAAGATGTAAGTTTTGTGCACGCAGTGAACACACAGACACACACACAGAGCCTGGAAAGAAAGGAAAGAGAGAGCGAGAGGGACAGAGAGAGAGAGAGAGAGAAATCCACTCCACATACTCTCCGTCTTCTGTGCTTATTATTCATTTCTGTTTGCCAATGATTTTCTTTCTGAAGACTGTTGCTAGAGGAAGATGGAGGTGAGTGGGTAGATGGCGGCTAGTCAGCTGAGCATTTGCCGGTAATGGAAAGGCGGGGGCGGCGAGTGTTGGGTGAGACAAATGCTTCTAATACTCCCTGGCTACATACTATAGCTCAGCTTGGTGTCATTTGGAAACCCACTCTCCCTTCATGATCACTGCTAATCAAGAAAATAGAATCAGGGAAAATGATCCTGCGATGGCGCAGCACGTGTCTTCGATTCTCTGTTTCTGTGCTTCGCTTCGAAATTCAACAGGCTGCCATATGTATCCATTACAGCCTGTGTAGCCCCAAAACGGTTTTATTATTTGTACATTTTAAACTGGGGCCTGGTGCACACTGGGGAGAGGGATCACGGGTACTGAGCCAGCAGATTGGTGTAGAGAGGGGGAGGAGGCGTGGGGGGACTGCTCATGGTGTGGGCTGAGTGTGTGTGTGTGCGTGGTGCTACAGGGAGATGATAAAGTCAACAAGGGCATAGTGAGGGGTTGAAAAATGAGTGAATGAGAGATGATGAAGGTGACTGGGGACAAGGCGCAATCAGCTGCAAAGAGGGCCCAACAGGGATATGAGGAGGTAGAAACGTGTGTGTGTGTGTGTGTGTGTGTGTGTGTGTGTGTGTGTGTGTGTGTGTGTGTGTGTGTGTACATGAGTGATTCTGGGGTTCCAGGACACTTTGATTGTCCCTCTCCACCTCTCCTCTATGTCACCCTACTTTTACCCACAGTCCCTTTTTTCTTCCCAATTTCTTTACTTCTCCCTTCGCACGATGTCCAATTCCCACTCTCATTTCCTAACTTCCTCCTCTTTCCACTCTTTGACCATTTCAGGGTCGACCCTGGTTCAGTCTCTCCTCGTGGGCCTCCCTGCACATTTCCCATTAGGCCACCATATTAACAGAATACTGTTGATACTTACTCAGTCTGACTCAGAAGGGGACGATCAGGTTTCCTTCTCATTTCCTACCTCTCTTGTGCACGTCAGTCCCGCATACGCAACTTTGTAAATGCTGAAAGGTCATGTAAAATCTGTCTCTCTGATCTTTATTTTCCCTTTGCTTCTTTGAATCATATCTGCCTATATTTCAGGGATTCATGGAGAGTAGTAATTTGTAGGGTGGGAAATGTAATGGAGAAAGAAAAGCAATAAATTTCACATGGCCCATTCGGAGAGAAGGAGCCATTAAAGAAGCAAGGAGAAAAAGAGCTCAGCAACCTTTTGCATGATGCATCAAGTACTGTGAGGTTGGCCTAAGGGAGTTTTAACCAGTTAAGATGTTACAAGTGGAGGATACCCAGCTATCTTTAAAGCTGTAAGTAACAGTGGTGTTGCTGATTTGATCTGAATCAATACCCATCCATACATGCAATGCAATTTATAAATAATTAAAATCAAACTTAATATGATTTAATCCATCCATTTGAGTGGATCACACCAATGGGCCTTATGTTTGGTACCTGGTGATGCAAAATAACAGTTTTCCCCTAGCTCTATAGCCTCTTGGGATCGCAAGCTGATATTTTGAGCAACTTGGCGCACAGCCTACCAATAAACAACTGTGCCTTTGTAGCATTATGTTTTGACTTTGTTCGACTCTTATAATGAAGTCTTGACTATTTTTTTTCCATTAGCATGTGAGCAAGAATGAAAGATTTAAAGGACACAGCCATTGATTGTTGGCCGTGGTTCGGTGTATTCCTCAAAGGAAGAGTTTAAAAATATGACTCATGAAAAGCCACTTTTCAAACCTAGCTTTCACTCAGCAAACAAAGAGAGATTCAGCCACAGAATAAATGTTGTTCATCTGTGACTCACAAATAGGTATGGAACTCCAGTTTTATCCAAGTCAGACAAAATCCTGCAAAAGATCCTTTCAGATCCTTTTTGATACACCAAACTACCAGAGAGGCTGGTTGGAAAGTCTGGAAGATACAAAGCCTTTGCCATTGATGTTACAATTTTTTTCTAAAGTGGCAAGAAAAAACATGCCATCGTTGTCATGACGCACTATATCGAAGCCTTTATGTTACATAAAAAAAGACTAAGGCTATGATGTCTTCTGTAAGCAACTGCTCTCCTCAAGTGCATGCTTGAGAAAAAAAAGATTTTAGATGAAATTGCACAAGTTACATGTTTTTTAAATATTTTTAGAGGATGTACAATGTGGGAGAATATGAAATTGATTTACAATATGCATTTGAAGTGTGCCAATTTATGAGTGAGTTCACACAAGTGCAAACCACACGAAGGAGTGGTTGTTTCAACAAAGAACATCTGGTTTTCATGGTGAAAAAGAAGAAAATATCTTATATTTGGGTTTATAAGTTCCTACAAGTTGGGATCCATTTTTAGTGTGCGTTTTTGATGAAAAGTTTCTATAAAAGTTTGTGTTTTGTTTAGTTTTGCAGCTGAATAATGTACAATGTTACAGTTACAGTGTTGTGCAAAAGTCTTGAGACACCACAAAGTTCTTTATATTTGAAAAAAAAAGGCAAATCAGTGATGAAGATATAGTATATGAGGCAAAAACAGAATTTTAAAGATGCTAAAAAAAAAGTCAGTTGCTTTTCTGCGTTCATAATTCCACCACTGGTACCATGACAGAGCCTCCCCCATGTTTTACAGATGCCTGTAGACGCTCATTGTTGTAGCTCTGGCCTGACCTCCTTCATTACATATTGATGTCTATTTGAACCAAGTTGCTCAGCTGTCTGTGTAAACACAACACTGTTTCATCCCTTGAGATAGGTGTCTGCTTTATGCTTCAATGATTTATAGGTCAGTGTAAAGTGTTTTTACTGAACAACACCAAAAAAAAACTTCTACAAAATGGTCAGGTAATGAGTGAAATCAGTGAAAAAAAAGACCTTTGGAAAGCCTGAGGAACTATTGCTTAAGAACACTTTAAAAATGAAAAGGAAGTCTGAGTACATGGAAACAAAATCTCAAAAGCCCAAAGCAGGGCTTCTTGATTAGTCCACTAATATTATAATATAATCATATGAGACCGTCCTTTGTAATTGAATGTACAGACACTGTGAACTGTGTATAATCTGATGATTTTGTCACCTGTTTTCATGTTGTCTGAGCTTGTTTTTTGTAATTCAAAGATGTAACTACTCAATTAGTTCAGCTTGCTCTGGAGGAAAAAACCAACAAAACAAAGAAAATTGCCTTTATTTTCAATTCTTCACTGCTTGTTGTGGACCTCAGAAACTTTATCTACTTCATAAAAACTAGAAACATGCCTATTCACAGCTAGAGCATCCTTGGAACAAGAAGGACATCTGCTTTACCTCCAAGAAAGCCTGTTTTACTTTCCCGCCACACCCCCATCTCTCACCTCTTACCCTATTCTATTTATCTTGGCCCCTGGCATAAACTAGTTCTTTAATTCAATCGTAATAAAAAGGAGAAGCTTTTCCTTCGAGGGACAAACAGAATTGCTCTGGAATGGCGCATCAGTCAGCCAGTCCTGACAGAAGGATGGAGAGTGACAGCACTCGCTCAGGCCCCTTTGGCAGCACCATGCTCCCTGACACCTGTAACACCCACTTGTCACGAGATGGGAAATTTGTGTGTACACACGTTAGGTTGTGAAAATGTGTTGTGTGTACAGTAGCGTATGACATACGACTCTACAGGTCTGCACATATCGTTACAGGGGAAAGAATGAAATCCTGATAAAGATTCAGCAAAGCAGAAATACTGCGTTTTTAAAATATCTATGTGAAGAACTTCTGAAATAGAAGATAGATGGGTGGATGGATTTAAAGCTATTTGCTTTTGGGGGGAATAGACGGGAATGAGAGCATGGACTGAAAGACAACAGCTTTATCAAGATATAAGCATTCTTTTGAACATTACTCGACCTCGTCCTTTGTCTTTTTGAGTCTTTTGACTGTTTTGTAAGGTAATTCTGAATGTAACCCCAAGATCAGCATTTAGCGCCTGCACTTTTTTTACATCCTGCATGCCAGCCTAACTGCTCTTCCTTCATTCTGCCTTCTGTTGTGACTGATTGGACAGTGCCCCAGTCCTGTGCTCTCATCAAGCTGCAGCAGTAATTCTTCCACCTGCTTCGAAAGTACAGCCAATCTGTTCTTCCAGCCAGCCCTGATTTAGGTTTTTTGTGTCCCTGTATATATCCAGTGTTTTTGTTACTTGTAGCTTAGAACACATTTTGAGCATTGAATGTACTCAACAAGCTTAGTTTTCTGCATGTCAGCTACTCTAGTGGTTGCTATAGGCTCTGTAACCTACTTCATTGTTTTTTGCAGCCACTGTCTATTTCCTGGAGACCAGACCAGGTAGTAAAGTCCCATATCACAAACTGAACCACAATTCAGGAAGTATTTTAGTTTAGTAGTGCTACTGCCTTGTTGTAATTTTGGTTTGGTTAGACAGTGAATGTAGGTAATGGTGGGTTTCTTTCTTTCTTTACTTTTTTTTTAAAAACCATGTAAACAACAAATTAACATATATTAAATTCTTGCATCCCAATCCCTCACTATTTTAAAATAACAATAGCGTCAACAAACACTTATTCTGATTGCATGTATGCAGGCGTACGCAAGTAAATCGTAAGTATGTGCTGTATGTATACAGTTGTGCACATATAGGCACTTTGAGGCCTTCTCAAGCACATGCATACACAATCTTAGTTTAATGGCCTAAAACCACTCACAGAAGGCTTTCAAACTCATAGCAAGTCAACCTGAAGTTCACAGTGAATACAAAAAGTCTTCACACCATGGTTAAAATGCTAGACTTTATGATGCAAAAAAATGAGACCAAGCAAAATAATTTTTGAACTTTTTCAACCTCTAACATGACCCACAGCCCCTGCAACCCAACTGCAAAAGGGTGGAAATAAAAATCTTACAATAACCTTGAGCATAAATATGCACTCTCAAACTAACACTTTGTTGAAGCACCTTTTGACGTTATAACAGAATTCATTCTTATGGTGTTGGTGCCTATAAGCACAGTGCATCGTGACTTTCTAATATTTGCTAGTCTTCCTTGCAAAAGTGCTCCAAATCTGTCCGATTGCATCATCTGCTTTCTTCAGGTCACCTCACAATATTTCATTTGGATTCAGTTCTGGGCTCTGGCTTGGCCATTTCAAAACTTCAATCTTCTTCTAATCAAGACATTCTTTTGTTGATCTGGATGCATGCTTTGGGTTTTTGAAAATTCCCTCCACCTTAACTAAGGCTCCCAAAGCATGATGCTGCCACCACCATGCTTCACCGCGGGTATGCCATTGTTTTGGTGGTATGCATTGCTTTGGTTTTAATAAAAAGCCCTTTGGAATTTTACCCTTGGTTTCATCAGACCAGAAACATTTCTCCACATGCTTTTGGGAGACTTGATAGATGTTGCTGCAAAATCGTGCTAATGTTTCTTTGTAAGAAAATCCGCCTCCCTGACTTCTTGTTTTTTCATCAACTTTGTTTAGGTCTAGTTATTGTCACTGTTATGCCATTTCATTTGTTATTTATTGTCCTCACTGTTTCCTTGCTGTTTGTTTTGGTATATGTTGCCTTGGAAACGAACTGACTGTAGATAGAATGTGACTACAATTAAACTAAACATAAAACATAAGCTTGTTGATATGGAACTACATTATTTTTATTTATTTATTTTTATTTTACCCCCTAACAGATCTGGTTTTGAACCACATTGTACAGGTTATAGGTCACATTTTAGGTACAACATTTCTAAATAATATATTTTTCAATTTTTTTTCTATTTTTGCATTACAAAAACCTGGCATTTTAACAGGGGTGTGCAAGCTTTTTACATCCTCTGCAGATCATGCTCATTCTAAACAAACTACCAGCTTTTAGGCAGGCATAGAGAGTCTAGACAAACTGGTATGCTCACTGGTGGAAAAAAAGGAGAAATGTGAAGAAAACAACGCTTTGTAGAATGCAGGCTCTAATATACAGCTAAAACCACAGAGCAACAGGTGTTTTCATGCTCTCCTAATCTGTCTTAGGGAAAAAAAAAACTCACACCATGCCCTGGTCTCTAAAAGATCTGTGGCCTTGATCTCTAAAATCTGTGGCTAGCCTTGAGGACATGACTCAAATGATAAACGCAGCACTGATAAAAGCAAACACTACCTTAGACTTAGATGTGCCCTGAATAACAGCCCTGAGTAGCTGAACACACTGTTAATATCATAGCCGCTGTCGATAAAGAGTCCTAATTACACTTAGTTAACTGTCAGAAATTCTTGAAATTATTCATTATTGCATTTGTTCGTGTCTACTAAACAGATCCGAATCAGTTAATCACACTATATTGTGGCTCTCTGCGAGGGTTCTTTGAGTATTGTTAAATAAATGCAAACAAGCAATCATAGCACAATCATAGCGGAGACAGCTGGATGGGAACGAACGGGAGTCCCTGAGCGAAAAACCCTTCAGTCAGAGGCAGGAAAACAACAAGTGAGCTTTACTGCTGCACGAACAAAGGTTCTATGACAACAAACAAATCAATTATTTATCATTGTACTAACCTGCGCCTTTGGTCACCACCAGTTTGGGTTTGCTCCGAGCACCATCCCCCTTGGTGGTGTATGCTGCCACTGTGATGGAGTAAGTGGTTTCTGGCTTGAGTCCTCCAATGACCATTTCCTATGGGACACACGGAAGAAGCAGAGACAGGAAAATGTCAAAATACGTGTTGAATTTTTCATGATTTGACCCCACTTCGTGCAGCTCAAACCGCCTTATGCAGAATGTTAATCTAAGCCAAGTGTCTCCTGCTCCTCTTTATTAATTTTCACGAGGCATGCATTAAATGTAATGTTTCCCCCTGTGTAATGGAAGACATTTCCATTACATAAATTCTTAGATCTGCCAAGGTGGAGGAGGGACATTATGCATGTAAATGGAAAATAGTTCCACTTAGTCCTTTAGCAATATTCCAATCAACAACTTAACTTTGATAAATGCATGCTGAATACATCCTGGCCATTCCCTGGCAGTTTTTTTTACCTCAGCCATTAAGTTTCCTTGAGTCCTCTTCAAAGAGAGGCTTCCGATCAATTCTAATGAATCTTTCAAGAGAGAAGGTTTGAACGAATGCAGAATTAGGTTTTTAACAGGCACTAGTTTGGCAGAAGGATGGGAGAAATCAATAAAGGTAAATGAGCTATAAGTAGTGTGTTGCACTTGACATGGTACTCGTGTAATGTAGATGGACTCTGGTTCAAAGGTAGAGAACATTCTGCGCAAAGTAAAAAATATGAATGACAAAAATGTGGGTCGTACAGAGATATTCTGTAAACTACCATCTCAATATACAAAACTCAAGGAAGCACAGTACTTCTAAGGCACCACATTAAAAAGAATATATATCTATGGAGCACAGATCACACAAACACAAAACAGAAGGGGAAAAAAATCATACAAACACCACCAGAGCACAAGACACAACACACTGTCAGCACACAGTATGATACGAATAGCGTTAGCATTCCAGGCACAGTGGTCAGTGGATATTGCATCAGCCATCAAGTGTACAAACCTAATGATGACAGACGTAAGCCCCCTTTTGCTTGGTTATGTATAGATATAGTGTTTAGACCAAGTCGCCAGAGAGATTAGGTTTAGCCCCTGAGCCACACTGTTGTCCAGACTTAATGAACAAGGATCGGATGGGCTGTGTAACCTGTGAATCTAACCGGGCTGATGCAATAGCCTCTGTTTACACCCTTTCAGGCACACAAAGCACCCAGGTGAAGCTTCGTACTCACATATTCAGCTGTATCGTCCGTTTCCCACTAACCCCCCCCGCCAAAGAGTGCAGGAGAGAGAGCAATATTTTTTTCAAAGAAAGAGAAAAAAAAAGAAAGGGAAGAAATAGGATTGTGAGAGACGGGGGCATAAGAGGTTTAGGAGCAGGGGATGGGTATCAGAAATAGGTCACTGGTTTTAGGAGGTCAGGAGAGAAAGAAGCTGTTTGAAGTTTATGTTGTGAGGAGAGCTGTACAGGTCTGCTAGTTTAATTATGTTACTGTTCAGCTGACAAAAAGGCCCACCAGTGTTATCTATTGATAACTACAAGCAGCAATGGCATTAAAATGTAGCATTACATGGATTATTGATGATAAGAACTAAGATAAATAGATAAAAAAAAGTGGTTTTTGCCACTTTTTTTGTGTTTTGTTTTCCCAATTGTTCAAAATCTCCATTTGGAACGTCGGTACTACACACATTCATCACTAGAACTGTGTTGATGGAAAAAAAAACCTCAACAAAGACAAACAAACCCCCCAAAAAGCATCATTTCCAGTTCTGCCAGTCAAAGTCTAAATTGTGGTGAAATATTTCCGTGCCCAATTTCTTTGAGTCTTTGCACTGGATACAAGCACACATAAATATTTCATTGCACATGTTGCCATGAAGCAGGGGTCTTGACATTCCTAATAAAAGCCATTGAGGTAGAAGAAGGAGGACAAGATGAGTGAAGCTTTGATTATAGTTCTTATTGTGTGCCGACGGGCTGAAGGAGAAAGAATATTACAGCAACATGAAATGAAATCTACAAGGCAAGAGCCCTATCGCTCCCCATACTCCTGCTGCAACAGCGCGGATTAACTAGACAATTCGCGATTTGCATGAAAAGAAAAAAAAGCCAATGCCTTACGCATATGTTTGCAATTTTTAATGTGATCGGTGCACGATAAATGCATGCTGCGTTGTGGGATTTGCATTTTTCTGACAGCTAATTTGTAGTAGGAAAACTGCGAGTTGGTCATACCTGGGCATCAGCCAGCATCACATCCTTGATGAGAGGCAGGCCTCGAGACTCGCCGTTTTCCACACGCACGTAATGAACCTGGTAGCCACGGATCTGTCCGTGCTGCTTGCCTGGCGTAAGAGAACGCCACATCACCTTAATTGCTGTGGAGTTGATCACCTCCACCTCCACCCGTCTTGGAGGAGCCCCAGGAACTACAAGAAATTAAAGAAATAATCAAATCCTCGCATGAGACCATTACACACCTGTGAGTCTGATTCACCGCCGTATATTGTAAAAGCGCTTCACATCATGTCGTGACATAAATAACTTCCTGAATCCAAATTCATGTATGCACAGAGAAAATGATTGACAGCTAGCAAGAATGATGGACAAAAACATTTAGAAACAAAAAAACACCCTCCAGTGTCAGTCTTCCCACAATATCCATCACGCACACATGCACACGCATTCATCACTTCCCCGTGTCTCTTCCACCTTTTCAGTACGTCTCTGTCTGTGGTAAACCTCGTCTGTCAGTCATAATGACAGACTTTTATGGCAGGCCTTGCGTTCGGGCCTTTCAGTTTGCCACGGACCGTCCCGTTGTGAGATGGATGTTCTGTTGATAAAACTCTTCCCCTCAACCTGCTTCCATTTGCTCCTTTACAAAACACTTTGACTCCCTGTTTTTGCCTCTAAATCACAACCCCATCATCTTTCCCGTCATCATGGTAAAATTGTGTTCATTAACAAGGCGCGTTCTACTGTTCAGCCCTGGATCTCATTTCCTTAAAGATACTTATTATCATAATGACAGGCTTTCGATTGATACTGTCACTGTGTTGTGACTCTTTATTTCTGGAAAATCTTGAATAGATAAGGTCTTGTAGTGTACATAACTCATAAATGCATATGGCCCTCAGCTGAGCAATAGGACAGTGGTAAGAGATATTACATGTGGCAACTGTTATGAATTGCATTTAGTTATTTATGTTGCAATAGCAAAAATGCTTGATTTTCCACATGTATTATTCATTTTGAGTCTTTCCATTTCTTTCCATTTTATAAATCAGTATGTCGCTATAGTATTATTGGTATGTATTTGATACCATGTGATCATGGTTTCTTTTATGCATGCAGCACATTTCCATCATATAGGACATATGCCCAAAATGTTTAAAAAGACATTATTGACATATTTGAATATACATGAATATACATATTAGGCCCCAGCTTAATTCTGACAATTAAGGACACTGGAATGTATTTAATACGTATTTGGCTCACTACCGACTTTGTGGCTTTAAATATATCATGTCTCCCTGCTGGTAATGCAATTTCTGCATAGGTGTCCACTTTGTGTTTTGGAGAAGCAAAGTGTGAAATGGAAACCGTGCACTGGTGTGTCTATTACACATTTTGCTATGATACTGGGTTGCACATACATATACAACAGAAAAACAATGTTTGCCAGTGGTACACTCACCACTAAACTAAAGTGCTATTGAGCCATAATAAAAAGTCGATACAAGAGCTTCTGCACAGGCTAGGTTCACGTACCATCTTCGTCGGTCCGACAGACGAGGGGCTCGCTCTCGGGGCCAGGCCCAATCACAGTGGAGGCAGACACCGTGACACGGTACTGGGTCCACTTCTCTAATCGCTGAAGCAACACCTGCTCCTCAGTGGCAGGCATCATGGGCTCCTCCAGCGGTTCCTCGTTGTCACCGGCCCCTTCTGACTGGCCCACCACCTGGTAGCGCACCCTATACCCCACCAGGGCACCATTCTGACTCTCCAAAGGTGGGGGGCGCCAACTTACCAACAGGGTGGTAGAGCTGGTGCTGCTGCACTTAACTTCTTGAGGGGGAGCTGAGGGCTCTGGTGAAGTGGAGAGGACAGGAAGGAAGGAGGGGGGGTGGGTTGGGAGGCAGGAGGAGGACGAGGAGGATGGGGAAGGAGGGAGGAGGGGTGAAAAACAAAAAAATAAAAAAGATGGGAGAGATAAAGAAAATGAAAAAAGAAAGGGAAATTCAAAACTTAAATAAAAAACAAGAAGAAGAATCCAAAGAAAATTGTAAAACAAACACAGATGCAAAACAAATTTTAAATAAAAAATAAAACTCAAGCAAATGTCAACTGAAGAGGCAATAAATGGATGAATGGCACAAGCAAGTGTAATAATGAATCCAGATAGCTATCATTGTGTGATATGAGCACTGGATATGCATATACTATGTTGTGTCAGTGTAAAGCTGGCATGTCAAACTCATTTTACACAGTGGGCCACATACAGCCCACTTTGATCTCACTCAGCTTTCTGTCAGCATAAAGAAGTTTAACTACACGTTTAGAAAAAGAATAAGAAAGGTAATCTCAACAGTATTTCTTAGCTTTATACATGATAAAGAAACACTGCAGCAATAAGTGACATGTGTCAGCCTGATTTAAACGGTAAGAAATAAATGTGCAAAAGTACACAAAAAAATTAAAGAACATTTTTTAACCATAGAACCATTGTAAAAAAAATAGAAATTTCTATAGTAGAAAAATAGAAAAATGAATTTTTCTGTCATTTAATCGTTTATTACTTAGTACTTTGGTGAAGTAAGAATGGCCAATGGAGAGGTCTTTATCAGTAAACTAAGCTGCTAAACTTTTTAAAATCTTATTAAAGTTCAAATTTTATGCCCTCCTTCTTATTCTGGCCCCCAGGCCTTATGTTTGACACCCCTGTTGTAGTGTATTATTGCAAACGAGGGACTGTATATATATAGTATTAAATCAGTCCAACATGGTGTCTATTATTTGTCTGAAGTGGTCTCTGAAAAGTTTCTAGACCAAACTCAGTGCCTTTCTTTCTGATCTGAGCCAAGTTCTCAGACAGCTTGAGCTTGTCTGGAGAATTTGCCGTGTAGGGAGCGATAAGACTTGGATAAAAATGTTTCTATCCAACAGCCCTGTGCAAGTTTAATGTGAAAATATGCACAGTCCCTGCTGATGTGACAAATCCAGTTCATTATTACATCTTTTGTCTATTATGTAGGTAAACAAACCACGACAATCAAAAAATAAATAAAAAAATAAATAATAAAAAAATAATAATAATAAAGCATTCCACATAGATCAGAAAAGAAATAAAAACATGGGAAAAAACAAAGTCTGAAAAACTAAATTATGAACAAAAGGAGGGCACTGAAACAAATTTCTCTGTAACCCAGGTGACTCAAAAAAAACTACAACAACAGTTAAAGTTCAAGATGACAACTCATGAGTAAACATGGAAAAGAAACTCTGCATGAACACAAAATAAGAACATTCAAATTCTGAAAAGCAAAAGAAACATAAAGAAAACACAAGTGCTGTCTGCATAATACGTACCTGACTCCCAAAAACACACAATTTTAAAGACTTTCTTACCACCAGCACCTGACTACAGAATGAGCCAACTTTGCTGTGCGACAATGCTTTCATCGCCAGAAAGCATGCCGCAAATTCTGAGAGGAATCAGCAAGCCACCTTTTGAGAGTTTGCTTTTAAACCCCTGTTTTTGGGTTTACTACGAGAGAAAGAGTTGGCTCTATGCTGTAGCCAGGGCTGTTTGATGCTGTACTGTCGGTTGGGAAGGTCCACAAGACTGTGAGCGGTGGAAGCGTTGGTGGAAAAAAACTCCCTTCCAAGATATTCAGTTCTAGTACGTTTGGCCAACTACACAAACATCCTTTTTTATTTGCAATTTGCAAAAATAAATCCCATTTCATAGCCCTGTGCCTATGTCTCTTTGTAAAGCTTAGTGCCATTTCGAGAATGCCAGGGCACCATAATAGAAGAAGCAACATGGAAAGCTTGTGTTGTGGAATTCATAAAAGTTTAATGACAGTGTTCTGCCTGTAATGTCACTTTGGGTAGAACAGCTTTAAAAGGAAATAAAAAAGAGGAGTTCTGAGAATAAGACAGGCCTCCTCCCAGCGAAGACTGAATGTTCTAGCGCACAACAAATAAAACAGGACCTCAGCCACAGTTTCCAAACCCTTCTGTGTCCAATGCGCTTATTTACTTAAGGTCTTACTGGATTTTGAGCTTTTCAGCTTCTTTCCTTTCGCTCATATTGTATTTGCAAACCCTCCACGTCAAGAACGATTGCTCAGTTCTCAATCTTTGTGAGCAGAAAATGGCTATGAAACTGACAGTGGCCAGGCTATCACAGTGCACAGGCATCCTCATGCCTGATAACAGTTTAAGAGTGGCTGGGGCACAGCTTTAATAAAGTGCATATCCCATGAAGTCCAGTGGCAGGATTACGGATACTAGAACTATACGAGCACAAAAGAAGAAACTCAGCTAATGCTTTACTTGAGGTTCTTTTGAAGCTTCGCTCAAAGACTTGCCCAAAATGCTCTTTGACAAATAATTAGTCATGTCTGCGTTTATATCTTCTGACTCTTAAGTCTGTTGAGATGTGACCGGGTGCTTTGGATATAAAATCAATAATGTCAAGTGCCGGTAGCATACCTAATTATTATGACTACATTCAGATTAAAATTGCCTCGGGAGCCAAGCAACTTACATACATTAATGCTAGCAATTTTAGCTACACGAGCCATTACTGAATGCCTGTTGTGAATTGAACCCTGCACATGACAGATTGCCCATGCTTTTGCTATCAGATTTTAAGCACATGTCTATATCTGCACTGTATTTTCATCAGATGACAGGATGTTCGCATTTGTAGATCATTATGGAATTAATCTCTCCACTGATGCCAAATGGCCGTGGTGTGGCTCACACAAATATTCCAATATATCTAAAAACCCACTTCAATTACAGTAAGTGTGTTTGTGCGCATTGAGGGGGGGTCGGGGGGTTGGCGGCTGACTGCTTGTTTGGTTAAATACAGAGGATTTAGAATCTGCCACTTTAATTTGAGAGATAGCACTTGAGTGGCTACTGGCAGGTTCTAGGTATAATCTAAATGTGTAACAAAGCCTGACAATCCAGGGCCTTGGCTCATAGCTCATCGCAAAGCATGAAATTAATTCTGACGCTATGAAATGGGATTCTTATCTGCCACTCTGGGGCCTTGCAGTCCCTTAACACCCACTCCCAGGGTCTGTCTCAGGTCCTGTTACCCTGCCTTGTGCGTGGATAACAGCTAAAGGAATGCTGGGAGCACCTCCTGGCTCACAGGTTGTGGACCCACTCCGGCCACGTCTGACAGGTTTCACAAAAGTTATCGCTTCCTGGTTTGACTATGGCAGCATACCCCATGAGGCCTTGCTTCTGAATGGGGGCCACTGTTGCCAATAACATTTGCTGTATTTAATCCGGCCTATTAAAACACTGGCCAAGAGCACCAAATGAAATGATTTTGGTGCTCTTTAGTTTGATAAGTTACTTGGCATCAATCGCAGTAGCGCAATTAAAGATCGTGAGAGAATTCCAAGAAAATTGTTATTCTCTGAAGTGACTTTTTCTGAGTTCTTGACAGAATGGTCCCCATGACAATAGCCTCGGGTAATGCTACTTGGACTGAGCACAAACTTCAACAATATGTGAACATTTTTACCACAGATACTAGACAACAAAGCAAACTGGAAAATCATGTTGTCTGTCTTTCTTTTCACTTTGTGGCAAAGTGTTTCAGTCTGCCAGACATCGCGGTGGATTCAAATCCAGCTGAATCGGGTCTATGGGGGGCGGCTTGGGCTTGAACCAATAAAATTGTATGCTGTTGCTCTGAAATGTGCTTGGACAGAACAGGCAAAGGCAATTTAAATTCATTTTTTTATTTACTCTAGTTTCTGACCGATTGACGTTGATTTCTCCTGAGCAAGTTATTAATCTTTAAAATTAACTGCAGTAAGTTCAGTCAAGCAACCAATTAATCTTCATTATACTGTAAAGTAGGAGTATTATATGCACATGTGTAGCTGTTTTTAGTGTCTGTGTACTCAGTAGATAAAACGAGCTATTAAACTGCTGTAGATGTGCTTCTTTGCAGCTATACCTCAATAATGACCTTAACACATTCAGCTTTTTCAGATGTACAGAGTAACAATTTTAGCTCAACTATGAAGCCACTTGATATACCGTGTACTTGTTATACCGTATATGTCTACAGATTTTGATGCATCCTGCGCAGTTTAAGCATCTGAACTGCGGCCTAATATTTTTAAGTATAAAAAAGGCTTAAGCTAGCTTTCCAATTGCCGTTGATATGTTTAACGAAAAAACTATAAACTGGATGGTCTTTGATAAACGTTATGGCAGACTGAATCTCTAAACCACATAACCACTTACCTCAGAGCATCGAAAAGCTCAAGTTATTTAATGTGTAGTGTTGGGAAATATTTTGCATTGTCTGACTGTCTCTTTGATTTTTCTGGTGCCTGCAGTGATAAAGCCATGGCTATATCTCACTACTAAATGTATAGGGACAATGCACTAAAAATAAAAAAGTTAAATCCTTAGATCCTAAGATGAAACCACAGAAGCAGAACGATGGAAAAGGCAAAGGTGGATATTAACCTTAAAAATTAAAGCTAAAAAAAATATTAAATATTATTATCTCTATTATAGAAAGCAGAACTTATATGGGACACAAGATTTACAAAAAATTGAATTTGATAAAAATATCTAGGAGAGTGGTCTTACATTTTAAGATGGGCAGGCAGATATCATTATCATCCAATGAAAATGCATAGATCAAGCAACTCAGAGGAAGAATTAAACCTGTTATGCCCCATATTTGTTTAAAAGGCAAATATGCAGTGTGCTGCTTTGTCTCTTGTGTTGTACTTGCTTTGTCAGCGGTGGACTATACAAGACTATACGGTTCATACGAGAACCACCACCCCACCCGCCCCTCAAAATAAAGCCAAAAAGAGCAGCAAGCTACTGTTTGGAATGATGCCAAACCAATACTCTTTCAGAGAACCCAGAAATGAAAATAAATTGATAAATAAATAAAACATCTAACAGAAAACTTTTTTCCAAAAGAGTCAACATAAAAGGGAAAGGACACAAAGTGAGCAAGGTGATGTCAAGCCATTCAAAGGAGGAGGACCTTTTGCTCCAATGCACGGGGGAACAAGTGGCAAAAAAGGAGAAACAGAGCTGAAATAGGGATGTGAAAGGAAGATAGAGGCGTATCCAATCCAGTCAGCTTGTGGTTTACCGGGCAAGGAAATCACAAAGACACAATGATAGGTGAAAATGTGCACAGACACTCAAAAGACACCAAGACAAAAGTGGGGCTGGATGAACACAGAGTATTATCATGCCAGGACTGCTTAAATATCAGCGGTGCAGTGTTAGGTTTTCAACAGCACCCCAAGTGGGCAGGAGTGAGTGTGGCATGCAGGTGTCGCCCTCCTCAGTGACTATGCACTGCTTGTGTAGCTCTGCTGCCTAGCAGTAACAAAAAGAACTGTGACGTGGTTGTTTCAAAGCCGGCCCCCCACACACATCCAGATGTGGGGATACAGCCAACAAGTTGCACTGGTAGAAACAGAAAATGTGTTAAAAGAAGTCTCTCTCCCGCCATGGCTCTCCTTTGTCGGTGTAAAATTTCTCTAAATCTAACACAATGCAGTTTATTGAGAATAACAATAGCCACTCCAACACAGCATGCGTTTTTGACTTCTCTATTATTACAAAGCCTGGCTCAGATCCACCAGTAATCCCTTAAATCCAGCTCTATTTTCAAGGTTCTTCACCATTAATGCATTACATCTTAAAACACATCACTCTTGTGCTTTTTATTTAGAATAAACCCAAAAGACAATGAATTTAATACATTGTTTTACTTGTACCTACTACTTGATTTGACTGGATAAGCTGTGGGTATTTTCTTTCCCCACAGATTCCATCACTGTGCACTATGATATCATTGCTGTTATTTTTAGCTGGATGGTTTGAATAATTCAGTTGTGTTTCTGCCATCAGTAAAATGAAATAATCAGTGCAGAACAGACTGCAATAAATTTAGAGGGTGGGCATGTTAGTAATTTAGGTGACTACTACTTTTTTTTGTTCTTTCGTGACTAAATTCATGTTGCTACTACACATACAGCTCATATAAGAGCCTTGGCGGTTTCAGAGGAGAACTGACATTTTTTGTGTCTCTGTCACGTGGGGAGTGCACTTGCTGTTGACAAAGGAGAAGCAAATATGAACAAAATTGAAAAGGGAAAGAAAGAAAACTGCCAAAATTGTCAGTCCACAAAGACTCAATATGTTTGACAGTGTTGAGTACACTCACATTTTGGCACCACAGCTAATTTAGAAGATAAAATAATTCTCAAATTAAAAACAAAAATGTTGCAAAACACTCAGTTTGAAAAGTCTTTACCCCTTTGTAGCTTCTTTTTAACCACCATGCCACCAAGGTAGAACATACTGCCGTTGTTTTGGTTCATTAAGGTTAACAATGCGAAGGTCAAATACAGAAATATGAATCCATAAAAGACGGCAAGAATTCAACAACACAACAGTTAAATCAGTTTGCTATGTGGTCTTAATCAGCTTTAAACTGTGATTAGGAAGTCATTATTAAGGAATCAGTGATGATACCGCTGACATCAGAGAAAAGGGGAAAAAACACAAAACTCCATTAGAAATTCAGTTTAGTATTCAGTGTAGCAATGGTCCACAAAGGCGTACAGTCATGATGTTTTTTAACTGTGGCATAGATAGGAAAATCTCTTTGTTAGCGAAAAGAAAATAAGACGGGAGACTGAATAAAGGGCTACATACTCGCTTGCAAGGTCTTCTGCGTAATGTCATTTGTGAAGGCTCCGATGCCTTTGTTAGAGATGGCTGCCAGGGAGAAGCGATACTCTGTGTTGGGACGGAGACCTTCCACAACATATGAAGTTGTGGGTCCAAATGTTTTCTTCATCTGTTGATTAAAAATATGCCTTTTGACAAGTCTGAATTTAAACGACGTGCAACGTCCGATAAGCGTTTATTGAATGTAAAAACCAACAAACACTAAGATTCTTACCTGGCCTCCAAAAGTGCTTTCCATATAACGAAGTTCATAACTTATAATTCCCTCTTTCTCATAGGCGGGCTCCCAGGTTAGTTGAATGCTGGTATCGGACACAGCACCAACCTGGAATTTAGATGGTTGACCTGGAACTGAAGAACACAGCAGAGGGCTTTGTAGCAGGATAGGTCACCAGAAATTAGTTACAAGTTTCCTCCAAATACAGATTCAATAATATATTTAGGCTAATGAGATTGTACAACGGCACTATTTACTTATTTTGCGGTGTCTAAAAGTGGATGTGCCCTGAAGCTCATCCTTCTTTCTCAAATCGGGCTTTTTTTTATTCAGACTATCATGATCAAACATATTGTAACATCATTTGGAGATGTGAAGTTTGCACAGCAGGAAAGAAAACAATGTCTCTTAGGCAGGGAGCACAGTCTGGTTAAAGTTTCAGAAAATATAGGATGCAACAGTCATAAAAAAACAACTGTTTATTTTCCATTTTCGCAGCATTCGTCTAAAGCCTTCTGCTTTAGGGGCCATTTCTTTTGAAGAATTTCTGTATGACTTACTTTAAAGTTACCTAACAATGTGCTTTCAACATTTTCTGAACACTGAACAGATGCTCATCATACATAGTTTCAACACCAGCAGCTGAGCTGACCTAGTTAGGAAAAATCAGTCGATATAGAGTCCTTACCTCCTTGCAGTACTTTGACATGGATGGGTTCTGAAAAAGGTCCATCCCCTACAGAGGTGAATGCTAAAACTTTGATTGTGTAGGTCTCTTGAGGAACTAGGCTCTGGATAGTGGTGATAAGGCTGTCCTGGACATTATGGATCTGCCAGAGGCTCATGGGCTGGGAGTTATCCATGGTGTAATAAACACGGTAGCCCTTAATCTGCCCATTGGGCTCCTCTGGCTCTTCCCACTGAACCATCATGGTATTTTGGGGAAGAATCTGGGCCTTAATGTTTCTTGGTGGACTGGCGGGAGCTTGTTCACCAGTCCGAGTTTCTACCGGCTCACTAGGAGGACCCTGGCCAATTGTGTTGACAGCTGAGACACGGATTTCATACTCTGTGTTGGGATAAAGGCCGCCAATGCTGTAACGTGTAGTGGTGATGTCGTCCACAGTTTCATATTTGCTGTCTGGAGACTTGGCCCTATATTGGATGATATAGTATGTCACTGGATCTGGGTTTCCTGAGTCCCAGGTGATGGTCACACTGGTGGCAGTGGTCTCCGTAACTACGGGGGTACCTGGGGGCTTTGGGAGAGCTGTTATGGTGAAAAAACAGAAATTAAAGCAGTTTAAAAAAAAAACGTAACTTTGAATAAAAAACACACATGAGGCTTGGGCATTTTTTCCAGAGACAGGAACATTTTGGCAATTCAGCAATTTTCTGTATGTTTAAAACTTAACTAAACATAATGTCGATAGGTAGTCTACGTTAACTAAACTTATGAAGTCTATCTAGGTCATTGGCACCATTCTTCACAAGCACAGTTATCTCTTACATTTGACAGTGATCTGCGCCACAGCTTCAATAATCCCAAGGCTGCTCATGGCGACACAGGTGTAGTTGGCTGACTCACGAACGTTGCTCAGTTCAAGAACATTTCTACCCACTGGCATCTCATCCTCTGGCGTCAAATCCTCAGCGTTCAGCATCCATTTGACATAAGGCATGGGCGACCCCACTGCCACGCACGTTATGTTGACGCTACCACCGGGCATGATTTCCTGACTTGCTGGTGGAATGGAGAAGCGAGGAGGCACCCGCCGGACTGGGAGAAGGCATGAGGAAGGGGGAGAGGATGACAACAGAGGGCAAGGGCATCAAAAAAGAGAGAGAGAGAAAGAGAGAGAGAGAGAGGTAACAAGAGAGGCCGATGAAAATGGACCTTTCTCCAGAAAATACTTAACACAAAAGGTTCAACATGGTAAATGTGAACTGAAACACAAAATAAAACTAGACTTTTCAAAACATAAACAAAAAAATACAAATAATGAGAAGGAACTAAACTAACAGAATTGCTTCAACAACAATATAGATTAACAATTAAGCAACGATTCATAGCAACAAGGTTCCATTGACCAATATTTGACCCATCACAGCACAATTAAAGACACAAAAATCTATTACGAGTTTCTCATCTTTGGAACTGAACTTCTGACAAATATACAACTACAGCATAAACTATCCCCGAAGTATGAGAGTGTGTAGTAAAGGCCATGTGATAATGCTATCACATAAGACCAACATGGCAACCTGGAACTTCCTGTCCTATCAGGCACTCATGCCAAACAAGAAGTTAGCCATTACAGGCTTCTCCCACAGCACAGGAAGTGTAGGGTTACTGACTATTGACCATCTCCATGAGGTCACTAAACACATTCTAGCATATGTTTGCCACTTGACACCTGCCTCTACTTCCTGGTTAGCTTAAAGATGAGAAACTTTAATCAGATTTTTGTGGTTTAGGGTAGATCCACTGGACAAAGCCTTATTAAGATCTGACACGGTTCCATTGATAGATGCAGCTATCAGTTTCACAGACAGCATGCATAAATAGATCGAGGTAAATTAAGGAGTAAATGATAACAAAATCAGATATAAAAATTGAGATAAAATGCATAGAGGAATATAACTGAAGGGTCGCTAGCATGCCCAGACAAAAGACGATTGGAGAGGAAAGTAGAAGTACAAGATAGAGGATTTGACATCCGAGGGAAGTATAGAAAGAAAGGCAACAGAGTAGCAAAGAGTGACAGAGGAAGAAAAATAGAGGGAAGGTTGGAGGAGGGTAAAAGGGGGGAAGGGAGTAACCCGCTTCAGTGCTGTGTAAACTTTGTTTCTCTTTAGCTAATGTGACAAAATGTGATGGTGG
The DNA here is from genome assembly GCF_013358895.1 of Oreochromis aureus. Lineage (NCBI taxonomy): Eukaryota > Metazoa > Chordata > Actinopteri > Cichliformes > Cichlidae > Oreochromis > Oreochromis aureus. The sequence goes on along the minus strand of NC_052956.1, from coordinate 35,252,288 downwards.
CACATTGTCACATCGCAGTCCCAGTTAACACAAAATAAGTATTGAGGAACAAGTTGTGTGCCTAGAAATACACAGAAAAAGAATTATAGTAATTGTAGCCAGAGAGTCTACTATCACAGAGTGTTGAAGAAAGGAAACAGAACTGGATCAACAGGGAGCAGAAATCCAGAGGATAAGACAGAGAAGAGGTAAAAGGAGAAACAGAGGTAACTGAATTAGGATAGAATGAAAGCTAAGAGAGAAAAACAGGGAGAACCTCAAAACTCATGGATAGGACTGGAGATCTGAGTGGAAGGAGGTTGATAATGAGGCTAAAGTGCACGGAAAGGTGTGAACGGTACTGTGTACTTACATGTGTATATATAGATATAGTATGTGTGTAGTTTTTTTGTTTGTTTTTTGCATTGGTATAGGAATGATTGTGCAGAGTATGCCAAAGTTGGAGAGTGAAAGAGCATGATTTAGCAAAAGACACCATGTTTATGAGAGGCATCCCAGCAAACACTTGATAGGAGATAGTAACATGCAAGAGGATGGCTAGCTTAATGCTAACACAAATTAGCACACAGTTGTTGTAAAACGGTAAAATGTTGGGTTTTCCTTTCCTATCTTAATCTAGTGTGGGTGACATTAGCTGGAGCACTGCTTTAGTTATCACATGCACAATTCTTTTGTATTTATCAGAGCAAAAACTTTAATTTAATTTAAACAAAAAAGGTATAGACTGTTTCAGGTTTCTATAACTTCTATGTATGAACTTTAACCATATCTACATTTAAGTCAAGATGTTTGTTGGGATGGAAAGGTTAAAGAGACAGAAGGAGAGTAAAAAAAGGCATAGAAGGAAAAAAATTATGAACTAAATGGAAGAGATGACTTCAGAGATAGACAAGACGGAAAAGACAGGGACGAGAGACAAACACAAGGCAGAACGAAACAGACCCAAGCAGCAAGACAGTAGACAAGACAGACAGAGGGAGACGGGCAGACATACAGTGACGCACAGTATGGGCACGCAGACAAATTATACAATACGCAAAGGGGAAGAGGAGGGGTCTGGGGTTCTTGGAGAAAGAGGGAAGGAGGAGGAGGATATAAGTGGGGATAGAATAAGTAAACTGTGATTCTGGAAAAAGAAAAAAAAAGAAAAATAATGACTCAAAGTGGGTTTAGAAGTCTCACACACTGGGGCTTAAAATCAAGACTCAACTTCACGTCCCCCTCTCCCCATCTTAAACTTTGCACAACAATGCAAATGTGACTTCGGAAGTCTTGGGATGGGTAGGTGTGATGTGTGTGGAGGTGGTACGCAGAGACTGAGGGGGAGATTTGGGAGGGGGGAGACTGAGAGTGGCGTCAAGGATAGGTAGCATTCCAAAAGCACACCGTGTCGATCCAAATGGGATTCATATGATCGTTGCATGAGACAGTTGAACTTTTCCAACAAAGTAAGGCACAAATATCACCTACACACACTCTACGGGGATTTTTACCTGGGAGCTTACATGATCACTAACATGTAGCAGCTGCTACATATTCAGTCTTAGAAACCAATGCATCTTGCTTTCATGTAACAAACACTTTGGACAGTCCTTCCAGTTGCAGACTATGAACCTTCTGCATCCCGTGTTGTGTTTTCTGTTATCTGAGATATTCTGTGTACATCCTAACAATAGTTTATTGTGACCGGCCACTACTCTACAACCCTGGCCAAGACATGACCTAACCTTGAGGGCAAAAATTTAATTACTGATCTTTGAGAAAAAGAAAAAAGAAAAAAAAAGCTCTCTTGCAGAGAACAAAATTAACAACTGTAAAAATAGACCAAAAAGGTCTGTCCTTAAAAATATCAAATCTCTGAATTTTACAATTGAACAAAAATGTCTTTTTTTAAATTAGAAGCAACTGTGGCTCTATAAAAGCCTGTTCTACCCTGATCCAGTTGAGATACGCTTTGTTTTTTAAACGACAGACTCAAAAAAGTCACTGGGGTAGATTATTCGAAAAACATGTTGAATTGTATAAAATAAAAAAAATATATATCTGCGTTTATTTTTCAAAAATGTCCTAACTGAACAACAAAGGTGAAAGGGCAGCCCATTCCTCACACGGACATGCATGGGGGTGGCTACGGCATGAGTGACATGTACAGGTGCGCCCCCATCCATTTGGGCAGACACCAGATAACCAATACAATCCAAAAAAATGTCACCCAAGCCCGTCCAAGCATGCCATCCATTCCCAAATATAGCATTGTTCCAGACACACACACACACGAAATCAAATGAAAGTAAACAAATGAAACTGAACAAATCCACAAAAAGAACTACGTCCGAACAGCATAGACAGTACCAGAGTGCAGCTGTGTTCAACAAATAGGTATGCATCAATACTATTAGATGTTTTTTTTTTGTTTTTTTTATCTTGAATTTTGGTCTCCAATCCAAAATAATGGTGAAAACTCAATAGGGGAAACAAGGTTATTTGGGGGAAACTTCCAATCAAAGATTGTCTGAGGGAGCTCTTCTCTCCCTGGGGCTCAGGTCAGCCAATGGACCGGGAGCTGTAGTGGCTGAGTGAATGAGGTTTCCCCACATAAACATGTCTTTGTTTACCTTTGAGTACCTATAGTGTCAGGCATCTAACACCAGTCACCTGCCAAATGTTGGTAACTTTTGGCTGTGGCTGGTGTGTGACGTTGTAATGTTCAATTCACAGAGCCAATAAGCAAAAACATCCTTGCTTAAAGGCTTCCTGGTACTGGGCAAACTACTGGTAAATGATATGCAGGTGAGTCTACCTGTCAAGAGCGTCACCGTGTGTAAGACAGGTAAGTGAATTTGGTCTATAGGTACTACAGGAGATCAAGAACTGAAGATCCCTTCAGTTCTGACTCCAGATTGGCAGAAAAATATTTAAATCTTAAGGAAAACACAACATTAATTCTACATCTAAATGTCAATGTCACATGCAAATGGGTCACTGATATTACTGACCGGACACAGGCCTGGTGCGATACGACCTAATGTTCTGAGTAATGCTATGATAAGCTTGGATAAGCTGTCTGCATGTGTGTGAAACCTTCTCCTACACTACCTCACAAATGTATTGAAACATAGTAAAAAAAGCAAAAAGAATCCCAATTGCATGGACAGGCTCCTCATTCACAGAGACCAGGAGCCCAGCCGGCCCATTTGGAATTAGGAGAAAACAAACCAAACGTAGTGTACTAACAACATGTAATCTTGTTTCAAGCCCCAATGTGGAGAGAAAGACAAGAAGCCTTACACTGGACGAGGTGAAAAGCAGTCGAGAGAGAATGCCAGAGTACTGCACTAACTCTAATAGTGGGCAGTGTTGTGGAGGGATTTGTGCCAAAAAACAGAGGTCAGAAGGTGGACATTATCGGCCATTTTGGTGAGGCAGGTTTTGCTGCCCCAAAATGAGGGGGGAAGCCAAAATAATGTGCAGCCTTTAGTGTCACCTTGAAGCTGAGATTACACCCTCTTGCTGCCTGAGGACACAGGTGCAGTATAGAGATCCTTTAGTCACACTTGCCTGGGACAGGCCTTGGGCATTTACATATAAGCCACAGGGGTCGGTCTGTATTAACATACCTTGGCTGCGCCAGTGCTAAACAGTCGCTATGGGTGGCTCATCAGAATGGAAATTATTACCTAAAGGAAACTGACAAGAATCGTGGCAGGGGTATCTAATAATAGCAAGCAGTAGATTGAGGGGATTTCAAAGCAAATCACTTTTTTTCTATTGTCCTACAAGTAGATGACAAGCAGCCAAATGACACTGCAAGTATGTCCCCTCACTGTAAAGATGCCTACAGTGATTGTCAATACTCTGATTTTGAAAGAAAGTATGTTTGTATATTTGCATTAGCATAAGGAGGTTATACAACATTTGCTTTGTCTGAAAAATGAAGATTTCTGAAAGCAACATGTTTTTTTTAAAAGTGGGTATTATCTCGGGGGACTCCTTGAGACAAACATCTAATAGAGATGGCAGGATTTTTGCTTTGGCCAGTGAGAACGTAAGGTGTAATCTAGCTTTCTTTCCCAACAGTACACACAAATGCATAGCAGGACATGCAAGCACATTCAAAACCAAGCAGATACCACCGTAGGAGGGTAAACATGCACATGCGTACAGAACAGCGCAGTCTTTCTGCATCACTGTTATTTTTAGCACTTCAAGTAAGAGCTACAGACTTAATATAGACACAGCCAGGTTTATTCTGTTTCTTTTGTGTGGTTTTAGCATACTTTTTGAACACTTTCACAGACCATATTGCTACAGTCTCTTTGACAGCCAACTGGTGAACAGCGGTAATGGAAGGGAAAACCTCCACTTTGCCCATAATAGCTAGTAGATTTGAGATAATTGCATATATTAGTGCTATGACTTTACTTAAGGACAAAGGATGGGTTGTGCATTTCAGAGGAATGGAATAGGTGTGGTAGCTTGGGATACATACTATATCCTACATTCACTAAATTCTAAATCTCTGAGGGGTTATTTTTGATATTTGGGCTTACTGTGGTTCATACTTCCATAAAATCTTGAGGAACAAAAAAGACTAATTAAAATGCTCTGGCTATTTGGTAGATAGACAGATAAAACACAAAGTTTCTGGATAAATTTGGTATATGGTGTTGCCTGAGAAAACCATATATACACCCGGGACTGACTGATACCAAAGCATGTAATCTGGTAATGAGTTTGCTGTTGCGGTAGTAGTCCTTTTTATGACTTTCAAATATGTTGGTTTAGTCCCTGGTGACTGATACACACAAAACCCCCAAAAAGAGACTGGTACTAAGAATGTGCATCATCTCTTCTAGTTGAAAGAATGGTATTCCTGATCTGCCCAGACTACCCAGACTAGCTACATGTAACACCTCGAGCATAAAGCCATTGCTCCATTAAAAAACCCAGTAGATCTATCTTAAATATTCCCGAGACTAGCGGAGCTATGAAATGCACACGTTTATATGAGTTCCCGAAATCGAGTGACACGGGGTTCAGTAAAGATCTGATTATTGCACAAAGCCAATCGAATCTACAGATAAGCAGAAAACAACGTTTGCATTGATCTCCAATTCATTTAGCACTTTCTTCTTTTTGTGCCAGGACAATAACACGAACGAAAGATACAAATACGGCGCATTTTCTTTCGCTTTTTAGAAGCTTCATCAACCTGGAAATCAATATTCCATGAGGAAAAGAGAAGGAGTGTGTGTGTGCGTGTGTGTACAAGGGAAGGAGGGCTTTTGAATAATAGATTATAATTTGATGGAGTGTCATGACTGCGAGGGAACACAAACAGCAGTCATTCAACAAAACCAATCACATTCTAGCTGCCGCCATTTGAAAATAAAAGTATCTCTGAGCACCCGCTAAGCAACAGCAAATTTGATGTCGAACTCATTATATTGTTATTGATCCACACGACACTGTAAATGGCATCCCTTAATGGCTCCCTAAAATCACCATGGAAGCCAATCAGGCCCAATCAGGTCTAATTTTTCCAGTAATGGATCGCTATAAACAAGATGACAGGAACACTGGCTGTATACACACTTATTATTTCATTCGACATTTGCATTTGCAGTCCGAGACCCAAGAAGCAGAGCAGCGTCATTTTTGAAAAAAAGAAAGACAAATCTCACCGACAAATAAACCACAAAAAGAGACTGATGTTTTTAACAGAAAAAAAGGGTCACCAACAGATAAGGAACTAAAAGAAAACGCACAACACAACACTATAATCACAACACAAAAATAAAGAAATAAAGAAATTTAGGGAAAAACAAAAAAAGGTAAGCCAAAAAAGGGGTGTGTCACGGAAAATACTCGTAGAAAACCAAAGAAAAAGGACTGAAGAAACAAAGGGAATGCAGAAACAAAAAGAGCACTGCGGCCAAACGGCTTTTGAAGAGGCATGCAAGCGCAGTTACATTCTCCCATCATGCAACAGGTCCTGTTATTTCCACACACTGCGTTTCCATTCAGCACATGCAAGAAAGCCTTTAGGTGCAGAAGCAATACCAAAGGATGCAAAACGAGAAAAGGCCCCACAATGCAAACATAAAAGTAAATTAACAAGACCCGAGCTAATCGGGTTTGCTTTCATCATTTCTTCCTTTGAAAAGAAATCAAAATTTCTTTCATAATCATTTAGCAGTTTGGATCAGCTGATTAGTATCTCTTCAAATTAGTAATCAATTGAGCTCTGAAATAGGCAAATACAGCTAAAATTTTTTCTTTCCAACATGTTGAATTTATTATTTGTTAACGTGGGTTAAAAAAAGTAAAAAAGAAAAAACACACCAACCTTCTCGAAGCTCTGAGGGATGTAAAGGGGTTGATGCAGAACACAATGACATGAGGAGAAGAGAAAAATAGGGGAAACACAGAGAGAGTAAAAAAAGCCACCTCAAGGTGTTTAGCTGCAGCTACATTTCCCTTTTCTTTCATCTTTTTTTTCCCTCCTTTTCCCTTTCCCCGCTATCAGTGAAACCCGTCTTGAAAGTACACTTGCCTGCCCCACCCCCGTAAATAAACTTGAACCAAAACAATCAGATTCACCCCAGTGGCCGCACTGTTGCCTGGTAAGAAAAAAAAAGGAAGTGAGGCGCCACTGGAGTCACATCAAGCGTTCCATTCTCATAATTCAGAATTTCATAAGCTTCTTATAGCCACAAGGAGAAGCTCCTGCTGCGGCCGTATTTGCTTTTATTAGAGAAGGAAACAAAATCAAGAGAAAACAAAAAAGGAGAAAAAAAAACTAATGAGAGATTGAAAAGAAGAAAAAAAAAGACACAGTTTGGGATGAAATTAGCAGCTGCAGTTTAAGGCAGTCCCACTAAAAATGTCATTGGAAGCCAATCAGAAGCGCCGTTATTGGGCCTTCAGTCGGGTTGCAGTCTCAATTTAGTATTTTTATATATATGTATATATTTCCTGCTCTTAATTGGTCCCTACCGCAGCTGCTAATCTCAAGTGCATTTTGCTTTGTGAACAAAACATAGTCAACATCAAGTATCAAGAATCGATTGACAAAAGTTAACTGAAAACAGACAAAGGTCGACACCATCAAAGCATAACAAGTGTGTTACATAGCGTGAAAGTATCTAAGTATTTATGACCCTTGTGTACTCTTTTAAAGGCATGCTGATGGAGCCAGTGTTCATGGAGATTGCATGAATTGTTGGAAATGATATCAGGGAATATATATATATTTATGTATATATATGTTTTGACCAAAGGAGCTACTGAACATCCCAGTGCTGTGTCAACAAAGTGTTCCCATAATTATTCATCAGTATTTAATGATGCCTGTAGAGTACTTGACTAGAATTTTCAATGACCCTTTTAACACCTACTATGCTACGTATTAGCAAGGTGGATAGCTACTTGACATTGCCCGCATCACAGAGGAGACAGCATGCGCCTCCAGGATAAACGCTGGCAAGAACAGAAACTAATCTTGATGAACCCTTTTTTTACCTTCAGCTCTTCACAGTGGATTTTTTTCCCTTTCCTATGCTGCTACTTCACAGGGTATGATAATAGCAATAATAATGAAAAAGCAGCTCCCTGACCCATTTTATAATGTCAGAGTAGTGAATTATTTATTGGGAACAAAGTTATTTGGTACACAGCAGAGGGAACAAACTGAGTAGATACGGAGGCATCTTTATTTAATATGCACAGTATAAATAATACATGTCGAAAATGCATCTGCTTCAATTTATTAAAGCTCCCTCAACAGGGATCCATTGTCATTTAGCATTAGTGGTGGAGAGTATGCTTTTGTCTTCATTGTCTGTTTCCTACGAAACTCTATGTTCCCTGTGACTGATCGTTTTTTATATCTTCGCTTTGCTCGAACATGCCAGCCAAAATTACTACTGACTGTAAAAGCCTTTATAGATAATACACCAAAGAAGAAACATGGGAATACTATGGATTTATGCTCCAGAACAGCATGACAAAGAAATAGAGGAAGTGTACTATTTATAATTTTTTTTTTTTTTTTTTAAACAGAGCAGCCTACTCAGTTCTCCTCCTCCAAATCTCGAGAAGGCTGAGGGGTTGAGGTTTTGATTGGCGGGCGATAATACCTCGCCACTCAATCAAAACTGAGACTTACCGTTGTGCTCCTTTACCTGTAAAAAACTAATCAAAAAGACGTCCTTCCGGACTCTTTTTGGGTTCCAACTTTGACAGCGCGGGAAACATTTGATCGGGCACACAGTTACAGGTAAAAGGTGTCTTACAACCGATAAAGTAAAGACATACGGCTTGTTGTGCTACACATTTCCTTCCGAGTGAGTAGGGGAGGGCATTAAAAGAAAAAATGGAGCATAACATCATAACAGAGAAGAACATTAGTTGGTCAATTATAGTTTTACATCTGGAAGTTTCAGTGCATATGAAATTACATTTATGGGCAGGCAATACTATCAGTGCTAAAATATTGATACTACTCGGGTAATACTATTTTGCAAAATACATTTGGTGCAAATACAACTACGCTAGAATGGAAGCAGTTATCATTTGTTAAGCTCAACAGTAATGCCATTTAAGGCTGAGCTGCACTGTCAAGTTATTTTAGTTAGAATGGGTAGATGTTTTATTTCTTTATTATTTTTCCTGTTTTGTTTTGTTTTCTTGGCCTGATTCTTTGACCGGGTTGCTCCCTACCTCGCACATAAAGGTTAGCAGGGGACGAGTAGCGCACGCCTTCCACGTTAGACGCCACACACTCGTACTTCCCCTGGTCCGTCTCCTCGCTGTTCTCGATCTGCAAGGCACCTGGAAAACAACGACATCGAACAAAGACGAGACGGGGAGGGAAAGAGGCAGGGAAAAAAAGAAGGAAAAAGACAGAGAGACAGGAAGCAGAGAGGAAATGATTAGTCAATCTGTCTGTGACAGCGCATGAAGAAGTCAGACAATCTTCTTAATGGTGGGTATCTTGAATTTCTCAGGACCACTTTGTCAAGATCTGCTTCTCTCCGCAATGCTTATGCAGATTGGCATGACAAACTGGCTTCCAGTCCAGACTCAGCCATCCACAGATTAAAAAGAAGGAGGGAAATAAATGAATAAAAATGTGGACTGAATCAGTCACACTGGATTTGTAGCTACAGTAGGCTGGTTTATGCAACTCGTGTAAGATGTGAGATCGCTTACAAAGAAAGTGCAACAAAGTAATGATGTAAGGATGATGAAAGGTAATGGAGAAGGGGTGTTGATATGGTCTTGTAAACCACATGAGATTAGTAAATCACCCTTTGCATAAAGCTCACCAGGGGAGAGTGTGTGTGTGTGTGTGTGTGTGTGTGTGTGTGTGTGTGTGTGTGTGCGCTGGTGCAGGGGGAGAGTTTATGAGAAAATGTCCACACATCCACATAATACAGCGTTCCAGCCCTTCTGCTATTATGCGATAACTACCCATCAAAATTGTGACAAATGCTCAAATAATCTTGTAAATGAATACATACTTTAAAGAATTATTATTATTAATATTCAGGTTTTAATATTGCTATTCAGTTATTTGAATTCCTAAGCATTTTAAGCTTATACATTTACACGCCACTCTCTTTGACCCCCATTCTTTTCTTGCTTATTGTCATTATTATGCGTTCGAAAACAGACGCCTTTGAGCTACTTTCAGACATTATTTCTCACCGGCAGCGCTTCTTATATACTATTCGCAAATACAGTAAACCGAAATGCCTGGCGACACTGAAGAAAAAGGTGCAAGGGACAAAGGAGGGAGGTGAAACAACAGGCGTCAGATCATTCCTCATTAGAGCGCTGTTGACGGCACTTCCTGATGATATCATTAGGGCTTCTGGCTGGCTCAGCAGACAGATTGCAGCCGAGGCCTCTCTGACAAACACAGCACCATTGCTCGTTAACGTTTAGCCAGGAAGCATCAATATGCCAGCAGCTTCCCTGGATGCTTTGTAATATACCATAACCTACTCCATCACATCAGCAAAGTAGATTGAACACAGTGTTGAACAAGGCTACTATTCTGGAACGTTGGCCTAATAAGGTGCTTCAGCTGTGCCACAAATGAGATCATTGATCCAGCTTAATTATAAAGATAACTCACTTTCCCTCGTGACTATTTTATACCTCTGGGTCAGTTTTTGCTTTTCAAAACAATAATAAAGACACAAAGCCACAGCAATCTATGGCGCTCTATTTTTTTTTTCTTTTTACCGTCTCTTCATTTCAATCTAAAACTCAGATCATCCTCATCCCTCACGGGGGAACTGTTCCTGGCACACAGCTCGTGAACCAAATGAAAAAATCTACCTGCAGAGTGCAGGTGGCACAGTCTTCGCTGTGGGTTTATGCAAGCATCTGATTTGGATTTGTTTGATGTGCACTTGGAACAGCAAATGCCAGCGCGGTGGCAGGTGGGTTGGAATGTGCTCAGAAGCTGAGTGCCTCAGCACAAGGGAGACCACAAAGTAAGGACTGTGTGAAGTTCAACTCCAGGTGGACGCTTCCAGAAAGCTCTGCCAGCAGCTTGTCACCCTCGCTCACTGTGCTGAATTATAAAATTGCTGGAAGCCCCTCGTTGTTAACTGTTAGCACACGGTTGAATAACAACTGATGTTCTATGTCACGTGCTGTCGGCGGCTAATCATTTGCCTCTAGTAAAAAATAAATGTCAATCGATCACGTGTAATTTGACAGTAAACAAAATATGACCACCGATATCTCAATGATGCACAAAGAATCAAAGAAAATGCACTGAGAGCCAGCTATTAACAACATTTGGTGTTGTTCACAAATTCCTGGCAAAGAGGGGAGTGCAAAGAGAGAAATAATACACTTTGAGAGAAGACGGGGAGTTTCATCTGCTCCGAGACACCATGCTAGGTAGGATTATCTATTGTTTCCAAGCCCCTACTGGCTTCATTACAGAGTCGAGCTATTATTTCAATGTGAAGCACTGAAGAACACACAAAGAGTCTTTCTAGTTGCAGAATATGGGAGAAAAAGTTCGGGAGGCAAGAAAGGCAAGTACAAGATGCTTGAAAGCAGAGAAGGGCGAGAGGCAAATGAAGGAAAGGAAGCTAAAGAAAACAAATGTACAGGGACAATGTCAGAGAAGGGGGAATATACAGTATTTATTAGCTTCTGTCTTAAAGTTGTCATAACTTGCCCTATGACAGCTGGGATAGCCTCCAGGCCCCCCATGACTCTGAGAAAATGGATTTCTTAAAAATTCTAGGAAGAAAACACTAAAAACCCCGTTTGACTCTGTGACTTTGCCTTTTGAAAATCGGGGCTAAATACAGTTTTTCATGTTCGTTTTGCTATATATTTTCCTTGACCTCTGGCTTGCTCTTTTGTAAATGATTTAGTTCATTTAAATTATCTCACCACATAAAGAGGAAGCAAAAAATAATAATATTACTCTTTGCAATGACCAGTGACCAGGCAGGCAGTCTAAGGCCAGATAATATTACCGTATAAAGACAACAAATGTCTTTGATGACCTATCTGGAGCTGCAGCATGCATGTGTGCACGCAAGAAACCAAGACCCATGTGTCCTTTTGTTCCTATCACTTCTCTTTTTGTGTTTATTTATTTATTTTAAATGGCTGCGCTCTGTGTTTTGCATAATGCGCTCTGTCTGCTCTGCCAGCCTGTTGTGCGAGTGGCCAGTGGCACAAGAAATGAAATAAATGCTGAAAATTATCTTTCGCAAACATAACACAAAGAAAAACACGCACCGGGTCTGTTCAAACACTTGGTGTTTACTGATAAAGACAGCAATTTATAGTATTGCTCACATGCTTATTAAATTTATCCTATATGGGGTCTTAATGCCACAGCTTCCTTGTCCCCAGCTATTAATCTTTATCACAAATAAAAACTGCTGTAACTACACAGATCACAGGGTTTTTTTTCAGAAAAGAAAATACTCGTGTTAGTGCTAATCTGCTTCTAATCATGTCTGGATGAACAAAAACCACGGGTACTTTTACTTTATATATTATCTGCAAACAAAAACAGCACTTTACTCCAGTTACAAAATGAGTTTTTGCAGGTTTATCACTGCTGCGGTTCCAGTTACTACAGAACAAATCATTGTTTTTAATGTTTTGTCCTGTCCTGAATACAGATTAACCATTCGAGTGATGTCACTTTTCATAGCAATAGATAAATAAATAGATATTGTAAGTGTGCAACTTTAACTCCAGCCCAGCGTAAGAGAGAACTACTGTGCGGTTAGCACTTTATTTCTTTGCTGTCTAATTTAAGGACGTTTAAAAAGGACACTTGACTTTTCAAGGACACTATGTGAGCTGTACTGGGAATGGATCAGAGTGTCCTGGAAGAGCTCCGACTGTCCGCTCAACAGCTACAATAATCATTAGTAAACTGCCTCGGCTGAGTTATAATTCATGTTTTACTAGGTCAGAGCAGTAAAAGATACCCTTCTGTCTGTTACTCAGTGATTAATGCATGGCACAATATTAAGGTCAGCATTAAGGGGGAAAAAAGTGGCTAAGTCTCCTAATGACATCAGTTATCCAGGTTGATCGATCTTCTAAGTCTGAGTGACCACAAAGACCCACAACCTCCAACCTCCCCTGCTGCTCACTCTGACTGTCTTGCAGCAAGTTTACTACCTTCATTCATTTGATAAAGAAGGCTGTAATGGAGCATTCGTCCCAGCTGTGACGGCTGCCCTGGTTAAAAGTGCCACATGCTGCAGGCTGACCTGAAGAAGAGCACTGAGGTGCCAAGGTGCGATAACAAAGAAGACTGCCTAGACGAGGTTCAACAAACACATGTTTTTGATTCAGGGACAAACACTCTTGCTGAGAAACTCTTAAAAGCACATATCGCTTACTGTCCTATTCAGTTTATGCCAATTTTAATCATTTAGAACGAAGTCAAGGTTAGAGAGCTATCTTATTCACAGACAGGGACCATTCAGATGTTTCACAGACTTCATTGTCCTTTTTTGTAGCTAACAAACACAGAATATACCAATTGGCAAGGTCTGGCAAAAATATGAAGATTGGGTGGACAAAAATCACAACCTGAGATGTGGAAAAGAAGAGAAAAAAGAGTGGAACAAAAGTCTCCTTTATGAGAGGTGAAGTGAAAAAAAGAGACAAAAAAACCCCATAAAAATAAAAGAAGGGTGGGAGGAAGAGTTAAAAAGACAGACAGGCATAGAAAAACAAAAAGACAGATGAGGGGATAAAAGGAGGGCGAGGAGGGGCCAGCATGGTTGATTAATTTCAGAAAGTGCCTAAAGCTGTGGTCTGCCCACCCCAGTCGCTGCTTTGTAGCAGCTTTGCCATGTGCCCCCCCCCCAAAGTCCCATTTGTGTAATTCAATTAGTGTGCTCCAGCAGGATTTGATAGATTTGTTTAGGCGGTGAACAAAACGGCTGGCCAGCTCTCACTAAAACCCCAAATTAGCACCTTACTGTATGAACAGACACGGAAACACAATAACCTCACTAGTACGTGCATTAAACTCATCTGAGTGCACAGAAAAGTGCAGACTGCAATCCCAATAAAACTTTAATGCCTCAGTTTCTACTGATAGCTTTTTCAAATGTTGTATGCTTACCATATAAAACTGCAAATACATAAAGACGTGTTTAATAACTGAGAAAGGTCTTCAGGCCACACCTGAAAAAAAATCCTAACGGTAGCCAGTGCTACCCCTCAAGTAGATGCACCTATGGTATAAATGTGAAAAAACTAGGTGCTTTTCAGAAATGCTGACCTCTGACCTTGACCCTGAGTTCAAAATCTTTTGAGATTTTTAGTAGCTGTACCTATTGTTATCACATTCACGACCTTGGGTGTCCACACTATTCGCCTGCCCACCCGTCTGCCCGTTCGGCAGGGTGACGATAATTCCCCATCAACTTTTTACGGCTGAGGGGTATAAAGCAAAAAAACCAAACAAAAGCAAACCAAAATTTTGTTTTTCATTTTTACAAACTGTTGGTTAATTTAAGTTTTGCGACAGCTGTTTCAGAAAACAGTACTGCACAATTAACAAAGAACTGCTGAGTTATGGGACATCAATTCTGTTTGCAGCTATAAATGACAACACGCTGGAAGTTACAGACTTCAGCTGTGTACCCGCAGCTTTAATAACTGCATAAATGAAGACAGCCAGTAGCGCTACATGGCAGCCAAGTCTGGACTTGCCATTTTCTCACTGTCTCTCCCCTCTGTCTGTGTCCTGGCTGTCACTCCGCAACGCTCTGCCACCACCCCAAGGTCATTATGCTGTGATCGCACCAGCATGAGACTCCACGTGTGATGCCATTGTTGTCAGAGCCCATCTGGTGGCTTGTAACGCTCCCATGAAATTAGTAATGAAGCAGGTAGGGAGTCGAGCTACCTTTACAGCGATCGCTTACCTCAAGGCCGGCACCTGCATGGCTTCGTATGGAACTAAAATTAACTGAACTTGTACATTATGGGAATCTGCTCTTTCACAGAGTGAAATAGAAACGACTCGGCAGTGAGACAACAATGCTTTCCCTAAAGAGCTGTACACAGAACACCTGCATATTCATAGGTCCATATGAACATGTCTTTCTCAAACGCCTCAGTCTTCCATTGTAATTTCAGTCCACCTTCAACTCCTACCCAATTTGTTTTGTAATTACATATGCGGCATACACTCCTGACAGCAGGTCAGTATTGGCAATGGGTGAAAAATCATCTTTTTCAAGCTGCTTAAGTCATTATGCAAATGCAGAGTTCACAAGTTACATTTGTCACAATATGATTTATGAGGCCTTCTTAATTAACCGAGAAGATGCAGGGAGGGCTTGGTTTGGCTGTGTTGGACTGCCAGCTCTTGTGATGTGCTTTAATATGTGTGACAACATGGTACTGTTTAAAATATTTCCATGCAATGGTTGTGTGAAATGATTGAGGATGGAGGACCTCTGGACCTACTGTGGGGTTTTCCCCTTGTTTATCATAACATCCAAATCCAACCAAACATCCATCCATGCTCTTCCACTTATCCTCATCAGGGAACTCAGGGGAATAAATAAAAAAATAAAAACAAGAGTTGAATTCATCCCCTTGCTTACATGGACAACCATGGGAAACTGAGATATTCACTTACCTGCTCAGCCTGTGGAACAAAAGCGTTTAACAACAACCTCGCTGAATCAACCGAGACTGAATGTTTCAGTTATAAAGTGGGATAGATAATTACAAAGGAAAGTTAAAATGTCCGGGGAAAAAATGAGGGGAGAAGAAGAATTATTTGAACAAAGCCTTTGTGTAATTCACAGGAGTCTCACTGCTTCACACCTGTGTCCTTCCATTCTTACCCTGATATCCTTCCATTCGTCCATTCATCCTCTGAAGTTATAAAAGCAGTTCTTTTGTATGTTAAAAGGATGCCCATGCTGGCATTTTCTCAGCAGCCTTCCTAAATTTGCAGTTATAGGTTTATATCCTGTAGAGTAACATGAGGGAATTAAAGCAACTTTTGTAACTTTTGCTGCCCCTGATGTCTTATCTTTTTTAGGGAGGTGCATTCGAATATAAGATGAGGTTAGTGTCCTTGTGGTTTATGCACAAATGAGGAGGATATCAAAGCAGGGCTGGAGGAAAAAACTGTTTTCAACAACCATTCTGCCATGAACCTGTTGATGACCTAAAACTTTATTGTCAGAGGTAAAAAAACAAAACCAACACAACTCCTAGCAGAGCTAACAGGCCTCACCATTCATCTGTTTCCTCTTTTAATCTAAAGTTTCCTGATTTTTATTAATAACAGGAAGATACAAACACAGAACACACTGACACACACACACACAGGTGGAAGAACAGTACATCAGTGTTGACATTAAACATGGGATTGTCAAAAATACATGACGAATGTGACACAGAACACGAACACAAATGGGGTCCTAATGAAAGCGGGAAGAGAAAAAGGTTGTAGTTTTTTTTTTTAAACCAGGAAAGCCCTGATTATTTCCCATATTTAGTCACTTTGGTGGAATTAGAAGTGGTTATATTTGATTATGTGTCAGTTAAAGTCTTTTATTTTTCTCCTGTTTTTATCGTGATGGTTAAGCATCTTACCTCGAATCGGGGTACCCTCTGGAGGAGACACAAAAATGAAGACACAACATCAGTGAAGTTCAAGGTTAATATTAGTAATAGTTAGAGGAGGTGTTTGGGTTAGACGGGTCACTCAAACTTGGCGATTAAACCATTGGGTAATCTTGTACAGATAAGGGGGCTAAAAGAAAAAGAAAGTCTAACTGCCGGTATCACAAAACAATGGGGAGTTTTATCGCGCTGACCTACTGCTGTCTTTTTTGGCCTTTTGTCGCGGCTGTAACTTAGGGTGATGAGGCAAGCACGAGAGGTTTGGTTTCTTAAGTTGACAAGTTATGCTCCTGTGGCGTTTTTCCAGCCAGCTGAACTTGAACAAGGTGTCTGTAAAAACTGCCACTATTCAGTACTGGGCATCCGCATTAGCGTTGAACCTTAACATGTTAAAGGCAAAGGAAGAATCTCCACTGAGCAAGAATTTCAGGTTGTGCCTTCAGGCAACCGCAAGTTAAATCACACAGACTGAAGTTCTTATTTATCCTACAAGTCATAAACCTGTTTAACTGTGACAGATAGGCTCTTTACCTCAAGTTTCATCCCTTATCCCCAGTCATTCAATCTCCCTGCTTTTTCCAATTGTTTCATTTCACTGCGAGTTGTATGTTTCTCTATCTTTGTTTATTGTGAGGCTGTATTGTGTTACACGGCTGACTGCAAGCCAAATGTCCCATTAGGGACAATAAAATATTGAGCTTATCCAGTCACTGGCCAGTGGGCTTTTTAAGTGTAGTTTGAAATGTTGCATTGTAAAATGCTTCCCTTACAGGCACAGCTTTGGGTGTGGGAAGGGGAGCCAGCTTAACTTAAACCCCTTCAAATTCAAATTAAACTGTCCTTCCACTCTTGACTGTTTTTCATAATTCCTTTTTGTTTTCTTGCTTGAGCGGCTCCTCGATTAATTTTCTCTCTTTCACCCAGTTTTAGAGTTTGTTTGCTTTTGTGTGTGTGTGTATCCACAGTATTGCTTCTCTCTTAGTCTGCATTTTTAAAATCAAAGGATGACTCATGGCAACAATGTGCCCTTGGTTATTCCTACTTGGCATAGACTGCCTGCACCCACAGGGCTAAGGATCAAGGGTTCTCACTATCCACTGAGCCTAACATTAGAGGTCTGGCCCATGTATAGGCATGCAGTCATGCATACTGCCCAGAGAAAATACAGAGGATCTGTTTAAGTAAGTTCTGATGATATTTTCCCGAGTGTGACATTTTTCCTCGGCAGTGTTACGGACACTTGTTCTGCTTTTGGACTGTTATATGTTGACATCATGACGGTCTGTTTAACTACACCTTGTTTTTCCCACCACTGTCACTGACAGGTCTAATGAGTAGTGGAACAAGCTTGATTGCAAAGTGATGGTTGTGGGGCTGCACAATGACTAAGGCATATAAAACAGAATCAGGCATATTTATAGCTTTATTAAGCTGACAGTAAAACTGCATAGGTGTATTTCTGTTTCTGTTGATTTGGAAATGCACACATAGTTTTCTAAATCTGTTGTTTTTTTAAAATATAATCTCAGCCCTGCATTTTCCATACTTTTTACAGTGCGACGAAGGGTGTGAGAGGCTCAGTCGTGGAAATGTTCAGCACCTTCCGGTCAGATTATTACATTTTTGTGTACAGAGCCATCTTTTGTGATACCAGCAATTAGGATTCAGTCACTGAGTTTGAAGTTCTGCCTGGTTTACAATGCTCCTTTTTGCTCTATTGTACTGTGTTATATATTTCTACATCAAAAAGTTTACATTTATGTTTTTAACATAAGCATTTGTCGACATTTACTGTACTGGAGTTTAATTTATTGCTACATTTATTCACATTGTGATTAAAGTGGAAAATCAGGGTGCGGGAGCACAAAATATCTCTTACGTTCTAGATTTGCCTAGTCTGTAAAGACTCAACGTTTTGTAGCCACAAACAGTATTACTGTGCCACAGTGATCACTTAGAGTCATTGAAAAACCAGGCAAAATCAAAGCGACAATTTATTCATTTCTGCAATAACTCTGGAGACCATATAAATATAGGTGATCACAAGACAAAGGACAATGGGGCTGGGAAGGTTATGTTGTTATTAAGTTAGAGTTTGATTAGAGGCTGCAGGAAGCTGGTTTATCTTGCTTTAGCTCAGATGGATTTTAGTCGGGAGTTAAGAGGTTACTAGTTGAAGGTTAGAGGTTAAGGTCAAAGTTAGGTTAAGGTTAGAGTAAGGTTAAGGTTAATAAAGCAGGTTTAAAAGGGGGAGGATCTTATGAAAGCCTGGGTGACAAAAAACTGAGAAGGAGATGAAAACAATAAGTTTAATGAGGAGGATGGGGGATAAAGGAGAAACAAATACACAGAGAGAGAAAACAAATACGATTCTTTGGTTTGTAATGGTTTCCAATTTCTAATTTGTGAATATAAAAGGCATGAGAATGAAAATCTAAAACTTTGTTGAGGAAGGCCAGGCAGGCTGCAAAGCCAGCCAATATTCAATTACAAAGGCAAATCCACCTGTATTACGGGCATGCAACCTAATGGCCATAAGCTTCCCATCTAAGCTTTGGTCAGCCAGGGGTTGATCAGATTAGGGTGACAATGACCTAAATATATCTCAACCTGCCGCTGTCTTCCTCATATTATCAAATGTGGCATTATTTTTTTCCACAGAACACCCCAGCTGTTTCATTAAACAATCCTCTGAATATTTTTTTTAAAAATTATTAAAGTCTGTAACCAGATGGCCAGATTGCCTCTGGCCAGAGATGTTACACATCTGTGTGTGGGGCAAATAGGGTTGCGTGATTGGCAGAGTGTCAGAGTCTGGCCACCCTCAAGAGGGCGTCTGGCTGACCTTCTCATCACCACAGACACTAGCCTCGGATCCCGGTGGTGTCACAGCAGGTCGGAGGGAAAACCTAGCTGTTGTTACGACCCCTGCAGAGGTTCGAGCCACTCTCTTCACAGCAGCTTTGGTGACACTGGATTTGAGTGTTTACCTGTTACATGCAACTCTAACTAAGCTCAATATATGCTTAAAAGTGGCATCTAATGTCACGGTCCTGATTTTGAGCCTTTATTATAGGAAGAACATAAATCTTTAGAACACTTTTGCCCATCCTCTTACTGTCATTGTGGCCCACAGTTAATCTGTTCTGGCTGACAAGGCTAGGGAGGGCCTGAGGTCTGGAGACATGGGAAGTTAAGAAGAAATGTCAAGCTCCCTATACACACCTCTGGAAGAGCTCCTCTGGAAACCCTGATGCAAATATCCCTTCTGACAGCAAAGCAGGGACTGGAACATAAGGAACCAGTCTGCCAGCTAATCAGCTATGTTGGAAACAACAGTAATACATCCAAGTGGTAATGCTATTTCCGTCTTTCCGTATCTTTTCCTTTTTTTGGAGCGCAAACACTTTAAATCAACATTCACATTTCATGATTTAATGATGAAGGCCAAATAGAAGGAAATATAGATTCTTTGCAGAAGCTGGAAGCTGAGAAAGTTTTTGAAATGATGGACTTTGGCTCACTTTCCATGGTCTCCTTTCTCCTGCTTCTCTCCCCTTCCTCTTCCCCTTTAACCACCATTTATGGCAGAGGGCCCACCAGAGTTACCCCCCGAGGCTTGAGAGTGTGCCTGATGCAAACAGAGAGGCCCCAGAAACTGTCAACAGTGATCAGCACACCAGAAGAAGTTGGGGGGAGGCTGAGGCTGTCACATTTTTTTTCTGTTTTGGGGATTTCTTAAGTGCATTTATAAATGCAAAATAGAAAAAGTTATTAGGGACCAAAGATGGCTACTAGAAGTGCTGAGGGGATGAGAAGATGGCAGCCTAGGGGGCTCAAGCCATAAATCACCATAAATCCTGTCTGACTGCTGAGCTTTCCAGCAGAGGAGCTATAGAATAAAAGCAAGCCCCCAAAGCTAACATAACCTTATAAGAGGTATGGTACTGAAAAAAGGGAAAGTAATTTCCTTGTCTCTCCTCCTTCTTGCACGTATAGTTTGAAATTTCAGGAAAACACGTCCAGCTTAAAGTGACTGGGTATATCTTTTGCAAGTATTTCGAAAGTCAGGAGGCTATGAGTTGAGCCCTGATTCCTCTAGTCTGGGCAATAAAGTCTGAGCAAGACATTTGTTAAGTAGTGAAGCAGAGGGCCAATCTGGCAAGAGAAGAAGAATGCTCTCCTGACAAAATATTTGGCCAAGACCAGAGGGTTGACGCAGCACGAGTTAGGGTTGGAAAACGCATTCCAGAAGTCCTGTACTGATGTTTAAGAATTCAAGCCCCTAACAGTACTCGCTACACCTTCAAGGAATGTTTTTGAAGCAATGCTTTATTGTGAGCACAAAGGTTCAAGTAAAACAGGTTAAATGAATCAGTAAACGATGTGCATTGCTGGAAAAACATGCTTGCTATATATCCCATTAAGAAGCCTAGAAATGCTTCAGGCTGACTGCAAAGAAATGACTGTGTTGGATTCCAGTTATGTACTTAGGGCCTCTTGTCTTGCTGTCCAGCAGAAGAAAAAGAAGTAAATGGGATAAATCTTAAAGGTAACTTCATATACGGTTACTTCCGAGGTAATCTTGGAATCCCATGGATACATGTATTAAAATAATGTGGACAGGGTCCAAACTGGACAGTTTATATGACCTACTGTGCATGTTACCTTTATCATGAAGTATGATGCTGCCTCAAAAGACTTGCTGCTTAAAACTAAGAAAATATGCTGCTAGGTAAATCATGATGCTTCCTCAACACATCCTGTGTCTTTCTATTATAAATCCTGTTGTAGTATTGAGGTGAAAGAACATATAGTTGAAACCAAGAGGAGTAGGGTAAAGAAAAATGAAGGCTATACAGAAAGAAAAAATAGAGAACGTGGAATTGGAGGGAAAGGGTGGAGGAGGAGCAGCGAATTCATGCATTCTGGACAGTAGTATAAATATGCCATGTGCTTCAAGGACAGTGGGCTGGTTTGCTGAGCTTTGCAAGACACTTACCAAAGGTTTCTGAAAATGGCAAAGAAAGAACAGGTAAATAGGAAAAGAAAAAAACATAGTTTATTTAAGATTAAGGTTCAATGTGACTTTCCAAGAGCTAAAGTTTGGTTTGGTGTTTTGTCCCACCACAGCGTTGTTAGCAGTTTTTATTACAGTGAGGTTTAATCGCAGTGCATTTTATTTATAATTTATGACCACATTTAGAGGATTTCTTTTTATTATGAAAAAGTTATACTGCTTTATAATCAGCTGTAAAATATCACAATTAGTGCAATTTTCCATTTTTTAATTGGCTTGTGTTTTTTTTTTTTCTCGTTGGGGCTTTTTAATTGTGTTAAAGGTCAAAATTACACAAAATGTGTTGAAGACTCTGCGATGTGGACAGACGCACATCTGAGTTTCAGACACAAATATGGACAAAACATTCAGAAAAACAGAGACGAGTAAACAGCTCTGTTTCAGTTAAACAGGACAAACAAAGACAATTGAAAAATCATGAAACAAATAAAGACAGATGGTACAGAGATTAGACAATAGACGGCAAGCTGAATTTCTTTGTGGATTATCCAGAGAGGCACAAAACTCAAAAAGCCATATTAACAAGGTTACCAGGTAATTGAATTTTTTTTGGAGAGGAGCTGGCCCTCCACATGAGTATAATACAGAAAAAAAGAAATTACTAAAAGAAATTACTGGTGGAGAGAAAAAAAACCCTACCCTTGCTGGATGCACGTGAGAAACAAACAAATCAATCAATATTTCAAAGTGTGATTGTAACTGTGCAATAAACCTTTCAGTGCACATTTCTATTTGTTCCTGCTTAATTCGAATATCTGGAATGTAAAATAAAGTTTAGCAACTCATGGCGTGACATTTAACTTACATGTTTATGTCATAAAAAGAATTTCATGATAACATCATCATGAAAATTTGGCTTTTATGCAGGAGGAGGGGCAGTGCTTGTACCAATACTTGGTACTAAATATAGCCCATGTTTCACATGATTTATATCCTTGTCATCAGTTGCACAGGATTCTAGTGAGTGACCAATAAGAAAAAATAAAAAACCCTGCAAGAATGTAATGAAATACCAAGACAAGGTATGGACTCAATTTGAAATTTTAAAAATTCTAAAATTCAATCTGCTTCAAAATTGAGGACACTAATAATTTAAAGAGGAACCAGTAAAAAATACAGAACTGTGAACTTGCTCTGTAAGGTACAGCATGAATAACTAGTTGACCAATTGATTACTTTGTGCGTATAGCTCTCGAGGGCCACAACCAGGACAGGAAGTGAATGACAACACACTCTTTATTTAGTGCCGTCTACCCAGATTTACATTCGCAACAACAACACAAAACAGAAGTCATTGGATTTTTCGAATGGTGACAAATCATCGACCTAAAATATCTACCCCTTGTTGCCCTGAGCCACCTGAGGGCCTGCACTTAATTAGCTATATAATTAGACTTTGCTTTACTGGGCCTCTCAGTGGGGTTTAATCAATGGGAACAAGACAACATATCCACCACTGAGTATGTCAGTAGAACATGGACCTTGCTCTTATTGTCTGCTGACACAGTTGTTGTGAATCCTTTGACCTCATTCTACATTGTTACACTCTAAAAGATCATTTCCATCACCAGCTACTGGATGATGACCAACAGTTATATTAACATGTACAAGAGCTTTTGTGCTTTACTTTAAAACTTTGTGCCTGTTCTCCATTTATTAGGCCAACATCCAACTCATTTAAAAAACCTTTTTGTGTGATTTTCATTTGTTTAGCATAATATTTAGCACAATGTAATAATTATACATTTAGAGCTGAATGAATTCTCGGGTCACAGATTAAAGTAACTTCAGAAAGTGACTTCAGAAAAGGAAATACTGGGCATTACACATACATTAGCTTACACAAAACAGCAAAAACATCAATGTTACGTGCCGTCGAAAATGTTCTGGGAAATTAAACAAGGGCTCACATTAGTAAGAAGGAACCAGAGCAGCAATACAATGCTTTAGCCTTCCTTACCTGAGCGTAACTGTTTGATTCGCCCATTACTTGCACTGGGGTCAATCGGCAGGAAGTCTTTGTACCAAGTGATTTCCGGGTCAGGGTTGCCACTGGCGGCGCAGAGCATGGTGGCTGTTCGAGTGCGCTCCACTACTTTGAGCTGAGGCCCCATGTCAATGATAGGGAAGCCTGGTGGAAGAAGGTCCTCTGTAAAAAAGAGCAGGAGAGAGCATGTGAGTCCTCTGAGGTTATTCCGTTCGCTTATTAATAGACTTCATTTTTACGTTTAGATTTCAAGTTTAAGTAAAGATTTGGTTCACTCTTTGGCTAGGTTAAGGCAACAAGGTTTAAGAATATTTTGTGAATGTGCTACCCACTAGATTGCCATGGTTACAAGTCCTCCTTTTACTATAGGCTTTCTATAGTTTTTTTTTACCATTGTGGACCAATTTCATATTATTTAAGCAGAAAATCTTAGACATTTTTCCATCTGAGCCACACTATAAACCCAAATGCCCACACTTGACACCAACAGACGCTTTTCATGGCAGACATTTTGACATGTCACAGTAGGGAAAGCATACTGACGCAGTTCCACGGAGAGTGCCAGTAAGCAAATACAGCGAACCAGCATCTGCAAAAGTAGAGCCTCTCCCCTCAGCCATCGTTAATGCACCAGTGCTTTCCCTACTGTGACAAGTCAAAACGGCCACTGTGGAATAAAAAAAGTCTGCAGAGAGATGTAACTGATCAGATTTGACAGATCTGCATTAAATGTGCATGAGTTCGGCAGTTACAGTTGAACATATTTGCCGTTATTATCACGATAATTTAAGTGCCATCACACTAATCACTGACTGTTATTCAGACACACGAACGCTGTGGTATCCTTACAGCTAATAATCACGCACGATTGAGTAATTATTTCACTTTAAACAGATGACAGTCTAGTGTTCTTCATTGTCATCGTCGTTCTGATGCAGGCTCCATGCTCTCTTAGGGCAATTAGTCTCATGGGTCAAATCCCCTGACCTCTACCCTAACTCGAGCAGGGTAGTGAGTAATTCTCTTTTGATGAGAGCTGAGGGGGAAGTACCCTAAGCTGTAATATGATTCAGAAGAGTAAGGCCACATCCCAAATTGGAGAAGATTGACTGACTTAGCTCGCATTTCATTCGGCAAGCCAATGACCTCATGTTCACTTTGCAGACACTGTGGTGGTCTCACGGACATTTTGCGAGCACTAAATCAAGGGAAATTAGGGGAGCAGCTTGAGTCACAGACTCTGACTATCTGCCTTTAAAGGACAGTCATAAAAAGCTATTATTTATTTTCCTTTTGCATGTGATATCATGGTGGGACTCACTTAAAAACCTTAACAGAACCGAGGCATATTTCATTTTCACAACCACTACTGTCACATTTTTAAGTCATCGCAGTTAAGCATTTCAAATCAAAAGGCAGCAGGAATTTCAAGATAATGAATATTATTGATTCATGTAGCTTTTATAATGAATTGTTTTAGCTTTAATTGGTAAAATTGCCACATAAAGAAACTGAAATACATACGCTTATTTTATGGATTTATATGAGACACTATGTAGGGAGATATGGAGAGTAGAGTAGTGGTTTTATGTGCTTTCGCATTTAGAAATGAAATACTGAATGTTAAGACAATCTGAAAAAACAAAAAGAAGAACCAGAGGGTCTCAAATCAAAGCCGTTAAACTAAGGCTGACGTCGGTCAAGCAAAATAAATATTTCAGTGATCGGTTTAAAAGAGTGCGCGCATTTACATTGTTTCATGCTTTCACAGCCTCTCCATCAGTTATTGATGATCACCCCATATAATCTCTAGAGCTCAAAAAGCAAGCCACATCACTTAGCAAAGACATAGGAACATGTTCTCACATGCAGCATCTTCTGTGTGACATCAATGATCCATGTATACCATAAAATGTGCTGCACTTCAGCATTTCTCCAGCTAGTTCTGCCTCTTGGACAAGGATATCTGTAAAGAGCAGGTCTACCTTGCTCTCTGAGTGTTACATCTGATGCATTTGACGTTGCCGGATCTTTACGGCACATTGTGTTAACTACGTCTTTACAGTGTGAAAAGTGTTGAATGAAGCCTAGACAGACAGCATTTATGAAACTGAAAACATACACTACTAGACAAGAGTGAATGTGCACAGAAAAGTGAGGAAGGACAGAAAACAGCAGTAAACAAGAAGCAGGGATAGCGGATTCTCTGAGAGATCGTGCTATCGTTCTAGCTGCTCTGACCTGATACAGCATCGGCAGCCTTTCCTGGAGAAAAAAAAGGCTTGTATTTTGGTTGCTCGCTTCCCCTGGAATAGAGTCTGATAACATCTTTTCCCCTGAAGCTTACAGACTCTGTCGATAAAGGCGGCCATGCAAAAATAAATAGATCACTCATCGAGGGAGTGTTACTTTAGGGTTAGCCAGCCTGACTGTGAAGGGTAGAAGGAAACCAATGACACGGGATGATAGTATCCTAGAATTCCCACAGGGCCAGTCCTCCATAATGGCACAGCAATTACTCTTCTATGACGTATGCATTCTGAAATGACAGATCTTCTTAAGCCAAATGGAATCAACACACATGCATTATTCAGCGATAATGTTGCTGTTTTCTTTTTCCTTCTTTTTCTTTTCTTGTTTTGCTGAAAGCAACCTTTGTCAGTTAGGCCAGCAATCACCATACAGCTTCGCACAGTGCTACGAGACACACTTTGCTGTTACACCCTGCATTTTGGCAAGAATTTTCAAATATAAATTCAGCCTTTTACTACACAAGCACAACTTCAGAACACTTTATATTAACTCAGTCATTTCCTGGAGACCTACTTTAACCATCGCTGCAACTGCAAAGCATCTTCTTTACGACAGCACAATGCCTGCCTGAAAGAACTGCAGTGCAAACGTTTCATGCTGCTTGTGTTCATTAGTTTAATCCACAGTTATAAAAGGACAATGTATATGGTTTGTGCAGCTTGGCTCTCATAATGAGTTGGGCAGGGATAGGTAGCCTGTCTGCGGTTTGCTTTTTTTTTTTGAATGCCATCATTATCCATAATTGTCTTTAATTTTGCTTCACCACTTAATATCATTACGCAAGTGACAGGTGCAAAGCCTTTAATCAGCCTCTGGTTAGCTTAGCCACCGCCCGGCTGTTAATCTGCCGACTCACGCCTGCTGTTGCGTTCTGCTTTCCACCATGCTAACTGCAGCCCTCCAAAAGGTCTGTCCTTTAGACTCACATAAGTCCCCCGACTAATCTCATTTCCACTGACTGCTCACTGCTACCAAACCATCTCTAAAACTAAATATATAAATAAATACTGAACCAGGTAACTGCACTAGATGCAGAAATGTGATTTGGTGGCCATTTGGTTTGGCTTTCACTATTTTTAGGGCAAAGGGAACATATAATAGACTGATAAATGAGCAGTCTTGCTGAAAAGGTAATGTATAACCTTAGAACTCACTCTGCCATTTTGTAGGCACTGCAAAGTACTGCTGTGTTATCCATGCAGTGTAGTACACATTTATAATTTTCAGGACCTTAACCAAACCTAAACCAAACAAGCACCTAACCAGGCACCTGGCAGCTCAAAAGCTGGCTGGTGGTCAACATATTGATATGCATATGGATGCTGACATATTACATTTCATATGACTTTTTAACTGATGTCAACATCGGTGGTTTCAAAGCTCCCTTTTTTTCTCCGAGCCACCGGTTATCTTCCACTAATGGCTCTCTACAGCAAGAGAGAGAGAGAAAGAGAGAGGTAAATCTTGACTGGCTGGGACTGCAGCAAATGCCATGGGGTGTTCCACCATACCCCGCACCTATTACTCATATTATTATTTTCACTTACTGCAATGATTTAATTTCATCAGCAGCATAATGAGGTTAACTGATTACCCAGCGCCACAGCATAGAGACACAGGCTTTAAGCAGCCCTGTGCATTGATACCACAGAGGGAGCGAGGCAGAGTGAGAGGAAAGGAAGGGAGGAGCGAGAGAATGGGAGAGAAAGGGACGTGCGTGTGTCGAAGAAGTCGCAAAGAAACGCCATAATAAAGACAGCGGAAGTGGATGAAAGTGGATGTGGATGGAAAAACATTGGGGCACTCTTTGAAAGCCACACACTGGAGTCTGAAAAATTAGATCTTTAACTAATAGGCAGACCCAGCTGCTCAGACTCTCAACAATGCAGTTTCATTTGCTCTGCACCTACTTTGCAGCCACAACTGTTCACATCAACAAGAGGCCTGTGCTGAGAGGAAGTTTATAAAATACAGATGCGGTACAACTGGAGTAAAGTCCATTTGGTCAACAGAGTGATTTGTTTATTGGGTTTTGAACAACACGCAGAGTAAAGGATGTGAAAACCAACTGTTGAATTCTGTCATCTGGAATTGACAGTTGGTAAATTTTGATAATAGTAGATTTCCAAAGACACGGCTTCTGACCAAAGCAAATGAAACTTTGAAAGAAACCTGGACTCTCGTCTCTTCAATACATCTCTCTGTGACATGCCATCAGTTCTATGACCAGTGAGATTCTTGTTGAACTGTTTGAGTAATATACAAAAGGAGAACAGTGGCACAGAAAGATCCAGGGACAGAAGAAGAATAGCAACACGGGGGAAATCTAATCACAGTGTCTCTGGCCCCAGCACTGATAGCCCTCTCCGGATAGCCATCTCAGCTGAATAATGGTTATTATACAGCCAGCACTCAACCTCTACACCCCCCACCCCCTCCTCCTACAGACACTCAGTTCCCAGAAAGATGTCTGAAGTCTTGTTGATATTCTCCACAGCTAGCACATCGAGCTACAGAGGGCAACATTTGCAGCCAAATCTCACAAAATATAGCCCAAGGACTCAAAGACGAGATGAGAGAAGGAAACGGGCGATAAAGGATTGCAGAACGAGAAAAAATACTGAAATAAGAAAGATGTTTACAGCATTGCTTACTGCACTGCAAAGTTAGTTTGTGTGGTCAAATTTCTGGCCGTGAATATCCAGAGCATAATCTGTGTAGGGAAGCTTTTCCCTCTTTTCCCCATAAACACAATATTCCTCCCATCTACCCTTAATGACGAGCTTTGACACCTCAGTACATGTCAATAAAGACGTGGTTTGATGACCTTTAGAATACTTTCCAGGTTTTTCCAAGGGTAGCTGCATAGGCAGAGACCACCTTCACTAACTTCTGATGCATTCTCAGGCTTTTTAATCAGGCCTGAAATATGACAGAAAACACTCAGTTGAAAAAAAGAGTTTGAGTTACTCCTCGTAGGTTTTCAGGAGTTAAAGAGTTAAAAAGAACAAATTGGTTTTAGACAGTTTTCAATGACGCTGCTAAAAAGCAAACTGTTGAGTCATTTGTACATGTGCTGTGTATGGAGAGAGGAAATACTGTAACCTAAGAATGTCACAGAGTGTCACTGAATCCTACAGCAGCTCTATGTCCCATTAAATTGGCAGTGGGAGTTGTGCTGAATGCTTCTACATTGTAAGTGAATAAAGGTTGGTGGCAGCTTGCAAGCATCTCCCAAACACATCCTAGACTAAACTATAAAACTATCATTACCACTGAGCTAAACACCAAGTTGACATGATTTTTGCCAAAGAAAGACAAGAAGTGGAACAATATGCAGCAGCTACCACAGGTAGCAGCTATGGCTGACTCGCAAATTAAAAAGCCAAAATAAGAAAGGGAGAGGAAATTCACAAAGTCAAGTAAAGGAAAGTGTATCACTGAAAAGGAAACGATTTCTACCATCAGGCTGAACAGTTTAACACTGTTAGCACTGGGGCCTCATTTCCTGCCCATTACAGGCAAAGTAGAGACGTTTTTGTCCGTTTAACATTGTGGGTTGTTTTTTGATGTCTTTAAATAAAACCAAACCAAGTTTCTCTCGTGGTAAATACAGTTTTAGTGTGGAAGTGCATATACAACTACTTACAATAAGTGCTAAAGTTAAAGATTCCAGCTTAAATTGTTGCACTGAATTCAGCAGAAGTTCAAAATTAAGAAGACAAAAAAAACCCAAATCTTTCTTTTGTGCATTTTTTGTTAAATCAAAGCTGATATCACACATTTTCACAAATTTAACATAGATGAAATGTATATATGCATTTATTATTATTGTTGCAGAGACATTAAGAATGTCATCTAAGCAGGGCGTCGGTTGAATTTTTTATTTTAACAATGTAAGCTAACGCGTCATCTTTTCCCACCAGTAATTTTAATTTTGAGTCCAGCCTATAAAAAGATTTAATACAGGTGATGTGCTGAACCATGGTGATAGACGCTCCAATGATCCCTTTCCTACATAGCAGAGAGGTGGAGTGAGAATAAAAAAAATATATAAAAAAGGGAAGAAAAAATTGTGTTTACCTGCTTCAGCAAGTGGAAGTTTATCAAACAACCCCCAAAACACCCCCCAACCCCAACCCCACCTCCTCCTTTCTGTCCTGTCAGGCTCCTGAAGAGTCTGGGTAAGACAGGCGAACTCCAGGGGAGACAGGAGATGAGACCCGGGCCATTAAAGGAAGTGCCTCTCCGTAGAGAGACGTCAACCAGTCAGGTTTAGTTTAGTTTGTGTGCATATATGGGAAGGAAGGACCGTGTGTGGAGGTGTAGTGGGCACGCTGAACCTTGACGTCAGTTTACTACATCAGGTCGGCAGTGCTGCTTTGTAAGACTTGCACATTGGAGACTAGACTTGTTTAACTGTTAAAAGTAGTTTTCAGTTGTAAGGAATGTTGTGATGCTATCTCATAGTTTTATTCGTTAGAAATACACGCAAAGATGCCTGGTTACACACATTATAGGAAATGTTTTGCACGTGATTTTTTTTCTCAACTCATTTTTTTCACTTTGTTTGTTTTTTTAACTGACCACTTGAGGAACACTGTTTAATACACTCGATAAGTTTAGTAATCATGTTTTAGTCATAATCAGTATTTGTAAACTATTTAAAGAGCGTCTGTGATGACTGAGAATGCTCATTTTCCCTTGTAAGGTCAGAGAACCTTGCCATCATTCTTCAGTAGTGCCTACTCTGTGGCCTTAAAATATGTATTGTCATCGGTGAACCTAGTCATTGTGGATTTGGTTGGATACGTGGAAGGGCTGCTTCTTTGGACAGATATTTGTAGGTTCAATGTCTGAGTAGGGCTGGTGTGTGTGAGGGGAATCAAGACATGGTGCTCCTGACATGTGAAACAAAGGTTCTTTAAGCTGGCCAAGCAACTCTGGGCCAAAACAACAACAGATGGAGAGGGCTGAGCTGCAGCGTTGTGCCATTCCTGCCAAAGCAACGAATCAAACCCAAACAAATACCAAAACTTCAAAGCAAAGACAGACACTAAGAAGTGCTGGACGACTGCATGGGCTGTCGGTGATGGGCCAGTCACTGGCTAGGGCAAATTTTTTTTTTTTTGCCTGCCTTTTATTCTATTTTGAAAATTTTGTAGGCTGTCACCTTGAGAACTGAACTTTGTAAAGTAAAACTGAAAATGTTTGTTAACTGGGAATGAGAGTTGTGTATTACACAAATTGTTATGGCACTGATATATGTCTTCATACGGCAGTGATTTTCCAAAGAGGTCAATTTATATTCTTTATCACAAGTCAGGATTAATTAATTAATTCATTCATTCCATGATTGATAATCGATGACGATGATGATGATGATGATGATTTTTGAAAATGGTGCATCGAAATGGTGAATCACGTTTCCCACTTCCCACAAACGATAATAACCATAATGGCCAGCCGGTAAATTTTTAACATACATGACTCAATCCTAACACTCAGCACATGAGTATGGGTGCGATATGAGTGTGAGGTTTATTGTCTTAGTGGCCCATTAGCTTAGTGCAATCAAGTCATAAATCACTGGTTTGGGGACACCTTTGGTGAGCAGAACAACAATTACGAACATGTAGTGGTTTGAAATGAGCAGAGGACCGGTAAGATGAGTGCTTAGTAATCACTTAATGTCACTTTGGGATGTGAACAAAAGGATGTGCCGCTTACTGTGAGAGCAGCTGGAATGTTGGGTAAATACGTCACTTAGAAGATGACAATGTCAGGAGGTCATGGGTAGAATGCAGATAATCTGGCTGTCAAGAAAGAGCTCTGAGGACCTCAGCAGCAGTTTCATTCAGTATCATTTCTGTAAAGCAGCCTTCTCCAGACGAATGCATGAGTGGCGAGTAAAATATACCTGCTACTGAGGAAAAACAAATATGCTATGCCTTAAAATGTGACAACTCAGTGACCAATCCATCTACACCGTTATGTGATGCTTAAATGAAAGTAAATGTGGAAGGAAGAAAATGTGAGTGTATCCATTAAAGGGCAGAAGTTAAAGTGACACATGTTGGATGTGCCGTTAACCTTCAACAGCCAAAGAGCACAATGTTGTGTAAATATGAACAGTTGCCATTAAATCCAATAGGATCTGGGCTGCTTCCAGAACAAAAGCTTTTTAATCATTAAGTCCTGCACAGCCTCTTTCATAGACTTTCGTTTCCTTCGTGCTCCTATTCTATACTTTTCCAATAAGTGCATCTTTCCCTTAATTGCAAACCGAAATGCTCTAACAATTTTCATAAAGTCCCAGGTTTTACAAGTTAAAATATTTGCTACGATTGTGCGTTGTTATGTCTCTAGTGCTTGAGATGCATGACTTATTTTGAACCATGAAAGTCTTCTCTTTGCTTTACTCAGACTAAGCTGAGGCCTATCCTCCTGTCGTGGTAAATATACTAATAGCCACGGTGCGAGGCTTCCCATCCAACTTTTGCCACAGGAAGTCTAAGCACGACACTGGTGAGGCATGCAAAACTTCAGGTCTTATCAACTCTGCCAGTCCTGCAGGGCCCGCAGCACGACCTCTGTGTTGTACGACCGCAGTCACCTGGGTTGGTGGCTGATGTATATGGATTAAGCTGGTGGTTCGGGTCATATCCCGTTGCTCTTCTTTATGCATGAACTGGGACACTCCAAAAGTCCTCTCCTCATTCTGTTTCCACAGGAATGACCTTGTCCTCCCATCTCATTCCCTGCTTAGCTGTGGAGGAATCTTAGTAGAGTTTGGGTCATTAGATGCTTTTGGACCAAAAAGTGCCAGAGACTACCTGGGGTTAAGTGTCCACTTGGGGGGTCCACTGTGAAAATCCCAAGTGGACGCCTCCAAGCCTTTTTTCCCCCCACAGTAACTCTGCTGTAATGTAATAGCTGGCCAGAAGTAGTGACCCTGATTGAGCTTTTACACTCATTTTTTATACAATGCTTCAGTATGTGGTTGATATCTGGCTGCAAGATAAGAAGAAACGGTAGAGAACGTTTTTGTATTTCACTTTATTGAGATAAAATCTTGCTTTTTTTCACTGCTTATAAGCTTAGTAAAGCCTAGAATACAAGCCATTTCTTTATGTTCTGTTCGATAAAGACTAACATTAAGAAATGTTGTTTATATGGCTTATGTTTTACTAATGTTTACACGTCTACATTTCTGTGTGGATCCGTCATAACACACCTGAAACACTCAGAATTACTCTTGTCCTTAGAAACTTACTCCACAGTAGAAGCTTTAGAAGAGCCCAGAAATGAGTTTTAAAAGCTATTATTAGTTTTGTCAATTTAAATTTTTGATGTACATTTTTAAAAGGTTTACAATGTGAAATATACATTCATAAAAATATAGTTATTAGTATCTGTCAAAAGTTACTGGCAAATCCAATGTACATTTATAAAAATGAATGTAAACTTGTATAAATACTGAAACAAATGTACATTTTTATCCAAAAATAGCTTATGAAAAATATTATTTAAGCATTTATGGAGACTAAATGACAAACAAAGGTAAGAAGGAGATGCAGGAAATATAATCTAACTGTAATCAAACTTGAAGTATGGAGAGTTTAAAATTAGAGACAAATGCTTGAGCAAACAAAGTAATTACGGACAAATGAAAAATAACTGGGAAATGCCAAATTCTAAATTTACGAATTTAGTTAGTATGTATTTAACCTAATTTTTTAAAATGACATTTTGTATTTCTATTACACACAACTGGAATTCATGTATTTTTAAAATTATGCTCTCAATGATTATTTTATGCCTTTCCCTGCCTAAATTCCATCCAACCTTCCATTAAAATACCAAATAATGATTTAGTTTGTAATTTAGTCTGTTATATTTTACTTTTAATCAAGGAAATTCTTCACCACTGAAATTTTGATGAGCAGCCCAGTATTTTATCACCTATTTCATTTGCTCGCAAGTGGGCTGATGTACATTTTACTCCCCACCAAGACTTCTAGTATTCAAATCAAAGCAGGCTGCATACCTTACTATCACGTTAAACAATGACTTGCCAAAGTCAAATCATACTATTCACATGCAGTAACCATTACATTCCTATTAGGTACTTGCATCTGGAGCTAGTAGTGGTAAATACTAGTACATAATCAGACAAAAAAAGACACCAATTCATCTCTAAAAGACATCACATAAATGATAATTGTCACATTTTTTCTTTATAATTTGACACAAGGACAACTGATTCTGTTGTTCCATTCATTTTATCTTATTAAGAAACAGATTATGAAATTGGAGGAAAGAAGTCAACGGCCGCAGGTTTAATCACCAGGGCAATCGTGTGCTTACAGCTGTAAAAGCCTCCCAGAAGACTGATCTTTCAGTGTAGTCTCCTGCCCCACTCATTGCCGCGAAATGAGATCCATTTATCTGAAATTCCTATCCAGTAATAAACCAATCAGCCAGACACTAACTCCCTGTCTGCTTACCCGTCTTCATCTCTATCACCCAGTGTTTTATTATGGCTGTGCCCAGATGTCTTGGGTGGCTACAGTCACTCTACTTGAACAGAAATTATGTGAAATGGATGGCAACTGCTCAGGAGCCATCCACCCCAGACTAGAGGTGAGCTCTTTCCTCTTATCCCACTCTATCACACCAGCTATTTTGTCTTTCCTTCTTTCTCCTTTATCTGTCTTGCTACCACTTAGCTTGTGTTCTGTTTCTTTATCCTCCAATCACACCTGATTACTAGATCACAGGTTCAGGGGATCAAAGGATTCAGTGTCCATAAACTCATATGTCAGTGATTTTTTTTTCCCCTGGAGGGATTTTTCTGGAACAAGAGAGAAAAATAGAGAGGGACTAACAAAGAAGGCTGATAATAGGCATAGAAATGCCAGAGTGGAGTGTGAAAGGGGGAGTACGGTGAAACTTGGGTAGAGACAAATCTTCCAAGACGTGAAAGAAAGTGGTGGAGTCACTGAGGGACAGCAAAGGGGATATTGGTGAGGAAACAACACGGAACTTCTTAAGCCTCCAATAAGAGAGGGGCGTGAGGGCCATCCACGTGGTCAACATCCACCTATTGATTTGTTGTTTGTGCCAAACCTGCCCTCTACTAAAGACTACCAGCGGAGAAAGGAGGATGTCTGTACATGCATTTCTCCTAAAAAAGAGCTAAATAACAAAAAAAAAACATGGAAAACAAAAGAAACTATACCAAATGCATGTTTATAAGTTAAATAAATCAGGCAACTAAGGCATATATATCCTTTATTTATCCAGGTAAAAAAAATCTCACTGAGAGAGACCTGACCAAGAGGGCAGCATAGATAGCAAAGAAACAAACACACCTGACATTCAGCACAGGAACTGAACACAAACATGTGGCTCGTATGAAACATCTTATGTTATCAAAATACTTTTTTTGGCAACCATTCTAGTCAGTAAGTGTTGGGGACTAGCAGAAGAGGGTAAAGGTCAATTTACACACAGGCAGAAAGGAAGAGGAAGGACAGACAGATCTTTTACTGATACTGACAAACGTATTCTTCACTGTCTAATTACCAGGTGGCCACTGCCTGCCTGCTGAATTGTTCCCTTTCTTTGTTTCCCTCTATACTGTGCACGCATACAAGAAACAGACCGAAACATATCACCAGTATGCCACGCACCAATCTGTACCGTGCATTCTTGCAGAGACTTCCGGAAACAGACTATCCCCTTTTCTCTTGTGCACAATTGCTCTGGTTTCAGCGCTTTAATGAATATTTCATCGAGAGTGCCCAATGCCCTGAAATCCTCCTATAAAATAAACACATTAAAATAAGCATTCAACCATTAAACACAAACATTATTCTGCACTCGCAGACAGTCTGTATTTTCCTTCTTTGTAACAACAGTGGTTGTAAAAAAAGTCTGTCAACCCACGGGACCTCTTAACTTCATTGAAGCCACACAGTCTGGCTAGTGTCGCACAAACAGTTATACTCCAACCTTCATCAGATGCTTTCTGTAGCGGCTCATGAGATTTAAACAACAATGTGGAAAATTCTGGGATAAAACCTCCCTCAAAACTTGTTCATCAAAAACTTTTGGGATGTTTGCATGATTACCTGCTGTGACGGAGAGCAGTTGTGAATTCCGTTTGTACATACTTTGTCTTACACTAATAACCAGGACACAAAGTCTCTAGAAAACACTATGTAGCTTTTTGCACTTTCACGCATCGCCTTCATGTCTCTTCTAAGGGAATGTGAAAGTTGTCGTGATGAGGGAACCAGAGTTTGTAGACCCTTACTCACAACAAGACAAGTCTACAAGCCGGAACAAGTAGCCAAGCAACTGATGTGTGCATTACTAGCTTTGTCAGATTATGTTTGTTTGTAATTGTGACTTAGATGATGCTCACGCCTCGTTTTATACATAATCAATTTAAAATCTTGCTAAAACCAATACAACACCAACTTTTTCTCGCAATTGTATGCAACTTTAACTGTATATATTAGTAAGAAGATGTAAACGTCATTTCAGGATGTTGCAAAAACCCGAGGGGACATAAAAATGAAGTTATGGGTAATATTTCACAGCTCTAAATGCGGGTTTGTGCTTGTTAGATGTGTACAGGGAATACTGATGAAATGAAAAGCAAGGAGGAGAATTTTTTTGTTTTCTCTCTTATCGTCTCCCCTTCTGTTGCAGCCTTGGTTGAAAAAAAAAACCTGAATCAGATTGCGTCACACATTTCATACCATAAACTTATGTAACATCAGTCTAACCTTCAGTCTTTCATTCCTCCTTTTTTAGCCTTTTGCACTGTTTTTATTCTTTTCTTAACATTTTTCTGCTACCATAGCCAAGATCCAACCCCTGTATGAAACATCCACACCCTCTATTTGCTGCTGCCCACTATAACAGGATGCACTTTCTCACATTTTCTTTTTCAGTTACAAAAGAAAACAACAAGAGTGAGAGGAAGAGTGAGAGGAAAAGCAGAGAGCGGACAGCATAATGTTAGAGAAATTACGTGAAAGGGCCAAAAAGGTGTCTATGGTAAACAGAAAGCAAAGGTGAAGTTGATACTGTTCCTTTTTCTATTGGTCATCTCTGTGGTCAGTAAAGCTAATCGCCCAGCACCACTACAACCCACCAAATCTAATCACTGCACCTCCCAAGCACATATTTCACAGTTCTCTACCCTTCTCAAATAACAAGGTGTCCAGAAATCGCAGCGCTTGATTGGTGCACTGACAGTCTGTGCACCAATCATCAGGACACCGAATCCCATTAAAATTTGCCATTACCTGCTCCTGCATGAGAGTGGCCAATTTGCAGACACCCCAATCAAACAGTAGTCTCACTATGCCCCATTCCTCTTTGGGTAATAGTGGCTGCGCCTTGAACGTGAACCACATAGTGCAGCTTTGTGGCAAACGGGCAGAGTTTTTCAGTCTTGAAATGGTGCGTGCAACTTTTGCTGACCTAAATCCATTATGTGGAAGAATTTTGGCCCATTCATCTTTACAGTGTTGCTTTAGTTTGTTGATGTTACATATGCACAGTCCTCTTAAGGTGGCACCACAGCATTTCTGGACTTTGACCAAGCTATTACAACACCTCGAGTCTTTTGTTTTTCCAGCCATTCGGTTGTACGCTTGCTCGTGTGCTTGGGATCATTGTGCTGTTGAATGACCCACCCACACATGGCCTCACATTTGACTGAAACAAAGCACCCAGGTTTTGTGATTCCAAAAGAAGCCCAAGTCATAGTTCATATGAGGTGTGTGTCCTGATATGCTTTGGTTTTGTCTGTCTTGCGGTTTGTTTGGATGCAACTTTGCAAACCAGTTGGAAGCAGCTGGTTGCTACATTACCTCTTAATTTCTATGGAAGGAGTAAGCATGCACTAAGAGGCCATGGCGAAACACTCACACCTTATCAGTCACCAGTCATTTAGCTAATGAGCATGCTGGGTTCCTTGGTCAACAATCTAAGGTATAAATACTGAACACCCCCCCCCCCAAAAAAAAAACGTCTTCTTGATAT
Organism: Oreochromis aureus; assembly: GCF_013358895.1. Lineage (NCBI taxonomy): Eukaryota > Metazoa > Chordata > Actinopteri > Cichliformes > Cichlidae > Oreochromis > Oreochromis aureus. The sequence continues at coordinate 35,214,660 of NC_052956.1, read as the reverse complement.
ATAAATAAATCTGTTTGCCCAGGCAACACAAAATTGGAAAGGTCTGGGAGACAGTAAAAGGAGTCATGACAGAGACAGATAAGTCTGATTGGCTCCAGGTTTGAGAGAAAAAGACAGTAAAACATGACTGGTGAAAAAGCCCACATATAAAGCTGCAACTTCTGTGTGTTGCAAGTCTCATTAAGGTAGTTTTGGTTTCACTATTAAAATCGCGGTTATGCCTCATCTGTTTGAGGACTCCCAAAGAGGACTGTATTTTTCATTTTTTTCTAACATTAAAAAAAAATTACTAGAGCCAGATGGCCAATCATTTTTGCTTTGGGTTGCCTATGGGAGACTTCATTTGCTGCACAGCAAAAGACTGCAGAGAGCCACACAAAGAGGTGTCACATGATCAATCACAAATGACACAACCTGCCATTGCCACCAATAAAATCTAGGAAAGAAAGCAAAACACACAGCAAGCTGCAACAGTGTCAAGAGACAACAGACTGAGAGGACTGTAAGCAAGTCTTACTAGAGCCAGATGGCCCTGATCTTAGGTATTCAGCTGCTGCAGTAACAGCCAAGGAGGTGTCACAGTCAATGCAAAACACAACCTGCCATTGCCACCAATAAACACATGACATGGATTAACAGATGAGAACGTAGGGTACTGACTGCAAAAAGACATGGATTAAGGCTTTAGATTTAAAAAAAAGAAATGCTGTATCGTGAATTCCTGCGTGCACAGATATGATGGTAGATGAATGAACTATAAGCACAGGGTGTGGTCAGCTGCAGCTATTTAGCTGGTACCATTTCAGACAAGCATTGAATTGTGAGTTTGGTGGACACTGTGCTGTTGCTAATTTCATTTCAAACTCTGAGTGAATCCCATGTGCTCTCATGGCAGATGAGTTTTCAGTATGGCAGAGAAAGCTATATTGCAGTCTTTTGGTCTGTGTGCTTATCAGTTACACCGCATACTGTCCAAATAAACTATATGGTTTTACTGTGAGAGAATATTTCTTGCCCTCTGCATATATATATGTGTGTGTGTGTGTGTGTGCATTACATTTATGCGTGAACCATGTAAATTTATTCAAATGTGGGTATGTGGATGCCTCTGTGCATGCAGCTGTACAGTCTCACAAATGTGCACTATGGCTTTTTCTAGCCAAGTCACCCATCACGGCGACCCATTTTCAGACTCCCTAGATCCCAGACCACATCCCTATGTTTACTGCGAATGTGTCCCTTGTGCCTTGTGCCATATCCCATAATCCTTTGCCCCAGTGCCAAGAACCAGTGTTGGGCTATTGTCCTCCTCACCTGTTCTGTATTGCCAGTCGCCCGCAACACCTCCTGTTTTCCTTCATCTTTGGCCAACTTTTCTCCATTTTTCACCCCCCTCGTTTTTTCCTCTGGCTTTTCTCCACTTCCACCTTTACCTTCATACCTTTGCTTTCATTCACATTCCTCATTTTTTCTCCATCACTTTGTTTTCAGTTAACTGTACACCTGAATAAAATTAAAATATCCTAAAATCCCATATTTCCAGTTTTCTAATTTGTCTTTCCTTTTTCCGTTCTCAACCCTTGACAGATGAATGCAGGGTCCCCCAGAACTCATTACGGATGGAAAACAAAGAGATTGAACTGCTCTGCTCCTCTGACACTTATCTTGCACATTCACTCCCATCATCATATTCTCATCCCTCCTTAAGTGCTGGGTCTTGCCTGGGCAGGAGAGCTGCTGTCTTCCTCTGGGCTCAAGAGGAAGCCTCGTTGAGCTGATTCCAATAACTTTTCATTTTCCTTCTGCTCCTGTGGACTGCCCTGGGTTTGCTCTGTGCTCTTTCACACAGTCACAAACACACATTAGTACACACACTCATATGCACATGCCAGGACTTGTAGTTCAAAATCTGGTGTGCTTGTTCCTATTTTTTCAATTTCTTGTTTTAAATCTGTATGTGTGCCTACACTTTGCATGCCCTGTGCTTCAGCACAGTTAATTTGCCTTAAAATAATTAATAATGTATCAAACTAAGAATGAAATGGCAGGATATTAAGCCCTTTAAACATAAGTTCAGGGCTTCCACTGTAATTAGACAGCCACACAAAATCCTCTTCTTTCAAATTTTTTATGAGGAACAAAGACGATTCCTAAGCTAAGAGGAATCGTTGCAATCAATGACATCATGTTTCATGTTTCTGCAAACTGCAACATGTTCTGGTTTTAAGACTTACCAGAGGGTTGCATTTTGCCTTTGACAGTTCAAAAGCAAATTGCAACCCAAACATATTTAATTGTGTAATGAGCAAACTACCCGATTCGGAAACCCAATGTGGAAAATGCTGGCATTTCTGCTTGCATAATCACTTACTTTTTCAAGAAGCGATTAATAATTTAACTTTTTCAAATCGAATGGACATTTGCAGCTCTATACCTAGGAGACTGCCACCCGAATAGCACCCAGTCATTTCCTTCTGGGGTTGTTTCTAACAATAACTGACTGAAAATTCTGGGCCAGGCCTCTAAAATACCCCCACTGCATGTGGATGTGACAGCCAAGGAGGCCTAGCTTGTGCACTGCCGGCCAGCAATTGCTCAGCTTCATCCAGGCCTGGAAACATGGCAGATGGCAGTAGGAGTGAACAGAGGAGGAAAAAGACACCAATGCGTGTGTCTGTGAATGCGAGGCAAACAGAGACAGGTAGAATGACAGAGAAGAAGGTGTAAACATGTGACCACATGTGCTTGACTGTCTATGATACCATCATTCATCACCTCAAAAATTGCTGTAAAAAAATGGTGTAATATCTTTACTGAAACTAAAGTAGCAACAAATCAATAAAATGCACGACTTGTTAGGTATGGCTTTACCACACATTCTTTAACCATCACTTCAGGAAAACCATTTTACACAGCAAATGAATTTGTATCAAATCAAAGCATCTACAGCTGAAGACATCTTTTTTTATCCCCAAAAAGTAAACAAATAAATAATATATAATAAACTAAAAAGAGTAGGGCACTATCTAAAGTGTTCCAAACAGGCTACACGAGTTAACCCTGAAAACTGGTAACTGCAGGGCAAGATGTCATCTTTTGAGCTCATGGACGTTCATGTTCATGATTTATTTTGTAGTTACGCCTCTGCACACTGTTACATAATTCCAGATTTACCTCGGATGATGGACAGCTTGGCGCTGGTGACAATCTCGCCTTCGCTGTTCTCAGCCACGCATTCGTAGACGTTCTCGTCACGTGGCGCTCGGAGAGGCTGGATTCTCAGAACGGCACCGGCACCCTCGTCAAACTCTATGGTCTGTGGGGTTGAAGGGTAGGGAACACGGTTAAGTCAGACAAATGTGTGATTTGGACTGAAGTACTACTACTTTAACCTGAAGCAACATAGTGTAGGCAAAAATGTCAAACCTGAGGAAAACAAGATTCTTATATTTCCTAAGGAGATACAAGGACGAGTGTGTCATCGGTGCTCCCAAAATGTGAGAAATCGTTTTCAATTCCACCAAGATATCATTGCTTGGAAAGGTACCCTGTTGGTAATGTTTTATAGCCTGAGGCCATCAGAAATAAAAAAAAAATCATAAGGAATCATACTCTCTCTAAAAACAGTGTTTGTGCTTTGTGATTTCATCTGTTGATTTTATCCGTAATTATGCCCTTTGTTCTCTGTAAAGCCTTTTGTTTTGAACCTCATTAAAGGAGCCGGTTCAAAACAAAAAAAATCAGACAACGGTCAGAATACTGAGCAGAACAGAGCTTTGGTTATGATAAAAATATATTATTTGCTATTATTACTATTATTCTATAAGAAGAGCAATGTAAACAAAAACTTACTGAAAATGTAACAATGCGTGTGACTGACAGCCGGGCAGTTTTACAACAGTAGTCGCAGAAACTGCCTCCTGGCCAGCATTTAAATAGCCTTGTTTGATCTCCCTGAAAACCAGCATATCAACAGGCATGTATCCTGAAGCAATGAGCTGAACTTCAAGACTTGGGTAAAAGACTAGAATTTAAATTATGGAAATTCTCGGTTAATTAGCCCTTGATTTGAATATTTCCCATGCCTTTCTCTTTTGCCCTCATTCTGGATGTGTGAAGTGTCAGTGTAGATGGTCAAGACTGCCAGTCTCACAGCAAACCTACTCCTCCAGTATCTGTCCTTCCTTGCAAAAGTTAACACCATCTCAGCCAAGGACTCGCTGCTGTGAACTCTGAGCAAAGCATGACTATAAGATGCAAGTACAAGTCTTCAGCAGCCCTGCTGCTCCACTGTTGCACATCTCAGGGCTGAGCTGCTAATTAGGCTAAAAACACTGCAGAGCACAGCATCATGATTGATATCAAAGCAGCTGTCTAGAGGGTGGAAAAGAAAAAAAAACAGCTACTTCAAAACCCCTTTACAAATTTTTTTTATTTTATTTTATGATAAATGGAGAAAAAGAAGCGTCCGTTCTGGCGGGCTTCTTCACGCCCTTGGCTTTGTTTCCCACTTAGCATGCAGACGAGGCGAACGCACAAACACAACTTGTCTTTTAATTTTGTCCTCAGTGGAAATGCTGATCTCCCCTTGTCGATGGTGACATTTTTTGCTTTTTTAGCCCCTCCCCCTGTGGCTGCCTTCATGCCGCACTGTGCACGTCTGTGTGTGTGTGTGTGTGTGTGTACATGTGTGCGCATCCCTGCACTGTCACTGTCATCGTTGTTAACAAAAGCAACTTTTTAATTAAGAGACACTGAGCATCAATCAAGACTTTTAGAGATGCCATCTGGGATGCCTGCCGAGAAGTGAACAACAAACATCATGAATAACGTGCAGAAACATTCACACAGAAAGGGCTGTGTGCTGAAAAAAGACAGGAGGGAGGAAATGTGACAACAGCAGAGTCATTCAAATGCAAAAGAAAAAAAACGGCTTCAGACGAATGAGAGGGTTCTGTATTTCATTACTGACCAGTTGCTACTGGTGGACTAGCATACTGCTTAAAGATTAGAGAAGCAAGCCAACAAAGATGCTATCAACAACAATTTCAAGGCTAATTAAAATGTTGCTTTTGATAAGGTGGTGATTGCCCCCAGCTGCAAGAGAAGACTTGGAATTTTGTAGTGCTGAGAAAGAAAATATGTGGTAAAACGTGTAATGTGGTGGCCCATTAAACTGTAGGACTGTTATTTGGCACAACAGTAAATATCACAATATATGCAGTAACAAATGGTGACATTTCATTACTACACTACTCTCTATTTATCTACATTTTTAGCAGTATCAAAGCTTTTTTTTCTCCAATTTACTCCCACGATGCATAAAAATATTACTGATTATTTCACTCAAAGCTCATCAAGGTAAAGTCAAGTGGGACAATTCCAAAAAAAATGATCCCACAAAGAACAACAAAGAACATTTAGAGTAAAGGCTGCACCAATGGACAGCAGGTTTCACTTACCTCTATACGCTGGGAGTTCACCTTCTTTCCTTTTTTGTTCCAACTAACCTTTGGCTTGGGGTCACCTGTTGCCTGGCAGACAAAGGAGACCACACCCCCCGAGACACCAATCTGGTCAACGGGAACTTTTGTGAAGCGTGGTAGTGCTGAGGAGTGAAGACAACAGAGAAAGAGGGAGAGGACAAGAAGAGAGGGAGATACATTAGTAGACGAAAGGCAAATGCAGCACCACCGGAGCTAATGCCATTCTTATAATTACATTTCTGAAAATACAGACTTTTAAATCCCGGTTTAAGTGCATGCATCCATAGAGAGAGACATGCTAGTACAGAACGTCTCATCAACCTCCACTTGACTCTTCACTTTCAGTCTCTTACTCTTGTCTCCATAGCACAGTGCTGCATCTTAGTGTTACAACATCAGAGTTCTGCTGGGCTGGGTAGAGAGCATTGTGGTGTGAATTTATATGTAGAGTCTTTGCTAAGGTGTAGACGATTATTAGCTTAAAATGATTACCCACAGCGCAATAGAGTACAGCTTAGCATACTACCGGCGTTGCTGGGAATACATCAGCAAAGGCAATTAAGAAGATGAGACAGTAAAAATGAGTTTTTGTTTTAATTTGACGCTATTTTTTTTCAAGTGCTTAACATGACTTTTCCTGCTGGACAGAGTATAGCACTGACGAAGCCACTGCAGCAGTTCAATTCTCACTTGCACTAAAACATACTAAAAATTGATCTGCCCGGGAAAATTGATGCTTTTGCCCATCAAAAGTTTGTAATTTTGGTGCTTTTGGAGCTGGAATTTTCCCCTCGTGCTTGGGTTGCAGCAAGTTCAAGACAACAAGTCTGATAGAAAGAGAGAAACAGAGAGAAAACAGACTCCTGGGGAACTCGTTAAAACGGAATCATACAGATATGTGGGGATGATCAAACGGCCAGCGCATAACGTCGAATTAATAATTAAGGGACCATGGGCCAACACCAGTCTCCAGGCACTGCTAAACACATATGAAGGAGAGTTCCTGCATTCATTATCTGGTAAAGAGATATATGCAATTGGAGAACGAGGTAAGGGAGAATAGCGTTAGACAAGGGGAAGGAAAAGAAGAAGGGCGAGAAGAGGCACTACACAATCCAAATGTTTCTGATGCAAATATCACAGCAACAGACACATGCTAACGTTAGTCCTGCTGAATTATTGGGATGAGTGCTTAGAAACATAATACAAATGTGTTTAATCTTCATAAGAATCTAAAGTAAAAAAAAGCGCAACCTTGATTTATATTCCTTGGTGATGATCTGCAGATAAAAGGCTGTTTCAAAAAGCACCATTATGGCTACATGATAAAAAGAAAGACTTTCAGCTAATAACAACTATTAACATTAGTTCATGGCTAAAAACAAGACTCAATAATATTATTTGTGATTTAATTTTTCTTTTATCGAGACAAGTGTTTGGCAGAAATTGTTCTCCTACTGCAGATGAGCAATTTTTCTCACCTTGCTGCTATTTCTGTCCTGCTTACCATACTTTTTTTTTTTTTTTAGGTCTATTGGTGCATGCATAGCTCAAGGGATAGTGCTAGTGGTCTCTATAACATTGTGTTTTTTTAAAGTGTAAATGGTGTTGCAAGACTTTAAGATTTAAAGCACTAATTTGATAGTAAACTTGGTTTTCGTATATAATAAAATCTCTTCCTGCAGTCTGTGAGAGATGGATATTGTCCACACTGAGCTAAATAAATATTATTACAATAACATCACTAACTTCAGAAGCTTATCCTATGTTTATGATACATGCAGAGTATGTATTTTACAAACCAGTCCATTCTGAATACAAACCTGATGTTACTTAACGAGCTAATTTAGGATTTAAACATAAAGAAATTTCAATTCGTCAAACAATGTTCTCCAGCTCACAGAAACAGTACAACATGGATGATAAAAACAATGAATTTACAAAAAAAAAAAAAAAAAATCAAGTAACACTCAGTTGTTTATATCACTAGAGAGTATACTTCCTATATCTACGGTTAAAGGTTGTGGTATGATACAGGTACGGCATCCTTTCTTCGCCATCAAGGACCAGGCCTGCTTTATTTGTGCGGTGCATACAATGACCCTTTTTGGCATTTTACACTTTCAATTTCCATTCTGAAACTGCACAACACAGCTTTACACAACACAGCTCCTCTGCATTTGACCTCCCCCTTACAATGCGCTCTCTGTTGAGACAGAAGAGGGATTTACACAGATCAAGCCTGTGGCGGTGGTTCTGCTGAAGGACAGCATTCTTTGATTAGTTTTTCCCCTGGACCATTTGACATTTCCACCCAGTCGCCTTCTCCACCTCTCCCTGTCTCACTTCATAGGATGTGAAAAATGTACAATAAATGCGACTGTTTGCATGTGCGTCTGAGTTGAACTCGTGAAACATGCAGAATTTTCAGAACTAAATAGTTTTCAATATTATCTCAGCAAGGTTTAAATAAAGCAAGACAGCTGGGGAGCTGAGAGGAGAACGAAAAAGAGTGTGACCGCTGGGAATGATGGAAGGACAAGTGCAGCAGGAGGTGAAGAGGTCAGTGGTAAAGAGAACACTGGAACAGAAGAGCAGAGAAGGTGACAGGAGGTCCAGAGACTCGAGGAGAGGCTGTGAAGAGAGAGTGCTGCATATTTCTATAGCAAGAAAGCTTTTATAACTTTCAGTACCTATTGCTTTTTTTTGTTTGTTTTTTTTTATTTGCATTTTTCAGTTTTTTTTTAAATGCAAGAGATCAAACGGCCAGTTAATACCTTTTGGAAACAGTAATATCTGCTGTACGTGCTGCAACATCTTAAACTACTTGGCGTCTGGTGTACATTTACCCCTTATCAGCAAGGCATTTGCGACAGTATTCATTGATCACGCCACTAACAATAAGTCTGATTTCTAAGACCTAGATTTACATTAACTCTCATCTAAAGCGACATTCAACAACAACGAAAGGAAGAGTGACCACGGTTTTGTCCATTTTCTGAAAGCCGTCCTAGATTCTTCTGAATAGAAGACATCCATTGCCTGAGGACGAAATAAAAATGTAAAACGCAGCTAAGAATGTCTATCACGGCCACCAGCTCAGCTTTAAGGCGGCACTCACAGCTTGACAAAAGCTAATGCTAGTGCTAGAAAATGGAAAGGTATTTGTGCAAATGTAAGACACAATCTCTCTCTCACGATGAGGACATCAGTCTACGGCCTACAGATGTCACTGCTGTCATAGGTTAATCCCTGGGCGTCACTGTTCACAGAGACATGCATCTCAAATTCAACCTCTACAGAGATTACTGCAAGGCATAAAATTGCACATAATTATATCCTACTGTCTGAAACTTTTGTCACATAAGTACTGGCAAAAGTTTTAACTCTAGCTCTGCTCTCCTTCCTTGTATTTTTAAGGGCGTATTTTTTAGACTTCGTCTCACAAAGTGAGTTTAATGTTCTTTGCAAGTCAGTAGCATTAATTAACTTCCAGTCAATTCGGGTTAGGTAAAGTTGTCCGGACAGTTTATTTAGATGGACTCCCAGTTTAATTGAATGTAGTTCTTGTTTTCAATAAAAACACTAAAAAAGTGTGTTTATTAAGACAATATAGGAATAAAATGAATGGTGGGCAAACGTATTCTGCTGAGGTGTTTCTGTGTACCTGTCTGCATATGTTTGACTGGCCTTGTGAATGTCTATAAAGGTGCAGTTACTGCAGGTATGCCGTGTGTGATTGTGTGAACTCTGATGAGCATAATTAACCTTTTGTTCTGTTTTTCCCAGCTGTGATCCTCTGGGCTTTTGCTGCCAGTTACCACTGACTCCAAGTTCAATTTGAACTTTGCCAACACCAGTAATTGCAGGGTAAGAAAGGTTGAACGGAGCCTGGATTTAAAGTGCTTTGCAATAATGAGTAATGGCACAGAGTGGGCTATATCAACAGATAAAATTGTTCACAGTGTTTCCTGCATTGAATGGCCTGTGTGATGACGATATGCACTGACACCAGTATCAAATAATATCAAATGCAAGTACAAAAACTGCAAGTCTCTGGCAGCCTTCTTGCTCATTAAGGCTACATTTAGCACCAAATCCTCCAGGCTTCCTTTGGTCCAGTGGCTTAAAATAGCTTTCAGTTCATTTTCATGAAGGCAAAACATTTAGAAGGTTCTCTTTTGAAATAGTAGGCAGGTTATATTCCCACTAGTGCCACCTTTTCTGAAAATATATGCACTTCTATGGCTCTAAGGTAACTTGCATGACAGTCTCCACGTACTGTTGTTCGTTATGTTACCAGAGATGACATTGAAAGGACACTGCACCCACAGTGGCCATTTGTCCCTTCTACCAAAGTCTCCTTCTATTCACTAAGCTTCCCACAGACAGACTGAGGTACAGCTTTGCCTAGATAAGCACACAGAACCTGTCTTTATCTGCCTGGCAGGGGGACGTGGCCTAAGCTAAAATAACCAGCAATAGGGGCCCAGCTATCTTCACAAGGCCCCGAGAATAGAACAGATCCACGCAAACAAGAGTGAATAGAAGGAGGAGGAAAAACTCACACTGTGCACACAGACGCTTGTTTAGCTAATACAGCAACCACCTGCTACTGGCCGCTACCTCTGTTGGACCCGATAACACAGAATACACCAGCACTGTGATTATAAAGTGGCGGAGAGTGGGAGGTGGGAATGTGAATATGAGACGGCTCCATTTACAGTACTTTACTGTTGTCGTTTGGTGGGGGAGGAGGGGTGTAAGGGAGGGAGGGGACTGGCTTTATGACTAATACTGTAATTGATGGAGAAAAGCTTCTCGGGTCATAAATAGGAGCCATTATCCTCTGAATTAGCAAAGTGGGAGACAAAATGATGCACAGCCATTCAGTGATTTGCAGAGAATTGGTAAAGGGCACTTGTTATCCATCTTGCTACAAATAGGTATCTTTCACAGCACACAGGACATTTACCAGCATGTCTAAAAAGTACATTTGGTACTATGAGAGGTATTACAACCAGCAAATCAATTTCACTTCCTCCTGGCAGCTGCAGGATCCTGAGAATAGGGTGGTCAGGATGGAGATGCAGATTAGTATAACATTAATTTTGCTTTTTTCTCTTCTTCTTCTTTTTTAAATGCCAATTTACTCATAATGACTTAAAAGTGCATATGTGCAACTTAATGCACATCCCACTCACGGCCCTTTTATCTAAGCAGACACTCTAAAGCCTGTCTGGCAGGGATAATCTTAAGTCTACTTTGTTCTGCTTACACAGTGCATGCGAGAAAATACAAACCACAGTGTGTCACAAATTTAAACAAGTCAATTTAGTGAAGCTAAACTAAGATTAAACTTAATTTCCGTGTTACCCAAACAGCAGACACATGATCTACAGGGGTGCAGTCAATATACTTTGGGGTGGAAATTCAGCATCTCAACATTAACTTTGATTTTTGGCCTAAAACCCCCATCTTACTAGGTAAACTGCTAGTCTCTCTTCAGTGTGGGATGTTTCCAGGTGCAGACGGGGGCTAAGAGAATTCAAGGCATCGCAGGCTTGCATGACTTAGGCACAGCAACCACAGGGTGAGTAAAAGGGAGTGGAAGCTAACAGACTAAGTGAGTGACCTGAGACAAGGGCAGCTGGAAGCCATTTATTAATCCTTACACAGGTTCCTCAACGGAAGCCTTGTGAATTTTACTTCTTCTAAAAACATCTTGTTGATTGAAACCTCCCTTTTAGTCATGTTGTCTAGAGCTGCTGAAAACAATGACTGAATTTAAGCTTTTAGGAGGAAGCAAAAGGTCAGCACTGTAAAGGAACTGAAAGCACTTGATTCACACACATATAAATAAAAAAAGCTTCTCTGCAAAACTGTTTCATCCCTTTTGTTTTTGTAAAACATCACACATTAAATTACCTACATTTGTGTCACTTTGTAACTTGTACGATGTAACTATATGCATCATAAATCCATAAAGCTAGCAATCCTGGACTTAATCAAAAGCCTTGAACTTTATCAACAGATGTGTAAGGATGGAGGGATAGAAAAGAAAAGCAGGTAGGCAGATAGACCTTTTAGCCAAATGCACATTCAATTGAATGAGTGAATAGACCCACACATGCAAACGCACACCCCCCAGGCTTAAACAACCAAGCCCCATCAATCAGGACCGATTCTCACAGGCTGCCTGGGCAGGGGCCATCACCATGGAAACCAAGCCTTTACTTGAAAACCGCTTTGCTTTGTCTTGTCTGGAGGTTTTCGCACACAATCAGTGCCAAGCAAGCCCAGCGGGCCAAGGCAAAAAACTTGACCCAGACAAGAAAACACAAAACAAGACAGAAAAAGTTATGCCTGCTGTTTGTAGTTAGAAAACTGTAAGTTAAGATCAGCTGTTATTAGACAACATTTTCATCTCCAGCCACAGTGTCGGTGTGTGACACGGGTTATTTTCACTTCTTTATTTATTCCTTGTTTCCTTTTTTCTCTCTTTCCAGTCATAACTGATAAAATATTAGCTAAATTGTGAAAATCTACAGCATCCATTATGTACTTAAAATGTGTATTGATTATATAATGATGTATTATGCATATAATTCTCCTTCATCAGTTGCCAAGGTGCTTTTGAGAAGTATACTTATCTTATAATAGTGTTGCTGATGGAGAAACCCTGTAAATGTGTTCTGCCTGGATTTGGGCTTGAAAAAGAAGCTATATATGTATGTATATAGTCTAAAGTCAGCTGCATATGTTTGGGTTATACTCGATTCGTAGGCAGAAGACGACAGAAGAAAGGCTAATTGAATTTCTGTGTTGGGGTGGTTTTGAATGCCTTGATTGAGCAGACAGTGAAAATTATATCACAAATTCTTCCTTTCAGAAAAAAAACCAAACTAAGGACACATGACGTTACCTCTGGATAAATGTGGAACTAATACATTTAAAGCCAACATGGCATGAGGCATCTAAAAGTGAACTACTGAATGTGTGCCATATTTTTTAACTTTACTTGTTGACCACTTCACTTCTTAAAAGTCCATGGGGCATTGTTCAGGATGTGGGAACCTAGGGTTTAAAAAATAATAAATGCGTGTTGGTATCCAGAGGTGAAAAACAGCCTGACCGCGCTGCTGTCACAGGGAAGCTGCATTTCTTAAAAGAATGGCACACTTGTAATATGCACAAATTGGTCCCACTGAAACCATTGTTGAAGGCTAAAGTAAAAAGCTAAAGTCACTAAGTATCCTTCAGCCCATTGGAAATAAGTAGGTGTGATTCCTCAGAGAGAGAACGGAAATTAAGCTTAAGTATGTGCCTGATTTCAAAATGGCCACAGAGCGCACACGGATGAGGCGAATTGAGAACAATTTTGTGTCATTTAGAGACTCACTTGAGGCAATTGACACTTGTTGGCTCATTAAATGAAGAGGACACCTCAAATTGCCAAAGGTGTTATAGGTCTGATCAAAACAAAAGACAAAACACAAAAGAGGAGAAAGAAAATGAAGCGGGAACAGGGTCTAGCATTTCAATGAAAACAAAACAGCAAACGCTTACTGCATCTTTCTCTGTGTTTAAAGTTATATACAAAGAAAAACACCCACCTTTGCAATCTCAGAAATGAGTGTTTTAAATAGATATTTCTTATTTGGAGATTCTTTTGGAACCATTTCAGCAGCAGACATGAGTCCATATAAACAGAACAGTGCAACATTCTCACAATTAACTTAAATTAAGCATTAGAGCATTAGGGGTGCATTTTTTTGTTTTTATTCTTTGCACTTTTGTCACTGAGGAACAACACAAGAATATATGACATGACAGGTGTAGAAATCCAGATTAAATGTGTAGTGCGAGTTAAAACATTAAGATTAGAAAACAAGATGCCGGTGAGTGGGTCGGAGGGATTAAAGCATTTCTGTCTACTACTTTTAAATGTACAGCTCAGAGATTTCAACCTCTACTCTGCAGCAGCAGGCTTCTTGAAGCAGCAGATTCATGTTTGTAACTCAATTAAAAATTAACTTGTTTTCTTCTCATTTGAGAGCGGGAAAAAAGTGCATAGAGTAAACACAAGGACCCAGCATGCAACAGCAGGGTGTACATAAAGTTGAACTGACAGAACTAAATCGAGAGCCTCAAACACAATTTGACTGGAAAAAGATAAGGAGGGAGTTGAAGCAGGCGGAAAGAAAAAGAAAAACTGAGAGAAACAAGAAGCGAGGAACCAAGAGGTGAAGATATTGGAAACATGAACAAGAAAATGTTCTCCACTAAGGGGCTTCATTTTTTTTTTCAATTGGCAGCTTCAAAGGAATATAAATAATTGAACACCCTCACCCCATCACTGAGAGTTCTGGCCAATTACTATTAGAAGTCCTTTGCCAAGAAAGCAACATTTGAGAACTCTAACAGGCAAAAAGAGAGGAGGAGGAAGAAGTGAGGAGGAGGTGAAATGCCTTTAAAAAAAGATGACAAATATTCTGGTTTACCTGTTAAAAAACATTAGCAGAGAGTAAGAAAAAGTTTGGGGTTTCTATATACAAAAGAACAAAATAAAAGAATTCAAACTTTGAACTTGAGCGTAAAACAAAACTTATTTCTCCAAGCGAAAGTAGAAAAAAAATCCACGTGAATTCTATCGAGATCTGAAGATCCTGTGACAAAACAGTGTTTTCACACCTGCGCTGTTCAGGTAGTTTAAATCGAACTCAGGTTCGTTTTCCCATTGGGTGCGGTTCATTGTGCAGGTGTGAATACAATTTTTAAAGACATGTAGTCACAATAAAAATACAATATGGCAAGTTTAATCATGAAAATTATTTGATTTTTATAGGGCTCGCATGGTAACATGTTTGATTTAGCCTTTTTTTTTTTTCCCCTTTTTGAACACCGGATACTCTTCCTGACGTGGCTCCAAAGGGATCTGTATCTCCTCCCGGGACTGAACCAGAATCCCTTTGCTTGTTAGCTGAATCTGTAACCCACTGCACTACAGAGCCAACCAGAGGTTTACAAAATTGTAAACACTTCTCATTAGAGCCCAACTCACATGTAATGGACATCTATGTATATAAATTATTTGTGACAATCAATTTCAGCAAGTTAATAAACAATGACCCCATTATGTCCCCTTTTAATCATGTCATTCATGCTTCTAAAGAGTCCAACACGCTGACAGTGTTATTTGTTTTTTTAAACCCTTATATCGGTAAAGTAGGCCTCTATTTTGGGTATCAACAGAGACTCTTTCTAAATGAAAACAGCCTGCCCTTTTAACCACAACTGTCTGATATAGTTAAAACTTTATATTCTTTGTGCTGGATGCTTTTCTACCTTTAATCGTGACTTTAAAGCATTTTATAAAGATATGAAAAATTACTCATTCATTAACTACATTTCTTTTGTCACTGGTGTAGTCTTTGTATCATCAGTGTCTGAGAATTAATTGGCTTGATTAAATGAACTAAAAAAAAACAAGAACTCAAACAAATCAAAAAGAAAGCAAATCATATGTAAGCAAAAGTATTGTTGTTGGATGATACTGGCATTATACAAATGTTATACTTCCATAGTTTATCATTATCTTACAGCTACCTGTGAAAAGGCTCAGGTGTAACTCTATGCATAAGCATATTTCAAACTTTGCACACACACACAAACATTTACATTTGTGTACCTGAACACAAATGTATGCAAATACAGACATTCACACAAGCCAAGCATTATTATGGTTGGGGTGGCAGGATTTATTGAGCCATATTTCTTTCTCTTTTGATTAAAAATGTCTCCTTCTCACTGTGATTTATGAGTGTAAATAAAAGGAATGGTGGGTAAGGGGAGATGGAGAGAGAGAGAGAGAGAGAGAGAGAGAGAGAGAGAGACGCAGAGAGAGAGGGGAGGGACGTGAGAGGTGGGGATGACATCATGCTTTCAGTTGGGCTTTTCTGCAAAACGGTGGCATCCTTTCAGTCCGGCAAGTGGGAGTGAAAATAATTGGACAACTGCACTACTGGGCTGTGTGTGTCTGGCCATGAATGTGGGGGTGAAAGCCATTCAAAGGGAGGAGAGGAAGGTAGCCTGTGCGTTTGTGCATATATTTCCAAGCATAATAGTGCGGCCCCCAAAAGAGATGAAAAAAGGGAGTAGGACAGCATGTATACATGTGCCTGTGTTTGTCTTTTTTACCCCCAAAAAGGGAGAGCAACAACAACAACAACAACAACAAAAGTACAAGCATGTGAGTGAAACAACAGGACAGGGCGAGGAAGTCTGACAAAAACCAGCAATCTCATCTACAGACAGCGTAGACAAAGATGGGCAAAGAGCCCTACTGTTTTGAGAGAGTGAGAGGGTGGGTGATGGCAGTGGGGTACGGGGGGCTAATCGCCATCAAAGATGAAGCAGATTGCACTGATTGTTATTTAAACAAGGGGCGAGCAAACAGAGGCTGCGCGAGGGAGAAACGGAGTCGTAATAAACAGTCGGCGAGTGGACAGAAGACAAGAACATTCTAATGAGCCACATATTAAGTTCAGGGGCTCTAAGACGTTTACTTTTGCTCCGCATTCGTCTGTGGCCTCGCTGTCAGCGAGAACAAAGACATCTGTTTGACATCTGTCGGAGTGCAGTTTTAGATATTTTTTGCCAGCTGAGCTGAAAGACACTCCAATTATGTTACCAGACAGTCAAACCACTGTGCAATCAAAGGTTCGCCTCTGTTGGAACATGAGGAAAATCAAGCAATCGTGTCATCATGAACCACTAAGAACAAATTCATTGAATGTCAAATTGGAGATAAAAGAAAACGCGGAGCAAACAGAGTGGAAAATATAATATTCCTCTTAAATTATTCACGGTAGACAACAAAAGTCAGGAATGACTGTGAAATAACGTGTCTAATCTGTTACCTCCCATTTTAAGGACTTATCATTGACATATTCCAGTGCTAATACACAAACATTTAGCTATATACATTTAGCTCATAGAAATCTCCCTATGTACTCTGTTACTAACTATGGAGGACACTGCATACAGACAAATACAATGCCTAAATTAGGCAATTATTCTGTGATATGAATCTTTTTATATGAAAATAAGTGCATTGCGAGAACATCATCCAAATATCTAATACCCACACAATGACTTACAGGCTATCCAAACAGGAAGCATCTTATTCTATCAGCCACGTTATTCTATCATGACAATGCTATCTAACATCATACTTTCTGGCAGATATAGGGTGGGTTGTTTACAAAGTCAGCAGTTTGATCCTTGGCTCTTCCAGTCTGCACGTAGAACTATCCTTGGGCATGACTCAGATCCCCAAGTTAACCCTGGTGTATCCATGAGTGTGCACATGAATTTTAGCATTGGTTAATGTGGCTATATACAAGGAGAAGTCCATGCATCACTTAAACAAGACCCCTGTCTGTATAAGCCGTGTTTTACACGTGGCTCCAGTGATGTAAACATATAAGTGCCCTGCAATTCCAGTAGTGGAACTTAATGCCTATTCCACGTTTGCGTAGATACAAACACACAGGCCAAAGGATTACCTCTACAGCTAAATGAATATGGCTTTGCTTTTACAAACAAACTTTTTCTTTCCTCTGTCTACTCTAAAGCAGTCCCCCCTAGATAAGATGTCAACAGACATTAGCATGCAATCTTTAAATGCAAATGTGCAGTCGCAAAATGCAACAAAAGCATCTTGGAAGTGTTCAAAGTAAAAAAAAAGGTTCACCAAAGCTTATATAATGTCCCTTCCTCCCCCTTTTTTGTGATTACTCCTCTTTTTAATAAGTTTTCAGATGTGAGTGATGAACCTGTTAAAGGCACCGAAATTGAGAAGTTGTCAGTTTCTTGGTACTTACTGGCGTTGGAGCCGGTGAGCAGCAGTGATAGCAGCAGAGTGATCACAGGCAGCAGGACTTGCAAGGAGATGCGCAGGGCACCACTGGTGGCCATCTTGGCTCTGGTTGGGAAGGGGGAGGGGGAGGGGGAGGGTAGGGTCGGAGTGACCTTTGACCTGGCCGAAGAGCCGAGGCCCCAACTGCACGAGGACGTGTGGGGTCTTCAAGCAGGACAGCTTGACGCTCTGCAAAAACACAGAAGAGGAAATAAATATGAATAAATAAAAGTGATGAACCCAAAAACACTTGTTACCTGTATTACTTTGTAACAATCAGATTTTGGTCACAGTACATTAATCATACACAGTACATGATCATACTTCTTAGCATTTATATACTTTGATACTAAAGTGTCATAACAATTTCACTTTTGCAACAGTTCCATATAAAACTTAAAAAAAAAAAAAAAAGTTCAAAGATGAAAGGTCCTAAAGTATATGCATTAATTTTGACAGGACACTTTTGGCCTTTTCCAGTTCCACAATGGTGGTTTTGCCCATAACAAAAAAAAACAAAAAAACACAGGTCACGACAGTCAGCAGCACTTTCTACAATCCCTCATTGGCGGTGACACATAAATGGAAGTAAGCTAACAGGTTATCAGTGACACAGCTGGGAGTAAATGCGCCACATCCCCAAACTTTTAACATTCCCATCTCACAACCACTGTTTTCTCACATCCCTCAATTAGCAGGCCAGGGCAGCCGCTGCTTTCTTTCTTCTCCGCCTCCTAATCGCCTGATCTTGTCGTTATTTGCTTATCTCACCGCCTTGTAATTATACGGGCACCTGACGATATCCCAGGCATCGTCTCTTTGTTTTACTCAAATTGCCATTAATCCCCCAAGCTGCACAGAGAGACCAAGGAACCCAGGATGACACCCACTACACTCCCACCCTCCCACCCACCCACACAGGCACTCCTCTTCTCATTGATACGGCTGGTGCTGCACACAGTCACCACCAAGTGGTAATACATACTCTATAATTAACAAGATATGCATAAAGAGACACACAAAGAGAGAACTAGGAGCAATCACGACAATGTGATGAATATGTGCTGACATACTTTTACCACTTACAGAGAGATATTCAGTGTCATGCTCAAGGACGCTTAAACGCAAAGCTCTGTCTGTCTCAGCAATCAAGCTGTGAACATGAAAACCCAAAACCGTGCAC
Source organism: Oreochromis aureus (assembly GCF_013358895.1). Taxonomy (NCBI): domain Eukaryota; kingdom Metazoa; phylum Chordata; class Actinopteri; order Cichliformes; family Cichlidae; genus Oreochromis; species Oreochromis aureus. The sequence goes on along the minus strand of NC_052956.1, from coordinate 35,196,068 downwards.
TCTCAGAGGACCCAGATCACAGGACAAAGTGTCAGCCAGCATCTGCCCTGCTTTGGTGTCCTTGTGCAAGACGATGAACTCCCCCAAGCTCCAGGGATTCTGCTTAGCTGAGGTGACACAAGGGTGGCAGCGATTTACTAGAAGGGAGATTAACTACCTTGCACTGTAGGTGGTTAACAAGGGTACAAGTGAACTAATTGTGTAGACGACGTACAATTTATCACTGTTTTTGTTTTGTTTTTTGGCAACACGTTGATCTTTGATATCTTTGAAACAATAATTTTCAAAATGTCCCTGAAAAAAGTGTTTTTACCTGCTGCACAGCTCAGGGTTTTAATGAAAGAGTTATTATTCAACTACAGAGGCCAAATAAGTGAAACGAAAATACTTTAAACATTCAGAAAAACATTCACATGGGTCAAAAGCACATTGGCACACAAGCAATCATGGAAGTTCAGGGATGCATCACTTCAACGCGTACTACACTACATCACTTAACTGAGACATGATATAATGAGGTTATCTTGGTGACCTTTTATTGGGAGTAGAAGACTGGGATACAAAAGCTTCCATTACCTTAATTCAATGAAATAAAATGAATAAGTAAAAACTAAAATAAATAACTTAAAACAGATTAAAATGAAATTAGACAACCGTACCTACAGGTTTGTGATTTTAGTCAGGTATGTCAAACAGTTAAATTCTCAGGAGAGTTAAAACGGTAAATGTAATGCAGCTGTTTTGCTGGGCTCCATTTTTTGACTGTGGCCTTGTAAGAGGCAGAAAACCAGGGCTAATTGCAGTGTAACTGAGCACCCCAGACAGCAGGCATTTAAGAGTGCCCCACCCTTCACAACTCCTGGACCAGGCTCACATAGCAGACACACGCCGCTGCAGGCACACTGAAAATTAAGCCCCAAACACATAGAGCCAAATCCATATATAACACAAAATCTATTCACCTCTAAACCCCCCAGTCCTCCCTATATGTAATGAGCAAGAATGTGGAAAATATGTAAGAAAAACGTGGCACAGGCACACTTACAAAAACACAAAAGGCGCGATTAACAATAGGTCTTTTGTGGCGACACCATACCAAGAACGAGTGGGTGTTTTTCAGAAGCTCAGCTCATCTTTCAACACAATACTACACGCACACGACCAACATGTGTCCTCGCTTTTTTTCTTCTTCTTTTCCAGGAGGGCCAGTGATGTCATTGGTAAGAACCGAGTAAAATACACATAAACAGAGAGAATAGAGGGGGAGTAAAAAACAGTCTAGAACTTATGAATGATGGCTCTATTGTTCTGACTTAAAACACTGGGGTAGATAGAGAGAATCTCATGTATCTGTAGGGAATAACTCTCTGTTCACAACATGCCTAACTTGTGATTTACGGGTCTCCCCTTAGGACATGGCTTACTATCATCACCTCTGGTTGCCATATAAACTTGACAACACAACTACATCAGCTATTGTTGTTGAACAGCCTCACCAAACATAGCCTAAGACCATATGGGTGCTGGAGATTAACCATGGACGCTGGGTATAGTGCTTCATTCTGTCTTCGTTTTAGTAAATGGAAGACAGAGATTACACAGACAAGTGTGCATGGAAAGATGAAAGTTGACTAAAAAGAGGCGATAAAAAGTCAAAGAAAATATTTGGGCTAGCATGCACCACCGAAAATGATCTTTAGCATGTCTTAGCAAACTAACAGGGCGATAGGAAAAAGTTATTTCCTTCAAATCTCTCATAGGTGTTCATATGTGTAGAGACTCAAAAACAAAAAATTCACACCATTTTAAAACTCATCAAGGTCAATGTGCAAGAGACCACTCAGGTAATCACACAAAATACACCTGTACTGATGTTTACCATGGCCATTAACTCCAAGCTGGCAAATATCTGTAACTTTACCCACGATCTGAAGGTAACACAGCAAATGTTAGTTAGCGTGCTCCAGTTTAGTTAATGTTTATGTTCATTCAAATTTTTATTTCTGCAGATGGTTGATCTGTGAATCTAGATGTAAAAAGCGACTGAATAAGGAATCTATTGCATCTAAGTATTTGCAAATACATAAGACACAAACAGAGAGTAGAATATCTAAAGACTGTCTGACACACATGTATCATTTATCAGTGAAAATCCCCTTTGAAGTAAACTAAATTAAAAAGTGCTGCACACTTTTTGATTAAAACCTATACAGAGACAAAGTCTATTCATTACTTTGGGCTATTCCCACTGATGGGCAATGAATATATTTTGAAGCTAGAACTTTTATCCCATGTGAAAACTGCCCATCACTCGAGATATTAACCCAGAGCCAAGCTTCAGTAATTACAGCCAAAATGGCAGCACAATTTCCACTGAGTGGTGGCAGTCACTGGCTATTAGGGACTCTCACTTTGACATGGTCAAGCTTTAAATTCGGCTCGTTTCCCCATGCAATATTGATACTAATGCATTTGATTACTAAGATTGAGAAAGGCACTGAGGGGAAGGGAAGATGGGAATCCACGGCATAAGCATGAAATGAGAGTATGACAAGTTGATATAAAAAGTGCACATATGCACACGCGCACACAGCCACAATGCACTGCAAAAAGTCAAAAAAATAAACAAAAAGCAGAAATGAATCCTAAAAAAAAATAGTTACAGGTATGTAAGTATATGGAGACCACGAGAGTCACAACTTCAATACAAGCTGTTTTTATCCACTCATGCACTGTACTGTTACAAAGATAGTAACTGTAATAAACACACAGATACACACACACACACACTGAAGATGTGAAGTTGCATTTACACTGAGAAAAACTACTTATAACCTGAGGGACCACATTAATAATCCCTTTTATGTGATGAACAGTAAGCTCACTTCAGACACACGGTTAAAAAGACCACAGTTTGGTTGGGCTTCACGATCAAAACCGAGTGTTTGATGTCTAGACTCTCAAAAAGAATAATATTTTCAGTGTTTGTACTCCAAAAAGTAACTCTGGGGGCTTTAGAAAGAGTGAGTTTTTCATAGATTGCCAGGTTTCCAGAACGCCTGTAACACCGTCTAATTTTGCCGGGCTGTAGAACACTGGCAGCTCACCATCCGTCCAAAGACAACGATCAATCTACTGCAAAACAGCCTATTCATATATATTTAACTCAGTCATCGCTGACATAACATCAAGGTCTTCTGTTTACAACACAAGCGTGATCAAAGCTTTTCTAATTCCTGCAACACATTACTAGTAACTTTAATATGTCAGTTTTTAACTATTAAAAATCAAAACAACTGAAGGAGATATGTTAAAGAAGAAGGAAATACTGGATTTAAATGAACACGACGGGGCAGATGCCAGCCCCTCCCGTAGGATGATGATAACAAAAACAACAGCAGCAAAAAGAATCCTTTTCCATCACGCTCACACTCAAACTGTGCTAGTTGCTCTTTATGCTTAGCCTTCAAGCTGCTGTCTCTCTCTCTCTGCAGTCTTTCACCTTAGATGAAGTTTTTATGCCTCAGCCTCGTGTTACAGGCTTTTACTTCAGCCACTTTACTGCTTTTCATCGATTCACACCTTATAGAGGAGCAACAACACAAGGATGCAAGACGCTGAGCATTCAGCTGATCGGGAGCCTGTACTTGTGTATGAATGCGATTGAGTGATGTATGAGTGACACTATGTTTGCAAGCACGAAGGACTTTATTTAATCAAACTAAGATCTGCATATTTTGCTGTTTCTTTGTAAGCGTTTGTGGAATGATTTAAGTATGAATGCCCACATAGTTCTTCTGTGAGTTACTCTATATGTCTGTCTCTGTAAGAAGCAGAGCTACACAAGACACTCGCCCAGGCCTCAGCTATAAAACAAGTCTATAGAGACCATCTGTTTTTTACCACGCTGAAGTCCTAACTGTATTGATACCATGTGTCACTGGTAAGGAACACCACCAACCAGCTACACACACACACAGGCACGTACCCATCCCCTGTATCTTAGTTTTCTGCATCAGAATTCTATGCATATTAAGGCCAAATCTGAGATGAGGGTGTGAAGAAAGGTGTGTTTGTCTTCTAAATATTTCCTGATCAGACAAGTCATCGTTCCAATCTTCTACAGTGTCTCTGTTTTATTTTTCTTGCCCATTCCCCTCCAATCCCTCATTTCCTCTCTCTGCTTCCCTTCCCCCTTGAACTCATGCATACTAAACTATGCTTGCATTGCAGATGTTTGGTAGGAAATCACATGAATTTGCATGGAACTGCAGGACTATTATGTAAATGCCCCAGTGTGTATCTACCTCCCAGCCTCACTCTTTCGTTGCCACCCGCTCCGTGCAGAGAGATCAATGTCAAAGGAATTTGAAAAAAATGGTACACCTGTCATTCAGCACATGTAGAGAAGCCCCGGTGGAACAAGAAACGCTCACATAAGGAAAGCATATTAGATATGCAAGACAGTGTTGGCATTTCCATTAAATGCAAAAGGCAAACAGAAATCTGAAAACAAATGTGATAACGCTACATGTCTTATACATTCAGAGCAGGAATCCGAGCCAGTAGAAATGACAGCGATGTAAACAGATACATTAGAGACACGTTCCCAATTTATGAGCGGTTCTAAAGTTGCCAGTTTCCACAAGTCTGAGCTGCCCAGCGACACCAGAGCATCCCAGGAACACCCTGAAACCAACCTCCACTGACATTTATCCACAGCATATTATACTGTTACAGTGATGAATGAGCACAATTTTTGCCCAAAGTGAAGACTGTTTGCATAGGTGGGGAGAACTGCACTGCCTTGACCTCATTAAGGGACTGTAGAACGCCCTCCCCTGGCAACCTCTCCATGGAGTAGCTTTCCCATGAGCCTTTGCCCTTAACTGTTCCCAGTCTCCCAGTTCCACAAATGATGCTTGACACTTCAGAGACACCTTGTGTCGGCCATCTGCTGTCCCCCTGAGAGCACCATAACCTTTCTTTGGGAGATGCCGTTTGAGCCACAGTTTGCCTGCTAAAATAGATTTTTCTGCAATGCAACACTAAAAATAACTTTAACTGTATATTCCCGGTATTAGAAGGTAACTTCCCCTTCCAATACAGGCAGACATTATATACCGTTTTTAAAGCTCAGCGTTTTGTAAATTTGTGTTATTGGTGTTTGGACAACCTTCACAACATTTTTTTTAAATGGAACGCCCCCCCAACATTCGCTGTCGGGTCTGACTTCTTCTAAAAGGAAGTGCAGATTTACAAAAAGATCTGAGACCAAATTACCACAAGCCCACTGAATCTTCAACTATTTGTTTTTCTCGCAGCGTTGCTCTGAGTTCGATCAGCAGGAAATGGGTTTACTCTGAACATTATGAGCCACTGCTGTCCTTCCAATAAACACCCAGGGCTGTGAGGCTTTTAGCTGAAATCCACCTCTGTTGAGGTTGAGTGCACAGCAGTAAGCATCAGGCCTGTGCAGTCGAGACGAACGGATTGGCAGCTGGGAGGCTTGGGCACCAAGCTGACCACCGAAACCCAGACTTTATTGCACAGCCGTTTTGTTTGTCACCGAGGGGTGACACACTATCTGTCACCTATGTAACCTCGCCATACTGTGACATTACAAGTTGGCACATGAAATTCACACACATGTACACTTTTGTCTGGCTCTCTTCGTCTGTCGCCCTGGCAGCCAGTGATGACAAAGGCCTAAATTTACAGGTGGCAGTGTCTGGGATAACCCTGGTAGGTCGAAAGGGTATAACTAAACAGTATAAAAAGTAAAATAGAGGTATTTAATTATAGGACAAAGTGAAAATCACAATTTTATGTTGGAGAAAGGAGGTGCAGCAGTTCTTTATATAAAGAGGCAGTTGTTCAGGAGTATATGTGGTGGCAAGAAGAGGTGGGGGAAGGAGGGGTTGGAGAAGTGACATCAGTTTTTGGCCTGCTGCCCACAGAGTCAGACAAGCATCGCACCAACTAGCCAGCAGCTTGAATGCCCTTTAGAAATTGCCACAGGAGAGGGAGAGAAGTTTCTGAAGGGCGGCTGGGACAGCTGGGGAAGCACGCTTCATATTCATTCTGGAAATGGGATGCGGGTTGGGGGGGTGAATGAGATTATTCTAAGTGATCAAGTAGGAGGCAGAGGAGGGAAAGACTGGCAGTCCAGGGTGTTTAGAAAGATTCCTCTCTGCAATTGGCAGGGCTTACCGTGTAACATTTGCTGTGTGGTTTGAGAAGTTTCATTTCCAAAATGAGACATATACCATTTGAAAAACTGTGACACCTACACAACAAAATGGCTACTGGCACGTTAATAAAATTCACAACTGAGCTAAATTGGCGCCATCCTTGGCTCTTCGCTCCGAAAAGTTGAAATTTAAGACATGCAATCTATTTTTCTATACTTCTTTATCCGTTTCCGAAACGAGTGTGCCATTCCATTTGCATTGCAGTTTCACTGCACTACAAATACAACCTGACAGATTAGAAAAGAAACAAAACTCTCGTGGCCAACTTAGCCTTCTTTTTCTGCTTCACATAACGGAAATCTGAAAACGTTGCTGCATGGCACAGATATCATCTAGTAAAAATCCTAACTAACTTGTGCAAGTAGAATGATACAGTATTTCTGAACCTGATAATCATGCCTTTGACTCCTTTCAATTCATTTATTTATCTATAAACATAAATAGGCCTCTTTTCCAGCAGCATCCATCTGCAGCAAATTGGGTCCATTATTTGGTCTCGCAACTTCAGGTTTCAAAAAATATGATTTTCATGCGCACTGATCAGTTAAATATAAAACAGGGGTGCTCTTTAGGGTTCATATCTGAGGCTCCTTTTGTCCTGACAGCTTTTTAATGAATTCTGTATTTCTCAAATGTGGAAAAAAGAGAATAGATGAGATAGATTTGTGTATTAATATACAAAGATTCACTAATACAGGGACATATACAAATGGAACAAAGTCGTTTAGTTTAAAAAAAAAAAACCTCCATCCACTGTGGTCATCTTTTCAGCCTCCTTTTTTAAGTATTTAATTGAAAATTGAGTTAATCCTGGTAATTTCCGAAACTGGGCCAAAGCCCATCAGCAGGCTAAACAGTATTTAATAACCTCACTGGGGGAGCCAGAATTAGGATTAAACTTATTTTGTGTGTGTGTCATTAGGGAAGGTGCATTTTAATTTGCACTTCTCTGTGCCATTATCTGATTAATGACAAAAAGGATTGAACATGAAAATGTATCGCCACGAGAAATTCACATTCCCACAACAATTTAGTCAGAAAACATAACACACAACACTGGACATCATTAAACGTACTTCAGGTATTCCCATTGAAGCCACTGCTCGGATTAAGTTTTATACCCCACCCCCCAAAAAAACACTAATTTGAGGTTTAATTCTTCTTTTTTTTTACATTTTCACCGGTGTTTGGTTAGGTTTTGTCATTAAGGTTTAGAGGGGTTCAAGAAAAGATGCTTCCAGTTAAAATACGATCCTTTACAATGCGAATTAAGACGCCGAATTTCTACCATCTGTAATAAGCTTCTACTAGTTTCTTCATTTCCACAGTGAACAGTCAGACAATAGTGATGGCAACAGCAAAGGCATTTGGCTATCCTCTCATGGCATGTAGTTCAGACTTTGGGGGATCAGACTGAACGTGACTAGCCAAATGGTTTGTTGCGCAGTCCCATCTGGGAAGTTGCACTTGGAAACTCTTTGGCAAGGTGGAGGCACATTTAAAAAAAAAACTATATCAACCAGGTAAGCTGCTATAAAATGCGCCAGTGTAGACAGCTAGTTAGTTAGGCCAGTCCACATAGAAAGCACCTGGCACAGATATTGTGACCAGAGATGACAGAAAGTCAAAGACTTTCAGTAACTTCAAGCGATGACAAGCAAAGTAACTACTGCAAAGAGGATCAGGGTCTCGAGTAATACTTTTCTCCACTTTGAGGCCAACAATCAAAAGGATTATGAAAGAGAGAGGTTAGAGTTTTATCTAGACAACCAAAGCCTTGAATGTCTTCTTACAACCACCTATTTTTGTTGACAAGGCAATGCACGACAAGCGAATCTCTTGCTGTGTAGCAAGTAATGACATTTTAAACATGTCATCTCACCTAAACCATGCTCGTAGCAGCAACCTTATGGTCAGAAATTTCTCACATGACACTAATTGGTCCTAACCAAGTTCTAGCCTACAAGCTCAAAGCTAGAAGCTTTGGCAATTTAAATTCCCTTGTGATACTGATCAGTGCAAATCTCTCATTGAAACAGACACAAAGGTGTACCCGATTCATTAACGCGAGTCAGGGACTCCTTAAAAGCACTGGGTACTAGCAGCTAGGAGTCTTTCTGTGTCAAATAAAACCAACCCCTGGCAAGTTATTCTGCATTGATTTGGCAACTTTTCTCCACTTTCTTATTGCCAAAGTAAGCGTAACACTGTTTTTGAAACCTCCCTCTCAGTTCTCAAAAAAATAGAAGATGAACAACATCCTCTGCCTGACTGAAGCAGCAGCAACTGCTCTGTGCTAATGTGCAAAATGACTGTCTTTTGGGTTTGTTTGGTTTAAACAACACTGGATCTGATTATATGTTTCAAATATACAAGAAAGACAATAAACATGGTATCATAGCAATTAGCGTTGTGCAACACTATGTGGAGCGGGCTGTGTGTTACCAGAGTGTCTGTATCCCTGTCAATCTACTGCACTGCAGAGACCCGAAACAGATGGCAAGGCTGACCCACTCTCTGCCTCCCTGCCTGTTTGTGCACCCGTCACAGTCGTACCACCAGCGTTCCCACTATAGTGGTACGGACAACTGTTTTTTTACAGTCACTTTAAAAAAGATCTGAGAAACAGACAGGAACAAATGTGATGCTTAGACTTGGGAATTCAAATGCTACAAATAATCAAAGACAAAAAGAGGGGAAAAAATTGCACGATTACTTTACAAAGAATGACAAAAACATGAAAACATGAAAGTAAAAGATCCACTTTCAATTCAAACAAGGATTATAATACTATCACCCCCTAAATTTTCTGTCTACATTGTATTTTAACAGGAAAAAAGTTATTCAAGGAGTAACTTGCCAATTCAGGCAATGTAAGTTTTCAACAACTAGCTGCAAAGACGACTTACATATTAACTGAATTACATGCCAACTTACTTGCCAACTATTTTATTCCACTGAAAAATCCCTATGTGTTCCTAGATAACCATCAGAAAGCGTGAGATGGCGTGTCTATTAGCCAAAAACTGAGGCTCAAGCCACCTCATGTGACATTCATTTATCCAGTAATTTGTGGTAATAATGCAGCATGATCCATATTAATGTATTCCTCCACAAAAACCTCCTGAAACACAGAGCCAATTGTGAATTTGTCTTACTTTCCTACAAACCGCTGGAATAAAGAGTTTCCTTGTGTGGCAGACAGAAGATTATTGTGGACGACGGGCATGCGCGTGGGCAAAAACAGAGGAAAGGCAGCTCTGATGGCACAATGGAGCCTCCAAGAAAGTGACATGCACACACGCGCACACACACGCACACACGTACACACACACACACACACACACACACATATATGTATATAGTACCTAATTGGAGGACCACACAGTAGCAACATGTTGCTTCTCAGAGGTGTATGTGTACACTGGTTCTCTCATTTACACAATCACTCATGCGCACCGTCTTCTACAAGACATCACTCCTTTGAGCATGTGTCTACCCTCTGACCCTTTCACTCCGACAAATGACGCTTCAGCACCACCATACTATTAAACCCCCACAGTGCCACAGCACGTCGCGCGCCTTTGACTTTAGAGCGAATTTCACCGCGCTGAGGGAGCCGTGGGAGTAAAGGTTGGGGGTGGTGGTGGTGTTGCTGGTGTGTGGGGGTCAAAGGTGGGAGGTCAGACAGCTGGTAAACATCTTTAAATACTCCTTTATAACGCCATACATTCCTTCACAGCAGGGAACGGTTAGCAAGACATCCATCCCTGCCTGATTTAACTCTGTTTTTGTGTGTGTGAAGGATAACCTCAAGTTTTTGTATACTACATATTTGTGTGAGTCAGACCAAGCTATGGCATGCAAATAAAATATATTTTTAGAAGATGGCAAAAAACAAGACTAAATTTATTCTGCAATATTCAAAACAGCAACACCCTGGCAGAAATCGTGTGGGTGGGGGTTGTTGCTGGGCTTGTTTGTTTTCCTGCCTGCAGTATCCACGCTGATTTTAAGTGATGGTAGAGTGGGTGGGGTGGTGGGCCTTTTAAGTCCTGCAACTAATGCATAAACAAGACTGCTTTCTCTCTGTCTTGCTGTCTTTTATTCTCTTGGTGTGTGCGTTTGTCATTTTACCACTTTGCACACCCATGCTGTGTATTGCGCTGTGTGTCACACTGCTCGGAGTTTTGAAGGAGACGGAAAGACTGAGAGAAAAAACAGCAAAACGACAGAAAGCTCTACTGTTCTGCTATGACTTAAAAGCAATGTGATAGGCTTACCAACCCATACGTACAATTACTGGGTCTGGAAAAGACAAAGAAGAAGGCAGACAAAAGAAATACTGAAAGCTGTTTTGCATAGAGAATGACAACATAAAGGCGAAACACGCCAGTGAGAGAGGAGACACACCCCCTGCACTTTAAACACAATCAAACACACAAGTGGGAGGATATGGGGGTCTCTGATGGGGGCTTACTGGAGGTAGATGGTTGTATCACACTGGCCCCAGACAGACTTTGGAGCCAGCCCCAGTGATATGGAGAACATTGGCAGTTTTCTACTGCAAGGACTCCGTTGACGTTTAAAACAGCCCGAATGCAGGAATCTTTCAGGCCTGTTTTCAGGGAAGAAATAAAAACTACCAGAAAAGGCTCAATTCAAACTGTTTAAGATTGGCATAACATAACCACTGTCCAACTTTTTTGCCATGCTCAGAATCAAGAAGGCGCTCGTAAGTGATAATGTAAAATCATAACATCATCACGTTATTCTGGTGGGTCCATACTAGAAGCAGAATGACTGAAAGAGCTTATAGGGAATCTATTCCTGTTATTTCTTTGCAATATTACTGCACGTCCAGAGTTCATGCAATAAAAAAATGGCTAATGCATACACAGAGTTAGATTACTGGAAAAGAGAAGTGAGAGAGGAAAGTTAAGCTGTGTTCACACCAGAGGCAATGCGGTGACCTAAAACCATTTGACAACTTCAAGCAACTATGGCCAAAAAAAGCTGCTGGTAACTCAAAGTTGGGACCCAAGATGATTTTTTTTTTAAATTTGCAGGCAAGGAGGAGGCTGTTGATTAACATATGACTTGGTAGTAAATATGGCAGTATGTTACCTAGGCAACCAGAGCCTGACCTGTCTGCAAGCGACCACCAGTCAGCTTCAAAGATAGGGGGACTTTCAATGGGGACACAGCTTTAGCAGGCTCTGACTACAAAGTTGGTCATCAGTTTGGTTATCAAGAGTGGGTAGAGACAACTAGAATGAAAGAAGCCTTAAACTAAATAAAAGTGTGTTCTGCTCTAACCTGGTTAAGGATCACAGTATTTACATCGATAACCAGGGTCAATACTGGCCCCAGTCTCAAGTCAAGTCTTGAGACAGATTTTCAGTATTTCACATTTGTCTGGCAGGGGTTAGTCTTTGTCTTTCACGCGAGGTCTTCCCAGCTCATGTTCTCATCTTAAAATCTCCCCTGAGGAGTTACCAAGAAGTAGTTATAAGACTAAGAAAAGCCACAATCAATAATGATCAATATCTACGTGCACAACCGTGGCTCATCTTTGCCAAAGAGTCACCATCACTCCCCGAGCAGCATTCTTTGTAGTCAAATATTGTACCTTTTAAGTTTCAAAGTCATTTTATAAGGTAACATGTAAGACCACAGGTTCACAAAATTTCAATTTATAGTGTGCCCACTGCTTTAAATGTGACCACAACTGGTCAGTTCAATTACCAAATGACAATATTAAAGATAGTTGATGAATAAAAGGAACAAAGAACACTCATTAAGTGTGGTGACTTCTTGTTTATGTAACATTATTTAGAACGGTAGGCATTATTCTGTTCAGCATTTAATTGATTAGGTAGAATTAGACTGTTTTTAGACTGTTTCATCTTTCTAAACATAAAAATGATGTATTAATGTTATTCAATTCATTTCAATGTTATTTATAAATCCCCAAATCGCAACAATCGTCATCTCAAGGTAAAGGGAAGATAAGGCCATATAATAATAGAAAGAAAACCCCAACAATCAGATGACCCTCTGAGAAAGCACTTGGCAACAGTGGGAAGGAATAACTCCCTTTTAAAAGGAAGGGAAGTCACCTGCAGCTTAAGCCTATTGCAGCATAACTAAGGGAGAGTTTATGGTCTAGCCCTAACTGTAAACTTTGTCAAAAAGGAAAGCTTTAAGCCTAGTCTCAAAAGTAGTGAGGATGTCTCTCTCTTGAATCCAAACTGGGAGCTGGGTCCACAGAACAGGGGCCTGAAAGCTGAAGGCTCGGCCTCCCATTCTACTTTTAAATATCTTAGGAAACACAAGTAAGCCTGCATTCTGAGAGAGAAGTGGTCTATTGGGGCGATATGGTACTGTGAGGACTTCAACATGAGCCGGGCCCTGATTATTCAAGAACTTGTATGTGAGGAAAAGGATATGGAGTTAAATGTGCTTAAACTTCTTTAGCATATACCCTTTTCCTTCAAGTGAGTCAGAAACACACAACAGTTACGAGGTGCATGACAGAAACTCGACAGCAGAAACTCTAAGAGTATATCAGCAACACAAAATCAAAATGTCAATGAGGCAGAAGTAAAAAAAAATAATGAGGAAATCTAAGCTTCATTCAGACACACACCATTGCAATTAATCATTTGAAGAGTAACAGAGTGAACAAAAATTGAGAAAGAGCATAAAATGTTGACATCCAAGCCTGGCTTCTATTGCCACCAAGCTGCTCATCTTCTTGGCGCCAGGCAGAGTGCTGGCTCTCAGTCAACCAGGAGGCCCATTTTTTCCCCCATGCTTTTTATATTTCTTTTGTTTTGGTTATTCATCATAAGAGATGTGTACAACTCGTTCACTTGCTCACTTTGCATATTTGGATCACCCTCACTCGTCTTCCTTTATTGGACAGAAAACGACGGCCATTTTTTTTCCCTCCCCTAAACGCCTCCGGGCCTTGAAATACATGCAGGCTGAAATCCAAAGCCCCTAATCACAGCTAAGGGAACAGGCTGACTGGAGAGTCACGATTCGTAGCAAGGGAAGAATGGAGCAAGAGAAGGGAGGGAACAAAGGGAGAAGAGGTGAAAATGAAGAGAGGGACAGTAGGAGAGAGAGAAAAAATGGCTGTCAATATGTTTTTTTGCACGGGCGTTATGCAGAGAGGAAGCTAATCAGCCATTAATACAAGTGACACTCTAGCTATTGAGAATACAAAACACAGGGCTTGACTGAAGGACTTGTCTGATGCAATAGCGCTTCAGTTTGAATGCGTCTGTCCTTTTTGTCTATGTGAGTGCCTGAGTTTGTGTGACTACGATTGTCAGTGTCTGACTTCACGTGTGTGACAAGACTACAGAAATGTGAGTGTATGAGACGTGTCAGCCTATCTGCATGGATACTATATGTATGTGTTCATTATATGTGACTGTGGCTTGGTCTGTATTTGTGGCCCGACACTTCGGTACACCTCAAGCTGCTCAACGGTCGTCAAGCTCGCTCAGCAAGAAGCAGGCAGTTCCATCTGGTCAAGCCATCCCTGTGTATTTTAAGTGTGTGCTGTCTGCATGCGTGTGCGTGTGAGCACCTCCATGCAAAAATGTCTGTACATCCTTGCATACATATGCAAAGCATGTCGTCCATTGCAATTCCAGCCCTAATTTTGACGCTGCGTTTGCTGGCATGACGGCAGGAAAGCCTCTGAGGTAAATTAAAGGAGATGACAACAAAATGAGAGGATGGAGAGTCGAGGAGGCAAACCCACCAGGCTTGGCCCCAGCTCACTGCAGCACATTTGCTTGATAAAGTTAAAAAAAATCTGAAGGCACTTAAAATTACAGCTACTAAGTTACAAATACACAGAACAATTTTCATTTTGCAACAGAATGCTTTTTCAACGATTTACGCCTAAGATATTGGCTGTAGGAGTAAACCGAGGATGTGGTGCCTCTCTCTGTGTGGCTGTGTGTGTATTCTTCACTAACAAGGTCCCACAAGGCTGCCTCGGTCACCTGGGTATTGCAGTACGCTCGTAGCCAGGTCCACTCATGAATGAACCCAGAGCAACAACAGTAAGTCCCAAGCATTTTCCACCAAAGCGACAGTATGGGTGCGTATGTGTGAGGGGCAGGCTACAGTAGAGCTACGGTGCAGCTGGCTGCCATGAAGAGCTGAACCAGCTGCCCCTTTTTTACCCTCATTATCCATGACATATAGCACGGAGACTATCGTACACACACAAAAAAAACCTACAAATTTCTCAAAAACATCGTCAGCCACAAATGTTCATTTCCAACCAGCTGAACCAACTACCCATACTTCATGTTTTGCTCTGTTCTGTATTTGACCTCTGGTCATGCCAAGGTTGTTTTTATATAAGGGGATTTCTTTTTACTTGCCATGAGCACAATTTACAGTTTTCACTGAGGCAGAGACTTGAGGAGCAAAACACCGTTACAACATGCTGAACAAAATCCACTGAGCCAGAGCACAGGTTTGCCAATTTTCTCTTTCAAGCTACAAATATTTATATCCCCTCCTGAATGAAGAAAAGAAAACCAAAGATATGGAAAGAAAGTGCAAGTTAGAGGTAGTTCAATCACTAAAAGTCCCTGGCAGGGCTCATTTATGACTATGTGGAGAATCTCCTTGCAGAAGGGTTTTTGCCAATGGGTGATGACCTCAGGAACCAACAATGGTGATTGCTGATATTTTGATTTGAGCCTAATGTCACTGTGTGTTTAAAAAGACCATTTTTATCTTCTTCTGGAAACTTTTTTTTCCACCAGAAATTCTCCCTCTCACTCTTTTTTTAACTCCTCAATGTGGGAGTGTTAAAAAAACACTGATTAGCCCAAACTCCAGCTAAAAGTGTGTGAATACAGATTTGGATGTAAACAGCAGAGACACTCTACCACAAAGCAACTGGGAATGCAACCAATCATGTGACATTTTAAATAAATTATATTCATACTTTAATCAGGCACGGGTGGTAATGTTCTTGATTTTCTGCACAAACAAGTTGTTTTGTTTGATGTCGCAAAGCAGTGAGTCCACCTCAGGCTTTTTGATTTTACGTTTTCATGTTTTGTTTTGTTTTTTCCAGTTTTCTATAAATGCCGTCACCCAGGCTCCTTCCCTGCTCTGCATGCCCTCCCTAAATTCCTTTGACGATCGCTTGTTTTCTTTAGTTTTTACAAACTTCCCCTGCTGCTTTCCACCCTCATCCATCTCTCTCCTCTGTCTCTCATCTTAACATCACTCGGCTGCCGATTTTTTTCTCTTGTTTGTTTTACTCCTTTCCCTCGGTCCACCCCCTGCCTGCCTAACTTTCACTCCTCTGTGAGTAAAGGAAGAGAAGAAAAATCGCAACATGGTGACTGGTCGTCACAAGGTAACGTTAGGACTGCTGGGGTCGAGACTGACGCACACATACACGTGCAGCTGCATCTTGCTGGGCTTAGTGAGCATGACTGCGTGTTTAAAATTTAGAGTAAAATCCACATCATAAGAACAAAGACTCCCACACTGAGACAGCAAGCATTTGAAACAATTAGATCAGTTAAGACCAAACAGCAGTCCTTTCAATAAACACGTTTCAGTGACAGGGAGGCATCCTCCTTGTAATTAAAAGAGAGGAAAGCCTGTTGTTTGGCCCAGCGGAGTAATGAGGAGGCGGGGAGATGTGTGGGGTTGGGGGTGGAGGAGTGGGAAGTGATCAAATGACACCCTGACATTTGAGCCCGAAACAAACTAATCGATCGTGATTAAATTATTCATCTGTCTGTTTACCGTGGAAATGGAGGGGTTTGAAGGAAATAGGAGGGAGAAGGGAAAGAAGTGGGGAGCCAGTGACAGCTGTGATGTGAATTTCCCATACTAATCTTAACATAATGATTTTCTGTGCGTGCTAGAAATGCTGCAGCAGCCATACCTACTTTTAGGTACTTTGTATCTGCTTTGGTTTCAGTGCTATTCGATAATAAATTTATAGAATCTATTATGAGGCTGTTTTGCAAAGACAAACACCCATGGCTATGTTAGTCCTGTGCTAATAGCCATGTTCTGTGTTGTTCATGTGGACATGTGTGGTCTCGTGATTTAAAACCATTCATTTGTATAACTGCAGTGTAATCTGACAAAATTACCAGTTAAGTGAAAGGCAACAGTGAACAGGGTAAATGCAGAGAGAGATGTGCTTGTGGGGAAGAATAAACCAAACAAACAAACAAAAACAGCTGCACTAAGTTTATTAAAATTAAGCACAGAATTTTTTATTTCGATGCACATGGCTCTTGTGGTCCTCCATACACTAAAGGCTAAAGGGTACAGGAAGTCACTAAATCTAGCCACAAATCACCAAGATGGTAAAGCTCTACCTATATCTATCCATCCGTCTGAGGCTTATCTGAGCTTGGGTCGTGGGGATAGAAGTCTAAGCAGAGATGACCTGACCACCTTCTCTCCAGCAGCCTCCTACAGCTCCTCTGGTTTGGCACAGAAACATTCCCAGATCAGTAATCTCCAAATATGTCCTGGGTCTACCCCAGAGCCTCCTCACAGTTGGAGATGCCCAAAACATTCACTTGGCTCCTTTCAATGTGGAGGAGTACCGGCTCTACTCTGAGCTGCTCCCAACTGATTGAGCTGCACCTCAAACCAGATATCATTTGGAGGAAGCTCATTCCTACTGCTTGTTACTCAATGCCATTCTCTCAGTCACCGCTCACAGCTCGTGATCATAGGTGAAGGTTAAAACGTAGATCAACCAATAAATCAACTTCACTTTCACACCCAGGTCTCTTCCCCATGAGAAACCGTATAGGATCCTCATTACTAAAGGCACTTCACCAATCCATCTGTCGATCTCTTGTTCCGTCCTTCGCTCACTCTTGAAGAAGGCCACAAGGTACTTGAACTCCTCCATGTGGGGCAGAAACTTTTTTCCAATCCAGGCACGTGAATGTTTTTCTGACTAAGAACCATGGCCTCAGACTTGTGGTGCTAATTCTCAAGCAACCCACCTCAAACTGCAGCTGAAGAACTGCATCAGCACAAGTGGAGGCTTGTGTTAGATTAAGCTAACAGAGCCACACCACACGTAAACAGCAGAGATGAGACCCTGAGACACTCTCAGCTCCTTGGCTGTACCTAGAAATTCTATCTACAAAAACTGTGAACAGAATCAGGCAGTCCTAACTGAGTCCATCACCCACTGAGAACTAGTCCCCAACGATGGGCCTCATACTCTATCTACACGGGCAGTAGGAAAGAACAGTAAAATATACTTCACTACAAAAATATGACAAAATTTAAATTGTGATTGAAAAATTAAACTGCCCAGTCAAAAAGGACTGCAAATACACTTGGATACACATACATGCAGAGAAAAATGTACATAACGCTCTGTACCCCTCACAGTCCAGTTTTTCCAGAAACTCAATATGGCTCCTGCGCTCTCCCTCCCAGCCTAGTGCATTCCAGAGACAGAATAGATGACCCTGCTTAGGATGACATTTTAATGAGTGTGTGTGGGAGAGAGGCTCTAAGAGGGTGACGATAAAAGGGCACACACATGCACTGGCTCATGCACACAAAGCCTGATGTATACTGATACAAAGAGCTACTGAGCACAAGTGTCACGCACACACACAAAAAGACAAACACACACGAATACAAAGTACCGTATACATACAAACACGCACATTAGCAGCCACACACATAATCATCTGAGCCCCCTGTTCTTAACGTTTAGGAAATAGCTCTGTCCTCTGTATTGTAGCTCTGTGTCACATAGCAATCCTTTAATAATCACCGCAAGCTACTGGCCAATGATCACAGGCTGCACCTTTATATTGACAAACCAACAGTTAACAGCGCAAAAGCTGAAAAACAAATTGACTGCCATATTTTGATACTGAAGTACACTGGCATTTCCCTGGAAAGATTTTCACTCCTGCAGGCAGGAAGTCAATATGTTTGTCCAAAAGACTTAAAATTGAGAGTTATCTTGTTTTGACATTTACAGGTAAGTAAAAGAGGATGCCACTACAAAGCTGGCCTACTATAGCTCACAGGTATTCAATATTTAAATTAATATCACTCAACATAACATTAAGAGGACGTTCAATCGGTTTCAGCTAATAAGGAAAACAACACCTTTTAATAGTTTACTCTGACTTCATAAGGAGCATTTGCCCGAGCTCGCCCTCATGTCTTAACCCCCCCCCCCAAAACTTTAAGAAATAAAAGCTAAACAAAAAACTATAGGGACAAAAGTACTGTGCCACTTGAGCTGCTCAGCCATGGAAACTCATGACATGAAGCTCCCGGCGCACAGTTTCTGTGCTGATATTAATGCCAGACAAGGTTTGGAGCTCTGCAGTTACTGAGTCAGCAGTGTGTTGGTGATTTTTATACACTATGCACCTCAGAACTCACCACCTCTGCTCTGTAACTGAACATGCAGTGGTTCCGAAATGCTTCCACAATGCGTACCACTTACAGTCGATTGAAGAGATTTCACAAACTGACTTGCTGGAGCGAGGGTGTTTTGGTGGTGCAGTACAACACTCAAAATCAGTAAAGAGCCCATTCAAATGCTTGTAAAAGCAGACTGCACAGCTAAGTGTTTATACTTGTGGCAACAGGACTGAAATCCCTGAATTCAAAGATTAAGACATAGAGTAGCTAAATTTTTAAGTCATTTCAAGTAAAAAAAAAATAGAAACCTACTGCACATGGCCTTAATTATCACATTGCTTAAATTCAAATCATTTTACTAACTAAAATTTCCTCCTGTTCTTTTAATGTCACTTTTTAGAAAAAAATACAAAAAGAGAGATGTGTCGACACATCACTTCTTAGAGCGCATGCACAGATAGTTAACCTCAGCAGTGGCAGATTATATTAACCTTTTAGAGGAAGTGTTTGCATATGGAAGAAGAACAGAAGGAGAGAGAAAGAGCACTGCAGTATAGCCGATGGGTTGAATTAATGAGATTGTAGGTATCTGCATGGCTGCACATTTTGACTGGGCTTTGGATGGAGGACAGAGAGAGAGAAAGAGAGAGAGAGAGTAGAAAGGGGGGGGGGTCAGAGAGAGCAAAGGAGGTGAAACACACACACACACATTACTGCTGAAAGCCTCTCGTCTTCAGCTCCTCAGTTATAACCTTCAATTAACCTTCCTCCTGAATACAGGGGTGCATGAGTAGTCTGGGTAAGTGTGAGTGTCTGTGATTGTGCATTTGTGCTGGCTTATTCTTCCTGACATCTGTGTGTGTGTGTGTGTGTGTGTGTGTGTGTGTGTGTGTGTGTGTGTGCTGACTGGCTCACTTGCATCTGTTTTTGCTCAGCTAGAAATCAATTTTACCTACCCCCCCTTTTCCGATCAGTAAGCATCTGAGGTTCATTGAAATTCCAAACACTCCAAACCCACATTTCTTTATTAGTTTAATGCTGCTGAGCTCTGGACATCTAACTAAATAACTGGACATATATGGAAATACTAAAACACAAGCAGCATGTCAATTCATAGTGAGCTAACATATCATATTCTACATTTTGCTTTCCAAATAAGTGTTCTTGCAATGCTTTGCAACACGAGGCATTTCCGTCGCATTTTTAAGTCTTCCTTGGCCACCGTTGGGTGTGATGTATATACAGACTGAATTCTGTCGTCTCACAGACAGCTGGTCTGAACAATGAATAGGACAGTTGCAGTTAAAGTCAGCGGCAGATATTTTCACAGACCGTGTGGTGTAAGAGAATGCTGACGTGAAATTTTTCTCTGGTGCCTGTTTTATCTAAAGCAGGTGAGGTGAAGTGCTTAGGCCTTATTTTGGGAACCTCCTCTGCTATCAGTTTACAGAACATACAGTAGATCAGCTCAGGTCACATAGAGGAGGGACAGAAAGGTGTAAGATTTACAGAAAAAACACTAGAAAAATTTTTTTCACCTATATTCTGCCTGTTGATATAGTCTTAATTTCTTCCCCACCTAAGGCCAGGAATTTGCTAAAAATAGAAAATTCCTGGCTGCGAGGAACACACACACACACACACACACACACACACACACACACACACACACACACACACACACACACACACACACACACACACTTCATGCAGCTGCTCAGGTGGAGTGCTGAATCAAAGCTGATGAGGGCTGAATAAACAGTGAACATCTGTGTGTGAGCGTATTCATAATGTGAGCTATAGTAAGGTGTAAAAGGTGCATGTGTGTCCGTGAATTCAGAGAACCACTCTCACTCACTAACCTTCTCTGTCAGACTAAAAAGCTGTTCACCCACCCACCCCCACTCTGCATTCCACCACCAGACTTGAGGGGCCCTAAATGACTTCCTGACTGCCCGTCTCCCTTTCACACATATACAAACACAAGTCCAGCTGACCTGTGCAAATTCAGTTATTTAAAGAAAGGTACAGCAGGGGAATGGCCATTTGAGTATTCAGAAACACTCAAAAGAATGTGAATGTGTATCCACGTATGTTTGTGTGGGAATTATGTTTTATGTATGTTAACAGACTTGGCAACATCACATCGCAGTTGTCCTGGCATTTAGATGTAAGATGCAAATATAGGGATAAAGGAAGGAGAAATAACAAGAGTCTGCGTGTACATCTCTACATATAGGCACCTGAATGACTTGTAGTCCGCCCTCTAGAGGCTCCACAATGCAACAAGGTTGGTAAGTGTTGGTTGTCCTGCATATCACTATTTACATTAAACCTGCGTTAACATCCTGCCAGCTCTAATTAGAAACCTAGCAACCCTGCCATATTTTGTTTATAAGGGAATGCAGCGGTGCAGCCATATTGTAACCTGCAACAGTTGTGCAAGAATCCAATTTCCAAGCACAGATCTCACACCTGAAAATGACTGTCCTGAGAAATGTGAGGCAACTTTAATTAGGAAACGTCCATCCCTTCAATCGGAAATGGCAACAAACCCACATCCTCTCCTCACAGTTTCAAACCATTAACCATTCGTCTTTGATTTCAAATCATTTCTGCAATGAAGTCATCCACTTGTAATGCAGCTATCATCCCAACCCAGCTTTTTTTTTCCAATAATGTCTTATTTTATTCTTTTAAGCTTGATATTATTCTCACTTGCTTTATAAATGTAATCAGCCCTAATACAAAAAAGCCATTTGGATCCCCATTTAGTTAACAATTGTAGTCCAGTTTCTAAGCTATCATTCTTATCTAAGGTTCTGGAGTTCAGTCATTTTAACTCAATTATCTAATGAATAGTAAAATATTGGTAATATTTCCTAGTCAGATTTTGGAGCTCACTAAAGCACAGAGACTGCCCTTGTAAGGGTTAAAAGTTCACAAGGATACAAGGTTTAACAGCTCATTGAGATGACTCCTCAGTTTGACTGCTTTTGTTAGCACAGCCTTTCAGCACTCCTGTACCTACCAAAAACCTAGGCTGGGATTAAGGAATCTGTTTGAAATTTCCTGCATTCCTACAACTTTAACAGAACCTTTTCTGTGGCCACAGTTGAGGCTTACTCTTCTGTTGCCCATTTTCATTTTGATATTGGTCCACCACTCCAATAACCCCAGCACCCATGAAAATCTGTTCAGCTGCATGGCCTCTACTGAGTGTCTCAAAACCTTCTTTAACTCAAACAATGGCTACAGTCTTAGTCACTGACCAAAAATCCCTTAAAAAGCATTTCCGGTCAGGGAACCTGTTTCATAACCTAGCAGTGTGTGTGTGAGTATATCTCTGTTATTGCAGTTAGATGTTATTGTGGGCAGTAAGTCTTAAACAGACATCTAGACCACAAGCAAGGTGAATAAAAGAGAAAAACAACAACAACAGAAATTGCTCAGTTCATAGTGGATTTTTGGTTAATATAACCTTTATATATTTAATACCGTATTTAAATCGAATAACTCAGCAATTCATAAATGTTATGGTCATGTTAACCTTTTTTTCATTTTTTTGTTCTAAATGTGAAAGCACTATATTGATATTACAGGCCCATGGGTAAATGTCGTTTTCCACTTCTCAGTGTCACGCTGAGATTAGAGGAAGCTGACACCTGAAGGCAAAAGCAGACCAAGGCTAAGTTTACATATATTTTGAGATACATTTCTTCTGGCTTGTTTATGAAATATGGCAGATTGGATTAGGTATAAAATTCTTAGTGGAATAGAGAGACAAAGATGACAATTGAAGCAGAGACACCATAACAAAAAAGACCACAAGAACAGGCACTATAACACAGCCATTGTAAATGCACTAACATCCCCTCTCTTTCCCCAATCTTGCTCTGTGTGAATAAAAAATTCATGAGAAGCTGACAATTTACACAAAAAGACTACAACCAATATTCAGCCTCTACTGGTACCACTCAACCTCCACTTAACATCCAAGAGGTAAGGGAATGAGGTGCACTACGGAAATAAGTAAGGAGGACATACACACTACAGGTAACCTTTCCCTTCAGCCCTGGAAGGCGGATTGGACTATTTCAAACATTGAGAATCAAAATAGAAAACCAGGAACTGCCTCGTGGTCCTCAAACCAGTTGCAACAGTGGTTTTTCATTTGAAGTTGAAGCTGCATGGGAGATAATCAGACTGCTTCACATTTGAGAAGTTATCCGTTTGGCAAAATGTATTGCATCAACCGGGGTTTTCATATGTAAAGAAAAAGAAGAGACTTTTGCATTAACTTCCACAATAGGCTGACATCCTGTGATCACTCAAACACACAAAAATGTACTACTCCTCTATACTTCTTAATAGTTTCTAAAAAATCTTTTAAAAAGTAAGTTCAGGAAATGTTTTTGAACTATAGAAATGTGTAAAGACCATGTTACCCAGGTTGGAAAAGGTACTGATGTGTATATTTCTTATGAAGAAGAGGGAGAGAACGCGTTCGAAAGCTTTCAAACTCAAGCTGGAAAAAGACTTTGAGATGAGACACGGATGGAAACGGACACCGAGCCTCTGCTCTTCGATCAGTGTAAAAATGTCCATAATGTTCTGGGCCCTGCCGTGGCTTGTAAATTAAAGAGTGGAGGAAGTTACCGGATCATTTAGGAATGATAAGACGCTGAGACAGAAACCAGTGCACTGAGAGGAGAGCGAGGAAGCACTGCAAATCCTGCTGGTAAAGAAGGAACACGGCAGATTGTCCAGAGGGGGGGAAAATGTTCGATTTAATTATGTTTCATTGTAGATAAATCATCACACCACTGTCCTAACAGACCTACTGTCTGTTCAAAAGTTTGCATATACGTGCGTCACGCTCTGCAGGACTCCAAACACCTCCACTGCACTCATCTCCAATTTCACAGAGGAAGCCGTCTGCAAGATTCCTCCCACATGCTGCAAAGCTGCTGTTGTGCCCTTTAACAAATCAACACTGCAAATCACAGCTGCAAGTGCTTTTTTTTCTTTTTCTTGAGCACAGCACTTGATTGCAACTTTAACGCAGAACTAAGATGGGCCAGTAGGCAACAGGCTTTCAGGGTCAATGAGGTGAGCATTATTTTGGCAACTGTAATCGAATTGCATTCTTGTTACTATTTTTCCACTTGAGCGCCATCCAGGGCAGGAGAGACAGGGAGGGTGTAGAGAAGCCAAAGGATCGAGCGCTCCGGCTGAGGAATGCAAAAGGGAAAATAAAGCTGAGGAGAACAAAAACAAAGAGCGGAGTGGGAAAGAGACAGAGGGAGAGAGAGAAAATCAATACCTTGCCTTGAAGAGAGGCCTACACCAAAGGTGCAATTATGCTAAATGTGTTTTGTTTGCGCGGCGGCAGGCCACAGAAATTTCACAACTGGGAGGAGGGGGGGTATGGGGGCTGAGCCAAATTAAAACATTATGACTCCAGGGTATAATAACCCCAAACAAACGGCCTGAATTTTCTATCCTATCTTTACATTTTTGGCATTTTGTCAGGAATGCAAGATAGCACTAAAAGTAACGAAGGCATCTTTATATTATAGTTTGTTTGTTTTCTTTACTCTCTAAGCTGTTATTGGCCTGAAAATATACATTTAGGTCTCTCTAGCAATAGCTCCTTTGATCCACATGGCCTTTTTCACTAGGAAACGTGTGAGTACTGTGTTGGTGGTTGTTTCCCAGTTGTCACATGACTTTTTTCCAAAGTTAATGTACCAGTATGCACGCCAAGTCTAACTGCATAGACATGTCAGTCTTGATGTGAAGTGGATTATGTCTCAGAAAAAGCCCTTTTTGGTCAGGTTTCAGGCAATAACCCAATACTCATGACAAACTGTTCTACCACCCCTGCAGCTCACATGCTTCTGAGCAAGACAATCAACTCCCTCTGTATACCTGTATAACACTGGTAAACGGACAGGTTCTTATATAGCACTTTTTTACTCTGAGCACTTTTATACAACTTGCCTCATTCACCCAATTATACCTGCACTTTTTTCATGCAGACTGGAGCAGATGGGGTCGAACCACCAACTTTCTGATTAGTAGGTGACCTGCTCTACCTCCCACAGCCAACCACTGGTGCGCTGTAAGCTGTTAATTTACAGTTTTTGTCTTTTTCGACACAGTATTTTTGTTTACCATATTCTCATGTAGCTTTTCTGTCCCATGAGAAAAAGTTTGTAACTATGTAAACGTGAAAGCAGCCTGTTTGAAAACAGTTTGCATACTTCCTGAAAATCCTCCCAGAAAAACAAGAAAGAAAAGAAACGTAGCCCAAACCCTTTCACCATGTTGGAACAGTCCACTGGGGCTAAGTATAGCAATAGCTGTCAGACTAAATGTAGTTCCGAAACAACTGTGGGATTGGATTGTGCACAGGTTCAGTCACCCTCAGCTTTGAACAAAGGCGAGTTCCTACACGACATAACTTTGACTGCAATTATTCACATCTAAATATCATGTGATAGCATTTACAGGGTCAATCGGTGGAGTACTTCAGGTAATCATGGATGCACGAAGGTGTTTAGTGGCAAAGGAGATAGTTCTCCTTAAATGCAGTGCCGCAGGGAACCACAACACACCTGAGGTGTAACAACTTGAAAGGAGTAAGGAAATGAATATAGCAAGGTTTCCGTCAGAAAATGCTACCACGTTGCAAAAAAAACATCCCAGTCCCAAGCACAACTTAAATTGTCAACAGCTGTTCCATCTACTTCCTAAAGATGCCATGGCAATGTCTTGATGCTAATCCAATCAACAGTCTTCTCCGAGGGGCTGACTTGTTTGACAGTGTAAAGTCCCCGTTTGTCAAAACTGCGGTCTGCTGTGAAATTTGAGTCGACGTGTGAAGGACAAGATGATAGCATCAGGTGACAGCAACTGCTAGTGTACCATAATAGAGGGCCAACACTGAAGGAAAGGTGAGCACTGAGGATCTGCAAACTAAATTTCGTAGCATGCTTAACTGGGCTGGTAACCATCACAGTTACTAGCTTGAGAGGGCAGAGAGGGCGGAAGGGAAGCTTGGTGGCGGTACTTTATGCTGACTGAATGCTGGGTTGATATTTGCTGGGAGGAATGCTGCAACCAAAGTTAACATCAAGAGGTGTCATCTGAATTCTTGTGGAGTGCCAGGTGATGAGTCGGATGCTGCTAGATGAAAGCAGAAGGGAACATAATTCACCTTGTGTCAACAGCACTACAACAAGCATGACATCAGCCCAGAAAGTGATGGGAGGGAAAAAAAAGTTGTGTCCTGACAAGCCAAATGGTACTGCACCATGGTGCCATGTTTACTCATGAGAAGAGTTCAAACAGAATTAAACAGGACCGTAATAGTCAATAGGAAACCTTTGAATTCAGTGCAGGCGAGAAATCAAATCTTGCTTCAAGTGGATATAGCACTCCAAATCACCTGCTGCCTTTATCAGCTGATACTATTTCGATCCGCAGCTTTTAACCCATTTTCCCCCACCGCAGAGGTCATCCAAAGACACCAACTCCAGTCGAGGCAGAGGAAGCAAGGAAGGAAGGAGGTGCCGAGGTAGAAATGAATGACCTGAAATAAGGGGGAAAGTTTTGTAACTGAATGCATCAAAGCTGAAGATTACAGCTACAACACATTTCACTTCTTCTTTTTTCTTCTTAATAATAGGGGAGGGTAAAGAAGCAAGAAAGTAGGGATAAAGAAAGGAGAGCATTTCTGTTATGGAGTAGTCGGCCATGTCTTTCCAGTGCCTTCTCTTCCATACCCAACAATGCGCTGACATGCTAATCTGTGAGTGAACTAATGACGCTTCCTTGTCGGTTTCTCCTTCTCCCTTTCCAGCTTTTTAAAACTTGCGTTCACGATCTAGCTTCCTCACTTCCTCCCCTCTTGTTTCCTTTCCTCCCTTTCCAGTATTCTCCTTGATAGGGCTGGAAGCTTTGGTCTCAAAGGAATCACTGCATCTACCCTCCTCCTCCTTCAACTCTACCTCCTACTCCTTGCCTCCATCTCTCTTCTTCCTTCCTAATAAAATAAGATCCTGCTTATAAAACACACACACACACCTCAACATTCTTCTTTCTCCCTTTCTCCCGCCCTCTTTTTCTCAGCGCCCAGTGCTGTGTGCCTATGCTACCCGGGGCCAACAGGTCAAGTGCATGCAATCGCCTCAGCTAACGACCTGCACCGACTCAGATCAAGTGAGCCCATGGACTCTGGGTAAAAATAGCTTGCACATTTGGCTGCTATTCAAAGCCGAAGTGCAAATTGGCTTCATGGAGGAGGGGGTTCTTTGGAATGCTTTGGATGCTGGTGGGCAAGGATTTGAACTCTTGTAAACATCTTAAGCACAACAGATTTAATTTGCAGTGTAAAAACATAGCAAAAGAATATTTTAAATTGCAACATGTCTTGTGTGACTGTTGGACAGCAAGGTGTCCTCCTGTTTGTTCTTCAAGAGTCAATTACACCGTTGTTGGGCCAGGAGATAAATTGAAGTCATGCGGGCAGAAGCCAAGGTCACATGACGACGAGGGCGAAGGAATGACTGACCACCCCTGAGTAACCCTGTTTGCACTCACTTAGGGGTGAAAATGGGGCGAGGTGATAAGCTCTGAGGGAATCATATGATAGACCAAGCAGGAGGCAGACAAATTACTTAACCCAAAATGGGTTACAGTTAAATGCTACTCTATTCTCCACATAACCACTGAGGATTGCAGATGTGAAATGCGAGCACAACCTTCATATGCACAGATGGTTGTTGTTAAATTATGTTATGATCACACGCTAATACAGACGAAGGTACAGTTGAGCAGTAACAATATGTGTGAGCGCTCACGTACACAACTCTATTTTGGATAGGACAGCCTTATCTGTTTGCATGCGAGCACTGGCTTCAGCTATTAAAAGTGGAAGCCATCAAGTAGAGGTTTCAATTACAAACCTGGTATAAAAAAATTAAAGGTGCTCGAACAGGCTAATAACCACTGAATCCTCTCCGCACAAAAGCGATATGCACACAAGCAAAAGCTCATTTGCAGTGGTATGCCAGCCATTTCACTCCATGGATACCTTTTATCTCATTGACATCAAAATCATTAGTACACTGGAATTGTGTTGTAATTGTTGCATATTTCATTTGAAAGACTCTGAGAATTTTAATTTCTGTTACTTTTCAGCACAGCTGCCGACTTCAACAAGTGAAAAGGCTTACTCAGAAATCTCTCTTTTTAACCGTAAAACCACAGGGGTCAGACCTATCTAGCCATGACTCCACACATAGTTGGCACTTTCTGGATTCCATCTCATTAACAAAAGTCAGACCACCACTTCAGGCAACTGCAGGCCTCTATGGATATGCGCAACACACAGACATGCACGTCTACATAGAGCCCCACAAGCTGCCCAAAAACACACTCACACACATACATGCAGACAGAGTCATCTTAGGTTACTGATACCTTCTGACAAAGTCTTCCCAGACCCATTTTATGTGCCGTAAATTCGACACAAAGCAGAGGAGGGGGTAAAAACCAGAACATTTTGTGTGAAATTCCCACTTTGAAGTGTAGGACGCGCTTGAAATGAAGAAAAATAACTGGCCCAGGTTCCTCAAGGTTCCTCCTGGCTCCTTTCTCTAAACTTACTATGTTCAACTCCAGCCTGCCTGATAGGCGTAAGCTTGGATGTCAGCATGCAAGGGGCAATTTAACAAAAATGTCACACTTTCACTGCTTACTGCATAGAGGGGAATAAAAATCACTTTCCCACCTTTCTTGAAAGTTTGCATTTCTTTACTTCGTACACAATTAATTTACATATTAGCCCCAAGGCCAAGCAAATGTATTAATTTTGCTAGAGCTATGAAGCTGTGATTCTTGATTTTGTCGCTTTTTTAATGTTACAAAGAGTGGGAGGGAAGAACTCTGTTTTAAAAGAAGGAAACATCTGGCGGGACCAGAGGAGGCAGCCATCGGCCACCACCAGTATACTCTTGTTTACAACAAAACCACATCCCTCTGCTTAGCATCAGGTTCAGTGTGGGTCAAATACTGCCCCGCTTTGATTACTCAGCTCTGGGAAGCAATCAATGACGCCTAAAATGATTTATTTGCCTTGCTGGGAAAAAAGCAGGAGAACAAAACAGAGCGATGAGTGAGAGCGAGAGAGAGATATTACGCACACTTGTGTGATTAACAGAAGAAGCTTGCATATGGACAGATAATAAAGTAAAGCTTAAAATTGTAATTATTCAATGCAATCTCATGTAATTTAGAGTGACTCTGAGGTTTATAACCAAGGTTTTCAAACCCATCAACACTGTGATACAGGGTGTATGTATCTCATGGGTTCAATGCAAAATGAGCATAGATTAAATTGAGTAGATCTGCACCACACATGCGCTATATGTTTTTCACCAAAGCCTTATATTGAATGAAAATACCAATATCCCACAGGGATAAAACAGAGACCGATTCAGACTGCACACAGATATGACAGAACATCTCAGGTCTCAGTTCTTCAGTTTCTCTTTTGATGGGGCATATTCTGCTTTTTTGATTTTTTCTGCTGTGTGAAAGTAATTGTTATGTGCTAAAAACACAGGCTTTCAAGAGCTCTGTTTCAAACACGCTGACGTCAGCACAGCATGGTTTTACTGTGGTCGTGTCTTCAAGGCAGCACCACAGTTTATTCCAAGGAAACAGCCCGTCTTTAAAGGTACTTTAAAGGTACTTTAAAGGTATAATAATACTTGAGTATAATAACAATAATAATCCTCATTTATAATAATAATAATAATAATAATGATAATAAATGACAATAATGCATACTAACACTGTCATGTTCCACAGTGTGCCAGTCTAATATTTATCAGTCAGAGACATCCTGCTGTAATTTTAGCTGCTCTATACATTTGTGCTGTCCATTTTGTATTGTATAGATGAGTTGCATTTAATCTTCATTGCTTACTTAGAAGGTTAACGTTTCTTAAAAGGTTTAAACTTTGTTTTCTGGGGAAAACAAGGCAAGAGGAAAGGCGGTGTTAAGAAACTCTGGGCTCTGCAGATGATCAGAAAAGAAAAATATAGCGGCCTTTTGGGAGAAAAGCTTATAAGAAAAGAAGCTAAAACAATTTCATACAAGATAAAGTGAGGGAGCCAGTTTAAGCTAAACGAGGATTGAACTGTGAATACAATATGTACACTAGTGAAGTCTTAAAAGAAATGCAGAAAAATCAAAATTCAGCTAAAATTACCATTATAGGTAACCCTTAAATATTAAGATCCCACCATCCATCACGCTCAAAGCTGCTTTCCTTCTTTTCCTGATCGTCTGCCTGCACTGAGGGGAGACTGCCACTCATAACATAATGCTACTCATAAGCAATGCTCCCAAAGGCACCAGCCAAACAAGTTCCCTCTGTGACTTACAATAGAGGGGCCCACTTCATTATTAACTGGCTAGGCTCACGGCCTGGGGGCAGGACCATTACCTCTACATGGGGGTAGATGCCACAGGCAGCAGTTGGTCTCTTCGTGTGGTAAAACAACACGTTGTAAAAATGATAGATAAGGTATGTAAGTGTAGACTCCAGGCAAACTCAGAGTCCTTTGAGTACTAAAACCTTTGTTAAATGTCGGCTCCATGGATAACCAAGACTTCTAACATTGTTCACATGAAAAACTGATGATTAAATGTGGGTTTTGGTGTAAACTGTTCATATATTATGGTCCAAAAGTATCAGGAAGTACTACAGTGAAATTTAAGTCAATGTGTCATTGAAATGCGGATGTTCATCTTTAACTCAAGTGGGTAACAAACTCATTGCATCAGCAGTTTACGAATGTATTAATACATGGTTCCCCATTTTCAATGACTAAATATGAGGACTGTTTTTGTACTTGGATGAAAATCATTTGCATTTGCATGACATCACCAAATGCTTTATTTTCTCCCCTGAAATGCTCTACAAGACCGGTCCTGCAGCCACATTCAGTTCTTGCTATTTGTGGGTTTCTCTGCCTTCACTTTGTCTTCACTAATTTCAGCAACTTGTCTTCAGTAAAAGTATGTTGGGTTGGAGTCAGGTAACTGATTTGGCAACTGAATAATATACTATTTTTTGATAAATGTTTGAGAAACTCTTGGGTTGGTTTGCAGAATGCTTTGGGTCATTATCCATTTGCATTGTGAAGCACTGTCAGTTTTGCAGCATTTGTCAGAATCTGAGCACAGAGTATAGCCTTGTACACAACAGAATTCATCCTGCTACTTCTATCAGCAGCCACATCATCAATAAACACTAGTGACCCGGTTCCAGTGGCAGCCAAAACTGCTCATAACAGGCCATAACATTGCCTCCATCATGTTTGACAGATGATGTGGTATGCGTTGGACCATAAGGTGTTTCCTTCTAAATACCTTTCTTTTTCCATCATTCTGGTACAAATGAATCTTGATTACATCTGAGTTAGACAGGTGCATTTGCTTTCTTACAAAAAATAAACCAAGAACTTCCTTATCCTGAGTTGTTTGTAACCCATTTTAAACCTGTCTGTATTTACATTCATAATGCTGCCTTTTGATTGTAGACTTTGACAATGATACGCCTAATTTCTTAAGCATGTTCATGGCTTGGCTAGATGACTTAGTCTTCCAGACTTTTTGATGTTGCTAAACTGGCCAGTGCATTGCTTCTTTTCAGAAATGTACTTGATTGTTTATATGGTCAGTCTTTGTATTTTCACTCTCTTTCTAATGGTTTCTGTCTTAGTTTTCTAGCTAGTTGTTCTAGTTTTCTAGTTTTATTAATAATAACAAGTACCTTATCTTGCCATGGAGTTGCATGTCAGTCAATTGTCCATTTACGTTTGAGCCCTTGAGAAAGAGGAAGTGGGTATAAAAATGATCATATTTGCTGCAAACTTAACGGAATATATCACAAAAACTGTGTCACTGTCCAAATACTCATGGACCTGTCGCTAAATGCAATTTAAACTTAACACTCTCTGGGGCACTACAAAGGGAAAGCTATCCCTTAATCAACATTTGCAGTTACTACTATATTATACCACAAAATAGGCTCACTGTACCACATACTGTTACACAGCAATGTGACAAAACAAACATGCACAATGCTGCACAAACGAGGTAAATAAAACTGAGCTAGATAGGTGTTGGCCGAGGGAGGTAATGTAGTCTGCCCAGTTAGGCACATCTCCTCTGGCACCAAATCCTCTCTGGGTCCTGGCACAGGCCTATCCCACGGCAGTTGGCAAGTGGGGCGGCGGCCATCTTAGTGATTGCAGAATTGGGTGCACCCCTGTGTGCTAAAAGACAGTTTGGCTGTAGTTTAAAAAGCTCCTAAACCCCAATCTGCTTCTTCCTATTTTTGCCCTTATGGTATATCCCTGGAGGGCACTCGTTCAAATTCATTAGTGCTCCTTTATTTCCATGAAAATGGGAGACCCTCTGCTCTCCATCTACCTCCTGTTTCTAAACTGCTGTCTCCATTTCCCTTCAGCCTGCAGTCTCGCTGCCTGTCTCTCTCTCTGTCTCTGCCCGCTCTCTTTCACTCTCACACACACCAAACTCAGTCATTTGCTTTTATTGTTCCAGTCTCTCCCTGGTTTTCCACTACACTAACCCAAGGGCAACTATGATGGGACTGTGAACAGCAACCCCTATTTCCATGCCAAACCCGCTTCTCTCTTCCCTTTCATGTTTTCAGGCCTATCCTGCACCCTGTTGAGACTACAGATTAGGGTATAATGACAAATGTCACAGGGGCTGCCCTAAGGGGTGGGGACAGGGGCTGGATTTATCACCAAATAACTCCCATCTATCCCTTTGGCTGAAAGATAGAATGAGAGGAGTGGACAAGAAGCATCATTGCTGCAGATGAGGGGCATCACTCAGATACAACATGCAATATGGTTTTGTAAATCTCACTTCAGGTTTTTCTGAGAAAACTTGATCATTTCACTGCTGTATGGTGAGATTTCAGTTGGACGACACTGATCCTGATATTGTCATGTAGGAATGTATGTCTCCCTGTCTCTGAAGTGTATTTCTCTTCTAGTTCCCACTTGGTGGCATCAGGCTGCAAGCTGAATCTGAGCAATGCTGGCTCTGCTTCCTCCTCACTATCTTCTCATATCGACGACAAATAGACTCTGATAACAGCTTTATTTGTTTCCCCTTAAAAAGAAAATCCATAAACATTCCTCCTACTCTGATTCCGTGTTTCACCAGATAACCTAACAGGTGCTTAAATTTTACACCTTAAACTGGATGGATTTAAACAGCCTTCTTAGACTACGCATGACATCCAGAGACACTCAAGAGAAAAAATACTTTAGTCTATTCCAGAGTAACTGAAGTGCTTTATTTGAATTTCTGTCTCAAAATCAACTTTCTGATCTCTGATTTTAGACCACAGGTGTCAGATGTGCCAGCATGCTTTATACCAACCAGGAAATCCCAGAAAAACACCTTCACCTCAATTAAATTCTGTTCCAGAAAACATGCCTAATATGCCAAATTAGCTATCTCATCTATATATCTATATAGCCACAGCAAATGCCAGCGCAAAGTCTCCAATAGACACTATTTAAATTGTAATAATTAAAGCATTTTTTTCTTGTATCTTAGCGATATAAGTTTTCATATAATAAGTAACCAGCTACTCTGCTCTGTATTGTCAAAACTACAACAAAGAAAAACACAAAAATTATAAGGCAGTTTGGTGTCTTAGACAATCTTCCCTGTGGTACAAAAATCAGAAGTAAAAAAACCTAAATCTCTATAACTGTTATTCTGCCCTGGATTTGATCCACAAACAAAAGGGCGACAGCAGCAAGGGGGTAACCCCCCTCCCCACCACCACCCTGGTGCTAATCTCCCCAGCCATGACTGGTATCTCTGATTGCGCTGCTGTCATTCTTCCTCCAATCTCAATCACTTTTTAATCAGGATTATCTTCTCCGACACCGAGACTCGAGAGTTAATTAGGGGGCCAGCCACTGCAGGTGCTACAGCCCAATTGGGATTGCTTGGTTTATTCTTCATTCGTTTCCAGCCCTAATTTATTTTGATCTCTGAATCTATAAAACCTGCATCAACCAAAGAAAGCAGCCTGTGATAAAAACCAGGCAACAACTTCCATTAATCTGCCAATGCTTGGACTTCAGACCATAAAAACACCAAGAAACCTACCTGTATGTAGATTAAAGGAACAGTTAAAAACTGAGTCTTTGCTTGTGTGTTCGTGTGTGTGTATACACATGTGTATCTGTGAGACAGCTGCACAAGAGCATTTCCTCATAAACACAACCACGCTGTGTAAAGCGGGGTTTTTTGGTATTCATCTTTGAAGCAGAAAACAAATGTCAGAGAAACAACAAAATCTTCAACTTCTCAAAAAAGAAAAGAAAACGCCAGGTTGCCCACTCTGTTTCCTGTCAGCTGGAATACAGTGGAGAGTGTCTGTCTCCATTTACATACAAATGTCACCTTCTATCTTCCCAGGGGCTGGGGAAGGTTTTACTCTCTCCACCGTGATGCGCTTGACAAACTTTTCTTCCTCTACTGGGAGACAAGCTTGTGTTGCACTGTGAGAAAGTGAGAGGAAACTCAATGCATTTTGCCTCTGGTGCCTTCGCTGTCTTCTTTCTCTTTGACATGCCACTGGTACGTTGTAATTTGTGCATCAAGACTGGAGCACATAGGCTTTGTTTCCATTTCACTGAAAGATGAGGCAGCGTGCTGTTTGAAAAGGCGCCCGGGCTGCAGAAGTTGTAATTATTGAGGAAGCCTGATGATCGGGCTTTTGGATGGAAAGGGTTTGTTGTGGTAGGGGAATTATTAATACAAAACAAATGATTCCAGTGAGCCAGACTGCAAACAGAGTGCGTAAAATGAGAATATCTAATAACGGCCTCCTTGTACTAAGGGAAGCGATAGCATCATCTGCATCTATAGCAATCATCACCACTGAAGAATGCCCAAACTGCCAGCGCTGCTTGTATTCCCAGTGATGCACATGCAGCCATTTTCTGTGGTTAAGTGGCCCACATAGTGAATCTGCGCCATTTCTCATAAACCAGGACGTGTATCCCCTGATGCATAGGGATGAACAATCAGCCTGACAGGCAGGTAGTTACTCCTTCTTAACCCCAGCTCACACTGCATGATGCAACGGAACAGCAGCCCCCTCCCTTTTTCTGCTTCTCCTGCTTCCCTCTCTTTAAGCATGCTCCCTCTATTCATTTTCTCATTCTCTCCCTATCGCTCTCTCCTCTTTCCTAGCCTCCTAATTTTTGCACACTGCCTCTCTTCATTATTCCCTTTCCTCTCTTTAACCCCCCCAACTGCAATTCACTAGCTTCCTCTCTTTCTCCCTCTCAATCTCTCTTTTTCCCAGAGGCCCATGTTTCGTTGCTTGCATTACACACAATTACTTCCATCCATCAATTATCTGCCTACTCCTCTTTAGCTACCCCACTCCCCTTTCTCTACTCTATGACAACCCCCACTACCCTGATTACACGTGTTTCTCTGCGACCTCCATCCCTCACCTGCCACCCCTTAGCTAAGAGTACCTCCTTGCGCTCTCCTCCTCCCTCCCTTTCCGCTCCTTTTTTCTTTTCCCCTTGTAACAGATGTCCCCTAAAGTTTGGGTGAGGTTGTGCATGTGGTGGAGAGGGCAGGAACAAAAGGACGGGGTGGTGGTGGTAGTGGTGGGGACACAGATGGGGTGTGGTGGTGATGGGGGTGGGGGGAGTCATCTGAATGGTGCCAAGCCATCTTGCCTTGAGCTTTCTGTGTCTGCACAATAAGCACCAGCGGATTAACAGCTTTTTAGCACACACATGCACACACAAACCCACTCACATCTCATTACAACACCACACTGGAGCAACAACCTGGGATAAGCCCATGTTTGGTGTGAATTAGTTAAAGCTGTGACCCTTAGAATAAAAAAAAGGTTCAACAATGCTCTGCTAATGTATGAATTCACTAACACAGTTTCAATTAGCAATAAATGCAACAATAACGGCATACTGTGTGCACTTTGTGTGTGCATTGTGCAGCCTTTTCAACATCAAATCCAGGTTGTTTTTAGAAGAAAGACACTGCAGCACTATTCTCAAGCTAAAGCTTGATCCAAATGTAAAAAAGTTCGATTTTGGCACATTTATATAAAAGCTGCTCTCATCATACTGGTTGCTTACTCTATCAATTGTATATGTAATTGGAGGAGTTTGTAAGAAATGGAGGGATGATGCAGAACATTAACAAATCAATGAGCCTTTGTCATTGAAGCACGAGTTAGACTGTCCATTTAGCAAAGCACCAATAGCTAAATCAAATGTGGTTATGAAAGCTGGGTGCAACAAGACATTAAGTATGTTAAGTTAAAACATACTTAAATGGAAAGACAAGATGGTAGACGCATTCCTGGTAAAGTGTTAGAAAAGTTTTTACCTTACAAAGCTCAAACTGACTCAAACTACAGTGTTTTTTAAAACTAGTTCTCAGATATGTTTTGTGCAGATGACTCAACAGTCAAATGTGCTCCATCGAATGGCCTACAAGAGCAGGGTTTAAATGAGCTAACTGCAACCTGTTTGAATCCGTCAGGTTTAACCTCCCCAAACACACACAGACATAAACAGGCTACCACCCCTGTGTAAAACCTCACAGGGGTCAAACTGCCAGGGCACAGGACAGCCTTTCCTGCCAGACTTATTTTGCAAAGACAAGAAGGAGGCAGACACCCCAAGGGGAACCTCAGTGCATCAATCTGGGAGAAGCCAGCTGGTAATCACACTTAACATAGGAACAGCCCAACAGCAAGCATCAGGAGACCCCCATAGGGGATGCAGGCAGAGAGACAGGACCAGACACACCCATTTGTAGGCTGTCACAGACTGTTAATTACTTCTCACCATGAGGCAGGACTTCACATTAACTCTATAACTATAAAAGGGGATGGGTTCAGGGCCATAGGGAAATGAGAGTAAACTGGTGTTTGTGTGAAAACTCTGTGTCTGGTACAGTTTTCTCTCTCAGGCGCTATGCTTGTTCAAGGGTGTTACATCTTACACGAGGCTGAACTGTATGAGGAAGTAGCAGGCATCAACAGAAGGTCTGCTCCTGCTTGTAGTCAAAAGCAGATTACTGTCACTTCATCAGAAGGAGCTGAAGCGAATCATTTTTCTAAAACCTGGTGGAACCAAACGGGATGGGCAGGAAGCTGGGGAGGTTGCAGTGTGCTTATGTATTCTCAAAAGCTTTAGCAGATAGTCTGGCAGAGATTAGTACGTTCATGCGCATGAGGGTCTACCTTCACCTCTGCATACAACACAATAATATGACTGCACATTCTCCAACTAAGGCATATCTCTAGGAAATATAATATTCAGGTATAAATAATAAATGTGCCGATGATATGATAAATTTAAAAAAAGCAATGCAATCAGGAAAAAAGAAAGGGCGTGACATATGGATTCAAATATGCACGAGTGACACGTAGAGACAGAGAAGAGTTTTGAATCTTATCTTAATCCCCGGTATTTTACACCTGGACATTTTTGAGTTGTGTCAAAAGCCAGAAAACTAAATAGGAAAATGGAGAAAGATTTCTGAGGGAAAGAAACAAATTAAGTGAAGAAGACAGAGGCATGAAGAAAACCAAGGATGAGAAAACACCAGAGGAGCCCAAGAGACAGCCAAGATGCAAAGGGGACTTAGAGTCAGCCAGAAACAGATCAATGCTGCTGAGTTCACACACGTTATCACAGCCTTGTCTTATCTGGCCCCATGCCTCTCAACCCGTGTCATCTCTGTTCAAATCCATTGATGGCCTTCTTTGGAGTGGTAACCTTTAGACTTCAGTTGGTGGGTAAACTGTGACTTTTGGGGGTTCCCCGCCAGTTCGGAACAAAGTTCTAAAGGGAATTGAGCTACAAACTTTAGACCTAAAGCATCCAAACACTGGTGCCTGAGCGAATAGTTCTCTCAGACTGCAAGTCACAAGTCTCACGTGTCTCCACCTATGGACAAGGAGATAACAGGAGCATCCAGTAAATTGAAGAGATCTACTAGAAAACTGCCAACCTGCAGTTTGCATTTATCTTTTAATCTTGTTTTTTTTTCTGTCTCT
Organism: Oreochromis aureus; assembly: GCF_013358895.1. NCBI lineage: Eukaryota > Metazoa > Chordata > Actinopteri > Cichliformes > Cichlidae > Oreochromis > Oreochromis aureus. Next base: position 35,158,171 of record NC_052956.1, on the reverse strand, counting down.
CAGGAAAGCAGAAGGTGTTTCTTGGTAACTGGGCTTGCACAAACAGAGGTCTGATCTGACTTGTTTCAAAACTCAAAAACAGGTACATGGTATGTAATGCAGTGCACCACACATCGCAGATAAAGTGATGTGGACAAAGATATGCTGTGGGGTTTTTGCTAACATTCATCATGCAACAAAACAACAAAAAGAGTGCCAAAAACATATAGAGCTGTTTGCCTTTACACAGCCACCATGTATTCTGTTGCCCTACAGTCTGCGTTGTCTTACAGTTGCATATGAACATAGACTTATAGGCATATATATCGCTGTTCCAGGCTAAGAGGGTTCAGTAATAACTTTTTATTATTGGTAAAACCATACAACTAATAGGCTAGAGTTCAATGCCCAAATGTGACCCCTTTACTTTCAAATACAGAAGCTCAACACTTCACTGCAAAACAACTACTTTTGCATTAAAATTTCTTTAAACTGTACATCTAATCTATGACCCATCAAAAACTTAAAAAAACCCAACGACACCTCTTCTTTTCTGAAAACAAATTGAATTTTAGTTTTGCGACATTTTACGTAATCTTCCCACTGTGTGCACGGTGACGCTCACACTATGAAGCTGTTAGATGCTACTTTTATCGAGGGCTTCTCCAGCCTGGTTAAGTAGGAAGAAATGTGAAGGACAAAGGATGGATAATCCACAAATCAAAGAGGAGAGGAGGGGACACTTTAGAAGACACACTGCCTCCTGTTTTCACAGTCAAGCTAATTGCACCTCGTGTCGCTGGAAGAGCACTGATTTAGCACTCGGAGCAAATTAAAATGAATAAACACAATTAGCTGTGAGTGCAACAGCGCCTCTGCATAACGTGCCACATTTCTCTCTTTCTCTCTACCACAACAGTCACTTCAGAGCAGCTGTTATTAACTGTGTTGTTGCGTTAAGTGCAATGTGAATAATTGCAAAGCACTCGATGCCACCAAAACTCTGTTAATTTGGATTTGAATAAAATAAACAGGGCACAGGCTAGTAAGAAAGTGGTCCTAAAAGCCTAAAAAAATAGACAAATTAAGTGTGTAATATCGTTGTGTCCTCTTGAGTAAGATAAATGCATTGACTGATGCTTTGGTATTGTCATAACTGCTAAATATTTTACAACCTTGCAAATGAAGTAAAGTAAATAAAGTCAAGTTTATATTAGTAGAGGTATATCAAAAGGTATATCATAAGGTCAAAGTTCTTAAGAGAACCTAAAATAAACTTATCTGAATGTTAAGAAGGGAAGGAAGGATTCATAATCCAAACATGTCCAACATCATTTGTCAAACATGGTGGAGGGAGTGTAAAGGCATGAGCTTGTGTGGCTGCCAGTGGAACTGGGTCACAGTTTTTATTACCTCTACCATAGGGGTTATGTTTTTGTTGCAGTTTGTCTATTTGTCTGTGAGAAGGATTATGCAAATACTGCTAGGCCGATTTTCATTAAACTGACTAGAGAGGTGGCACATGGGCAAAGAAACAGCTTAATGCATTTTGGTGTATATCCTGGAAATTTAGTCACATCAGCACCAGCTTGAGAGGTTGTGTAGCAGACAGCTGCATAACAGACGGGCTTTAGGGGGCCTCCCAGTAGCTAACAAATGTTACCATGGGTCCTTAATCAACCAATGGACGACTTACATTGGTTTCTCAGTAGAAATACTTCATTAAAGGGCCCCACTTAAGGTAGTGTGCGAGTAACATCAGTTGCTTCAGAATGTAAGCGTGTTGCAGGGTTGTAATGAGCATAATTGTGGGCTGATGTATAATGTTACTCGATATGTCCGCGGAGTATTTTTAAATAAATGATGATGTTTAATTTGAGTACTGGCCTTGGTCGAGGTTAGTGATCTCTGGCCTCCAGATGATGTACCTGCTTTTCATATACTTTCATATACCCCGATGCATCGGGGGTGACAAACTTCAAGCACTCATCAACTGCACCCCAGCATCAAAAATAAACATTGTATTTGCAAGTAACAGATAGACAATTTTTTTAAAAAGAAGAAAAAAAAAAACCAACTTGAAAAGATGTTGATGGTTGTGAGTTTCAGTTTCAGCACCACGTCTGGAAAGTCAAACAATAAAAGCGTCTTAAGGCATCAAGAGCGTTGCGTGTGCTATGAAAATTGATTACCACACAGTGTTTAAGCCGGTCGTGTGTCAAAAATGTCAAAAATATTAAAGAAAGACGATTAAAAAGTTCAATTACCTCAAGTAAAATACACGGCTGAATAACTCATTGCACGCAACGCCTGTAGCTATCTTGATCTCTCTCTCTTCTCCACTTTGATGCTTTCAAAAATGGAGAGAATACACCCTACTGTTGAGGTAGGGGAAATAAAGAAAAACAGCTCAGAAAGTAATAAATTGCAAAGGAAATGAATTTCAAAACCCTGAGGAGGACACTTCTGCAAGACCTCCATACTTGGGGGAGGAAAAAAAAAAGCATCATATCCGGGGCACAATTCAATTAGCTTTTCTTCCAAGTGTAGGGAAAGGAGCTCCGGGGAGAAATCAAAAGTTTGGTCCAATAAAAGAAGTTTTTCAAGGATGTAATGTTCTCCTGGCCCCTTCCTTCCCCCGCTATGCGTTGCCACTTCTTAGGAGAGCGCCACTCAAGCAGGCACTGATTTGTGATTTCTATATACAAAAAATAAATAAATCGGCTAAATTAAATAAAACAGCACCTTGCAGATGCTGCTGTGACAGACACACTGGTCACGCTTAGTGGGATATGCCTGCCAGCTTAATCCTTGGCATTTTCGTTGCCTGTTGTCTTTCTTGCCCAGTTATTTGACAGTGATCAGGGGTGATAAATTGTTCAATTAAAGCCACATTAAGAATCCAGAACACACTTGACATGCAGCGTCTTGGTTTACGTGTTGTCCAATTACTCTAAAGGACAAGACTCCTTCTTGATACTGACAATAGACATGTGACTCTCATCATAAGACAAATGAGTTTATTTATTTAAGTTAGCAGGCTGATTGAATGCTGGAATGCAGAACTGATGAGTTGGATTTACAAAAAAGGGGGATTTTATCATGTGTTTTCTTTCTTTCTATTTTGCTTGACTGAACAGAGCTTATTAATTATGCATCAGATTGGAAAATTGTCTTAAGTGAAGCGAGACGTGAAATGGGACAAAACATGCTGTAAGTAGCAATAACAGGTCCACATGACTGAATTCGTTCCCTCAGAGCAAAGGCGCATCTCACCTCTGAACTTCCAAAACTTCCCAGATAGTTCACTGCCTCAATAACATCTAACATCAAGAATCAAAACCTCTATATTTGAGCTCATATATTCCACAAAATCCATTTAAAAAAGCAGCAGAGGTACAAATCTTTTGTTTTTTGCTTTTCATTTGCTGTTAGGGTGGGAGCACTGGGGGTGAGGAGGGTGACAGTGTTCTCTGGTGAAGGTCGTTGCCTTGGAAAATGTTTAGCCTCAAATGTTATAAAAATTAAGATGACCTGGAAATCATCTTAAACAAATGATATTAATGGTGATGATTAGGAGGATAATAAGAGGAACAAGAACAACATCAAAGGTCATGCCTGGAAATGTATCCAAACCATGATTCCACTATCCATACGTTTTCACACTGCCATAGTGTTGGAGGGGTATTAAAAGGCACCTGGTACTTTTTAATGTAAATCCTACAGTAACCATTTAACACACTCTAACCTTTCAATAGGCAAGTTACTTAAACATTTAAGTACTATCAAAATACTTAAATATTCCGTTACTTTTGACTATACTGCCAAGCATTGCACTTACTGATTAACGGTTACCCTCTACAGGCGAGCGAGTAACAGAAGCATTTTTATCTTCAGATGCCACAGAAGCAGAGCCCCATCGTAAGAAAGCTCACTAAAAAAACAAAGATGCTAAAGTTTTGGTTTTTCTGTTTGAATGTTAACACAAAATCATTCACGGAAGATTTATTTATGAAAGCACGTTGAAAGAGAAAAAACGGACTAAAATTAACATCTCTTCTTGGTTACTCCAGCGAGCTGAGATACAAAATCACAGCAAAGCTGAAAATATATAAACATACAGATATAGCCCGAGCCCACTCTTATGTCTCGCACCTTTCACCTGAACTGATTTCAAGCATTAAGAAGAGTTAAGGAGGAAAAAGTTGCACTCACTTCAGCGGCGTGAGAAAAGTACTTTTGAGACTACCCCCCTCAGTTGGTTTACTGGGGATAGGTTTTAAATCCGTATGCTCGAGGTAAGCGGTCAGTTCCCTCAGAGCAAATAAAAATAAACAGTTACGTTGAATCTCCTGCGGCAGAAAAAAAACACTATATTCCACTTTCTCCAGCGGCAGTCACTTGTTAGCGGAGAGAGCACGTATGAAATACTCCTTTTATTCTCCGTACATTTGTATTCCTTCCCCCCCAAGATCAGACGCTCCAAGCCAGAATCTCCTCAGTGAAAGAAAAATAAAATGCCCTATAATAATCCGTGCGCGACACCGCCGCGCGCGGATCTCCAAATGTGTATCTCTTTATTGGTGTGTGTCTCGTTATCTCCGAGTTGCAGGTTTGGATTCTTTTCTTCCTAAAGCCACTCCGTACGGGCTGGGGGTGGGGAGACAGGAGTCAAACACCCCCCCACATTCTCCCTCCCCTATGAAGCGGAGGGGGAAAAAACATAGGGAGTCCTGTGCTGCGTTCAATGCCGCCTCATAAACTTCGTCTCTTGACTTCTCCTACATCGTAAATCGCACCATGTGGTGCGTTCAAGCACGTTAGTAGGAAATCATAACACAAAGTGGCCTGTAACGAAACGAGTTACTGCTGCTGATCTTTGGGTTTATAAATCTGTGCTGCAGTGGCAGGACTAAGAAAAGGCAAACACATGCATTTACATGAAACGCTTTTAACAACATGAAGTCTCTTTAAGAGCACAGGTTAAAGTAAAACTGTTCTTAGTCTAACTGTAGATCAAATTGACCTTTTCTCCATATGTTCACTGTGTGGATGTTCAGTGTAGATCAGCCCACATAACCTGCAAAAACGATCAGCATAGTTATTGTAAACTGTATTAGAGTGACCAGTGAACAAGTCGAAATAAGTGTTGCCATTGTGATTAAGTGTGACACACACACACACACACACACACACACACACACACACACACATCTTAGAATAAATTGAAACAAGGTGTCACCCAATCACATTGGCTTTTAGTTGAAAAGGCGATCCTGATTGGCTTGTAGGATTTGAATTTGAACAGTGCCAGCTGGTGTCCACTATGTCCAGCAGGGAGCCTAGACACACACTGGAGGCACATCAATCAGCTGACCCCATACTCACCTACCTTTGCAAACTGAAAATTGTTGCTCCGTCTTTGGCTAAAACCACTTACATTTTGCTTTGTTCCAGACTGTCATATGTTAAGCTGTGGATTTTTTTTTTAATGCTTTGTCCCAGCAAAATGCAGCTAATTATGGCAAAGCTTTAAGGACTAAAGGAAAGGCTGGAAATTTGAAGAACATGAGACTGAATTCAAAAGGGTTTTTTGGGAAGTGTTACAATATGTGAAGCATGCTGCATCAAATAAGAGACCTCTTCTTCCCAAATAGAAAAGAGAGGAATAATTTTTTTTTCCTGGGTGAACTTTTCAAGGTATGCAGGCAGTAATAAATGGGAACAAGCCCTTTTGAGAAGACACATCTTTGCTGTGTACTGGCAGAAAGCCACCCTGAGCCACAAGCAATCCTCCACTGCCCCCTTTCTGTTCTTTGTTTAAAACCCAGTGTGACATGTAGCACACCATAAAGAGGTGTAAAAGTGTGTGTGTGTGTGTGTGTGTGTGTGTGTTGTGTAAGGATGGGGTCTAATCAATTTACTGTTGAGTATAAAACATGTGTTTATGTTACGAAGATTTCTCCCTCAGCCTCTTATTCACACCAGAGCCCTTTATTTAATCAAGGCGGTAAATCTTAGCAGCGACCCAGAGCTCTCACCACCATTCCCCTGGTGGCGTGAGCCTTAACATGGTAAATTTCACTCGGGTAGGGAAATGCGCTCAGTGGCCGAGGCTAGTGCTTTGGAAGGATAAAAAGAGCACTTACTGCCTGACATGTGCAATCCATAACAGAATAATGAGACTCCTCCACTCCCGGAGTCCTCTTCTCCAGCTATCCCACTCCCGCTTTTTCTGTTTTCCTTGTGAGTGTTCATAAATGCCATGTAAATTCAAAGAGCGGAAGATGTGGCAAGTGCTCGGGGGAGAGCGTTTAATCGTTTGCGTCTTGTTTCCAAATCACATAGCAGCATGTACTGTTTGAAGATCCTCGAAACAAGCGGTGAACCTTGTTGAAACTGCTGCCCTCCTTCTGTCAGCTGCTGTGCTTCCAAGTGAAGGAAGGTGATCCTCATCACAATCGCTGCTTAGCAATGTTGTCAAACAGAAAATGCTCGCATGCAAAAAAAAAAAAAGGCAGAAGGCAGAAGAATGGTTATTCCTGAATTTATATTCATAATAAAGATTGTGTGTCTTTATTGTGAACTGGTTGGTACATTAATAAGGTTAAGGTTCAGCTAAGATGGCATTTGTTGTGCAGAAAGTCGATTGGAGCTGGATTGGAGGTTGAAGGTAGACCCTTCTTACCAAAAAAAGCACAATGAGGCTAAATGGTTCCTGGAGTGTTTTTGAACATCCTAAACAATTTCCCTTCATCTATGGATGACACTCTTCTTCTAGACGTTCTGAATAACGCATACCTACAGTATGTACAGTATGACTATGCTTAAAAGCTGCCAAACCAAACCAACTAATTTAAATGTGCTCTACGAACTCTGCCAAGAGGAGTGGTCAAATAGCAGTGGCCAAGAGTTTGTTGGTGGCTACCAATAGGGTCTAATCAAGGTGCACCTTGCTAAGAGCTTTTTAACCAAATATTGGGCGGGAATCAAAATTAATTTTAAACATGTGCATCCAATTCGTGTTTTTAAGGTCATTAAATCATGTACAATCATTTCAATATTGGAGAAAGAAGTCCAAACAAATCATTAAAAGTCCAAAGTTACTATGGCATTTATATCCATGATGAGTGTATGTAACCTTCTGACCACAGCTGTATTTATATGCCTACTTAGTCTCCCTGTCTTATTCTTGTGTTTACCCCAAGGGAGTATACTAAAAAAAAAGGCCATCTGGAAGTTCAGGAATTTTCCTGGTTAATCTTGGGAGGCCTGTTCTTTTCTACACCCAGCCTCAGCTTTATATATACTCCACAGATCATCACAGTTGCAGCACAGTTGAGATCTGTAATAAGCAGCCACCAGTCACTATCACAGCTGGAACTATGTAGTGCTCAGGCAGTTGGCATTTAGTGCTGGCTAATTTCTGGTTAATGCTTCAAAGTGTGGTAAGACAGAAGATACTGAAAACAGTGGGAAAGAGACAAAAGGCATCAAAGAGTGAGGGAGTAGGCACTATGTGCCCAGAATAAACAGAATCAACTAAAGAACAAAAAAGGTTTTCAGCCTTGCGTTTTGACGTTAGAATCTCATTGCAGGTTGGTTAGTCCATTTCCGAGGTTTAACTAGTCAGACGTACCAAAAATGGGTACAATAAACATTTAAAGTGATGATTTTATTTTTAAAAAGTGATGAATCTATTTAAGTCTTTGAAATATTTTAATTTTTTGTATTATGGCTTATTTGGCATATTATTTCTAATATATTTAATAGACGATGGACAGAGGATCATGGAGCAGGAACCAACACAACTCCAATTACAGGGGACCTATTGATCATTAAAGTGTGAATGGAGTATATCAGAGTACATAAAAACGACGTCACTTATACTATGTGTAATCAAAATCTTCTTTGAATGCCACCCTTGATCTTATTTTTTGTATCAAAATGGCAACACTTCAATCTGAACATAATTTCGAGGGAGAAGTACGAGTCATGGGAATCAATCTGGGAATTAAGGTATGTTGGGTGATTCTGTGGCCAAACCTCAGGTTCTTTGTGCCAAATATTTTTCCCAAAATGCCAAAGGACATTACAATGACGCTTTAAACTGGGGAAGGCACATTTGTGTTTGTGCAAGAGTGAAGCTTTAAACTGGGGAAGGCACATTTGTGTTTGTGCTCAACACTAGATGTGGAATTATTTGATTATTTTGGGTTACCCTTGGTTTACACTGTGGACCCTTGGACACTGTGGACTAAAGTGGACTAAAAACTGCACATTGGTCTCTGGATCGCAGCAATTCACCCAGCTCCAATTAACAGTGATGCTAATAAAGCTGATTCTCTTTTTAGTTCCGTGTTGAAATTGAAAGTGTGTGTATACACATTTAATCAGAACGTCCAGGGAGTATAAACAAAGAAGCTATCATGGGACACTTTGAGAGGAAGAGTGGGAAAATTAACTTTAAATTAGATATGCCTTTTTTTCTGGGGTCTTGAAATGTTTTTTTTTTTGAGGTTTTAAAAGTATTTACCATTCTATGACAATTCATAGAAGTTATCATCACATACATACTAGACTTTTTTAACTTGTTTTGAAACAAAATGTTGATTCACAAATATGTTGTGGCAATTTCAGTCTGGTGTATTAAACTGGGGACACTTGACCGCAAATTCCAAGGCTTCTTTTTGTTGCCAGTCCATCCCCTGGTTGCTTTCTTCCTTATTGTCTCCCTGCTCCCTTTCGTTCATCTGTGTCACCCTTAGGGGTTGAGGCACAATCACCTCTGATAGCAGCGGGCCATCGCTCACTCTGTCCCTGGAGGCGACAGCCCACTTACTGCCAGCTTGTGCTCAAATGGAGGACATTTCATCACCCTACCGAAAACACAATTAAAAACACGTGCACGTCCGGTTGGCCCTCGAGAGCCACCCCTTGTCATAAGTTTAGTTACACTGAGTCTGCCTCACCCTCTCAGATATTTACTTTCCCTGTGACTGAGTGTTTATCAGCTAGGTTGACAAGTGTGCTTTTTTTAGTGCACATGAGGCGCTGGAAGAACAAGAGGAAGTGAACCAGTGCTCAGTGTTTAACGCTCTTCTTTTTGAGAGACATTTGTTTCCTTGTAGCTTCAACAGTTAGCTGATAAGTGACTCTCTAGGCTAGAATATTTTTCTTCTTTGCTGGAAGCCAAAATGGAGGACAGTGTGCAGGGGTTTGTGGTGAAGGGTGACTTCCTCAACGCACACACATACTGTACAAACACACACAGAGCAAGCGGGAACAGAGGCAGACTGACGGCTATTAGAGAGCAACGATGCTTGCTCTTATCTCCCTCCATGATAGAGATCTACAAAGAGCTTGAGAGAGATTATGAATTCATTACCTTGATACACAAGTGAGCACTGCAATAGACAGGAATTTGAGAATGGAGATAGGAGCTTGGTGGGTGCAGGGAGAAGAGAAGGAATGGGAGTGCAATGAATTACATGCTGCTAGTGCAGAATAAATCTGTCTGCTTTCTTTGCATTTTTAGGACAATTTTTTGCCTCGTTGCATTTGTTGATTCTCTAAAATGTGTTCCTCCCATGTGTGATCAGGCTTTATTACAGGTCTAGCTATATTTCTATCCATTTGTGCATGTACATTGTCCAGATTTACCCAGCTAACAACATTTTACCCCCAGATTTTATCCCTCCATCCATTTTTTCTGCACAGAACTAAAGAAAAACAACTAAAGAAATATCTGGATGAGATTCCCTGGAGCTCAGTATTGACATTAGGCTCCTTTCTGAAATTGATTGGTTTTGTTGTCATATGTGATGTTGAGTGTTTTCAGTTGCACTTCTGATGATTGCAGTTCACTGCTCAGATGTAGTTTTTGCACAGTCAGCTTGTCATTCTATGCATCGTGTCAAGTCTCTTGTGTTAAGTATCTAACTTTATAGTCTTGGGAGAAAGGACATCTGAAAAAACTACTTAAATAATAGTCTTTTTTACTAACGTAACACATTTCAGTCAGTGTAACTATACAGAAATGTTTTTCTGTGACCAGCCACACTGTCCTATTCTTCCCTCCTTCCTTCCTTCAACTCTTGTGAAATTCTTTCAGATGGCTCACTTTCAATATGGCTTCCTCACTGAGTGTGTTTTCCCTCAAGCTCGTTGAACTCGGCTGACGTTTGGATGCAGGTGACACAGTGCAGCTAAATAAACCAAACAAATTCAGAGAGAGTGAAAGAAACAGGTACAAAGACATAAAAAGAGAAGTCAGTAAGTAAGTTTTTTTTTCCCCTCTTTGTCTTATGAATCCAGTAAAATTGACAAATGCTTTACACGGTGCCTGCTCGAACTACAAATTCCAAGTTCACTGCTAGACTGAGCAGACAGTTAACTGTGAATTCAGTTGAGATGTGAATTAAGGTTGTGGCCAGACTAAATACAGTACACAACCATGGATGAGACTCCCCCAATCCAATGTCAAAATCCCGTCTGAAGAGATGCTTGCAGATGTTAATTCACTTCTACTCATCTTGCCCCATGATAGCATCACAGAAGCCAATAAGCTGATATATGCCACTTCAACAGTAATCCTAGAGACACTTGGGTAGATCAAGATTATATGCAAAGAGAATCCTCCATGGAGGAGAAACCTGAAAACCAAAATTAAGTCCAGAAGAGCATTAGTCGGTTAACAGAGGTGCAGAAGGGCCTGGATGGATAATAAGGACATCAACAAGTCCACCACTGAGTCTCTAAAAACACCCTTCACTGCTAGGCTGAAGAAAAGTAAAACCCAAGAGAACAAACGGCTTGTTCTCCAAGGACCTATACAAGATGTACTCCCAGCTACAAATACATAATGACACAAGGACAGACCTACTCAGAGCTGATCAAAGCAATGAGAGCATAGAGAGGTGGACAGCATTAGGAACTGACATGATCCACACCTACTGGATGTAGAGCACTCCACGAGTTCCTGATAGCACAAATGATTCCCCCCAAATTGTCTAGCAAAATCCAAAAGCACAATCTTGGTCAGAAAGGATCTTAAGGGTACAATACCTTCAAAATACTGACCAACATCATAGATCCCAAGTTGAGTAGTCACATTGGTCAACATGTGAGGTCAACACATGACAAAAGCTCAGAAGAGCATTCAAAATATTACCATATGGTAATTACAACAGCTAGTGGTTGATTGAAGAGTGCACCAAGATGCTTTGAGTTGGCAACCTAACCTGAGCATAGACTGACTATGACTATGAATAAGGTTGGTTTCCTTAGTCTAAGAATCTTGGTGAAGAGCTCATGACTGACAAGCTGACACATAGATTCTGCAGTATCGGGATCTGCTCAAGGTTAATGGTGCATTGATGGGCTTCATCAGGAGCTCAGTGTTGCTTTAGAAATCACCCTGTACTCGCAAATGAGTATACAAACACAGATCCAGATCCAGGAGACAAGTGACCATCAGCCATCTCCAATACATGGATGACATCAAGCTATGTGCCTGGAGTGAGCAAACATTGACTCAATGATCCACCTCACCAGGATACATAAAGAGGATACCAAGATGTAATTCAGACTGGATAATTGGGGATGCATAGTTACAATGTGCTAAACAGCAAGAATATTGCAAGACACATATGCTTACAAGCCATCAGATAGGGAGCTGAAATAGCTATAATAATTATAGCTGGACATATGATGAGATAGACTCCACTGATGTCAAGGCATGAAACCTCCTCACGGTGCACTGGCTGTAGGTGACAATATGAGCATGAATGTCTATTGTCTATTTCTGTGTGTTGACTCTGTAATGGACTAGTGACCTGTCCAATGTACACCACCCTTCGCCTTATGATAGGTGGGATAATCTCCTGTCCCTGCTCCCCACCCTGAACTGAATATGTGGTTGAGGAAGCGGATGGACATATGTCACTAGCTTACCAATAAACTTAAGGAATTTAGAATGTGATTTCTGGTAGCAGTCATCTGTCTTATGTCCGTGGCATGTTTAGTGTTTTTGTGCTGGCATACATAAGTACCTTTAATAATATAGCCCATATACATCTTGAAACACATCTTTGATTGTTTAAAGGAAGGCCTTGCAGAGAGAACCCAATCTATAATTTATGTTCTGTGTAGGCATACTTTTAATGAAGTAATATATCATTACTCTGTGTATGTGTAGTTCACTGGGTATATTTCATTTGTATCTATACTGAATAATACTTTTGTGTGTTTGCATGTGCCTTTCAATATGCGCCACTGTACAGAGGGTACTGTATTTGAGTGCCTTTAATGCTTTCAGGTCACAGTGCATGTGGATATATATATGTGTACCTTTCAGGGAGTGTTTGTGTATAAGTGCGTGTGTATTTCTAAACCACAGAGAGGCGGGTAAAGCCATAGAGGCCAGTAGTGATGAGTGATGCCAGAGGTGGTTTTCTACCAACCTCTCTGCTGGCTTGCTGGCTCTCTAATGGCCTTCTCAGCGAGCTGACTGACCGACTTGGTGGCTCTCAGTGGCTGTCTTCCTTATTTGGTAGTGGAAGGTGGGGGATGGCAGTGGCAGGGTAGTAGATGGGAGAGCAGTGGTACTCTGTTTACATGCAGGGGCAGAAGGTCAGAGTGCCAGAGTGCTACGGAGCAAACGCAAATAACTTTAAGACAGTAAGTGAGCAGGCAAGTCATTGCTTCACGGTAGCGACTGGATGAATCAGAGCAGAGTGTGTGTGCGCGTGCATGCATGTGTCAGAGTATATGAGAGGGAGAGGGTGGATAAGAGTAAATACTTTAGTGAGGGAGGCCTGAGAAAAAAAGGTTTTACTACAGGTAATTTCCACTCACATGGACACACTGTTCTCTCTTTCCCCTCTCTTGCTCTCAGGCCCGGACAATTGAGAGGAGTCAGTAGAAAGGAAATTAAAGGCAACCATCCTTATAGTTTTACTCTTGTCCGCTTGACTGCTTGCATGCCTGCCTGCTTGCTTGCCTGCATTCCCTGGGCAATGTTTATGCTGTGCCCTGCCTAGGACAGAATAGATTCGCCCACACAGCACTGTGCTCTCAACCAGAACCTAAGTAGGTCTGGCAAGACCGAGCCACAGTCCCATTCACTTGCACTCCTCTGGATTAGGCTCTATATCCTGGGGCAACAGTGCAATGACTGCATTAATAGACCTAGATAGCATCTCTCCATCCCCACCCTAAATTATATATCCATATATCCATCCATCTTTGTTTCATGTCAGCAGGTTGTTTGTTCTATTCCATCAGCTTCATTTAAGTTTTGTTACACAGTTTGGCAAATCACGAGAGACACTTAAGTTTTGAGTGTGTGTAGGTTCAAAGCCACGGGGGACGTATGAAATGCTGCATAATTATGAAGCCAAACTCAGCATAACAGGTGGCCAGAACTTGTGACAGAGCTGATGATTGAGCGATGAAAGAAATTAAGCTTAACGAGTTTCAGAGAGGACCTTTATTAAAATGCACCACACTGCATAGTTTCACATCATCAGTCTGAGAGGAGAATATATACTAAAACATCCTTCATTTCCAAATACCATGAAATTACACATGCTAGCATAATCAGATTCATTGCCTAAAAAACTTGAGGTCAATTTACATTTCTTTAAATGCTGCAACAAATAACTGGAGCATACATAATTGAATAATGCTAATTCATCACTGCATTTTTTGGTCCCCTCTTTATGATGTATATTAGGGTTGTTGCTAGTACAGTAAGTGTGTAGTAAAGGCACTGCTGTGAAGAGGATGGTGGCAGAAGGGCACATTATCCAGCCTGTCAGACTACCAGTGCCACGCTACGGATAACACTGCTCTGAGAGAACACAGTGCCTCTTGACGCCAGCTGTAAAGATTAGCAGAGCTTTGTTTAATTGTGCCACTAACATCCTAGGAGCCACTTAAGAGCTACTGCTCGCTTTTCCTTCGAAACTGTCTTTAAAGCTCAGCCAACAGTTGCTGCTGTCTGCTCATTCAGGTGCAAAGGCCTTATGGATTTGTCCAATTCAGGTACACTCAGAGGAGCTCACATCTCCCTCCTGCTGAGGAAGGCAACTGAATCGGCAACGCAGCCAAGCCATTACCGAAACACTTAAAACAGTGAACTGAAATAGATGTCAAAAATTAAACGAAAGACGCTGCATCCAATTTGGCCAAATAGCTGCTGTTGATCATGCAGTTTTAGCCAAAGTGGCCCCACTGGTGGCCCGCAGTGCCCGTGTTTGTTCAAATTAAATCAAACTGAAGTGTTTTGCAGCTGAGAAAACAAATAGCTATTTTTTCCAATTAGATGCTTACTAGGCAAAATAAAAGTTCTACTAATGGCTTTTGATTTTTAAGGCCATTTTCCCTCGAGGCTTAAAAATAAGATTTGGTTTATGAAAGACTTGAAGCACGTCAATCACTGCATTGTCCTGGTTTCTCACAGCAGTCATAAACCTTTCACAATTACTTTGTAAACATGCATCCAGGCCCATCGTGTGCTTATACTGTTGAAGTGTGAAACAGATTATATATAGCAGCAACAAGACAAAAGACTAAAAGGACTGCAATCAGTAGTAATAATAGTCTAATTTTAGTTAATAAAATCTAAAACCATTTTAGCTTCATAACTGAATTTTCACTTTTGGGATTTCCTTGCAATTTAAGGTGTTATTTTTAGTTATGACAAGGTTAATAGGAAAATAGGTGTCCTTGTACTCAGCAGTGTCATAACTGAAAAGCTCACACCAGTAAATGAATTGTCAAATCATTTCCAAACTGTGAACAGAGCTGCTCTCCTCTTAACATCCCTTTCCCCTAAATTTATATTAGCATGGCTACCTGTCACTGCAGCTGTCCGGGGAAGAGGAGCAACTCAGAAGATGATTTATTTACTCATTCAAAAAAAAAAATCACATAAGAAATATTGTGTTATTTCTTTAGTGAACACTTTCCAAACATCAATACTGGAATCAACTCAGTCCTTCTGGTACCAACCAGTTCATGGGAGCAAAACAAAACATTTCAGACTGAAAGTAATGATAAGATTACACCTATTTTATTGGACAATGTAACATTTGCTGATTTCTTTTCATATTTAGCTGCTGCTTGTTTTTCCCCCAGCTTTGCTTCATTGATGCTTCCAATCTTTTAAATCTATTTTAAAGAATTGATAATAATAACGCCAACACAGGAGGGTATGAATGTCAGCATTTTGATTGGACTCAGTTTTTGACTCATGCCTTCATTTAGCTACATAGATGCATGGTTGATGCAAGAAGCTAAAAAATGAGGAAGAGCATTACCAACTCCTGTTACAGGCTGAGCATTTCTCTTTAACGCTGGGTTATATTGAAAAAAAAAATCCACAACAACAAAATCCCCAGACGGTAAGTGTTATGGAGATGAGAGAAAAGTCTAAAGAAGTTGTAAATTATGCTGTGGTGCTGGTTCAGCTGAGAGTGGAGCTTGAGTCCTGTGTTAAGACAAATGAACTCATCTGCTTAATTATATTTTGATTTAAGCTTCTCAGCTAAAATATCATGAAAATTATAGGCGATGATAAATGTGTTTATTTCACTGATAGGTGTTGAATGATCTGGACAAGAAACACCATGACAACCATGATGTCATGTGGCACAGATCAATGCAATTTTCTACTAACTACAAATTCACAGAGGACATGTTTTAAAATATAGTTTTTTGTTATGCTGATGTGTAAATGGCACAGTCAGTGGATCTAACGTCGATACCTACTCTGTTTTCGGCTTGTTGAGCCCACAGTCGGGGGTCCAGATGTGCCATCTTGCCTCCCAAACCTTTTCTGCAGTCGAACGAAGCAGGGCAGCGAGACTTTACTCTCATCGTGGTTTAGTATACCAAATACAGCTGTTAATGAGGCTGGTGGCCTCTGGCAGCAAGGTGACAAGAAGTAGGGGTCCCCGTGCATATGACGAGGGTTATGTCTGGGCTTGCATGTGCTCTGACACCCATTTGTTCATATTCATTCACGGTTTCTGCATGTCTTCTGCTCTGCCAGCAGCACTAATAATCAGGCGATGATATGGAAATAAGAATGCGGTGTGCAGCGTATGTAATGTCTGTGGAGTCACCTACATTAGATCTATCAACTTGAAATTAAACTATTCCCTGACTGGAGCAATAGAGATGAGGGAGTTTCATAACTAAGCTGGGGGACTTTTAAATTTTTTTCCTACTGCTGCAATATTTGAATGGATAATATGAACATCTTGAGACATAGGGTGGGTGGATCGTGTACAGTTAGAATTCAATAAATGGTGATATTACACCCCAAGAGCAGTATGTAAAAACAGCCTAATGTTCAGTCTTTTAAAATATACTGGAACCGTTTGTAAGAAAGTCCTCTGAATTTGTTAATATCAGGGAAAAAAATGGTCTGAGGCCTGCAGCTGAGATGTGGAAAGACCGACTTATTAATGACTCTAACTACCATTTTGCTTAGTGTGCTGTTGTTGTTTTTTCTCAGCCACTCTGTGTATTTGCTAAATGTGCTATCACAACATTCCTAATTTCCTTCAAAGACATCTTGTAACAAGGATACAGAAAATTATACAATTAGAATTAAATGCAGGCATTACCTTTAATTAAAGGGGATTAAATCTATAATCGCGAGGAAACTCTATACAGTAGAAACATAAGTTTCACTTAAAAATGCATGCAGAAACCATTTCAAATGAATTCTGCAGCAAAGTACAGCAGTGAATGAGCCTGTAAATAAACCCCATTCAGGAGGGTACATTACATGTCTAAACTGATGCGCGATAGCTTCCAGATCTGAAAGTCACCAGTGCCGTTCGCTGAATGAAAAGAACTGCAGAAGTACAGGAGGAGCTCCTCAGTGCCAGTCTGCAGTGACAGGTAGATGATATCTCTCTCAGCCTTAGTACGGCTGTCAGCATGGATGGATGAGCTTAGCGCAGGGTGCACCCAAAGCGTGAAGGAAGATGACAGTTTATTGTGTCATTAGGACGTGGAAACAAAAACACTGGAGTTGGAGTTTGAACCAAACTTCAATAAACTTGCACTTGTGCATGTGACTGCTTGCAAAATAAACGGGCAATACTGGGCCACGATTTGCTTAATTAAACATCATTAGATATTCTATAGTTTTGATTAACTGCCTCCTCTGCTCTGCTTGGTTATCTATTAGAGACAACAACAAAAAAATTACCTATTATCTTTTTCAATTAGGCCGTTAAGTTAATTTGCCGTAGCCTTGCTTTTTGAGTTGTAATTGTTATTTCGAAACACAGTTAACAATACGGCACCAGCAAACTAGAATGTGTATATCTGCAGTGGTTAAAAATGACAAGAGGGACATGAATGGGAAAATCTTATTTACGTGGGATTATGGGACACTGTGACTATCAGAGATTTGTATGCAAAAGCAGAAGAAGATAGAAAAGCAGTGGAAGGTAGGAACACGTGGAGGAAGAATGTAGCAGAACAAAAAGAAAAAGGATTGAAAAAGCATGAATTTGTGCCCAACAGTGTAAAATCAGTTATTATGCAGGGTGCAAGGCAGCTTCTGGAAACATAATTGCTCCATCTAAAATGGCGGCGCACTGTGCAAAAATTTAGGGGCCCACTTACCGCTGGGTTGTTTTCAAAACCTTTTTAGCCTCATATCTTCAGCTGCTCCAGTGGCTTCTTTTTCTTCTTCTGCTTCTTACAACTCACTCACTCGTACCTTTAAAGTAGATGGAAAGAGAGAGAGGGAAAATGACAGAGAAACATTAATGAAAGGGACTACTAAATGAACGACCTCCTCAAGTGGTGGGTGGGGGGATTCAACAAATGCTGTGATGAGTTTCTCTCGCTCTCCCTTCTTGGCCTTTTGTGACCACAGGACGACAGTTCTCGGGCGAGGAGGAGGCTTGCTGCTGATTGCCTGAGAGCTATGGAGTGCAAATCTGCATGAAGTCCCTCCTGGCTTCTCTTGATCATTTTCTCCTTCACATCTCTAATGAGCCTGGTCCAAATCTGTGGGTGCATGCATGTGTGTAGGTGCATGCATGTGCGAATTTGATTGATACTTGTTTTGATATTCGCTCGTGCACAACAGGCTACTGCATTTATGGAATACGTTGATGGTTTTAATATGAAATGTAATTGTAGGGATTCATTCTTATTTGTGTGTGTCTGATGAACATATTTTGTGTTTGTAATATTTGGCTACTTAAATATATATATATTAATTGTGCATACTGTATATTGACATCTATTTTTAGTTTTGTGCTTTTGTGAGTTTCTCTGTATTTGGAGGCCTCACCGTAGCCTCACTCGATATTCAGTCTACTCTCAGCCAGGTCTGCAGCTGTGGGTAGCAATAAGTCCACCCTAAGGAACTTCCACTGAGGAGCTGAGGAAGGTTATCTCAAGTGAGAAGTCAGAGGAGCTCATCATTATCCCGTGGGTAGAGACTTCTTTCAGCTAACAACATGAATATCATTAAGAACAGCACGACATGGGCATGATCAATATCATGTGGATATGGCGAGTCCTATGTGGACAGCTTGTCCAAATGCACTTCAGCAGTAGTTTTGTACCATGTTTATCAGTGTCACTCTCTTTGTTGGGGTATAATTGATTAATAATAGCACTTTAAGGATACATTACAGATTCAATTATGCTGTTACTTGGGTTACAAAGACAAAAACAAAAGAACAAAAAAAGGCTTTTCTCTTTGCTCCCTGTGCACTTGTCTACAATCAGCTGATTTCAGTGCAGGGACTAGAAAAATCTGCAGCTTTTGAGGAGTGGCGTTGCACAAAAGGACAAGAGTGTGACTGTAAAGTGCCAGTTGTGTCCAGGACAGAAGTAACTGCATTACAGTGCTAACACAGCACTGAATCTTTGCAATCATTTTTACAGACAGCATGCTAGCTCAAAGTCGGTGAAGAACCTAGAGTGATTTTAAAGTTGAGTTTATGGCGATCTCAGCCCAGCAGCCAGAGCCGGATCTTTAACAGGTAACAGTGACAAGACTCAGGATTCTCCATTTCTGCCTCTACATGTTTCTACGGAGAAATTGCAGTGGCAATCGCTTTGCTTTGTGTTCACACTTCAGCACATTTTAAACAAACGATCGTCTGTACGTGCTCATTGGGATCTCATTAGGATCGTTGTGTGGGACTGTGGACTAGCGTACATATTGTTAACTACTAATTATAGGCTAGGTTTCAGAGTAATGTGAAATCAATTTACCAAATTATTTTCACCTGGCAGTAAATAAGTTACGATTACTAAAAGTAATGAGAAATGTGCACACACAACCCTAACAACCCCATCACTGATCATTGTTGCTAACTAAAACTTAACCAAAAACTAACACTAGCTGTGGCAAAAAAAGAAAGAGAAACATCACAGTTGGCTTTTCCAAGACCGCTTCATTTAATGTCTTGTTTTGCCTGACCAACAACATTTTTATCCCCAAAATATTTACTGTAAGTAAAAACATGGAAGAAGTTCCCATATGCAAGAGTATGGATCTGGTTGGTATTATTGACTGAATGTTAATAGCAGCTACTAGAATCAGAGGTCATCTGATTATTAACCCTACTACAATATAAATATACCTGTGATCGAGGCGTGATGCTGAAATGGAACAGCACTATAAATTATATTTAGAAGTGTTAGTCCTTTGTGTTATTTAATCACTCAGAGTCCTCTCAAAACTTTCTGTTGATCTGACAACTTTGTACATTTTTTTTCAAAAGAAAGGATAACAAATTTCCACTGACTACTATTTGTCCTCATCCTGATGTTATTGACTTCTCTCCTCCTCCCCCGCTGTCTCACGAACTGGGCGCTGCCTGTAGACAATCTCCAAGCATCCTCTGTGGGCTTTATTACCTCGACGGCTGACCGTCAACATGATCCTTCATTCTGACAGGCCAGGCTGCCCCTCACTGGCCAATCAGTGTCAACTAACAGGCTAGCAGCAGTAGGAGTCCCTGGTATACTAACTACAGCACAAGGGAGAGTAGAAATTGGATGTGTGTGTAAAAAATATGTTTTTATATGTTACTGAGAAACTGTAATGTGTTTGTGTGGCCATGCATATCAGAAAGAGTGCAAAGCACTTCACAGAATGGGCTTGAAAACAAGTACATAGCATAGTTTTAGAGATTTTCTGAGGGAAAAAAGTCACATACACAATAAATATGGCTGTTTCCGCACATGAGCATACACTCCTGTGTGTCACTTGGAAAAAAAATGTGAGGCCAAATTCTGCAATACTCCCACACGCCTGGCTGCCAAGACGAGCGCGGGGGAATTTGTTTAATGTACAGCATTTATTCACTGCACACACGCTGTTGCACTACCGCTTCCTCCGTCGCATGAGACACTCCCTTGACCGGGCAAGTTGCCATTAATCAGCCAGAATGAAGAGCTAGTTGTATAGCATGGGAGCTAAAATACATTCAAAGTCAACATCCAAGAAAGTGGGAATCTTGCCTACCATCCTAACAATAGCATGCTCTAAGTGAGAGCGCAACTCTCTGATTGATTCTTTTTCTTTTTTTTGGTTTTGTTTTAGCTACACAACATGGGTTAAGTTACGCTTTGTCCAATCATGTGGAAAGCAGCTCCGGTTTGTTTTCTCATGACCCTGCAACATACTGGCATTGAGTTTAGTCACCGTGCTGAGACAGATGGCCGAGCATCATGGTGCATGGCAAATTGGGAAATGAAAACATGCATGCTCAGAAATGAGTATATGTGGTTTCTTTCCAGCAATGTGGTCACATAGGGTGCATTCAGAATAGAAGAACAAGGAACTGGGAGGCTCGAAGCATCCACATGAAAATAAAAAACAATGGCAACACAAAAAGAAGAAAAACACAAGGACGACCTACTCTTTGCAAATGTCAACAGGTATGCTGCTTGAAAAGTAAAATAAAAAAGCACACACCTCAACCAGATGATGAAATGTCAACACAATTTCTACCTCCATGTCACAAAAGTAAAGACTATATTTTTCTCTGAATGAAAAAATAATGTTGCTATGGCAGCACCTGATGTCTCTTTTTCCTCACCTTACGCTCAGCCACCCACCTCCTCTGTCTCCATTGTCCTTCAGGTATTAAAAGACTAAAAATCAGATCTTCGCTGGGTAAGGAAAAGAAAACAGAAAGGAGAAGACAAATGGTGTGAAGAGAAAGAATGGCAAGCGTGTGAGGGGTTAAGTTGATGTAATCAATAGAATGGCATCGGTCAAGGGAGAGAACGGGTGGAGAAGGGGACTAAGGTGGAGGATCAAGTTAGGAGAGCAGATAGTGAAAGGAGTAAGGTGAGATCAGATGAAAAAACAAAGGGTTGAGCGGATAGAAGTCAAGGGAAATGAGGAAACTAAAAGAGCAGCTGATTTGAACTTGAACTTCTAGTGGTTCTCCCACAGTACACACTTCTCAAATGATATGCCACAGGTGTTTGAAATCCAACTTTAGATCTGTTCTCAGCTACTTCTCAAAAGATGTGCTGACAAAATAAGACTTTAACACACTGGAGCCAAAACTCAAGCTTTATAGAAGTGATGTGGAATTGGATATTATCATCTTTTCCTCTCTCAAAAGTTTGTCAAAAGATTACAGACACGGGTGCTAACATTACAAACTTAGCTTCTGTTGTTGTTCCTATGATCATTTTATTACAATACGACAAAATTGCCAGAGAGACACAGCCAGTGGGCAGCTTCCTCTTAACGAAAGAACTCATTTTCAAATTCCTTGAGAATATTTCGTCATTTGAAACAACCAATTTTTAGTTAAAGTTCATATCTCACTTAAAAATGGATGCTTCCCCCCCGGGTGAATTCCTTTTTTCCTAATTTATGTAGGCTTCTTGACCTTGCTGCAAAGATAAATTCGCTATTGTCCTCAATCCAGTTATAGTGCGTCGAATAGGTTTTTATATAGTCATAATATGTAGCTGTCAGCATGTGTGTGTTTCTGAATATAATGTCCTTGAGAAAGTCTAAGTCTGACCACTCATTAGAAGTACTGGTTAAATAGAAAAATACAGGAGAAATTATAAATCTGGGAATGCACTGCTGGATTTCAAAACCTTTCAGCAAAGTAGGCAGATACCAGCTCAAACATGCTTTAGACTCGGAGCTCTGAAAAACTAACACATGAAGTTTAATAACTGCCTGCCTTCCTTATTTTATTACATCAAATTCTCTATTCTAGGATGTTAATAATGAATGACAATGAATGAAAATGACCATGTGCTAGTGTACTGTGTCTAGGAACCCACTGGCTATCATCTGATGACTTATCCCCCAGGGTGGCCAGTATTTTTGTGCCAGTGGACAGCCAGGCCAAGACTTTCTGCGTTGTGCTCAAGGCATTACGTAAAAATATAGATGAGGATAAAAAATAAAAGATAATTTTTTAGAAAGCTAAGTCTGTTTCCGCCATTACCCAGTGGTTCTGACATTACACCGTAGCAAATGTCTTTTCTATGATGGGCTGTTTACCTGCGTGTGGCTAAAGCTTGCTCACTTTTGATTGGGTAATACTATTGGTGCTAAAAAGGCTGTACCTTTGCATACAGATTGCATACAGAACTGTGATGTGTCCATAATATGGTTAAAAAACCCTCTTCTCACTCAGCACCACCAGAAAACTTTGAGGAAATCAGCTTGGCAGTGGTTTAAAAGTGCAATTTAATGGTTTTATTAAGGAAAATCGGTTCCCTCTAAAACACTTTGATCAGCATGTTTGTCACAGTGCCTCAAATTCAATAAGGTTTGTGAGAGGTTTCCTTCAAAACAAACAGAACACACTAAACTAGACAGATTCCCCCCGAAAGCCTCATTATTCTCCATGGCTGCTAACTAATCCTGTACCTTTGTGCTCTGTCAGAAAACCTTCTCACACTCAGACAACACAATACTGCGATGAAACACTCCGGCTACAAGGCTACGAGCCACTCTGAGTGAAGTTTCATTAGCAGAGCCTGTTTTGAGCAGATAACTACAACAGAGTCCAATATACTTACACGTTCTCAGCAGATCCCCAGTCATAATTGCTGCCGTGTAACATGGGTTAGAAAGTCTATGAGGTGAACCGTCTTATGCACACACAGAAGTGCTCTGTGCTTCTTTGAGCTGGCAGTGCACTCATGCACTTAAATCTTCTTGTCATTTAATTTTGATTTTTTTGGTTTTGCACACTGGACAATTGTGAATCGTGTGTGTGTGTGTGTATGTCCAGCAGCAAATGTGTCTATTGGCATGCTGTGTGCAGTGACTGATATTCAATTAGTCCACCTGCCACCTCTACATGGCTCGGCATTCCAGCGCTCAGTAAATCAGGCCGACTGACAGCACACAGGTCGATATTAATATTAACGCCTCTATAAATAATGTTATTGTAGGCCCCCATGTTAATGCTTCATGATATGATGGGCATGATAAAGTAGAGCGTGTTCTATTGTGAAGGTGAAGGGGGGTTTAATAGGGAGAGAGAGACAGACTAAATCCCCTTCAATGTCCTTCGATAGAAACGTTGGTGACACTGGGTTGGAAAGGCGCCGAGGTGGTCACAGCTGTGTTCCCGAGCCTGAATGGCTGGGGGTGGAGGCGGGGGGTGGAGAGGTTTGGAGTGTGTATTATGCGCGCGCATGTGGTGAATTTGCGGAGAGTTAGAGCGAGGGGTGGTTGGGAATGGACACAGTGGATTAATTATTATAATTCATCTCCCGGGCCACATGTTTATGGCTCTACTCAAATTATTGTCTGACTATCTGATTTCCATCTTGTACACTGCAGTGTATGCACTTTGTGTGTATTCGTGACAGGAGAGGTCCGTGGTTGAGTAGACGAATGGCTTTGCTATTTTGTGACAATTGCCCATATTTCACTGTGACAGCAAACATATCACTGTAACGTCTTTATGTGTTCGCTGAAAATCTCCGGATTAGCCATTGGCTGCAAAGAGATGGCCGTCATTAAACCGGCCGGGGTGTCTGAAATGTCAGCTTGTTAACTTGACCTTGCAGGCAAAACTAGGGCATCAGTCATTACATTTAGAGAGGCCAAAGCTTCAGTACCAGTGTGAAAATAATAACTTCCTGAAGGACAACAACATGGGCTTGCCATCTCATTTAGCATTTAGTGTTACAGTAAGATGTTTTTGGTTTTCTCTGACTCTGTCAGTTCTGTACTTTTCTACTTAAACACGTCTTCCATGTAAATCCTCAGCTCACAAAACCAATCTACTTTCTTACTTCAGTAAACCTAGCGACCAGAGTTCAAGGGAATAAAAACATCACTAGTTGCTACTGATGTGTTTATTCATTTATTTATTTATTTTTCAACCTCAATTCACATCCCCTCCACAAAAGATGCTGCTCAGCATGCAAATTCAAACCGGTGATGCTACGGTCCCAAGCATCCTTGAACTCTAAGCAGCGTAATTTGTGCCCTGACCACAAACACACTCAAAAATTCATGCCCAAAGGTAAAAGTATTGTCAACAAAGCATCAAGAAACTCTGTGCAGTCCAAGCATGAAATAATCCACAAACAGTGTGTCTGTGTAGGTTCTTGCTCGTGCAGGTCATGGTATTATAAGGAGTTTGGAAAGAAAAGCAACTGGACTTCTTTCTTGAAGATGTTTAACCAAAAACACTGTGTAATAATTAAAAAAACTAACTAAAATTATCTTTAAAAAAAAAGCTAATGTTGTCCCCTTAGAAAACCTCCAAAATAATTAAATACATAAGTCACTGCAGAGAGATATTAATCAATACACAGACACACAGACACAAACACACACACACACTTGGTTATACAGTGAAATTTTGCAGTTATAAATGAATGTGGAGAATTCTGGGAAAGATTTCCAAACCTCCAATAGCTTCATACGTGCACAGTTGCACACAACAAACGCTGACCAGCCCTGGACCAGGGGTTTTGCAAAGCCTGGATCATCCCTGCTAATCCACACTCATTAACGATGAACTCCATGATAGCATGCCACCAGCCTCCACAGCCCCCACCACTTTTACCCCACTTTTACGCATCCACTGCACTTGCGGGTATAAGTGGCTGGCAGCTTTTGATGGCGATTTTAATAAATTACTGTAGATTGTAGCAAGCGTGTTTGTTCCTGCTGCATGAGTAAACAGAACACCTGCCACACCTGTCGGCGCTAATCAGGCCTGGTTTAATTAAGAGTGACAAAGCTTTTATTTCATGCCAGCGAAGGGGCGTGTATTTGACCGAGGGAAGTTGAGCACTCTTTTCCTGCACTCCTCGGAGAACCGCGTCTTCAGATGGAGAGGGTAAGTCAGGATGAGGCAAACTGGGTGACAGAGCTGGTGAATCATTTTACTCTGGTAAAATGTAAAAGGATTTTTAAGCAAAACTTCATATTAATTATTAAAACACTTCTATTGTTCCCTGGGATAGAGAAGAAATAGTTTCTGCACTCAACAGATTTTACCCGAGGACTTGCACATAAATAGAATGTTCATTCTCTGTGCTCCTCCACATCAGAGAGAAGGTCACTGCTGAGTGGAGTCTACCTACAAGCCCCTTGGGCTGAAGGAAAAAAAAATCCACCCGGATGCTTCCCTTCTAGCACTCTGCCTCCAAAATAACTCTTCCTCTGCAGGGTTCTTAAATAAATTACAGATATGCTATCCTCCCAAGATGTGATCTCTGTTCTCCAGCACAAATTAAAAATTTAAGCCCATTTAGGTTGGTGCCCAGTGTAACTTGAATCAGTGTGGTTGTGAGAGGGTGGGGTTGGGGGGGAGAGTCAACCAGAGTTGTGTCACAGCAGTGCTCAGTAGTGATGCTTGTTGCTTCAGGCACTGTATCCGAGAGAGGAAGCAGGGTGGCCTGAAGTTAGACAGAATATCTTGTAACTATAAGGTCACAGGCTTGATCCAAATGCACAACACTTTTTCTGCCCACAGCTAGGTGGTCTTACATGTCAAAGTGTCGAGGCACCAAACTCGGACATGTAAAACCACCAGCTGTGCAAAAATGTACAACTTCAAGAAGCTCAAACCACATCACACACATTTTAATGTCAGCCAGCCTAGCCTCAGATTCACACAGACGGTGAAGCTCAGCCACCACATGGAAATGAGACATCATGTGTTAGGCTGTTGAAACTAACAACAACGGTGCTGGAGGATCAGATCTACAGGTAGTCTGACTGTGAAATTGGAAAAGTCCAAATAATCGCAGAGATTTGGATCACTCAAATCAATTAATGAGCTAAACAAATTCATTTGTCCTTTTGAAGACAAAGGCAGCACGCCAAGAGAAACAGGATTACCACCACTCTCTAATGCTTGATTATCAAAAATAAATAGTCTATTAAATACACCAGAGGATCGCCTGGGAGGCTTGCATATCAGCACAGCACATCCTATTTATTTAATGTTTTAGAGATGGGTAGAGACCAAAAAGGCTAATTAAGTGTGAACTCTACGAAAACATTATCCAATAGAACAGGATACACTGTGCAAAATAAATGTTCTCTGATCATTAAGCAGCAGAAAGCTAAAGACGTGTGTGTGTGTGTGTGTGTAAAAAGAAAGAGAGACAGAGAGAGAAAGAAAGAAAGAAAGAAAGAAAGAAAGAAAGAAAGAGAGCTCGATAGAGAGAAGGGTATGTGTAATAGTGGGGGCCATTTAATAGACTCAACCTCACTATGAACCCAGAGAAAGCGCTTTGTCATTTGACCTTCATTAACATCTTCTATTCATTGCTCCAACTCGGTGATAAATCAGGGAATGGCTCCTATTGTATCTTCCAGTGTCATGCAGTAAAGCATTCTTCCTTACCTGGCTTTCATTAGCTTTTGTCTCTTAAACAATAACCAGAGCCTTGATCGAACACAGGTTTTATAAGGTATTTGCCTTGTGGGCACTTTGCTAACAGAACTTAAACTGAAATCAAATCAAGAGGCATTTCAGCAAAGATCCAGAGGAAGAAACACAACCCTGGTGTAAAGGCACCTTTAAGTGTTTTCACGTGAAGCTCTTAATGCTATAAAGACTAGCACCTTTAACCTCACACTAAAGATAAAATCAGAAAGACCTGCAGATTAAAAAAAGGCCTTCCTTTTGGAAGAGGAGACTTTCTACAGAGGAGTGGCTTCTCTCTATTGAAGCATTGCTGGATTAACCTAATCAGAAGATTAATCAGACTTGAAACACTGGAGGCTGTGCCGGTGGCCTCTTTACCTCTTTATCCGACTGTGCCAGGCAGCAGAATTAGGCTAGAGTGCAGGGAGATGGTGTTCCCACAACCCCTCTCTCTAGAGCTCTCAACTTGCCAAAACATCTCAGAGGATGAAGTGGAATTACAACCTCCTAGTTTGCCCTCACTGACCTTTCCTCACTTGGTCCTTTCAGATGTCTCTTGCCATTCAGACAAGAGCCCATATGTTTACCATTTGTGGCACAGCACTTTGGGAATTACTGTATTGGTGCAAAAATACTATTGCCTGTTAAACTGTGTTATTTTTGGCTTTTTTCAAAATTCAGAATCAAATAAAGAAATGGGAACAAACTGTGTGTTAGCAACAAAGTGGCTAAAGATATGATTCAATATTGGTTCTTTGCTAAGTTGTCTGGTATGTATAGAAACAAAATTGGTTCATCCCTTAAGTTAGATGCCTTTTTTGTGATTGAATGGTTCAAAAAAAATTTCACAAAAAACCAAAAAATAATACAAAAAAACTCCTCTGAAAATGTTTAGCTACAGGGACTGGATGAAAAGGAGTGACCACTTTAACTAAGTCTGGCTACTTGGAAGCAAAATATAAGAAATGACAAGTAGCACAAAAATGTTGCACAGCACTGTATTTCACACATCACATGACTTGAACATTAAATGCACCCGATGATCAGGATCACCCAAGAGGATACTTGACTAGATTGCTGTCTAACTCAGCTGCGAACAGGCATCGGAGTAACAGGCCACTGTGTGCAACCGTCCGACCCTGCAGAGATTTAAAGATGCAGTGAGCCGATTGTCCTCAAAACTGGTGGAAATTAGCGCATGCTGTGCCATGTTTGTCTGACCTTCTAATAAAGGATCACATCTGAGAGGCTGGGTGCCTCATATTTTTTTTAAACCAGTGATCACATGGATATAAGTGGAAAATTTGGCAGACAGAAAAAAAAAGATATTGTTAATCCGCATTGAATAAACAAATAAAACTTAGTGTGTATTTATCTCTCTCCATCTGTCTGCCTGAAATTATCCTGCAACTAATCTCACCACCTAGGCTCAGAAAAAAAAAGAAAAGGACTACAGCACATGTCCACAATAAAAAACCCCAGAGAAACCTGCAGTGTAACAGGGAGGGCATCATTGATCCTATCTCTCTGGTTGCCAGGTCATCGATTGCAGCATGCAGCTGTGTTACTTGGCACACCTTGCTGACTCCAGCTACAGCCTTGAATGTGCAGTCGAGAGCATGATGGCCCCCCACCACCACCTTTTTTTTTCCTTTAGTCGGTTGACCAAAACACACAGAGAACTGTGTGTGTGGCAGGGTCCTAGGCTGTCCTTATTTGAGTGGGATCATAATTTTTCAACATTTTTTCCTCAAACATGGATTATTATGCGGTGGAAGCAGATGAGATGGACAGGGTCGAAGTCCAACTAGAGCCACGTTGAGAGGTACACACAAATGGGAGAGCCAGTGAAGGGACTGAAGAGAAGAAGAAAAAAGCTGAAATAAATGGAGAGTCCAATTTTCATCTTTTCTACTTCCCTGAGATTTATTGATCTTAGAATCCTATCAAGCCTTCTTTTGGATGCTTAAGTAAAACAGACATCAAAGATCAACTTTTTGTCTTTTCACCCTCCTCCACATATGCCCTTCCTACGCCCACCATTCTATTTAAAGATGTGCATCTCCCAACATCCAATATGAATACACTTGAAAGAGCGTGTGAGGAAAAGAAGAGAAGTGAAAAACCACTTAAAACGAGTAGTGGCAGGATGCAGCTAATAGCCGTCTGATCAGCCAGCGTTTCATCTTTGCCACATTATCTCTAAATTCAATATTGGCTCTTCAAACACTCTGAAGGGGTTGTTGTGTCTAAACTCTCCTGCTATTTATGAATCCAGACTACACTTAGTTGGTATTCCACCCTTTTGTTGACGTCCCCTCTGTTTCTCCTCAATCCCTCACTGAGAGCGAGCTGATGCATAGAAATCTGCGTCTCGTGAAAAATTACAGTTTCTTTGTATGTTAGACACTTGTCTGTCACCGCACAGTTATTGACTCTGACAAATTCCAGGATGCTGCTGATAATGGCGTGACAAATGGGCGCCACTCTTTCTCCTTCAACAACCAGTACATCTCCCTGTGCCCCCCTGTCACCCACCTCTACTAGATTCCATTATGTGATATGATATCATATCCTGGCTGAGTACAATCAGGAAGAGCTTTGTTTACAAGAATTTTGATGATATATAAAATTTAGTGCTATGGTAAAAAGCACAGAGAGATCCAGAATCTTGGGACCAAATTTTAAGATAAGATAAGATAAGATGACCTTAATTAGTCCCACAGGTGGGAAATTTGTTTGTTTGTTGTTAAGGGACGGCATATAACAGTGACTCGAAAAGTAACATCTTTACAACAGTCTCAAACTGGTGTGGTCATATAATCAAACTAGCAGGGCACTTGGATACTGCTGGCTTGGATTTAGGTTTGCACAAAAAACTTATTGGGCTCTTCATTTGCTCATGGTCTGGTGTTTTCATTACACTTATAATAATTTTTCACAATCCTGCTGACAAGAAGAACTAGAAACTTCCCTCTGCCTGTCACCCTGGCAGAGGACTGCATCACAAAGGCCATTTCATTGCTACCTTTACTTTCTAAGAGAGAAAGATGGTGATCATGTTGGAAAACATGGTCAAAGATGAATCAGAATCTAATGGATGTTTAAAACTGACATTGGGACTAGAAATGAAAAATGTAATTACTGTTTATTTTTATGTGCAGGTATTTGGTTTTGCAAGAAGCTCTGCAGTCGCCATTAAGAGATCTCGTTTTACTACACTGATCACACAACATGCAACAAACTATTATCCAGGAAGGATAATGGTTTATTGCACATGGCCGACCTGTCTGGGGTCCACCTTACCTTTCACCCTATGATAGCCAGGAGAGGCTCTAGCCCTTTGGTAAAACTATGTGGATAAGTGAGAATGGGTAGATGGCTCAATGAATAATTTGACTAAACTGGATTTGGGTTTTAGTAACAGCAAAACAAGAATTTAAGGATTTAATTTAAGAGTTTGACATAATTCTTTGAATGAATCAAGACTAAGTCAAGGGCTTAACCTGAGGACAGTTGTTATGTAACAAAGCATTTAACTGTAAAGGAATGACTGAGTGAGAGCTTACCTGTCTGCAGTGAACTAAGTTACATTTACTGTCCTCACCAATTTTGTGACTGCATCAAGTAAAAAAGAAAAGTAATACATAATTTATGAGGTGGAAGCCTAATGGGCTATATCCATAAATGTATACACAAATGGATCCTGCCACAGAAAGTAAGCACACAAAGCTGTGGGTTTCCTGAGTTTAACTGATCACTGAGACTGCTCTATTTTACCTAAATAAATATGTTTTTGCTTATGATACAATTTTTGCCTAATTTGAAATGATAGCACTCATACAGTGATTTTTTTTTGTCCTAGGATTGTGTGGATATTGTAACGCGTTTCCCGAGTGTATCTCCTCTGGAACAGTGCCTTCTCTGTGCTCCATGACCTCAATCATGCACAAGATAAAAAATATGTACAAAAAGAATAAGAGAAAAGATGAAAGGCAACAACACAAATTAATCAAAATGTGGGAAGGATCTGGATTTCATCTGTATGCAGTAACATTTCCTGCACTCAGTATTACATTTTTTCTCTCTGTTGCCACTGACAGGCCCCATCGCTCTGAGAAGACTGATATACTTTTTTAAAACTAACACTGACTTGGTGGTTGTTAAGCCATGTTCAAAGCTCCACTACTCTCTAAATCTCTAATTTGGTTCATATAATATTTATATATTATAAGTTAATACAAATGAATTTTCAACTTAATGGTCTGCAGAATTCCAGTAACAAAACTCCTTTTCTAACCTCTATTAAGAAGAGACCATGTAACAGTTACAAACAGCATAGGAAATGTACCTTTGCTGGTTTGCAGGGTTTTTTTTTTTTATATAATCAGTAACTAAAAGTTACTTCATAATGCAACTGTGGGATGGCAAGTCCCAGTTTCTCCTTGTATGCTCATCTGAACAGAATTACTAAGCACCTTTTTGAAGCTGGATTCCCACTGATGCTGTGTCTCTGAGAGGCCTGTTGAGCAACATTACACAGGCATACACATGCAGACAAAATGCAGAACAGGTGTTGCCATTCAGATGAACGCTATTATCACACTAGGGTACACGTCACTATCTCAGTGGGGTGATATAAACACACTTTTCTGTGCTAAGAAAATAAGTGCATTCCACATGTGCAAACATTTTATCTCAGAGACAATAGGCTAACAAAGAGTAACCCAGCAGCATTCGAGGGAGCCAGAGGGGGATGAATGATGATAGTAAAGGCTAAAATGAATCATTTCAGCAACCTTTTTTCATGATATGTGCACATAAAGAAAAGTCATAGTACATGCTATAAGACTTACATGCTATCCATTTTCTCTTAGCTGCCTATCCTTACTGTTCAAACAGAATTCTTGGTTTCTGCTTGTGATGCCTGGTTTCATGCAGCGGTTTCACTTATCCAAGACAATTTTCTCCAGTGGTTAAGATTAAGGTAACTTTAGGTAACTTAACTCTGCCAACAAGGCAGTGGAAGTCGAAGGTGCTTCAAGGTGGCTGTAGTTCAGGTGAGGATGTCATGGGTGGTGCAGGATACAAGCCTGGCCAGGTCACCTGGGTGAGGCTATCTTATGTTGAAAGACCCAAGAACACCACATGATGCCAGGAAACATCACTGATGATGTGTCCGATGGTTCAAGGTGATCTACAGTATGTTAAAAGCAGATTTTCTCATGGGTCCAATATAACCTTTCAGTAGGTGCACGCTGGTGTCCAAAAGGCATGAGAGCTTTAGAAAGGAGCATGCTAATGTTAGGTGTGGTTTGTGCCCCTCGGTGCTATTTAGCACAGTGTGATGAGAGTTCATCGCTACACATCCTGCTTGTCTCTCTGTCTGAGAGTGAGTACAGAAATAGTCTTTGTCACCAACGAAACAGCAGGGCACCTTTCACACACCATGTCCAACACGACTGGTCCGAGGCGCCAATACGTGTGCCAGCGTGTGTAACGTCGCAGGGTATTGTCAGCTTACGAAAGCATGTCTGTGTGCCAATATCTGCTTTTCTTTAATGTAGATAATCAACAAATAAAAATAAACTGCATCTTTGGCTTCTTCATTTCAAACTTGTGTTTGTTGCATATTAGAAAAGGACACTGACAAATTCAATAAATTCAACAGTTCTAATAGACAAATTGATTAATGATCCTTCAGAGTGACACTGATATGGCAATGCACCAATACTATCAGACCATTTCGATCTGACCTGAGCCAGACTGTGGCCAAAAGTCAAATTGGGGAAAACATTGAGCACTGCACAGAGTGATACACTAGAGCAGAAGAAAAATGATCTGCAAGGGTGAAGGAAGCAGTAATAGATAAGAGGATTACTCCATTACTATCTACCCAGGGGGGTGTTACCCCAGAGCAGAACACCACGGTTAAAAAGGGCAAGACCTTGATTTCCTCCTCCCCGCCCCCAAGTTGTTCATTGTTTAAGTGAAGCAAAGTTGCTACATGAAATACTATCCCACTCTGTACAGGGCAAAGGCATGTTTTTAGCTCAGGATCAAATTCAGCCTTCTGAAGTGTGACCTTGCTCTCTCAGTAGGGTTGTGCCAATAGACGATAATCTTGGGGATTGACAAATTCACAGTATTCTGTAATAGCTTGCCATTTAGGATCATACTATATAGCATTTTCCCATTAATGCATGAAATTATTTAATATTATTTCTCATTTAACTTAATTAGCCTTGCAAAATTATCACCCTCCCCAACACTTGTCACCAAGTGACAAAGAGTATATTAAGAAACCTACATCATACCATAACAAAACAAGACAAAATAGAAGTTATTTCTTAACCAATTAAAAATGTGGTGTTTCCCCAAGGGGATGAGATAAATTACTGCATGAGGTAAAGTGCAGGTAAAGTTTGCACTTTAGCTGTACTGGCATCCAGGGTGGTAATCTTTTAAAATCCCTATGCAATCTGACAGAAAGACAAGTTTAATATCCCTGATAACAACACTGATGGCTATCAGTTATCTATAAAGATGTAACTCCATAATGCTCATGTAAGCATTTAGACTTCATTTCCTCAAGCATGTTACATGACGCTAACATTTTACACACAAAATAAGCATATTTAGTTAGACAGACTATGTTTTGTCATGTTGCTCCAGTTATTTTTGTGTCGTTGACTGGGGCTGGGCTCTCACTTTGGTTTTACATAAAGACATCAAGAGTGCTTGTGTCTCTGTGACAAGCCTGAAACGATAATTACTGTCAATCAAACAGCTAGCTCATAGCACAGACAGGAGTTAATTTATGCTAGCTAGTGATTGTTATTTGGTAAGATAAACGTGCACCTGCTGCCTCTGGCTTCATTTAGTTAAACTGCAACTGCAATTCAACTGTATTTTCCTCTTGGTCAGGGTAAAGCTATAATTGTCATGCGTATTCTTAAGGCTCCAGTGAATTTCCCTGCTTGGAAATGTGCTGAGGTTTCTATCCCAATAAATTCCAGTGAGTGAGCAGGTAGAGTTTTGTTGCTTTGCTTTAGGATAATTTGCAATGCCATCCTGTTGATGGATGAACATTGGCACTTGTGTAGTTTTAGATTTTAGGAATAAAGCATCTATGGGCATATGTTCAAAGTCTTTGAATAGATTTGTGACAGCAGAAATTTCACAGCAATTCAGCAAAAGGCAAACTATTAGGACAAGTCCATAAACACGACTGGATTGCAAAATAAGAAGTATTTGACACCACGTTGAATCATTAACTAAAGCCAAAGCCCTTTAAACCATGGGACACAAATCATTACCTTCACCATAATGATCAAAATTATATTTAATGCATCTATCAATAACACATTTTTTCTGATTGACAATGTGTTGTATGACTGTTATCTCATATAGATCTACTATCTACATACTATATGAGATTGGGTAATAATGGGCAGCATGGTGGTTAGCACTGTTGCCTCACAGCAAGAAGGTCCTGAGCTCAGTTTTTGCATAGGTTCTCTCTGTGTACCCCAGCTTCCCCCCACAGTCCAAAGACATTCAGTTAGTGGGGTTAACTTAATTGGTAACTCTTGCCCATAGGTGTAAATGTGAGAGCGAATGGTTGTCTGTCGCTATGTATTAGCCCTGTGACAGACTGGCAACCTGCCCAGGGTGTATCCTGCCTCTCGCCCTAAGAAAGCTGGTATAGGCTCCAACCCTCTCATGACCCTGACAAGGATACGTGGAAAAGAATGGATGGATGGATGGATGGAAGTTTTTTTAATGCTAGACACATTCTGCTGCACTGTTGCAAAGCAAAAGCCCAAATTCTTGTCACTTTACTTTAGTCTATTCGTGGAACAATATAAAACAGCTATGATCTACTGGATTCAAAAATGGTCATGGGAGAGAACAAATCCCATTGGACTTTCAGAAGGAAGGGTGGCTTTTAGGTTGCTAACCATAAGCCACTTTATTTTGATTAAAAGCTATGTCTTCAAGTACTCTTGTTGTCAGTAGTTGGTTTAAATAAAATAAGATTAACAACTGACAGGACTATTGAAAGTCAGCGACAATACAAGCTGGACATCTCCCAGTCCTTCATTTTAAAATAACTGTGCATCTGTATTAAGCTTAAATCCCTCTTTTGCATTATAACTTGTGCACCAATGACCAAACACTAGCGTCCATTTAAAGAAAAGGATGACAGGAGCCTTCAGGACTGGTAAGAAAGAGCCTTGCTGAAGTATGTAGGTCCAGTAGGTGAGATTTAAGTCTTTGGAAAGTTCAAGAGCTCCTCACCAATCTGAAAGTGCAGGCTATCAAAAAGGGAAAAGCATAGGAAAACAACGAGATAGGAGAAAGTGGCTGTGTTTGGGAGCAATGTCTTGTGAAAAAACGGAATTTCTTCTATCCCTTTTACAAGGTGAGTGACCTTTGCCTTCTGGGTGGCTTTCTCCTCCTATTTCTCCATTAGTACATGGAGACAGACAAGCACAACACACACACACACACACACACACACACACACACACACACACACACACACACACACACACACACACACACACACACACACACACACACACACACACACACACACACACACACACACAAAGGCATTTGCAATTTCTGTCTAAAGCAGCCCCTCTAATACACACAGGCGCTCACTGTCCAACAGTCAATATTTTCTGAGGGATGGCCTCCCTTGAGAACTAGCAGGCAATCTGAAGGGACCCCTGCAATGAAAGGCCCTGTGATTGCATTCGACCGTAGCCCTTACAAAGATGTCGTACATCAAATGCCAACAGATAAAAAGCCATCCGCGAAGAGTTAATCAGCAGAGTAGCTTTCATGGCCATACTGCAATTTGTCTCAATATCATGAAAAGAAGACAGGCTCTCATAAAAAGCACCGATATAAATAAATACATAGAGCCTACATATATAAGATTTTTTTTTAATCTCTAAAATCTGTATTGACCCAAAAATCCAGCACTGGCTGGGCTTAACTAAACCCATAGACGCATTTGTCTTTTATGTACCACTGAATGAGATGTTATCTCAGACTGCAACATGGCTTCAAGTAATGCTCTGCTTTTATCTTACCATTTGCCGATATTGCCTGACCTTGAGGGCGAGCCAGGTCTCTGTGTGGATAGATGCTTTTGTATGTCTGTTTTGTACGCTTGTTTACTTGTGCAAGTGCACCTATGCCTCACCTCACCACCACATACCCGCAGTTGTTTGGGGAAGGTGGGGTGCTGAAACATTTGGCTGATACAGTAGGGTTTGAGAGCCTGAACAATTTGCATCGTGAGTCACAGTGTGAATGGCTGCATAAGAGGCTGTCAGGCATTTTGCATACTTGCCACCTCATACCTGATAGGATACACTGATGTGATCCTTATAGAGTGTCATGCTGGCTGATAGCGAAGGCAATCAGAATATTTGTTAACCCCTTGCTCTGACCCACTTGAACCAGCAACCACAACTAACCCTAACCCCAAAAAAGATCAATGGAGGAATGAGCTACTGAACCTGCGCAAGAGGTTTGCCAAATACTCCAAAATGCACAGCGAGCCAGATGAAAGTAGAGCTTGAATGCATGTTTCAGGGAGACTGAATTAAACTGTCATAAAACTTGCTGTTACAGCATGCATTATGACACAATGATAAACAGTAAAAATGTATTTTAGCTCATAAATTACATTCTGGAACAATAATATGTTGCGTGAGGGTTTTGCTTATAACATTTTTGGTTGCGGTTGGAAATAACCTCTTTTCCTTGCTATGTTATCCACATTCTAACCTTGTTTCATCTATATTTTGAAAGAGTCCATCCACCTTGTCACTAGACATGCTTCATTATGTTCAAGGCTGAAACATCCCAGGGGTAAAATTCTTCCGTACCTGGAAATCTAGACGGACGTTTGTCTGCTCTCAGGACACGTCGACCCAGGCTGTCACCACCAATTGTCTTAGTCTGCTTGACACAAGCATCTGTCAACATCCATTTGCCTATACAATGAAGGTAGTGCACAATTCTACTGTAAATATCAGACTCACGGGGTGGTGCATAACAATATGTTTGAAAGAAAGCCAAATACTCGCTTTGATTTGTAATTTCAAAGCCTGATTCATTGCACTTACACATAAACATGCACATCCTGTCACATATCGAGGAGTTACTGTGTCCTTGGGAAATCGAAGCTTCGTCAAGCTGTACATCAGACATCTGCTAAGCGCCTCATCATCAAAGTGCTGAGGTTTATTCCCTTGCGTTTCTGTGCCAAGAACAACTGGCAGGCGCCAAGAAACCTTCCACTCTGCCACCAAGGTTAGGTGAATGACAACACGGAGTTACTGAGACACAAGACAAAGAAGGAGACAGCCATAGAGGGAAAGAAAATAGGAGAAGCACGCTGCAGTCACGTCTCTGTGTGGATTCTTTTCCTATTTCCTG
The DNA here is from genome assembly GCF_013358895.1 of Oreochromis aureus. Lineage (NCBI taxonomy): Eukaryota > Metazoa > Chordata > Actinopteri > Cichliformes > Cichlidae > Oreochromis > Oreochromis aureus. The sequence continues at coordinate 35,120,825 of NC_052956.1, read as the reverse complement.
TCTCTTTATTGAGGTGCTAGCTACCTCTGGAAAACTAAGTGCTTCCTATTTGTTTTCACCTCTGTTTGCATTTTCTGTTTGCCTCTCAAAACACCCTAAGAATAAAAAAACACACACAAAAAAATTAATTATGTTATGGTTCAGTCCCATCCCTTCTCCTTATCCCTTTCTCTCACTTCAGAATACAGGAGACCTAATGTTGATTCGGCATTATTATTCATCAGCTATCAAGGAGCAACGAGTGATTTAAATGATCCACAGGAGGTGGCAAACGGGAGTCATGCTAGCCTGTATCTTCTCTTTAATTGTCAGCTTAGTGCTTCACTTATTTTATATTAGCTTCTTGTTCTAGCCTTGAAAACAGAACACAAAAGTAGTAAATGATAGGATAAAATGCATTTAAAGGGCCACCTCCTCAAAAAAACAAAAAAACAAAGCTATGATGCTGATACTACGTATGAATAACATGAAGTACTTTGAAGTACCTTGGCTTACATTGTCATGTTAACTTGCTAGCTACTATAATACTACACTAATCATTGTATATATTACCTGCTTACATACATAGACCATATTTCTTATCTAAATAAATCCCATCGTATAAATGGGCAAGATAGATGGTGAACTCACCAATGCCCACATGAAATGGTCAGTGGAAAGTTATTTTTCTGTAAATGATGTCAATTTACGATGAATTCAGTCTTTCTGCTCTAACACTAGTGAATATCTATCAGCCATTTACTCTTAATAGGATGTTCTTGGCAGTCAATAATCATGTAACAGGGCTGACATTTGCACAGTCACTTTCCCACTCCAGTTTAAAGTCAGGGTGAATGCATCTACAATGCATGGAATAAATACATGAGAAGCCACACATAAGTTTCAAGAGACGTATGGGCTGTAGGGTAAGCTAGGGACTCCCCAAGGGATCTCTGGCCTGTCGATAGGCTACAGTCTCTCCCTTGGAATCTATAGCGAGAGTCAAGCCATCCATCAGGCCTCAACTCCGAGTACACGAGGCAGTGGGAAAAGAGAGAAACACAGGATGATTAATGTGCCTTCTGTGTGGTCAGTCTTTTTTCTTCAGCAACACGTACAACTAAGTTGTGTCTCACACAAAAATGCATTGCACACATAGCTTCCTACACAGGTGCTTGGACACAAGCAGAAACATGCACACATACACACATCACAAAAAGGCTATATTCTAGAGGATAGTACATGAAAAATGTCTGAGCTCAACTCTGTTCTTGGCTAACCTCCACGGTGAATGGAGGGGTATTGACTACAGCAAGACAGCTAGCCCTTATTTATAAATGCTCTTGCTGAGCCAACACAATCGCTGCACACAGCTAGAAAAAAAAAATCACCAAACTGTGGGATAACTCATCAACAGATAATGACCATATGTGATTGCTCCCACTGATGTATATGCACAGTCTTGAGTGCTTGAAAAGATTGTTTAAGACTGCCATGACCTGGATGACTGGCAATCTACACAGAGAGAAAAACACATGAAGGGCTTCATTTCAAAAGTATTTATTTGGAACATAACTATCTGTAATTCAAGAGGTGGTAATAGGATTTATTATTCAAAAGATGCTTTTTTGGTGGTTTTTGTAACAGGCCAATAGGGCTCAAAGTCAAAAATTTAGTCCTGTTATGTAAAACTATTATGTTGCACTTAATTTTATATTCAAACTTCTCTCACATTCCTTCAGTACGCTACACTCATGGGGGGTCAGGTGCCTGTAAAATGAAGATCTTTCATAGCAGTCCTCTTCCAAGCTTTCTACTTTGCACAACCTAATGAACACAACAGGGATCTGTTCCATTGTGAAAGAACAGTGGAGGTCGGCCATTAAACGCGCCACACTCAAGTGGATTCATTTTTGTCTGGCCACAAAGGATGCTGTCGAGCTCATAAGCCACACATTAATATGACCACAGATCAATGGGACTGCGAGCAGTCTGAAGGTATTGTTAATGTATTGGCTGCATTTATGATGGTGCAGAGATGGATATGACGTTGTGCTGACTGGAATACCTCGCACACTTTGGTAATCGTGCTGAGCAGTATGAAAGGACAGGACAAATCATTTGGACTGTGGATTATTTAAAATTTAAATGAGTGATTACTTAATTTTTGTACCTGCAGTCTATTAGCAGTATGATTTTTTTTTATCTTTTTTATGTAGGAAAATCTCTGAAAGGTCTTCTTAAGGCTTTGCTGACTATAAAACACAGGTTGGGCATTTAATGCATGTCACTTAATCCCCCAAATTAACATTCCCTGCATAAATACTGAAGTGAGAGGCAGTCATTTATAACCCTCTTAAATTATATTGAGTTTTCATTACTTAGATTTGTGTAAAGTAAATATTCATTATCTATATTGACATATTTATACATCATTATACATATAATGAGCTATAAGTACTTGTGTAATCTATTGATCAAGTCATAGGACTGGAAAACTTCTGCCTTCGCGGGTTCATTGTTGAGATAACCTTGAAGCTCCTTTGGACGCAATACAAATCAGTACAATGACATTTCAAGACTCGCCATATGTTTAAAGAAAACTATCAAAACAGGGTGTTTTTTGTGATTAATTCAAAGGACACATGCAAATTGTTGCATTGCAAGTCCTACTAAATGCCATATTTAATGACTTCCATTTGTTTCTAAGCTCTCATTAGTTTTCCTGTATAGCAGTTTGTTATTTCAGACAGGCTGATGTTTTGGGGCGTGTTATAAACCGGTATTGAATTTGACATATCAGAACAAGTAATGGAAAAAAATCCAGTGGTACGCAGGCTGGAGTGGTTTTAGGATCGTTCTGTCTGTTACTCTGTCCCAGTCTGGGTGGGGCTCTGTTGGCCCCAGGCCCTGGACTATCAGTCAGGCTGATGTATAGGTCCACAGGGTACAAATGAAACCTGTCACAACAAGGGTAATGATGTCAGAGTCACTATAGCTCACTGCTAGAGAAGCAGCGGGAGGGAGATGAGGGGACAGGAGGATATGGGGAAAAGAAGAGGGTTGAGCAGAGAGAATGGAAGGAAGGAAGGAAGGCGAGAGTAAGAGGGGTGTGAGGAGGAGAGGTGGGGAGGATGAAAGGCACGAGGGACATAAAAAGGAGGAAAGGGAAAAAGGGCTTGGTAGAAAAGTTGTAATTGCAGTAGCCATATAGTTAGAATCGGAAAATAGCAGGGAGAGAGTACAATTAGAAGAAAGAATAAAAGAAGGTCAAGGCAAAGAAAAAAATAAGGTGAGACGTGAGGAAGGATCTAAACTGAAGGGAAGACGGAACAGAATGGGAAGTGTGGACAAAACAAGAAACAGAGTGATATATGGAATGACTGTGTGAAAGGGACATGTGAAATGACAGGAGGAGGTAAGGAGTGAACAAAGGCACGAAAAAAAAGGAGAGGAGAGAGGAGCAATTCAGTGTGCAATAATGGAAATGTTGGAGACTGAAGCAAGACTGGGATCACGTGTTAACATGAAACATTAACTTGCCTTTGTAATTCAGTATCTATTGATTCAGTTGTTCTGTCAAAACAAGACAAAAAAATAAAAATAAAAATCACACTTTGATGCCAAATCTCAGTTTCGCTGTGTGTGAGTGTAGGATGGGGGAACAGGGTGTGCCAGTGTGGCATCAGTGGAGGAGTATAATTGCTGACATGACAAGTTTTTTTGTTTCTTTTAAGATGTGTACCTTCTCTGTCTTACTTGTTTTATCACACAATATCTCTGCATACCTCTTCGTGGCCTAAGCCAGCCTCTGTCTCTCTTTGATTCCCTGTCCTCATCCTCCATTATCATTGACATCATCCTTTCCATTGCACTCTCTCCACCATTCTACATCCGCAACACATCCGCAACACATACTTACACATACACACAGACGCTGCCCGCTCTCTGTCTTTGGCTCTTTTGCAATCTCCCTCCATCTCAAGATGTGGCCACTAATGGATTGAAAGTCTTAGGGAAGAAGCAACAGTCATTTAAAGATTAATGTCAGGTCCAGTATTCTGAAGGGCAGTCAGCCCAGCCTTTATGCGTGCGTCTGTTCCCAGTAAAGGACATGCACATGTCATTTCTGTAAAGATGCCCTCTTCATTATCAACCATTAGGCAAAAAGGGAGGAAGAAAGAGAGAGGGTTAGCTGGCTGGCCCATACAAGCACATATCACAGCTTGTCACTTTCTTCTCAATACCAGCTACTACATGGCCATTAAAACCAAGGACTTTCATCAATTAACATAACTCACTCGTAGATAAGTATGAATAGGCTCTTCAGCGTCTTTGAAATACGCCTCTTAGCTGCACCCAAAGTCTGCCTTAACCAGTGATTTAATCTTCTACAGAGACTCAAAGCTGCACTAGGTGTGTTTTTGAGTTCCTTTATCTACCTTCAACAGAATGAGGAGTATTCATGTTTTAAACTCTTGTGGATTTGTTCAGTTTGTCCACACAGTCTCAATTTAAAGCACTGGGTACTCCGTTAGTGTCACTTTTTAATATACAGGTAGAGCTCTAGAATAGCATCTTTGTGGATAAGGAGGCATAAAAAAATGAAAAAAAGTCTGCTTTACAGCGCAGTTGGGGTGGTAAAGGTATAAATTTGTTCACCCAGAGGACAATTGCTTGTGTCTTGTCTTGGACTGCTGGTTTTAGACTTTTCAATTTCAGTTACTACTGGATTAGGTTTTAGAAACAACCCTAACTGATTCCTTTTGGGCAAAGATCCTGGTATTTGTTAAAATACAACCTTTTTGAGGGTAAAATACAATGTCACGTCCAGAGGTCCTGACCTAGTATGTGGTGAGCTGAAAACCAAAATGCCCTCATTTTCTTGGAGGTGACACCTCAGGAGTGAATAAGCATATAAAGCAGGGAGAGTCACACTGCTGTAACTAAAACATCTGAGAGGGATGGAATCTGTTATTTCAGCGCTTTGAGGGCTGGACTAAAAAATTGAAATCACATGCTGATCCAACTTGAATCATGATGTGGCCATAATGTTTATGACCCCCATGTACCTGCATGCATGCCTGAAAATGTCTGGGCATGCGCCTGGTAAGACAATAGATGGAGTGCTGGGTGATCTCCTGGATCAGGGCATCAGTGAGCTATAGTGGCTTCAGATGCACCAATATATAATGTCCCATGTACTACCTACACACTCTGGTCACATGAGGCCGCATTGTCCTGCACCAGAAGGAACCCAGTGTACACTGCACCAGCATAAGGTCTGATGATGGGTTTGAGGATTTCAGCCCAGTACACAACAGCACGTTGAGGTCTGTGTGACACTCTAAGGATATGCTTCACCGACCCACTGACTAACCGGTCATGCTGGATAATGTTGCAGGCATCTTAACGTTCGCCACGGTGTCTCCAGACACTTTCACATCTGTCACATGCACTCAGTGTGACCTACCGTCAAATAGGAAGAGAACAGGGTGCCAGTGGTGGACATGCCAGTTCTGATGTTCTCAGGCAAACTCCAATTGAGCTGCATTTAAAAAGACTGCTAGAGTTCAGTTTGTGGGGCTCTGGCTGCAGTTATCCTGTTCCTTCTTGCACAAAGGAGCAGATTCTGGTCTTGCTGATTGGTTAATGGCTTTCAATGGCCCTGCCCAGCTCTGCTCACGTAATGGTCCAATTCCTGGGATCATCTCAGTGTTATTGAGGCTGTGCAGGGAGACACAGCAAACCGTCTTCCTGTGGCGCATATGGATGTGCCATTCAGGAAGAGCTGGACTACCTGTTCAACCTGAATAGGGTACCACCTCATGCCAGGAGTGATGAGGACAGTAGCAAAAAGAACGGATGAGGAGAGAGCAATGGATCGTGGCCACCACCAGCAAAACTATTCTCATTTTGAGGATTGTGATGTCATTGCCTCTCAAATTGCAAATATTCTCACTTTCATTTGCACCAAACAGGTGAACTGGACTCCTAATGGTTTATGCTGTGTGTTATACTGAGATGATGGAGAATTCCCGAAAGTCTGAGCAGAACAAAACAAACATGCAGACAGAAGGAGTTTCCCACTCCATTAACCTGTACTTCTTTAGCTTACAGGAGGAAGATATGGAGCCATGAGGCAATCACTACAGAGTGAGTGTTTCTCACTTAACTTGTTTATAGAAAATGAAGCTTCGGTGTAAGCAGACAGCGCCATATTATTAGACGCAATATGAGACATAATTTCTAGTAGGGCAAAACATTTTTTCATCATCATCACTTGCAGTAAATATAAGATTATAAACTGGCAGGATGGACTTGTGGTTGGATGTCTCATAACTGGCACATCACTTTTCATTTTTAGAACAGCCAAAACATCCTTGAGCAAGACACTGAACTCCTGGCTGCTCTCTCAGTTGAAATCCTTCTGAATAATAACAGCCAAGACAACAAAGCTCCGTTATGCTGCAAGGGCACTATGGCTTCAACAATGAATGTTGCAGCTTTTCAACCTGTAAGCCTTGATGAATTAAATATTTTCAGTTTAATATTTTGCAATAAAAAAACAACAGTGAGCATGATTTTTTTTGCTTACCCATAATGCTCAAGTGAAATTATATTAAAAAGAAACACAAAACATATAATGCATACATATCACAGAGTGTGCAAAAATCTTAGCTTTACCTGCCCAACTCCAAACAAAAAAGAAGATGACGAGTGGAAAGCAGCAGGGATGGACAAAATTCTCTCCTATAGTTATAGAGTATTGCACCAGAGTGCAGTTTCTCAGATTTGGACTTCAATATTAAATGTAGCAGTCACAGGAGAGGCAATTGGTGAATCCACCGTTTTTAGTTAAATCAATAGCAGAGGAGTTTATTTATTTTTTCTCTCAAGCAACTTGCCATTCTGTTTCTTTCTGCAGTGGAAAACGAGGATCAGGTTAGATATACATTTTCTAATATTGAAAAGCAAAATAATGCGAGGGGCAGGCACCGAAAACAGACAAAGACAGAAGGCAAATAAATGAGTATAGGAGTGAATGCAAAACACAGTGGCTTAAACAAACAGAGACAGGCACACACAAACACAAAGGCATATATGTGTGTGCCACTACCTAAAGGACAAAGAAACACATTAAGCACTGCCACTGAACCACACAAGATCTACACATACTCTATGTCCAAAAAGCAGCTTTTATTTAATGGAGTGACTGCCCCTCAAAGTATCTGTGCACCGCCTTGCTACAGAGAGACACTTTGAACATCTGTGGTGCGCGTTCCTGTGAAGCCAGGGAACGCAGCAGCCTGAGCTCCACTAAATATTTAATGGCCCTGTCTAATGGTCATAATCGCTTTTAAGAACAATAGATGAAAACAAAGGGCGGCTGTGAAAAAATGCGCCAGAGTTTGAAGGCCCACCTTGGAGGGACAGGACAAGTCAGTCTTAGGGAGGAGAGGGGCAAAAGGGAATACAGGATGAAAAAAAAAAAGACACAGACACTCAGAGCCATGAAAAATACATAACAGGTGATGATCAGTGTAAAACGGGAATGGCATTTGACCCAGGAGTATAGAAAGTCCCATCACAGGCTACGCACTTAAGGGCTATTTTTGGAAGTGATCTACAGAAAGGAGCATACGAACTGCAGAGGAATAATACCAAATTAGGCTAGATGACATCTATACAGGTTTTATCAATGCTTTTTTTTTGTATTATGCATATATTGTAAATCTCTTGGGTGTGTGTAGGTTTTGCAGTAATTGCAATACAAGGATTGAATTGATGTGCACTTTTGTAGGTCAGTTTAAAAATGGATAACTGCTCTCTGCTAATACAGACACATATACACATCTTGGTGTGGACCTGATCATAAACTCAAAAATATGTTGCTTGTAGGACTCAACAAAACCCATCTTTGAAAAACTCCGAAATATCACTGACTCGTCGTGACCCAAAGGTAGTTTCAATAACAAAGAACATTTACTGTCTGTCCTCTGTCTCCAGGAGGCAAGGATGATATTCAGCTGCTCACGAGTCCATCATGAAATGGATGAAAACACATATTATTGAGAAATGGGCTGCTATCTTTAAAGATCTAAGTGAAAATGGATTTCTTTCATTTTCCGGGCTGAATAGACCGAACATAGGAAGAACGTACAGAAGTGTCAGTCAAACAAAACTCGTCATGCACTGAAAAGCAGCGGATGGAAGGAGAAAGTTTTCCACTGGCAGGTGATGCCAGATGGAAATATAGACAGCTCAATAATGGAGGAAGAGCTGGTGGAGCCAAAGTCCTTGTAGAAGCAAGTGTCACAGCTTGGCAGACATCTTGCAAGTCCTCTGTGCACTTATTTGAGCTGATATTTTGACACATTATCTTGATTACAACCCCCTCCATGTTTACTGTCTACTGATTTAATATTATGTCTGTGCCGGAACTAGCATAGATATCGCCGCTACATGTGCCATTGTTTTGTTTTCCAAACCGAATCTATGCAGCCGAGCTGATACCCTCATTTCAAAATTTACGAAGCAATTATATAAAGATTTCAAGTCAGAGCTGAGAACAGAGAGACAAGTTGAGTAGGCTGGTGTGAGGCAGGGAGATGTAAATAACTAGACAAGGAGGAAAGAAGAGGAGGGAAACAACACAGGCAATCAGTGGGGAACGGTGCGTTTCTGTGCTGAAGGAAGACAGGCACAGAAAGGAAGAGGCAGAGAGAGAGAAACAAAAAAATACAGATAAAAAGAAGGGAAAGCCTAAGAGGCAAAGACATAGAGAAGCGGAATGATGGACAAGGAACAAGGAAGGGGGGGAAAAAAGTTGTGACATGAAACAGGAGCAGGCAGCCAGATAACTAGAGCTTTTTTCTTCATGTCAATTAAAACAGCACCTTACAAGGTACACAGGAGAAAGAGGAGAAGAAAGTGGATGTAGCTGAGCTGAGGTGACAAAGAGGTCAACATTTCAGCTCACCCCTGTCGTTCTCCTGTCTTTCTTTCAGAGCCCACATCCACTGGTGCTGCACTGAACTGCTTCTCCTTTGAAAACTGAATGCAGGGTAGCCGCTCCAGCTAACTCGCTGACTGTAAATGTGTGATGGTGGAGGCTCCATTTCCTTGTTTCACTTCCACATAAGCACAGCAAGCTAGGGGGCAATTTCAAGGAAATTTTGTGTACACGTTTTCCACGACGGCTCAAAGTAACAGAAAACGAAAGGCGCTGTGAGGACGGGGTCGAAAGCAGAAAAAAGGTCAAAACAGAGACTGAGGACAGAAAAGCGGGAGAGACAGGGGCAAGAAGTGGGAGAAAGCAGGGGCAAAGTGCAAGGGAGGCAGATGGAGAATAAGAAGCAGATAGGTTCACCTCTCATTAGCTCGCCTGCCACACACTACGCCACAAAGCAATGCACCTCCCAAGGACATGAATTAAACACAGAGCCAACTACCTCAGAGAAAAGCAGCCCTGCCAGCACTTAGCCAGGCCTCATAAACAACAAGCTCGCATTTGTCACTTCCTCTTCACCCAACAAAACGACAGCAAAAATAAATTACTTTTAAGTAGAGCTCATTCCTCCTCTCCCTCAGCATCCTGTTCTTGCTTCAGCAGCTGGTTTGAGCTAACAGCACAAACCGACGGACAACTTAAGCAGCAGATTGAGGCCTAAAGATGACTGTCACAGGGGAAGCCGACATAAAAGTCCCACTGACTGCATTTATCAGTTGTCATTTCTTGATTTTCTTACAAATACATTTTATTTCATCAACCTGGAAACAGGAAAATTGTGGGGTTAGTCAAAAAATAGAAAAAACTACAAAATGATCTAAAATGCAGGAAGACACGTGTAGCTAATTGAAACATAATAGAATTAATTGCTGAGAAGCCAGGAAAAATAGAATTACATTCATGTGGTTCAGTGCAGCATGCTGCATTACTAGGAGGGCAACAAAAGAATGAAAACTGCACTGGTTATTGCACTAAAAGGGTTGCTTTGTAAGGATGTGTTGCTACAGGTATCAATGAAAAGCAACTTATAAGACTGCAACAGGATTGTGCATTCCAGCTCAATATTACTGCAGGCTGAGTCACTTTCAGGTCTTTGACAGGAAAGTTCTATGCTGGCGCCCACACTGTGCAGTAGTGTTATACTGAAACACGGCCATAAGATTGTACAGTTGGTGTCTTTGGATCATTTCATTCACAAATGTTGCATAAGTGATCCAAATTCCTCCTGGATGTTGAATAGAACAGCCAATTTATTATTTCGAAGTAACAGCATGCTCACACAAATGTTTCTTGTACATTTTGATATATGAAAAGAAATAATCTCGATTTTTCTAAATGCATTCTTCTGAAATAAGAGTCAGAGACCAGTCATGGTGTTGTGGTAGTAGACAGAGAATGGCAGGTACCTTTGAAAGGCATCAGATAAAAGGTAAAGGTCTTACTTGTAACAGGGCTTACAAAAAACATATATAGAATCTGAGTACACTAGTGTGCTTACATCCAAACCTTATGCCCTTGAATTCTTCAAGCCCCTTAGCATGACCCGAAGCTCCCCCAAAAGCTCTCCATCACCCCTCTGCCTCTTTCTCATTACATCCCTATTCCTCAGCAGCTGGAATGCACTCTGCTTCTCACCTCAACCTCTCTCAAAAAAGGAGAAGATCAAAAACGAGGCAGACTGCTCAAATTCCTGACGTGCCAACAATGCCAGGGTTCACACAGCCATCCACAGATCTATCATCTTGCCTTGTGCTGGACAGGAATCACAAAAAACACAAAGCACCATCAACCAGAGGGACCAATCAAACTCAAAACTTTGTGTCTGAAACCTTTTACTAAACTTAGCTGTTCTACAAACCTGAGAAAATAAGGAAGCATTTTCTTCCCCCTGTGGAAGTCTTCATGCATTTCTGTTTGCATTCATCGTAAACATGTCGTTAGCATTCAAAGTTGTGCCAGAGACCTGCCATTAATGGCTGCTATTGAACATAGCCTCTAGAGAAAACATAGGTTTGTTAATCAAGCGAAGACAAAACAATTACTAGAATCCGATAATCAATGTCTGCGGACACACAATAAATTCTGGGTGGCTGCTTGGGAGGAGGAAGAGGGGTGGGAAATGGGATCCTACTAATTAAAGAGAAACTTGCTATCTTTAGTTAATAGCTACACCGCCACACCGTTTAGCAAATCTGATTAAGCAGTTTGACATAGCCTATGTAATAGCCACTACACGGTTCTTTTTCCCCCCATTGCCACTGCATGTCTGCTCAATTAGTACTTCACTAACAGTTTAAATCATCTGAAGAAGTCACTTCCCCTTTGTGTTGCCACTGAGACTTTGTACTGTAGTGCACTCACGACTTGATATAATCAAAAAATTAAATGCCGGCTATATTAATCTAAGATTAATGTGGATTGCAGATCATTTAAGGACAGATGGCACAACTGTTCTTAATGAAGTAATATGGTAGTTGTACCATGGAAGAAAATAGAAAAGTGTGAACATTTTGCTAAAATAGCTTCCATCCGTCCTCTTCTGGGCACCGGAGGGGTCGGGGCCTATCCCAGCTGTCACAGGGCAAGAGGCAGGGTTCATTCTAGACAAGTCATCATTCTGTTGCAGGACTAATACATAAAGACAGGCTACTATTCACACATACAGGAAGTTTAGAATCACTAATTAGCCTTAGCCTATGCCCCATGTCTTTAGACTGTGAGAGTACCAGGGGGGAATCCAGACAGACACAGAAAAAACATGCCAACTCCACACAGTGAAGCCCCAGGTTGAATTTGAACCCAGGAGCTTTTTGTGAGGCGACACTACCGCGCCGTCCAATGTTCTAAATGCTAAAATAGCTTTTAGAGACGCTATCAAGAGGTCACTAGGGTTAGAGACACTGTGAAGCAAAGATATACCATCTCAGAATGTGGTAGACATAATCTTTCAACCATACAGACAAAAGTTTCCATTTTAGTTGTCTTTTGCAGAATCATAAATCTGGATTTGTCAGGAGGCACTGGACGGAAAACCTAATAGGATGCTGGGAATTATAGGTGAGATAAATCTGTCTGGATTTCTGAGAGGCCTGCAGACTGCTAATTGCACAAAATACACTGTGCAGCAGGAAGTTTAGGATAAGTAGCCTGGCATGAAAAGAACTATCATACAACGTTAGATTAACCTTAGATGTATGACCAAATCACCCTGAAAAACCTGTGGTGACACGGTGAAAGTCACTTTGATTAAATAATCTTCCAAAAGATTTGAATAAACTTTTCATCAAAACACAACACTAAATGCAAGAATGCCATAGGTTTTTTACAACACAGCACAAAAGGTGACTGCAGCAGGAATAATGATCAACTGTACAGCCAGTCAAGCTGGCATGTCTCCACTTAGCACAATAGCAACCATAACTCTTCCATGATCAATAGATGTTCATGACTTGCTTTAAAGGTCCCATCCTCCACCTTCTTCCTATCCATCTATTCCTGCCTCATTTCCTGTCAACTCTTCTACCCTTTCTCATCTATAATTCTACCTCTGATGCTTCCTTACCCCATTCCTCCCCCTCCCTACCTCCCCCTGTCTTTTCGTACCTACTTTTATTCCCTGCCCCCTATTTTACTTTTAACTCTTGTTTGACTTTTATTTTGTTCTTTCCATCATCTGTACCAGTTTCTCCCACAACTACTCAGTATGTTCTTCCCCCTCATTACCCACCTCATCTTTTCTTCCATATCCCTTTTCCATCTCCTTTCTTTAATTTCCTTACCCATAATTCATTTTTTTTGCACCCACCCTTGCTTTTCCTCTGTCCTCCATTTTCACCCATCGCTCCTCCTCCTTTGTCTTTTTAAAGGCTGTATTCTTAAACTTAACCCTGCAGACTTTTCTTCTTCTTTGTCTTTTCCTGTGTTTTCGTCACCTCGGCACCTTGCCATTCCTGCTTCTCTGTTCTTTCTTTTTTTCCCTCTGTCATCCCCTTCCTTCTCAAATTTGCAATTTTTTCACCTTCCCTCCATGTTTTCTTTTGTCCACCTTTTCTCCCTCTGTCCCTCATATCTCTCTCCAGCTGGTTCTCTTTTTCCATCTGCCATTTCTCCTCCTTCCAAATGTAGTGTCTCCTCTGCTCTCCAGCAATCTGCAGTTCACAGGTTTCCCAGGGCACATTGTTGCATCCCAGCGGAAGCTTGCACAGCATTCTCCCATAAATAATTGAAGAGGCCCCACATGGCCAGGCACGCTCAGTCTAAATGGATTATTCTGGGAGAGATCAATGCCGGCCTGTGAGGGTTTTATTAGGGCCTCCAGATGAAATGTACAAGGCCACCACCAGTGCTATCCTCTCTCTGTCTTCATTCAGCCCTGCTATTGTGTGACATTCTCTCTATCTCCTTCCTCACCTCACCAGCATCTTCAGCCATCCACCTACTCCCAGTGATGACCACACCACTCCCCAAAGGTACCACGACTGGTGTGTTACACTACACCTCTGAATCAAACATAAATGACTATCCACGAAAGGATATGAATCATTCATTCTTTGTCAATCCTTTGACTATAATGCTGGCGAGCAGTAAACAGGCGAGACAGTGTTTTATTATTCTTGCTGTTGTCACAGTGCATCAGCCTCACTGACCCATACCATCATCAGCTTCCCCTCACTAGCTTGGCAGGAAGCATCCAGCGATACCCAGTGGTGTAGTCATGGGCAAGACAAGTGGGGAGGTGAAATGCTGCTGTGACCTTCAAGAGACACAGCCCCCGGGGGGAGAATTGTTTTCCCAAAGGACATTTACATGTATCCAGTGAGAGGTTTCCTGATTGTCTGATTTCCTGAAAACATCCTGCCAAGCTCACAGACATCGATGTTTTATAAGTTGTGAATCTGAGAATTTTTATTGGTTAAAAGAGAAGAATAAAGCAAAATTTCTTTTCATTTTTTACTTAGTTCTCAGGAAATCTCAATTGTGCATTATATACATTCCCATTACCTGTGTGAACCCCACACAAAAAATGAATGGACTAATTCCTTTTACTGATGTTTTTGTGAGTTAGCAATGAGCATGTAGCATTTTTAGAGTGCTTGGAGTGCAACTGGAGACATGACAAATGCTTTGAGAGACAGTGGTACTTTCAAGAGAAGAGCTAGTCTCCCCCCCCCCCCCTTATTTCCCATCAATGCAAAAACAAGTATAACTGCCTCCAAAATATATAATGAAATATAGTCTGAAATGAGGGCTGGAGGGATACATTTTGTAGCCCACTGCTAAATACATTACTTTCTACAAACTGTGGTTTTCACATTACGTCATTGTTTTATTAGCCACTGCCACTATACTGCTATCTTAATAAGAACTTAACAGATAGCTAATGTGGCTATTGGGTAACTGCTAATCATTAAATGGCTAATAGCTAGTGTGTGCTCACCAGGCTAACTTTTATCATAATGAGCTTTGCTTTATTTAAGTGGAAAACTTCCACAACAACTGACTCTACAAAATTTCCCATAAACATCTGAGTGCCAGTCTTTAAGATGATTCACCAAGTTTGTTGTGCTGTTGTTCAGGTGTTCAGCTGCTAGTGAGGGGAGGGGCTCTGAGCCTGGCCTTCTGCAACAGTGCTGTGTGAAGCTGTGTGTTAGCTGGAGGAGGCAAAGGCACTGCTGTTTGTATCAGCACTTTTGGAAATGGGTATCTAATCCTATGGGAATTTTATACTATAGCGCTATCCTAACGTGTGTCCTAGTTGTAGTTTGTGCCACATTTTCATCAACTACGTTGCCTCCTTCTGCACTTTACATCTGAGCACCGTATTTGTTGGCATGAGCTTGGGTTTTCTAAGACTACAGATTACTGCTGCAGTCATCTTTAAAGGCCTGTTTTAAAGTGTGATGCTTGACATACTGCTTTAATGATGTTGGTAGGGTGCTGGTGCAATGCCAGTTCTGTCATGATGCCTTTTGAGAACTACTCTATATCCCATCAGGTTTGAGAATCAAACGTCACTTAGCATTACAGGGAAAGCTGGGTAAGAAAATTGGACTTTTTCATATGGCTGCATCTGTGAATGAGAGAGAATTATTGTATTAGCCCCTTCCATGGCCACAGATATCAGTGGTATAAGTGATTTCAGCAATTTTTTTGGTGTCAACTTGGCTACAGCACCTGTGTTTTTTTTTCGTTGGAAATACATGAAACTATAGGTAATATAACACATCCATACCACAAAGGTGGTATGTCTCATGATGATATATTTTGGCATTATGCTTACCAGTGAAATTAAACGGCATAATGAAACCATAATGAAGAAAAATGCAAAACTAGTACAACATACTTCCTCTGGCCACTATAATCTTTACACATTATTTGACTGGGGTTGTGACGCTAAAAGACCCTGCTTTACGAAGTAATCTTTTTTTTTAGATTAAGCCTAACACATTAGACAAGAAGGGGAAGGTCCAGAGGCCTTTAACCCCATCCCTCACAAGTGATTCCGTTCCTTGCTTGGAATGAAGGATAACATTTCAATTATTCCGGGATCAGACAACATCTTCCTGCTTGACATGTTAGCTGTGCTGGGAAAATGCATACATATCAAAGCCATTAAAGTGTCAAGCCCAATGGTAGGCTCAAACCAGGTCAGAATGTTCATGGAAAAGTTTTGAATAGTGCATTTTGCCCTCATTCTGACAGTCAACTTTCTCTAAAGAGCTTATATCTCAGCTGTTTGAAATGACAAATGCAGAGGATGCAAGGACGTTTCTTTCTTTGCTGTTAGAATATTTCAGAACTCATTAGCATATTTCAGGACCATATGCTTTCTGACAAGATTTACTGTACAATAGGGCACAGCTGAAACACAAGGCTGATTACAAAATGCGCTGTCACATTATTCCATCCTTCCCTAGTTTTTCTTTAATAAGTTAAATCACCTCTGGAGTGGCAGTCAGCAGTTGTTTGGTTCTAGATGTCAATCTTGTTTTACGCTATTATTAACATGCATTTAAATTACTTTGGTTTATTTGCAGAGATGCAGAGATGAAAGCAAATGGACACTGAAACTGACATTTTGTTACCTAGAATTTCAAACTCTGCCACAGGCAAGGGGGAAAAATGGGAGGAAAAAAACACCCCATTGTTTATCTGGAGGTGACAACTAACAAGCACTCTCCTGGTAATTAGACTGCCTCAGTGCACATGGACGAAACGCTCCATGAAGGGTGCTTATGATTAAATATTTTCTTCTCCCTCTTTTCTTTCTGATGTTACTTTAGAGCATCTGAGTTTCCTTAAATAGCTCTACCAGCCCTCCACATCCATTTTCATTTCACCTGCGTTAATAGCGTGACCAAAAATTTTGGTTTGGTGGCTTTTGATGAAACTGCAGGATATGGCTCATCTTGTAATAAAATCATATGTTTATGTGTGTGAGTCTGCAGGTGCTTGCTTGTCGCTCTACATATTTGCAACTCCGGCGGTGATTTTTAACAGCCGTGGCCTTACTCATGTGCCTGAAAGTATCTTGACTGCACAGCTGGCGACAGGCAGGCATATCTGAAGCATATTTCAGCAGGAGCAAACAACGGATGCTAACATGGCATCCTATTACACATTTCATGCATTCATAGAGCCTGAATATTAAGAAAAGCTAACATACAGTTCTATTACAACACCTTTAATACTCTGCACTCACTGGTCTCACTGGCTGTGTCAATGAGGGTTTCACCTTGCACCTCAGCCACCCAAGCAACTAAGATCTTGAACGAGAGGAGTATCAAGACATCCAGCAACACTATTATTTGTTAAAGAACAGTCCTCACTGACTTTATCCAGATCTTTGATTCTTGATCTGTATGTTAGAATGACCTCTTTTGCATGTCTAACATGGGTATTTGACTGCTCCATGAACACACAGTGGATGCTGAAGTACTGCATAAAATGTGTTCTCCAATTAAGTATGAAGGAAAGGCTGTTCTTCCACAGGCCTGTCAGACAGGAAAGACTGTGCTCTGCGATAGTGATCATTGGGTACCACTGCATCTTAATATTAAGAAGAGGACAGAAACATAGCGACACATTGTTCTAAAATATGGATCTGAATTAGAAATTAGACTGAAATATTAAAATCATAAAAATAATAGCCAAATAAATCCCAAGGGTGCTGTTCTGCCTAAAAAAAGATGAGGGAATACAAATCTGTATGTGTGCATGTCTTGCTCTGTGTGCTAAGCTGCATCACATCATTTGTTTCATCATTACGAAATCAGCTCTGCATATTTCTAAATCTTCCTTGCAGAAATCAAACTCTTGACTGTTACTGGAAAAAAAAAAAGATGTGCATGAAATGTGAAAAATGTAAAACTCGAGAGGCATGTGGTTGGTTGCTTGAATAAATTTGTGGTAGCATAAGTCAGAAGATAATTTAGGAAGTATCGTGGGCTATTTTCAGTGGGGGGCGAGGGGTGTGTGCTTCTTCTTCTTCAGCCCACTGGTGGCTGTTAACCTGACTTGTTCTGATGTTCCTGGGCATTGTGTTTTGCCCGTGTGGAGGATGGGGCGAGGGGGGTGGGAGTCACTCCAAATTTCTCATGTGACGGAGCATAACAGGGAATTGTAATACACAGCAACATCATAAATTTGATTACATTACATAGCACCGCGAGCCTGTGAGCCATTTCCAGGCACCATAAAAAAGCTATAACTAAGTTACCACTGGTACAGAGAAAAATGAATAAAGCCATTTTTTTTTAACAACCCGGGCGCGGGCGAGATATTGTTCTCTCCTCTGGCTTTTATGAGCTTTGCAGACCCGCGATGCGCTCATTGCGATCGAAACAAAGAGATGGAACAAGATGGGAAATGCACAACTTCGTGAAAATGATAGACTAAATTGTTTTGTGGCAAATATGGCAAAACCAAACTCCAAATAAAAACACGCTGTTAGAAATAAGAAATCGCCTAAAAAGACTATCTCTGCTCTCATGAATAATAATAAGAATGAATCCGAATGATACCTGATGTGTTTGCTTTGCTTTTACAAAAATATTAAACTATGAGAGGAATCATCCAAATCTTATGAAACTTAAAAAATGGGTACTCAGTTTCTAGTCCGTGTCCGGGGGACTGTTTAATTTAGAAAATCTATTTAGAATATATATATATATATATATGTATATATGTGTGTGTGCGTGTGTGTGTGTGTGTGTGTAAAACCAGCTTTTTTATTTTTATATATGTCTTCAGAGGCTATACACAAGGTCTTTCACGTCAAATGTCAGCGGGAGCGACAGGATCTACAGACGGGAGCAAATTCCAATCGTTTCGGAGTTTCCAGCTTCAGCAAGGACGTTACTGGCAGTTAGACAAAGTCAGTGTCATTGCTGTGCTGACTCCACCTCGGTGGCTCTGTGGAAAGCTCGAGTGGCGCACCTCGAAATGAGCCCAAATACGTTCTACAAGCCAGAGGCAACGTGATGCGCAAAAGCAAAAGCCCGTCCAGGGGCGCAGACCAAACCCCGCTCTCAAAGTCCAACATTTACAGCTCAGGCTTGAATATTGATCAAACCAGAGATCCACAGAGAGAAAGGGGAAAGAGATACTGGGGACAGAAATGATCGAAAATAACATTTTTACGGTCGATGCCTACGAGAAGAGCTGGATGTGTCCTGGTCTGAGGGCATGCTTATATAGCCGGATTCTAACGAAACGCCTGTCACGATTGACTTGGTCAATGAAACACCCCCCTGTGGAGATGCACTTGCTAGATGGAGAACCCCCTCCCAACACACACACACACACACAAACACACACACACACACACACACACACGGAGAGAGAAAGACAGAAAGAGAGAGAGCGAGAGAGACACACCCCCGCCCGAAAAAAACGGATGATTAAGAAATATGTAAAATGTTCCAAAGAAGGTCTATGGTGCGTAAAGAGGAGTAAAAGAAGACCTTAAAGAAATCTTGCTTCGCCTTTCTGCTGCAGAACCACCCAGGCTTCTTTTTTCATTTTGTAATTAAGTGAGTGGGAAAACAGAACAGAAAAGGGGAGCAGTGCCTGTTGCGACCGTCGTTCGTGAACACATCCCCGTTATTCAAGCGGCAGAGATGCAATGCCACTATAGCAGCACCTTTGCGAGGGCAGAGTCGAATCTCCCGCTGAGTCCGGGACTTTCGAGCATCTCGTTCCGTCGCTAAGCCCCGTTTCAGCTTGAACGTGCTTTCTTGCAGTATTCTGAAACGCTTTCTTTTGGGACTTGCCTTAGTCTCTGTGCAGGTGTTAAGACGACAGAAGAGATCTGTGCGCTCCCGGACCTCATGCCTGATGCTTCCCCCCCTTTCTTTTACACACAGATAAAACCATGATATAAAAACCAAGGTCTAGTGGAAGAAAAGTAGCCGAACACTGTTCAGGAAAACAGGCTGAGAAGTCTGCCTACCTTTTGTCGGCGTCGGAGTTCCAGCTTTTATTTTTATTTTTTCTCTCTCTCTCTCTCGCTCTCTCTCAGCTCATAAACCCATCACATCTTCATGTTTAAAACAAACAATAATCCCCGGGTTTGTGTTAAATCTGTGCGTCCCCGCGGCAGGTCCAGTGAGGAACCGTACACGGGTTCCCCTGCCGGCTTAAGTAGTGATTTTAAAATCCACCCCAAGAGCGCAGGATGCTCAGGACGCGCCTGGGTACGGCAGGAGGAGTCGTTCCCTCAGCAGCAGCCGCCGTGCGCACTTGGAGAAACCAGAGCTCTGTCCGTGCAGAGAAGCTGAGGGAATGATGTCATGCGTCCGGCCCTCCCTCTCCAGCCACCCCTCAACTGAAGGCTCTCTCTATCTTCTCTTCCCCCTCCTCCCATTGCCCCCTTCTTTTATAAAGCTACCTTAACATTCTAATTTTATTATCACTACCTATGTTGGTGTGTTTATTTAATTAATATTTTACTCATTCTCGACTATACATGAACACTGCTTTAAAAAAAAGGAAAAATCTAAATTTTTACAATGACCTATTTTGAGGAGAAGTTATTTTAACTCAAGATAATTCAGAATTATATTACAGCTTTTCCATGTATTCCCTAAACCCTTTCGTTGAGCAGTGGAGAAAAAAACGGGACTTTATGCGTAAGAAGAATTTGTTTTAGAATGCAGGTTTTTGCAGTGCTCCACTCGCTATGATGAAGTCATACAGTTTTCCCCCGCCTTACTAAAGGTTTCATCCAGTAGCATCACCAGGATCCCTTTACCCGCGATAAGAGGGAAGGCAAGTTAGCATGAAACAGGCCAATGCCTACAGCGTACTGTGTCATGGCAACCGCCCCCTACTTGGTGCAGCAGGGGTATCTTAAAGATAAAGCATCATCTCTTCGTATCAGACTTAAAGCATAAGCTCGTGTGTGTATCAAATATTACACTGCGAATGCAAACAATCCATCTCACTGGACTGTTATTTACCCATTTATTTAAACGAGACTGTGGCTAAATTGTGTTCTAGTACACACATGTTTTTAAACTTCTAAAACACAGTTAAGAATAAGTTATCTCCATATGATATGAATTTCCTCTCTAGAAGATGTAAGGGCAAAATACAAAACTGCAACTACAAGAGCAAGGTGTGACTTAAGAAATGTATTATACATAAGCCAGTGTGTGATTCATTAATATTATAAAATTATTTTTGTTTGGATTTACTGCAAAACCTTCACAATAGGTAGGAAGACAATGAGGTATTTTCTGCACTTTGCTGCTGACTGCTAAACCCCCTCAGAAAAAGAACAAAAAACAGAATGATAAGGCCCGTGAGGGCATTTAGTTAAGGGTTTTAGTTAGTCAGATGTTTTAAGTGACAAGTCTGCCTTCCTCAACTTTGTCTAGTGCCACAGATGCTCTTACAGGGACAACCTTAAATTTAGCCTCCTGGAGCCCAGCCACTCATACTTCTCCTAATGCATGGAGTTGCTCCTTGAAGGAGGCACTTAGCCTCAAGTGGCCAAGAAATGGCAGTTGATGGACACTTGAAAACACAGGTTTTGTGTTCAATACATTGCTGCCTTCTATCAGACCATCTTTCCTATCATGCTGTTTTCTGTATTGTGGTGATAGACACACTCTCGCTTGTTGTCACCAGTGGATTTTATATATATATATATATATATATATATATGTATATATATTTTGTTTCAGCACTCAGGAGAGTAGTTGGAAAACCCAAGAAAACCTGAAGAACCATGAGCGCTCTTCTTGCCAGTTGATGAGTACCAGTCTGTTTGATGCTAAGGGCTAATTCATGACCTTTTTGATTCCCCCTAGCTACATGTTCACAACATACTAATAAGTACACTGAAGATGTTTTAACATTCTCAGTTTCTCAGAAAAAGGAGAATAGGAAACCACTGATAACAGAATTATTGCCCTCTTTTCATGTGTATGTATATCAGTTATACAATTATGTTTATGGCCTGTTAAACTTTTATTATAAAGAATAAGAAAGATTGTTTCCATCTGTTAATACACCTGTATACAATGCAAATAAAATATGAAAGAGGACTGAAATGCATAGCTATCCAAAGCCAGGAAAAATTTGGGCATTCATCCTCCTTCAGTGCACTTCATCCTCACCAAAGACTTACTCCGATCCCCATTTTTCAGTCTACAAAGGACAAAAGATGCAATGCATTATTCCCTGTGGTGATCAAACCGCTGCTGGTTACACTGCATCAAGCCAGATAGAAGTAGAAATACACAGCTACATGTTGTAGCTGTGTACTGTGACAGTGTCGAAAAATATGTGGAACAACTGCTATGTGGACTATTCTCATTTGCTTTGTTGTCAGTCTCTTAGAAGACAAAGAAGTTCTTTCTAGTGAAGTGAAACTGAGTGTTTAACACAATGAGAACTGTCCACTTGGGCCACTGTCTGCACTTCTCATGCTGCTTTCTTGAACTTTAATTATTTTTTAACTCTGTTTTCCTCTTTGGGGTGAACAATTGTCACTCAATTCCTGCTTTTCAGTGACCCAGCAGTCTTCCTACAATTACCGTCACCACGGTCTGGCTATGCACCATTGTTTTTCTTAGGGTTTTTTTCTTTTGGTGGACTGCATGTAATCACATTTCCATACCTGGCACATCCAAGATTCTTCTCCACACACTACAGACTTATAGCAGTAGTTTGGCTCATTTCTGTACAGGGGGGAAAAAGTGTCCTTCTCTGGGATTGCACCATCCCTCTCAAACACCTGCCCTCGCTGCTACACCTCAAATGCAACCTCTCTGCTCAGCCTGCCTTCTGTTGCATTCTAGTCTTTTTACTACTGGTCTTTAAGACTGCAGTAAGAGCCTCTACACCTGTACAAGTGAACAATGAAGTTCCTTTGGCTTTCAGTGGGCTCAGAGTATCCCTAATAGTTAGAAACTACTGTGAAAACTACAATGTTTCCTAATTTGAACATTATATACATCTGCTGTTCAGTGGAAGTTCAATCAATGCTTATAGTTTACAACTGCATAATTAATTAATAATTATAATAATAATAAGCGCTCTGATCTTGTAACAATGTACATGCTTTTTCATCCCTTATACAAGCTGCACATTAACCGACTTCACAGATAAAATGTAAAGTTGGGTTCTTACACTTCTGCCCAGCCCATGGTGTGCATGGGGGCCACACTTTTATTTTGGTGTTCTTTCTGAGTTGTGTTCTAGGCAACACATGTTGTGTAAAAATACCACCTACAGCTGGTATATAATACCGACTGATTATGTGTTTCTCAGACCATGATATGTTGACTAGAGTTGGTGCGCGTTGGTGTTCGCTTCTGTGCTTGAAGAATAATCAAATAGCATTATTTCACCTGAAGACAGAGTGCTTTCTTCAGGACTGTCCGGACCATTTAATATCAAACATAATTTGCACCTGGATCCTTTGTATGCACCCTGTGTTTGCTGCTGGGTGCTACAAGAAATTACATACCGTTTGGTATCTCAGTTCCTCGACCTGATGGATTCATTGTACTCACAGCCACTCGTTTGGATTTTACTGTCTATCCAAAATATTTAAAGTAGAACAAAAAGTGACCAGTTGCCTAGGCAAAGCACATTAACTGTCTTATTGAGCTTATGTGATATAAATTTTAACAGTCATAAAGTTAGCATGGTTTTGTAAAGACTAGACTAGAGAGTGTGCATGCACACGTGCACTTAAGGCCTTTTAAAGATGGCAGTCCTCAACTAATTTCTGCACCATCTGGCTAACACAGAGGCAAGGAAAAAAAAAATCAATCAATCCATCAGTAAATAAATAAAAAAAATATAATTTGTGGGCCCAGTGGGGATCAGACTCCTAATCTAGGAAGTATGGAAGCCTTTCTCTACCCGCTTAGCTGGACATGACCGTGTGACCTTTAAGCCAAGCTAAAGCATTTAAGTTCCTCGGAATGATCATTTGATCGTCTTTTTCTTATCTTTGCTTTTACTTTAGATAATTGGACGTTCCTTTGATAACATCTGCTTGCACGAGTAAGGGGACACCAGACACTGTGAGCCAAAAGCCAATGGGGCAAACACTTGGAAGTGAGCTGATGATGATCCAAATATACAGCATGCATTTGAATATTCATGTCTTGGTGACTCAATTTGCTTTGTTCTCACATGATTCTCCTGCTCTTCACTGCAGTAAAGAAGTGTATCATGAAATAAGAAAAGAAGCAAAATTTGCAAATGCAGATATCTGTTGAGGCCGCTACTAAAACTTAATTTGCTATGTTTCCGTGCGTTCAATTTACCTCGGCGAGACCAATCTTTAAAGCAGTTAAGGGAATATTCTCCTGGCATACTGTCTGTTGTAACCTTGCCATGTCTTTGAGGTGGATGAGTCGGAGTGAACCACAGTAATAATAAAAAAAATCAGCTTCTACAAAGTATTAATAGACATCAGTCACACCACTGTGTCTCAGCAACAGTAGCTTTATAAGGGTTGCATCATCAGCCATGAAAAGACTATAGCTGAATTCTATTTGAGTTTTAATATAAATGTTTCTCTCAGTTAAAAGAGCAGAATTTTGCCTCGAGTCAATTAACTTTTCACTCTTTAAAGTATTAAAAAAAGACCATAACATCAGTTTTACACTATGTGGCAAACTCCAATCTGCTTTGAGTTCAATGGAATAATGTTACCTAAACAGCAGAAGGAGCTCATAACAAAATGAAATTATCCCAGTGAAACTGATATTCACTGTCATGCAACCAAACTAAATAACAGAATTTTCTGTTGCTATTTATCCGAGGAAGGCTGAAACAGTTCCGGACACTTGATAGGTGGCATTGTTGGGGGACAGGTGAGTCTCCCTGCATCCTCATAAAAGGATTCTTCTTTTTTGCCTTTCTCTATTACTGTCAGCTTTCCTCCTGTCTAAATAAAGATAAAAGAAATGATCCACTCTCAAAAATAAGTGAGCCTGCGTCTTGTCTTTAATTTTCTCACAGCACCTCTCTGCTCTTCCAACTTCCATTCCTCCATTCCTCAATCACATTTTTTCCTTTTTATTTTATTTTTTTTTTTACACTCAGCACTGCTTAGCTGGCCTCACTTCTCCATAACTCCTTTTTTTCTCTCTTCCTCTGTACATTCACCATTGTCTGGGAAATAGACGCCAATCAGAGTGACTGGGTGAGTGGTTTAATTAGAGGAGAGATAGTGTTCTGTCACCTTGCACTGAGCACCCGCAGTCAAGAGCCCGGACTTGAAGAAAAGTCAGACAAGGCCATTCATTGATTGGTGATTTCAGGATTGTTACTTAATCTACAAGATACAAGGGAAGAGCTTTGACTTAGATTAAGGATAAAGGTAATTCACTGCAATGGAATTTGCTTTGCCAAAGCAGAGCCTGTTTGCAATTATATTAGTCTAATTTTATCAGACAGACAGACAGCAGGCCCAAGAATGCTACAAAATAAATTAAAAAGTAAAACTGATGCATTGTCTTTTTAGCTTTAATCATTGCCTCTGTTTTGTTTGCACAGGCTGTTTCCTATACACCATTAATTCTGTTTGCACTGGTGTTTGACACAGTAAATAACCTCAAAAAATTAAAAAGGCATAAAACAAACCTGGAATTCTAAAGATGTTTACAGATAAAACTTGAACTTAACACAGATAATTGTGGGCATTTGTGACATATTTCACTCGTCATTTAACCTCTCTCTTTCTCAAGGTGAATGATAAGCAAAACACTTAAATAAAAGAAATACCCAAGCAGCTACACCTACCAAAAGACGAAAAAAGAAACACCAAGCACCAAGTCAAAAGGGGGGTAAATCAAACAGCTGAAACTAACACACCGTTTTCCATCAATAAGGAGAACTTGGCCTCGAACACACAGGCTACATACTGCTAAGAACAATGGTACTGTGGCACCAGGGCGCCCCTCTCCCCCAGCTCAAGTACTCCCTGGCCTGACTGCTGAGTGGAGTCAGCTGCAAAGGGTGGCACCTATAAGGCAGGAATGAGAGAGAGCAAAACACACCCACACAATAGGCCTAATAGGCTAAAGTGGCACTCCGCTTGCTGTATGCTGCTTTGGATAAAGTGTCCCACAATGAGATATCCACCTCCCAGCTGTCTGGGTGGCCTTTGATTCAGTAACTAAGGGCGAGCCATCTCGACAGTATATATGCATATATAGAAATACATCCTGCTCTGGTACTTTAAAGAAATGAAGCATAACTAAACACTTTCTATGCTGATAAATGAGTTATCCTCGCCTTTCTGTGCTATACTTATCGCAGGGGGAAATAAATTGTTTCTTTCCTACATTAACATTTAAGACTGTTTGCATCACCGCCACCTAAAATATTAAAGGAATCCCAGAGATGTTGTTATAGATGTTAAAAGATGTAAAGTGTTATCAGGATTGAGATTCAGGCAATCTTTACACCACAAAGTCAAACATAAAACCGCCTCTTTGTCTGAATGGAAACTTGATTGGTGCAGAAACTATGGGCCAGACAGCAACTGATCTGAAAATGAACATATACGGTAGTTTAAATAGTTTAAATAGGAAATCCATTGTTAGTCCAGTACCAGTATGCATCATTTTTTTATGTTAATGCAGGTGATGTAAACAGAAGTATTTCAGAGATAGAATAGATTGGGATAACAAGAGTGTGATTTACCCTGAAGCTCCCTCTTAGTGCTGCAATCCACTCTTATGTATTCTTTTTATTTTTAAAGTTATTTGATTTATTTTTTATACCTGGATTTTCTGTCTTGCGTGAGTCAACACAAGGACAAAGGCAACCTGCATAGCTGTGTAATCCTCTCTAGCTTCTTACTCATTTAACCTGGCTTTTATTTTCTAGCAAACTAACTGCTAGGCTAATGTTGCAACAATATCTGCCCAGAGTGCATGTGCTATGATCCAGAACACTAGCTTTACATATTAATGCCTCTAATCCTGTCATTTTCAGATTTGCTGACATTTAATAATATTCACATGAGTGTTGAAGCTATACGGAAAATTATTAGGATACTTAATCAAATGTCCAATCACGTTTTGATGAAAGGACTGGCGGGATTTCATACTGTATGCGATATGAGAGATTTCCTGCATCTGTCTATATGGCACTGGAGTTGAATCAGTCTGTCAGAGGAGGTGCCCTGCCTGCCCATTAAGTGGTGCAGAGGGTGGTCAGGATAGTTTGTTCACTGACTTCCTCCACAGTCTCCAAATCTCCAAAATGTTGCTGCACAGACTGGGAAAATGCTCTTTCCATTCTTTTATACAGTCTCTGTGATGATCTGTCTGTTGTTCATGTGGACATCCAGGCACTCGTAGTCTTCCAACACATCAGCATCCTGTTTCGAACCAAAAACATGCTGTGCAGTTGGCCTCTTCTGTCTTAAGTTGATCACCATCTCTCTGGACTTATTCAATTTCAGAAGCAGATGATTTCTCCCAGACCATTCCGCAAAATCATCCATTAGTGTTCTGCACTCCTCCTGTTTCCCATCACTTATACCCCCAACCACTGCAGAATGATCAGAGTATTTCTCTAAGTGGCATGACCATGATGAGAACATAATCACTGTATAGTGGGGCAGGTTACATAGTGAAGCAATTCCTATTACACTCGTGCTCAGAGATAAAAACAGAAATGCAGATATGACTTTCGGGGAGAGATTCTTTGTTACCATGGCAATCATAGTTTCACCAGTTAAAAGTCTTTGGACCTAAGTATATTTAGCACAGCGAGCAGACCCCAACCAGTTGAGGGCCTCACTAGGTCTGGGTGTACCAGAGGCTTCTTCTTGTTAAAACTCAGTTTTCCTTCCTCACTTTCACCAGTTTTAACAAGAAGCTGGGTTTCTATCTGTAAAGTCTGTACCTTACAATGTAGCATCCCTTACGATAACTGTTGTTGTGAATGGGCGCTATATGAATAAAACTGAATTTAACTGAATAGAGGATGGCATGAATGCTGTGACATTTAGCAGGAGAAGAATAGCTCTAACTCTCAATTCACACCAGAGGCAACACTTCGGCGCTATGTAGGTGCTATACAATCAAGCCTTCCTTCAAACCCACGCTGGCTCTGGCTTTTCCTTTACAGCTCAATCTTCAGTTCACTTTTCATCACCATTTAAAGTCATTTAAAGTGACCCTTTAAATGTCTGAATAAAACTTACTAAAGTCACTTCCTTCATGACTTTGTCATCCATGCACTTCCTGAAATTTCTGCAAGGGCACAGGTCTCTTTAACAGAACCCTCTACTCTAGTAATCTAGATACAGGTGATTAGGTTTCTTCAGATTTCTGTCAGGTTAAAATAGAGTGCCATCAACTTCAAATACACTAAATATATTCATAAAGAGTTGATAATTTTTTCACTAACACAGGAGTAGTTGTAATTTACATTGTAAATTAGTAGTTGTAATTATACTTTGCAACATGAAAATAGCAACAAGAGCAAGTGCAGATCTCAGCCTGTTATGGCATTATTGTGATGTTGTAGGGCACCATATTTAAAAACAAAAAAGTGTGTTCTACAGCGCTCTCCATGGCCTTTCATGTGATATATTATTTCATGTGGTTTCATAACATTCTTTTTCAAGGTCAACTTTAACGTTGTAAATTAGCCTTTACATGTGTAGCGTTTCATGTCCTCTTTAACATGCTTGTGCTTTGTGGAACTATCTTTTTTTTTCTTTTTCAGAGAACAGTGACTCAGAATAAGCCTCATGGCTCTCTAAAGGCAAAAAAGCAGGGTGACAATCATGTAACCAAAACACAAGAGAGATGCTATTAGATTTGTTGGAACAGAGAATAACAGTGACTGCAAGAACATAAGACATATTTTGCTTTGTTTACATTATTTTGCTTGCTATAGCAATTGACGTGACTGAACTTGGCTTTTTCAAGAAAATAGTAAATATAAAGAAATAGATTAAGTATGTCCAAACTACAAAATAAAACCAGGGAACATGAGACAACTGAATAAAAATTTAAATTAAAAAAATAAAAACAAAATGATCTGAAGAAGAGAACAGAGGCCAGTAGGTAATTCACTAAAGTCAGGATATGCAAATATACTAAAAATACTTTAGTAAAACATTTATAAGATGAAAGAGACTGAAGTCTGATTTCGACAGGTATTTTCAGAGACTCGGAGCCCTGACAGCAAAAGTAACCACCTCTTGACTTTAGTCTGGCAACAGGGACAGGCGAGAGGGCCCACCCTGGGGGTTCTCAGGGTGAGTGAGGGCTCATTAAAATGTAGAAGCTCTCCAGTGTCAGTGAGGGCTTGCCTATGAAGTTTTTAAAGAGTAATCAATGTTTTCTTTCTTCTTGTTTCAAATTTTCTAAAACTTGAGGAGGGAGAGAAGTAAAATATCTAAATTTCCTGGTTTTTAGTGCTGCATTGTTGGGCGGCCAGTGTGATCACACTTCTAGATGTTGGAGATAAAAGATGTATAATATTTTGAGTGTTCCTGAAGAAATGCATGGTTTCCTAACTGAGTAAGTGCAAGTAATACAGTAAGTATCTTCACTTTAAGATAACTGAAATATGTTAACAATATGAAAATAAAGTATATACACCATCGGCACATCATCCACCTGAAGCAAGTAAGGAAAAGAAGACAGCCCAACATCTCTCCAGGAGTTCAGCACCAAAGCCTTGCTGTGTTGGTAAGCCGATAAAATCAAAACTTCAAAGAAGAAATTTTCATGAAAAATATCAAACAGACTGAAAGCAACATTACACTATGATTATAACCAAAAAAATTCACAGTATCACAGCATACATAGGATAAATAATGCCATCCATCCATCCATCCATCCTCATCCGCTTTATCCGAAGTCGGGTCGCGGGGGCAGCAGCCTAAGCAGAGAAGCCCAGACCTCCCTCTCCCCAGCCACCTCCTCCAGCTCATCCGGGGAACACCAAAGGCGTTCCCAGGCCAGCCGAGAGATATAATCTCTCCAGCGCGTCCTGGGTCTGCCCTGGCCTCCTCCCGTGGGACATGCCCGAACACCTCACCCAGGAGGCGCCCAGGGGCATCCTTGTCAGATGCCCGAACCACCTCAACTGGCTCCTTTCGATGTGGAGGAGCAGCGGCTCTACTCTGAGCCCCTCCCGGATGGCCGAACTTCTCACCCTATCTCTAAGGGAGAGGCCAGCCACCCTTCGGAGGAAGCTCATTTCTGCCGCTTGTACCCGCGATCTCGTTCTTTTCGGTCACTACCCACAGCTCGTGGCCATAGGTGAGGGTCGGGACGTGGATCGACCGGTAAATTTGAGAGCTTCGCTTTTACACTCAGCTCCCTCTTCACCACGACGGACCGGTGCAGCGTCCGCATCACTGCAGCCGCAGCACCAATCCGTCTGTCGATCCCCGGCTCCCTTCTCCCATCACTCGCGAACAAGACCCCGAGATACTTGAACTCCTCCACTTGGGGCAGGAACTCATCCCCGACCCGGAGTGGGCACTCCACCCTTTTCCGGCTGAGAATGCAATCAGTCAAATGTATCTTTAACTTTGTTTATTGTGTATTTCTTCCTTATTTAGACCAATGTGTTTCTATAACTGTGGAAAAGTGTACAAAAAGAACACTTAGTGCCATTTCTAGCTACCTGCTTCATACTTTTTCTGCTGTGGAACAATCTGCAGCTCAATTGAGGTGAAGGTTGAGAACTGACTCCTTTTGCTGTTACTATTAACCAGCTCTTCTTGCACACTAGACTGTCACCCAGCACTCCAGCATTTTATCAGAAACCAACAAACACTCACAGAGGCTACCACACTTTCTTCAACTGCAGGTAAAGTGCTTTGCTTTTGTCTTTCATTTCCTCCCCTGTGATTTTGCTCAGCGTAACAATACGCCGGGAGTTTCTAGCAAACTATTTTCTGCTGTTCTTCTTCTTTCTCTCCATTACTGCCACCTGCTTTGTGGGAGTTTTGATCAGATAATTATTGGCACTGCATATTTTGATGATATTATCATATGCAGATATGACATCAGTATTAAATATTCTTCTTTTTTTCCTTGGGTATTTTCTCAAATAACTAACCCTTTACAAAAACAACAAGGTTAGGTTTGGGAAAGTGGTATGTTTTAAGGTATGTTAGAGAGATAAATAAAATTGCTTTGTGTATTTGTCCATTGATCTTAACATGATTTGGATATAAGGTCCTATTTGCCTATGAAACCTCATATTTTGTACTATGCGGTAAGGACCAATGGATGGAAGAGACCTGTCAAATGCCCTATGGTGTGGTATAAGTAAAGATTTTGCTTTTGCCCATGGTGAAAGTCAGTGAGCAGGTAACACGACAATATGAAGAGTGCAGGTCGTGATAACAGAGAATAGAAATAGAAATGCTGCTGTACAGGGCGATAAATTGTCTATAACACAGGCTGTGTGAGGGTGCTGCTGTATACGGGAGCCACTGAGAGGCTCTTGGCTCATTAAGTTGAGGCACTGAGGTGAGTGGGTGTGGGAGCGAGTGAGTATATGACACGATGAAGCTTTGATGCGCTGACAGGTAGAGAACTCATTCTCTTGCTCTTCCCCTATCATCGTTCCCTCTTTTCACTTCGCGCGCATTCGCTCACTCTCGATAAACTCACTACCAGATGAATTATTGTTCCCCGTTTGGTGTTTTCACCGTTTCACTCGTTGTAAGCGCTTTCTCCTTCCTTCTCTGCTGCATCGCCACCTCATTTGCTTTTTCTTACTTTCTCTCAGTTGCTGCTTTCTCCCCCTCACTGTGCTCTGTGTGGATATCTATAGCAGCAGCCTGACAGGACATTCAGGTGGGCGAAGGTGTGAACATCCCTCAGAAAAAAATAAATAAAATAAAAATAAAAGGCCACAGAAGATGATATCCGTGTAAAGGCAAGGTTGGCTTGTCATAATAGCAGTTCAGAAGGTTTATAGAGTTTGGCCTGGATTAGACAGTTTTGGGTGGGCTTGTTTGAATTCATTTTACACAAACAAGTGTAAATGTGTATTTTGCGCCCACTGTGGTTGGATGCTGTATCGGTCCTGGATTGCGAAAAAAAGGCTGTTATACCCTCGAGGATACATGTCTGTATCACTCTCTCTTTCACAGTCACAAACATTTGTGAAAATACAAGCAGAGTACTCAGCATGCACAACCCCACTTTTTCCATGCCTAGTTGCAGCAAATAAGTTGACAGATTAAAAGTTCTAGAAAGTTTAGTTATTGATAGTAGCAACAACACAATTGCAGAAACCCTTAGTGCATGATACTGAGCCGGGGTATGGCATAGTGGATCTGTAGACATACCACAGTGTGCTTCAAGCAGGAATATTTTTAGCTGAGAACAGTGTTGGAGTTTGGATAAATTATTGGAAATATAAGTGCACTGTTAATGTGAATTTATTTCCCACAAAAGAGGCAAAGTACAGCAGCAAAGTCTAAAAACAGCATTAAAAATTCAACAGATAATTCAGAAAATTAAACATCACATTTGTGGGTGCTTTTATCCAAACTGCCTTAGAGTTTTATTGCTGCAAACACCATGAACGGAACCTTTAACCCTGACATTTGTAGTGTCATGCTCCGCTGAACAACGCCGGAGCCACCCTGACCTACTTTAACATTATACACAGCGACTTGATATACTGTATTTGTAAGGGGAAAAAAAATCCAGGGAGTCAGCGAGTTGGAGTATAGCTCATCACTACATTATCACCCAACCTTTGCTTACCCTCTTCGCTCCACTAGAACTGCCTGCAAAACAGCATCCCTCTCACACTGGTGCGCTGATAAGATCTGACTTAACCTTGGTGAGGTGCATCACCTCCAACAATAACACTACCTTGTCACAACTACAGAACATCACCTTAAGGGGATAAGGGTACCATCAGGAGAGGAAACTAGGCTCAACAGATACGAGCAGGCTTCAGGTTTGGCTTTGCATTCAGTGCATGGTATTTAGCATCATTTTCTTCTCATGTTTTCTTACAGATGTGGTCAGTCAGTATTTACTAATCGGAAACAGGATGCCATGAAAGAAGCTAATAAATGTGTTTTTTAACCTGATGGTTCTGAGAGTCACAATTAGAAAGGAAATGCATGGAAGTGAGAAGAAAAATCTATGTGAACTGTCAAGTCTCTTAGTATTAGTAGAAGTGATAGTCTTAAACATCTGGAAACTGGTTGTTGTGGGGGGGTGGGGTTAGGCAGAGATCACAGTGTGGGCGGTGACTGAGAAAATCACATATGCATAGCTATTCCAAGACTAATCTACTATCTGAAATGCATATATTAACTATTTTTAATGATTACAGCAGCAGACAACATCCTAGCAGTACAGCTTGATTTGGTAGGGTGACAAAGGACTGTATGATGTGTGGAGAACTGCAGCAGTCATGAACAGTCTCTATACTGCCAGCTCTCTCTTTAGCAGCTGCAGACTGTCTGTGCTGGAGAATCAAGTGGAACGCTGCATGCTGCTGCAATGAGGAAAGGGCTGAATTAGCACGCATGTTCGTAATACTTGGCACTTGTTGTTCAGAAGTGCAAGACTGGGTTTGGGCTAAATTGTCTTTCTCCTGCTGCTCATTTCATAACATTATGAAGACAAACCTCAAGGAAACTGCTCTGTCTTACCAAAGGTAAGTAAACTTCTGTTCCTCTGCGCAAATGCGTGGCTGTACACTAAATGACAAAGCAGAGGCTTCTCACAATCTGACTTCTCTAGAAGGTATGGATTTATTCTTTACAAACATATGTGTTCACCATGCAATAAACCAGAAGAGATTCTTTCTTGTTTGTAGTCCCTGACTACCATTCATCAGATAATCAACAAAAAAAGAAAAGAAAAAGAAACTACGAATTATGTAAAACACAAGGAGTTAGTTGGGTTTTGAGATCTTTTGAGTTTATATTATTCATTTTAGGATTTAGACTAAAGTCCTCATTGTCTCATTATCTAGATTCTGTTCATCTCAGACTACTTTTCCCCCGGCCGTGTTCACTTCCTCTGATTAGCACATAGCGTGTGTATGAGTATTTACAGTCCTGTGTTTCCTTTGTTCATTGTTTGATCATCTTTTTGTCCTCCTGGAATGTTACTAGTGTGCAAGACTCTTTACTTTTCTCTAGTTGGACCTTTGTTATTATTTTCACATGGTGGACTTTGTACTTTGGATTGACCTTGCCTACACAAAAGGTAGTTCTTTGCTTTACATCTGCCTCGTAGCTCTGTGTTTTGATCCTCAACCTGCTTATTATGACACAGTACTTTAAAAGATGAGGCTTGCTTCCCTTGAAATGGTTAAAACATTGCTAGTACTACCAGTACTACTCATTACTTAGATTATTAGCATGGGTTAATAGCAATGTCAGTGTGTTCCTCTCTTGGAAATATCTCAATAAATACCAGGTGGAATAACTTTAAGAGGACTTCACATCTAGCAACAGCAGGGTCTGCAAAGCATGAAGTGCATCCCTGGACTGTAACAGCTCAAAGCTGTGTTGTAATATTGAGATTGCTTTTATTTCACTCAACAGTGAGATAGAAACATACCTGTACCTTGCCATATATGCTCAGTTGACAAAATTAAATAACATATGTGCTATCTGCTCCATTTAAAGCTTGCCATTACGTTGTAACTCAAAGTCAGTTTTAACAAGAAGAAACATCTGGTACACTTGCACTGTAAGTCAGTTTTCCTCTAAACGTTTGTGGCAGAAAGGCAACTGATACTTGTCATATCTGGAAATACTACTCAGCTATTGACTGACAATCCATGACACAAGATCTGGAACCTTCTCATTGACTTTGCTTCCTTTACTGTTGAGTCACTCGTCTGCGTCATCTGATATGTTTCAGGTGTTTCATTTGGTGAAATTCTGACTACAAACTAACCTTGTGGCCTTCATCAGGGTCAAAGTTGTTCATCAGGGTTAAAGTTGTTCATCTTCCCTCAAGTGTTGCTGGAGTTCCTGCATTGTGAATTCTTTCATCCTCTCCATGCACCTTGGAAGTAGGTGAAGTTGTGCCAGAAATTTTTGCTGTGATTTACAAACTAACCTTGTGAAGTATTTTTTACCCTTTGTCTACACCTACCTTTGAACAATTTAGATATTATATGGTATATTTACAGCTTTTATTTTGGAAG
The DNA here is from genome assembly GCF_013358895.1 of Oreochromis aureus. NCBI lineage: Eukaryota > Metazoa > Chordata > Actinopteri > Cichliformes > Cichlidae > Oreochromis > Oreochromis aureus. The sequence continues at coordinate 35,086,168 of NC_052956.1, read as the reverse complement.
TACGTTATGGCCTATTTGATCAATATTGCTGTATTTGCCAAAGGCAACATGCATGTGTTTAAATTTTCTTTAAAATGTTTAGCATGACAGATGACAGAGTCAAAACAGTTTAATTATCAAACCCATTTGTCATTATTTTTCAGAGAACACTCTCCTGTCAAATCTTCACTAACTAGTCATTGTGCATGCTATGTTCCTGACAAGTAATGATAGAAGGGGATGGGCTATTATTCAAGGGTTTCACAACTAATGAAATCCTGAGAAATTGATAATTAAATGGATCCCCTTTAGCAGGTTTGGTAATTAAAAGTTAATGGAAAAATGGAAGTACAGATACAACAGCAGTTGTCAGATGGAACATGTTACAACATAATAATTCACTTTGGGATGCAATAGGTCCCCGTGGAGCCCGCTGGCAGTATTGGAGATCTGAATCAGTAAAACGTCTCTAGGCGGTCCCTCCGTAATAACCTAGTGATACCCCTATGCTCTTTGCTCAAGTCAAGATATTCAAGCACAAGATAGTCAAGAATTAATGCTTATTTTGCCCTATTTCTACACTAACAAAGAATCCAAAACGAGCTATTATAGTGTGCATTTTTCAGCAGCTATTTCCTCATTTTGTCAAACAAGAAAAGACAAGTTTGCACTTGATGGTCACTTTTTACTAGCTTAGATCGCCACAGGGGAAAAAGTGGGGTACACCCTGAAGAGGTTCCCCGTCTACCCTAGGGCTAACACAAAATGACAGTCACACACACTCCAACATCCACACATGAAATTACCAGTTAACCTGACATGCATAACCTGTAGGAGGAAAGTTCCCACTGAACCACCATGCTGCCCTGACATGTTTGCATTATTTTCTTCAACTGAGAGGAAGGAATACTGGCTTGCATTACATCATCTCACTGTTCTTGCTCCTTAGGTTGTCATAATTTAACATTACCGATGGACTATGAATGAATGAATACTTTTTAACTGTTAACCAGAGCAGGAGTGACAGCGAACAGCTATACATTTTATAAGAATAGTAATGAGAGTGGAGACACTGCATCAGCATATTTAAGCTTTGTAGTATTTATAGGTAAATATGCCATTTACATTGTTTTATAATCCTCCAGTGTATAACTGGGATATTTCAGTCCTAAAGAGGAATGTTTGCCTGTTATTTGTTTGAGGATATGATAAAATAAGGTAATTTTATTCCCATTCCTGCACACCGTTTTCTGCCAGGGGACCTATATGTTTCCATTGGTGTACTTTCTCTTAATTCAGCATAGTTCCAGCTACTTAGATTTCACATAGCCGAGTGACAAGGAGAAGCTAGCCAGTTTTTCCTGGCAAGATAAGGAGAATATAAAGTGTGAAAGCTAAAGGATTGTCAAATAATGTGGACTTAACAGCATTACCCACTGGTCTACCTTTTCACTTCACCGGTGTTTCTCCCTTACAAATTGTACTCTTGCAAACCTCCAGGGAGGCAGTTTTGGTGAGAGAGAAGGTCCTTAAGAGGCCTATTATCCACAGCGTCTGCGATGTTGATACAGAGGTATTTAACTTGAGCTTCTCCCTCTGCTTCTATCGCCTCATCTGTCTCACTCTGTCTGTGCTTCCCAGTGTTTGTGTTTGTGTCAACAATCATTAATCATCTCTAGACACTCCTCCAAATGCTCTGGGACACTTTTAGTTAAGTACAATACTGACAGGCATGCAACAGCATACAGTAAATTCTATACTTTATACCTTCACATAATCATTCATATGCATTAAAGCTTTAAAAAAAGTAATTTGGTTAAAACACACTTTAAAAACTTTAAATACACGTTTTGCTTTTTTAAAAAAACAATTGTTGTATTTTTTTGTCATTACTCACATTAATGTATGTATTGTTCAATAATGCCAATGATGACAGGTAGAAGAAAGAAGGTAAAAGAAAGAAGAAAGGAGAGCAATAAACAGAAAAAGAGTCTGAGCACAGCAGGTGACTGACTGCTGCATCTGTAACAAAACACAGTCAAAAAGCTAACGGCATCAGAAAGAGTAAAATCTAATGTATATTACACAAACAAACATACAGTTTTGTGTGTCGTGTGTGTATATTTGCCAAGAAGTGTACTTTGTAATGAGATTGTGAAGCTGGGATCAACAATGTCCCCTTGCAGCCCCCAAGAGTAAAGTAGACTTGAGTCCACATGTTCCAATGAGGACTGCATGACCACATTACAGAAGGAAGAGGAAAGCCCCGGACACAGCCCCTATGACCAAAGAAAAATAGCTCCATTAGACGAGAGGCGCTGGGAAGCCGACTCTACCAAAGGCTGGCCACCCCAGCATGTGCTGAGGACAAAGCTCCAGGATGCTGGGCTCCCAAGAGCCACCCGGCACCCAGCAACACCTCAACCAACACAGCTGTATGCCACAGCACTCGAGTCTATCTATTCATTGCATTGTGGTAAAATTTATTTTATGGAACATTAAAGTATTTTACCAGTTAAATTCAGTCAGTCTTTGCTGACATTTGTTGTATACTAATTCTCTTTCTGCATAACTAGAACACTATCATGTTCAGTCTTATCATGATCTCTATGACCTCATCCTTGAAGGATGAGTTCCAGTGATATCTTGGTCAATCATGTTATCTTTGGTGATTCTGAATCCAACACAGTGTGTCACATTAATCTATATTTCCTCCTTTTTTCACCATTTTCATTTTATATTTTGTATAAAAGAAATCATATTTGGACACATTTACTTGTTACAATATGAGTGTGTATGTTACACTTGCCAGTTTTTTCTCCTGCTCACAGCTGAAGGGAAAATATCTGGTTCAACTTAGAATGTTAGCACCTTAGAAATGTTTGATGTCTAAACGAGGAAGTCACAAAAGAATGTAAAGCCAAATGGATGGTGTTTAACTTTTTATGTTTCTCTTCAAAAAACCTGAAGGGGACATGTTTTAGAGTGCAGGTAAGCTTAAGTTTAGCAGTTTTATAGTTTATTTTTTGCCTTTATGGCTGAAATACATATATTAGGATGGAATTCTTACTTTTATGTAAATGAAATCAAGAAGCCCACATAAATAATGCAAATGACCTCAAGATGTCATACAATGGCAAATGGCTGTCGTTGCCTGGCAACAATAGCTGGTTAGGCATACGAGATAGAAACACTTGTGGCTCCAGAGCAGCTTTACTGTGACAAGCAACTTTATTGTAACCAGTGACAATTAATGTGAAAGATACCTAAATCTCTGCATTAGCGGTACAGATGAAGTCAGGATTTTGTGTGTGTGTGTGTGTATGTTTGATTGCCTTTTCTGTGTTGCATTTGTACACATTTTAATAGCCTTCTCTATTTTATATCCCCCCTATCAACTTTTATTTGCTTTCTTTTTATTGTGTGACATTTTCTTTTTATTTAATTGTTGTTTTTGTTGCTGTTTTTGATAACCTTGTAACACTTTATTTTAAATCCCTCTTGGTAGCTTTCCTCCATAAAATAACCTGTCTGTTTTGTTTTTGTTATTTAACTTCATTGCAATGTGCATATTATGAGTGGTGTAAAGAAACATTGCATATGCATATCTCCAGTCATGAGGAAAAATTTGACCCACAGTTATATTTTGCTAAAAAAAGGACTTTTGTCTTTTTTTGTAATTTTTTGAAGTGTTTGTGAACAATAGTTTTTTAGGATTTATGAAGGACTTTCAATTCAATTCAATTTAATTTTATTTATATAGCACCAAATCACAACAACAGTCGCCTCAAGGCGCTTTATATTGTCAGGTAGACCCTACAATAATACTTACAGAGAAAACTTAACAATCACATGACTCTGTATGAGCAAGCGCTTTGGCGACAGTGGGAAGGAAAAACTCCTTTTTAACAGGAAGAAACCTCCCGCAGAACCAGGCTCCCTGAGCCTTTCAATATTGCTTTGGACACTGGCCAAATTATTAAATTATTTTCATAATTTTTTTGTGTTTGCCAAGCACTTAACATTGACCCATGAATCTTTCAAGAGTAAAAATGCACCTCAAACTCAAGGGTAGAACCAGTATTAACATTGTTAATAATAGAACAAATTTAAAGAACAAAGTTTAATTGTTTTATCCTCATAAAATGTCACAGTTTGACAGGCATAAAATAGTAATTTGCATGAATAAACTGATTCCCCAAACAGCAATTAGTCAAAAACTAGGTTAAATTTCAGGAAACTGGACAAGTGAAGACAAAAAGAAGACACGCAGGCCCCAAAAGTTATCTACACTAAATGAACAGTATCTGACATGATATCTATAAGAAACATACGTACAGGACCTGAGAGATGAATGTGAACAGTCACTTGTACAGTCAGCTACCTGGAACATGTCTAATTAGCTTTATTTTTCAACATCCCAAACACACTTCTAAGAGTGTGAAAACATACTTGGATAGAAAACACACAATGGAACATTATCATTCATGGATTGGCCTCCCCGATAGTAGTGTGGGATCATCATGAAAGTTAACAGAACTAAAGGCAGCCAACATCCAAAGAATAGCTTTGAATGCCATTTAAGAAGGCTGGAGGATGATTTCTACAGACTAATAGTTGAACAATAAGGTTGATCATAGCTAATACTGATCTTCAAGCTCACTTATTTCAACAACTCGCTAATTTCCCCATTTTTCTAGCAACAAACACATGTACGTATGAGGGGTGTTTCAAGACTTTTGCACAGAAGTATAAAAACCTGAGTTTCAGAGAAAATGTTGAACACGTTTTCTCCATTTGAACTATCACTAACATGAGGTCTTGTTTTTTTCATTCAGTCAGTATGAATGAAATGGTCTAAAATAAAAGTGAGTTGGAACATGCATGTAATAAAGAACTTAGTGATTCTTTTTCACTTTGAGATGCTGCTGCTAAAATGGTGACTATAAGAGCTACGGCTTCATCAGAACTCATCATTCCAATGAAAATACATCACTAAAAGCACAGCGTTCAAACCTATTAGAGATTCTAAGTTAAGCTCATAGTTTCCCTGGTCTCCAAAGGAAAACTAGTGCTCACAGAACTCACATGCATGCTGTTGGGCTGATTGAAAAGTACTGTATATGTGGCGGCTGTGATGATGCAGTAGTGCTCGTAGTCAGTATTATAGCAGCAGCACTGCTGAGTGAAAGACACTTCAAAACAGACTAGATATGAGTAGAGAGCTGAGAATGCCATGCGTGTGGCAAAGTAATTTTAAGCTGTCTGTCTGAAATGCCTTGTAGGCCTCACTTTGTTAACTTGATGCTGAAAGACACTGAAAGAAACTGAAAGACGCCTTCATGATTTTCAGAAATGTATTGCTGAAGCACTTTAAGGTGGATCGTTAGTAATTACGTACAATATTAGTGTACTGCCAAAAAATTTAATAGCATGGATGTATAATGTAATGCAATTCACAAAGGTAAACTTTTCTACTTCTAAACTACTTACTACTTTATTTTTAATGATTATAGCTTACAACTTGTGATAATCAGAAATGCAGTATCTAAGATTATTAGAACATTTCCTAGGATCAATCAAAAAAAAAAAAATAACTTACAGAAATATCCAAAATAATTATTTATATACTGAATACTTGGTTGGGCCTCCTTTACTATAAATGACGACATGAACAGGGCGTGGCATGGAAGTCAATTTGTGAAGCCCAGGTTGCTTTGACAGCAGGCTTTAGCTCATCAATGTTTTTTTTGGTCGGGGGTTTTACCTTCTGTCACGGTTTGCGGGTGCAAGCCGTGTGGAAGTTAATTAGGACCGGGCAGCGGCAGCTCAAGTGCAGGTAAGAATTTATTAACAGTAAGGCAAATAAACAGAAATGGCGAGTGACACTAACAGGTAACCTAAACTGGGAAAACTAACAAAGCAAACCAGAAACGAAGATGCAGGGAGGTCCGAGGAAACACACATGGAGAGACGCAGGGACATCGAGGGGAAACAACACAGACGAACCAGCAACTAACAGAGGCAGACACGAGGTTTAAATACACAGAAGGATAACGAGGGAATGAGACACAAAAGGAGGGCACAGCTGGGAGTAATCAGACCTGACGAGACAGGGGAAGAGTAAACTGAACACAGTGAGATAAGACAGAGACTTTTAAAGTAAAACAGGAAACACATGCACGTAATGACACCGACTCAAAATGCAGACTAAACACAGGGATACACTGGTAGGAAAGAATGAACACTAACCGAGGAAGAACAGAACCAAAATTAAAATAGAAAACACAAAACGCTGGGTCAAAAGGACCCAGGATCATGACACCTTCCCTCTTGACAATACACCATAGATTCTCTATAGGGTTCAGGTAAGGGGTGTTGAAGGTCCAATCAATCAGAGAAACATCATGGTCAGCAAATGATCTGATTGTAGTTTGGCACTGTGGGCATGAGTTAAATCCTGTTGGAAAAAAGAAAATCAGCATCGCCATAAAGTTTGTCAGCAGATGGAAGCAAGAAATGCTCTAAAGTCTCAGGTAGATGGACACATTGTCTTTTGACTTGAAGAAACACAGTGGATCAAACACCATCATAACATGACATGGCACCCCCAAATCATCACAGACCAGGGAACTTCACATTGGAGTTTAGGCACACTGCATTCTGCATTCTCCCCACTCTTCTTCTACACTTGAGATAAATGAAATGCAACATTTTCTGTAATCTAAAAAGAAGTCCAGTCTTTTTGCTGCTGGTAAGACACTTCTGACATTGTCTTTGGTTTAGCAGTACCTTGATATTTGGGATGCAACAGTAAGATTCACTTTCCTGAAGATGTCTGTGGATGGTGACTTTTGATGCACTGACACCAGCCTCAATCCACTCCTTAAAGCTCTTCCAACTTCTTGAAATTACCTTTCTCAATAATCCCTTCAAGGTTGCAGTGATCGCTGTTGCTTTTGCACCTTTTCACCAAATATTTCCTTTCCAGTCAACTTTTAGTTAACATGCTTTGATACAGCACTGTATGAACAGTCAACCGTTTTGCAGTGACCTTTTATCTTCCTAGTGGAGAGTGTCAATAATTGTCATCTGGACAGCTGTCAAGTCAGCAGTCTTCTGAACTGCCATATATCAAGAGATTCATGGTAGTTATGCTGTTTTACAATTCCCGGAAACTAAAATCAAAATGAAAAATTCTAAAAATCTTGCTTTAATGAGCTACAACACATGATCTATACTGCAACAAAGAAAAAGCATGCAGTATTGATAAACATGCTCGTGGAAGCTTCACCTTCCAACCAAGTTGGAACTTTAGATTGAAAAACTATTGTTTTACTGTTTTATATAATGTCTTTATAGAAACAGGATGGAGGCACTATATGAGACAGTCATCAGTCTGAACTTCTCTGGAGAATACTAATTGGACACATTCTGACCCCCGTGCCAAGCACCAAATCACCTGGTATAATCTCTGCAGCTTCGGTTACAGGTCAATTTGCTCAGTTACCATTAAAACCCTTCCCATCAAATGCAAGTGCTTAATTGATCAGCAAGCCTGCTTACCATGCAGTGGGATTATTAAGGAAATAAATCAATGGAAAATGAGCAGAGAGAAGACATGTGGACAGAGCTCAATATTATGATTAAACGTGACAGAAACAGGCAAATTCAATTCTAAACTAATACAGAGATGTCAAATCTAAACCTTTCTGCCAAATCACAATTCAACAGAAGAAAGGAATGACAGTGAAAGGGAACACTAATGAAAAAGTAATGTGATCATATTTACATTTTTGATAACCTGTTGATGTCCTTATACAATCCAACTGTGCAGACTCTATTAGGAGAACGAGCTGACATTTCTAGATATAACATTTTGCCAGTTACAAGAACCAGAGTTTAGGTTCCAGAAGAAATGTGACATTATCTTCAGCTGTTGAATATATTTGAATAATTACAAAAATGTTGATTTTATCACAGAAGCAGTGCAATGATGATGAATACACAAACCCAAAAGACTTTTGCTTTCAGGCCATTTAGCTAAAATGCTTCACATACGTACTCCCTAATAAGGTGGTGGCACCAAAAGATCGTATAGAGAATTCAAACACAAGCAGAAACTAAAGTCCCCAAAAGTGAACAACTTGACTCGTTTCTTTGAGATTCTTTGAGACATATCTGACATGTTGGTGGATTTGTTCCGGCTCTCCCTCAGATACTGGATGCCTGCAATGAATCCTTTCATCCTGAGCTCCAAGCTAAGCAGCATTATCATGGGACTGTATTTCAGCACAGTGGATCAGATAGGGGAGGCTAAGGTGCATGTTGCCTATCAGCTGGTGAACTTTGAAGTTATCAAATACCATCCAGACTGTCCAGTTTTGAAGGCTTATGAGTCACTGCATAGCAATTTAGACTTTTGTAGGCCTAAATATAACTGTAAAGAACAGTCAGCTTTCCACTATAAAAATTATAACAATACTTATGTTTTCTTACTAACTCAATACAGGATGACATTCGACACAAAGGTGAATATTAAGCCAGACTCGATATTAAGTATGACTGTTACTAACTGTAATGTTAACATTTTTTTTTCATAGCCAATTATTTTCCTACCTACTTTGATTACAAGTGCAGTCATCAACACTTGTGGTGTTTTTTTATAAGCTGTGGAAATGCTAGCTGAAAGGGTTAATTTACTTTTTAGCTCTTGATCAAATATTAGCTGTTTCTTTAACAACTTTCCACGTTAGGCATTAAAAGAACAGCAATATTTTCATGAATTGTGCCTATCTATGATGAAGAAAATGCTTAATTTCTTTAATTTATCCTTCTGCTTTGAAAAGTGTCCTTGAGTGCACATACCGCCACGTAAAGAAAATCTTTTTTTTGCACACATACTATCTCAGGTTGCTATGACTTTGTGTGCAGCTCCACAGCTCATTGTTATCCTTAGTATGATTTCAGAGCCTAGTGCAGACACAAGGGCTGCCATTGAGTGTGTTTGGTCTATCGCCACAGTCTATTTTACACCCCACTAGCTTTGGATGAACCCATAAAATTACTGTGTCGTCCGGGCCTCGCCCTGGTAAACCTGGCACCGGCAATGCTCAAATGTGCTTCATTGCTATCGAAACTCATATAAATTCATGACCTCTTTCCTTCTCTGTGTGAGAAAACAGAAACTCCTTTGCTGCTTTTCTAACAAGATACCTTGAATATCTTAGCTTACCTATATGGAATCAGAGATTTCAGCATTAACTGTAAACCATCATTAAGATTCGATGGATTATGTATCCAAGGAGTTCATTTTCAAATCAAAAAGAGGTGGCAAGAATGCACACCAACAGGACTGAAATTGTGGAAAACAAGAGGCTTTGCTAATGATCTTGCTAATTTGATGGACATGCACATAGAGTTTAGAAAAGGGCTGAGAAAGACAGAGTAGTTGTGAAACATCATAAACAGTTTATTTATGCAGGAAATGGTAATTAGCTTCCCTATTTTCTCTCATCATTTACTGGCCACCTGAGATGTCCTTGAGCAAGGCAAGTAAACAATTACACACATACACACCATTCCCTCCAACTGGGCTGACTGCATTGATAAACTGACATGAAGAACTTGTAAGCTGTTGATTGTTGATTCACCGATGTTACTCTGGTCCCGTTATATGCCACTAACTTAGGCAAGGTTCAGGAAGTTTTTAAAATTGTGTGCAAACAGGAGGTATGGTGTGTCCCGCCTTCTAGTAGTAGTAGCAGTAGACTACTTGTATTTGACCAAATTTAGCAACTAGATGATAAAAAACCCCATAATGAGTCTAAACATACTGCAAAACCAGTGCAGGACATTACCAAATAAGGAAGTGTATATTCTGCAATGACAAATCAGTCCCAGCACAGTTTTGCATGCATTTAACTTGCTGAAAACAAAACTAAAGGCACAAAGACCAACAAACCATCAACGAATATAAACAGCTGCGGGAAAGGAAAGTTGTGTTACTGTCTATTTATATGCAAGCCCAACTGTAGATCTGTTGAGCATTTCACAATGCATTATGCAGACAGATGGTGGACAGCAATTACTATTGAATTCAATTTAAACATGTAATCTGTAAATGTAATCTTCTCCAAGGCCTGAAAACTTTAGTGAATGCCCGTACATACTTAATTTTTCACCATGAAAGAACAAGAAAAAAATAATAGTACAGTATTAATACTTTTACTACACTCTCCATCCACGGGATGAAATTTTAATGTTTTACCTCTTGGATTAAAAGCAAAAGTGCATATTAAACATGCATGTAAATCGACCTCTGCTGAGGTACGTTTGGGTTACCTCCTTGCAGAAATTTTAATTAAGGTTGATTCAAATGTCAAATTAAGGACAATTACAAATTATTTTTTCAAGTTATCACCAAGTAGATCTGTCAGTCTGGTGAAAAGGACAGAGAGGGAGAGGAAAAGAATAGCTGCTGGAGAAACAATTGCCATTATCACAGTGGCAGCTAATAATCGCTGTTGATAAATTACCTGCATCAAAATACACTAAAATGAACAGGGAAGTAAAACGTATCGATAAACACTGGTAGAAACAGACCTTTTTTTTGTCCCAGTGTGCCTTTGAATTAAATCAACTATTTTTGACTTTAAGTGCAAGATGAAGAACACCAACAATCACTGTATATACCACTCCTTCTGCTCCCTAACAATTAACCAATCCAATTACAACTTTCACTTCCAGTATGCCATTATTGTATTTATGGCTTCAGTTTAGTGGTTCGTGAAGACCATTACCATGACCGTCAGCACTTAAACTTTTTTACCCCCTGTCTATAAAGTGAATGCTGACCACAAGGCACTCTTTAATCCATATACCATTTCTCAGATTTTGGATCATTAAAAATGCACTTAAGAAAGAGTTCTTTTTGAAAAATGCAACCGAAGGATGTTAGGCAGACCACATACCTACACATTTACATTTTGTAGGAGGGCTAAAGCAACGTCTCGGTGTGAACAACTTGTAATTAAAGCACATTCACTTCTTGGCAGCCATCCTCTGACAGCCTTCAAAAGGATTCTGCACCAGTGCGCCAGCAAACACCTGTCGGCCCCCGGATAGAGAGAGCACGGCCTGCCTCGTCCTTTTATATTTCAGTCATTATTTCATTACTCATGCTGTGCTTACATTCTGTCTCGCCTTGGGTACCCCCCGAGGTCTCCACTACCACTACCCACACATATATGCACCAACTCATACACAAACACCCTCTTCCTCCATTTTTCAAGTAAAAAGCAAGCGTTATATGAAAAATGAGTAAAGGAGAAGGAACTCTGTAAGTTATGCGTTTAGGCGAGGAGTGCTGAATAATAGACATGAAAAGGAAGCTCGAATAAAGAAAGGAAAAAGTAGATATAAGGGGGAAATGTTTAGCATTTACAAAAAACTGGCTTTTTAAGCTTGGTTGACCTCTTTGCAAGGGCCAAATGGATCAAGTCTTGATTTAATAGACCTTATTTATAAGAAAGCATTGCCCTCTAAACAAATTTCCACAATCCCTGCACACGACAATAATGAATGCTAATTGCATTAAAGGTGTTTAGTTGTAGCATGACACCAAGATGACCAGAAACTGCCAATCTATCTATAAATAACCTAGTTTCATTGCCCTGGCATTTTTTTTGTTTTTTGATTGAATAATACAGCAGTGAGACATTTCTGTTCAGTTAATTGATCTTGCTGTTCTTTTAATCACAGTTTTGAGTCGGATTTAGTAATTGAAGATGACAAAGCTATTTAAAGGGCTATGGTGCAGACCCCAGGCCAAACTCGTTCTCAAAAATTCCAATGTGCTGAGCAAGCCTCTTGGAGGGACTGACCTGTGCTCACTGAACTTCAAGCTCATAGAAAATTTTTTTTTTTCAACTTTTCTTTCCGATATTACCTTGTGTAAGTGTCACGGTTCTGGGTCATTTTGACCCAGCTTCTTCAGTTCTTTATATTTTGGTATGTTTCTATAGTGTGGTTTATTGTTCTAGATTAAGTGCAGCGTCTTCTGCCTCCTTGTAAGTTGTTTCTGGTTTCCTGTTTTACTTTGGAGGTTCGTGTCTGGTGTCAGTGTATTCTGTTTGCTTCCCTGTCTCGTCAGCTGTGATTTCTCCTGGTGTGTTCCCCTCCTGTGCCTCATCCCTTGATTACTGCCGTGTGTATATTAGCCCTGTGTTACCTTTGTTCTCTGTCGTATCGTTGATGTCTACTCACCTTCAGTCTGCACTCTGTTTTCCGTCCGTGTGTATCTGCCTATTAGCTTGTATTTCTCCCAGTTTAGTTTGGTCCACTGTTTACCGGCAACCTGCTAATAAAGCGGTACTTTGAGCTCTACCTCGTCTCACTGAAACCTGCATTTTGGGTCCTCCTCTCCTTGCCTGCCGGTGCGCGAACATGACAGAACGATCGACCATTTCCTGGACCCAGCGGTTTCATCCGGGAGCGTGATCTCCCGCATCCACAGCCTGATCAAACGGGTTTCCCACACTAAGGACACTAAGACTATGGCAGTCGGGATTAACGCAATCGAAGCGATCCTGGAGGGGAATCCTGATCTGCGCACACTAAAGGGATTTATGGGCTTCATGGACCAGCTGCATGAAGCCCAGGAGGTGCTACAAGCTCGGGAGCTAGCGGCTTTCGCCCGCTCCCAGTATTCCGTCCTGAAGCCCCACAGCAGCAGCCACGGGCCCGGAGTTTTCCACCACACCCGCGACCGCCATTAGGGAGGGGCATCTCTCACGCAGCTGCTGCGGAATCCCTCCTCGTGCCATTCTGTGCCTAACTCACCGGCCTCCTTCCTGGCAGCAATGTGGTCAGAAGAGGTGGAGCCAGCCTTCATCCCTCCACTATCACCAGTGTCCTCCATCACCTCTGTTCCCTCATCAGGGAGGAAAAATCGGTCACGCCGCCGGCACACCGTAGCACAGCCAGATTCTGGGACTTCTGAGCAGCTGGCTGGGCTTGCGTTTCCAGGAACTACTGAGCTAGTGCAACCCGTTCCTCTCTCCGCTGGCAGCTTAGCTGAACCGCCTCTGCCTCCTGTTTCTACTGTGAGCCCAGGCGAGCTCAGTCAGCCCGCAAAAGACTGTTGTTTACCTGCTCACCCGGAACAGAAGCCTCTGAGACAGGTCGTTTCCTCTGACCTCGTCCTGCCCTCAGTAGCACCTGCTGCTTTCGCTGGGGGGCCTGAGGAACCCGTCCGGCCTTCCCCGTCGTTAGCGGCTTCACCTGAGGGGTCTCGGGAACCGCTTCAGCCTGCTGCTTTCGCTGGGGGGACCGGGGAGCCCATCCAGCTGTCACCACTGCTTGCAGCAGCAGCTGCAGCGGCTCCATCGCCGCTTGCAGCAGCAGCTGCAGCCGCTCCACCACCTGCAGCCTTCACGCCACCGCCTGCAGCGCCTTCGTCTCCGGCTTTCACGCCGTCTCCGGCTTTCACGCCGTCACCTGCAGCGCCTTCGTCTCCGGCTTTCACGCCGTCTCCGGCTTTCACGCCGTCACCTGCAGCGCCTTCGTCTCCGGCTTTCACGCCACCACCTGCAGCGCCTTCGTCTCCGGCTTTCATGCTGTCTCCGGCTTTCATGCCGTCACCTGCAGCGCCTTCGTCTCCGGCTTTCACGCCACCGCCTGCAGCGCCTTCGTCTCCGGCTTTCCTGCCGTCTCCGGCTTTCACGCCGTCACCTGCAGTGCCTTCGTCTCCGGCTTTCACGCCACCGCCTGCAGCGCCTTCGTCTCCGGCTTTCACGCCGTCACCTGCAGCGCCTTCATCTCCGGCTTTCACGCCACCGCCTGTAGCGCCTTCGTCTCCGGCTTTCACGCCGTCACCTGCAGCGCCTTCGTCTCCGGCTTTCGACACCGCCTGCAGCGCCTTCGTCTCCGGCTTTCACGCCGTCACCTGCAGCGCCTTCGTCTCCGGCTTTCACGCCACCGCCTGCAGCGCCTTCGTCTCCGGCTTTCACGCCGTCTCCGGCTTTCACGCCGTCTCCAGCTTTCACGCCGTCACCTGCAGCGCCTTCGTCTCCGGCTTTCACGCCACCGCCTGCAGCGCCTTCGTCTCCGGCTTTCCTGCCGTCTCCGGCTTTCACGCCGTCACCTGCAGCGCCTTCGTCTCCGGCTTTCACGCCACCGCCTGCAGCGCCTTCGTCTCCGGCTTTCACGCCGTCACCTGCAGCGCCTTCGTCTCCGGCTTTCACGCCACCGCCTGCAGCGCCTTCGTCTCCGGCTTTCACGCCGTCTCCGGCTTTCACGACGTCACCTGCAGCGCCTTCGTCTCCGGCTTTCACGCCACCGCCTGCAGCGCCTTCGTCTCCGGCTTTCACGCCACCGCCTGCAGCGCCTTCGTCTCCGGCTTTCACGCCGTCTCCGGCTTTCACGCCACCGCCTGCAGCACCTTCGTCTCCGGCTTTCACGCCACCGCCTGCAGCGCCGCCGTCTCCGGCTTTCATGCCACCGCCTGCAGTGCCTTCGTCTCCGGCTTTCACGCCGTCTCCGGCTTTCACGCCGTCGTCTACGGCTTTCACGCCGTCTCCAGCTTTCACGCCGTCGTCTACGGCTTTCACGCCTCCGCCTGCAGCGCCACCGTCTCAGGCATCCTTGCCAGCTGCGGCCTCTTCGTCCACGCCAGCTGCGGCCTCTTTGTCCACGCCAGCTGCGGCCTCTTCGTCCACGCCAGCTGCGGCCTCTTTGTCCACGCCAGCTGCGGCCTCATCGTCCACGCCAGCTGCAGCTCCTGCTTCTGCTTCGTCTGGGCCAGCCTCAGACTCATCATCTCCGCCTGCAGCGTCCTCATCATCATCAGCTTCATCTCCGCCTGCAGCGGCAGCTTCATCTCCGCCTGCAGCGGCAGCATCATCGGCAGCTTCATCTCCACCTGCAGCGGCAGCATCATCGGCAGCTTCATCTCCGCCTGCAGCGGCAGCATCATCGGCAGCTTCATCTCCGCCTGCAGCGGCAGCATCATCGGCAGCTTCATCTCCGCCTGCAGCGGCAGCATCAGCGGCAGCTTCATCTCCGCCTGCAGCGTCCTCATCATCATCAGCTTCATCTCCGCCTGCAGCGGCAGCTTCATCTCCGCCTGCAGCGGCAGCTTCATCTCCGCCTGCAGCGGCAGCTCCATTACCAGCTTCAGCCTCTGCCTCCTTGTCTGGTCCAGCCTCCGTGTCCTCTTCCTCGTCTGGTCCAGCGTCATCATCATCAGCTTCATCCGCGCCTGCAGCGTCAGCATCAGCTTCATTGGCTTCCGCAGCTGCCACGCTGCCGCCCGGTCCTGCCTCGCCTGGTCCAGTAACAGCTTCAGCCTCACCCGCTTCGCCCGCGGCCTCCGAGCCTTCGTCCTCGCCGCCCGCGGACTCCGAGCCTTCGTCCTCGCCGCCCGCGGCCTCCGAGCCTTCGTCCTCGCCGCCAGCGGCCTCAGCATCTGTTCCGTCCTCGCCGCCAGCGGCCTCAGCATCTGTTCCGTCCTCGCCGCCTGCGGCCTCAGCATCTGTTCCGTCCTCGCCGCCTGCGGCCTCAGCATCTGTTCCGTCCTCGCCGCCTGCGGCCTCAGCATCTGTTCCGTCCTCGCCGCCTGCGGCCTCAGCATCTGTTCCGTCCTCGCCGCCTGCGGCCTCAGCATCTGTTCCAGCCTCGCCGCCTGCGGCCTCAGCATCTGTTCCAGCCTCGCCGCCTGCGGCCTCAGCATCTGTTCCAGCCTCGCCGCCTGCGGCCTCAGCATCTGTTCCAGCCTGCGCCGCCTGCGGCCTCAGCATCTGTTCCAGCCTGCCCGCCTGCGGCCTCAGCATCTGTTCCAGCCTCGCCGCCTGCGGCCTCAGCATCTGTTCCAGCCTCGCCGCCTGCGGCCTCAGCATCTGTTCCAGCCTCGCCTGGTCCTGCAGTGGCAACTCTGCTGTCAGAGCCAGCTCGCCCTGCGCCTCCTCGCCTTTGTTGGCCGCTTTCCAGGCCTCTGAGTCAGCATCATGGTCGTCGAGGGCGGCCCCCTGAACTGTTTGCCCGTCGCCGCCGTTGCCGTGTGCACGGTCGGCCCCCTGAACTGTTTGCTCGTCGCCGCCGTGGCCGTGTGCACGGTCGGCCCCCTGAACTGTTTGCTCGTTGCCGCCGTTGCCGTGTGCACGGTCGGCCCCCTGAACTGTTTGCTCGTCGCCGCCGTTGCCGTGTGCACGGTCGGCCCCCTGAACTGAACTGTTTTGGCCTCCTGCGCTGTCGGCCTCCGGGTCGGCCCCCTGACCTCTTTGTTGGGTCTGTTTTTCTTGACATCTGGGTTTTTGGTTTGTTTTTGGGCCCTGTCCCTCCGTCCTGGACCCCCGCCGCCCGCCCTGGTCGGGTTGTTTTCTGTTTGTTTGGGCATTTTTGTGTTCCTGTTGGGCTGTCTGGAGCCTGCCCTTGAGGGGGGGGTACTGTCACGGTTCTGGGTCATTTTGACCCAGCTTCTTCAGTTCTTTATATTTTGGTATGTTTCTATAGTGTGGTTTATTGTTCTAGATTAAGTGCAGCGTCTTCTGCCTCCTTGTAAGTTGTTTCTGGTTTCCTGTTTTACTTTGGAGGTTCGTGTCTGGTGTCAGTGTATTCTGTTTGCTTCCCCTGTCTCGTCAGCTGTGATTTCTCCCTGGTGTGTTCCCCTCCTGTGCCTCATCCCTTGATTACTGCCGTGTGTATATTAGCCCTGTGTTACCTTTGTTCTCTGTCGTATCGTTGATGTCTACTCACCTTCAGTCTGCACTCTGTTTTCCGTCCGTGTGTATCTGCCTATTAGCTTGTATTTCTCCCAGTTTAGTTTGGTCCACTGTTTACCGGCAACCTGCTAATAAAGTGGTACTTTGAGCTCTACCTCGTCTCACTGAAACCTGCATTTTGGGTCCTCCTCTCCTTGCCTGCCAGTACGCGAACATGACAGTAAGGTTTTTTTCCTCTGAAGAAACATTTAAGTTGTTTATTATATTTTACTTTTGGCTAATAAACACTGACATGACTGATGTAGTTTTGGAGTACACAGTAAGAAATTACAAAAAAACAACATCTTCTTTCCTTCAGGGGTTTATAATGAAACAATTCAAATATCACTGACTTGGCAATGAATTGGTTTGTATTGCAGTCTGAGGTGGTGAGTATTTTGATGAAAATGCAGAAAAAGGGAGGAAGCATCATGTAAGTGTGAATGAAAATCACAAAAGCATCTCATGCAAATGATATGCATTCTCAAAAAGCAGCACGCATGCAAAAGGAAGAGATATCTTATGTATGTAAGCAGAGACTGAAAATCCAGGCAAGTGTCAGTTGACACATTTTCTCATAATTGTAAAATTTGGTCAATGAGTGGCTGAGGCCAACATAAGCACTGTGCAGTACTGTGCTAAAGTTTTGAGCCGAGGCTTATTTATTTATATTGTGCTCCAAGGACGCAGCTTGTATTGTATTTTTTAAAGTGGTGTTGACCAATATTTCTCCAGGCTTTTCTTTGGAATAAAGTTTTTTTTCCTCACTCGTTTCCAGTCTGCTCCAGTACCTTTCCATTTACAGAAGAGTATCTTGCTTGGTTGTTAAACAACTTACCACTGACGTATGAATAATTCAAGGATAAAAAAAGGCGTCAATTCAGGTGTTGAATCAGTGGTGTGTCTACACATAAACAATTTTACATTGGATCTTTAGGGATTTCGTTGCTATTAGTCTGTCATAAAAACACATAATTTACTTCTATTTCTTTGTATTAAGTAGGTTTTTTATTGCATCGACAAGAATATTCAGATACATGGCATATACAGCCTGTCCTTAAAAAAAAAACAAAACAAGAAAACTGAGCAAGTGGAGGACAATAAAGAAGAAGAAGAAAAGTCGACAGCATGTGAACAGTATCTGAAATTCATGTCCAGATCCAACAAAGCCCTGATACAAGACCTGAGAGACAGCTATGGACTTTCAGTTGATCTGCTGTTATCTGAAAACCTCATCACAAATTGTCTCATTGAAAAAGCGGCTGTCAAGAAGCCATTCTTGGGGGGCGACCGTGGCTCAGGAGGTTGGGAAGCGTATCTGCAACCGGAAGGTCGCCGGTTTGATCCCCGGGCTCTCTATCCTGGTCGTTGTGTCCTTGGGCAAGACACTTTACCCTACCGCCTACTGGTGTTGACCAGAGGGGCCGATGGCGCGACATGGCAGCCTCGCCTCTCCCAGGGCAGCTGTGGCTACAACAGTAGCTTGCCTCCACCAGTGTATGAATGTGAGAGTGAATGAATAGTGGCATTGTAAAGCACTTTGGGTGCCTTGAAAAGCGCTATATGAAATCCAATCCAATCCATTATTATTATTCTTAATGAAGGGAAACATAGAGAAAGGGCTGAGATTTGCCAAATTGCCCCCCCAAAAAACTGGATAGAAAGTTATTAGCAGCAGGCCATTTGGAATGAAGAATATGAATTTGAAGTTTGTGATTTACATCCTTTATTGTACAAAATTTGGAGGTCAGTAGAGAGACAGTAGAGTGACAACATTGTCTACAGCAACCTGTGAAGCACGGTAGAGGCTCTGTCATGATTTGGGAATGCATTTCAACTAGTGGTGTTTTTGATTGACCATGCAATACCATCTGGAAAGCATCTGATTGGCAGCAACTTTATTTGTCAACATGACAATTCAACCTGTAGCTCTAAGGACATATGAGTAGGGATGGGTACCGGTGTCCGGTGCCATGATGGCACCGGTTCTGACATAAACGGTAGTAACCAGACCGAAAAGCAGCGCACATTTCGGTGCTTTATTTCGGTGCTTTTTTTTTCCTGAGCCAATTCTAGCCAATCATTTTACGTTTCCGAGGATAGTAGGCGGGGCCAGGTACGTACGTTCTTTTAGAGCAGAGCTACAGAATGCCCAAGGCGAAGCGGTCAAAAGTCTGGCTGTACTTCACAGCAAAAGATGCAAACTCAGCAGCCTGCAACAAGTGCTTTAAGCTGATACTGTGATACTGTCAAAGGAGGTAACACCTCAAATCTGATGAAACACCTGGCGACGCATAGCGGTTTTTTTTAAAGCCGAGAAATGCGCCGTGTTTGATAGCTTGCTGCGAGACCTCACACCGTGCACATCTACTGCGGGTGGGGTGCCTGTTATCGGACCCGGAGTTAGCAACATCCCCCAAAAACCCGAAGAGTAGAGTCCTGGCCCCTAGCCCTGTCAGTGTAGCAGAAATGATGACGGATGATGATGGCAGCAGCAGCCGTTCTCTTCTGCGTGAGTAGCTTCATGTTGTTCGTGTGTAATTAACGTTGAGTACGCTAACCACATTATTACATTAATGCATGTAAGGTGAACTAGCAAACACCATCGTAGTTACATGCGGCTGTCTTCTTGTTTGATGGCAGATACTCCCTTCACCCTGGCCAAAAAGGCTAAAATGACCATTGTTTAAGCACCGGCACCGTTTCAAAAGTACCGGTTTGGCACCGGTATCGGATAAAACCTAAACGATACCCATCCCTACATATGAGATCAACTATAGCCATCTTTAAAAAAAAAAAAAAGAAGTCATTTATAGATGTCAAAAAGAGTAAAAGGCCGGAAGGAAATGAACTTGTTCTCCATTTAGTCTTAGTAAAGACAAAGTAATTTCAGGACAGTTTTATTTAGTCACAACAACAGTGATCTGAAAGGATTTCATACTTTTAAAGACCCTACCATATTGGAAAGAGTACCCCCAAATGATACAACAATTCCCCTCAAACAAGCGCTCACTGATAGTGTTGAGAAGGAACTTAGAAGGAACTTAGGGATACATCCATCCATTATAACAAGGTTATAATGTAAAACATACGATTAAAGAGGAAACATAGGCTCACTTTACTTTTAAGCAACACTGTCATGTGATATTAATGAAGCAGTTAATAACATCAACAAGCAGGTCAGGAATGAGGTATCAAAATAAACCAAATGATTTAAAATTCTGCTTCGAATGTTTTCTTCAGTATTGGGATGATGTCATGATGTTATTTTTCAAAGACAAAGTCGAGAAATTTTCTATGTCAATTAAATGTGAAACAAAGATTGCAGTCAAACAGTTCAATTGTACTCTATTTTTGGCGTATTGTAAGTAAAAATGTGTACTTTTGATATATTTTGCAAAAAAGAAGAAGCAGGTTTCTGGCATGCTGACTGACTTGAGTTTTTTTGCCAGTGTATTTGGAAGGATGTAAATTTTATGTCTGTTTGAGTTGTTTTATTTAATCTAATACATTTCACGTTATATCTCAAATAGAGTTCCCCAGGTTATCAAGTGGGCAAAAGTTATCAAGGAGAGATACAGTGCTGTATGTATGAATGTTAGGATGTGTTAGGATTCTGAATGAGTAAGATCAAGTAGGCTCAGCTTATTGTTTGTAGACTAAACAATAACTAACTTTTTTCATGCAACTGTCAAAGATCTTACAGAAAAAGTGCAGTGTGAGCATTGCATGCTGCTGCTTGTTTGTGTTAGTGACAAGTTAGCAGCTCAATTTCAATATCTGGGGCAAGTCTGTATCCAGAACCTCTCAGGAGGAACATGTCTGCCTTTTTAGCTATGCACAAGCAGAGGCAGTGTACAGACAATACAGGAATGTAAGCTTGTTTATAACCAACTTTATTTTTGCTTCAGCTAGCACACACATACTTAGCTTTTTTGTGAACACACCCACATCCACAGTAATAAACACATTTATAAACTTACACATTATATATAAAACTGCACTATACCTACCTAGTTTGCCAAGAAACACATTGTTGTTAAGCACAAAAAGCACATAGGTCTCCTAGAAATACATGCACCCTGCTCATATTCAAAGAAATTAACACTCGCTTGCTCCAGCTTTTCCTTTCTTTCAGTTTGCTGTGCTCTCACCTCTGAGGCATAATCAGCCTCTCTAATCCATTCCCTTACATTAAGTGCTGCTTCCTCCTCCGATTGGCCTCTAGCGCTCACTGCACTAGCTGTTGACAGCACCGTTGTTTTCCTCAGAAAACCCCCTCCCGGTCATGGCAGGGAGATGGAAAGGAAAGAGAGACAGATCCCTCTGGCACCTCTTGGAAGATATCCTCATATTTTGTTTCCCCTCTTAAATAAGACAGGCTTCTTTTTCAGCTTTTGTTTGGGGAATGTCATTGAACAAAACAAGCAAGAATCCCTGCCTTTGCAGTTGAGCTATTTCTAGCGACAGATCAAATGAGGCAGCTTTGTATAGGTTCTTAGAATTTCTGGTGGAAGAGTGTGGAACGTTCTGCTCGAGTAAAAATAGACAATTTTACCATTTTAAAAGTTAATGAAGAGGCCTGCAAACAGCTTATATACGCATATGCAAAAATTTAACAAAAGTGGAGGGTGAAAATAAACAAATGTTCATGACTGTATTTTACTTAAAAGCGCAGTGGGCATTTCTGTATTCTTTGACTATTATAAAGCAAATGTGTGCAGAACTAATAAATAATCACTGTCTAGATTGATTGCTGCACTTTTGCAGTGTGATATTAGACTTATTGCTGGATGAGACAAAAAGTGAAGGAGACTCACAGCGTTTCAGACTAACCATAGTGAACGCTTGCAGGTGCCAGATCATAAGTAAATTATTTTTGTGAAGTGTTGGATAATTTGTTGTTACAAATCAAAGCAGATATAATGTTGAATATTAACAATAAATTAGACTTACATTCCTAATCAAAATGTGCTCTGCAAACCATAACGCAGTACTTGCCAAGTGTAATTTATCTGCATTGGGTTTGCAACTGTTGCTAAACATAAAAAAAAAAAAAAAAGATAAATGAAATTCCTCGGGGCTATAAAGAATTGAACTGTGGTCGCAGGTGTGCGTCTGTCTAGGTGGTTCAGTAGTTCTCAAGCTTTTATAATATTTGATCTTTAGAACTGCTTAGTAATGAAAGTGTAATATTTGAAACTTTGTATTATACTCATTTTCGTGTCATCCAACATGTCAGTTGTGATCATACCAAATATACCATTAGTGTTGTTATTCTAATAAGATGTTCCAGTCAAATAGGCCTCAGGGTCTAATATGTCTTATGAATAATATTGCTTTCAGTGTTTTTGCTGTAAGTGAGTTATACAACATATTTAAAAGAATATGTATCCGATGTGATTAACTTTCAAGTTTCATAATGTGTAATAAAATAATATTGATGGATTACCTATTTCTTGCACTGCAGTACAATTGTTTAACCACTAACAATAAAACAGATTGTCTTTTAGATTGTTTTCTTATTTTTTTTAAATATATTAATCCATCACCTACTTCCCATAGCCACTAAAACAGGGATACTAAATGTAGATAAAACAAAAATTGCAAAATAAATTTCTTAAGCAAAAAATTGCTCAAAAATGCCAAAATGATACAGAATAAAATTCATATATGCAAATCAGTATTTACTTTTTATTTATTTTTTTTTTTATATCAGAAGGTTCAACAAACACTCCACTTTCAAAAAATGACAGTTTCGTGGCAAATATTTAATGATCCACATTACAAAGAAGGACCACTTTTAGAATATGCTGTGAAGGAATGCTTCTACAGGATTTGTGGAACAGTGACAGTCTATTGGTCTTTTAGTTTACCCTTTGACAGCTGCTAAGCCACAAGCAAATGCTGTACAATAACTGCATCAGATTGGACACATTACCTTGGAGATAGTTCCCAGCATGTGAAGAGTCAAGATCTTGGTGGAAAGCTGCACCAAGATATGTTTTTGCAGCTCTCTCAACGTCACACT
The DNA here is from genome assembly GCF_013358895.1 of Oreochromis aureus. Lineage (NCBI taxonomy): Eukaryota > Metazoa > Chordata > Actinopteri > Cichliformes > Cichlidae > Oreochromis > Oreochromis aureus. The sequence goes on along the minus strand of NC_052956.1, from coordinate 35,063,398 downwards.
CTTGAAATAGATTTGGTGTTGTGTGTGTGTTTATTTCCACCCACTTGAATAGTGAGAAGATCCAAAAACCCAAATCAGAAAGGTTTGAGGCTGTGCCAAAAAGACTTGTGTAATGATTAAAGCTACACTGACGATTATAACAGCACATAGTTACACATACGTCAAATCAAAGTACTTAGGTTAAGGGACTGGTAACAAATCCTATACTGAAAAACATCACATGCTTTATTAATAAACCAATAGACCATTGTATAATTTTCCAAAACATATTGTCACAGTATTATCCCAGACTTTGATATGGGTGTTATGCTGTGCAGAGGGCGGGACTGTAAATGGATACAGGTCCAAAAAAAATGCCCATTAGGAAATGACGTGGTGAGTGTGGAGAGGAACAGAACAGGAGTAAATTGCAGGGAATTTCAAACACGCTGGTGACCAGAGGAAACCTGCTCCCCTTTCCAGAAACCTTTAATTTCTTTTTGTTATATCTCGTCAAACAAAGTCTGAACTGCCGATGCAGTGGGCAAAGATAAAGCACTGCGTGACCTGGCCAAGAATATTCAAATTATGCCAGATCTTTTCACTCAGACCAAAAAGCAAACCAGACATGAATTAGCAGAGTGTGAATCACTTATTTATTTTACATTCTAATTTAAAAGTGTTAAATATGTTAAACTATGCTTAAAATACTCATCTTTTCTCATAGTTTCTTTCTTTTTATTTTTGTCAGAGTATCAAAGACCTGCTAGTAGAAGTCTTTTCTCTGTTGTTAATTGGCATTTCTCTTTGGCTAATTTGTTATTATGTATGTATTTATTTTCTTTGTTTTCTTTGCTTTTGTTTAATTACCCTCCAATATATTTTCAAGAGATAAATAAAAAGCTGACTAAAAAAAAAAAAAGAGGACAGATGTGCTACTCTGATATTTGGAAGGGATAATGGTCTGTTATTGATTTAAAAAGCTGCAGTGGATATCAGTGAAAATGAGCCTATGCATGGTTCAGTCCATTTTTTTTAGCTATATGTTATTGTGTATTTACTTGATCAAGTTACAGCAGCACCAGTTGTAGAGGTACAGTAGCATGGAGGAAGCCAACAGCACAGGGACAGCGGTTTTGAGATATTTCATGCTTTATGTTTGCAATTGGCAATTCCACCATCAGGGGACTTTCTGTGCAGAGTTTGCATGTTCTCTCCGGGTACAGAAGAGAATGAATGGATGTTTGGAAATCCTTTTTTTTTTTTAAACTGGAAATTGTGGTCAAAGCGAGCTGACATGAGTGAAAAGATCCAATGACAGCTATGCTTACACGCATAATGTATTGTTGTCAAACATGATTAAATACTATTTCACTTCAGCTGTCTCCTTTCAGCTCCATACCTGTGTTGAGGAAGACAATACAGAAACTGCTGTGACTGTAAACTGCAGTTTAATGAGTCTTACTTTGATCCAAAATACCAGTGCAAATCAATCAGACTGATGACACTGGTATATATATATTTTTAAAGTATTTATTCTTGGCCTGATTTTATCTATCATTTTTTAATCATTGGACTTATTTGTTTGTCCCATTTTATTTTAGAAAAATTGGGAACGTTATTTAAGACCATTTGTCTTCATGATCAACTCGGTCTCCTATAACATCTTAAAGTTTCTGGCTTTCTCAACCTGTTGGTAGGCAGCTCTAAACACCACATCCAGAACACCTTGAATTTTGTTGAGAAGGTGAGAGATGTCATTATGGAGGCAGATAAACGAATGGTTTTGTGTGATATTACGTCTCTCTTCACTTGTGCTCCAGTGGAGGAAGTTCGTAAGAGATTACAGGATGACCCCAACCTCAGCAACAAGATCAAATGTTACCCTATCCTGGAACACCATCATTGGTTCAGGTATGTGGATGACACCTGGGCAAATATCAAATCTTAGGACGTACCACAGTTCACTGATCACATTAACTCGGTGGACCAACACATCAAGTTCACCAGGGAGGATATGAAAAATGACAGGCTAGCCTTCTTGGAGCATCAGAAATGGGGGACACCTAAAGAAAGCTCCAAGGTATCCAGAAGAGAAGAAGGACAATTGCTGCCTAAGCAAGTTAGGCAGCAATCCCTTATGTGTCAGGAGCATCAGAACAGCTGAAACACATTTTCTTTAAACACCACGTCTCTGTGGCTTTCAAACCCCAAAATACGCTGCGTCAAAAATTGGTCCACCCCAAAGATCGGGCTCCTCGGCACAAACAGTTATATAGTGTACACTGTTAAGTGCCAGAAGGATTGTCGCGATTTATACATCAGGGAAACCAAACAACCTCTGACTGAGCGGATGGCACAACATAGAAGAGGCCAGTGGACACTTTTTCAGTGATAAGAATTCACACATCCTGGACAGGGAGGAGGCCATTTACATAAAAAGGGGAAGACCATCTCTGAATCGAGGAGGGGGTCTAAGACCACATCTTTTACCATCTTACAATGCTGCGATTATAGCCATTTTCCAACTCTCTGTAAATGGTAGTCATAGCCATTGATCAGTGCTCATGACAATTTGCATCTTAATGATCATGGAACTGACGTCATTGCCTACTGCTAATCACCTCTGTTAGTGTTAGTCATTATGCAAATATACTGTTTATAAGGTTGGGGAAACCTCAAGAAGTCACTTGGATGAGTGACGAAACATTTCACCAACTAAAAATGCTACGTCCAGATGAACGGAATCAACTTTTTGGAATTTCCTTACCTGGATGATTGAGCACGCATCAAGATATAATAGGGGAAAGCTAATATATTTTTATTATTATTATTATTATATTTTTTCATTTAACTTTTTCTATCAAATTCTACTATTGCGTTATTCATTGGTTGGGGAGAGCCTGACTGAAGGTTGAAATAATTGCTCTTGAAAGGAGCCAAATGTTCTTCATTTGAACAGAGAGCGTGTTGTTTGCTGAACCATGTAGAGATCCTGCCACCAACCAAGAACTACTACACTAATAATTACATTCTGGTTTCATCAAGATCTCTCACATTTGGGGACTGTTGTGATGTGAGGCAGAGTTGACAAAAGAAAGCTGCAGCCTGCAGAGGGAGAAATAACTGTGTAGACAGATTGCAGCTGTAGAAAGTTCATGCACCACTGGACTCAATTATAAACTACCCCAGCAAATCCTGCTTGCTGAGAAAAAAGGATGTAAATTGTGTTTACTGTAGCCCTGTCGAGTACACATTATTCAAAGGTATGCCATGTATGTAATTTATCATTCTGTCCTTAAACCATCACAGAAAATTTGGTTTCATAATTACCTTGGAGTTGTGTTTGCCAGCATTTAATTGATTTGATAAGTTTGCGTACGGAAAATGAATACTACTTACATAATTAATAAATGGTAGTCATGCACTGCTCAAAACATGTTTTTCTATTTGCCTCTAAGAACCCTTACTCTATAACTTAAACCTGTGAGGAGTAGGTACTCAAATTACTGCGGATCCAACCTCATTTAATTCTCCATAGCAAATAATGACAAAAGCATTAACTGGACATTTACACAGTGAAGTGCAGAGTACAGATTACTCGGTTACATCAGATCTTAAATCCACACACACATACAAATCCACTAGAGTTCACTGCACCTTACTCACCAAATGATCCTGGGATATTTCGTCCATGTCCATTATCATAGTGAAGGCAGTGTAAAAGTGGATGTTTGAGGAAGTTGTTTGATGGATTTAACAGGCATTCTCACACAGTTTGCAATAATTGTAGGTCTATTCTCTTGCTCAAGCACTCATCAACAGGATACATACAGTGGCTGTGCTTTTGAAACATGAAATGTTGCAACAATTGAACATTTCTCACTACTTGCCCAGCCTGCAGCCAAGAAGCTTGCAGTAAATGACCTGCTGTAACAAGGCATCTGGAGATGAAGGGAGTATATGCCTGAAAAACAGATGAAAGGAGGGTTAATAACAATATAAGAGGAGAGAAACATGAAAGAAATGTAGAAGATGAAAAGAGCCTGGCAAATAAGGGCAGCATAGAGGACGAAGCATGGGGGCGTCTAGCTAAAACCCAGTCTGAGAGGTTCAGACTAAAAGATTAGGCAAGACTTTACTCTGGTTTTAGGGACGGATTCACATTGATTTTAATATACAAAATAAACCCGTTCATCTAAAAACAGGCATGTGTTATTTACAGTGGTGGGTAAGTTACTTTAAATTAGTAACTTAGTTACATTACTAGTTACTTCTATCAAAAGTAACTCAGTTACTTCAAGTTACTCGTTACTTTCAAAGTAACTAGTTACTTTGATCCTGGTGTTATTTGTCTCTCAGAAACAGTTCATAACTTCCCTTCATCTCATTCATGTCACCTAACACTAGATTTACTATCCTGCGCAAATTTGCGTAACTTCCCTAAACCCAATACCCCCTAGAATTACTGGCTTTTTTATTTTCTGGTGCAAGTCCCGAGGTGTTAAGCACCTCTGCTGAGATTTTCACAGGTCGTCAGCTTGTTTCTCCTACAGCTTTTGTTGTGCAAACCACCCATTGTCCTTGAGGCCTGGCACATTTGCATTTGCTCACTCAGAGTTGCTCAGATCCAAGGCAGGCCAAACCTCTGTGTTACAACTTTCAGAAATGCCTGATAGAAATGCTTCAACTTACTCATGAGATTTTGACCACATTTTTTGCGGAAGTCACAACTATACTGAATGCACGACCGTTGTTGCCAGCTGCAAGAAATGCTTGGTAGGGAACAGCTGTTCCCTACCAAGGTTTGTTTCAAAGTTTGAAAGACTTTGAAATAAAACAGACTTGTGTACCCATATATTGTGAATGTCTGTCTTTTGTATGTAGGTTGTAACACAGAGGTTTGGCCTGCCTTGGATCTGAGTAAACAAATGCCAATGTTGCGCACACACACACACACAGCAAATCTGCATTTATTTGTCCCACAAGTGGAAAATCTGCATTGTCATTGCAAAAAAGTGGACAGAGCAAGGTATAGAAAGTGCACTATACAAACATTTTTTTTATATATATATATATATATATATATATATATATATATATATATATATATATATATATATATATATAGTTATACACACACATACATAGTTATACACACAGACACATCTATATCATATATACACACACACACATATGTATGTATGTATGTATGTATGTATATATATATATATATATATATATATATATATATATATATATATATATATATATATATATGTGTGTGTGTGTGTGTGTGTGTGTGTGTGTGTGTGTGTGTGTGTGTGTGTGTGTGTGTGTGTGTGTGTGTGTATATATGATATAGATGTGTCTGTGTGTATAACTAGACTTTATGCATATTATATAAGGTGTGGCTATATAAATATATAAATATATGTACAACTCTGTGTATATATGTTTATGGACAGGCATGCAGGCAGGTAAGGAAGGAAAGCAGCCTTGCAGGGAAGGAAAACTTGAATCTCTCATGGTTAGGGGTTGGGGAGGTGTGTTTGCACAACAAAAGCAGGAGAACAATGGAGCTGACGACCTGTGAAAATCTCAGCGGGGTGCCAAGAGGTGTTAAGGTCGGGGGGAATTTACGCAAATCTGCGCAGGCCAGTAAATCTAGTAGTAGGGACTTGCACCAGGGAAAAAAGGCTCAGTAATTCTAGTGCTAAAAGGTAAACCTGTTTCCATCACCTGTTCAGCTCTGATGATTCAGTAAGGACATCTCCTGGTTTCATCTTCATGTTTCTCTCTCACCACATATCCAAACCGATATCATGACAAGAAGCTTTATGGTTGTGACTCTAGCAAACATCAGCTGATACTAGAAAGTAATGTTATTAAATAAATTCTAACAACAGCTTATCAAGCTTAAAGGTGCTGCTGTTGTTTAACGCGACCTCCGCTGGTTTCTTCTTTCTGGCACAAAGTGGGTGATAAACAAACAAAAGAGATGGACTTGCAACAGAAAAGCCGATCAGCTGATCATTGATTAGTTTCATGAGTGAAGTAGCAGCAGGAGATGGAGGGGGAGGGAATGAGAGAAGAAGAAACAGCTGTGCAGTGTAAAGACAGAATAACTCCAGCTTTGTGTCTTTTTTCATTGTAGCTGAAGTCCGGGACAAACTGCGTTCCTTTTCACCTCAGTACGAAACGCGTAATATTTTCTCTGAATACGAGACGATTCCTTTTTTTAGGGGACGGTTGGCAACTCTAATAACTAATCTTATGAATAAAATAAAGTTCAACATCAGTAACATCATAGCACCCGCCCAGCAGTATATAAACTCCGTCATGCTAGCAAGTACGCAGTACGAGTTATTGTAACTGTCTGTAAAAAGTTAGCACAACGAAAATAAACTACACCTAAACTTGGTTTATATCTGACCCAGACAGACTGCAGGTCATAACTTCTTACCTGAAGTTCAGTTCCCCTGACACTCGGACCGGCGGCCGCCTCGGGTCTCTCCTCCTCCTGCCTCCCCTTTCCCTCATCCACCTGCTGGCCTCCACCACTTGCTAATGTTACTGAATCTGTGGTAGCTCCGCCATAGCCACCACCAAACAACTGAGTTATTTTTACACATCTGCCAGCATCTGGCCAATCCACCACCTTTCATTGTTTGTACCATTATGGAAAAAAAAGAAGAAAAAAAAACATCGGCCCATAAAAACGAAAAATCACTATCGGCCCACCGAGTCCAGCTATGGCTGCATATGCATTTAGTAGTAATTTGTTTTTGTAGAGAGCTAGCAAAACAACCGTTTGAGGGCATTGCCATATTGGAATCCCAACTTCTCTGACGAGGCTAACTAGAACGCCGGTTACTCGAGTGTGACATCATTCCCAGGTTCCGACTTCCGAGGTAAGTCGAACGCAACACACAAAGTAACAAATAACGACCCTATCTAAATCCCAGTAACGATTAACGCGTTCCTGATTTTGCCATAATAACTAGTTACCGTGCTCGTTACCACAATAATAACATAGTTACTGTAACGCGTTACTTAACGCGTTAGTCCCTACACTGGTTATTTATTTTTTGCTCTTTGCTCTTGGTTTTATGGATTTTTCCACCTTGACACTTGTCATGACTTTTGCAGTGATCTATAAACCTGGGGTTAACATCCATTATCATCTGCATTGCACAGCCTGGTGTAAAAATAAAAAATTTAGTGGAGTATAAAAACTAGCTTTGTTATGCAGGTACAATGCCCAAGTTGTTGGAGCTTTCAGGTTATTTGTAGATTTATGATATCTGGCAGTTGACAATTTTGAAGTGATCTTTTCAAAATTTCTTTTAAAGTTATTGTCTCGGTTGGCCGTGGGGATGTGAGGAAGGAGGACCCAGGCGCGGAGCTCTAAATGCAAGCAGTGCATTTACTTACAGTGAATGGAAAATAACAATAAATCCTCAGTGCGTTCCCGACTCCCGTGACATGTCCTCTTCCCAGTGTTAGTGTTCTTTGTCCCTGCTCCTCAGTGTCTGAGCATCCCGTGCTCGCTGCCCTCTCATCTCCACACTTCTCCTGGGGAAATAACAAAGAGGCAGCCGTCAGACACACCAGAATGCAGCAGACTAAACTTACTAACTGGCCAAGAGACTAACGTGAAGCCACACAATGATCCAGCGTCAGAGTGAGCTCCACCACACTCTTAAGTAGCTCCTCCGACGAGGCTTGATCAGCTGCAGGTGTGTGATGGTCTTCAGGTGTGGCCAACCATCTGGCAGGGCCACACCCACCAGGCCTGAAGGTGCCTGTAAACATGTGCTCCCAGATACACCTGCATCCACACCCACATATACCTGCAAGCAGGGAGAACGAGGGACAGCAAAACCAAAAACACATATAGTATCTTGATGCATTCTCAATCATCCAGGAAAGTAAATCTCCAAAAGTTGAATCATTATGCAAATGTACTGTTTATAAGGTTTGGGGAAACCTGCAGTCAGCTGAGACTGAAGAAGTCACTTGGATGAGTGACGAAACGTTTCTCCCACAAAACGCTACGTCCAGATGAACAGATTCAACTTTTGGAGACATAATATAATACAAGTCCATAACTGCTCAGGGACCCAGGTCCCTGACAGTTATTCCAGATCACAGGTTGTATCACGAACCTCGACTTTTGCTAGCATACAGATTGCAAACTTGTCATGTAGTATCAGTTCCTGGGATGTTAGGTAACAGTTGTGACTCACTAATATGACTTTCTGATAAGGTATAGAGTACCTATAATTCAGGACAGCTCTGTAAAGGAGTTCAAATTTTTAAAATCTCTAAAATGACATCACATACTTTGACAAGTATAGTGTTTCCTGGTTGAGACAAATCATTTGTTTACAATGGAAGAATACTTAAACATGAACAGGTAATGAGAAAAAAGTAAGGTAAGTAGAAATCCCCTCTGCATCACCTGGATTAAACTAATTACCACCTGCTAAAAGCAGATTAAAAGCAGCAAAGTGCAGCTGTATTTACTAAACATGTTTTTTGATAACTGGTAATCTCTTAATTTGTGCAACACCATTATTAAACAACAGAAAATACATGCATTAGCTATAGCCAAAGCTTTTATTAGGTTTGGAGCAGTTTTGGGTTACTGTTTTGAGTTTGGGGACCTTTTCTGTTTTGCATTAAAACAGCTTTGTGTTAGGTTAAGGCTGTGTGCAGGCAGGAGTGGTGGTAAGGAGGACCCAAAGTGCAGACGCTCGGAGGCAAAAGTGTATTTCAAAAAACTCAGCTTTAATGCTGGATGGCAAAAAGTAACAAAACCCCCGAAAATACAAAATAAACTTACATGAAAACAGGCAGATGGAACACACAGCAAAATGAACGGTAGATCGCAACAATGACAAACTGAAACACAGGGCTTAAATACATAGAGGGAGCAATCAGGGAATGGGCAACAGGAGGGAAACACAGCTGGGGCAAATCAGGACTAACGAGACAAGGAAGCAAAACCAGATATATTAACATAAGACATGGACCTTCAAAATAAAACAGGAAACATAACACAGACTCACAGGCAGGCACTACAACAGAGGGAACAGAGACATGGGACCAGGGCAGACAGACACTGACTGGACACGGGGATATAGCAACTAAGGATACACAGAAACGCGAACTAGACAAGGGGATACAGCTGACAGGGGAGACAGAGCAACTAGAGAAGACAGAGACATAAACCATAAGACAGAACTCAAAGAAACCAAAGACTAGAAATTCTAAATAATATAATAAACCCAAAAACCCTGGGTCAACGACCCAGGCATCCTAACAGTACCCCCAAAGGGCTGGCTCCCAGACAGCCCAAACCGCAACAAAAAAAAAAAACACACACACACACACACACACACACACACACACACACACACACACACACACACACACACACACACACACACACACACACACACACACACACACACACACACACACACACACACACACACACACACACACACACACACACACACACACACACACACACACACACACACACACACACACACACACACACACACACACACACACACACACACACACACACACACACACACACACACGCGGTGGGGGAAACAGGATGGAGGGCTCGAAACAAACCAAACAAGGAGCCAGAAACCAAAAAAAAAAAAAGTACAAACACCGGAGCCTGGAAAGCAACACAACAAAACACAGGCCCACGACAGGCGCAGGCGACCAGGAAAAACAGTTCACACAAAGTTCAGGAGGGCCGGCCCGGAGGACGACGGCCCAAGAGTCCAGAAAAAAAAGTACAGGAGGCCGGCCGGGCGGGAGGCACCGGCGACGACAGAGCAGGTCAGGAGGCCGTCCACGACGGCGAGGACGTCCAGTCATTGGCCTGGAAAGCGGCCGGACAGGGCGTGCAGGGCGGGCAATCAGAGGCCTGGAAGGAGGCCGGCACTGTCGAGGCGCAGGCGCGGGAGCCGGAGATGGTGGCGCTGCAGGCGACGCTGATGAAGCCGGAGCTGGACCAGGCGACGCTGAAGCCTCGGAGGCCGCGGCCGGACGGGGCGAAGGCAAAGCCTCGGAGGCCGCGGCCGGACGGGGCGAAGGCAAAGACTCGGAGGCCGCGGCCGGACGGGGCGAAGGCGGCGCTGCAGGCGACGGCGTGGGAGTCGGAGATGGTGGCGCTGCAGGCGACACTGAAGCTGATGAGGAGGCTGCTGCAGGCGACGCTGAAGCTGGAACAGGCGACGGCGCAGCTGAAGCCGCTGCTGCTGAAGGCGGCGTGGATGAAGCTGCCGCAGGCGGGGATGCTGCAAGCGACGATATGGACGCTGCAGGCGGCGATGTAGGTGGTGGCTGAACGGTCTCCCCGGAACCGTCAGTAGAGATGAGGATGTGTTGGCTGGGTCCTCCAAGACCCCCAGCTGACGAGGCAGGAGGCTGGACGGGCTCCTCGGACCCTCCAGCTGATGAGGCAGGAGGCTGGACGGGCTCCTCGGACCCTCCAGCTGATGAGGCAGGAGGCTGGACGGGCCCCTCGGACCCTCCAGCGGGAACAAACAGCTTGAGCGGCCCCTCGGACCCTCCAGCGGGAACAAACAGCTTGAGCGGCCCCTCGGACCCTCCAGCGGAGACGAACAAGGACTGGCGCGGTTCTCCAGAACCCCCAGCGGGAACAGAAGGCTGGACGGGCCCCTCGGACCCTCCAGGGGAGACGAACAAAGGCTGGTTTGGTTCTCCAGAACCCCCAGCGGGAACAGAAGGCTGGACGGGCCCCTCGGACCCTCCAGCGGAAACAGGTAGCTGGACAGGTGACGGAGGAGAGGAGTGGCGGTGGCGAGGCGCCCGCTTCCTTCGGGATGAGGGAACCGGAACTGGTGGAGAAACAGACACCACCTCCTCATCCTCTGACCACATAGCTGCCAGGAAAGAGGCTGGTGAACGGACAGGCGAACAAGGTCCCAGCTGGCGTGTGGAAGGAGAGGAAGTCCGTGGCAGCGTAGAGGCAGGTGGGGAGTGTGTGTCTGGCTGAGGCAGCGATGGGGGAGATTTAGTGAGTGAGAGAGCAAGCTCACTAGCCCTGACTTGCTCTCTCCAGGCAGTAATGGTGCTATCCAACTTAGTGTCCTTAGCAAACTGAGAAAGCTGAGGGTTATGCCGAATGATGGCATCTACTGCACTTAGCCCGACTGCCATAGTCCGTAAATCCTGTGACTCGGCAATGCGGTCGAGCAAACTCACCATCCGCTCCATCTCAGCGTAGTACTCCGAGGAAAAAGAGTCTGCGGGGTCCATTTTCTGGTCGCGATCTTCTGTTAGGTTAAGGCTGTGTGCAGGCAGGAGTGGTGGTAAGGAGGACCCAAAGTGCAGACGCTCGGAGGCAAAAGTGTATTTCAAAAAACTCAGCTTTAATGCTGGATGGCAAAAAGTAACAAAACCCCCGAAAATACAAAATAAACTTACATGAAAACAGGCAGATGGAACACACAGCAAAATGAACGGTAGATCGCGACAATGACAAACTGAAACACAGGGCTTAAATACATAGAGGGAGCAATCAGGGAATGGGCGACAGGAGGGAAACACAGCTGGGGCAAATCAGGACTAACGAGACAAGGAAGCAAAACCAGATATATTAACATAAGACATGGACCTTCAAAATAAAACAGGAAACATAACACAGACACAGACTCACAGGCAGGCACTACAATAGAGGGAACAGAGACATGGGACCAGGGCAGACACAGACACTGACTGGACACGGGGATATAGCAACTAAGGATACACAGAAACGCGAATTAGACAAGGGGATACAGCTGACAGGGGAGACAGAGCAACTAGAGAAGACAGAGACATAAACCATAAGACAGAACTCAAAGAAACCAAAGACTAGAAATTCTAAATAATATAATAAACCCAAAAACCCTGGGTCAACGACCCAGGCATCCTAACACTTTGTGGCATTTTGTTCTACTGTTTTACATACTTGTTTTTGCTTGTTCGTTTTAATTGACCAGCTTTACAGTTTCTCCTGGTAATAAAACTATTTCTATTATTTTTTTGACATATTTACGATAATAAAAAATTGATGTGGAAAAAGTTGTGGAAGGATGGGCTTAGCTTTAGGTTTGTCCAATGGTGACTCCAAAACACTCAGAGCTAAACACTATTATTACTACTATTACTACTATTCATAGTAAGAAAGGGCTCAAATTTGTCACCTCAAAGGATCTAAATGTAAGTCCAACTCAAATAAAATCAGAGCGCAACAACTATGTACTGCTATGCGCACTGAAGGTACTGTCAACCACAAATCTTGTAAGTGTTACTATGTATGGCATTGCCGTCTTAAGGTATTAGCAATTGCATTTTTTCGAACAACACAACAAACTGATGTTGCTATCACAGTAATGCTCAGAAACCATTTTTTTCCTGCATTAATACCTACTTATTATCCATATTTCCTCAAGTCATGTGCAATCTGCCTCCTGTTTCGTTTTCAGCCAGCTCCTCTTCGTTTGACAACTAAAGATGTGTTAATGTGCTGCAATTAAAAAAAAAATGTCAAAAACAATTAGAGTCCTTGTAGGCAGTCAGACTGTGACAATCCTTAGAGTGGTAATTATTTCTTGCTAAAGACTAAACTGTGTTATGTGTAGCCATCACTTTTTCAGGGCATTACTCATTAAAATAAAAAAGATGGTGGACACAAATAAAACCACAAATATATGGAGGCAAAGAATGGAAACACATTGTTAAGGTACACTGGCTGTTGATTATAATGTAGCAGAATATTTATATTTGATAAAGTGTTGGACTTTACTAACAAAATATAGAAGATGTTGTATATTGACAGTAAGATCCCTTGTTTATTCACAGCTATAATGATTCTTTAATAAGAATTTTAATGCCCAACTTTGTCAAGCGTCAAACTGCCTTAACAGTGTCAAGCCACTTTTTTTTTAACCTCTAAACCTTTGCATAAATAAGCCATATAATAAAGAAATATATAGATAATGTGACAAATGTAAAACCCATTTGCATAAAACTAAATCTACAGAGCACATTTAGAAGAATCTCTTATTATCAGACTCCTCGAATAGTGGTTGGCGGTGCAGATGGCTTGCACCATCAGAAATATAATCCTTTCAGCAACACAGCATCTGTTCATCCTTACATTGCTGTCGTCTTTCTTAGAAGTGAAAAAGACACTTAAAAGCTTCTTTTGGTGCTGAGAATGTGAAACGACGCTCAAAAGACAAAAGCCCCTACTGAGATTCTGAGAGATGGAAGCACCCCAGTTACTCAAAATATAACTGGACTGGGTTTACAAGGTTCAATCAAGAAATTTGCAGGAGGTAAAATAAACTGCTTGAGGTTAAAACTGATTATCATATCATAAGAATTACAGCCACTGAATGCTTGACTTCAGCAGTTACTTAGACTTTCTAAATGACACCATGAACACATTATATATGAAGTATGATTTCAAAAAGAAAAAACTTTTTCTGTATTTAATAATTATATATTAAGGAGGATTAATGGTTTATAAATGATAAATTAAGCATTTACTAATATCTTGACAACGCCTAATCCGGTCTTTAAGTGATGACGTATGAACCCTGCTTACGGGTTCAAGCTACTCTGCGTTTATTAACCCTGTTGTGTTTTTAACATGTTTTAATGCTTTGTATCTTGTTCTATTTAATCTGAACAAGCCCCTGAAAAAAAGTCAGTGATCACCGTCAGCCTCTCTTGGTTTTTATTACCACTATTTATTTTAAAGCTCAGTTTTTAAAACCTTACGATGTAACTACAGCCTAGCTCATGCAGCAGTATATTAATGACTATAACCTTGTATTGTGGATGGATTATCTCAGTTGTTCTCCTGAATAAAGTTTGGTCTGTTTACAGCATCCTGCCATGCAATTGCATTTGCCCCTAGCCATCAGGAACCCTCAAATTAACTTTTATCGAGTGGAAATAAGTTAGCGTTCATCCTCCAGCTTACTGTGTTTATATTATGCTAACATAGCTGTGTAGCTATCCACCACGTAGCACATCATTATACACCAGTTAGCCCAACTTCAGTAACCCTACAAAAGTCACTGCTGTATAGTTTTCTGTCTTTGTTTATGTCAGAAGCGATAGCAGAGCTACGCATTTTAATTTTTTCAGAAATCTCTCAGTCAGAACATGGTCTATTATGTTTGGGTGGGAACAAGCGAGACAACTCCCTGCTAACTTCAAACGCCGTTAAATTTCATAAATTCTGTTTTCATGGATGCCTGGATGCTAAACTTTAGTGTTACACCTGGTAGAGCAGCCACACTGATCATGTTATTAAAAATGAAAGAATTTAGACATTTTTTAACTCCCAGTGATGCTGCAGTGTTCGTTTGACTTTGGGACCTGAAGCACAGTTTGGACCCGGAAACAGCTATTGACAACAGACATAGAGACCGGACTGTGTGTACTTCTTAAATTGTTACCAAAAATATTTTGGAAGAACTGTGCTTTAGAGACTTGGGGGATAATTCAAAGGCACACAGAAGCTGCACTAACAGCAAACTATGGTGCAATACCATGAATCCAAGTCCCCGATCCTCCCAGTGTCCCGAACAGAATCTCCTAACTCCACCAAGCAGCAAACACTCTCTCAGAACTCCACTGGGCCGTCCTAGGCACAGGAAAAGACACATTAGAAAGCTTCAGCAAGTAAACTGAAGCAGAGACTTACAGACTACCACAGTTACACAACACTCAGGCGAAGACTGAAGGTCAGGTCCCAGCTTAAATAGCAAACAGCTGATTGCCAGATGGTCCACAGGTGCTTGATTGATTCAGGTGTCTCCACGAGGGGGCGGAGATCCCAGGAGGATCCTGCCCCTGTCAGGCAGGTAAACACACCCACACACAGAGCAGCAAACACACAAATCGAGAGAGAGAGAAACAGTGGAGACCCACAGGAGGACTGGAGGACCATGACAGCTTATTTTAAAAAGTGATATTTGTTACTGATTCATACTTTCTTTGCATAGATGTGCTCGGTATGAAAACATGTTCCACGTTTCATCTTGTGATCATCAAAAACAAAACAAAACAATAATGAAATGAAACTATATATTAAGGCCATAATGAACTGAGGAAACATCATGCCAGATACAATGCGTATTTTGACCAATCAAGGGGCATTAGCAGTCTAAGCAATGCCTAACACAATGAGAGCGTGAAGGCCGCCACAAAGTAGCTGATTGCATTATAGGTTTACTGTGCAGCTGGCAGCTGTTTCCTGACAATATGATGATGGAAAACTCTTGCTGTGCCACTTCAAAATAGTCAATTAACGGAAATGAAATTGTGTGATGTCTGTTGCAGCACAGATGCTGAAGGCAAAGATGAAAAACTAGGACTGCTGAAGAAATTCTCTTACTGGTTTTCTACCATTAACTTGCGAGGCTTTTACAAATCTTCTAGCCTCTTTAGGCTAGTCTTAGTAATTGTAGTGTTTAATGTAGAAATGTGTCCTGTAAATAAATCAGACTTACTTCCTATGCACCGATATACAGTCTTTAGCATAGAGTTGCAGGGACACGTGCTTTCACACACAGACAAACACTCTTGAACCTTGAATCATGTCATATCTATTATTTTAAATTTTGATAAAAACAAAGGATTCATTTTAGCTAAAATAGATTAATTATTTATATTGTAAGCATGTCCAAACATTTTGCAACCAGCTATAACTTCAATACTGCTACAAATAAAATCTCTTCAAAGGCTTCTTAGAGATTAAAAATGTGCCTTGAATCTCTGTCTTCGTGTTTATGTAAAAGCTTAACCCAAATTAGACTAAAACCTGAGTAATGACCAGAAACCCATTCCCCCTGTTAGGTTTTTTTTTTTTCATAGTTGTGTTGGTCTGAAGTGATTTTAGATTTTGCTCCATTAAACTAATTGGTGACTAAAACAGAGAGAGCTTGTGTCTGCCAAAGACCCCATGGATCCCAAGGGCTCTCTTGAGCAGTGCAGTTGACATCGAATGCTGCTCAGTGGGTCTGGGGCTCCATCTGTGCCAGCTTCTCCCACTGGGTGCCTTGTACCCAACCAATCCCCCTCAGCCCCACCCCATCCGCAACCTCATTGCTGGAGT
This sequence comes from Oreochromis aureus, assembly GCF_013358895.1. Lineage (NCBI taxonomy): Eukaryota > Metazoa > Chordata > Actinopteri > Cichliformes > Cichlidae > Oreochromis > Oreochromis aureus. The sequence continues at coordinate 35,047,242 of NC_052956.1, read as the reverse complement.
GCTATACATCTGCTTTCCCCCAGACAGCCTGTTACACTGAGGAAGCGCATGATGGTGTGCTTAGAAACACTAACACAGACGAACAACTATACATACGGCAAATCAAGTCTCTAGGCTAATTTTCCAAATGATTTATACGTTGCACAGTGTAGCACATAATAAAGACACAGCCTTTACTGTGTCTGCTGTGGTTGTTTACAGCTCAGATGGTACTGTGGTAATAGGGGTACGTTGCACACTGATGCAGATGGGCTAACCCTTGGACACAGAGACATTAGGCAATAGCTGTTATATTTATTTACTTATGTCTAATCCTGCATTGATGACCCCTGCCTGCTTGCCTGCTTGCAGATGACAACTGGGCACTGGAACTGGGTTTCAGGTTGCATTTGCAGATAAAGTGACAACTGTATGGAGTTTATAGGATGTGTTAAGCTAATTAAAAAGGGCAAGGTCACATGTTTTAGTCATAGCACATTGCTGTTCTGAGCGAGCTGCTAATACTGGCTGGGTGTGGTTTTAATATTTTTGGGAGGATTTCAGATTATGAACTTGAAACATGGAAGTAGTTTTGTCAAGCGTTGGATATTCTTTTTTGGAGACTAAAGCAACTACTAGGAAAATCATTGCTGTTAACCTAAACCTAACCTTTCCCTTTATGTTGAAGTCAAGGAGCTTTTTTGAATATTTTTAAGCTGCCTTGCTTTTTGTACATTAAAGTGAGTTAAGTCCCTATAGTATAACTGTATAAACATATTCTTGTCCATATAACATTAGTGATACAAGTATGTAGTAATACACAAACACACACATGCACACAACATCTTGCAAGCACACACATGCAGCCTGTAAGATTTGGCAAGTGTACCACAAGAGTCTCTGATTAAATTTGGCACAAATTGCTGACTCCTCTGGAGTTAATTGGTATTTCCCAATCTTATTATATCGTCCTCCAATCTGTTTCTCATACTTTACAATACTTTATCACTGAAACCTGCATTGGGTTTACAAATATACAATTGAAATGGGCAGCTTTGTGACAGTTTCTATTTTTTAAATAAGTGAGTCACTGCCTCACTTGAGACGCCACAGTGGCGTTTGCCAATTAAGCTAGATGTTCATGTTTGAATAACAGAACGAGAAAAAGAGAAAGAGAACATTTTTTTAGCTGAGGCGGTGGTCTTGTTTCACTTCGTGTGATGTCACAATTCTGGCCCTGATTGTATTCATTCTGGCCTCCCATCCTTTTGATATCTTCTTGGAGCCAGTTCCTAATTTTGAAATTCGTTGTGCATTCCACCATCGCTGCATCATTCATTTCTCATCACAAGCCACCCTTTTCACCATACTCGTACACATGTTTATGTCAAGTACATGTTTATCTCCACTAAACTAAGTTTACGATTTTGTTTTGCATTCATAGAACTTTTGATTTCAGTTAAAAAAAATCTTACTGTACATATGCTGATTATTTTTATATTAAAAAAACCCAGCAAGATTTCTTTCATATTGCTTGTCTAAGAGACAGGATCAAATGTAATGATGTGGGATATGGCGAATTGTGATATGGATATGATAAGTAAATACAGGGCCAATATTGCTGATATAGATACCAATACTTTTAACTTATAAAGGCAGCTTATGTAGGGGAGAATACTGTGTCAGGAATCATCACCAATTTGCAAGTTTTGAATACATTTTGATAATAACAAAATCACTGTGACGTTTATTTTCTACAATAGTTACAACAAGAAAACCAACCTATCAGCTTTGCATGTATTTCAAAACTTTTTTGTGTCGACCTGAAATGTGAATGTGCCTGTAAAGCAGCTTCTGTTGTTTGAATGTCATACTGATTATAAATAAAACAGACACGACAGTCAACACAAAAATGTTCAAACATATTTAATTTTGTATGTTTAGGGTATGTTGTTCAATTAAAAGAAAATTCATTTAATGAAATTCAGTAGGCTACATACTTGGTTTAGAGGATAGAGACAAAGTATCAATCCGGGAGGGCTAGTATTGATCCAATACTAATACCAGCGTTGGTATTGATACTACCGATATTTGGATTACTCCTTTCACCTCTAATCAAAAGATTGCAGAATTCTCCATGTATCCGATTTAAAGTTTGACCACTATCAAGATCATCTTATTGTGCATCTCTCCCAGAGCCCTGATATTTTTAGTTCAGTAACAGATTTTTTCTATGTTGATGTCTGCAATTCAACCAGAGCCCTGAAATCCATAAATCAACAACTTTTGTGTCAAATTTAATTGGGGAAAAAAACCTGTAGTGTCTAAGCCCAAGGCAGCACATCAGGTCAGAAACAGCATGAGCATTTATTTATTTATTTAATTTACATTGACAGTAAATTCATCCCTGAGGGTCAGACTGTCAATGCAGAGTTATGTAGTAACATCCAGGGGTATTTCAGGGAGAGCATTCACCACAAATGACCCGAACTGTGATGCTCCCAGTTGTGCACATCCAACATAGCAGTCACTCACCAGCCACCCTACTTGCTGGAGATGGTGATTTTATACTTTTCCCCCCAAATGAAATCCAAGTTGAAGAGTTGCTATTTTGACAAGGTGGAGGAGATAGCAGTTGCAGATGTGTAGAAAAAAAGATTTTTGGAAAGGGTTTAAAAACAGCAGAAGGGCTGGAAGCACTGGCGAGGTGGACAAGGAATGCATCTTGATGGGGACAGTGACCAAATATAAATTACACATGGCTCTTGCTTTTTATCAGCAAAGTCACAGAACTTTTTGATCGCACCGCATAAATTGTTTTGCTGGGCATGGTGATCCTAATATGGGAGAATATTTTTCAATATTTTAAACCCTGTTCATATTTGATCAAAGAATTGCCAAATCTGACTGACAGCAGGCAGATAAATCTCTTCCTTGTCATCTGGACAGCAAAAACTTTTAATGTTGACATCAGTCATCATTAGTTACTTCAAAGCTTGGTTTTGTCTCAAGACATTTCATCATATGGGACAGCACCTGGGATTCAAAGCCTTCTTTCAAAGACCTATTTTATATGAGTGGAAATGATCGTGACAGGGCTCAACAGAAAATATTATGGAACTCCTCTGCTTCCAATGAGGAAGATATTAGGACAATATCAGGTGAAACAGTCATCACAGGACATCTGAATTCATTTCCAGACCTAGGCAGGAGAAAATAATTCTCATAGTCCTCTCTTTGGCACAGAGAAGGATCATCGGGGCAGCTGGGAAACTCTGACAGCTGGGAACCTCCTCAGTCTCCAGCAGACCCCAGATGTCTCTTCCCGATCCTCTCTAGCTCTTCTTGTCTCTTTTTCTCATTCACCATCTCTGTCTCTGTCCCAAGTGCCGAAAAAAATTGGCAAGGAAGCGTTCCAGTTGTAAAATGGTTGTTTTCGCCAATTACTTCTCTCCCCTACCCCCATCATCCCAGATGTAGCCAATCTTGTGTGAAGATGTCAGAATTATGCAGATGATATGAGCAAATCTGGATCGCTTTTATAGTGGGGGATTTGTTATTTCAACAATGTTTTGATTCTTTTCATTTGGATGAAAGATTAAAAAAAGATTCATAATTGTAAACTGTTAAATTAATGGATTATGAGAACACACAACAACAAAAATCAACTTCTAGCTTTTTTCCCCCCATGCACTGATAAAATTAGATGTATGATTTTAAATGCAGTGTACAAGAGGCCAATCAGAACTGTTAATATGGCACTTAAGTTTGTGTGCAAAGGATCTTCAATGCTTGATAACTTCCCTACACACTCAAAAGACTGGAATGTGTAGCTTGAGTAGGTAAATTATCTATCTATCTATCTATCTATCTATCTATCTATCTATCTATCTATCTATCTATCTATCTATCTATCTATCTATCTATCTATCTATCTATCTATCTATCTATCTATCTGTGCGTGTGTGTGTGTGTGTGTGTGTGTGTGTGTGTGTGTGTGTGTGTGTGTGTGTGTGTGTGTGTGTGAACCAGTTTGAACAATTACAACACAATAAATAAGCTGCAACACAATAAAAGGGCATCTTCATCTTTGCCATTTTTTATTTGTTACTGTCACCCCTCTGGAAAAATAGATTTCTTTCTGAATACTCTCTGAGCTTAGATGGCAGTTTTCCTACAGCGTCCAGAGCATGGTGCTTTTCACCAGGAGAGATGGGTAACATCTGGTTGTCAGTCTGCAGCGAGTGAGTGAGTTTACATCAAGGCCTAGGGCAACACGGTCCAAACTCAGCCTTTTTTTGCTGATGCTGTTTTCATGTGCCACATGGCCAGCCTCACGATGGCCGTCATGTTACATTAACAGTTTGTATGCGTACAAATGTTTCACAAACAAATAAATGATTTATCAACAATTTCATATCTGAATTTGTTCAGACTTTATGAACAAATGTCTCATCTGTGTCTTAGCAAACTTTCACAAATCTTTAAAAAGAACAGTACTGATACTACTATTACTATTATGACTACATTATAATTATAATAATTATTATTACTGGCTTTTGGTAATCATTTTGTGTTTTCCAAAACACCATATGCTACAGAATGTTCAGTATTACAATTGCAATTAAAGAACACAAAGTAAACTTAATTTTCTTTACTTTTACTTTCATTATAGCGAATTTCTTAGTACAGTAAGCATGTCAGAGGATCAGATCCTGTATGACAGCTTTCTCAGGCTGTTTTTCATGATTGTTTTAGAAGAATTTGTACCTGTAATCTTTCACTTGGAAACACTTTAGAGACATGTGCTGCTTCTTCTTGGGACAATTGTTAAAGTTCATTTGGTTAGGCTTTCTCCTGGTTAGAGGTGCAGGCAACTCTCACCACTTTCTCCAGTTCACCTGGTGGTAGACATGTTTCCTTACACTCATGTCCAAATGAGTGAATGACAGAATGTAACTTGTGTGCAGATTTCAATGTTGGATTCTGCACACACTGTAGGATTGTGTAGTCTGTGATTACACAACAATGATTTTCACTTACACATCTATTCCTGATGATAAAAACAAAATAAACCTTTGTGCATATTTAATAAATATAATGTTAATTCTGTGTATGCAGTTTATTTATTTTTTTGCATAAGGTAAAAATGTTTCTGTGCACATATTAATAAATAAGAGCCAATGTTTATGTGACACGCACAGAGGTGCCACATTCCATCAGGCAAGCCAGCCGACTGCTCCGGGCCTCAGGGCACTAAGGGGTTGTCCAAGGGCTGACAAACTTTAAACCACAGCAGTTACAATGTGCAAAGTTTGCAGTGACAGTTGGAGGGACCTGACCTCTCTAAAGTGGCCCCACCTGACTCCACTCAATCCAATTACAAGTTTCACTATTTTTCTGTTTAGTCAAACCTAATAATTTATATCAATCAATGGAAATTCAGAGGACTTATATGTCTGAAAGTGTAAAAAGAGAAGAGAAAAAAAGGAAGATGTGAAAAAGGGGGACAGGGACGAGTGGAAAAGAATAATTATTAAATATAATACTAAATGATTAAATAGTGCTAGTCTGTAATGTGAGTCCCATCAGCAACACATGAATTCTTTTGCTTACTTTGACTTTTAACATTAGTTAACTTTGCAGGACCTCTTTTAACCCAAGTAGTTCCTATAATAAACTAAAGAAAAAGAAAATTTAAGCAACACAAATTATCATGTGAATTTTTTTAAGGCAAGAAATAAAACCTAAGGAAGTAAAAAAATAAAAATAAAATTACATTTAAAAAAATGTGTCTTTTTAGAATTACTGGTAGATAATGTATTTAGTTCTGTTAACAGGATTGCTAAGTAGAAGTAGTAGATTTCTAGTCAGATAACACAAAAACACTGAAGGATCCCTTTTTACTTTGTCTCAGCTTCAGGAAGTCATCTTCAAGTCTTAACAGATTATTCCTGGATTTTATTGCTGTGACCTCGAAGCCTTGACAGAAACTACCTGGGTTGGGACTCTGTATGATAAATATAATTAATCACATAGCCCATCACTATGAGCTCTTGGTAAATGGTGGTGATTCTTAATGGTGGGTTACTGTTTTAAGAAATAATAAATTTGTTTCTGCTGTAGATTACAAAAACAAAAACAAAAACAACCGCAAAAAATCACCCGGCACCTGGAGTTCAGGTCTTCTTATATTGCTATATTCCTTCTGAACGCAATGAGGAAAAGGTTTAGTTTATTTCATTTTAAGTATTTTCTTCAACACTGAATTAAAATATAAATTTTTTATCAGAGATTTAGATGCGTGTATAAAAACAGTTGCATATGTATGTCTATGTAGGGTCTCAGTCATCCAGGTCATGGTGGTCTTACCAAGAAGAGTCTTGAACCCCAGATGAAATCCAGTTGCCTTCAACTCCAGTGCTCAAGACTGCATATATGTGCTTTATATCGCACTTATATTTTGACTTCATAGCTTTTAAATGAAGTTCTTCATGATGTGAAGCCTACATATATTTACAATTGTTCATGTACCTGCTTTTACATCACACTGCACTGAAGGAATAGTCAGATGTGATGTGATTGCACTGGAAAGGTAATCTATGAAAAAGCCTAGTGTCAGACAGGCCATGGTGGGGAGCCGTCTGGCTGTGTAGGCTGTGGGAGGCTCTTCAAAGTGGAAGAAATTAGATAATTTTTATACAGTAACAAAGCTATGTTTCCAAAATCCTTCTTAGGTCTTATTTCTTATCTATACACAAAGTGGTATTTTGTTCAACCTATAAAGTGGGTCTGAGATTTACATTTGCATTTCCTCACTTTGATTTCTCATAATGGTAAGGGAAAAGATGAATGAATACTCTATTGGACACAGCTTGATTTCACATGCTTTTTACTCTTAAAAACCAAGAATGAGAAAAAAGAACCCCCTCGTGTCTCTGCATGAAATATAAATGTGTGCACAACATTTCATGGCATATGAGTAAGAGAAGACCATCCATCATCCATCCATCCATCCATCCATCCATCGGTCCACCCATCCATCCATCCATCCATCCATCCTCTGATGGTTCTTCATGTACAGGCAGCAGATGCCCAGACCTCAATCTCTCCGACCACCTTTTGCTGCTCTTTTAGTGGGACACCAAGGTGTACCCCCTCACAAATGTCAAGTTCCTCATTGTCACTTTAACTCTGAACCCACACCTATACAGGAAGCTCAATTCCACTGCTTGGATCAGCAGTGTCATTCTTTCAGTCACTACCTGCATAGGTCATGGTGCCACCATTGGCCAGTGCTTGAACATTAAATATATACTGTGCGCATAGCATAAGTTCTGTCTCCCAAATTGTCTGATGGCTTTGCGCAATCATTTCAAGGCTGACTTCAAATCTCACTCCATGACATCACCAAACTCCCACACCCCAGTTTTTGCTTCAGGGTCAACACCAACACCCTACGGTGCAGCTGTTTTACCAATGGAGATGCAGAGCTCGGTCTATTTGGACTCAGTGTCCCAGCCTCCCTTGGAATGCTGCCAAATGTCTGCCAGTGGTCAAGGCTGAAGAGCTCCTGGAGCACCCTCACTATACATTTCACAATGATAAACCTGTCCAGCACTCTCACGCACCACCTGATCCAACTGACAGCTCAGCTCCTCTCTTCACTCAAGTGTCTAAGACAGCCATAGATCTTCCGCAGATCTAATGATACCATTATAAAACTGCTCATCTCTTTGGATCTTCATATCCTGGTACCAATATGTGAAAAATACACAACATCCTCTTTCAATTTTAAGGTTTTGTGTATCAGGACAAAATAATGAAAAATGTGTAGTTCAAACCAGGTTCTAAAATGATTAAAATACAAACTCGGATGCGGAATAACATCATATACCACTGTGTCAATGTTTATTTCTTCAAAACTAAGCAAAAATGCAAATGCAGATTGTAGAAAAACTAAGTACACAGCATGATTCAGTAGCTTTTAGAACCATCTTTGGTAGCAATAACTGGAGGTAATTGTTTTGTGTATGACTTTATCAGTCTTCCACATCAGTGTTGAGGAATTCTGATCCGCTCTTCTTTACACTGTGGCATTCGTTCATTGAGGTTAGGTTAAGGATCCATCACGGTGTTTCAGTTTGGTTAAGTTCTGCAGTTTGTGTCAGTACAATACCATGATTCCTTTTTCAAGCGATTCTGCTGTAGATCCTTTCTGGATATCTTTGGGACCAAGCTGTTGCACGACCCATTGGACAGATGGCCTCACTTCTGACTCCTGTATATTTTGCTATTTAGAGGAGCTCAAGGTTAACTGCACTTCAAAACAAAGCAATCTTTCACCCCATCCTTGACATCCCATGCTTGACAATTCATATGAGGTAGTTATGTGGCTATGTACTGTGCTTGGTTTTCACCTAACATGGCACTGTGCATCATGGCCACGCTGGACTCCTCTGTCCAAAGGACATTATACCAGAAGTCTTGCGATTTGTTTAGGCACAGCTTTGAAGTCATGCTACCCTATGCCAGATTGGTGAGCAGCAACAATTACTTCTCTAAGTTTATTGTTGTTGTCTTTCCTTCTTGTCATTGTGTTAACACACAACTGAATGCTGTGGACCAGTACACTGCCAAAACTTCTGCTTTTATAGAGATGGTCACATTTACCAATGATGAACAAATCAGTGTGTTATATTAGCAACAACCTATCTTCCCAACTCCTATGGAAGCAGTAAAGAAGTACTTAATTCTTCACATTAATGTGAATGTTTTTCTTTTTCACATTACCATATAGGTCCTGGGATTACTCAGGCATACAAATTGCTCCACCATCAAAATAAGGCAGCAGTTCACAGAATGAAAATTCTTCACTTACCAGTGGTAAGTGGGCTATATCGCTATAGTTTTTCTAGCATGCTGACCTCAATATTAAAACCTACACTGGACTACCTGTGATTGTTCCCTTGTACAACACAATTCATTTTCACTACCTTGAACTAGCACGTACACACAGTTAAAGCAAAATTCTCATTTTTCTTAACATTATATCATTAAATGTATATTGTTTAGATAAAAAGTGTAAGATAACACTGGCATATTACCACCCTATGAAACTGACATGAGAATATGCTTGCTAACTGTTGCAGACAAAGAGTAAAAAGTAACAGCCTTTATTTCGAGTTGTGGTTTTGGTCAAGCCCAATCCTCACTCTGTTTTAGTTTTTATTAACCTCCGAAGGAAATATCTGTTACTTCACATGCTATGTAGGTCAAAAGTTCATAAGTTAGTTAATAATCTCTTCTTTGTGGCTGGAAAGACAGTGTTCAGTGGGTGTTCTGAGCTTCTTTCAGTAAAAATTGTGGAGAAAATAAAAAAAGGAGACATTTCTATGTGTGACTTGACTACCAACTGTAAATTTCTGACTGGGTTGACTGTGTAATAAGATCACATTCAGTGGTCTGGTTGTATCTGGAGAACTGGAGCTGTAAGGAGGGAGAGTAGTGGGTAAGGGAATGGGAATGCAGAAGATGTAGAATATGTAGAAACCTGTGAGTGTGGCATCAAAGTCAATCATGCTAAAGCTATACACTCCCTCAATCTGTCCGTCCATCTGCCTCATCCCTCTCCCCTCTGTGTCTGTTTCTTAACTGACAGATCCTCTACTCTCACCTCACCTTTCATTCAGACTAGTTTTTCTCAACCTTTGTTGATCTCACAAGTCTAACCTGAAGCAGAAGTGTTTTATTTGTGTGAAGTCATTAAGAATCTTCCACACTGTTACCTCATTACAGACAGAGGCAGCAAACCAGTCCTCTTTAATGTGCTTGAACTTCTGTAGCTCAACTTGTTTCAGTAACTTCTTTTCTTTAGCCAAACTCTTGTGTGTCTGTCGGTTGTCCATTCGCTCAACAGAACTTGTTCCGAACACCCACTGAGAATTTATCAATCCATCTCTTCTTCCCAGCTTTATCCTTCGAGTGATTGTTGGATGTTCACTGTGGGGGGTTGTCGAGGCCAGTCAGCTCCTGGGGGGTGGTGATGATGAGATAGGTAGACTAAAGAAATCTTGCAGATCTCGTTGAGCTTTGCCTTGCCACATTATGAAAAGAGATGAGGTAATGCTTAGGCTGAAAGGCACAATATAATTCCCCTATTGATTAACTAAACGTAAGAGGGAAAACATGCTGATGTTATCAGCCTAAAGATGATACAGGCACAACTAGCTGCCTGTTAGAAATCTATGTTTTAAGTTAAAGCCTGGTTTATTGGATTACCAAGTGTTGGATAAATCCTTACTGTGTATATAAGACAAATGGGATTTAAATTTGAAACACTGGTCAATTACTAAAGGAAAAAATATTTTTTTTTATATAGTATACATTCTTATTGATTAATTATTATGCTAATAGAAATGATTTTAAAGAAACTGAATAAGTACATGGCTCATAAGTTACTTTATCTAACTTAAAACTTAAATTCTTTAGTTTTATTATTGGCTATGATGTCTGTATGTCTATAATGCAATGTGAAAACAATGACTAATATGTCATGGAGCTACACGCTCTGGACAGGTTTCCAAAATGTTTCCACAATTTTATAAAATGCCATTAACAGCAAGATTGTGAAAGTTTAAAAGAGAGAGCAAGATGTACCAAGTGTTACCTAGCCTCTCATTTGAGAGGACAAGAGAAAAAAAAGAAGCCATCAAAATGGCAAAGTAAGCAGTTTTATACTGTAGCAGAAAACAGTAATCAATTGCTTTCTCCTGGATGGAAAACATTTAATGTGTATTGTATTGTATTCAATTAGAATATATCTATATCTATATCTATATCTATATATATGTGTATATATATCTATATCTATATATATGTGTATATATATATATATATATATATATATATATATATACATATATATATATAGCAGACATCCAAGCAAGGGTCTCTAGTATGAAGAGTTGGACAGCACCAGGCCCCGACATGATTCACGCCTACTGGCTGAAGAAGCTGATTGCACTCCACGAGCGTCTGGCAGCACAAATGAACCAGCTGCTAGTTGACGAGAGACACTCGGAATGGCTAACCGAAGGTCGGACGGTCCTGATCCCCAAGGACCCCAAGAAGGGACCGGTCCCATCCAACTACCAACCAATTACCTGCCTCAGTACTACATGGAAGCTCCTGTCAGGCATCATATCAGCTAAGATGAACAGGCACATGGGTCAATACATGAGCGGGGCACAGAAAGGGATTGGCAAGAATACCAGAGGCGCAAAACACCAGCTACTGGTAGACAGAACAGTCAGCCGAGACTGCAAGACCAGGCTGACCAACCTGTGCACTGCCTGGATTGATTACAAGAAGGCCTATGACTCAACAGCTGGATACTGGAATGCCTAGAATTGTACAAGATCAACAGGACCCTAAGAGCCTTCATCAGGAACTCAATGGGGATGTGGCATACAACACTAGAGGCCAACTCCAAGCCCATAGCACAAGTCACCATCAAGTGCGGGATCTACCAAGGAGATGCTCTGTCCCCACTGCTGTTCTGCATAGGCCTGAACCCCCTCAGTGAGATCATTAACAAGACTGGCTACGGATACCGACTACGGAACGGAGCAGTTGTCAGCCACCTCCTGTACATGGATGACATCAAGCTGTATGCCAAGAGTGAACGAGACATCGATTCACTGATCCACACCACCAGGATATACAGCAATGACATCGGGATGTCATTCGGGCTGGAGAAGTGTAGTCGGATGATAACAAAGAGAGGGAAGGTAGTCAGAACTGAGGGGATCGAGCTACCAGAAGGCAACATTGCAGACATAGAGGACAGTTACAAGTACCTGGGGATCCCGCGGGCGAATGGGAACCATGAAGAGGCCGCTAGGAAAGCTGCAACCACCAAGTACCTGCAGAGGGTCAGGCAAGTCCTGAGGAGTCAGCTGAACGGTAAGAACAAGATCCGGGCCATCAACACCTACGCCCTGCCCGTGATCAGGTACCCAGCTGGTATAATAAGTTGGCCAAAGGAGGAGATAGAAGCCACTGACATAAAGACAAGAAAGCTCCTTACCATGCATGGAGGGTTTCACCCCAAGTCCAGCACCCTGAGGCTGTACGCTAAGCGGAAGGAAGGGGCCGGGGACTGGTGAGTGTCAGCACCACAGTCCAGGATGAGACAACGAACATCCAAGAATACATTGGGAAGATGGCCCCAACTGACCGAGTGCTCAGTGAATACCTCAGGCAGCAGAAACCCAAGAAAGAGGAGGGAGACGAGGAACCATCATGGAAGGACAGGCCCCTGCACGGTATGTACCACCGGCAGATAGAGGAGGTGGCTGATATCCAGAAATCCTACCAGTGGCTGGACAAAGCTGGACTGAAAGACAGCACAGAGGCACTAATCATGGCAGCACAAGAACAAGCTCTGAGTACAAGATCCATAGAGGCTGGGGTCTATCACACCAGGCAAGACCCCAGGTGCAGACTGTGTAAAGATGCCCCTGAGACAATCTAGCACATAACAGCAGGGTGCAAGATGCTAGCAGGCAAGGCATACATGGAACACCATAACCAAGTGGCCGGCATAGTATACAGAAACATCTGTGCCGAATATGGCCTGGACGTTCCGAGGTCAAAATGGGAGATGCCCCCAAGGGTGGTGGAGAATGACCGAGCTAAGATCCTGTGGGACTTCCAGATACAGACGGACAAAATGGTGGTGGCTAACCAACCGGACATAGTGGTGGTAGACAAACAGAAGAAAAGCGGCCGTAGTGATCGATGTAGCGGTTCCGAATGACAGCAACATCAGAAAGAAGGAACACGAGCTGGAGAAATACCAGGGCTCAGAGAAGAGCTCGAGAGGATGTGGAGGGTGAAGGTAGCGGTGGTCCCGTGGTAATCGGAGCACTAGGTGCGGCGACTCCCAAGCTAGGCGAGTGGCTCCAGCAGATCCCGGGAACAACATCGGATATCTCTGTCCAGAAGAGCGCAGTCCTGGGAACAGCTAAGATACTACAGGGACCCTCAAGCTCCCAGGCCTCTGGTAGAGGCCCCGAGCTTGAAGGAAGATAAACCGCCCGCAGGGGCGTGCTGGGTGTTCTATATATATATATATATATATGTAAAAAACCCACCCATCTCGCCCCTGTGGGCGGTTTATCCTTCAAGCTCGGGTCCTCTACCAGAGGCCTGGGAGCTTGAGGGTCCTGCACAGTATCTTAGCTGTTCCCAGGACTGCGCTCTTCTGGACAGAGATCTCCGATGTTGTTCCCGGGATCTGCTGGAGCCACTCGCCTAGCTTGGGAGTCACCACACCTAGTGCTCCGACACCACGGGACCACTGTTACCTTCACCCTTCACATCCTCTCGAGCTCTTCTGAGCCCTGGTATTTCTCCAGCTTCGTGTTCCTTCTTCCTGATATTGCTGTCATTCGAACAGCTATATCGATCACTACGGCCATCTTCTTCTGTTTGTCTACCACCACTATGTCCGGTTGGTTAGCCACCACCATTTTGTCCGTCTGCATCTGGAAGTCCCACAGGATCTTAGCTCGGCCCCCTGCTTCAGCGTCTGCTTCAGCCTCTGGTCCTAACCCTCACCGCAGCCTATCCAGCCAGTCGAGCACAGATGAGAGCAACAAGCAGGATGAACTCACAGAGATCTTCAAGAGGATATATATATATAAAACACTAGATCTGTAAATACATATAATATGCTAAACCAGCATTATCCAGTTGCAGCAGGAAGAAGATTTATGTCCCAGTGTTGCTCATAAATGGCGCTGATAACCTTACCAGTTCAAAATCCCAGAAACCTGTCATATACAGTTGGAAGTTAAGATTTCTAAAGACCTGCTACCTGAAAATTTATTCAGAGTCAGTGACTAAGCTTAAGAGCTGAGGCAAAAAGAGCAGGAGAACTGGAAGTGAGGAGTCTACAGGAGGGAGTGTCTGGAGGGGGTGGTAACTGTCTGTGGTGCAATCCAGGCTGAGAGAGTGGCAGGAGTCTGACGGAAGACAGAATTAGCAAAACTTGAAAAAGAAACTGGATTTTCAAAGGATTGCTGAAATGTGAGTAACCATGAAGTTGAGTCTCTGTGTTGTAGCTGAAGCCTATATTTGCAATATGCAGCTGCTGGTCGCAAGATTTTTCAGCCCTGGCTCCAGTTCTAAGGCATAAAAGAAACAGGCACACAAGAAGAAATGGAAAAAGAATGAAGGTCCTGGCTGGGAGGGAGAGGAGACAGTAGGTGGTTACAAGTTCAGTTTGAAGAGCTGTCAAGTTTTCACTACATGTTACCGTGGTCAAAAGAATTTGCAGTGACAAAATGATTTCAGTATCAACAGAAAATGCGAATAACAATAAACAAATAATAATAAAAACAAATTATACTTACAAGTGTAGGTAGATGGAAAGAGAAAGATGTACAGAGCATAATAAGATGTAAAATGACACACATATATACAATATTGTGTGTTAAACAGAATATTAATATTTTATGATGGTAGGTATATTGCAATAGTCGTATTGTGGAGGCTGGGACAGACTGGCAATTTTCAAGCTTTATTCTTCATTAATGGAAAATAAAGCAAATTGGAGTAAATTCAGTACTTGAATGGATTAATCAAGGAAGAAAATAAAGGGATACTATTACTTCTCCAAAACTGTCCAGATGTTTGACGTTTGGAATAAAAAAATCCCCTGAATATTCACTGTTTTTTTGTCAACTAATGACAAAAAGATTTTGGGCAAAAGTGTGTAATGTGCCATGTTAATGCCATATTTAGAAGAAAAAACTAGACTGCACACCTACACTAAAACAAATATCTATAATTTTTTTTCATCATGATTTCAGGTAACAAAGCCACCAAAAATTCATTTTCTTTTCTATTTTGTAGCTCCTTGATAAAAGAGGTGATGATTTTGTATGGCTTAATTGAAAGACTTGAAATTTAGTTTAGCTGAACTCCTTTGCAGTGGGCAATACATTTGGATGCCTTTTTGTATCAAAGAGTCATTGGTTGCACTTGCACTTCTTTGGCCTGGGTATTTTCAGCAGTCACACTGAAATACAGTGCGTACTTGTGGTTCGCCAACTCAATTTTAGGGAATCACAGATATTACAATATGTTCAACTCATATTTGATTGAGAAAAAACACACAAAACAACCCTATTTTGAGTCATAGGCAAACAGGTTATGCTCTTTGTCATTAACATAAGAGTACTTGGACTCGCTACTACAAAATGTTCATATATATTTTTAAACCTTTAGCAATACACTCTTAAAAAAATCTCTTCATTAAGAAGAGTGTGAAATTATGGAAAGTTGTAATATTCTCCTTAACTTACACTTCCTGCTCATCTTTCATTATGTCTGTGATAGGAAGTCTACCAAGTCACTGGGGTGCTGGTTAAGACTTGGACAGCAGAGGCATTTAAAATATCCAATTCTTCATTTTGAAATGAAGTGATATCTAAAAACACAAGTTAAAACACAATGAGTTGACATTTGGCATTGAAAGGAAATTTAAGAAATTATGCACTCGTGTCTGAACCACGAACACTTGATACCACCTACGGTGTAGAAAGACACATATACAGTCGGTGCTATGCAGCAGAAAGATGGGCGAGTGGTGTTGGGGAAGAGGCTGGAGTGTGTGAGTGTGCACTGAGCGAACAGGCACAGCCATGTAAAATGGCTGAGTGTATGTCTTGTCTGTGAGAGAAGGCAACAAATGGACAAACTTCAAGTGTGTGAGGGAGGTGTAGGTTGTCACAGATGGATGACTAAAAGGAAGGAACAGAAAACGGTGGATGAGAGGCGGGTGAGAAGTGAAATGGAAGAGCAGCCATTAATGGATGGATAAAATAAAAAATGTGTACCAGTTGGACAGCTGTCTTTCTCATCTTTTTTCTTCAAGTCTGGGGACGTGATTACGTGAAGGGAGTTAAACACAAAATATGCAAACAAAATCAACGTAGTTTAAAAAACAGCATTTCAGTGTGACAAAAATTAAACTCTGAAAAATATTTGAAACCTCTGGCTGCTTTGCAGCTGCTCTAATCAAGATTTTATGCAAAATGATGTGCTAAAGTGAGACTGAAGCAGATATTATTCACTACATAGTCAAATGAAAACTCATGGTTTAACCCGGTTGATATTAGTGAATTTTTAGATTTTTGAGGTGGATCAGACATTGTTTTATGCGATAACGATAAAATACATAAATGAAAATATTGCTTTTACAATCAGTCCAATGAAATAAGTCGCAAGTACGCCCGGATGAGGCTGTGAACCTGTGAAACATATGGCATGCACTGTATGCATTATGTGTTGAGCAGTAGGAAATCACCTGAAAAGGCTGGCAACGTGTAAACATCATGTATAAAATTAGATGTATAAAAGTTTTAAAGACAGTAAGTTATATATAAGTTTATATAGTTATATAGATGACAGCTAGAGATTACTTTGATCAATTTGATTCCATCAAAAGCAAAATGTGATGTTTCTAGATACCAGCTACACTACGGACATACGATGAAGACGTCGGTTTTGAGTGTAAAAACAGGAAATGTATTTGTACAAGCTTAATGCCTTCATGAAATAAAATGTAATAGTAGTAATACACACATATTGCACGCTTATGCATATGGAATACCTGTATTGATGGTAATGAGGGTTTTCAGTGTCCCTTAATACAGGTAGAAATGTTTACTATCAACTACATTCATCATCTGTATGGCTAAATTTAGGCGTCTAAAATTATTTGACCTACACTTAACTGTGTATAGGGATTCATGACCATAACAATAAATTAAAGGAAAAGCTAGAAAAGAGCCCAACCCTAGAAGTCCCACATTTTGTACTACACTGTTTTAACGACCATTTCCTATGTACTCTTCTCATCTTTGAAGTTTCATCTAGACCATGTACTCTGATATAATCTGAGACATTACCTACTTCACAGGATATCTTGCTTGACAAATTGATGTAAGAATATAAATGAATACTAGCAAAGATAATACAAGTGAAATTTGCGCTTGTGTCGTAGGGTTTTTCCATGCATTTTGAACCAGTATTAGATTATGACATACAGTTACTCAGACTGTGGGGTTTAAGGAAAATAAAACTGAGTATTTATGGTCCCAAGGAAGTGAGGAGCTTTTCAGCGGATGCCTTGTCTGCTGTGATATCTGTCAGCATGCTGAAAGGCTGCTATAAGCCATCCTCTGGGATCGCTCAGGTGGAGAATGCCAAATTCTTCCTGTCAGGGTAGTATAAATATTTCCTTTGTGTTTATTGTCCATTATGCAAGGACTGTAACATGTGTTGGTCTGTTTTTTTTCCTTGTTTTCTTCTCCTTTTTTTATTTTTATTTATTTATTTTTGGGGGGTGTTTCAGTCTGTTTGGTCAAGGAGATGTTCTGTAGTTACTCCACCTGTCTGATAGGGTTGTGCTCCACTGAAAAGATGAAAGCTGGTTTGCATGCAGCCTTTTTTTTTTGTTTCCTATGTGCAGGATATTACATTTGTCTGCAATATAGATTTAGTTATTGTTTTTATTTTTTCTTTACTAGTCCATAAATACAGATTAAACAGTAGTACATTAGACCTTTTATTCCACTATGTCATCATAATGTATGTTTTAGAAAATTCTGGAAAACTCTTTGACAATCAAAGTTAGGAAACAATCACAGTTATGAAATGCAAATATTGATCTGCAACCTATAATTCATACCCCAACCTGACATCCTGCGACTCTAAATTTAAGAGATATTACTTTCTGCCATTTAATCAGAACACTGACAGTTTACAGTAAGGATTTAATTCTCTCAAGTCAGGGTTGCTCAACTGTTTATGTCAATTTTGAGGTTTTTAATTTATGATGATGTTTCCATTTATGACATATTGATGAAATAAGTCTAACTGGCTTTGAGTATTGGCTTTTTGATATTAGTTGATTTCAGTTCATGTGCGATGAGAAATTAAATGAAAAAGCATTTTGCAACTCTTGGGAGTGAAGATTAATCCACTTAACATTGGACGTGGGATAGACATGCAGATCATGTCTGTACTGAGTCCGTTGGTCCATGACCGTTTCTAGATATCTATGTGACATCCAAACTAGTTCCACAATTTGGACATCCAACCATGACTCAACCTGGATGTCAATATGACGTTCAACATTTGAACTTTGGACTTAAATTTATAAATTTTAAGTTGTTGTTATCAACATGATACATAGGAATACTGATTATGTATAAACAAACCTGTTGATTTATTCAATACATGTAGGTAATTTTTTTGTTATTTTAAATTTTCCTGCTTTTCTTAAACTGGTTTATTTATTTTAGTTAATCAACTCATTTGTTTGTAATCAGGTTAAAGATGTCATTTATTAAAATGTGTTAAAGTATTAAAACCATTGAAATCAATCTTAAAATGCAAAATACTAATGGTGAATATATTTAGGAAAAAAATTGAAATTTTTGCTCTTTTAGACTTAGACATAAGTTTAAATGCGCATTTTCATTATATATGGTTCATTTTTACAAGTATCATGTTTTATTATGAAAAGCTCTGTAAGAGGAAGTGAATGGTGTCGACATCACTGAGCTATCGGCTCGACAGTCTTTGTCTATGCACACTTTTTGCAAACTGACTGTGAGAAGCTGGGGACATTTCTGCTCCAAATCCACCGAGCAGCTGCTCACTTTTGTTTAGTTCAAGAGTTCCATCCTAGAGATGTCCGTTGGTCACTCTGCATTCCTTCACACGTAACTGTTTCTGTACAGAAAACATGTCCTCCACCCTCTGAAAAGATGGGACTACGGAGCCTATACATGTAGAAGCATTATAACAAACGACGTCTAAACTGAATCTATGTTTGACTTTGAAAAGACATCCACAACGACCACATTTGGAGCCCATACTCAGAGGTCCTACCGACAACAACACTATACGTTCAGCAGATGTTGAAAAAAAGATGGCACCTGGCGTTACAAAACAACCTCTTCAGTGGACCAAAAATGGAGGTCTAAAAATGACTTGTAAAAAAGACATAATTTTGCGTCACCTTGAACAGTGGGTATGGACATTTGGACTTTTATTTATATTAGACCTGAGGACAAGAATGTGACAGTAAAGTGCAAAATCCATCCAGGCTAGAAACAGTGTTGCTAAGATAGCGACTCTTTGCAAGCATATGCAAAGACAGCATGCTAAACACAAGCTAGTAATAAAGAAATCTGAATGATGACCTCAGTGTATGCTGACTCCAGCATAGCAGCCAGAGCTCGATAACCACCAGGTTACTAAAGTTGTCAGGCTTATGGCACTGTTGCCTTCACTTCTACCTGTTCATGTTTCTGAAATGTGATTGCAGTGATTGCTGTGAAGTGCTCTATGACTTGGTTATCAACCTTGCTGTTATCTTTGTGTTAATACTTAAACACTAAAAAAAAGATGTCCTCATAGGGTATGAATTTGTGTCAGTGTCAATGACAATAATTGAATGAAAATGCATCCGCAGGCATGTCACAGAGTTACTGGTACCAACATTGGTATTAGTACTGGATAAGTACCAGCATGAAGGGATCGATACTTTGGTTTCAGTTTCTCTCCTCTGTGTTCAGTACACTGCTCCTCTTCAACAGAAAGTAGACATGTCTGTGTAAACACCACTCCCTTCATGCAAGGCCACTTTACTCAACCCCTTCCTTCCTGCTCATCCTTGTTTTGTTGTGCAGTCATGTGACTCCGAGGTGTTCAGCAAAGACAGTAGTGAGTGTGAATGAGAAGCATCATTAGGAGGAATTTTGCAGCTGTAAATAAAACCAGTGCAAACAGTATTACTTCTAGGAAGGAAATTCTCTACTGTGACACCACCACCAATTTATAAAAACACATTAAAAGTGGGAAAAATAACTTTTTTCTTTCCTGCAATGAGCAGAAATTTAACGAGAGAGAAAGAGAGGAAGAGGGAGAGGGAATTCCCTCAGATCGACCCTGACCCCAGCACAGAAGAGAGACAGCCCACTGGTAGAGTCCTTTCAGAGAGGCAAAACATATCCAGGTAGCTCATATAGTGGTGGAAGAAATGTTTCAGTTATGAGTCTTGTCAGCTCTTCAGCAGTAGATGTTAATTTTCTAAATGTTATATCTTTTCAAGTGTTATAATTGTTAATTCAGCAAAGTCATTGCCTCTAGGCTATATTTACACATTCAAATGATATACTCTAACCCAATGAAACATGTTTAATGAGCAGTTTTATTGAAACTGAAGAACATTTTTGTGTTAAATCTCAAGTCCATTTTATTTATATAGCACATTTAAAATAACAGAAGTTAACCTAAACTTTTCAAAGCAAGACAAACACAATTACTTTCTCCAAAAAGGCATTTTTCAAAAACACATTACAAAGCTGTGAAAATCGTGTTTTGTTGTGTTAAAAAATTAAATTGAAAAATAAAAAGCACAATTATTTAATTATCATTAAAATATGATTAGCATATTAATGATGCATTCATCTCATAAATCATGGTACATGCTCTCACCTATATATACTGCCTTTAAAAGTTAAAAACATGAGTAGTGGTGCCTGGTATCAGTGATATTGGCTATCTATCTATGTGGTATTCAATACCAAATTTTACAGTGTAACACAACTCTTTACTTCCTTGGGGGAGTAAAGTCCCAAATTCCTAGGCTGGTGCCCAGGGCCCAGAAAGTAGAAGAAGCTCAGTCAACATGACTATCAATTGGATCCCTACACATTACATCTCATGCATATATTTGTTGCATTACAGCCGGACAGATTATAAACGTTTTACTGTTTGTTTAATTATGGTTCTAGCTTCTGACCCATTGCCTATTTTTTTTTCATGCTGTATACATGAATACAATTTTTGCTCCAAATATTTACTCAATCATTTTACACTCCACTGAATAAAAATGGGTTCCATGGTGGAGGGGCATGTTGTCAAAGACATGACTTAAACTTCCTGACCTTACTTTCTGTCATTTTTGGAAAATGTTTGCAAAGCTGTTGACCTCATCTATGCAACAATTTGCTTTTTGGCAAGTCTCTTGTGGAGTAGCTTGCCAGCACAGCAGCATCATAAATTACATTTAGTAAGCCAAACCTTTATTGCTCAAAGAGGAAGGAGAGGAGAGAGCAGTTTCTTAAATAAATAAATGTGTTTCCCTAACTTCTGACTGTGGTTGCTGTCCATGGTGCTGATCAAAAGCAGGGATGATACTATTGTTGTTATTGATTATTATTAAGATCTATTGTTTTTGCACTTACAGTGTGTGTTTGAGTGAATGTGATGTTGGCTTCGTACAACGTGGCAGTAAGCCTTTTTTACTTTTTGAAAAGTAAAAGGTAATGTGTAATACATGACTTCCTTCTCTTTGTTTTTTGTTTTTTTATTATTATTATTTCTTTATGACCCTGTCTCTGTCAGCCATGTTGAAGGAGGTTCATTGAATCAGAGGATTACCTTATCCCTGATCAGTACCTGGAAGACTAGGAACTAGGGAGACTGGCCTTGAAATCCACATTACAGGAGGATGCAATGTTTTCAAACCTTTATGCATTGGAACCAGGAGAAATTAAAACAACAGCAACAAGTAGACAGCTAATGTTAAATAACATGATGGCAGGGTTTGGTTTTCATGATATTTTTGTGCAGCACAAGCAATGACTTCCAATCTTCTTAAAAATAATCACCAGGAAAAAAAAATCAAAACAAATAAAAAAACAGTAAATGGTAAATGGCCTGTATTTGTATAGCGCTTTACTAGTCCCTAAGGACCCCAAAGCGCTTTACACATCGAGTCATCCACCCATTCACACACACATTCACGCACAGCCCAGTGGGAGAGATTCCTTCCGTGTTAGTTACTTATGTTTAGAGAGATACCACTCCATGCGCACAACACTGACATTATAGAGACTACAGTTTTGACTTTACATTAAATTAAATAAATATTATCAGATGTTTTTCACTTAAGGTAATCGCTCATAGACTAAAAATGTCCTTCCAGCTGTGATGGAGCTCAGAGTCCACCTAAAGACAGCTGTTATGTAACACTTGATTTAACTGTAAAACGTTAACTCTCTGTGTGACAGCTCAGCTGTCTGAGGTGCTCCTGACCATTCCTGCCTGTCACAACCCAGCAATTATTACTGCTATTATACCTCAGGCATAAATACGCACAACCCTTTAATGTGAGTTTGCAGCCCTAAGAATGTTATGTAGAATGATCAATGCTGTATGGAGGGGCTGGGTTATGAGGTTGTCTACCGAGAGAGTTACCCTTACTTTACGTGTTCAGTAACTGCCTGTCTTCTAAGAAAAAGGCAAAAATAAAGGCTGTCTTAGCCAGTAAGACAAATGAAAACACCCTTCATGTTCTTGCTCATATGAGACAGCTGAGACGGGAAGGACTGAGGTCCAAGGCTGTGTGGTGGTTCAAAGCCATTCTCTCTGGTCCTTTCACAGTTCTCCAGGTCTACTAGAACATTCTAATCCAGGTCGCTTGTTACTGGTTCAGAAAATAGCAAGCTTTCCTGGGGGTTCTGGGGAGACTGGAACTTATCATGGGTGAGCTTATCATGGGATGAAAGGCATCCCATGACAAGCTCTCCAGTCTATTGCAAAGCTGTGGAAAAATCCTTTAAAAACATGCTGAATTACTTTGAAAAGGCATAAATGAAATTTATTTATTTTAGTTTAATTTAAATTTTATCAAACTATTTTAACACATTATAGCAAGTTGCTCACACTCTACAATGCAGTGGTAGAAAAAGACTGATTAGACCATTCAGTGGACAGATGATGACAAAGGACATTACACTGATAGATGATGTATATGTTCAGAAATGTTGGAGGTAGCACTCAAATCCAGAAAGAAGTGAAATATAGGAGTTCTTCCTCACATGCACAAGTTGTCCTTTAGAAATGCACAGCTTAATAACAAAATCTACTTAAATTATGTAAATCTTTTAGATAATTGCTTCTGAGTCTAACAATATGTTATTACTTCCAGTAAGTTGAGGTTGAAGTCATAGTATATCCACCAAGACACCACTTGTGCATGACATTTTTGCTATCTATTTATAGTATTTTGACCTTAACAAAACAGAAATGAAAACACTGATCTTCATGACTCGGAATCTGGTGACCTCAGTGCCCATTTACCTTGGAATCCCATTCATCCCCAAAAACATACCGGCAAAAATGCTTACAGGAAGTCTGTTTTCAGCAGGAAGCGGGCATGTTCTAATCTTGATTGAGGAGGTTTGTCCCAGGTGGGCTGAGGAGCTGTGGAGAATTGGTAGACTCAGCTGACATTACAGTCCACCCAGTCACCAGCGCCATTCACCCTTGCAACATTACATAAAGAATACGATGATTTATGTCAAAACCCTGTATGGGTGACAGTTTGTCAAGAGGAGGGCAGAACATTTTATTTTCAGCTTCTCAGCATCTGCAGTGAGGGATCCCTGTAGAGCACCATTAATGCAATGTTACATTGATCTTTTTTTCTTGTCTCAGCTGGATATAATAGCACTGCCTTTCTTTTAACACCTTTGTCGAATTTGATAAAGATTTTTAAATGTTCTCACCAGTTGGAATAGCTAAGAACAGCTGTGCATTTCTCAGCTATTGTCATGGATTGTTCTGTGACGAGGATTAACTCATAATCCTAATTGTATGAGTGCAAGGTAGCATGCCAATATGCTCTACAGGATTTATCATTTTCTGCTACAGAGCAGCAGTCAAATCTGTCCTTGTTCGATGTAGGAAGCATACACAGTAAATAAAAGATTGATGTAGCTTCTGGTTCCAAAAGGGGCCATGACTCCTCCAGTAGCAATGAGAAGTCCAACTCTATAATGGTCTATCAGAAAACAGCACTTGTCTTTGATCTCCATCCATCCATTTTCTTAACCACTTACCCAGCTCAAGGTCAAGGATGGGCTGGGGGGCCTGTCCCAGCTTAGAGAGGGTGAAAGGCCGGCTACTACCTCAACAAGTTGCCAGTCCATCACAGAGATGACACAGAGAGATGAGAAACCACACACATTTTAGTATTCACCTCCATTCAATATTTACGATCACCAATTACTATAACAATAATGTCCTTGGAATGTGGGAGGAAGCAGGAATACCCAAGAAAACCTATGCAGGCACAGGCAGAACATGTAAACTCCACAGTTTGCGTACCACAGGGCACCAGTGCCAATTAAGTAAACTGTGTGCAACTAAAAGTCCTACTTACTAAATCAAATCATTTTCATATGATTCTTTTAACTATTTTACCCCAATATTTTTCTTATTGTTGCCTGTTGAATTCCTCCCCAGTAGGGACCAAATCATCTGTAGAGATTTGGATAAAAGAGGGGCTTTAATGTTGAAAGAAATGCCTTTATTTATTTATTTATTTATTTTTTACCAAAAGAACCTGTCTGGAGTCCAAAAATAAAAACAAAAAAGGGAAAAAAGAATACAGTGAAGGTGACACAACCTAAAGTATACATTAGCATTAATGTAAGTAAGTAATAAGAAATTTAAACACACACACCCAATATTATTCGCCGTTTTTTGGCAGCATGTATTTACAACTGGAGAAGCATCAATAAAAATGGCAAATAACGTTTAAAACCTTAAGAACGGAACTCAACAGGATTTCCTGAAGATGGGCAAAAGCAGGATATAAAGTGTCTGAGCTGCAGGTTGGAGACACCAGCCCTAAAGGAAAGGCAAAAAAGCAGACATTTTTTTCTTAGTCTGAGCAGAAGAAATGTACTGCAGGGGACTGTTTATTTATTTATTCTTTTATTTGGTTGACAGCATGTTGTCCTGGCACATTTTGAAATTCATATTAAAAACTGAAGTCAGCATGCCAGAATCAAACCCCTGTTCATTTTGGCATGTTAAATATAGCATTTAACCATTATGCTTAAAGCCATCCCCCGGGGATGAAGAAAACATGAAGCCAAATATATTGCACACATACATTTTTTTAGGTGTGTTGATTCAGCTGCTTGTTAATGCAAATATCTAATCAGATAATCACATGGCAGCAATTCAATACATTTAAACATGCAGACATGGTCAACACAACCTGCTAAAGTTTAAACATGGCATAGTTATTGGTGGCCGACGGGCTAGTCTGAGTATTTTAGAAACTGTTGGTTTACTGGGATTTTCCTGCACAACAATCCTGTTATGGTCAGAAAAAAGGAAATATCCAGTTAGCAGAAATTTCCTGGGTGAAAGATATCAGAAATCTAGGAGAAAAGCTAGACTATTAGGATGGGATACAATTAGGCTTAAAGCTTTCTTTTTTGATTAAAACATATAGTCAGGGTTGGATCAGGTGACCCTGAATCCTCCCTTAGTTATGCTGCAATAGGCCTATTCTGAGTGTTTCTTCATCACTCACCGTTTTTACTTACTATTCATTTAGTCATTAGTTGTTATTAAGCTCTCTTTCACGTGGGTCTATTGTCCTGTCACATTCCCCTCGCTCTCAGCCGCTCGCAGCAGATTGCTGCCCACTCCTTGAGACTGGTTCTGCCAGAGGTTTCTTCCTGTTAAAAGAGAGTTTTTCCTTCCCACTGTTGCAAAGTTCTTGCTCATTGGCATTGTCTAATTATTGGGGTTTTCTATGAATTATTGTAGGGGCCTTACCTAGAATATTATGCGCATTAAAGTGCCTTTTGTTGGGATTTGGCCCTATATGAACAAAACTGAACTGAATTGAACAGACTTATCTGAACTGATAAGAAGGCAACAATAACTCAAAGAGAGAATAGAGTCTCTGAACTCACAAGACCTAGATCCTTGAAGCAGATGGGTTACAGTAGCAGCAGAAGACCACTCTTGGTGCTACTGCTGTCAGTTAAGAACAGAAAACCGAGGCCACAGTTTATACAGGATTATCAAAATTGCACAATAGAAGATTGAAAAATGAGTTTTGATTTTTGCTGTGACATTCAGATTGTAGGGTCAGGATTTGTCTTAAACAACATGAACTGGTGGACTTCTCTGATTTGGCAACAGTTTGGGCTGTTGGTGTTGTAATAGCACCAGTTCCACAGAACACCATTGGAATTTGGCAACAACCCTGTGACCCTATCATATCAATATGGATCAAAATCTGTAAGAATTTTTTTCAGCATCTACACTATGAAGAATTACAGCAGCTCTGAAGGCAGAAAGATATCTAATCCAGTGCTAACAACGTATATATGATGAAGTGACCACTGAGTGTATCTATAGAGCTGCTGGAAGGAAAAAGTAACAAAGGCTGTGATTAGACACAATACCTTCATATAACAAGCTATGTGACAACACAGTTGACATTTCTATATTTTTGGAAACCTTTTTTTTCCTGAAGTCTTGATACACACTGAAAATGATCAATATGTGCAGTGGTTCAGTGTCAAAATTTTTAACCCACTTTGACTATGGTTCAGCCCCCAGTTTGCACTTTGGTTGGCACAGTGCCACCCACACCAAGTCAGTACAATAAATTGGATTCAAAGTGTAGCATGGGGTGCATCCTGTGTGAATACACTTTACAGTATGTAACTGATGAATGCACTTTTGATGTTCCCCTGAATGAAAACCAGGACAGCAGCTGGAAGCACTGTTTTTGCTTACTACACACAAGAGTGCTAATAAAATACCTACATGCTCATCTTCTGTATTAGCACACCCGTGAAGCTCCTGCTGTGCTATACTTCTTTTACCTAAATCAAGGGGAGATCCCCTGTGAATATTTTATGGAATGTAATTGAACGGAGCTGCGGCATCGCATTAAAATTAATGTCATGTTTGTGTCTGCTGCATATTTTCACCCAAATGATTGTAATGGAAATGATGATGTGGCTGAGCCTGCATATATAGATGAGATGCACTTCAGCTAAGTGTCTTGGATGCTAATAGGAAGATGTTTTATAGCATGAGACACACAAACATACACAGTAAAGCTAGTGAGGTGTGATGTCATGATACCTGAGAGGGGTATTTTCGAAAATAGTTTTTTGGCACTAAATGTTTTAATCAGAACACCAGCACTAGCCAATTTTCCATCCAGCATTAACACAACTGTTTATTTCCATTTAACATTTTTTTTCTTCCTCATTCATTTCTTTAATGGAATGGAAGCTTAAATGACTAATAAGTCACCCAATGAATGAATACATTATGATCTGTTTCCAATTTACTAATTACATTTCTGATTTAGAATCTCCACCTTGGCCCTGTATAGAAACTTTTTAAATTCAATGATTAATTTGCTGTCTGATTGCATTGCTCTCTGGATTGTAGTCATCATTTATGGTGATCTTTAATATGAATGTTGAGTCAGTTTGAAAGAGAGATTTACATTTGCAGAAATAAGAGCCTGAATGGTATTGCACATCATGGTTTCTTTCTGCATAATTGTTAGATCATTTTGGTATATGCCGTGTTCAATTCCTTAATGATATCAGCTTCCAAGTCTAAATTTCCTGGCTTGACTACTAAACTAAATAGCCAAACATAAGAAAGCAGTTCCCACCCACCCCAATGCACAGTACATCACAGTGCTAATTGTCTTCCCTTGGAGACGCTCCCAAACTTTCTAGTAAAGTGGAATGGCATGTTCAGTGATGACAACCATATGGCTCTTATCATTGAATGAATACACAGTAGCGCCTCATTAAACACAAACTCAACAGAGTCTTTTGTCACTGTTGCTAACAGGGGCTGTCTGTCTATATCATGGGTTGAGCTGGGCAAAGCTGTGCCGCTGAAGACCTCCCCCTAGAAAAAAGTGGGCACATACATGTAGGCTGAAACATGTCAAAACAACTATGACTGTTATTTTTAGCAGCAGATTATACAGCATGTGACCTTTGTATTTATTCCTCAAGTCTGGTTTCCAGTAACATCAACAGAATGTGACTTCTTCAGCCCAAGAAGCTGAAGATATCTTTCATTGGTAATTGCTGTTTTGTTTTTTTTTTTTCAAAAGATGATCTAATCTGAATTTCTTTTGGTAGTTTTAGCTTTGTTTTTCTTTTCTTTTCTTTTCTTTTCTTTTTTTTTTTTGCCTGTCCCGTTCAGCACTGTAGCAATCAGAATTATTGTCTGAAGGCCAAGAAAAATGCCCAACAGATTTATTTTCCCAAGTGGATCATTGCAGCTTTTCCATACTGGTCTGCTTGATTGATCTTTATTAATTATTTATTCTTATTTTTATTGTTTAACTTTTAAGTTATGACAATCGGAACAGACTTGACTGGGGAATAGCAAAGGGAAAGACGTAGACAAGAGAAGTTCAAGCAAAGGAGAGGGAAAGAAAAACAGAGGGGAAGAGGGACAGCGAGATTCAAATATTGCTAAATGTTTAGAATAAATAATATGCCTTGTGTCATTTTGTTACGGTCCTGAGTCTGTGGACTCAGTGTTTTTCTGTTTGTATTAGTTTTCCTTGATTTCATGATGTGTTTTGATTTCTGTCGCTAGTATCCCTACTTCCTTGGCATT
The DNA here is from genome assembly GCF_013358895.1 of Oreochromis aureus. Taxonomy (NCBI): domain Eukaryota; kingdom Metazoa; phylum Chordata; class Actinopteri; order Cichliformes; family Cichlidae; genus Oreochromis; species Oreochromis aureus. The sequence continues at coordinate 35,018,679 of NC_052956.1, read as the reverse complement.
TCTTGTGTTCTAGTTCTTAGGTTGTGGTTCTGTTACTTCTGTTCAGTTTCCTGTTTTACTTTGAAAGTCTGTGTACTATGTCAGTGTGTTGAGTTTTGCCTCCCCTTGTCTTGTCATGTCTGATGAGTCCCAGCTGTGCTCTCCTCCTGTTTCACATTCCCTAATTACCTCAGTATGTATTTAAGCCCTGTGTTTTTTCCCTGCCTGTTGTTGTGTCCTCCACGTTTGTTGTGTGCGTATTCATTGTCGTTTACTTTCAGGTCAGAGTGTTTAGCATCACCAGTCTAGTGAGTTTAGTTATTGTTCATGTATCGCCAAGTGTGCCTCACCAGCAAATAAAGCTGCCGTTGAAGTTAATGTTTGGTCTCCGAGTCCTGCACGTGGGTCCAGCCACTGACAGCCACACAACTCACCGTGACACATTTGTTTTGTTTAAAGACACAACAATAAGGCTTCAAGGATGCTATTTGCCATTTTTCTCAGCATTTGCATGTTTTATGAAACCCAGTTAAATGACCAAAGAACAAGTTGAACACATTACGAAAAGACATAAATTGAAAACAAAAGAGAGGTTTTATAGTGGGTAGATATGATTAGGTTTAATTAGAAAATTAAACCATTCGAGTGCAGGCCAAGCCTAAGCAAATTATTCCAAAGCCGTTCATTTTTCATCACTGACACGAGCGCCACGAAATGGGATTTGACTAGATCTGGCACATGCTGGACAGTTTTAAGGTCTAAGTGAGCAATGCAACAGCACACTCCAAAAAAAAAGTTTTCATATTAGAATCAGTCACATCAGCTGACATCAAAACGAAGCATCAGATATTTAGTGGTTCTCTTTTCCATGTGGGGAAAAATCTGATGCCCTGTGTTCAAGACCTTTTTAGCTTCACCCGGTGTTGGCAGCTTAGGTAATTACAGCCTGCACAACCTAACACTTCAACTGGAGAGTGCTGGAGAGAGGACAGGCTTCACAAGTGATCTCTTGTTCAAAGTCCAGAAAACTGTTTAGTGTCTTCAGTCTGCAGGAAAGATTTTTACCCAGTTGTTAACATTAGATGCTTTGTCAGATTACTGTTGATGAATATGTGGAAATAACACTGAGAAATAAGACAAGTGACAGCAAGTGCATCGAGGAAAATTAAGATAAGAGGAATAATTCCTGTGCTAAAATACATGCTGCTAAACCATTTGACTTCCCTCTTCCTATTCCTCTACAAGATGATGAGACCGTTTATCTCAAATTAAGATCAAAAGTTTTAGCCATTGAAATAGGTTCAATCTTTTGTGTTGAAAATGACAAACATATGTGTTTCAGGCCATGTGCTGTGCTTAAGCATTGGTTACAAATGAGGCGTCAGGTGATGGGAACAGCAGGGACACCAGAGGGTTGTACTGCGAAGTGAGATTAATGAATTAGCAAGCTATGTTGGGCTTGAAGTTGCAGCATGGTGAAGGTGATTCACTTTTAATCGGGCTGAATCGGTATGGTAACTTATGTTGAACACACAACCTGTCCACAGCAAACTCAGACTTTCAGTTTAAAATTGCTGAGACACGCAGTGTTTTACTAATTCTCGCAAGTGCAATACAGAGTCTCTGCTCAATGAATATGTTTGATATATTCAACTTGTTACACTTTTCTAATAAAAGAGCTTTATAGAACATGCCTCATTCACCCCAACACTTTTTCTATGCTTAAATTTTTACATTTTCTAACATTTACTCAGGTTTAGTATCTTGCCTAAGGATATTTGGCATGCTGACTGGAACAGCAAGGGATCAAACTGCTAACCTTATGATTAGTAAATGACCTGCTCTACCTCCTGAGCTACAACCACTCCATTGGTGTGAGTGGGGACTCTGGACAGAAAGTGATTTAAATGGCTCTGACTGCCAAAGGGGTAAAAGAAAAAAAGGAAAAAAAAACAGAGATTAAGAGACTACTTGTTATTACTGTCAGTATGCGGCTTGTTTTGTTAACAGGTGTTCACTGAATAACACTTTAGGGTGCATTCGCACCCACACCTACACATAACTTTTCACAAAACGGTTTGACATGTAGAAACAATTTGATTACCTGCATCCATGCCTCACGCCAAGGTACAAGAATAGATGTGATCTTTGCTTGGAGCAAGAAGCTGATGATTTAACCCTTTAAGACCTACGATGGAACCAAGTTCGCCAGAGCTTATCTTTATATTTTTACATCCTGTAGTGCCATTTTTGGGAGCATTTCAAGTTGCTATACATCAATACAACCGTTACAACCGCTAGCTTACGTGGTTCCGGTTCTACAGGGATTTAAAAATAGTTATGCAAAACACAGCGTTTTGAAAACGCATACATTTGAAAACGGTGCTTTCGTGTCGCAGTGTGGACAGCGTAAACGGAGACTTTCTAAAATGATGACGCATGTTAGTCATATGATGCAGTCATGTGACCAATTAAACTAAGATAGCGGAGGGCATTATAGATCAGTTGTTTTGTTTGCTCTGAAGGTTGGTCCATTTAGGCAGTGGGCCGATTATGGACAACTTCAGGCATGGTGGGATGCAGGACTGGGACAGTGAAGCGCTGAAGATCTTAGTGAAGACCCTGTCCAGCTGATCTGCACATTCTTTTAGGACCCTTCCAGTCATCACCCTATCTGGACCAGCAGCGTTCCTGGGGTTCAATGCCCTCAGTGTGCACTTCACCTCAAGTACATGTAATTAAATGAATGAATGAATGAATGAATGATGTAATTAAAGCAAGAAATAAATATTCCAGCCTCAGTGTTTATTTCCTCTCATCTCTATTTTCTGTTTCAAATTGTTCTTTGTTGTCATTGCTGTTGTCATAATTATTATTAATTTTACCTTTATAATTAAGAATTTTTTATTCAACACACACACACACACACACACACACACACACACACACACACACACACACACACACACACACACACACATTGGTTTAGCCACTGTAAAATATATCTATAATAGCTTTTTTTAAAAATCATTAATATTTTCAGTCTACTGTTTGGACATCCAAGAGAGTGAAAAGCTACCAAATACAACTTGGAGTCATTGTTGTTGTTGTTTTTTTTATCTGCTTTTTAGTTTTTAAGTTTTTTAAATCAGTCAGTCAGTTATCAAATTTATCTTTAGTCTCTGAAAATGAGGGACAATGTAAAAAAAATGTTATTAGTAAAATGCAATACTACAGAGAAACCCCTTGAATTAAAGCTAAAGGTCTGCACCTCAATCGCATCATAATTCTTTACTAAGAATCACGGGCCTCTCTTCCTAGCTTGGATATGCTACATGTAGGCTACAGCATTTAGTGCAGTGATTCCCAAAGTGGGGAGTGTGACCCTAGGGGGTGCGCAGAGGCATTGCATGGGGGGGGTTATGAATAAAAAAAAATAAAGGAATTTTTTTTAAAAAGCATGCTTGGACACTGCTAGCATAATAGACTGGTTTTTTGACGGTGCTCCCACACAAACACAAAGCTGAGGTTGAAGCATCGCCAAATATGCTTCCAAACCAACTTCCTTCAAAGCCAAAGACTAGAACATATGGCTTCACCTGCACAACAGCTGTCGTGCCAAGGTAGGTTTCCCCGACAGAATTCATTTCCCCTCCGTAGGGAGCACATGCTGGGCTCTCCGAATCACGGACAAACAGTATCCCACACTTTGGAGGTTTTAGCTCTTTATACAGTAAAGTTACAGGAGAATGAAAATAATTATCAGGCAAAATGTCCTTCATTTGTTAACGTAATCCTGTCTGACACCAGATGAGAACAATAAATATATCATTTTCTGTTGTAACCCTCAAACTGAATGGTAATGTAACAACACTCATTTTTCACTTTTTCACAAAACTAAAACATCACTACTTCCACGTCTAATTGTCTGTAATGGAGGCGGAGAAAACTGGATCTGCACTTAGTGCCCAGTTTACTCCCAGTTTAAGGGATATATAATTCCCTTATAGTTTTGTTATATGTTCAGTTAGCTTCACACAAGAGTTACTTTTATACTTTGAGTACATTTCAGAGGCTGTACTTTTTCGCTTTTAGTTGAGTAAAGAAGTTGAAACAGTACTTAAACTTTTACTAGAGTATTTTTAACACAAGTGGTTGCGCTTCTGCTCAAGAGAAGAATAGCTGTACTTTTGACATCTCTGGTATTTTGCCAATGGTAAAAAAAGAAAGAAAAGAAAGCAATTATGTGTAATCTTGAGGAAACTGGACAAGTGGAGCACGAAGGAAGAAGTGGCAGGCCTAAAAAAATCTACAGGAGATGAACAGCTGAAAGTTATATCCTTAAGAAACATTAATAAATCGGCAAAGACCTGACATAGGACCTGAGAGCTATATCTGGCCCTTTAGTTGACCCATATGTGGGCCAAGTCTAAAAATCTGTGACAACAGGTTTTATGGAGTTGTGATCCAAATTAGAAATATTTGGTTCACATGGTTTATGTACTACGATCATCTATGGACAAAGTCAAGAGAGTAGTACAAAAGTTAAGTGTACAGTGCAGTACATATGCAGACATGTTGACTTTGATTAAAATTTGGTTGGATTAAGCACATTTTTGGTTTTCAACATGTAGTATGTAGTAGGGTGTGTTCATTTTGTTTGCCTGAGCCATAGCACACATTAGCATCTCCTCCAGGAAGGTAATCCAACAGGGCAATATGAAAACAGCTATGTGCCAACACATTCCCACTGCATAATTTGCACCTGCATTTACATATTTTTTCACATGCTAACTTAAAATGTGACTCACCTGCTGCCCTGCTAACTCCAAGTAGATGGGGTTGTCACTAATTTGAATAAAATGTCACAGTGCCTTTTCCCGGCACATTTTTAATCCATTTCTTTAAATATCTTTCCTATTTCAGTTTCTTTTACCTTTGTTTCATTTGCTTTCAGAGCCTTAGAAAAAAACAGTCATTGTTGTCTTTGTCATTCATTTTGGGTTTACACTAACTCATTCTAGTTTTGCTGACTCGATCATCAACATTTATTATTTTTGCTCGTCTTGGTTTTTTTTTTTCCCCAAATGTCATCGGCCCTGTTCCTCTTCTCGCCTTACATCTTTAATTGATTCATTAGGAATGGTTGAAATGAGTTATAACAGTTGGAGGTCTGTTATAACCTCCAACATGCTCCTGCTACATAGTCCATGATTTCTAATGAAAGACTGTAAAATTTTGAGATGGGATGTGGGACATATCTTAAAGAACTCATACATGCATATCATCCCAATAGAGCACTTCTCAGACTCCAGGCTTACTTGTGGTTCCTGGAGTTTCTAAAAGTAGAAAGGGATGCCAAGCCTGCAGTTATCAGGCTTCTAGCTTCCAGCTTGGATTTAGGAAACAGATACAGACAGTTCCCTTGATGCACTTAGAATTTCTTTTCCACTACCCCTGATTTGCTCGTATGGCACTGTTACGTGTCATTAACTTTTGCCCTTGTTTCTCTAAATCATTCATGTCAGATGGCTGGCCCTTCCTGGGCTCTGCCAGAGGTCTTTTCCTATTAAAAAGGAGTTCTTCCTTCCCACTGTTACTAAGTACTCACAAAGGATTATGTGATTGATTGGGTTGTTTCTCAACCATAGGCTCTTGACCTTTCAATATAAATCTCCCTAATTTAAAGCCAAGCATATCGTATTTGATACATGTGGGGGTTTTTTGAGTTTTTGAGACTTCCACATCATCAGCATGACTTTTTTTTTACCCTCAAAAAATTATATAAATTGCATGACACATTTCTAATGACTAAATTGAAATAATATGGCTAGTGTAGCAAATGTGATACAGATTAAAACTCATATATGCAGGTTAAAATTTGATATATTTATATATATATATATATATATATTGTCTAAAGGCTCAACAAACACTTCATTATCAGAAACTTAAAGATTTCTGGCAGTTATTTCATGGTTCAGGTTTTAAAGGGTTAGGGCAGTTTTAGCGACACGGGCGGTTGCCCGGGGCGGCATCGTGATGGGGGGCGGCATCACGGGCATCGGCAAAAAAAAAAAAAAAAAAAAAAAATGCTCAGACTCATGCTGCCCCGACGGCAGCCAGCGCATATTGGGAATGTCATAGGCACCGATCGGTTTTCTATCACCCATTTGCTGGGAGTAAGGGCGCCCTCCGTTTATGCGAGGTGCGCCTGCTGCTTGCGGCACAGGAGGAGAGGGCGGGCGGTGCGGGATTCTCTGGCTGGCTGGAGCAGCATCTAATAACCAACTCACAAAATAAAACAAAATAAAAACAAAACAACAAACACGAAAACACCAGACATTATGATACAGACTTATAATTTGCACTGATGTTTTTTCAAATTCTATACACGAAAACTGAGCGCGAGAGCCCTCGAAGCGCCTGCTTGCGCTGCTGAAGTCAAAGTAAACTTTATTGTCATCTCCGCTACATACAGTCCAGTATATAGAGAGACGAGACGACGAGGCTCCAGTTACAGCAGTGCAAATAAACGAACAATAAATATAGTAGAGTAAGAAAATAAATATACACTTTAGGACTCGGGGTAAAGGGATCAATAACAATTTAAAATTTATAATTTACAGTTTGATGATTTAAAGTCTCACACACAACCCGTCGAAAGGGGAGGGAGACCTGCTGCTTCAAAGAGAGCACATTTCATTCATAATGTTGTAAATCCAAGCCCATTATGTATTCATGATTTGAATCCTGGGTTGTGTGAAATCCCAGAAATACACCCTAGACAAAGTTAATCTGTGAACTAAGGTGTAGGTCTATTAGGTTATGTTGTGGTGATCCTCTGGTTGAGGGATGGGTGTTCATACTGGAGTGCAAAATTAAAACCAATGGAAGATGGACAAGAAAAGTTCAAAGCCATCAGGTGCTCAGTTTAGAAAAAAGAGAAAAGAAGAAGAGAAGAAACAAACAAATGATACAGGTAAACAGATGTGTCATTGGATAATGGCAGGTCATCCTGAAACAATCAGAATCAGAATACTTTATTAATCCCTAAGGAAATAATGTGGGTTACAGTTGCCCCAAGAAGAAATGGTAAAAATAGTAACAGTAACAGACTAAACTCCAAACAATACATTATGTTAGATTTTTTATATTAATAAGTCATTGTCAATTGTTGATTTGTCCTGTTCTCATTGTATGACGAATTATGATGGCTGTTTGGTAGCCGTTTGCATACAATGCATACTCTCTCTCTCTCTTCATATGTGTGTGTGGACAACAGTTTTATGTTAATGTACAATCCTTAACATGTTTTGTGTGTGTGGGGGGGGGGGGGCGCCAGAGGGAGTGTTCGCCCAGGGCGCCAAACAGGCTAGGACCGCCACTGGGTTAGGGTGACTGTTTTTGTAAATTGCGACTATTTAAATAAAACTTACCTGAATTAAAGTTGTCAGGCTCCGAACATGCCAAAAAAAGGGATTTGTAACATATGTTTACCATTGTGAAAGGGTTTTTTCTTTTAACTAAACAATGATCTTTTCCTAATCATAATCAAATACATTTATTCCAGGGCACAGTGAACAGGAAACAACAGGAAATCAAGACAATGTTTGTGTAAAAATAACATTAAACCACAGTAAAAAAAAAATATATATATATAAATACCTGAGAATTATGTTAATGGACAGTAGACTATAATGTACAATCTCTAGTAATGCTCTTCCAATAACTTCCTCCAGCTCTCATCTCTTTTTCTCTATCTGCACTTCTTTCCATCCTTTTCTGCTTCCTTATTTGTCCACTCACTTGTCTATGAGAAAGTATATCAAACAGTAATTTGCACATTCATACAACTACATTTTATTGTGACAGCATAATTATGCTTGTGTTGTGAAACTGAGCCTGTTGTACTATAATTACGGTGGAACATAAAGAACACAGAATAAATGTAATGTGACATTTGTGTCAACTTAAAATAGACAGGGTCAACTGATATTGATGCAAATGTTAACTTTCATTTAGACAATATTACAGTAGAAATAAAAATATACAGTGGCTTGCAAAAGTATTCAGCCCTCTTGAACTTTTCCACATTTTGTCACATTACAGCCACAAACATGAATCAATTTTATTGGAATTCCACGTGAAAGACCAATACAAAGTGGTGTACACGTGAGAAGTGGAACGAAAATCATACATGATTCCAAACATTTTTTACAAATATATAACTGAAAAGTGGGGTGTGTGTAATTATTCAGCCCCCTTTGGTCTGAGTGCAGTCAGTTGCCCATAGACAGTGGCTGATGAGTGCTAATGACTAAATAGAGTGCACCTGTGTGTAATCTAATGTCAGTACAAATACAGCTGCCCTGTGACGGCCTCAGAGGTTGTCTCAGAGAATACTGGAAGCAACAACACCATGAAGTCTAAAGAACACACCAGACAGGTCAGAGATAAAGTTATTGGGAAATTTAAAGCAGGCTTAGGCTACATAAAGATTTCCCAAGCCTTGAACATCCCACGGAGCACTGTTCAAGCGATCATTCAGAAATGGAAGGAGTATGGCACAACTGTACACCTACCAAGACAAGGCTGTCCACCTAAACTCACAGGCCGAACAAGGAGAGCGCTGATCAGAAATGCAGCCAAGAGGCCCATGGTGACTCTGGACGAGCTGCAGAGATCTACAGCTCAGGTGGGGGAATCTGTCCATAGGACAACTATTAGTCATGCACTGAACAAAGTTGGCCTTTATGGAAGAGTGGCAAGAAGAAAGCCATTGTTAACAGAAAACCATAAGAAGTCCCGTTTGCAGTTTGCCACAAGCCATGTGGGGGACACAGCAAACGTGGAAGAAGGTGCTCTGGTCAGATGAGACCAAAATGGAACGTGTTGGCCAAAATGCAAAACGCTATGTGTGTCGGAAAACTAACACTGCACATCACTCTGAACACACCATCCCCACTGTCAAATATGGTGGTGGCAGCATCATGCTCTGGGGGTGCTTCTCTTCAGCAGGGACAGGGAAGCTGGTCAGAGTTGATGGGAAGATGGATGGAGCCAAATACAGGGCAATCTTGGAAGCAAACCTCTTGGAGTCTGCAAAAGACTTGAGACTGGGGCGGAGGTTCACCTCCCAGCAGGACAACAACCCTAAACATTGTTAAAATCTCCCAGTTCTTTTAATCTTTGGGCTGAAGGAAGGACAATACTCGGTGTATAAATGCTCAATCAACAATATTTTATTTCCATATAATTCAACACTTAAGAGCATAAGAACCATCATGATGGGGAGACCTGCCTGCAGAGGGTCACAGCAAGTCTCAAAATGGTGACGGGTTACTCAGCTTCTTATAGCCTCTAGTGGCCCCCACCTAGTCATAAAAAGCCTAAACATTCACATGTTTTCTCTCTTACGGCGCCTAAGTTATGACCTCGGCTCCTTGTTTTTCTGCTCTCCGTAAAGGTGGGGGTATGGAATGTGGTCTTTTCTCTTCTATTATCGGCACAAGGTCTTCTGCACACAACATTCTCTTCATGATTCAGCAGTATGAAATGTCAAGAAACAGTGTAACACATTCAGCAGTGTGGAATAATACAGGTCAATCAAATAGATCTAATGATTTTCACACTCTTTTAAGTCAGAAGTATAATGCAAACTAAAACTACATACTGATCACACACTCTATATTAAGGGGTATAATATGATCTACAGCAGTATCATAATTCAACTACTTTGATTACAGATATAAGGTAACATATGATAACAGAATAATCTCACAACATAAAGCCAGGGCAACAATGGAATGGTTTAAAACAAAACATATCCATGTGTTAGAATGGCCCAGTCAAAGTCCAGATCTAAATCCAATCGAGAATCTGTGGCAAGATCTGAAAACTGCTGTTCACAAACGCTGTCCATCTAATCTGACAGAGCTGGAGCTGTTTTGCAAAGAAGAATTGGCAAGAATTTCAGTCTCTAGATGTGCAAAGCTGGTAGAGACAAACCCTAAAAGACTGGCAGCTGGAATCGCAGCAAAAGGTGGTTCTACAAAGTATTGACTCAGGGGGCTGAATAATTACGCACACCCCACTTTGCAGTTATTTATTTGTAAAAATTGTTTGGAATCATGTATGATTTTTGTTCCACTTCTCACGTGTACACCACTTTGTATTGGTCTTTCACGTGGAATTCCAATAAAATTGATTCATGTTTGTGGCTGTAATGTGACAAAATGTGGAAAAGTTCAAGGGGGCCGAATACTTTTGCAAGCCACTGTATAGCAGGAAATTTACAGTGGTTTCTTATTTTAACATTAATTTTATTTCAGTCCTTTACATGAAGTGAATTGAAAGGAAATCACTTCAGCTTTTACTGAAAGTTGTCATGCTGACATTGAATTCGTGGCATTTATGTTAGTTAGCTATTTGGTCTTGAGCATTTGAAACTGACCATTTATGCAGCGGCTGCATGATGATCACACCGGAGTTATTAGTAAAATAATGTCTGATGACACTGCCACTGATGGCTGAGGATTAGAATTGGAGTGCAAGTCCACTTGTAAAACTCTCCAGTTACTTCCTTCACAGAGCCACAGATTAGACTCTGTCTCATTTTGTAGACATAATCAAAAAAACTCACCTTGTTGAGAGATTATCCACTCAACCCACCCGCACACAAAAACAATGACACTGTGGCACCCCCACAACCTCGAACTCCATTGGTTACTTTTTCTACAGTCTGCAAACACAACAAAACAATGTCATATCAAGAACTGGTCTTTATAACAAATGATTTACATGAATGTTTGTGTAATTTCACAGTCGACACATTTGAAGGACAAATAAATGCTTACCACTGCAAGTTTATCAAACATTTGGGAGCAGAATGACAGTAGTTTACTTGTCTTTCATAGTCCTATGAGTTTTGAGGGAATAACACAGCAGGGTTATGCAAAGCTCATGGCAGTCACACTGACAAAAAGCTGTTTTCCCTCTGCGCTGTTTGGTTACGCATGCAAAAATTCCGCTGTGCAGTTCTTCATGGAAGGAAAAAAACATTCATAACAAAGCATATGTTATGTCACCTTGAATAGTAGCAGGTGAACTTGATATATGATCTTTGTACAAGAGGTCAGCTTTCACTTCTGGCATTATTCATATTCTCTGATGCAAAACAACCTTCTGTGTTGCACAGTACATGCACAGGCAAGCTACAAGGCATAAATATTAATAGAAAAGTGTCTACAAGATGTTAAAGCATACCTTTATTCAAAGTTGCAACAGACATCTAAATTTTACTTTTGCATAATTATTTTTTAAAAGTGATAAAATAAGACAAATGAAAAAAACAAACAAAAAAATTAAAGGCTGAAAGGAATTGTTCATAAAGACGTGCAGTATAACTTATGTGCAGTGGAGTGAAAAGGTATTTGTCCCCTTCCTAATTTCTTTTTTGCATGTTTGTCACATTTAAATGTGACAAACAAATGTTAATTGTTTGACAAAGACAACACGAGTAAATACAAAATGCAGTGTTTAAGTGATGATTTCATTTGTTTGCCAGTTATTGCCTTTCTGCCAAGGGTGGCACAAGAAGTTATTGGTTTAGGGGGCATTTTTTTGACATAGGGGCAGGGAGGTTCAGGTAGAAATAATTTAAAAATATTTTGCATTTTCTTGGGTTATCTTTATCTAATATTAAATGGTGTTTGATTGTCAGAAACATTTAATTCTAACAAACATGCAAAGAAAAAAAAAACCTAAGAAATCGGGACAGGGCCAAATACTTTTTCTACAAGTCCTGCACAGAAGGCTCGTCGACTGGTTATTGTAAAACGTAATGAGTTGGCAGATAGAGACAGTATACAGATAGGAAGGGTGTCATCTCAGAAGGAAACTGGACACAGAAGAAAATAAATTATGGAGCATGTGAGCTGATGACACAGAGCTTCCTTTCCTGCATACTGACCTTCAAAGAGTGGTTGTCGACTTGCTCGGATCAAACCGTACAGCACAAACCCCTCTGGATAGCCTAATGATCTAGCTAATCAGGTTAAGAAATGTTTTTAAATAAGCCCTTTAATTTATTCAAATATGCAGTGCACATTCCTCATTTCATTTGAAATAATGAGAGACAAGGAGAGAGGGGCAGAGACGTGGAGGGAGGGCTAGAGACAGTTTGAGAGAACAACAAAAGAAGAGGAAGAGAATGAATCAGCGAGGACAAAATGTAATTTGTCAGGCTATTCAGAAAACCAGTGCCTGAAATGAGAATTAACAGAGAATGTAGAAGACTGCTTCTTAATTGGACAAGGCCACTCTTGACATTTTCAAGCCAAACTTAAGCGACGATGATAGAAGAGAATGTGTCATAACTACAAATTATTCTCAGTGAGCTGAGAGCAGCTTTACAAGGCCTTTTTTATTCTTTCTCTATTATCTTTTATCTGCCCTGTAAAAAATGCTGACAAGGCTCCTGGTTTTACTAATGGATCAGTAGAAAAACAGTGTCAAGGAGTTTGTTTATTCTTATTTTCACTTTTATTGACTTTAAAAATTTCAGACAATATACAAAAATTGCTGTGAATTAATAAGAAAGCTGATAAAAATGCTGGTTGGGTGTGTTCATGAAAAGCAAGCAAAGTGGAAAAGTATGACTCTAACTTTCTGTTGATGGGTTTCTGTTATCTGATAGGCGGGGCAGTGATTATCTCTTTCAACTGGTATTATCTGGCCCCAGCGTTTCCAGACTCTAAAACTGTTGTTGGCACTTCATTTGTTCTGTCCTGCTGGGATTCATTTGCAATTTGTCCTGCCGTGCAGATATGTTATGTGTTTGAGTTACCTTTGTTAAACAGTGTATTTGACACAACAAATTACAACTTTTTGAGATCATTTTGAAGAATACTGTCTTTTGTTTCGGTTTGGTCCCATGACAGCTGATAGAGTCCAGCTCTCCCTAAAATAGATAAGTAGAAAATGGACAGATGGATGTATGTTAAGAATTAATAGCTATTAACTGACAACTCAATAAAAATATATAATGGCAAAGTATTGCATCAAGTCAATTACACATTTGGCATATTGATCTGGTGAGTTAAGTAGCAGAGGCAGGTGTTAATTGGTTTCAGCTTCTTTGGTGTTTCTACATTAACAACAGCTTCACTAGAGTGGCAACAATGAGACAACCTGCAAAACAGAAAGGGCTTTGCTTGCAGAGGCCGCTGATGTTTTTTCCATCCTGATCATTTTTGACTGTTTTTTTTTTATTAGTTTTGCATTTGGCTCAGGTCAGACTGTCACTACTGGCAGCATGAGGCAATACCTGGACCATAAAGGGGTTGGACAGGGAATCAAACTCTTCCAGAGTTGTCTGTCAGAACACTCTCAAGATCAGGAAGGAGATTTTTAGGTAACAGAGTCGTCAGCTGCACATCTAGTACGTGGTGCAGATAATTGTCTAGATCCAAAAAGTCCAAAAAGTCCAGAAAGGTCAAATTCTAACAACAACAGCAATGACAAATTCCCTTGCTGGGCAATATGAATGCAGTGCAACAGGTAACATATCTGGCATTATACCAGATTGATGTGCCTGTCTGCCCGAAAGTCCTGAAGCCAGGTACGGGCACATTGTGGTCTAGAAAGTGTGAGTGTGGCACTGTCTTCCTGCAGTGCTGCAATGCTCCATGAAACACATCAACCTCTACTCATGATGTTGCCTCTGGGACTCAATTTTCTCACCAAGCTTGTCCATCTTATTGTCTAAACACCTCACATTCCCCATGATTATCGTCTGAATAGCTCTATCACTGACATCCCATTGTCTCCTTCGTAGCACCTCCAGATTCACAGGCCTTGCAGTAGAACTGACAGCACAACCAGCTGGCGGAGATTCTCTGTTCCCAAGAGAGGAACACTCGGGAAGTTGTAAAATTTGACTTTGCAAGACAAAATAGACATGAAAAGATAAATAAATAATGAAAAAAAATAACATTTCTACATTTTAGTATTTTGCATATTGCATCTAGGATTTTACACAAGAACTCGCAAAAGCACAAGAGGCCTACTCCATATGTTTTAGAGGCTGTGAAAATCCTTTCATTGAGTGCATTAAAACTTTCTGCTTTGAACTTACAACTCAAGCATAAACCAAATGAGCTCCCAAATTAAAAGTCTTTTCTGCCTCACTTAATCTTTGCTAAATCTTTGCAAGTAATATGGATGATAAACTTTTGCCATGACATTACACGTTTGACTACTCAAAGGAGCTATAATTACCAATAGCAGAAAAAGCACAGTCGTGTGAACAGTAAAGGAATGCATACAGAAAGTTCTCATATCTTTTCCTGCACACAAGTTGAGATATTTAGCTCTCATCATACATATTCAAGTATTTTACATCCATGAACTATGGACTGGGCTTCTTGGCAACCCTGGAATGAATTTACTGCAAGATGCAAAACTTATTTCTCCTTAAAAGATTATTAGTTCATATTATTAGATCATTTTGGCCACAATATAAAATAACTGAAACAAACACACAACCAACCATCCCAGAGACATAATAGCTCCAGTGTATCCTGGGTTTGCCATGGGGCCTCCTCCAGCACATATGTGAAACATCTCTCCTAGAAGGCATCCTAGTCATATCTCCAAACCCCCTCCACTGAGTCTCCACTGAACGACCAAGTCTCTCATCCTAAATCTGAGGGTGAGCCCAAAGAGCCTTCGAAAAATCTCACTACAAGCGCAATCGTATGCTTTCAGTCACTGCTCTGAGCTTGTGGCCATAAGTTGTATATAAGTTGTATGTTGCATAAAGCACTTTGAAAGCTCAGATAAAGCAGCAAAGCTCTATATAAGAACCAGTTCATTTACCATTTACCAGTCCTATTTAGGGTAAGAATGAAGATTTACCTGTAAACTGGCAGTTTCACTTTCACTTTCGTTACTGGAAAGACTGCACCAAGATATGTAAACCTGTCCACTTGGAGCAGCAGGTGGTTGAGTTTATCACCATCAGTCAAAGTGAGAGGTCCATCGTTTTCTGGCTAAGTGCCATGGACCAGACTTAGAGGTGCTAATTCTCATTCCCAACGTTTCACACTCAGCTATTAACAGGCTTAGTGTAAGCAGGAGCACCTGAGATAGTCAGCAGAACCACATCATGTGCGAAAAGCAGAGATAAGATCCTGAATCACTGAATCCAAAACACACCACCTTCCACGCTTTGGGTACACTTATAAATGTTGTCCATAAATAAACAGAATTGTTAACAAAGGGTAGCCCTCTTGGAGACCAGCACCCATCGGGAATGAGTTTAACTTACTCCTGTCAGTGTGAGCCAAGCTTTCACTATGGTTGTATAGGAACAGGAAACAACTAAAAACAGGTAAAGCTAAACAAAGGTAGTTATAGGACACAAGCCATGTTATGCCCAGGGCATTATGGCGTGTGACTGTGAAGTAAAGTTTCCAACTGAGCATTGGGTAGTCATCATCAGCAGATGAAGTTTTCCTCACTCTGAACAAGGTCACTGCAGCTCGGACCAGGGCATGTGTTGCGTCAGACAAAGTTCTGATAACTTCTAGTCTGAAGGTTTCCCCATTGAAATGATTAATGTAGCAAATGAGTCTTTCTTCTCCTATCAAGAAAGTTGAGGGATAGTCAAGAGGACTAGTTAAAATGATGGGTAGCCATTTTAACAGAGAAAGAATCAACATTAATCATCTGGTAAACATGAGTCCTAAATTTAATAAAATTGCACAGTTGGAATAGGGTGCTTTTTACTGGCGTACCCTTGGGACACCAAAACATTTGCAAAAAAACCTTCTGAGATATTACAGAAAAATATACCTACATGGTCTGAATGGAAAACAGTCGGTAGGGTGAGGGTAAATGATTAGTCTGAATGATTAAAAAAAAAAAAATAGTGGAAAACCCAAAAGACTGAAAACTTTCTGTATGCATTTTATATTTGAAGCATTAATGAGAAATAGAAAATAAGTTTTGTAAGGTTTAGGTGAAGGTTTTCTGGATTTTCTGCCTACACTCACAAACTCTTTCAGGTAGTTAAGGAAAGAATATTTCTTACTTACTAAGGAGACTTGAAACTCACATAATGGGTCTCATTTGGGGTTTACAAGTATGCCAAATGAACTCTTGGCTGGATCCACAGTGAGCACAGAGCTTCAAATGCTGATGTTGTGCAAGGTTTGATTTGTGCAAGCCTAACACAGATTTTTTTCTAAGAGGATGTCCTATTTTTTTTCTTGTTTTTGATGTATGTATTTAGCACATCACTGGTGGAGCCAGGAGGCATTTGTATAAATACAAGGATAGCTTGAAGCAGGATGTTTTCATAACTTCTAAAAGGCTAAAACTTCCTCATCTTTGCTTTTATCTCAAAGACTTCATGAAGATTGCTCCAAAACAATGAAATATGGATTGAAGGATTAGGTTGTTGATATAATAAGAGAATCAAATTTATGAAGAGGAATAAAATCTCCAAAACAACACACCATGAGAAGTACCTTTTTTTGTATTGTACCTTTTTCTCTTTAATACACTATTCATTTTATTTGTCTGCTCTGTCATGATCACTTATATAGAATCTTTAGGGAAAAAGTCTTTAAACCCGCATTTTTTTCCAAGACAATAATCACTTGAAGATGCTTCATATAATTTAAATTCTAAGTCATGAAGCTAGCCATTCGAGTTGGCTGTTACAGCCTTTGTTGAATATTACATCGCACATCACAACATGACCTCTTGGTCATGACTCCTTGGAGAACCTCATGTTCTACAATTCACTTTCCCCCTGCTTTATATAAGCTGAAACTTTAACTTGCTTTTCATTTAGAAGAAAAAAACAGAATAATACTTTTCAAAAAAATTGAATAACTTTTTGCAGTTTATCCCATTTTAAGAGCATGCTTTAATTAATCGCAGTTTTCCAGAAGCTTATATCTTGATGTTAAGTTTTTTCCTGGGAAAAAAAAGGTAATAAACTCAATACTTAGCACTTGAATGCTCAATTTTCATGTGATTTCACTTAGATTACTTCAGAGGAGGCATGTTTTTTCTTTCTTGTTTTTCCTATAGAGCATCCTGGTGCTTTGGCAAGCTATGAGCAAGCCCAGCTATTTGCATTTGAAGTGATAGTATAATCTAGTTTGCTGGAACATAAACAAGTGGGTTAAGGAATGTTAAGCTTTCGTTTCAAGTTAGTCTTAGCAAGGAAAATTTAAAATGGAGGTTTGATTGTCTATTTAAAGGCATCTATTCCAAGAAGGTATGTTGATGCTCATTAAATAACTATAATGAACTATTCCAGTATGTAATTAGTTATAGTAGCTCATATTTCCTGACTTGGTGGTCACATTAAATTTTTGGCATTTTGAGCACTCATAATTTAGCAATATATATATTTGGATTTATTATCTGAGAGGTTAATCTAAGTTATATCTTGCCACTGAACTGCCACTACTCTGCTTTTCACAAAGTGCATCCAAAGATATAATTTCATTGATACAGTACATATTCAATAATTTAATAATTTATGTTTGCCACTCATAACACAAACTGTATCCCATCATTGGACCAGGGAACCCGCACAAAATGACAGATCTCCCATAATATTATGAGTCCCTAAATGGTCGATGTCAAAATTGAAGTCTCGCAGCAAAAAGGAAAAGTGTAGAAGATTATTATTGGACATTCAGGACAATAACTTGAAGATTGCAGTATAAAGTTAGAATCAACATATGCCTCAAAATGCTAAAAGTAATTCGAGACTCATTTTTAATGAACATTGGATAGATGGTCATCCTCCTACAAAAGTATAGTCTTTGCACCACTGGCATATACCTCTATCTCTAGAGGCACAAGCAATATCCTGTGAGGCAGACTTGACAGACCAACACTGCATCCACAATAGAAAATCTCTTGCAGAACACGCTGTGTTCTGTGTCAGGGTCAGGAGTAATGAAATACTCCTGTTTTCATTACTCATTACTTACATCTCCGCTTTCATTACTCCTGACCTCTTCGGGTCAGGAGTAATGAAAGCAGAAATTTTAAATGCATGACAGGAAAGGAGAACCTACTGATATCCTTTCAGAAGGTCTAATTTGCTAATGAATTTGGCAGACCCTACCCTATTCATGCAATTGTCCATGTGTGGGACAAGAACCAGGGTGTAAGGTGCCCCCAGATTCATTGGAGGATGTACACTTGGAGGCAGGAATTCATTTCACCCGAAGTGGATTTTATTTACTAAAAAATACTGATAGTGAGGCAGCACAGGTTGGTGGTATGAACAACCAAAAAGAAACTTGTACAAAGAAACTGTAGCAGTCGCAAGGTAACGTGAAGGGGACCAGAGGTTTAACACTCTACACCAGCTACACATCTAAAGATGAACAACCCAGCCCCCAAAAAACCCTCCTTAAATAGGCGACGGACATACCACCACCAATATAATTTAAAAGATTTCCCCTGACACAATCTAGCTACAAATAAACATATACAGTGAAACACTGCAGTTATTTTAACACACCTCACATATATTTGACTACAAACACACCCCAGCTAAATAATATACAAACTAATTAAATCCAATCAAACTGAAGATTCAGCCCAACCCCATCCTCAACTCTCATCTGATGGTTTACCCCACTAACAGTGGATAATTGGGGAACTCCAATCAGGTGAACATCATTAGGCCGTAATAATGTGTGCACTCCATGAATCAGATCTTCAGGAAGCTGACCTCGAAAGAGAGAGTGTGGTTAGTGGACTTCAAAACAAAAGCATAACAAAATCAAAACTTCCTGTCAGACATTGTGGGTGTGTGCTTCACCTTAGTGAGGGAGATGCTTCCCAGGACCTTCACAGAAACTTAAAACTGTTAAAAAAAAAACAAAAAATAAAATCTATAAAGTATAAATCAACTAAATAAAATTCCAAAGGCTAGGCCCATGGCTATTGGGCTAGCCAACCTTTACACTTACAGCGCCACTTTAAACTCCCTCTAATTAACTCAAGCTTATGAAGCTTAAGGCCCTCCCCCAGAAGAAACCATGCAAGCAGGACTCACAGGTGAGCTAGCACAAGTCTTTCCATAAAAACAACATTTTTTTAACGTATTGAAATTAGTGTACACATGACCTGGGTTTTAATTTCCTAACCTGTGTCAACTCTGCTCAAGGACCACAAAACCAAGCCTGAAGGCATCCACCAGTGGTAACAAAACCAAAGCACCTGGCTGAAAATGGTGACTGAAAGTTTTCTTGTCATTTCAGCAGCAGTGAGGGAGCAGCTGTAGGTCAAGGAGAAGAATAGCTGGTCTACTTATTGGAAGGTTGGTAGTTTGAACCCCAGCTCCTGCACTATGCATGTCGAAAGATCTTTGGGCAAGTTGCTGAAACCCTGATGCATTCATCAGGGTTTGAGTGTGTTTAGTTATTAAAAAAGCACATGCATAATAAGGCAAGAAAATGTTTTGAGTGCTCAAATAGAGTAGGAAAGTGCTATACAAGTTTCAGTCCATTTACTAGGAATTTGCATCTTTTCCCTGAATAAACTTACATAGTCAGGCGCTAAGTACGTTTATTCAGAGAAAGGATGCAAGTAAGTCAGGTGCGTTTGGCTGGGTCTGTCTGCAAGTCACTTCTCCCAGCCAGACTAAAGGAAAGCCTCATGTGTGGTTTCCTGAATGATGAACAATAACAGTGCCAGACTACCTAATCCCATTTTATATTGGACTTTACACGGTATTTTTGAAACATGAGTTTGAACATCTGATGAAACCTGCCCAGTGTGTCCTGATGCCCTGATAGGTAGTAGGAATGCTTGGATGGAAACCCTTTGGATTTCAAAAACTCACCCAATTCATGTTTTTTATTGAACCCAAATATGTTTATTTATTTCTCTTGCCTTTACTTGGGAAGCTTTGAGTTTAACATCCAGGAAACAAAGGTTTAACAGGATGTAGCAGCTTGCCACAACTGATGAGCAGGGCAGCACCACACACCAAATGTGCCTTCTGTTGCTTCTTTTGAGCTGTCTCACACAGTGTTACTAACATGCCTAATAGCGTGCTCAAGGGGAAAGTTGCACAAACACAGAGAGATTTACAAATCACACAATATACACATACATGTCTACTGCATACAGTAGGTGTGGATGTTTATAGATTTGAATACGGAAACAAAAGCTATACATTGAACAGACACCCCAAAAAAAAAAAAACCAAAAACAAAGAAAAAAGCATGCAAAGTACAAACATCAGAGGCCACAGCTTTTTTCTGTTCCTTTCATTTGTTGTTGTTATGAAACATTTTTACATTTGTCAAGACATAACACCTATTTATTTGTTTTTTTGTTTTGGAACATTTTACAGATCAAAATGTGGAATTTCTGTTTTCTATGTGTGTTTTTTAGAGACAAAACAACCAAAAAGGCTATAAGGAGTAGCATTGGAGCACTGCCTGCAAGCCACTCTCAAAGTATGGCTCTTTGTAGCAACACAACGTACTATCAGTCCCAATCATCGTGCATAAATCCAACATACAGCTAGGTTCATAAAAATCTGGTCATTGCTACCATCTTTGTAATTGGACAAACTAACATAATTTTAAATATAAGGATTGTAAGGACTTGTACCTTGTTGGTAATCCTTTGTTCACATTAATGAACACATCTCAGGATTCTAGACTGACATCATCAAGAGTGCTATAGACTTTGCTAGTTGTTACTTTTGTTAAACCCCTGAAGTAAACCTGAAAGTCTGAACTTCAGTTAAATCTTCTTTTCGTTTTTTTGTTTTTTTATCTATTGTGGTCATATACTAAGTCATTGGTCACATTCTTACAGACCTAACTGCATAATATTGTGCAGAAATAAAACTGAATCACTGGACTCTAATCTTTCTAATCAACATCTTTTTGTCAGTAAAGCAGGTGGTCACTGAACATCAGCAGTTTTATAAATTTTAAAACTAGCTCTAGTACCAACAATCATGTAAAAGTCATAGTAAATAAATGCATGGCTAAATTAGCAGTCATCCTTTCCTATTGTGATTAGCAGAAATGAATGTTAGTATGCTCAACATGTCTGTGAGCTGGATACGCAAAAACAGCAGAAAACACTGGTTCCCCCTCCTGTCAGCCAGGAACAGAAGTCTGAGGTTGCAGTGGGCATAGGCTCACCAAAACTAGGCATTTAAAAATTGGGAGAATGTAGCTTGGTCTGAGGAATTTCAATTTCTGCTTGAATGGTGCAGATGGTAGAGACAGAATTTGGCGTCAACAACAGGAATCCATGGACTGAACCTGCTTTGTGTTAACAGTGCAGACTGCTGGTGGTGGTGTAATGGTGTGCGAGATATTGTCTTGGCACACACTAGGTGCCTTAATTCAAATCAGTAAAAGTTTTACTGTAACAGCCTATCGAAACATTGTAATTACTTGTGTCTTCTGACTGTATAGTGATCAAGTACGACAAAGCAACATGCAGTGTTCCTACTGCTTTCATTAACATGACGGTGTTAAGGTTCGAAAATATAGGGAAGGAAACACAGGAGGAATGCAAGTAACCACACTGGTCCAAAGGGTAAAGACGATGATTTTAATGAAATGACACGCGTGGGAGAATGAGCGGACTCTGTAAGCAGACAGCCCCACAATCTCATCCTCCTAACATCAAAATACAGTTTTATATGCATCAGAGTATATTTAGTGACGCCCCCTCATTGCGTCATCACATACATCAGCTTCAAAACCACAAATGTTCTATTTGACAACTCAAGGCACAATTAAAAGTACACTGGCTTCCATCTTCTCCCCGGTGGTTTCCCGTAAGCCAGCTCAGCTCTCGCATCGTGCATCTACTGCTTCATCAGTCAACCTTCACCTACACCCTAACAGTGTGTGTGTGTATGTGTCTGTGCGTACACAGAGTGTGCATCTGCTCTCTGCACCTTAGTTGACCTTAAACTGAACTTTCCCCTATCAGTGATTCCTCTAACTAAGTGTGCGTGTGGTTACGTGTCTGTCCGAACCAAGACTATATATGTGTACTCTACTGAATTAATGTTTTGATCAAAAGCCTCTACTAAAAGCTTAAATCAAAGATAAATGCATACTAACTCTTTGGCTCTTTCTGCTTTCGGTTTCACTTCTGCAAAACATGCTCTGCAGACGCGTTTCGTTTCCTGTCTCATTTTAGCACAGAGAGTATTTTCCTGTCTCTGCCCTCTACACAGAGATCATAAAAGCATTAATAACATTTAAATTATAGATTCAACAGAACCATTTAAAATGGTTCTTCTTTGAACCTGTAATAAAGGCTATAACCATATATTTGAACATCTGAATGCATCTAAATGCAACCTCACTATTAATACTGAAATGTTAATGATGATTATAAAAATAGCAGCAACTAATAGCAGGACAATATTTCTATTCCTGACACTCCCTCTCTTGACCTCTTGACCACAAGAGGTCACCATACTGTGTGTTGGGTCACTCCTTGGCCCATTCAGCTGCTCCCCTGTCCATCCCAGACATCATGGACATTAGGATCACTGTTCTTAGCTCTGACCCTCTCTTGGCATCCTGTGACTTAACAAATCAGACAACCTCATGTCATCTAGGTGGTCTTAGTTATAAAATGCCCGCTCCCACTTGAGAACACTTCATGCTTAAGTGGTCTCTGCTCCTCTTCTGGGTCCCACTCTCTTCTGGGCCTCCTGCAAAGGATAGAAAACACTTTCTCCCTACTATGCTCTAAGTTACTCTGTTCCTCGATTGTTCTCAAAACATGAACCTAATTTCATATTTGGTTTTTGACTTTTATTTTCAAATCTTAATCAACCGTACTCAGCATTTGTAAAACTCTTCAAGCACTGCCTTCAAGAGAATCGAAGGAAGCACGTCTCTGCATATGCTTCCTCTTTGCTCCTTATCTGATCATCAACATCCTGTGCACAAAACTGCCACTGCTGCAAGGGCCTACCTTTCATCTAAAGTCACCTCTCACCAGCAAAATCATCATAAAATCATTATAAGGGCTTATTCTACTAAAAGGATCAAAGAAAAACAACCATTTTAATCAACTAAGTTTAAGCATATAATCAATTACTCCTAAATAACTTTCATCATAGCTAAAAGCTGAACTCTAACAGTATTTTGAACTCCCATTTCCTGGGTGATAACCTGTTTGAATCTATCATTTTATTTCATTTTGCTGCTTTTAATGTAATGGTACATTCTAATTATATTTTATCAGTCATTATATTTTATCAGTTTTAACCAAAATACATAAGCTTTTCCCCCCTTGGACCTGGTTTAAAGCAAAAACTTGATCCCTTCAACAAGTATTTGTTATCCTGTAACTGCATTTTATATAAGAGGACTAATTTAGAACTGCATGTGTTATCTCCATATTTTACATGTCACCCAATTTAGTTACAAACGAAACTCCTATTCAGTTAAATGCTAAATGGGTTTCAGGCCTTTGCCTGGAATCAATACTGTCAGGTCTTAATGAACTCTATATGTCTGTAAGCGTGTGCAATCCTTCAATAACTCAGGTCATTCTCACAGTAGATTGGCCAATCATAACGTTAACCAAAAGTTTATGACCCTCAAGAGACGACTCTCTGAGCCACAACTCCGTTAAAGGCACCAAAATGCAATGTGTATGAAAAAATCATTTCTACATATATAATCTCCAATATTATTCATTTGAGTCAGCGAGACTTTTAACATCCTCATAAAAAGCTCTCCTCTACCCTAAAGCCTACCTTATAACAACATTCTAGCATTATGTCACTGTTACAACTTATCCTAAAAATCAAAAAGAAATCCCACATTTTCTACTCATAAAATGTTCACTATTTTCCCCAAAGCATATCCTTTATTCCCACAATTTCCCCTTTAAGTTTGGTGTACAACTTCTTATTAACCCCAGCAATTTATCTTCTAAACAGAATTCAGTTCATTTTACTCCTTTCTTTAGAATTAACAATCTCTGCCTCAGTTTTACCATATCTAAATTATCAAACAACCCCAATCATTATAAAATCCTAGTAAAACCCCTTTCAAATTAAACAAATTAAATCTTAAATCCCTCTCTTTTTTTTTGACACATCTCATGTGGCAAAAAACTCAACATGCTTCACCCAAGCTTAACAAATCAAAAGGAAAAAAAAAGGTTAGTCATTTCATTTCTCAGAACAGCTCAGCAATTCTCCTCTCCGGTGTTTTGCTCCAGCCCTGAAAACCTGTGTTTAAAGAACAAAATCAATTTAATCATCATGTCAAATCTCCTCAAAATCGTTGCTCCATGCAAAGTCTGGATCCTTGGAATTTCCTGAAAACAAAACCTTTACTCAACTCTCCCCCTATATGATCCAATCTGTGTCATGACAAAAACAAACTTAAACAGAACAGTTATTAATCATGTGTCACCTCAGTTCATGGTAACTTAAGTTACACCAAACAATGTTTCCCTTTTAGCATTTAGCATTCTATAATGTAATAACATGGTCTAACCCAAATCGACAAAGCAGAAATTCACCCAAAGGAACATCAGCATCCCCAGATTTAAGTCTTCCACTTCTCCTGTTTGTCAACCTTTTATTTATTTCCCCCCTTGGTCCAATCACTCACATTCACTCCCATGCATTCACACATGATATTTTTTGCTGATACTGCAGCCTTCTGCGCACGTCATCAGATGCTCCACATCAGCAAAATGAGCTCAATCATTTGTTTTATTCCGTTTTCGTTTTTAGGAAAATAGTTCTCTATACTTTTGACTGGATTGAATCGATACAATCCATTTTTAGACAGAGACTTGCCGCCAATCAGTCTCTGATTGTAATCAATTATAATTCTGTAAAGCCCACCTGATTTTCGTACTTGGTAATTTTGTCAGCGCCGTCGGTTCACTGTCTTCCAGGCCTGCTTAGAACAAAAATGAAAAAGAGAGCTGATTATTAGCTCATCAAAGTACAAAACAAAATCACCTGACAGGTTTTTTCCTGAGTGCACTACTACAAAAAATTTTTGGGGCCCCTCTCAGACATATCCCTGTCTAATCAAACACCCTCTCTGGAAATAAAACAACAGCCTCAAAAATCTGAAACAATCTTAAATTTCACCCGTTCAACACACCGAAAACCTCGTCAAAAGATCAAAGACCGTTTGCACAATGTCACCCTTCCTCACTTTACCATGTGTTCATTCAGCACAAGATAAAAACCAATTTCAACCACATATCATCCTTAAATTATAAATTTCCTGTCCAAATCTGCCCCTCTGAACAGACCTGACCACCGTAATCAAATATCCTGATACTTTACCATTATATTTTCGCCAAATACTCTTCATCAGCCCCGATCTCTCTTGAACTGAAAGCCTCCGACACACACGCACACAGGAAGTGTCTTTGTCACTCACTCACTCCAGCTAATTTGCATAAACCCACAGCTCAACAGCCAACTTAACAAGAGGAATACATGTTTAAACCTTATCACATTATTGAATTATTTTCATTTTCTTTCTATACTAATCACTTACTTTGATAAATCAGTGCAAGAGCACTCCTAAGTAATCACTTCTCTTTTGTTTTGTTTTTTTCCATAACTCACTCCCTTATCATACAGCTTCGTTTGAGTTATTCCACAACAACTCTATTTTATCCAAGTGTGTTTTAAGTGTATTTTCTTCAACATTCACACCATTTTAACCCTCATGAAATTACCAGGCTGATTTAATTACATATGTTTGTGTTCTTAGCCAAGTTTTAAATCATTATCTGTTCATTAATCTTCATGAGCTTATCTCTGTAAGGTTAGTGCATTTTCTGTTTGTATGTGTGGTTTTTATAAATGTTTCTTTATGATCTTTGTGATCTTGTAAATGTTTCTTTTGCAGTGTTTCAAACTCCTTTGACAGGGTGTATTTTCTCTCTCTGGTTCATCACTGGTCATTGTTAATGACATTTCCCCTTCGTCTGTGCCCAGTGGCCTTACCTGTTAAATCCCGTCTCCTCCAGTGACTCCAAGGTCACTCCGGGACTTAGGTTCGAGCAATCGTGACTGCGCCTTGCCTTAGGTTGTCCCAGGGTTTCGAGGTGGGATCTTACCCGTCATGGGCTGTCCAGCCTTCCATGCCCGCCTACTACAGGAGCCAACTGGGCAAGGGTGTTATCAGATCTAGGGGACACACTGGTTCTGGAAATTAAAGGAGTGTAAACTGCTTTCTTTATTAAACTTTCCAACAATAATTTCACATGTAACAGTTTGTGTATGTGCATTTTCAATTCATTAATGTAATTGTTAGTTCCTGTATTTATTTCTCTCAGTCTGTCTCTTTTCTAAAACCTGTAATTAATATAATTTTATTACTTTATTACTTTTTCTTAAAACATGCATCCGCTTCATCTTCTTAGAATTTAACTCTGTCTCTTTCTCTGGGTGCTCCCCTGACATCATCAGTCACACACACCTTCCTCTCACACACACTTTTAAATATTCTAACCTCTTTCAGACGCCATGACTCGTCTCACACACACTGCCTTCTCTCTCTCAAACTTCCATTTTCCACTCACTCAGACAAATCATGCAGAGTCACTCAAATCAAATACTGACAGCCTTCACACAGTTAAAATCACACAAAACACGCTTTCATACGAGTATTTTGGACATGCCTTCCATGATCAGAAAGAGCAAGTCAAAAGAAAAAAGAAAAAGAAAACTGAAACCTCTCATCGTCTCGCAGCTTCTCCCCACACACACATAACTGAAAAATCAAACACACCAACATTTATGGCTCACGAAATATACATCTATCAAAATTCAGTCATTTACTATGCATCCACACTAATATATTCAAACTGTATTTACACTCTCATAATAAGCAAAACCAACCTCTTATATACAGGCATTTAGCAAAGCGCTCAGTCCTCTCGAGAACTGAAACCACCCTCTCTGCGCGTCTCCGCGGCTCATTTGCATTTACACACCATCCGTGCACATCCGGCTGTGCATTACTGACACAGAGACTGATCTTACTCATAGATCTCATATTTTATATTACAGACGTCTTATTAATTACAACTGCACAGATTTTTTAGGCCTTTTCAACTCCTATGTAATTTCGATAATAGAACATAACGGCTCCAACCGATCAGTCCCAGACTTTTTGTGCTCAATTCACCAGGGCGGTCCCAGACTGTCCTGTCCAGATTTCTAAACCTAACATAATTTGCCAGCATACCCAATAAGCGCAAGAATAGGGGACTTGAACCCCTAGCAATTTCGGAGTTTCCCAACCTCTCCCCCGCTGTCGACGGTACTATCCCTACTGTCCAGTAGGTCTAAGGTCAGCGTCCTGCCTTAGCGCAAGCGTTACCAAGGAGAAAATGCGCTTCTTAACAGACGCCGCTGTCGTCCCTAGAAAAATTTATAATAATTTGAAACAACAATCTACACCGGATCAGGATTAAGATTGAGGCAGATCTCCGTTGTGGACATAAGGGACTTGAACCCACGAACTGACCATCACACGTAGATCAAATGACCAACGGGCTTCACCCCACACAATGACCAAATTCCTATCCTTCTAAAGTTCACTTCGCAGTCCAACTGCTTTAATTCTCTTTTCATTCCTTTATTCTCATTACTCAGTACTGTCACTTATAAACTTCCATTTCATAATCATTACTTCAACCTTCAACTTTTCACCAAAATCAAAGCAGACATCTACCAGTAATTTCAGTGAGTAGACTTTAAATTTACACAGCCCAATTTGACACACTTTGGTTCATAAGATCAACAGGTGGTGCCTACCTTTTGTTATACTCCGTCCTGTCTCACTTCCCCCCTCGGACGAAGCCCCCAAATGTTAAGGTTCGAAAATATAGGGAAGGAAACACAGGAGGAATGCAAGTAACCACACTGGTCCAAAGGGTAAAGACGATGATTTTAATGAAATGACACGCGTGGGAGAATGAGCGGACTCTGTAAGCAGACAGCCCCACAATCTCATCCTCCTAACATCAAAATACAGTTTTATATGCATCAGAGTATATTTAGTGACGCCCCCTCATTGCGTCATCACATACATCAGCTTCAAAACCACAAATGTTCTATTTGACAACTCAAGGCACAATTAAAAGTACACTGGCTTCCATCTTCTCCCCGGTGGTTTCCCGTAAGCCAGCTCAGCTCTCGCATCGTGCATCTACTGCTTCATCAGTCAACCTTCACCTACACCCTAACAGTGTGTGTGTGTATGTGTCTGTGCGTACACAGAGTGTGCATCTGCTCTCTGCACCTTAGTTGACCTTAAACTGAACTTTCCCCTATCAGTGATTCCTCTAACTAAGTGTGCGTGTGGTTACGTGTCTGTCCGAACCAAGACTATATATGTGTACTCTACTGAATTAATGTTTTGATCAAAAGCCTCTACTAAAAGCTTAAATCAAAGATAAATGCATACTAACTCTTTGGCTCTTTCTGCTTTCGGTTTCACTTCTGCAAAACATGCTCTGCAGACGCGTTTCGTTTCCTGTCTCATTTTAGCACAGAGAGTATTTTCCTGTCTCTGCCCTCTACACAGAGATCATAAAAGCATTAATAACATTTAAATTATAGATTCAACAGAACCATTTAAAATGGTTCTTCTTTGGACCTGTAATAAAGGCTATAACCATATATTTGAACATCTGAATGCATCTAAATGCAACCTCACTATTAATACTGAAATGTTAATGATGATTATAAAAATAGCAGCAACTAATAGCAGGACAATATTTCTATTCCTGACAACGGGAAATTGATGGTTAGAGGTGATTAGATGATTGGTGGATATAGGTGGTTGTCAAAAAAATTCCTTGTTTCTTTTTAGACACACTATAAAAATGAACCTTAACAAGTCAGCCACACATTTAATATGTAAATATAATCCAGCATAAACTCTTTGCCAAATCAAACATGCAGGTGATCTGTAAGATCTCTATACCCCTCAGTTGTGGCCCAGGTCAACAGCAATGGCAATCAGGTCTATTGACTGGCAGGGTGCTGGGCAAAACTGCAAGGGTTGGTGTGACAGAAGACGGTGCCAGGGATGAGGTGAGATGGAGGCAGTGAACTTTAAACTTTTTAACTTTAAAGGTTTTTACTGTTCTGTGAATCATTCAAGCATACGAACACTTTTTAAGACAAGGGATTAATCCATGTTGGGTCCATGCGGTACAACTTTGCAAATTGATACTTGCAATTGTTACTGTGCAAAAACACAACATTTTTGTCCATTTCTTTTGCACCTAGTGTGTTCTACGAGAAATGCAAAAGATACAGTTTGAGGGCATGACATTGCATTTTTGCATCAAAAAGGTGATTTCCAATGAGCTGGAAACTTAGTTTAGCATGGAGTGTAATATCCTTAAAAAATCTGAGGAAAATAGACATGTGGAGAACAAAAAAAGTACCAAGCCTGAAAAGGTTATCTAAGGCAGATAAAAAGTATCAGAAAGTCATGTATTCAAAAAATGGGGACAGAAATCTGGAGCTTCAGCTAATCCATCTACAGTTTCCAAAGTTTAGTTGGAAATAGTCTCAGTGGAAGAATGGCTTTCAAGAAGGTGGAGAAAATAGGGAGAAAAGGCTGTTACACAAGAACTTGTCTGAAAATCAGCAACAACAGGTCTTATAGAGCAAGAAAAAGGCCCAATATCTTTACACAGTACTGTAGCCATATATAAATAATTAAGGACAAAATCAGTCAATTGCAAATGCATAGTAGTTCAAGTAAATTAGAACAGGCATGAGTGTGTTTACAGAATCTCTTCTATTTCTAAACTGTCCATAGTGCACTGAAAGCTTTATTGAACATAAACATATAAATATGCAGTGAAAAAAATAGTATTAGTGAGTCTTTCTGTTTGGGCAACAAATGAATGAATATTTTCACTACCATTCACATTTTTATATAGGTTAAATAATGTCACAGCAAGTCAAAGAAGGTATACACTTAAACTGTCAACAGCGGTGTAAGAATGCAATTACTCCTCTGTTGAGTACGGCTCTGTGTAGTTAGAAAGTGGGCAGATGAAAGTGAATAGTCAGAATAGTTGCTGGTATGTCGACTACTCTTCCAAGTGGTACATAATTTAACCAATTTAAGTAATAAATTTGACACTGTTGTACAAAAGGTGGTGTAAAAAAATGTAACCATCTGTTAGACAGTACAACAGTTACTGTTTACTCCTCAACAAAAAGTATTTTTAGTTTGAAATGTCTATTATTATATTTAAAAAAGGTGCCTATTCTATAAATTTGCACTAGGAAAATAATTTTCTCCCCTATTCAGGATTTCAGGACAGTATCTTCATAGGAGTTTGTGTTTTGTCCGTTTTAACCTCATAAATACAGTATTTGTTCTCTTTATACATTCAAGCCAGTGTCATAACTCTTACTTGCTGACCATAATCTGCATGATTTTTGTTTTGCTTTTCCAAAATTTAGCATACAGTTTTACTCTGCTGGATGCTGCTTTTCAGCAGTGGATTAAAATATACCCTAAACTCTCCAATTGCTCATGATCCATTGTAGTGTGCCATTTGTTGATATTATTTGCTCTTGTTTGTCACTGCAATGACCCTTACTCGGCTTGTTTGATCACAGCTGGTCCCCTGTTGATGTATGTGCAATAAGAAAGATAGGCCTGCTTAGATGAACACTCATCTGTCCTCTCATTTCAGCCTGCTGATTCATTTTTGGATGCTAGGATCCCCTGTGGTTAGAGGCTATTGCGGCCAAGGTTTGTTGCAGCTCTAAAGAAGAGTAACCTGGCACAATCGCTCTTATTAAAACATCAGCTGCACTCACTGCTGGAACGTGAGACCTGAATCTCTCAGCATTCACGTCCCTAACGTTTTCATGTTTCAAGTTAAAGTGTCAAAATAACAAACTCCTGTTAATGAGATGATGAAGCACAACATAGTTCTGTGAAAATATAATGAGGAACCAAGTCTAATAGGTTAGAGCCAATATGTCAATTTAGGACCACAAATTCTGTTCACTCCACAAATACCATTCTCTCTGGGAATAATGGATTCATTGTGTACACTTTGCTTCTTTGTTTCAGCCAACGATAGAAGTCAGTGCATAAATGCTGCACATTAAATGGAGCATCCAATTATACTAGGCTAATGGCAAACATTTAAAATAATGAATAGCTTATAGGGACCGATAAACAGAGTTCATGATGATTAAATAATGAGTTCATGTTATATAAATGAATAGTTCTGTCGTACATCATCTGTTTATCACTTCTTTATGTCTTAATAGATTGAAAACTTGTGATTCATACGAAAATGTGGTTAGTGTGGTTTATCAAAGACTGAGATTGTCATGAGACATTGAGCTTTAGTATGATTCATGGTTTAGAAATATCAACTGTTGAGTCTCAGCTTCTTTTAAAATGAGGAGTTTTGAAATGAGGGCTCTTTGTATAATTTAGTTATTCTCTGGGCTATTTTGGCCCACTGATTCCCTTGCAGGGCCACTGAGGCTGTATTGTGGGCAGAACAATGTGATGACAGTGCTGTCCTTTGGGAACATCTAATTAGTTCCACTAGGGGAGCAAAGCAGCACCACAACGTGCCCTGATATTTGGCTTGTGCACTCAGCGGAAAGATAGCCAGAGGGTCCACTTTAATTGCAAAAATGCCACCAGAATGTGAGTGTGCAACTTCACCTGTCCCTGATCATGAGACCACAAGGGAGAGCCCATTTGTGCACGTGCGTCAAAACACATAGCGTCAGTGTGCAAATGTGTGAACTTCAGTCTATATAAAACATGCACCTGAGTGTGGACGTGCCTGTGTAAGCTTCTGCTTCGTCCTCTCAGACAAATCAGAATTTACTTATTGATTTCCATAGTGCACCAGAACAAAAGCAGGATTTTATTCTACTAAATTTCAGTTCTTGTTCTCAAGGGGCACTGTAGATGTGTTTTTAGTTTAATATTTCAAGTAAATACTTTGTTTGGTGCTACAACAAATCAGTACTACAACAGGTGGCAAAAAAGTATTTACAAGCAGTGTTAAATAGGTTATGTTCTAGGTGGCATTGCAGTTAGCTTAAATGTCATGCAAATAACGCTGATGCAGAAGTTAAAGGAGATATGTATTCACTCCTGTGTTTGGTCTTTTCTTTATGTCACTTCTGATTTCCCATGCTGCAAAGCTTAATTCTCTCATCATCACCTCGGCCCAATAATTTTCTTATCTGCTTTCTTTGAGCCAATCAGCCTGTGCCCCATGTACTTTTAATCTTGATGATCTTCATCGAGTATCAGTCTGTTGCATCAGTCTTCATCACTCTGCCTTTTAGACTCTAATTCATGCTATGTGCCACTTCCCCATCTCCACCTCATCCTGCTCATGCAGACGTCCTTATACAAGTCTTCACCTGTTTCACCTCTACCACCATCAGCATCTAGACTGCAGACTGAGTTCTGTCCTGACCACTGGAGTCTGCTTTTTTAATTAATTTTTTAAATTAGTCCCTTTAAATGATATCTCCTTGTGGAAGTAATATTTAGTTATGCATTTTTATGTTTATGCAACTAAACTGTATACCAAGAAAGATTTTTATAAAAAATCTTTGATTTGGTCCCTATTTATGTGATAGCATCACACAGTTGCTGCAGATTTGTCAGCTGCACATTCATGCTGTGAACCTCTACGCCACCATATCCCAAAGGTGCAATATTGGATTACAATTGGCTGACCAAGGGGGCATCTGAGTACAGTGAAGTTTAAGATGATGTAAGCTTTGTGACATTGTGTAGTATTCTGCTGGGAGTAGCCATCCCAAATGGTTACACTGTGGTCATGGACAGGTGGATATGGGATGGATGGCAGGCAGTGTTGGAGAGTAGTGGAATACATGTACCGGTGTTATGTATTTAAAATACAAAATATGAGTAACTGTATTCCGTTACAGTTACTGTTTAAAAAGGTGGTATTCAGAATACAGTTACTTTGTTGAAATAAATGGATTACACAGTGATCTTTTCCTGTTTAATATGTTAGGCTATGCCCTCTCTACTTTTTGGTTTGGAAACCCAAACAAAACACGCATTAAGATGTTCTAAAGCCTGTGTCTAATCTCGTGGCCCATGTCACCTCTACTTGTGGCCTGCATAATGACGTGAAGAAATATTTTTAAAAATTATTATTCAAAAAATTATTTAAGAGATCGCTGCAAAAAGTGCAGCCTTACCTAATGTCCACCCTACTGTTACTCATTTTATATTAAGATTTAAAACTATAGTTGGTACTGGTATGGCGAGTAACCTTCAGTAAAAGTAATAAAGCACACAGCAATAGTTCATTCATGTAGTTGTAAAAAGCATGATAATATATTAAGTAATCCAAAGTATTCAGAATACGTTACACTCATTGAGTAACGTAACGGAATATGTTACAAAATACATTTTGGGGCATGTACTCTGTACTTGTTTTAAAAGTAACCTTCGGAACAGTGATGTAGGCTGTGGCATTTAAGTCTGACAAAAATTTAGGCGTAGAAATAAGTGCTCCTATCAATGAGTGTGAATGGGTGAATGTGCAAGTTGTATAAAAGCACTTTGAGTGCTCAGAGGAGAAAAGCATTATATAAGAACAAGTCCATTAACCATTTACTATTTAAGTGGTGCTCAGTTGGTACTAAGACGCTCGAATTATGTCAAGGAAATACCTCTCCACACATTACACCACCAGCAGGAGCTGTCTGAACTATTGACACAAGACTGGATGGATCCATGTTTTCATGCTGTTAACACCAAGTTCTGACCCTACCATCCATATGTCTTAGCAGAAATCAAGACTCATCAAACCAGGCAATGTTTTCCCAATCTTCTAATGTCCAATTTTTGGTGAACCTGTGTGAATTGTACCCTCACCTTCCTGTTCTTAGCAGACAGAAGTGACACCCGGTGACATAGGAGCAGTTGCTGACTTTCCCGGTGACATCTGTTTTTGAAGATTCACATGTGAGTTTAAAAACTTCATGTATCAAAGACTATGTTAAGCTCAGGTACATCAAGTTGCCAACATCACAAGAGGAAAATGTATGTTAGTCCTTTAAATGTGTGTGTTAAACGTGAATGCGTCGGTGTGCACTCTGATATCAGGAGCTGAACATTCTTCCACTGCATGAATAAAAGATGTTTCAAAAGTCTTGAGAGTAGTGATTTATTGAGGAAGCAGTAACGAGGCAGATGCCGGGGCCAGGTGTGGGGTGCATGGAAAAGTGTGTGTGAGCTAGAGAGAGAACGAGAGGGAGGATTAGAGGGAGAGAAAGACAGAGTGAGAGAGCAGGAGTGTTTGGATCAGGTTGACTTGGTCAAAGTCAACTTTGGGCAAACATAGCCTTTAGAAAAATATGTTCTTACAAGAAAACTTATGATTTAATCTTATTTAGTGCTGCAACAGACTGATCAGCCACAGCAAAACCTCCTGTGAAATATTACAAAATAATTCCAACAAAACAGTTCAGCCATGTTGCTCTTGTAGCACAGACTCACAAATTTTGCAGAAGCTGGCAGCAGATCCTCTGGGTTTAGTGTGGATCTGACTTGTTCCAGGGCATCGCAAGTATTGGAACAGTTCTAACAGTGTGACACGAATCATGTCAGCATATACCAGATCCATGCAACCGCTAGTGCATTGGAATAGTACATGACAGAACTTGTGACCAAACTTAGACTCTAAGCATGACAGAAAAGAAAGCAAGTAACATGCAGTCACACAGAATAAACACACACACTCACAAATGGAGGACAGATAGAAACAATGCAATGGCTACTCTAGTTTAAAAAATGGCAATTAATATTAAAGAATATGAACAGTGCTCAAACAGAGGAAGCAAGTCTCAACTCAAATCAACAAAAAAATCTTTTGAAAGTTGTGTCAAATGTAACCATAAACAGAATGTGATGATTCACAGATAAATTGTAACATGCCAAACTCATGGTAGTATTAAACCATCTGATAGATGGTAAAAGGATGGTGTAATATCTGTCATATTTCAGCAGGCAGTCACAGGATCAAATATAAAATCTGTCCATACAGAAAAAGGACAAAAACAATTCAAGATGATTGATAGATGTGATACATCCGAATTAAAAAATGTACATACTGATTCATGGGGAGCAGGCAATAGCCTAGCACTTGTGTAGATTGTGTACTTATTCAAAAGACAACTGCACCAGTTCTCAAAATGTCAGGTTATCCTTTTTAAACATCTATTCTTCCTGTTTATTCCCTGCAGGGGTGCTAGTTTCACGTCTGCTTTCCTGCATTTTGTTTTGGTGTAATAGAAGCATGCCACTCTGGCACTGAAACACAATTGTGACTAATTTTTTAGAAGGTTTTGGCACAGTTAGATAGTGCTCTCCTGCACAGACCTAACTTGTTTCATAGTCAAATGGAAAACCAAAGGGTGCCACTGCTGTAAAGAGAAATGATTGAATGGGGGAGAAGTGAGACTAAATATGAGTTGCATTGTCTAGTGTCTCTGTAGGCTGTTAGGGTTCAGTAAAAGCCCAAAATCAGCAGGAAGAAAGGTTGCTTTCCCATGAGGCAACATGAAATGCCTCCGAATATTTATTTGTGCCTACAGGGGAATGATCTGGCAGCTGTCAAACAGCTCACCTGAAGGAGTCAGGTCAGTATGAGTTCAGCCATTCTCACAAAGTCCCTCCATTCTCAAGAGGCGGATTAGCTCTTCAAGGGGGAATAACTTGGGATCATCTGGCATTTGTTGTGTGTAAGGATTTACATTTTTAACGGGTATTTACGCACCTAATTGTTTTTTTAATTGGCTCTCTGAATTGGTCAGAGACCCTATCATTAAAAATGATTATTTAGAGCAATTTCAAATGAGAAACACAGAGAGCAACAAGAGGAGGAGCAGTTTTTTCCACAAAAGTTTTAGGGCTACCTCATGAAAGTGGATGCAGTGTAGATTTCAGATTTAACTCACAATAGGTCATGATTAGCTGATAAGAGCATAATTCTGGATTTTTAAAGACTTTTTAAAACCTTTTTCTTCTCCTTTTTTGTATGTTTTGCTTGTTTGTTTGTTTGTTTGTTTGTTTTCCCAGTCAAGCCTTTCTCCTTAAGGAGAAAGGCTTAAGGAGAACAAAGGCTGTGAACAAAGAGAAACTTGCAAATAACTCATGAAAGAATAAAGTTACATTGAAACCAAGCACACCATTGTTTTTCTTGTGACATTACCAATAAGTTTGATGTGTCGCATGGCCCTCTTCCCATTTAAAAAACAAAAGTTGTATCCAAGATGGCCGACTTCTAAATGGCCACCATGGTCACCACCCATCTTGAGGAGTTTGCCCCCTCACATATACTAATGTGCCACAAACAGGACTTTAATATCACCAACCATTCCCATTTTATTACGGTGTATCCATATAAATGGCCCACCCTGTACTTTCCTGAAAGCATTATATTGCCCATGGGTTTTGTTTGTATTCCACAGTGATGCACAGTCAATGCCTGGAAGAGATTAAACTCAAACAGCCCAAAACACACAAAGCACCAAAAAAAAAAAAAGCAAATAAAAAAATAAATAAAACCACCAAAGGTTTCTTTCATAAAAAGCCAGCTAACAGAATACACAATTTTAGCCTCCAGTAGGCTAAAGAAAGTTCACAAAGGCTGTTGCTAGTCTGAAGTGCACTGGGATGTCATGCTTGGGAAAAAATAGCGTTTCTCTAACAACCCTGCTACAGAAGGGGTGACAGTGTTGTTCCATTCTATTTCTCCCTAGTTAATATCTGACACAGTATTGCAATCTTAATTGATTTTTTATAATAGTTTTTCTGTATTTCATATGTAATTTAAATATCTCCTATAAACACCACTGTTACTCTAATTCATCAGCAATTGTAAGTAATACTAATAATAAAAGCACTTCACAATAGAAAGTTGACTGATGAGGATCCAGAAGCATCATATTCATCATTGCAATGAAACCATTCACAATCTTCATGACACTGGCTCTAAACTCAGTACAAACCATTCAGCACCCTGGGACATCCGCATGTACACCCTTAAGACAAGACCTCACCAGAGAGAAAGATCAGAGTTGTATATGACATTTCTTGCAATAGCTGCAGGGGATGCTATACCAAGCATTTTCTGATCTGATGTCTGTCTGGAGGATGACATCGTTTGCCTGTTTATCCCCAAATCTGGTTTTATGTTGTGACAGCCATGCAGGTAGGCCTTGGTTAGGACTATAATAAGAGAAATATTGTGGTTTGTGTTCAAATTTTGTGTGAGAACACTGGGTTATTATAAATAAAAAAAGAAAGATGGCCTACATTGGCCTTCTCATTATATGGGCTTTGCTAGTCTGCACATTGTTGTGCCAACTACCTTTTTTGAATGAACTTTGTTGAAGAGCAAGAAGATCCCACGTGAGAAAGACATTCCTCAAACATGACTGTATGCTTCATCACACAGAGAAAGATTTCTTTATGAATACCCAAATGAAAATGGCAAAGAATCCAAATTAATTACTGGCCTCTAACTCCCCAGTTTCCAGTCTTTTAGATGGCAAACTTAGAGTGAGCTGCCCACAGAACCAAAGGATCTTATCCTGATGTTCCAGTGGATCGACAGGATACTGCCAAAGCTCCCAAGTCCACGTCCACTTTTCTTCTTTGCACAGACCAACAATATTTTACAGTTTTCGTCTGACAAATACAGAAAGGTGTCTGACAAGTATGTGCAGTGACACAAAAAAATACCCACACCATAAAAGATTTTATGACACTGGGCAAGATTAAGTCTAGAAATGCCAGCTAGTATACATCACACTTATCACTGCATTAATTCAACAATCATAACTTTAACAGCATTCCCAGAATGGTTATCAGGTTGTCTCTATCTCTAACTCACTTGAACTCACCCCTGCGGTTGGCTCATAAACCCATGCCCACTTCAGTATAACTATTTGCCAGCTCAGCTCCTTTGAAAGGCACACATCATCAATATTACTTATTCCCTTTTGATGTGCTCCACTAAAATAATTCTGCTTTGATCACTGAAACACTGTATTATTGTATTTATGCTGCTGCTTGAAGCCTCTGGGTTAAAATCTTTCTGATGTGGCGAGAAAGCACCAGTCTATCAAATTGCTAAATATATGTCACAATTTGAGCCTGAAGATTTGAACTGACATCTACAGACTGGTGACAAATAGAAGGAAAACCCTGAACTTTTAAAGGCCTGCATTAGGGGATCAGGTGGTTATGTTATGCTTATGGGGGTGTTTTCTGTTTTGGCTTGGGTGTTCCTGGCCCTTAGAGGAAAGGGGTACTGTCTCTCTCTGGCTGCTGTTGTACTTCACAGCATACACATACAATATAAAATAAAAGGAAGTATAAACATGTGTCATGTACCATAGTAATATTTCATATTAAGAGCCAGTGAGACTACAACTACTCTACTACTACTGTACTGGAAAACATGTTTCAAAATATATCCCCTCAGTTTGAGAGTGGTTGTGGAGGACTTTCCTCAGCATGTTGAGAGATGTTGAAAGTATATATCTACTTTTTATACTCACTAGGACAGTTTCTGAGCTGATAACAAAAATGAGATATTAAACAAACAAACATCTAATCCTTTTGTGTGCACCCCCACCCCCTTATTTTTAGTGTTCCGGTCACAATTGACCGGTCAGTTTAAACAGCTCTTAAATAAACATAAGAAACATTTTTGACCACGAAATTCAGTTCAGTGGGTAGTTCAATGGGTCATTCAGTGGGCCATTCACGGGGTCAGAGGCCAAATGGGAGGGTGGGGGGTGGATTCCCATTCATTTCCCATGGCGGTCACTTTTGACCGGGAACACCACAGATGTAACACAGTTGACTCAAAAATCAATGAAAGAAGTGCTCATTACTTTTATATGTTCAAGTGCATACTGTGGAGGATGTCATATGGCCTTGAGGCAATCAGATGTAAAACACAATATTTATGAGTGTTTTAAGTTGTAAATCGGTCAGATTTGAACCGAACACGACAGGAAGTTAAACAAAATGTTTCGAAAATGTTCTGCTAATGGGCTAAGTCATCAGTCTGTGCCCAAGAGATTCCTAGATTAACCAGAGCCATAATGAAAAGTATATCAGTTATTATGAATAACTTATCTAAAGTATATAATTGAATTGAGAACACACACGAAGTGTCGAATATTGTACTGTAGTCATATTCATCTACTTGTGGGTTCTCTCAGCACAGTCACGTACTGATGCTTCTGTAGTTCAGTGTTTTATTCTCTGTGATTATGCACAACAAAATTAACAGTCACACTGTGTTACACTGTTGTGCACTAGACATGGTGAAGCACACTCAGTAACATAAACTAGGAGCAGCAAAAGCAGAGGGGTGTGCCTGTCAATCCCACCTGGCACTGCTCCCTGAAACCCAGCTCCAGGTCTCCCCCTGTAGCTGAACAAAGGCCACATCCCACCATCAGGTAAACTTAAAAATAAAGTTTGCATCTTGTAGGTAAACTTGATTTAAAGCTGAGTGCTCCTTTAGCTCACACTCTATGATGAGAGACTTTAGGATAATCAGGTGAGTAACTTCCAGCATCCTCTGCATCATCCGGTTTTTGGTGCACAATCTGAAAGAAAACATCAAGTATCGTGGATCATGTGGCAGCATGCAAAGACTAAGAACATTAATAGATCCAGACTTTTTATGTGTTCATGAATCCCAGTGCCAACACTAAGAGCAATGCAATGCCAGATTAGAGAATAACACGCATAAAGAGAATGAGAGAGAGAGGCTGGTGATGGTGGGAATGAGCTTTAAAATTCAGTTCAGTTCATTTCAGTTTTGTTAATATAGCATCAGCTCACCAGATCTCAGTGTGCTTTATATTGTAAGGTAGGCCCTACAATAAATAAGTTAACAAATCTGAGTCTAGTTCTATAGCAATTGGGAATAAAAACATCTCTAAGTTAAAAAAAAATCACAGTGCAGAGAAAACACAGCTGTTTTGTGTCAGATAAGCTACAACATGAAATTTCACAAACTAGCCTCTTTTAAACACCTTAATAACAAAATCATTCATTTTAATTGAGATTTAGAGGCCAATTACCAGATGCCAATTATCTACGGTCATTAATGATTTAACTTAAACCATGGACACTCTAATGTGCTAAAAGGCTGGACGGCTTCCAAAACATGTCTTATCAAGGCTCTGTGAAATTGATTAACCCTGTCCTTACTAATTCTAGCTTTTTCCCGTGAGGGAGAGCAGCTTTTGCTCCTCGCTGGCTATTGTGCTGCAGTTGCAGAATCCACAACAGCTGACCTAAACAACAAAGCAAAAAAAAAAAAAAGTTTATGGATTCTACAACTATCGTTAAATAAATCACTGATGTTTTATATGCACATTGAAACCAGTGCATATTCACAGTTAAACTGCTACAGGTCACAGAATCTGATGAGCCATGGAATATGGTTTGAAATCAGCCGTGGGCTGACAGATGGTAGATATTTAAACAGCACTCATTCATCCCTCAAATAATGTATTTTGCAGTGGTTCTGTTCTGATTTAAAGTTAAGCTGTCTCAAAATGTTTGTTAACAACTAAATGTTAAGTTAGCAGACATATACATGCATTTGTATAAGTCTGTATCAAAACACTTGTTTAAATTTTTGGTTAAAGGATTCATGACAGGATCCAGAGCTTAAGGAAAATAGATATTTTAGTACCCTGGAACAAGATCCAAAATGGAATCCAGCTCTCTCATGAGACAGATATTTTTCGTTGTAATGAGTAAAGTTGAAGATAGTGATTAGGGAGTTGCACAAGTCATATAACAGCTGTTGTCTCTGTGCAAAAAAGTAAGCATTCAGAGCAGCTTCACCTTCAGGTGCTATTCTTACAGTGACTCTAATCGACAGCTGTACACTTTATTTAGCTCATTTAGGACTTTACCGAAGAAACAGCCTCTGAACTTGAGTCTAAGAACCCTTCTCTTAAAAGGAAAATGTTCATGAAAATGAAAATGTCTTTAACAGAGATTTGCATTTACTCATCATTTCCCAGTGCATAAATGTAAATTAAGTGTAGAAGAATTAGGTGGAAAACTTTGAGTAGAGCATTTAGAACTTTTGTACTTTGCTTATTGTCCTCCTCTGTGCAGACATAATGGAGAAGAAATATGTTTAATTTCCAACTGATGAAGACAAAAACAATCAGGAAATACTGTGTGTGCATAAACACTAATACACCTTTTAATCTACAGCGTGGCACTCTTGTAGCCAGACCTTTGACTTGACACTCTCTGCCGTGTTGATTAATTCTAATTTTAAGACAATGATGAGTCTTCCACCAAATCAATGTGTCAGTGTTAATTGGAGTTTCTCGGCTTTCGTGTTAATTCGCTCCCTCTGGCTCTAATTGGGTGCTGACAGGCAAAGTGTATCTGTCGCTCAGGCACTGGGTTGATCTTGGTTTGTTGTGGTTGTTTGTAAAGAGAGTAACAGCAATGGTGAGACTGCATCTTGATATTGATGAGACTACAATCCCATCTTGCTTTAGCAAGCGAGATCTTATCATAACGGCAAGTGGACGCTATTGTTACTAGCCAAACTGTTACCAACTACATGACCCTGTTTTTTTCTGTATCATTATAGTGATGTCCTAGTTTGTGTTTTACCATTCCTCATTAAAGTGGCATTTGCATGTTTCTGTCGCTAGTCATTAAAATAAAGCACAGATCCACAATGCTCTGTTCTTGCTCTGGACAATGGCTACAACCCCTATCCCCTGACACTCACTTTACACTCACCTCCTTATCCTCTTGTCTTCTTGCCTCTATAAGCACGCAGTTTTTCTCTATGAGCACAGTCTGTCTTTTCTTCTTTCTTGTCCTGCCACATCCTATATGTTGAACTGACAATGGCAGCTTCCCCTCAAAGACCTGAAATATCAGGAGGTCTAGTTGGTATTTTTTCGTGTGTCTGTGTGTCAGGTGTTTCTCATATTCTCCCTCTGCTTTGGCAAAAAAGGCTCTAAGTGTGACAGACAGTGCTTTTGTTGTACAGTATACTGCACTGACACCAGGCCTGTGTCAGCAGGGTTTCCCACCACCTTCTGGATAACAACAAGCCCACAACTAGGGTGTGGGAGCTATCTTGCCTGACTTTATCTGTGGTGACAGTTAATCAGAATCAAGTGGGGTATTGCAGCACTCTCAACAGTGCAGCTTGGTGTTTTGGCCCTAAGGACAGCTACTAGACTTCTTATATTGTTCAAAGTTTGAAAAATTAACTGGTGATGTTGGACATATACATTAAAAAGCCTTTAAATATTGAAGTGCTACAAGTATAAGTACCCATCAAAAAGTCTTATATTCTGTACAAAGAGCAAGCTGATTAATGCATTTAGAACAATTAGTTGTTCAGTGTGCCCATTCAGATATTCTTTATTTTCTTTTATTTCTAATCTGTTGCTGATAGTCCAAGGTACAGCAGCATTGACTTCCCCCATTTGGAGACAAACAGGTGCAGGCTGAAAGCAGCTTTCATGCAATCTTTAGGAGTGCTGATAACAGAATTATGAGACTAATCAAGAAGATCATACTTCATTCCCATCTGAACAGTGTGCAACAAATAAAATCTTATCAGTCTGACCTTTGTAACAGCAGGCAGAAGAGAAATTAAATTCTCAGCTCCTGAGTGGACGATTACAGAGGCTGTAAAGATGCTTGTTCATCAGATACAGGGGGAAATATTCAAATTTGACATTTGAATCAGGATGTCTTACATGGCAGAGAAGTGTCCAGCTTTGGTGTGGTGATGCATGGAATGCTAAATGACCAACCAGCAGACTACACTCAAACTACAAACATGCCAGCTTTATTACAAAGGTCATCAGCCAGCAGTAGACACAAGTAGACACAAACATCAAATTGGGACCTCCCCATGCTGCAGAAAAATTTTGAGTTGTAATCATTTCCTCAAACTGGCATGTAACTGTCTTGCAGTCACTTGAACTTGAATCAATTAATCTCCTCTGCAATGTAAGTAAATGTGTATGTTCAGGTTCTGTGACTGTTTCTAGATTTGATAAAGTGTCTGACATATGTAGTTGTTTTCTGTCTTCTTCCCTCCTTCTTCTCTTTATCTGTTCTTTTCTATTTCTCTCCCAGTCTTCCCCTTCTCTCTCTGTGATGGCTCTTTTAGAGTCAGAGACAAACCTAGACACTCCCTGGAGGCAGCACGTCTGCCCTTTGAAGAAAGAGAGATGCACTATGGGTAGTCCTCTAAATACTATAAACACCAGATCCTACACTGATGCAAGGTGCACTGAGCACTTTATGATATATGGCAACACTGTAACAACACCACAAGTAATTACCATCGCTAGAAAATTATACCCCTGCCAATATAACAATGTAATTACGGGAAGGTAGTGTGGGCTTTTGTTAACTTAAGTATGGAGCATGACAAAAAGAAAGTTAATGAGCGTTTGTGTGTCTCCTGACTGATTTCTTTGGCTGACTAAATCTTAAAATGCTGGCACCCAGAAAGCAATCAAGACAGCATCTGATTGTAATCACTCATACATTATGATAACATACGCAATCACCTTGACAAGAAGTGTG
The DNA here is from genome assembly GCF_013358895.1 of Oreochromis aureus. NCBI lineage: Eukaryota > Metazoa > Chordata > Actinopteri > Cichliformes > Cichlidae > Oreochromis > Oreochromis aureus. The sequence goes on along the minus strand of NC_052956.1, from coordinate 34,974,946 downwards.
TAATTTACACCTCCACATTAAAACATGACTAGCTAGCTCAATGCTTTGTTTAGACTAACACAGGTACTAGGTAATCTAGTAAGCATCACATCGTAATTGCAAGTAGATATTGTCTTGGCAGCAAATGACTCCACTATTAGCTTGTGATAAAAACTGAGCAAGCCCAACCAACCTTTTAAAATATTTAGGATGAAACCATGACCGCACTGCAAACTTACCCAAGAAGTTAGCTTTGTTTTTCTTTGAGCTATAGCTTTCCGTAACAGTTGTTCTAAAAACACAACTGTATTGACAGCCTACCAAAAATATCACAGATTTTTTCTTAAATTCCAACACATAGCACCATTAATATTAAAGAGCATGTTGGAGCCCGGCATTTTTTCTCAAGGTGCATAGGCCCCACACTTTTCTTTGCTCCTTTGGACACATTAAAAGTTTGCAGAAGAGTTTTCTGAATAGAAAAACAAGACTGGATGCAGCACAGGCTTCAGGAAAAAGGCCTCACTCCAGCAGTGACATTTTGGACACATTCTACGGCTAAGACCAAACACCTATAAAAAAAGTTTTCCTGCCTCACCTGATATACAACACACTTTCACTACAGCTAGGGAAGCTTAAAAGAATGCCCAAAGATTGCTATAAGCTTAGAGTGGACCTCTGTGTATACAGTAGATATACACACACCATTGGTTTGGGTGTCCATGTGTTGTTATGGAGTGCAATGGAGCAAAAAGGCCTTATCTAGCCCTCAGGTGTGAGTTAATGCCTGACAACTACAGAGGGGGAAATGACTTGAAGCACCTGCACACAATGTCAATATTGAAATAGGGAAACTTGTTCTAAGGGTAATAAACTGTAGCGTTGTATCAAACTATGGGAATGTTTTAATATGATCAATGCAATGTCTATGGATGCTTCAAGGTCTTTCTTATAACTTTTAATAGATCTTATTTTGATAAGCAACTTAATAATCAGGCTGGGTAGGTGTGCTATTATGGAGAATTGACCATGATATGGATCTATACTTAATGAGTTTTACAGACCCACTCATTTGTCATGTCTAGTAATGAAAAATAAAAGTTGGATAAGAATCTGAAGTTCAGGACTAGTAGAATGGTGGCAAAGAAGTAATTAAATTGAATACTGTTTTGAAAAATATAGAAAAATGAAAGTCAGGATCCTTTAATTACAGCAATCTTTAGAAAAAAACATGATAATTACATTTTTTTACATTACTGAAAGAATAGCTTCAGGACATACGCTTTTTGAAATAGAGTGGGCTGATAATTTTTATTAGGGATTATTTAAAGGTGATTTGAAATTGTGATAATTTGTCTTCTGCATACCCAGGATGTCAAATTCATCACATTAACGGTGCTAATCTTGCATGCAGCTTTAGATGGGCACATCTAATGACTCCAGATTTTAACTACAGTGAATAGACGTGTGTGTTTACTCATCTGATTGCACGGTGAGTAGTGACCTCCTCAGTTCTACTGTCATGCAGATAAGACTGGCAGAGTGGAGGAAAGGAGAACGGAACGAAGGAAGCAGAGTAAGTGAGTCTGTCAAGTACAGATGCGGAGGAGTTGAAGTGTGAAGAAGAAGAAGGGGGTGGATGGCAAGCATAGTCAATAGACAAACACTTCTTTAAGCAGCCCTGCAGATCCAATCAATAAGTAGATGCCATGTTAAAGGAGAATTCCAAGTTTCTTTTAAGCTGCCGTATTTCCCATTAATTTAAATACTAAATACTTTTTTCCATCCTTTTTTCCATTCTTCACCTCTGTTGAAGAGATTTGTAGGTGGAAAAAATGAGGTCACACAAATGTAGAGCAAGTAAAGGCTGATTGGGACATGGACAAAGACATATATGCACAATGGTTAGTCACAGCAATGGGGAATACACCACGATGACATAAAATAGAATTCTCCCTTAACTCATAAAGATATGCAATAAGAGGCAGGTGTTTGAGGAATCGAAGGGTTTGGATGCTTGACATAAGAATGAAGATAAAAGGTTAGAATAGGGGATCTGAATAAGAATTTAGTAGCAGGCAGTACAATACTAATGTGTCACAGAGCGATGAAATCTTGTAGAGTCTTGCAAAATTACTTCAAATGTAAATTCCTGAAGTGTTGATTCATCCCCTTCTGCCTTCTTTGCATCAACTTATAGTTTTATGGCGAATGTATAAAAGAAGATAATACTATGCACGTTCAGTCTGAACCAATGGATTGTGCAGCTGTATAGTACTCAAGGCTGATAATATGTAGAGCTCAATATAATGAAGTTTGCTTTGTAGAGCCCTGAGCTGCTGATGGCCTAGCCAGAGTGTACCCTGCCTCTTGTCCCATGACATCTGGTTAAGGCTTCAACATGTCTGGATGAAAATAGATGGATGTATTTAGATGAAGACATAACTTCTTTCATTTTACCTCTAGATTTTAAATCAAATAATTAGAATGACCCCAAAGTGCAGAATTTAAGAATTCAGTTAAAGAGTTTTAATAAAAACATTGCAAAGGTATTAATTCAAAAGTAATTTAGAGAAAGTGCCTGATGTGTAGAACTCATGGACATCACCAAGTGCTACATTCGCCCTCTTGAGAGGCTCTGTCAGGTCTTTATTGAGTGTGTCTGTGAAGGTTCTCAGTCATCCAGGTCATCGTAGTCAAAGGAGTTTGCAAAGAAAAGCGTCTGGACTTCTTTAAGTTGCTTGAAGACGTTTCACCTCTCATCCGAGCTTCTTCAGTTCTAAGGTCAAATGGCCGAGAGTCCCAGATTTAAACCCAGTGGGAGTATCCCCCAAGGAGGGACAAAGGACCCCTGGTGATCCTCTAATCACATGCACCAAGGTGTGAAAGCGGGTGTGGGACCTAATCAGCCAGGGTTTCGGGTGAGCTCATTGTGAAACCTGGCCCCACCTTGTCATGTGAATTCCTGAGGTCAGATGGCCCAGGATGTGAGTGGGCGTTAAGGCATCTGGGGAGGGAACTCAAAACTGGATTATAGATGGCAGACAGTTGGTGTCGTAAACCACCGCCTCTGTTCAAAGATGGTCGCTCACAGTGGACATAGATGGCCTCTTTCACTCCTCTTTCAAACCATCTGTCCTCTCTGTCCAAAATGTGAACATTGGCATCCTCGAAAGAGTGACCTTTATCCTTAAGATGCAGATGGACTGCTGAGTCTTGTCCTGTGGAGGTGGCTCTTCTATGTTGTGCCATGCGCTTGTGAAGTGGCTGTTTGGTCTCGCCAATGTAGAGGTCTGGGCATTCCTCGCTGCACTGTACCGCATACACCACGTTGGTAAGTCTGTGTTTTGGAGTTTTGTCTTTCCGGTGAACCAGTCTGTGTCTGAGTCTGTTGCTGGGTCTGAAGTACACTGGGATGTCGTGCTTGGAGAAAACTCTCCTGAGTTTCTCTGATACACCGGCTACATAGGGGATGACAACGTTGTTGCATCTGTCTTTCTTATCCTCCCTCACTGGTGTCTGATCTTCTTTTCTGTGCCTCTTTGCTGACTTTATGAACGCCCAGTTCGGATAACCGCATGTTTTGAGTGCTTCCTTTACATGTGTGTGTTCCTTCTTTTTCCCTTCAGGCTTAGAGGGAACATGTTCTGCCCGGTGGTGTAGGGTCCTAATTACTCCAAGTTACTCCAAGTTTGTGTTCCAGAGGGTGATGGGAGTCAAAGAGGAGGTACTGGTCCGTGTGTGTGGGCTTCTGGTAAACTTCAATGTTGAGATTGCCATTCTCTTCAATGTGCACAGCGCAGTCCAGGAAAGGCAAACAGTTATCCTTTGTGTCTTCCCTGGTTCACCCGAAAGACAAAACTCCAAAACACAGACTTAACAACGTGGTGTATGCTGTACAGTACAGCGAGGAATGCCCAGACCTCTACATTGGCGAGACCAAACAGCCACTTCACAAGCGCATGGCACAACATAGAAGAGCCACCTCCACAGGACAAGACTCAGCAGTCCATCTGCATCTTAAGGATAAAGGTCACTCTTTCGAGGATGCCAATGTTCACATTTTGGACAGAGAGGACAGATGGTTTGAAAGAGGAGTGAAAGAGGCCATCTATGTCCACTGTGAGCGACCATCTTTGAACAGAGGCGGTGGTTTACGACACCAACTGTCTGCCATCTATAATCCAGTTTTGAGTTCCCTCCCCAGACGCCTTAACGCCCACTCACATCCTGGGCCATCTGACCTCAGGAATTCACATGACAAGGTGGGGCCAGGTTTCACAATGAGCTCACCCAAACCCTGGCTGATTAGGTCCCACACCCGCTTTCACACCTTGGCGCATGTGATTAGAGGATCACCAGGGGGTCCTTTGTCCCTCCTTGGGGGGATACTCCCACTGGGTTTAAATCTGGGACTCTCGGCCATTTGACCTTAGAACTGAAGAAGCTTCTCGGATGAGAGGTGAAACGTCTTCAAGCAACTTAAAGAAGTCCAGACGCTTTTCTTTGCAAACTCCTTTGACGTCTTTATTGAGTGTGTCTCTGTTTTCATTTTTGTTTCAGTAACTAAACAGCATAACTATTGATTTGATATCAGATGACTGATGTCACCACTGAAAATTATCATCAATAAAAAAAGGTGCTATACTGGGACCTGTACATGTCCATGTCTCCATTGCCTCCAATGTGTTTGACAAATGATGTGGTAATCAAGTTAATCTTGATTTCATCTCTTCAAAGATTTTTTTTCTGGACCAGTTAAGACTTTTTATATTTTTATTCTGGCAACATCTGGCCTTCTTTTTCTTCAATGCAAACTGGTTGTGTTTATAGGGCTTCTCTTTATTGTAGACCTTGACATATATGTGCCTATATCCTCAAGACAATGGTCTAGAGCGTATACGTTTATTTTGTTTTTTCAGCCTAATTACGGGCTCCTTCTCTTGCATTGACAGCCAATCATATGCAAATTCAGCATCGGAATCAGCTCCATGTCTTTTATGTGCTTAATTTGTCATTGACTAATGAACACGCCTGACCTAGCTATATGCTGAATTGTGACTTACTATTCAAGTAAACCATTAAAATTCTTTATGAACTGGCAAATGCAATGCATTAAACTAACTGTACCAACCTGTAAAAGATCTTTGCTGCATTTAGTGGGATATCATCTTTTCATTAGATATCTGCTGACATTTTTCACATCTGCACTCCTTCATAACCAACCCTACAATAACCATAGTCCCTTCGGTACCATCAGTGTCATCATCCCTTCAGTCATCTCAACCACATACTTGCACATCCCCATCTGACCCATAAGCATCAGAGCATCCCCGTGGCCCTTACTCAGCTTCAGTCTCAACCACTCCTACACAGTCTGAGTGCTCTACTCTACCCTGCATGAGGGGGAAGCCAAGCCACCTATCTGCTGTTCTGCACACAATTTGAGATGACAGGTTAAGTGGCTTACCTACCCCTGGGTCTGCTAATACAACGAAACAGGACCAACATCTCAGATGGTCCTGTGTCTTACATGTGGGACTGGAGGGGCAAAGAGTCAGAGTGGTGATAGTGGTGGAAAGATGTAATAAAGCTAAGGTGAGAATGGGGAAACAAAGCCAACATAGACTAAAGACATTAGACTGTAGTGGGGTAATTGTTACTAACCACTATTTTTTTTAATCATTCTGTTTTTGCTCTCTCTTCCTATCTCTTTTGCTAGCCAATGGGAAAAAAATGGTCATCAGACAACCTCTTAACACTAAATCAGTTCCATAGCCATGGGAACATGTGGAGTGCCGTTTTGTGAGAATGGCACTATGAGTTGAGTGTGTATGTATGTGAGTATGTGTGCCAGAGCCTGAGCTGGGATTGGCACATCTATTACTACTACTGTTTTCTGCTCCTTGCCAATTGTCACTATTTATTTTGTTATTTGACCATCAGCTGTTTGTCTGTCTGGAACTTGGGATCACTGGGAGTTGATGTTTTCAACTACTTTTAGAGTTCTCTCCCATTGGGACTGTCTCAATACAATGTATACTGCCCAGCTTTCATCTTACTTACTCCTTCTATGTGTTGGACTGCCTTTTTGCACAACTTGCATCTCGGGTTCTGTCTGTTGAACCCTCTATTCATCTATTACTTAAAGTCTGTTCTCTTGCTGCCTCAAAAATTTTGTGCTTTCCTTCAGGCCATCCTTTTCTAGAAATGCTGAAATTCTAGATGGCAGCCGCTTATGCGTCAGTGATGTCTGCCATGGAGGGGCTTAGTCTTCCACAATATTTTTCCTTCTCTTCCTCATCACCTTCTGTCTTGTACTGTCTGTCCATCCAGGACTGTAGGCCTGACACTCAATATTTCTCACCATGTGACTTTTTGTTTCTTGCTGAGTCTCAGGGTGCTAGGCAGAACCATCCATGCATTGTGCTAAGGAGATGGTTTCCTGTCTTAACATCAGAAGCATCAATCACTTCTTGTGGCCAGTGTAGTATTTCAGCTGGATTTCTGATAAATGGATAAATGGTAGTGCTTACAGCCATGTGGCAAAAAATCCACCCTCTTTTAATCCTAAATTTTGATGTATCGGGACAGAAGAAGGAGAAGAAGAAAAATCTGTTTCCAGGTACCAAAAATGAGATAAGTACAGCCTCAGATTATCAAAATGACATATCACATCACGTCATTTACCAAAAATTACACTGCACACATGAACAGTAGGGCAAATGAAAAGTGAAACTTAGCTGCTTCACTGAAATATTGAATATTAGCACCCTATCCACTGCACCTCCCTGTCTAACTGCGTATTTCTGCTCATGCCTTTCATTTTTTATTATATTGACAAGTGTCAACTCCTGTTAGGTACTTTTGATGTGAAGCAGGAGCAGAATAAAATGTCTTCACTACCAGTAACATAATTAATAGTAGCATTGTTGCTAAAGATACACATTTGATAATACTGTTAATATATAAATACTCAAACAGTTGGTAGGCCATAGGCTCAGTCATGCGATACCTCATCTTGCTCTAGATAAAGACACAACAGACATATATGTAAATAAAAATCTGGAGTGTCCACTATTTCAAAAATTAAATAAAAAAAAAAAATCCAGCTTCAGTGCAGGCATTATGATCCAAAGCCAACAAATTATTTTGTTAAATAATTATAATGTTGACTAATACGGAACAAAATAATTCATGATCAACAAGTCCGTTCCATTATATATAGTACAGTATATTAAGGACTGCAGAAATTAGCGTCAACATATAAGTGAATTTTTCTTTAATCCCTATGATTATCTCTTAATTGTCCTGATTCACATGCTAAATAGTTATCATTAGGAAAGGTTGGAATACCTGCTGTTGATGGGCAGCTCCAGGGAGAGCATGGACATTTCCAAAACTTGTAGCTCATAGCAGAGCATCTGGTAGGTGTGGGCCTTGTTATGCATGAAAGATTCCAAAGTAAAGCCTGGGGTAGTCCTAAACATAATTCAAAACACGATAATTTCAGATTGAAAAATGACTTCAAATTAAGAAATAGATCAAATCATGACCAACTGTGAGTGCAGCAAAAACAGTGCATTGACGAGGGCATGATTTTTTATCTTTATCCATGGTGCACTTTAACTCTCTGTCATCCCATAGATCTGCTACACCATATAGCCACTGACTATAGAAATTGACACTTGAGCACCTGATGGCTTGCGATGCTCCTAACAGCTTTTTTGCTTGCGATAGCTCTCGACCACAGGCAAAACAGTAAAACAAACACATAGATGAAGCATTTGTCTGCAGCCCCTCCTGGATTGTGTGACAGGCAGCAGTGGTGGGGAGATTCCATCAACGTGACAGGCTGCTTCTTGCAGGAGAGGAGTTAATTGCTGTGGGACTGAAGCAGCCTTCCACATCCATCAACAAATCTCCTTTCTGCTCCATGGGGTTGGAGGTTGGGTGAAGCAGCGAGAGAAGGGTACCAGAAACGGCTATAGAGGGCAGGAAGATGTGGAAAATGTCTGATTTCCTTTGACATCTTCAGCAAATAACCTTCAAAAGAAAAGACTGCAGCTGAACCTCTGTCCATTTTGAGCAAGCTGGAATTTCTGTCCGTGTTAAGTATTAAGCAGAAGAAGAGGTAAGAAGATAATTACGTGGAAATTATAGAATGGCACCTACAATTACAGCCATTGCATGGATCCATTGTGTTACACATTGATGTACTTTATTTTCAATAAATAAAAAAAGTATGTATGTGATGATATGTAGTTTGCTTTTACTACACTGCATTCCTATATCAGAATTACATCCCATCAGTTTTTATTTGTTCAGCCTTTATTTAACCTTTTTCGTCCTGTGATGTTAAAATCTCTTTTTCCAATGAGACGTGGCCAAGAACACACACCATGAATACATATAAAACAAAAATAACAGGTCAGAGTCAACAAGTAACATCATATTTAAAAAAAATAAAATAAACACAGTCCACCGTATGAATACCACTGACACATGATTTTGATATTTTGGTTTGCATCTGGCATCTTCTCATTATCAATGGAATTTATTTTAAATTTACAGCATATTGTAGGAAAGAAAATATTAGCAGAGGGTCCTCAACCTCAACCAGCATTACACAAGTCCCTGCAAAAAGAATTGACAAAAAAAGCAGAGATCCTTTGAAAAGTCCTGAAGCAAGCTAAAATCCATCCAATCTGATGTGCGGGATGTATCATGAGATAGTTATTGCAGTTAGTGTTCCATATGGGGTCACAACAAATACAGATATTTATATTCTTTATGGAATGACAGATATGTCAAATATCTAATCTATTTGCCTAATAAATGGCAACATTGTCATTATATTTATTCAAGTTAACTCAGACTGGGTTTTGTGGAGCCAAGTGCTGCTAAAGGGTTTTGTCATGTTCAAAGGAGTAATTTCTCTGTGCTCTGTCAGTTCTCACTCAGAGAATCATTGTGTTTCATCAAGCCCCCCCCCCCCCCCCATATCAAGTTTTTTCCATGATAGCGGTCCTGAAAAATAGCCCATCCCAAACTCTTAAAATACTGCATATATCTATTTGTTCACTGGGCTGTTGATAAATGTTGAACTTTCAAAACACATTTTGCAGATACTTCCTCTTCTTTTAAGTGTTCCACTCAGTCAACTCCGACCTAATGATTTTCATAGATAGCAATTTAGCAGTTTTAAGCAAAGAGGAATTGGGAGAGTTAAGAGAACGACGAGAGAGACAGAGGGAGAGAGAGAGATTTTTATGGGACATCTACCAGTCCAATTATAATATTTTCCATTATTTACCTCTTTAAAAAGAATGCAGTCCACTTGCTGACTATTTTGTTTCTGAAGTTTATAACGGTGAGAAAGTATGGAGTCAGTAAAAATCTAACACAGTCTATAAAAATATATCAATAAGCTAAGACAAAACAAAGTCAATATGTGCATAAAGGAAAAGTTAATGCCATATCAATATCCTATTGAGTAGCACTCCAGTATAGCTTGTAGAATCAGAAAATATGAAGAACAGAGTCTAACTACATCTCAGCCTTTTTATAGAGAACTTTCAAAATAAAGAGTGTCAGTATTTGTATGAAAAGTAATTGCTTGTCTGTATAGGAAAAAGAGCTTTCAAGGGGCTTTATCTGCAAAAATGTAATAGAGTATTTATAATAAGGTTGTTTTTAATGTGAATCACTTGTAACTGAGAATTATTCTCTTCCAGTGTGTTTAACTGGACTGGTTCTAGAAAAGTCCTTCCGTAACAGCCACCACTGAAGATTTTACATTCTTGGAAAGGGAATGATGAAGGAAGTATTGCTTTTTTCTCTTTCTTTGTTAGGATAAAAATAAAAAAATCTAGAAAATACACCGGTCCCAGTCCAACATAGTTCATCACTGAACCACAAAACTGCAAACTATACCCAGTTTAGCCTGCACTTAAAAGTTTTTAAAACACATATGATACACTAGTTGTCACAATTATAGATTATCAAATGAAACTTGCTGAGTCTTTACATTAAAAAGGAATCTCCCATCTTCCTTTCATGTCCTCTATTTTTTACATCATTTTCCATTTCAGATAATAAAATTATCACATGATAATGTTTTCTTCCCTAGGAAAGCCACTGTAGCCTTAACCAGAAGACAAACTGTGTTCCAAATCACAAAGAAACTCTTTGTGTCATACATACTTATATTGAGCTGTTTGAATTATTGAATTTGAAAATACCTGTCACTTCAAAAAAGTACTCTGATTTTTCTCACTCCACTTCTGTAGCACAAGCTAAATGCAACAATACTGCACTGTGCATATGAACCATGAACGCATCACAGAGATGAGATAGAAAAAAGGTTGTGCATGTGGGATCATGTGGTGACTTAATTGTCTCTGTGGCGTCAGCTAAAAGGACCACCAGACTGCATCTCATAAAAACGGAAATCTCTTGAAAGCATTTTGTCATTTGCAGCCTGATTTGAATACTTATTAATTGAAAGACTGAAGGTGATGAAACACTGTTCCAGATTGTTCTGGCCCAATTTAAACACTGATTTAGTCCTTCAAAGTGTGCTTTAACTATCATTTGCATTGTATCAGTTAAAACGTGGGATCACCTATGGTGGTAAAAATGCTTGACAATAGGTTGACTATAGTCACTGTAGAAGTCTGGATAGACTGAACCTGATCACCCAAACCCTTTAGCTAAACTCTAAATAAGCTCAATGCAGGAATGCATTGCTGCCAAAACAATTACCAGACAGCCAGCTCTCACCCATTTACCATAAGATTAGCACAATGTATACTTTTTAACTTTCTACCCATACTTGTGTTTTCTCATGCATTGGAAAAGATCATATTTTATACCACCATAATGCATAAAAAGGCCACTGACAGTGCACAGATGGACAAAATAGTTATGCAGCACTGTGCAGAAGCTTAGTTATACACACCAATCAGGGAAAATCGATTATATTTTAATTTATTCTGTTGATACTGTTTGAAGGATTATGATTTGGACAAACATAAAATTACACTGTTAAAAAGTTAAGGGAACACTTTAGCATCACAATTTAGTAAAGTCAGTTAAACTGCAGGGATCTCAATCTTTCAAGTTAGGAAGTATACATGATTGTGAATCCATTTCCCCTGCTTTGGTGCAAATGAAAGTGACAACAGGTGGGCTGGAAAGGCAACAACAAAACAGGCTCCACAAATGAAATGACTTTGCAGGTGGTGGCCACAGACCATTGCTCTCTCCTAATCCTTCCTGAGTGACTTTTCTCTAGCTTTGCTTTTCCTAATATCTTTGTCACTGTGGGTGGCATGAGATACCTGCAGTCTATGCACAGGTTGTACAGCTCCTCCAGGATGGCACATCCATATATGCCATGACAAGAAGTTCTGATGTGTCTCTCAGCATAATTTCAAGTGTGTGAAGGAGACACCAGGAGATCTGGAGAGGACTATAGAAGGGCACCAACCCACCAGCACAAACAAAATGACCTCTAGTGACCTACTGAAAACAAACTCCATGACGGTGGCATGAGATCCCAACAGCCTTGAGTGAGACTTGTGTTTAAAGAATAGCACCGTGCAGCTCAACTGGCATCACCAGAGAACACCAGAACTGGCAGGTCTACCACTGATGCCCTGTTTTTCTTCACAGATAAGAGCAGGTTCAAACTGAGGACGTGTGACAGATGGAGATGCTGTGGCAACCATTATGCTGCCTGCAAAAATCAGTCAGCAAGGATAAGTGGTTTGTGGCCACTGCCTGCAAAACCATTCCCTTTTGCAGGGTTTTCTTAGTGTTTGCTCTCCAGTACCACTATGTGCGTCTCATTTGCACCAAAGCAACTGAAGTTGATTCATGTTTAGGTTTTCCCAACTGGACAGACTGATATACACAACGTTGAACTGATTTTCACATTATGCTGTTTACTGAAATCTACTATTATCTGTACTTTTATTCTTGTTTCCTGTTTTATATTAAAAGTATTTCACCTTGCGTGTCGCTGCTATTTTAGTTTTCTGTCTCAGTCTTGTTTCCTGCCTTTGTAATCGTCTGCACTCTTTCTTAGTTTCCCTCTTCTCCTCCTGTTTCGAATTCCTGTGAATCTTGGATTTTATTATGCATAACAGCAAGAACTTGTCTAAAGATAAAGTTTCATATTTTGTTACTGTGTGATGAGATGTTTGTGATACCTCGCATTATCATTAAAAACCCAAGCAGGTGGTGGAAAAAGAAAAAGCGATACACAGCTTTAAAGGTGTCTTAAGCTGTAATTAAATTACCTCAGATAAGCAGAAAAACAAAATTGTGTTGATTCGTCTGATTTGGTTATTAATTGAATGTCTTGTTGTCTCAAATTATCTCAGTAACGGATCATGTTTCAGCCTGTATAGTTAAGGCCAATTCTTTTATGGCACATGGTGAATTTACCTCAGTCTCCTTACTTTCACTCCTTTCCTCCAAGCCAAGATAAGCGTCAGGCTCCTGTAGCATCCATATCTTGGGCCATCGCTGCTGTGCTGATGTAGACACTAAATAAACTCGTAGCTTTTAGCAGATGTAATCACAAAGATGTAGCTGACCTGATGGAGAAAGATAGCCAGAGGCTGCTGGCGGGATGGGATGCACTGCCGACTTGCATTTTGCTTGAAGTTCATATAATACTGAATTTCTGCCATCTCCACTGTTCTCTTTTAGAACCTGAACTTCCCTGTATTTTTATAAACAGTATAGGTATGTATTTTTTTCTCCAACTACAAATATTACTTCAGTTAAATGGCGGATCTCTAATAATTGCTCAGAAACTTGGAGAACACAAGAAAAGGATTAAACTGTATAAATCTAATTGTATGGCAAGTTTATACAATAAACATGCATCCACCGTTTCCACCATGCAAAGGCAAAGATGTATGTTACTCAGGGCTCATAGGGTGCAGGAAAGATGACAAATACTGTAAAAAAGAAAAAAAGCCCAGCCAATTCTATGGAACTCACATTATTCATATATATGCTCAAGGGAGCCAAAATCTAATATACAATATACCTCAAAACCACCACACCACTAACACCAGCCTGAACCATTTACATAAATTAGGATACATCCATGTTTTTTCCAATCTTCTTCCTTTCCCAGATTGTAGCTCCAGTTTTCTGTTCTTTGCTGGCAGGAGTAACACCCAATGGGGTCTTCAGCTGCTGTAGCCAATCTGCTTTAAGATTTGATATATTGCGCCTTCAGATATCTTTCTTGTTACAATCAGTATACCCTGGTTGTAATAAGTGGCTATTTAAATTACTATTACCTTCCTAACAGCTTAAAGCAATCTAGGTATTCTTTTCTGACCTCTGGCATCAACAATGCATTTTTGCTCGCTGGATATTTTCTCTTTTTCAGACTTTTCAACTCCTGATCTAAGTTGTAGGAAAGTAGATGAGAGGGTTCTGAAATCCTCAGTCCGATGGTTCCAGATACAAGCTGTTTATGACTAACCAACTGGACATAAGCAAGCAGAGGAAGACAGATAGAAAAGATAGAAGTAGCTATACCGAGTGACAGCAACATCAAGTAGAAGGAACACAAAAAGCTCGAGAAATACCAAGGGCTGAGAGAGAAGCTAGAGAAGATGTGCAGGCTGAAGGCAACAGTGGTCCCTATGGTTATCGGAGTACTCAGGACAGTTGCCCCGAAACTGGGTGAGGGGCTCTATCAAATCCCAGGAACAACATCCGAGATCTCTGTCCAGAAGAGCGCAGTCCTAGGAACAGCAAAGATACTGCGCAGGACCCTCAAACTCGCAGGGCTCTGGTAGAGGACCCAAAGCTTGAAGGATAAAGACAACCCACAGGGGTGAGAAGGAAATGTATATATAAAAACGAACAAAAATAAAAGAAAACCAAAAGCTGGGGAAGAGGACACAAATAGCCCTTTAAATGGTATGCTCTCTTACACAGGATGTTTTCTGTGTTTTTGGATATAAACTGCTTTTTCAACAGATCTTGCATTATGGAGAGCAGCAGCTGAGCCCAGCCTCATTTAGCATTTTTAAACATGAGTGGGTGTGTTTTCTGTAAATTTTTAATTTCTCAAATTTAAAAATGTATAAGGCTTCAAGAGAAAACAAATAATTAGTCTATTTGAAAAGCCAAATAAACAAAATTCTCCTAATAAATTTCTGTACAGGTAATTATAAATTAATCCTTACATTCATTTCATGCCTGCATAGTAAAGTTGTACTATTTCACTGCTTGGAGATTCCCCATGATCCTTCTAAGACCATCGGGTGCCTGTCTCTCCATGAACCTGGGTAAATAAGGAAGTGAGGCAGTTCTTCATATAGTGTTAGTGTTAGTTTCACAGTTTTAAGATTCCCCCAAATCACCATTTTCCCACATTATTGAATCTAAAACCCATCAAATCTCATATGAAATAAATTTAAAAAGTCATCAAATTTCATGCTTAAGGAATGAAATTTAGGACATATTTTTAATGCTGTCTAATGTCAAAACAGGCCAAATTTTACCCAAACACTAAGTAAGGGTAAAGGCACTTAAGATATTACCTTTTTCTTCTGAGTATGACACCACGAGAATGTCAGTGGCCCCTATCCTGCCCACCTGTATGAGCAACTTTTGCAGGCACCACTGGCAAAACAAAATTTCAAAAAAACAACTTCAGTACTTTGCTTCACTCTGCTTGAAAGTTTTCCTGGAAAAACCTAGTGCTAAATATAACTGAACAGCAGATGATATAACAGTGAAAAGAGTAATTGTATTTGCTCTTGGACTACTCAGCCACTCTATAATCTAGGATAAAAACGGCAATAACAAAAAGGCAGATTCTATGCAAATAAATCAGTCCTTAAAACCACCCAAAAATTTCAAACACCTGTTGTAATTCTGGCACCAGATTCTCAAAATCCCCAACCCCTATCCTCCACTCTCCCATCCATCCCCCCAACCCCAACCACTCCTTCCTCCTTTCCCCCAAGAGCTCCAAAGATAACATTCGTTGACTCACTTACTCCATTATAACCCACTTAATATTCCATGCAAACCTGGCATTTTGTTTGATTGAGAGGCTGTCCATTGGCACTAATTGGTCTGTAAACATTTGAGCAGACACTCACTGAGTGTATTGCTGAACGTTAAAGGTAGCTAGCTGTTTCATACATTGGGCCCTATCCGCCCACCTCCTCTGCTCTGCCACTCTCTTTTCACAGGCCTGGCTCTTTAATGTATTTAATTGTCAGAGTAAAAATGTTAATTGCATTTCATTATGTATAATTTATGTAGTTTCAGCCGAGGGATTCTTTAATATCCAGCTAATTTGAATGGCATCAGTGGGACCAGCTGCTGATTGTGTGGGCATGCTCGGAGTTGATCTGTCAGTTAGAATGGAGGCATGATCGACAGGTTGTGTTTTTCATACCTTTCTCCATTTATAACTTGCGTCAGATGAATGTGTCAGCACATGTGTTGGCCATAGGAATCTCCATGAAGCTCTGTTAACACATGGTTTTATGCAGTTTGTTGTCACTCTTAGCTAAAGCAATGGATTGTACAGTACTTATTAGTTCTTATACTTATTCTAAATAATAAATAATTCCAATAAACTGAGACGAATAATTCTCGTCTCATGTTTCACTGAACTATTCAATTTAAGTCTATCATTTGAGAGTCACAAAAGACTGATGATTTTCCATCCAAACCAGGTGCCAAAAGTTGAAACTGTGTACAGTGCAAAGTAGATGAGAGGGTTCTGAAATCCTCATGCACTTTTTGCATTTATCTTTATGCACATTTTTGCAGGGTCTCAGTCATTTCTACATTTTGTTAATTGTGCATGCTTTCCACTTCTGATTCCTCCTGTCATTCCCAAATCTCTCATTGCTCATTTGTCCACAAACTATCCTCTCCAGATCCAATGATCTGATCGAATATGCACTTCCTTTCCATTTTCTAATTAAGCACTAACTCCATCACTTCTTTTATCCCTTGCAGGCTGTATTTTAAGCCCAACTGTCCGGGGCTGTCTTCTTGGATTCTTCCTGTTTCATCTTTGTTTGGCTCCACTGAGTGTTGCAAACCTGTACTTCAAAGCAAGTCAGTGTGCTTCAGGCTTTGCATTAAATATAATCACTAATCAGTATAGAACCTTTAAATGTAACTGGTCTGTTTCAATACCATTGCAAGTCATAAAAAAGGACATCAGTTCCACTTTTGCCAAGGTTTGAGGCCTAGAGACTGATAATCACTAGAGAAAAATGTGTATTCCGCTTCTAGCTGCTATCACTGGGTGAAATCACTCAGGAGGGTGTTGCTCCAAAAAATCCCTTGCGATTGCTTTGATCCCCAGAGGTTAGGCATGGTCACTTGTAGTTTGCGTGAATGAAACTGGCTAATACTACCTCTTTTAAAACCACTTTACCATCATGCTCTTGTCCCATTGAAGTAAGGAAGTATGAAGTAATGTTCATATTTCACTTGTCAAAAGTTGTAGATCGCTCCACATTTTTCCTTCTCCCTGCACACAAACTGACATCAGCCAACTTACTTTACTGAGTTTAGTAAAGTAAGTGGTTACATAAAAATAGCATGTGTGATTGAGACATGTTTCCTAAGAAAAAATAACAATAATGATAATAATAATCATCATCATCATCATCATCATCATCTGCCTGTTATTGACTGGACTGGTGTCATTTGTGCACAAACCATCACACAGACAACCAAATAAATAGTACATGAAATCAAAAGGAGTGCTAATGTTTTTACTTTAAGATTTAGTGCTTTGAACACATGTGTAAAATCAATGAACTTGTCAGCATATCACGAGTTCCAATTAACATTATTTATATTTACTTTAAATGGTTCTTAGAATTATTTCAAGGTGGACAGGTGTTTATTTAATAATCTGAGCATCTTATCTCAGTAAATCAATAAACTGATTTATCTTGTACGCAACAGAGTACAAACTTTATCTTAGTAAATACATTGCAGGGCAAATATTTACACATGCATGATTACTGAATGTAGGCTGTATTGCTGAAACGGTGTACTCAGTACTTAACGGATTTTACCAAAGAAAATGGTAGCTGTTATTTATACGAGTCAATCAAGTGAAAATGGGGATTTAATCATAAGTTCTTAGTTATTAAAATAATTGCAGATATCCTGTCACAATTGCCTCTCACTCTCCTAACAGCGTAGGGATGGCCGTGCACAGCATTTTAATCTATTATTGGACATAAATTACTATTCTAAGCTATATATACAGGACCTTTCAGGCTATCAATCTAGTGTGTTTCAGTTGTAAAAGTGACTTTTAGTACACTGTATGCACAGGAAGGGAGTCTACATGAGAGGGGAGTCAAGTGACAAGATAATAAAACCATTACAAGTCAAATATATCTGACAGTATGGCAACAATGAGCAGAAATTCACAAAGAATGTTGGACTGTAATTTGAAATATAGAGTGGTAAGGGGCTGCGACATGGGAGTGGGGGTGGGGGCTGGGCTCTGCTCCTCATCCTCTTCAAAGGGGCTGTGATACTCTAAAAATATCTCCCCGGCAGCTAATCAGAGAGACACAGGCAGCAACGGCAGATATGTTTGTTGTTGTTAGGCTCTTTTGGCTTCAGCGAGCAGGACCATGATGCACTGGGGGAAAGGGTCTGGACATGTCTGAGCGCTTTGATCAATAGGGTTCCAGTCCCTGTGAAATGCAGCCTGGCCAGAGCACCAAAGAGTTTTATGTGTACTGATCTGATTACAGTAAGGCAATGGAGTATAGAGTGTCAGTATGCAATGTTATAACAAGATCTGCAAATAAATGTAACAGGATGAAGTTTGAGTGGCATTAATTGGTGAGCAGGATGAAAGCCTGTGACAATGCATTCACACAGCTCTCAGTTTGGTTGATGAGCTGCTAAAGTCTATGTTACCGAGGGAGGATCACTACCATTAATAAGTAGTTTATTAGCTCTGGTACTGCAATCATTGGCAAATTCACCATAATTATCACTGTACCAATCAGTTATGCACTCTTTGCTCTCTCTCTGGTGGCCTTCATCTACTCAAATCTGCATGTCAAGCTTTCAGATGTTACATGAATTTGATAGTGCTCTCCTGCTGGCTCATCCAAATGTAATATGACTTGTTTTTAAAGAAAATAGTAATCTCTGTGACACTGGCGTTGCTCCTATTGAATGACAGTTGTGGCCAAGTAACATTACTTCATGTTTTTCTGTAAGATGCCATGAGTCAATACACCACGTGAAATGGGCCCGTGGAAACAACACTCCCTTAAACATATTGGCTTAAACATGTTATTTCAGTCACAGCAGAGATCAACTTCAGTCACATCATTTAATAAGTTGATGAAATGCATACTCAGAATAAAGCCTTAAATGTGTGTGAATCCTTGCTTTTTTCTTGGAGAGAAAAAATGAAAAAATGTCATCTCTGATGTAAATGCTTCTAATACACTTTAGTCTTGTCAGCTGTAAGCATGCAAGTTGTGCAACAGATTGTAGTAATGTTTGTTAGCACTGTTTAGTGATAATTTATATCCCTCTTTCTTTATGGTAATATGTTTCATCTTGCAAACTGCTTTTTACTGCTTTATTTTTTGTTCTTTGCGTTTTCCCTGTCATTCTCAAATGACAGAAATTTCAGAGTGACAGAACAGTATTTTTGTTTATTTATTTTTATTTATGTAATTTCCTTTTTCCAATTAAGCATTAACACACAATTTTTACTCCTGGATTGTGTTTTCTTTATCAGATAAAGAAATCATAGGCAAGATATTGCAAGATGCTGTGTATCTTCTGAGAACTTCAAACACAGAACTTGAAACTTGAAACCTCTTTTCTGTAGAGAAATTAAATGACAATTCTTGTAACTTCTGTAGAGGAATTAAAAAGAGAGGAAAATCTCAATATCTTGGGTGAAACCTGAGTTGAGTTGGTTACATTGATAAACTAGATTGCAACACGTTTAGCGTAATTTCCTGTATCTGACTTCCAGTTTTTGGTTATTGATTGTTGCCAAAATAATCCAGATTTTGCACCATTTTTTCAGAAAATATGAAGAAGAATTAAATAAGAAGAACTAGAAAAGGCTAAGAAAATGTAACTAAATCAACAAGGCCACAAAATAAGTGTCAACCTGATGCTATAACTGTCTCTTCTTATACCCATTACTATAATTTTCTTTTCCATGACCCTT
Organism: Oreochromis aureus; assembly: GCF_013358895.1. Taxonomy (NCBI): domain Eukaryota; kingdom Metazoa; phylum Chordata; class Actinopteri; order Cichliformes; family Cichlidae; genus Oreochromis; species Oreochromis aureus. The sequence continues at coordinate 34,955,712 of NC_052956.1, read as the reverse complement.
CTATTCCCCTCTTTCAGGCTGAATGACGCTTCTAAATTGCTTCACTGTAAGAGCATCCTTGGGCCACAAACAAAGGTGAGGGTGTGTGTAGAGTGACATAGAGAGAGCACTTAATACTCTGCATCCTGAGCAGGATGCACATCCTGAATCCATTAGGGCGAACAGGCTGACTGACCCTTGGAGGAAACCTAAATGTGGCACTGACTTGCCCTTACGCTTTCAGCCTGCTTGGCCTTGGGCTGAATCGTACTGCAAGTGGGTGAAAACAAGAGAAAACCACTCCAGAGAAGTACAAGCCCCTGGGTTGCTTGGCTCCTTCGTGTGTAGTTTGAGATAGCCAAAGGGTGACAGTGGTCAGACATTGTGGAGACACATAACAAAATCTCAGCACTGGTTAAGTTTATTTATAGTCCTACTGCATAATAAATGACTACTGCATTGCAATTCTTCACACACACACACACACACACACACACACACACACACACACACACACACACACACACACATTATTTATCATTGGCAAAAATCTTGTAAATCATAGTTCTCAATATATAAATATGCATACAATTATACATTTTGACAGACAAAAAGAATAAAATTGAGAGTCTGTGTGGCCACATTAAACACACATTGGTGATTTTTAATTACTGTACCTTATTCTCAGGGACTTGTGGCTATAAAAAATGAGACTTTTTCTGTCTTACTAAACTGATTCCAACAGAGCTTCCCTCCTTACTGACAATGCTTTGAAGGAGGGGTTTCAAACTCAGTTTTACTAAGGACCATATTGGGAAAATTAGCATTACATAAAGGGCCATACACGGAGTTTTGTGACATTCTTTAATTTAATTTGCAATAGTGGTGTATCATCACATGGTAACTGAAAAGAACTGAGTGATGAAGACATGTGCAGTACATTATGGCCCCCAGCAACCTAAATGTATTGCAGCATAACTGAGGGGTGGTTCATGGTCACCTGATGCAGCATTAACTATGTTTACCATCTTCAAATTGAAGGCCCATTGAAGCTCCATATAAGGGAGAATGTCAAAGACAGGCTGCAAAGTGGGAATCCCAAAAAAGAGACACCGCAAGAAGACTATTCCCTCATTCTGTCAGCACAGCACAGGATCCATAGGCATGGTAAATGGTCTGTACTTGTATAGCGCTTTACTAGTCCCAAAGGACCCCAATGCGCTTTACACATCCAGTCATCCACCCATTCACACACTGGTGTTGGCAAGCTACATTGTAGCCACAGCCACCCTGGGGCGCATTGACAGAGGCGAGGCTGTCGGACACTGGCGCCACCAGGCTCTCTGACCACCACCAGTAGGCAACGGGTGAAGTGTCTTGCCCAAGGACACAACGACCGAGACTGTCCAAGCCAGGGCTCGAACCAGCAACCTTCCAATTACAAGGCAAACTCCCAACTCTTGAGCTACGATCGCCCCATATAGGCAGGCTTCCACAACGTTGCACTCAAGATTTGCAGGACGATATGGCCTATGGCTCTTTACCTAGACAGTCCAGAACAGCCAATCTTCAGTGTTACAGGGCTGAAAGGATCCTGTCATGACTGCAGCATCAGGGACATTTGCGCTGGTGTTTGCAACATGTGCACTGGAACCTGAAGATCTGTAGAAACATTATGTTCAGTGATGAGTCCAGATTCTGCTTGGATAGGAGGTCAAAGTGTGCAAAAGATGTGGACAATTCTTATGCTGATTGTCTTTTCCAGACGTGCCACAGTATCTAGCATTGTACACAGTGAGGATGTAACACTATTTATAAAATAATCAACTTCTGTCGGCGTATCTGCTCTGCATTTTATTAGCACATAGCATTGAAGAAGATAACAGTGAAGTAATCACTTTAGTTTCAGCACTTTCTAAAAAAAATATACTGTAATGAAATTTATTCCATTGGGTAATCTAATATTATAAATTTAAATTTATCAAATAATGGCCAAGCAAATAACGATTTTCAGGAAATGCTGTTAAATGTTTAGTTGCTTTTCCATTTATATTTTGTGCGAAGCTAGAAGATGAACCAGCCTGAAAGTAGCTCCTGTTTTTCACACGTTTGATTTTGTAGACTTTTTTATGCCAAAGGGATTTGTGACGTATTCCAGAACTAAATCTGTGATCTTTTGCTTACTTTGTGAATTACAACTGTGAATTGAGTCCAACAGTGAATTAAATGTAGTGATGAAGTTGTCAGTATCAAATGGATGATAGAATTACCTACAATAATTATGTTGCATGAACTGATCACTAAATCTAATTAAAAAAACAAGTAAAAATGGAAAGACACTGGGTAGATTAAGGTTCTTGTGTATTTATTCGAAAGACCCAGCTCCTACAAGAAGTGGTGGTATCGGTGATTCCTGGAGCCCTGCAGGGATTTTGGAAGCTGCTTGCTCGCCCCCTCTTGAACATGGTATCTCAGATTTTGATCAACCTTGGACTGAGTCTCTGATACTCTTGACACAATGAAAACCAGGCTATCTTCTCCTGATCCATCAAAAATGACAGTCTTTGTACCAATGCTGATTACTACTGTTGATATTGCTGTGAAACACATTTGCAAGATCTTTTGGTCCATCCTCACAGAGCCCCAGTGAGTTGACTCTTCATATACCTGCTGGTATATCCCTGATGACAGTAAAGATACCCTTTATATAATCGGAAGTGTAGACACACCAACAGCCAGTCTTCAAATAGCATAACTTTGTTTCCCAGTCCTCTTTCTACTCCTAGTTAACCCAAGATAATATGTTCTCTACAGAATGACCCTCTCTCTGCCATAGAACAACAAGCTGCCTTGTCTCACTCTGTCAGAGGTGGCATAGTCCTTTCCATCATTACAGAAATCAAAGATGACAACTTTGCACCAGTGCTGCTCACTAAAATTGTTTATGTGACAGTGAAACACGTTTGCCACATGTTTTAGCCCGAGAGCATCACTGAGCCAGCTCATCACACAGCTGCTGCTCAACTACTGATGACAGTTCAGGATGTATTAAATGCTGCTGGAACGGAGGAAAAAACACCAGTAAGTCCTGGAAAAGGATGTGGTCCCGCAAGGCCAGGGAGGAGCACCCTACTGGTTTGCTTTTTGCTACATTTTACGTATTGTAGAGCTTCAACGAGGTGAAGTGCTTTGACCTAACAGTGTGTTTGACAGCGTATTTTACTGTGAAATATGTCATTGTTGCAGACTAAGAATTGTTATATACAAGTGTTACCAATGACTCTCAAAGGGAATGCATTGGCAATATATGCATATTGGAATTAATTATATAAGACTCTATTGCTATCTTTTATTGCTGATGTCTTCCATCCTTGATATTGTGCTAATCTACAACTGAATGCTCCAGACCAGCAAACTGTGAAAACCTAGATTTTATACAGGTGGTCATACTTAATCAGGTAAATTTGATTAGCAGTACCATGCTTCTACTGGTACAACATCAGTATACTATACTTGATTTCAGGTGTCAAGTGTCACCAAAAAATAAAAAAGCACAACTTTTTCTCTCTTGTGTCTTCTTTTTTCTATCAAAGTTGAGAGTAATGACACTGTGTGGTTGTCAATGGCAGGTTTGACAAAACACACAATTGAAGGCCCTCCACTAGACAACCAGCCAAAAGTCACTGAACTGCAGGGTTTAACTTTTAAGACTTATGGGTTTTTCTTATATTTGTATGGATTAAAATAAAAACAAAACAAAACAAAACAAACAAAAAAAACCCCATGACTTTATTTGTCCAAGGCAGTCTGTCCAAAGCACCGGAAATTTTCAAAAGCTCTAGCAACAGTTAAACAACACACTAACAGTTTTGCAAAATCTACAGACTTTTCATTATTTCAAAAGTAATGCCAAAAGTACAGACATTATGTACTTAAGTAGAAGTACAGAAACGTGGGTTAAAAACAACTTCAGCTTCTTTACTCAATAAAAGTAAAAAAATACAGGCTCTGAAACGTACTATAAGTAAGAAAGTAAAACGTTGCTCTTTGGAGGATGTTTCTACCAGCTATTTTTATGCAAAGGTAACTGATGCCTGTGCCACATTATACATTAATATTAGCAGATAGAAATATAAACTTTATTTAGGTCTATATTTTAATTCTAATAATGGTACTCAGCTTGAACCAATTAAGTAGAAAATGAGAAAAAAAGAAGGAAAATACAAAAAATAGCTATATTTACTGTGGCCTATAATTGTAGAAGGTGACTTTGCCTCCGTGAACATCGCAGCCTCTAAACATGAAATGAGTAGAGTAGAGGTTAAAGACAGATTCAGCAGGTGGGGGAAACCTTATAACTTCTATTGAGAGCTGTAGTAGATTTTCTTTGTGTACAGGCTGTGATCAGCTGACCTGGGTTACTGCTCTGAGGACATCAACAAGGTGTCGGCAGATGTTGCCCTGGCTGATTTGCATCCTCTACACTGACGGTACACTTTTTATGCTGTCTTTATATTAGACAGTATACAGTTGGTATGAGAGAATGAATCTCAGCATCATCAGCTTAACTTCAAATTCATCTCATGTCAGTGGGTGGATCCGGGGGTTTCTCTGTGAATTTCACATTCCCGTGGTGGCGTGCTAGGTGGTTGCTCAGATTTGAAGTTTTCTTCCCACGCAGAGTGTACAGCGGACGCTAATGCTTTTGTCACTTTTTTCGGAATCAAACTCAAAGTAATGTCAGTACTTCCAAGCTTTAAACGCTGCATGGTCGTACTCTCTCCTGCACTCCATATTATCCATTGTTGATGTACACACATCTGTTGCTGCCATGGACGTCATACGACATTGTCATGAGACACTGTCATGAGATACTCTCACAAACAAAACACGGTTTAGTAGCACAGTAACGCACCGTGCTTACAGGACAGTGACGGTAATTTAATTACTTTTTTGCAAATTAATCCCTTACTTTACTCATTACTTGAAAAAAGTAATCGGATTACAGTAATGTTTACGTGCAATGCTTTACTGCCCATCTCTGATTCTCAGTGTCTGAATGTCACTCCACAGTGAGCTGCTGACTAGGAAATAATCAAGTCAAGGGTGATGGACGTGTGAGAAGAAAGTATATTCCCTATGGTTGGGGTGAAGAGATCACCATGCATCACAAAGTCTGTAATTGCTCATGTAGTGTTTAACTATATTTGTGGATTGCCAATTGAGTTCCAGCTGTACTGAGCCTGTCCATTTCCTCATTTAATCCAAAGTTGAGGTTGACCTCCAAAACAACTGAGCAATCTAGGTATTCAGAAAGCGCAGCAAAAAAGCATGGAAGAATGGAGTGTTCATCAACTTTTGAGCCATATACACTGACAATACATGACTTTCTGTTATGTATAAATAATATATTAGAAATCTATCCTCTGAATCTATGAGTGTGTTGAGAGCTGTGAAATTAACATTTTCTATGTATTAAAATTGCTACTCTGCTTTGCCTAGAGTTATAGCAAGCTGAGAACACATTCGGAAACTCATGTGTTTTAAGTTCATCTTTGGCTGTGACAGGTGTATGAGTCTCTTGTAGTAAGACAACTTTGCCTGTAGTTTTTTTAAGCTGGTTAAATATCTTTAACCTCATTTTGCTGGAGCCAGCTCCATGCACATTCCGTGTGACAAAGCGTAATTCAATGTTGAACACTGCATGTAAAGCTCAAGCGGTTGTAAGAATGTGTGGAAATGTGTGTGAAATGTTTGAAATTGGGCACAACAGGATGCAGTCTTGGGGCTTCGGGCTTCCTGGACCCCAGGCATAGAAGGGGATGTTCTTCACAGTGTCCTCCAGAAGTTTCAGGTGGATGAAGGTTTTAATGGCAACTGGAGCCTGCCAAACAACTTCTCTTAGAAGATGGTGTCTCGTTCTTGGCTGGGGAAGAGGAACTCTGAAGCATGAGCTAATGTGTTCCTGGAGTGCGCCCAAATTCTCGCTGTCCAGCAGGGTGCTCAAAATGATTATTCAGATGTGTCTTGTTGTCCGTCAGTTGTTTTGTGTAATTTAAGCAAAAAGTGTTTGTTTTGGGGGGTTTTTTTTATGCCAAGTCTTCCTGCATCTGACAGCATTTCCTCTCTCCTGTATAGAGTCCTTTTTCACAAGACTGTAAATAAGAAAGAGTGGGAAGTGACTTACAACCTGGAAAATGCCACCAAGCCCTCAAGGTGTTCCTTTCTCCAGTTTAGTTATATGATTACTTTTACTTGTGTGTAAATTATGCAAAGTCCAGATTATGATTTAAAAATGTAACCATCTGTTGCAATGCTTGAAATGCATTGGCTAAAATGACAGCCTATATGGGCATGGCTAAAACACAGTGTTCATTTAATGCTGTAGTTGTCAAACCAGTGGGTGGTACTCATCGAGAGCTTAGAGCCACTGCAGGGGAGGGCTGGGTTAGCTGTGGAGGCATATGGAATGAAAATATATTGGATTAATGCAGAGAAAATGAACCAAAAAGGGGTTCTTGATCAGTTTCACTAAAGTCTGATGAGATTTGTTTGTGTGTCTTTTCTTCTTCTGAAGGTGGCATGCCAGAAAAAAAGCTCGAGAACCACAGATTTTTAAATAGTGATTTAAAAATATAAATGTTAAATAGTGATCAGAATTGACAGAACTGAATGGAACTAAGAATCCAGGCAGTATCCCTTAATCTAATTTCCAAATCAAATCTGTTCTTCTACTTTGTGGTCTATTACAAGCTAAGAATCTATTAGTTGGCTTTAGCCTGCTAAAAATACTAGCGTAGCTACTGTAATGAGACTGAGTCAGAGTCTGTATTTTCAACCAGAGGCAAATTACAGTCGACTCTTTGGTCAGAACAGACAGAAGCAAACATTCTGTCTTAGCTAATTGTAATCATCTCAATTAATTGCCAGCATATACGATGTCCCACATTGGTGGGGTGAGTGATTATGTCGTAAGTGGGTCTGCCCTGTGGTGCACCAGGCATCCAATCTTTCTCCATCTAATTATATGGGGAGTTATCATGTCCCTAATGACTTTGCGTGTTGCCTATTCCTTAAGAAGCTCAAGATAAAGGCGAGGACAAAATGATGTAAAGCGCATTATCGTTGGCAATGGACTCCTGGCGGCATTACTTTAAATAGAGCTTGAGTCTCTTTGTAACCAGGCTCTTTTGTGAGATATGAGAACAGCACTAATGAGTGCCCACACTCTTGATTTGGAGTATGCCCAGCTCAGTTTCAGCACAAGAGGGAAAAGGCAGTTTAACAAACTAGGAAAGAAAAACTCCCTTTTTCTAGGTAATGAGATTGAGAGGAATTTATGAATGCTGACATATTGAAGTTATAAATTACAAACTGAAGCAGAGGTTTGTGGTTAAGCACAGTATTTCACAGAGCTAGGAAAAAATGTGGCTGCCATTGATAATAGGTGTTGAAAGTGTGTGTTTGTTTTATGGGTTAGTTTTAAATCAAAAAATATCACTAAGGAGTGAGAGACCAGCAATCTTTAGCTCATACTCAATGAGTCCATGACGCCGTGGACAGTGGAAAAGTTATCAGGATTCTTAGAGTGTTATTTCATACCTTTTTTTTCAGTCAACCAACCTTTACAATTGTAGTCAAGTTAAAGTCTGAAATATTTTAGGCTATGGATGTACTTCAAACTCTGGCAAGATAAAAGAATGTATGCCTTTCTAAAATTCCCAGACTCCGGTTCCTTTTCTTTATGTAAGTCAGGCGCCACCATGCGACACTACACAGTGATATTAGCGTTGATTAAAAGCTAAGCTGCTTTGTAAAATCCAACTGCTGTATTTATTTTTGTTGATACATCAGATAGTGGACAAGTCCTTACACTAAGATATCTGTAAAGTCACATTTGTGGTGTATAACTTTGGGGCACAGTTAGTTTAATTTTATTCTCTATGTCACAGTCCTCAAAAAGCAACATATTTGCTGACCTAATAACTTATGTTAATTTATAAATATATGTCACATTATGGGCTTTCCCTTGCTTTTTTTATGTCTAAGAACATGCTTGTTCATGAACGCATATTTTGCTTCTCTCTTGCCTGTTGTGTTATGCTTTATACACAAGCCTCCAAGCCTTCTTTCTTGTCTTGGACTCAGTGCTGCTCAAATAATCACCAATTACCTTATGTGTGCACCAGTGGGTGATATGAAATAAGTGGTTTTAACAATGTTTTGAATGCTTTACTGCTTTTGATTCTAGTATTTTTTCTGTTGGTTGTAATTCTTGTATTGAATGGTGGGTTTTGGATTTTATAGAGGGTGCTTTGTTCGTGTAATTATTACTTGCCAGCTTGTTTATTTAGGGTTTGTTTGTATAATAACAATTCTTCTTGGTTGATGAAATCTACACTGTTAAAAAAAAAACATCTTAAAAAAACGGTAATATTCCGGCAGCTGGGGCGCCAAAATACTACCTTAAAATCACAGAAAATAACTTCCTCATAAAAATACGGTTATTTCCAGTAATGACAATACAGTTTGTTGCGCTAACTTTACATGGGATCTTGCCTTTTCAAGTGATTTTAAACATTAAATTAGGAACATGTTAATGTGATTAAACAATGAAATTATCTATAAATAGGAAAAAAAAAACAAATCCTAAAAAAACAGTAATATTCCGGCAGCTGGGTCGCCAAAATACTACCGTAAAATAACAGAAAATAACTTTCTCATAAAAATACAGTTATTTTCAGTAATGAAAATAGAGTTTGTTGCGCTAATTTTACATGGGATTCTGCCTTTTCCAAGTGCTTTTAGACATTAAATTAGGAACATTTTAACGTGACCAAACAATGAAATTACCTATAAACAAGGTCAATGAATGTGGCAATATGAATCATAATACGTAAATGTACAGAAATATACAGTTAACAGTTGGTTTAAATAATAATGGATTGCATGCCCTCGGACAGAGGCGAGGCTGCCATATCGCACCATCGGCCCCTCTGGCCACCACAAGTAGGCAGGAGGTGAAGAGTCTTGACCACGGACACAACGACCGAGAGTGTCCGAGCCGGGGCTCGAACCGGCAACCTTCTGATGACAAGGCGAACTGCTAACTCATGAGCCACGACCGCCCTAACTAGCAATGATAATTATACTTATGTGATGTAACACGAGCTTATAGGAATCATGTTATATACTTTTCCATAGCATTACATTTGAATCCAACAGTTCAATCTTTCAAATAACGAACAGATATTTGTGAAATCGTGATACATTTGTGAATGTATTTTAACAATCTAAATATGCATATGTACAGACAGATACATTTAATAATCATGAAAATTATGTTTTATTACATTACAGTGATTTAACGTTAATTGACATTTGAAATGTGAAGTCACAGTCTATTTATGTAACTTTAATGATATTCTAGAAGAACAGAACAAAACTGTAAAATGCACAGTAAAATACTTTTATATTAGGATTTTTTCCTACAGTGCAGCCATACCCGCGACCTTGGTTGTTAGTTCACATTCATTGGCCGATGTTTAGCGTCATGTTATTATGTGTCCCAACATCCAATGGCATGTCACATTGTTTTCATGGCCACATCCTCACCCCAGGTGCAGAGGCCTATTTCTGTTCAGGAATGTTGTGAATACTTTGAGATTTGTATTAATTGCAATTCCTACCTCTACATTTATTTTTTAAAATATATAATTAGCACAGTGTGGCCGTGCAATGTTTTATATGTTTTTTTTTAGTTTTTATTCCTATTAATTATATTTTCACTTGTTACCTCTGAATTATTGAATCAGACCTAGATGACATGAAATTTTCAGCAAAATTATAATTCAAATACTCCTTTAATTATTGATTATTCTCATTAATTTTCGATCATTTTTGTATATTTTTCCATAGTATTACATTTGAATTTAACAGATCATTCTCTCACATAACAGACAAATATTTGTGAAATTATGATACATTTCTGAATGTATTTTAACAATCTAAATATGCATATGTACAAAAAAATATATTTAAAAAACAAGTAAATTGTGTTTTACTATATTTACAGTGATGTTATGTTATTTTACCTTTGACATGTACAATCACAGTCTACTTATGTAATTTAATGATATTCTAGAAAGACAGTACAAAACTGTAAAATATACAGTAAGATACTTTGACATTACTATTTTTTGGAATAGTGTAGTCCTCTGCCACAAATGTAATGTACTATGAATGTATGTGTAAGCTTTATTTTCCTTCACTTTCATCAATCATATTGTACAACTTTTACCCACCCCTCATATTGATTGATTGATTGATTGATTGATTGATTGATTGATTGATTGATTGATCATACTTTATTCATCCCGAGGGAAATTGGGTTAAGGCTGCCAGCCGTGCCAGCGCCATTTTACGCTTCCGACCATACATACATTACACAAACATCACATGGGGAAGACAGGTCAGAGAGGTATAACAATGAAAAATACACAACATGAGGAAAGACGAGGAGAAAAAAAAAGAACTCCCTCCAGACTGAGCTCCAACAGGGAGATCAGTTTGAGAACAGAAAAAAAAACACCTCAGCGCATACAAAAAGCACATATCAATACACCATAGAAACACAAGACAAGCAACAGGGGCGGGTAAAGGGTAATAGAGAGCCGGTGTAGGCAGCGCATCCGGTCCTGCAGCATGTCTGCGCTGGTCCAGTCGACCGCCATCTTCTCCGGGAGGGGACAAGCATCGAAGGTGTTTGGAAAGGGAGGGGGGATGAGTTCAGCTGAGACAGTGTCCTGCCAGGCTAAGTAAACAGTCTTCCAGCCAACCCAGGTGGCCTTGCGTAGGATAGGAAGAACAGTCTAAGCACAGTCTGTTATCAGGGTGTTTTTGTTCAGCTCCAGCCTTGAGACCACAGCTGGCGCCGAAGTGGTAGCCGCATGAAGTGATGGTGGTTTTTACTTTAGTGCGAGCAACTCATTTGAATTTCAAAGCTGTTCTAACAGTCCGACACTGGTCTCTCAATCTCCCGTTGGAGAGCTGTGAGCTTCTCCATGATGTTATCAAACTTACGCTCCGTGATGTTGTCATTCTTGCGCTCAAACAGCAGATTCTGAGAACTCACGACCGCAGTGAGCTTCTCCAAGATGTGATCCAATTTGCACTCAGAGGTCTTATTCTGAGTGAGCTTCTCCAAGATGTAATCCAATTTGCACTCAGAGGTCTTATTCTGAGTGTTCACGGCAGCCACAAGCTTCTCCAAGATCTTATCCGTGCTGCACTCAATGAGCCCATTTTGAGAACTCACGCCTCGTCCCATCGTTTCAATCCCAGCGGGCAGCCTTGTGGGGGTTTGAACAGCCAGTTCCGCTTTCTTAATTCTTCGATAAGCCAGGGCCAAGCCAGCTCCGATCAGCAAGAACCCTGTTATCATGGTTCCGAATAGGTAGATATCTTCAGCGTCTTCGATCGACAGTCCCGCCAGGCACACGACCCTCCAGTTATGCCACCCGTCCATCGTGTATCCGGCAGGGAAAGTACCTGCAGGACACTCAGGCTCACCCGAGCCCAGACTTCTTGTTGAGAAAAGGGTGTCAATTGCATTCAGGGACCAGTTGATCAAATCCATAATTCCTCTTTTAGGTTTTAGAGAACAGACAGTGAGAGAGTGTTCCAGGGAAAAGTACAAAAAAAAACACGAGACTAGACAAGGACACAAGAGGCTATGCAGGGAAGCTAAGGGAGAGGAGGAGGAGGAGAGGAGAAAAAGTGAGGAAAATGGGAAATAGCTGAAGCCATTTATTAATACATTTGCAGACATGCTCATCATTGTGCATCCTGTTCTTTCTTACACAAAGAGCAGATACCAACCCTGCCAATGGGTTAGGGCCTTCTACGGTCCTGTCCAGTGCTCCTAGAATAGATGCCTGTCTCCTGGAATCTGCTCCATGCTCTTGAGACTATGTTGGGAGACACTTATTGATGTGTCATCCAGGAGGAGTTGGACAACTTGTGCAGCCAATTTAGGGACCAGGTATCACTTCGTGCTGTCAGTAGTGACACTGACCCTACCCAAATCCAAAGTGAAAAAACAGCCAGAAAACACGAGGAGGGAAAACTGTCATTGGTACATGCAGGCACAATGCTGGTTTGTCATTTGAGCTTTTTTGTACTTGAATTATTCAAAGGTCAGTATTAAGTGGCTTAGCAAAGAAAAATAATTACTATGAAAATGAACAGGTACAAAGAATGGACTGAAAATGAGTAAAAAATGCAGCCAGTGTTCAAAGAAAAACTCTGAAGGACCCTCAGAAAGTTTGGCTTCTTGGAGAAAAAATATCAAGAAATGAGGGGTGGCTCATGACTTTTGCCCAGTACTGTAGATTCATGTGTTATTTACATATCTGAACAGATCTGAATTTCTGTATCTAGTTTCTGTATCAAAGAACACTCAAAAAGTTCAAAGATTTCTTTACTGTAAGCTATGAAAGATTCATTCTTTATAGAATGTCTACTTCCAAAAACGGCAATAAAGCTTTGTGGATGGGTGTTTAAATATCTGCAAGAAGAAACAACAAATCAAAGCTTTTCTGATTTAGTACATTTGGAAATAATGGGAGAACAAAACAAAAGGGTAAAAAAGCTAAACCAAAAGGCAGAGATGGTCCATCTACTGTGAATCATCTAAAAATACTCAGTAGTTACTACTACTAATAAACTGAATAACAATTATTATCTTTACATCGTGGCACCTTTTATTGAGTTTCATGTATTATAGAGCAAGTGATTTTTTTTTTCTCAAAGTCGATGCGTTAGAAGCAGGAAAAATGGGCAACTATAATGATTTGATGGCTGCACGACTGGGTCAGAGCATCTTCAAGACTGCCGTTCTTGTGGGGTGTTTCCAGTCTGCAGTGGTCAGTATCTATCAAAACTGGTCCAAGGAAAGCACAGTGGTGAACCAGCGACAGAGTCATTGATGCACATGGGGAGTGAAGGATGGCCTGTGTGGTCTGATCCATCAGACGACCTACTGTAGCTCAAACTAGCAAAAAAGTTCATGCTGGTTCTGATAGAAAGATGTCAGAATGAACATGTTTGAACCCATGGTTTGTCTGTTTGTCATATCAGGAAGTGTAACTTAAATTCTTCCATTAGGGGTTTAACTACTCTAATTTGAGAAAAAAAAAAAAAAAAAAAGGTTTGATATATTGATAGCTGATTTAAATGAAGCTGACTCAAAATGCAAATTATTATGACTGCAGACATCTGAAACATAAAAAGAAAATTACAATGTGGGCCATTTATGCAGTGTAAAGTTTTGCTATCCTAACATGCCCTCTTGCCTTAGTGGACTATACATCCAATTTGATGCCTCCTGAATTGTTAATCAGCTAGTGGAATTTTAAGAGCTGCCTTTCTGCTGTTTTGCCAGAGGCAACAATGTGAAACACTAAATATCAATAAATAGATAAATAAAACTAAGTCCCAATGATTCATTTGGGATGACATCGATTTGGTGTGCCATTCGTTATAATTAAAGACCTTAGTTGAGCATTTATACAGGAGTACAATACTGTGGTAAAGTCTTGAGCCACCCTTTCTTTCGTTCAATTTTAGTAGAAAAGTGCTATAAGAACCATTCCATTTGCTATTTTTATTTCTCATTTTATTAAAACAGACAGCAATTATAGTGATTTATTGAAACATAAGCAAACATAAATGAAAATACAGAGTCTGCACAACTATTTTGCAATTTTAAGTAAATATTTCATATGACCACCTTTATTCTTCAAGTTAAAGATGCCTTCAAGTTGTCAAGCTTTCTTGTAATTTCTTTAAAGAGTCTTCAGGAATAGTTCTACAGGCTTCTTGCAGCGTATTCCAAAACTCTTCTTTGGATATTGGGATTATTGCAGGGCGGATTAAACTCTGATACAGTGGCCATTCTGTCAAATTTGACAACATCCTCAAAACAACTGAAAGGGAATTTCAAAACTTCTTTGTGTTTTACAGATGGCCTTGGACACTTACTGTTGTGCCGCTCTTCTTATCTTCTCCATGCACACTGATGATAAATCACACCAAAAGTTCCAGATTTGGAGTCATCACTCTATATTCCTGTTGCCATTGATTTTTGGCCCAGTTCTTGTATTATTTGGTGTACTTGATCCTTTTCTCTCTGTTTCCATTCCTTAAAAATTACTTCTAGACAGTCAACCTTTCACTAAGATAGTCTAAAGAGCTTGGAAAGAAAAGCATCTGGACTTCTTCAAGTTTCTTGAAGATATTACAGCTCTCATCCGAGAAACTTCTTCAGTTCTAAGAGCAAATGGTGGAGGGTCCCAGATCTGACAATCTGGCTCCTTTCAATGTGGAGGAGCAGCAGGTTTACTCTGAGCTCCTCCCAGATGGCCACCCTATCTCTAAGGGAGAGGCCAGCCACCCTTCGGAGAAAGCTCATTTCCACCACTTTGTTCTTGCAATCTCGTTATTTTGGTCACTACCCAAAGCTTGTGGCCATAGGTGAGGGTAGGGACATAGATTGACCGGTAAATTGAGAGCTTCTCTTTTACACTCAGCTCTCTCTTCACCGTCCGCATCATTGCAGCCGCAGCACCGATCCGTCTGTCGATCTCCCGCTCTCTTCTCCCATCACTCATGAACAAGACCCCAAGATACTTAAACTTCTTCTTGTTAGAGACTGAGATTTACATTTCAATACATAAACACAGTTTGAACTAAAACATGACTATGTGGTCAATAAGGAGTAAGCATAATGAAGTTATAGAGGATTTTAATGGTGTGGGGTAGGCTGAAGTCATGGACGATTAAACAGAAAGTGATATCTAAATATAACTGCTATAACTAGCACAAAAATTTATATTTCCTGGAACTCTACTATTTTATTTTGTAAATCCACAGATTACTCATGGCAATAGTATTCCCAGATCTGAGTTTACTTTCTCTCCACTTATTCTTGCTTGAAAATGTAAAATTGTTTATCAAATAACATGTTTAAAAATAAACACTATATGTTTAAGATTAGGCCCATGGTGGGTAGTCTACTAAAAATAGTAGAATACATGTGAAATCAAACCATGATACATGAGACATGTTATTTACCTGCCTAAAATCACATTGCATTTAAATGATCAGACTTGTACTAAGACCATGTAGACTTTGATATATTTTTCACACCTAAAGATTACATTTATGATCAACTTGCACACCTGAAAATTGAGCAGAAAATTGAACACCTGCATTATAATATCCTAAGACTGTTCACCTTCCTAAAACCTTAAAACCCATACATGATTCCTCAAAATTCACTACATCGTAAAAAAACTCATTTACCCCATAAGGACATCAAATCAAAAAACAAAAGACTATGCAGTAGTCTCTCTCAGGAGGAGCACATTTTTGTGCCATAAGGGCTAAACTGGGCTCAATATGCAACAGGTCAGGTGGAGCTGTGTGCATTGGCTGATACCTTATCTTGCTCTGTCAGCAAGTCTCTACTGTCCCTGGGATTAATTGTGTCTGTCCACTTGAGACAGGGATGTCACGCTAGTGTGTGCTCAGAAGTCCCCACTGCAATATCAACTGGAATAGAGAGAGAAACAGTTGTTTTCTTTCCAGTGTATGACTTTGCTGTGCCACGTGCACATGAACCAGTGTCTATGTAGTTTCCATCCAGTGTTGGGTTCATTACTCAAAAAATGGATTACATTTTATTCGTTACTTTTTTGAAAAAGTCAAAAACAGCAAACTGCCTCTCTGGATATAATTTTCAGTTAACAATATAAATATTTGCCTAAAGTCCCACATGCTGAAATAAAGACTACTGCAGCACAAACTAGAGTGGTAATCACAGCCTTTGTTACCCGTTAAAGTCTGGCTGCTGGGCTGGGGTTGGCATACATGCAGTTTTAATGGTTGTTTGCTAGTGTTGTGTTAGAATTCTGTCTATGAGGAAGATGTCTGGAAAGTGCCATTGTATTAGTTGTTTGTGTTGTAGATGCACATTGTAGTTTAACATCACATTCTTGTCCTTTTGTGTAATAAACATGAAAGTAAACATGATACATGAAAGTAATGCCCATATCTCTGTATATTTACTCTTTATTCAATACATAAAAAACTGAATTTTAGGCAAAATTTGCTTTACTAACAGTGTTGACTGACAGGTAAATTCTAGAAAAGTTGATAACGGCTGGAAGCTATCTGCTAGACTTCAGCTATCAGCCTAGTTTAAGTTCCTGAATTTCATCTAATGACTGTATTTTATAATGTTAGTGTCCGTTTTAATCCAGTTATTTAACAAATATTGGTTGCTTTGGTCATAGTTGTGCTAACAGCTGCCCAAGAAGTCTCTGGTTTTGGTGTTAATTTTATTAGCATTTGCTAATGATTTAGCACTCCCTCTAAATATAGATCTTTTTAGGAAAACCCACAAATTAATTCGCAGAATTACCAACAGAGTCAAGTTATAGCTGATGTAACAGGCAGACACTAGTGTTTTAAGCTGTCGGTTATACAACATAGTGATGCTGGATACACCCACTTGTACACAAGTATAATAACTTCTACTGCACAAATTAAGAAGTAAACACTAACTACATTCAAGTACGCGCACTGATTACTCTGTTTATCACAAACTCCACTGATGATGGAACAGTTTTTACTAAGTAAACGTTCAAAAACTGAATACATAGCACAAACTCATATTTGGCACAAGCTTCATAGGTGTTTCAAATTGATACCACATGTGCATCTACTAAAACACTTGAACGTGTTTGAATCAAAGTGACTTTAACCAAGTTTTGAGAATTTAGAAAATCCTGTGAATGCGATAACTCGAGGACAAGGCGATGCAGGATTTTGACATTCGTACCATAGATGCATCTACTAGGAGCCTGAGGGGTACCACTGATGGCTGCCAACAGTTTTTACCTATTAAATATGTAAAATATTTTTTCCAAATATATGCACAGTTAAATTTGGTTAGATTAATAATACATTTAACCCATTAAATACAGACAAATGTACTATAAAATGTAGCTTGTTTTTTTTAAATGCATGGACAGTTTTGATATTTAGTATCATACATACCATAAAGCAACATCTCCATTTATAAGAACTGAGACATTAAAGTAAACATTTCTACCAAATTTGTAAAAAAAGAGAAAGAAACAGATATCAAACATCAGGCAGGTTCATTATTACAATGTGACATTGTTTTGACCCAAGAACTTGTAATATGTGTTTTCTGTTTGGTGTTTACTTAGTTTGCAATATCAACCTCTAGTCTGTGACCTCATTCACACCACCTCCTGATCCCCATTAAATCTTAAAGAGCTGCTTCTGGCCGGCTGCTTCCACAGTATGTATCATAGGGGCAAGATTACTGCTTAAAAAGATTTCATCTTTTTTTTGTTTTTTTTAACTGGGACATCCATCAATGTGTGAATGTAGGAAGATGCTTCATGTCATCAGCCTGTTGCATAGCTGACTAATTCGCCATTATAGTGTTGACTAATACAGAGCACTACTGAACTGCAGGAAAATTAGTCTCTGAAGCTGTTGTCTTAGATTTTGCAACACTCCAGTCCTCCAACCTTCGTAACCCCCCCCCCCAAAAAAAACCCCATCTCTACATAATAGCCCTGGGGATGTCAATAGCTGGGGAGGGTGCACAGTCTCGCCTGTTAGCTGCATGCACTGGCCTTTTGTTTGCCAGCTTTTCCTAGTACTCAGTTGAGGCAATTATTCGCTCCACTTGGCAAATTTGTCCTCCTTTCACCATCTGAGTCGACAGATGATTTAAAAGGCACCTACAGAACCTCTGAAAGCCAAAGCATTCCTGACTGAGGCTTTAATTTGTCCAATTAGGCAGCTAATGAGCTAATTTAGAGCTCAAGTGAACCTCAATAAAGATGAGTGCAGCCGGCCAGGAAGTTCTGGTTACAGGACTTGACTAACAGGAAAGGTTTCTATTTTTTGAGATAAAATTATTTTATTATTCACTTTTCCTAGCAAATGAATATTGATATGTTCCTGTGAGGCCATGAAATTTGCATGTTACCATGTTAAATTTAAAATTTAAATTTAAAAATACTTCATAATAACAAAACAAAATAAGTAATAATCCTAATGCTAGGAATAAATGTAAAAAGAATAAAATAAAATAAAAATGACTGAAAAGGTTTTGATGAATTCAAATTATAAATTCGTTTCTCTTTGAAATGGTTTATTACCATGAAATAAAATGCCAAAAAAAAAACCTATAAAATGATTAAAATCCTAACATGTATTTTAATGCAAAAATAAATAAAAGGATAAAGTTGTTTTACAACAGTGCTGGTTTCAAGTCTGTAAGCTGTGTATTACGAAACAGGGTCTCTTTGGAGTTCTCAAATACTGCCTATTGTGTTTCTTTCGCTTTCACATCAGCCATACTTGGGCAGTTGATGGATGCTGCTGTATATTAGGTTCTGGTGATAGCTCGTCCATCAAATTCCAACTTCTGCAGGGGATGCTTCAGTATCCTGGCAGCTTTCTGCTTCCCCCTGTCATGCTGTTACAAACCGTTGGGAGGATTAAATCCATGATTTTTTCCATCTTTTCTAATACATATTAATCTAATTGGAACTCACTTTTATTAGTAAACTCAAATTCTGATTACAAGAATTTTAGCACATAATTATTGTAGTTAACCACCTGGTTGGTAGTCTTTAAACAGATAAACTAATGGGCATGAATTGTAATTGTAAACATTTATCTTACTAAACCATGATCACTTAGCATCAATTAGCATTTATGTATTAACAAAAATTATGCCAGTAGAAATGAATTTCTGGCAACATTGTAAAAGATATGATGCAAAACCAGTTTTACCTCAGATGCTTCATCTGGATTCTGGCTTTTTTGGCGTTTTAAGATAGTGTATATATACATATACATACAGTATATATATAACAGGTATATACTTCAATTCACTTCAGGTTTATGTAGCACCAAAACATAATAAGAATCGCCTTAGAAATGTTATATTATAAACACAGTACAGTTTTAGTTTCTTAAGCAGAAACATTCCTTCATGTGTGAAACAATAATGTAGCAAATTTTTAATTTGGATTTTCCTTTTAGGCACATTTTTATTTTAATGTAATATCTCTCAAAGAAAACAAAATGTCTACCATTATGCAAATCAAGCTGTTCTGTGTGCCCAAAGTAAATTGCCGTTCTGTTCACATCAGTTGTTGGGAAAATATTCAAAACATTCATTACTTGTCTTACTTTACATTTCAGCAAACCTTTCCATGGTACTAAATCGAATATTCAGTCAAATCAATAAAGCCATCTAGAAAAAAGAACATAACAAAAAACCAAGTTTAATAATCACATCGTGATTCAAGACTGATGATTTCATGTTAACACTCTTGGTTTTTCTAAGAATATTTTCCTCAATTTGCAATCGCCCTTGTTTCCAATATTACACGTTCTACCAAACGTGTTCACATCACTCCCATCTTATATTCTTTACATTGGCTCCCAATAGAGTTTAGAATTCGCTTTAAAATTCTTGTTTTAACATATAGAGCACTAAATGGCCAGGCCCCAGATTATTTATCCAAGCTTCTTATAAAATACACTGCTGCTCGTCATCTCCGCTCACAGACTCAAAGTCTCTTAGTTGTTCCCCGTACACGACTGAAGACAAAAGGGGACAGAGCCTTTCAGTCTGTTGCACCAAGGCTGTGGAACAGTTTACCACTACAGTTACGTTTGCTTGACTCTGTGGATTGTTTTAAAAAACAGTTAAAAACTTTTCTGTTTAAACAAGCCTTTTGTTGATCTTTTCATATTTTATATTTTTTACATTATTTACATTTGATCTTTTATATTGTGTACATTGTCTATCGATTTTATTGTTTATTTTAATATTATGTACAGCGCTTTGTGATTGTCTATCTGCGAAAAGCGCTTAATAAATAAAGTTTACTTACTTACTTACTAGTCTGTAATTATTGGCATATAAGTGAGGATGATGTTGGAATTATCTTACATGTGGATGTCAGAATATTTTTTGTATGTGTGCTTGTCCTATATTGTGAACTAAATGTCAGTTTATGCTGGCACTGCTGAACTTGAGCTTTGAGAGGTGCAATGCTAAATCTCTGGGATAGCTCTTGAATTCTTAATAAATACAGTGTAATGTATATATTGTTCAAAATCCTCACTCGCCCTGTGGGCAGCCTTTATCCTTAAAGCTCAGGTCCTCTACCAGAGGCCTGGGAGCTTGATGGTCCTTTGCAGGATCTTTGCTGTTCCCAGCAATCTTGGATGTCGTTCCTTGGACCTACTGGAGCCACTCACTCATTTTGGGTATCACTGCACCGAACGCTTTCACAGGGACAACTGTTGCCTTCACCCTCCACATCTTCTTTACATCTATAACTACAGCCTTTTCCCTCTGCTTGTCCACCACTGCTGTCCAGTTAGTTAGCCATCACAAGTTTGTCCAGTTGTATCTGGAAGGTCCCATAGGATCATAGCTCGGTTACAGGAATCCCTATTTTGACCTTGGGAATTCTAGGGCATACTCAGCACATATGTTCCTGTATACTATGCCGGCCACTTGGTTATGGCATTCCATGTATGGCCTGCCTGCTAGCATCATGCACCCTACTATTATGTGCTGGATTGTCTCAGGGGCATCTTTGCACAGCCTGAGGTCTTGGCTGGTGTGGTAGACTCCAGCCTCTATCGATCTTGTGCTTAGAGCGTGCTCCTGATATGCCATGATTAGTGCCACTGTGCTGTCTTTCAGTCCATCTTTATCCAGTTGTTGGTAGCATCTTTCAGTATGTGTCACATCTTCTATCTGCTAGTGGAACATGCTGGGCAGTTGACGGTCCTTCCCTTGTGTTTCCTGTTCTTTGGGTTTCTACCTCTCCCCGAGGTATTCAGTAAGCATATGATCAGTAGTGGCCATCTTCCTGATGTTCTCATGGTTGTTTATTGTTTCATTCTGGACAGCGGTTCTTACAGTCACTAGTCCTCAGCCTCCTTCCTTCCAGTGTGTACCGTACAGTCTCAGTGCTGGACTTTAAGGGCTCTGCACAGTATCTTCGGCCAGAGAGACCTCTGATGGTGTGCCTGGAATCTAATCTACTGTTAATGCTACCATTATCGCTGTGACCACTTTGAACTTTTCTTTCCACATCTGGTCCAGTTTTTCTTTCAGCCCCTGATACTTAACATACCAAGGTGTTGCTGTTGTCGAGACAATGCCAGTCTCTCCGATCCCTTTGTCTTGGTAGAGATCACGCCGAGATGTTTCCAAGTATCCAAGTATCACATTTGGAGATCAACACACTACATCCTATGCAGTCCTATTCTAAAGCTGATCTAAAGAATTCCACACAACAGTTACAGTTATAGTCTCTGGTCTAATAAACTACATTCCCTTTGACCTCAATACCTAATACACAATCTATTATTTCTACACTGTCTGCTGGGATTGCCTCATCTATCACAACTGTGGTTTTCTGCACCTTGTCAATCATCATTATGTCTGGTTGGTTTGCCAGTAACTGCTTGTATGTTTGGAACTCTAAATCCAATAGGATCATAGCCCTGTTGTTCATATAACCAAACCACCTTTGGTTATATCTCCCACTGAGAAATTGATGTTAATGTTATTCAATTATTAAGGTTACACAGGCACCATTTATTTATTGTTATTATCTGTTTCACTCACTACTGTCTTGTTTTTTTTTTCACTTTCTTTTCTTTGATCACTCCCGGAGGTAAAACTTCTCTTCATTTTCATTGGGTAGCAGTCCTTCTCAACATTAGGATTGTTTAAGTTGAATCACATGTTCCACTAGCAATTGATGGGAGTAGAATCAGGTGGGGCCCCCTTATAGAGGTCAGGTCTCTCCTAATGCCATTGTAAAATGTGTACATTAGTACTGCTTTAAGTTAAAGTTTGCCAGCCCTCCAGGGCCCCCCACTGGCCTGAAACCCCCAACAGTCCCAGTCTGTCATGTCTGGTGGCAAGAGGTGTCCATAAATATATACAGAGTGGTCGCCTGTTCACACATCAAAACTAGTTGTAGATCAGCTACAGCAGCAGAAGCACTACAGCACTGTGTGCCAATTCTGTCAGCTTTCACAGACACTACAAAATAGAATAATCTTGGAAAATGCTGCCTGGTCTGATGAATCTCATCTGCTGTATTCAGATGTTAAGATGTTTTAAAAGCCATAACCTGCCTGAGTATTGCTGATGACTATGGCCGTCCCCTCATGAACACAGTGTAACTATCGTCTACTTCAAGCAGGATAATCATCTCAAACTGGTTTTTTGAATGTAATAGTGAGCTTGCTGTACCGAGATGGTCTCCACATCACCAGATATCATCCATCTTGATTCTTGTAGCTTAGATGTGCAGATGTCATGGTGTTCTGACTGTACTTGACATATACAAACTTTTCTTGACAACTAATTAAGCTCTGGTAAGAATTCTGAAAAGAATTCTTTAGCTGTAAAGTCTCAGTGTTTTATGAGAAAATGTACATTTAATATTTTTTTTTATGAGGAACTTATGCTCCTCCTGATGTATCTCCCAAAGGGTTTGTGTCCCGGGAAAAGACATACATCCCTTGCAGGTTGCATTAGGAGGAGCATCTGACATAAAACTCTGCCAGTTACAGCATGTTGAACTACTTGCTGTGGCAACCCCTTGTGAATGAGGGAGCAGTTGAAAGTAGCCTTGATACCTTTTTATCAGCCCACAAATCAAAATACCAACAGTCTGTGGTTACAGTACAAATACAAATACAGTACAAACACAATTTACGCAGTTCTGCTTGAGTAGACTTTCAGTAAAATAATGTATTTGAGGGACTTGACAAACTTTACCTTTGAACATGAGGGGCAGTTGTAGTGTCAGGCCAATTTCACTGTTTTGCTGGAGAAAACAACTGCACTGGAGGTGGACTTTATGTCTTTATATCTTGCATCTCATAGGTCTCTATGACAAGGTTAAAATAAAGAACATCCCCTCCCTACATGCCTGGTCCTCAAAATGAGAGCTGACTCTCCTGTCCTAGATTTAATGTGCAAAGCATTAGCAGCACAAAAACAGCCTACAAATGCATGACTTCATAATGGATACGTGTTCTCACAGTTATCCACTGTGGTCCCACTCTTTACTATGTACATGCACTTTCTGAAATGCCAGGTGTAGGTACAGGTAGAATAGAATAGAATAGAATAGAATAGAATAGAATAGAATAGAATAGAATTCAACTTTATTGTCATTGCACATGCACAGGTACAGGGCAACGAAATGCAGTTTGCATCCATCCAGAAGTGCTTTAGCTGTTTAGGTAGGTTTCATGGAGGTTTTCATGGAGGTTTTCATGGAGGTTTCATGGAGAAAAACACAGCTGTTTGCACACACATAAAATAAATAATAAGGTAGAAGAAATATTCTGACAGGTATCAAATATATAATTCTACTCTTGCTATCATTAACTGCTATTGCCATGAGCTAGGGTGTCAATGATGAATCATTATAAATTAAAACAAACAAACAAACAAAAAAAAAACCTTCCCACGATTTAAAAATAATTAGTCATCTTTGCCATTTATTGTCAGTTATTATACACCTTTTCTTGTTTCCCAGGTTGTGGCTGTAAAAACGAGACAGATGGGACAATGCCATTTGGGGTTTTCCTTTTGTTGTTGTTTTTTTAACAGTTTCAAGTTGGGAAGTAGAAAATTAGTAGAATCTTAGAATCTTCAAAAGACAAAACGGGTCACAACAGAAAGCTGTTGGAATAACTGTTGAAAGAACGTGTGTATAGAAGTTGACCAGATGTCTCTAATAAGAATTATAAATATGAGAATTATAAATATGAGGTTTTGACAACATTGCAGTTGTCAAAAGTTAACACAAAAAAAAAGCTGGAATCATGGAAAAATATTTGTTATTATTATTGTCATAAAGGTTGTCGTGATGAGAGTTTATGGTTGTCTATTTAAATGTAGACTTCTTCATGCATTCCCTTTTGCAGTTCATATGGGGAGGTACAATTGCAGTATAGAGAAAAAGCCATTGTGGACAATTCCCTGGGCCAGTGATAATTTCCAAAGCGACATACAGCATCAGGAATGTTATTAGGCCCTTGGTATCCTTTCTTTCACACCAAAGGGAATACCCTAAGGCCATTTTAGGATCAAATTCAAAACATCATACACTAAAGCTTTGAAGTAGCCTACGGCTGAAACCTTGTCAATACAAATCGAGTGGGATGCACTCTGGCATTTGCCGTTTCATTTTACCCTCAGCGAGGGAAATATTTTGAAATCTTATACCATGTGAGATTCCAGTCTTTACAGTGATGACCCAATTTTCATATGCAGCTTGTCCACTGTGTCAGTTCAAAATTAAAAGAAGCAAGCAAAGACTAATTAGTGTGTTTGAAGGACAAAAGTTCAGAAGTAGTTTGAAGGTTGTTAAGTGGACCACCACTAATTATATTGTAAATATAATTGGATCTATAGCAAGAACCCAGTGTTTAAAAAATGGTTTCTGTAGTTACATTTTGTCATTTTTTTCCTACTGTTACAGCTCTCTGTGTGTCTGTATGTGTCTGCGTGTGCAAGAATGACAGACAGATGACTTTGGGAGTATCAAGTGTCCAGCAACCAGCAATTGCTATTATAGTTGCAGAGGTGTAGAAAATCACCTATTTGGGAAATTTTTTTTAAAACAGGAAAATTTAGGTTCCTCAGCAATGGAAGGAAGCAATTACATGAAGGATGCTTTGCAATCTTGAAATGAACAAAAAGGAGGAGATAACATATGCTGTTGTATTAGTGTGATTAAAAGTACTAGGAACATGCAACTAGCTTAGCAGGTGCTCCAAACTAGCTTGTTAGGTTTACACTTTGTCAGACAAGGAATTTATTTATTTTTTAAAAATTGTTGCATGGCTTAAAATTATACAAAATACAACATCTGCAAAACGCTAAAGGCACTTTTCAAACATTATGAAAATCTCTTTCGGTGTCTGTATTCAGCTTTCTAGTTTGCATTTTCTCCCTGCACGTGAATGGATAGTTTGGGTTCTTCCACAGTCTAAAGAAATTAGGTTAATTGGTAATTCTAAATTGGCCTGGGTCGGTGGGTAGATGAAGTGTACAAAATTAAGAACTGCATGAATGGATGGTTAAATTGGTCAGTAAAACTGGAAAAAGGACTTTACACATCTAAGGAGGCGGACCACAAACTTAGCCAAATTATATAACCGAATTCATGAAATATACTGTCTTCAAAAGAAAAAAGCACCAGCTTTAATCTTTAAAATGTCTGTACTCCATAGAATGCAAGCAATTAGGGGAAATTATTTTGATTAACCTGTAAACTGAGATCATAATATATTTCTGTGCTGCATGCTTTTACTTCTGCTTCAAAGTGAGATGAACTGCTCTGTTTTTGTGTCTGATAATAATGCTTCAAAACTGGTTTCAGAGTTTGATTTTCCACCGCGAGTAACTGTAGCAACATTCAACATATCACCTTGAGTTTATTAATGCAGTAGTATGTTCACTTTAAGTCCCAGCAGGTGCAGAAAAAAGTGCAAGCTGCTCTCTTGCTTCTGTATGGGTTGTGTGTTCACTTAGCCCTGTGAAGCTCAGAAGATTCAAAGGCGAACAACATACTGTATCATTTACAGCAGCAATATCAGTTTGATTCTGTTTCTGTTTGCACCTGCGGTCTCTGGTCATTGTGCAGCACTTTGTAAGACACATGTTCTGTTTTCTGATGTAAATACAAATGTCTTGACTTGTCCTCAGCCAACAAAGCTGGTTTTCACAGTTCAGGTCTCCCAGGTGCCAACATGTATCACGCAAACACCACTTTCACCATGACCTCCAGCTGAAAGCATAGTGTTCCACTTTTTCTAAAACTCCTCACCTCTGTGCTGAGTGGAGGGCATAAAAACAAGGCTATAGCTGTATTCTGAAATTGTGTTCATAGTCAAATATGTCAAACTACAATCAAATACCCTTTTCCTGTTTTGCTCACACATCCACCACCTCACATGCAGTATCCTGTGCCATCATCAAAATGTTGACACTCTTCAACCCTTTGTAATACACACTCTGACAAAGCAGGGAGGGAATTAGGGGCAGGTTGCCCACAGCCATCACACCTCTGCCTGGCCTCATCACAGGAGGAGGGAGCTGGAAGCCCCAGGGCTGGCAGTGGGCCAGGCCAATACGGGTTGGCCATGTGGCAAGTCATCCCGTAGGAGAGTGGATGACCTTCATGTGGGTTCAAAGATTGTTGAGACCACAGGAGTGGTTATAAGATGAGTAGGTGAATCAATATGCTATATACTCCAGTATGGGCTGATACCACTGCCAGTTTTAAGAACTATTTGTGATGCTGCTACAATGTGCAGTGTGGTAATTTAAGACAAGTGCAATTTATCTGAAAGTGACTTTAAAAGTGCTACAGTTTAATTCAAAATAACACGATTTATTTAACTGTGCTTGGTACACAGTGAACAAATGAGACAATTGGTATATAATACTTTCTACTTCTATTGGAAATTCCCTAGAGTATTCGAACAGAGGAAAACTCATTAAATACTACAAAGTATTTTACCACTCTCCTCCTCTTCAAGGTGGCCTACATAGGTATAAGAGGATTAGAGGACCAGAAGGTCCTTAATAGTATAGATCAGAACAAAAATGAGTAAATAAAAATACATGTTTTCCATTATGTTTTTCCTCTTCTCCTCTGTGTTTCCAGAAGCTTCATGTAAATAGTGGTGGGAACTGTTGTGATGAGATCCGATGTGACAAGAGTGTAAATGCATCGCTTTGAATCATTTTCAAAAGGGGTTTTATCTGCCTTGGGGTAATAACCTTTACATTTCTGTCCCAGAGGTAACTATCCACTTCTGTGTCGACTGAAAGTTATACTGTGCTAGAAAAAATGCACCCTTCATTGCTAATGCAATTAGTGTTGAGTGAGTCTTTCATCTTGCACTTGTTTTTCATTCGTACAAAAGTGGCTTTAAATTTTGAAATAAATTTTTGAAAGCATTATCTTTAATTCTACCTTTAATGTGAACTACTCCAAGCCTTACAGACCATCACAGGCTTTATCTATGCAGGGAGGGATTTCTGAAAAATAAATCTTACAGCTCTGCTATCACTTCTAACATAAATGAAGACAGGAAACTAAACAGTAGTGACGTTTGTAGGGTTACTGAAGTTGGACTAGCTGGTATATATTGATGTAGTAAGTGGTGGCTAGCTACACAGCTATGGTTAGCATAATATAAACACGATGAAGCTGGAGGATGGACGCTAACTTTTTTCCACTTGATAAAAGTTAATGTGAGGGTTCCCGATGGTTAGGGACAAATGCGATTGCATGGCAGGATTCTGTAAACGGACTAAACTTCAGTCAGGAGAACAACTGAGATAATCCATCCACAATACGAGGTTAGTCATTAATTTACTGCTGCATGGGCTGGGCTGTAGTTACATCGTAAGGTTTTAAAAACTGAACTTTGAAACCTGCTGCCAATGAATAGTGATAATATAAACTAAGAGAGGCTGACAGTGATCACTGACTTTTTTAGGGGCTTGTTAAGATTAAAAAGGACAAGATACAAAGCATTAAAACATGTTAAAAACACAACAGCCTTAATAAACGCAGAGTAGCTTAGACCCGGAAGCATTACTTAACAACTGGATAAATGGATAACTCCAATTACTTATTTGTACTATGCTTTCATTTCAGGGTGCAATGAGACATTGTACTGCATAATTTTTCAATAAAAAACTGGAAAAATTGGGATGTTCTAAAATTTTTTGACTCGTAGTCTTTCCCTTTTGGAAACACAAATATACAGTGGCTTGCAAAAGTATTCGGCCCCCTTGAACTTTTCCACATTTTGTCACATTACAGCCACAAACATGAATCAATTTTATTGGAATTCCACGTGAAAGACCAATACAAAGTGGTGTACATGTGAGAAGTGGAATGAAAATCATACATGATTCCAAACATTTTTTACAAATAAATAACTGAAAAGTGGGGTGTGTGTAATTATTCAGCCCCCTGAGTCAATACTTTGTAGAACCACCTTTTGCTGCAATTACAGCTGCCAGTCTTTTAGGGTATGTCTCTACCAGCTTTGCACATCTACAGACTGAAATCCTTGCCCATTCTTCTTTGCAAAACAGCTCCAGCTCAGTCAGATTAGATGGACAGCGTTTGTGAACAGCAGTTTTCAGATCTTGCCACAGATTCTCGATTGGATTTAGACACCAGACAGGTCAGGGATAAAGTTATTGAGAAATTTAAAGCAGGCTTAGGCTACAAAAAGATTTCCCAAGCCTTGAACATCCCACGGAGCACTGTTCAAGCCATCATTCAGAAATGGAAGGAGTATGGCACAACTGTAAACCTACCAAGACAAGGCCGTCCACCTAAACTCACAGGCCGAACAAGGAGAGCGCTGATCAGAAATGCAGCCAAGAGGCCCATGGTGACTCTGGACGAGCTGCAGAGATCTACAGCTCAGGTGGGGAATCTGTCCATAGGACAACTATTAGTCGTGCACTGCACAAAGTTGGCCTTTATGGAAGAGTGGCAAGAAGAAAGCCATTGTTAACAGGAAACCATAAGAAGTCCTGTTTGCAGTTTGCCACAAGCCATGTGGGGACACAGCAAACATGTGGAAGAAGGTGCTCTGGTCAGATGAGACCAAAATGGAACTTTTTGGCCAAAATGCAAAACGCTATGTGTGGCAGAAAACTACCACTGCACATCACTCTGAACACACCATCTCCACTGTCAAATATGGTGGTGGCAGCATCATGCTCTGGGGGTGCTTCTCTTCAGCAGGGACAGGGAAGCTGGTCAGAGTTGATGGGAAGATGGATGGAGCCAAATACAGGGCAATCTTGGAAGCAAACCTCTTGGAGTCTGCAAAAGACTTGAGGCTGGGGCGGAGGTTCACCTTCCAGCAGGACAACGACCCTAAACATAAAGCCAGGGCAACAATGCAATGGTTTAAAACAAAATATATCCATGTGTTAGAATGGCCCAGTCAAAGTCCAGATCTAAATCCAATCGAGAATCTGTGGCAAGATCTGAAGACTGCTGTTCACAAACGCTGTCCATCTAATCTGACTGAGCTGGAGCTGCTTTGCAAAGAAGAATGGGCAAGGATTTCAGTCTGTAGATGTGCAAAGCTGGTAGAGACATACCCTAAAAGACTGGCAGCTGTAATTGCAGCAAAAGGTGGTTCTACAAAGTATTGACTCAGGGGGCTGAATAATTACGCACACCCCACTTTTCAGTTATTTATTTGTAAAAAATGTTTGGAATCATGTATGATTTTCATTCCACTTTTCACGTGTACACCACTTTGTATTGGTCTTTCACGTGGAATTCCAATAAAATTGATTCATGTTTGTGGCTGTAATGTGACAAAATGTGGAAAAGTTCAAGGGGGCCGAATACTTTTGAAAGCCACTGTAAATCCTCTCAAATGCTGTTAGGCTGGTCAAAGCCAGATAACCAAACACCAATAAGTTTAACTTGCCTAATGTTATGGCATGCTTATGGACAACTCTTAGACTGCCTGGTCTCCAAACTCAAAGGGATTCATCCTTACACTATTGTGCTCCTGAATAACAACCATTTCTGTTGAAAGGTAACATGCATGCCCATGACCACATTTCTGTACTTTTGTGGACATCTGACAACAGAAACACAAGAAGATATCTCAATAACAAAGCCTCCAGTGCATGCAGAGCTATTTAGAGTCACAGCACCTGAAGACCCTGTGGACATAGTAATCATTTCTTGCCAAGTTTGTCAGAATCATTCATCCATTTATTCACACCTGAAGGAGTCAGTAAAAAGCCACTGAACTACTAATAAATTATTCAGATTAGTGTGGACATGACCTAAAATGTCTAAGATTCAGTTTAATTTGTTAAGCTAAAATCATTCAGTGAAGCAGTGGAAGTTTTTTA
Organism: Oreochromis aureus; assembly: GCF_013358895.1. Taxonomy (NCBI): domain Eukaryota; kingdom Metazoa; phylum Chordata; class Actinopteri; order Cichliformes; family Cichlidae; genus Oreochromis; species Oreochromis aureus. The sequence goes on along the minus strand of NC_052956.1, from coordinate 34,925,627 downwards.
ATGAATTGCCCGGCACCATGGAGGGATGTGACAATGAATTAGAATGCAGGTGGTGAACCTCGGTGATCTTTACAGGTCTTCACAATATAAGGGTTCATACCATACATGCAAAACTACATTTACAATGAAAACAGTCATCCCGCTGGAATGTTTTTCTCCAAATATTTATACAGACCCTTATCCAAAAAATTCTAAAATGTAAATAAATACACCATATAATGGTCTGCAAATCCTCGAAGGAACTCTTTAAAACTGATGGCAGCAACACATTTAAAAAGTTTGGGGATATGTAATGTTAAAAACTGGAAAACTGGTATCGACCGACCATGAACCTTGGGAACTCAGTGGACAACACAGTTCATCACTTCATCCACAAATGCAGGTTAATACTTTGTAAAACAATGAAAAAGCCAGATAAAAAAAGGCTATAAACAACACTCAGAAATCCAGCACTGCTTTCTGGGGCTAACTTATTTTGAGAATGTTGAAAAACATGTTATCTGGGCCAAAGAGAGAAGGAATGAACTGGATTGGTCTTTGTATCTGTTGTTTAAGAGCCTATGTGTGATACAGTAGCTGGGATAGATGCATCCACACGCTATGACTAACCTCTGCATAAGTGAGGTCATTCATAGCATTTCATCATTTTGGACCATCATATGCTATAATCTGTCTCTCTTTATTGTCCCTGCACAGATTGTTGACCTGCCCAGGGTGTACCAATTGCCTAATGGTAGTTGGCATATAGCTCCAGCCCTCCAGCAACCCTGATAAAATAAGGGAAAGAAAATGGTTGAATGGATGGTTATTAAGTTATTTTTAAAGGAATTTCTTGCTTATTCCAATAGGAAAACTATAAACCATTTTCTGTACATATTATAGAAAATGCTCCCCAACAGCTTTGAATTATGAATTTGCATTGCCAAAAAAACATGTGAGACAGGAGAAACAAGTCTAGGGCCTTGTTGAGCAGGGTCTGTTTAAAAGGTGCTGTTTTGTCAAATGTCACCTGTGTCTCCCCATAACGCTCAATGTATCCATTGCCATCAGTACATTGATGCGGCAGCTCCAGCAAAATTAGCCACAGAAACATCAGGATCCAAAAGGTTGCGTGAAAGGGCTCATTGCAGATTTGCCAGTAGAAGTCTCTGTTTCATATTTTACTGGGAATTTATTTTATCATTTGTGGATTTTAACAACACATTGAGTGGCATGCCCATTGTTTATTGATCTGTTTATGATTTCATTGCCCAGTCAACTCAATATTTCTTATTAGTTGTGATTTCTTTATGGGCAAAATAGGTATTTTTATTTTGCAACTCTTGTGAATGGATTTTGCAGATTTCCCTATATATATATTTTTTTCTTTTTAGAATAGTCTTGGCAATGGAATTTTTTTTTTCCAGCTGATCATGATGGTGGTTCTGCTTGGAAGGTCGTAATCCTGGAGAAGCTACAGAGGAGATGACAGGTTTTCAGTGTTGGAGCTATAAGTCAGTGCCTTAAGTTAATGCACAATGACACACTTTTATAAATGTGCTTCTGCACAGCAGCACAGTGAAATTTGAAGCAGATAATCAAGATATGATTGAACTGCAGACCTTCAGCTCTAATTAAAGGCATGTAACAAAAATATTGTAAGAACTGTTTAGGCAATGACCCCCTGCATTTTCCTTTAATAGCCATACATATTACCATATGTGTATAAAAACAGTTTTTATAAACCATTTATTTTAATATATGTGAATATGAACACTTAACAATAAAATAGGAATAAGAAAGAGATGCATGCCAGTTAAACATTCTGTGATATTTTACATTATTTACCCTTCAAATGTAAGTATAAATAAGCAAGTGTAGCTGTTTATGGGAGCTGTCCCATTACCAGGTGTGAAATGTCTATGCCTGTAAGACTTCATGAAAGAAGTCCGATATGGATCAATGAGTCAATGAAGCTCACCTCCGACAGATGAGAGTGATATTCAGGTGAGCTGTTAAGGATATCTTGAACCTTTCTGTCAATAAGGACTGCTGATTTTGCTACTGTTAGCCACTGACAATGGAGCTTTGAAGTGGATCTAGCATTGTCAGTCTTGGACAATTAGTTCATAACCTCTCATAAAACTGTAAGCAAACAGTTTATCAGAGGGAAAGTGTAACTATTTCAGACTAATGTGAGCTGGCATAATCTTAGCTTATAACCAGCTATTGTTATAAATGGCTCAATATCAGCTGTCCGAAGATGGCTCACAATAAGAAACTGCAACAAAAAAGGATACATAGGCAAGTTTATCCTTTTTTGTTATTATTTTAGAGCATTGACTTTTTAGTTCAGGGGACAAGGCTTCAGATGAAAAGGAGAAGGTTGCAATATAGAAGAAGGAGCAGAGTGTAGTGGTGGATGAGGCAGGTGGAGAAGAGGAGTAGAAAGTGACGTCATAGTTACGCCTTTTATAAGTCATTTTTGGAGTACAACTTTGGTCCACTGAAGGGGTTTTGTTTTTGTAACGGCAGGCGACATCTTTTTTTAGATGTCTATTATACTTCCAGTCTCCATGTGTGGGCTATTTATAGTCCACATGTGATCGTTGTGGATGTCTTTTTATTGTGAAACTTTGACGATAATTCATTTTAGACATCGTTTTTATAATGCTTCTACATAAATAGGCCTGAAAGACCACAGAAACAACCAAAGTATATGATGACAGACTTAATTCCTTAAAAAGAAAAGTAGAGAACACTCTCAAGGAGTTAGGCATGTCATGTCAAAGATGAGTTTTTCCTATCCACTATCACCAACTGCTAGCTTATAAGGGGTCATCTGATTGTTGTTGTTTTTTTCACTATTATCGTGATATAAAATACCTTGAGGCAGCCATTGTTTTGATTTGGCATTAAATAAATAATATTGAAATGAACTGAGTAATCCATATGAAGGTGGTTTCCAAAGTTACCAAATGCTAAGACTTTATTAAACACATTCATGGCATCCCATGAAAAATGTAATTTTCAAATTTTGCATTTGGACATTTGATATGTTGTCTTTGTACTTTTTCTAACTGAATAGAAATATAACTAATTTGCAAACAATTGCATCTTATTTACATTTTACACCACAATGAAACTTAGAAATGGGCTTGTATAGATTTTTTTTTTCGACATTTACTTAAGTCAGCGTAGAACAGAGTGAGGCATACGGACATGTATACAGTAAAGAGTCACTGGAAAATCAAGCCACCATATTGTTTAGCTGAGTGATAAATTGTGTTTCTCTTGTGGATTTCAAGAGTTGGACATTTATTAGTGAAGTCAAGTGAGGAAGAAACACATATCCATACAGGGCAAAGGACATCTCTGAAGCTTGGCAGCTAGCAAGTAGAAATAGGAACACACCCCTCCAGCTCCGGTTACAACTGTGGTTATATGCGCTCAGTGTGTGCCCACTCCTCTTTGCACTTGCCATTAGTACATTTTCCAACCCAGTTAGCAAGGACCTCAGAGCTCAGCACTAGGGTAAAAAGCAGCACTCACTACTCAATCTCTGATTTCAGCTGAGTAGAGCTGAGTAACCAATTCAATGTTAGAAACATTCTGAAAGATTTGAACAGATTTGGCAGATCAGAATCAGATTTGGCAGTCTTCTACCAAGGGCAAGGTCCGCAAACTTAGGAATTCTTCAGATTTTAAATGTCAAGTAAGTCTGCCATTGTGCAAAATGTCAATATTAGGTAGTAGCAACAAATACCTAAATCTAAAGTCTCCAGAAAGAAAATGATGTCTTTAATTATAGCAGTAGCCTTCACTGAATATTTTCCAGCAAAGTATGAAAGTATAAATATTTAACAATAATCTTGTGGCCATACTTTTGGAAAACATGGACAACCTACTCTGCTACCTTATATGCACATAACTGGATAAATTAGGACTTTTGTTAACATTATTATGTCTGTAACCCTTCCTCTTCTTCAAATCATATTAGGTGAGATGGTGCAGGATTGTACAGCCACACAGAATCTTGGTGTATGAGCTGTCCACCAAGGATTCCCAATGAATACGCTTCAAACAGTGGCTTTGATCCACTTTATGGAGTGTGTGTGTGTGTGTGTGTGTGTGTGTGTGTGTGTGTGTGTGTGTGTGTGTGTGTGTGTGTGTGTGTGTGTGTGTGTGTGTGTGTGTGTGTTTGCTTGTTTGTGATTGTACTTATTTATTTATTTTGTTGAAGGCAGGTGTGGAGGATGGGTGGGTGTGTGCTGCAAGATGAGATTCTTGAGGCATCAAGAAAGGTTTTTGATGTGGAGATTCCTCACCAGGTGGTGTATATAAAAAGTCCAGTGCTCCTGAAATATCGCAAATTCTTGTCTTAAATTTCAAACCCCTGTCACAGAGGTGCTTCAGGAGAAATATAAATGTTATTTGTTTTTATTATTAATTTGGTGCCTAAAATTAAGCAAACAGCTAAAGAAAGCAAAAGCAAACTAGTTCCGTGTGAAACTAAACATTTTAATGTTCTACTTATATGTTCTGTAAAACTATTACAAGGGTTTTTAAAATGATTATAATAGTTATACAAATCTAAATGTCTATATATAGATTTAACAGGAAGTCTCTGTTAAATAAATAGATCTCTCTTTCTATCTATGCATTGCAGAAATTACATAACAGTATTTACCAAATCTATTTTTCCTTCAGAGTTGAAATAGATATTCTTAGAATGAATTAGAATGAATTATTGACTATTGACTATTATTGACTACAACTTTAGTCATTTTTTGTTCTGATTTCTTAATGGATGAGTTTGCGGATGACACAGTAAATCAAATATACAAAAACACAGACCACAGAAGTTATGATTCGTGGGACACGAGACAAGCTGCATACATGAATTACATGGGGAAGCTGCAGAGAGCCTTACTGACAGTGCACTTCAGCAAAAGGCTAAGTGACTCAGCATATGAAGTCATTGTCATAAAAGTTCTTGAGCTTCGAGTGTGTCTGTGGAGGTGTGTGTGAGACTGTCTGAATGTCTCTGTCGTAGTGCAGAGGCAGGTATTGACGGCTGTTAGTTAAACATGTGTCATTCGCTGTGATAAAAACATTAGTCCAAAAATAAAATGGACACAACGTTGCCACTGAGTCATCTGATGATGTGTATATGTGCGGAACACAGGGTGTACATAGCGCGTACGTATGCATGTTCAGGCGACGGCAGTTTGGAGGTAGGCGGCACATTCATTCAACAAAATGAATAGCTCTCGGACTAAATTAAATTTCAGCTGGAATTAAATGATTGGAAGTGGTCTCTGTGTGTGCTACCGGATCGCTGTGGGAGGGCAATATTGCTAAAAGGCTTTTAGAGGATTAATTTAATGTGTTTTTTTTTTCCTCCTTCTTCTCCATCTCTCACAGCTTTTTTCTAATTTATTTGTTCCTCATCCAGGTGCTCATAAACCACAACACTCCTTTTCTGTTGACATTTAGTAGTTAAAAAAATGGCGATGAGCCTACAGGGTGCGTCTAAGGAGGTGGGCTTAGTTTTATGTCTATGTTGTTTTTCTGGGGGAGGCATATGAGAATGCAGTACACATGCTGCTACTTTGTCATGTTAGGGCTAACAGTGGGGGGAATGCTGGGGAAGTTGCTTTGGTGGATAGGGCACTTTGGCAGGTTGGGAACAGCTTTATGAGTCAAATAGCATCGTCACTGGATGAAAGCCCCCAATCTCCCTTTTTTTAAAGGTATATAGGGATAGAAAAATCACCAAAGGAATAAATATTGTGGCAAATATCCTTTTTTTGCCTTTCTAGCTGCATGAGATACAGTATAGAGTCTGAACACATGGCTAGCTTAGCTAAGTACAAAGGGTATACGCTGGGGTCCACAAGTTTGTAGAACACTGACAACAATACAGTACAAATGGAAAAATCACAAATCCTGATCAACCATAATGTGAATTTTTCAGTATAATTGCTTCGCTTTAAAGGAGCTTTGCACATCCAAGAGAAACGCTTCTTGTAGTTTTCTGTTTCATTTATTTTGATAAATGAATGAAATGCATCTGCAGTCTAATGTTACTCTATTTTGAACTTTTATCCCTGCAGTCAGATCAGATGCGTGTTATGCCTCATAACACTAAACAAATGTTCGTGACCCATCAGTCAATCAATCAAGCAAACAATCCATTCCCCCAGTACACTAATCAATTAACCACGCAGCCAATCGCATATAGTTATGCACAGGCTGATGAAGCTCACACAAAAACATCAGTGCCACTCTCACTTTAAATTAGCAGGCGAGAGACAGGCAATGTTAAGATGAATGGATTCCAGTTTGCTGGGGCTTGTTTTGATGACCCATGTTCAGTTAAATTATTGCAGTAATGACGCCACAATGGTGATGAATCACTCCTGTTACTATTTCATTAGCTGTGTCAACAATCACCCACTGCAAACGGACTAAGTGATTATACTGACCTTTGATGAGATCTGCATATATAAAACTTTAGTTTTTCTTAAAAATTAAGAAAATACCACATATGAAATTTAACTATATTGTTTTCTTTATCAGTTATTAGAGAAAACGATAAAGAAATGAGATGATAAATTTGAGACAGCCTCAATAGCATGTTATACTGTTAATTTCATGCAGAACACTTAAGTTAACATATTATATTTAATTAACTGCGGCTGTATTTTGTCAGAAGTCATTCACTTTTTTTCCCCACTGTTGTGCATTGCAGATAACATTATTGTCATTTCATATCGGATTTTCTGGGATATGGAAATGGACAAATAAACTATTAAAGCACCTCATCTTTATCAGACAGTCAATTTAATTGGAGGCACTTGGAAAAGTTTGGATGTAGCACAGTGATTAGTGATAGTCTCGTCAGCTAGAAGGGGAAGAGCAATCAAAGATAATTGCTTTGAATCATTGTGATGTTTTAATTGTGCACCTGCATTTCTCAGTTGCTGGCTTTACGTTGGAGCTAAGTGTTTTTCTGTATTATTTCTATGGATGGGATTTATGGATCTGTCTTTTTTTCCCCGGGGGGGGGGGGGTGTCATCCAAAGGTTCAGTATCATGCTGAAGGACACACATCTGATGTTCTAGTACTGATGCTGTAGTTAGAGCTTATTTTAACCATAAAGCAGCACTTGGTTACATTAAAGCCCCCAAACAACAGTTGCAAGAAACAAAGTTGTTTTCTACTCTTAAGTTTGTGGAAAGGTGGCTGTCAAGAAGCCATTCCTAACAGAGGGAAGCAAGGACAAAAGGCTGAGGTATGTAAATTGCAGAACAACTGGACTAAAAATTGGATTCACCATAAACGTGAGTGTAAATAGTTGTCGCTGGTGACCAGTCCAGGATGCCACTAGGTGAAATACAGGGGAACTGAATATGTAGTTAAGAAATTGGGTGTAAATATATATCATAAATATACCTTATTGTGGGGTTTTTTTGTGCATCACTGAATAACTCAATATACTATAATTGTCATGTAAATAAAGTCATGTGCAATCTTAATTCTAAGCACAGCGCATCTCCATCTGAAGTTCCATGGAAATGAGCATCCCACAGAGTTTGAATTTGAATTTCTAATTGTAGGTTCCCGAGTGTAATTTAATGGAATTATCATTTTGCAGACATGCTTTGCATCAACAGATTAAAAGCTACTCATACAATGTCTGATGATAAAGTGAATTTGTAGCTTTTGTGCAAAACGGCAATCACCACTTGATCAGCAGTGAAGGTTTTTTCTCTGTGAAAATACAAGCGCACGTGTTTTTAAGAGGAGATGTTGTTAATGTGTCATTTTTTTTGGTAAAGCTAACAAGAGACATGCAAATGCACACTGACAGCTGGGCATGCAGGCCAGATAAAGTCAAATTGTTGACATTTTGGCAGGAAAATCACAGAATGATATTCAAATAATACTTTAATGGGTTTTTTTGTTGGTTTGTTTTTTATCCCCTCATCAAATAATTTAGTTTGTTTGTCTGGTTCTACGTATGCATGTTACAATAGTGTCTATGTATACATAAAATAACAAAAGAATTAATGTTATTGAGACTAAATTAAAAGGAAAAAACTAAATGAAGTACTTTAACAATCAAAACTGTGGCACTCAAGGTCCTAATATGCAAAGGTCTTTGAACTTGTCAGAAAGCGGCACATACTGACTTTACACATGAAGAGTATGATGATTTTTTTTTTTTCGGCCAGAGAGAGGAAAAGACTTCAAAATCTGACCTTCGCATTTCATCCTGCAAATTTCTATGTTCTTTCAAGGAAGCATGAATCTAATTTAGACCTGGGAGCTTTGCAGCTTCTTCTTTTAATCTTCAATGCTGAAATTCATGGGAGGGGTGTAACAGACAGAAGGAAGGAGGCAAGTAGGGAAACACATAGAGACAGAGATAAGGAAGGAAGAATGAAAGAGGATAAAAAGCTAAGAAGGAAGTGAGATGCCTCCAGTTCTTGTTTTTAAGCTGCTGAAATTAGAATATGTACACGAATTACAGAATAGAGGCATGCATCGCATTGACACTTAACGCATTCAAATACCATTTTCTCGAAAAAGATAGTAAGAGAGACAGTGGTAGATGCTTTTGCTTACGTAGGCTGCTGCGCCCTTTGCATATTACTCCCTCATGCAATCGGAAAGCATATGTTAAGAAGACCATGACAGCCATAGAGGGGGACCAGCATGCACTTGATATCATCTCTGTGATACCCACTGTCAAAAGCAGAAATGTATTTAAGTATAATATAGTGGGAGTGGAAGCGATGGTGAGAGACGAAAGGGAGAAGGATGGGGCGCCAAGCATAAGAAATGCCTTCGTTGCAGAGTGTAATGCACCGCAGACAAATAGTGCCACTTTATCGCCTGGAGGAGTAAAAGGAGCTTTTAAATTCATGCTCGCTCTCTAGGAGGCAGCAGTGACTGATGTGGCACAGAGACACAGGGCATTGTTGTTTAACTGTGTGGTGCACTGCAAAGTGTGTCAGTAAGGAATAGGAAAAATTTTTTATGTAACCTAGTGACATCAACAAGCCAAGGAGTTATAGTTTTTGAGTTATAAAATTAGTGTTCAGACCAAAATAAAAAGAGGGTGAACGCTGTTTACCCAAACTGACTTTTGCCTGTATTATCCAAATGTTCCAGTCTTTAGTAGCTAGTGGTGTCTAAAGACCATGTACTACTATTAGTGCAAAGATAAACATAGAACTACAAAAGTAATTGCTGTGGTTCCACCTGATAACCACATTATAGTCACACAACTTGCAATTAAAAAATATTCCAACAAATCTGTGAACTCAAAAACATACAAACTGTTGAGTGCTCCAATTTAGAAGATTGATAAATTAATTACATAAGGAAAAAGAACCACTTCAGCCTCTTTCACAACCAATGGCTCAAATAATTTTCCACACTTTTGTTAGCATCTAACCACTCAAGGACAACATCTTATACACTGCATGAATTGAACACTTATGAATATTTATCTATTGATCAGCTTTTAATTAGTGCAAAATACATCATCATATCAAATTATATCTATCACTAGATAACAAGCCTGATGTAAATACATAAACCTTGAATAAATCAACGCAACACAGGCTGAAATACTTACGTAAATGTGTTTGTGCTGTTCCCCAATATTCTTTGCACTCACAGGGGCACCCCAGACAGAGTAGTGCCAGTGGCATTTTTTTTAAAAAAAAAACAACGTTTTGACTCCAAAATGTTCTTTACATGAAAGAATTTTCATGAATGTGCAAAACAGAAAAACTGTATAAATTTTCAAAATGTGTGCAAAAACACACATACTTACATATTTACTCGTGCATTGAGTTCACAGCGATGCTGCTACTCACAGAGCTGATACCTGAAGACTCATTTCTTTATATTAGCTGCCAATGAATGCAAGGTGAAGAATGTCAGTTTGTATTTATATGGTTTATATTTTCCTAATGAGCATTTATGCAGATCTAAGCTTGAAATTACTTCATCATCTTCTTAAGCACCATGGACAGCGTCCTCTCAACAGCTCCCAGAAAAGCATGTAGAAACCGATGACACTTGAGAGCTGAGACTTTTTTTAATTAATGCAGTTAGTGGGTCTATTTTGGTCACAATACATTTGCCATAGAGGTAACTTACATTTATTACCTATGCGACCTCTAAATGATTATGCAAGGAAAAAAAAACAACCTGCCGCAACACCACCTTACCTCATGCCTCGCATCCCTCTCATATTTTTTCTTAGTGTCACTTTTCTCATCTCTTATGTTCCCTTCCCTCACTGGCTCTCCACCTCCTGCTCATTCATGATTGACATGTCTATCAACATGACAGGGCTGTGACAGGCAACCCCCTGAAGTGCACCTCCCATACTCCCTCTGCACACACACACACACACACACACACACACACACACACACACTCCCTATATTTCCCAACCCAATCCTACCCTTTCTTCATCTCTCTGCCTTTCTCATTGATGCCTGATTCAAAAACACAAAGAGAGATGTGGGGTGATGGCCAGAGGGATATCAGGCAGAGCAGGATGTGTGAAGCAGAAAGGCTAACTGGAAGTAGCCTAATGCCACATAACAGATGAAAACAGGAAAATAAGTTGGCCCATTTCTGCAAACAATATGCAAAAAGTAGTTTATATTACAATCTTTTACACATATGTTTCACATTCATTCTGATCCTGGATCATTTAACTTGCTGTGACACCAAAAAAAGTACTTATTTCAGGTCAAAGATCGGTTCGGGATCTGATTCTGTGTCCTGTGTTTCATTTTGCCAAAACTTAGAGAAAATACTAAATTGTCTATACTAAAGAAAATACTAAATTTTGTTTTTTATTTCAGTGTAAATGCCTGTATTAAAACCCACCTAACACTGTAGCAATGCTAACATATTCCTTTAAAAAGTACTGGTAAGAAGACACAATGTACAAGAGATTGAATTCCATGATTGTGGGAGAGTTCTTAAATGTTGTAAGACAGAAAATCATTAAGAGGCCTTCTGTAAGTTCACAGAGACACAGACAGACAACTATGACAGACAGACAGATCCATAGAGGGAGGGTCAAGTTGCGGCTCTGGAGAGGACAGGAATTCTGGATTGAAGCTACGTCTCAACTCCCCACCCTCTCCTCAAACCTTTATGTTTTGCTTGCAAACACTGCTGACCTTACAACACACAGTAGACATCTAGTTTGCCACTGGGCCCACTGAAGACATGTTTTGACTGCCCTTGTCACACACACACACACACACACACAAACCCCACAGTGTCAAGTTTGAGCATTAAAGTCCAAAGTATATACTGGGTAACACTGCTACAGCTCAGTGATTAAAGCATAGTGAAAACACTGACAGGGTTAGAAGTTCAATTCCCAATTGACTTGGCTTTGCTTTAAAAAATGCACTCGTAGTACTCGTACTGTGAAGTTCATGGATAAAAGCACCCCTTGTGGTAAGTAAACTACTGAATGTTTTTTGTGAACAAATATTGATAACTTGCACATCATCATAATTTGATTTGGTGTTTAGCTCACTACCGACTGTCAACAATAACATTTAAAATAAAGTAGATAAAATAAGAGCCAACATGGCATCTTTTTTTCACTCCACTACACATCTTTAAATGCAGTCAGCTTTTCTGTTGCATCTTAAATCACTTTCACAGAAGTGATTCATATTCTAGTATTAACTCCATGCAGACTTATTGACAGATCAAGATAGCTTGAGGCACCCACAGTGAAAGATTACCCTTTTGCTTGTAGTATTTCCTCAGCGCAAGTTGCCAAAATGATGAGTTCACTCTGTTTTCAATGAGATTATTTAATTTTCCTCTGGATAGACCTTATATGATTTTGTTAAATCCCCAAAGTTTGCTGTAAAACTGGTACCATAAACTGCATTTGTGTTCTTTGATGACATATCAATGAGAATCTTTCATCTTAACATATACACATTGCTGTGAAAAAGTATCTGCACCCTTTCTACACACACACAAACACACACACACACACACACACACACACACACACACACACACACACACACACACGTCTTAATAATATCTGTTTAAACACTTTCCTGTGATTACTTTAATTTTGGCTTGAAATAAAATGCCTTCCTCTGCGAGATGGCGGCTTACTGCAAGTTACTGCAACTTCTGCATGTATCTCCAATGCATGGATACCGTGGACAGTCTATTACACATTTTGCCATGATACTGGTTTGAAGATCGATGGAAAGTGGAAATGAGACCGACATGATGATGGGAGAAGATAACATAAAACCAGAGGGGAGGAAGAACATTTATACACCTTGTTTAGTTCAACATACTTTTTTGTAAGACCATGTATAGTGCTTGTTAATTAATGCAAACTCTATATCTTTGGTTTGTGACCTGGATGTTTTAGTGAATTTCCTTGAGGCCAGACTGAACTGAACTATTGTAAATGACAGAAATACTGAAAAAACTGCTGTTTTCGAAGAGTATTTTATTTTATAGATTTTTTTATTTTTATTTTTATTTTTTAGAAAATCTGCAAATTAAACCATCATATTTGCATTTCTGGACACCATGCATTGCAAAAGTTGAATGCATGGTGGCATGGTGGCTGTAACTCCATGAAAAATCGCTCCATAAACAAAATTGAAATTGCATAGTTTTTTTTTTCACTCAGGAAAAATAAATCTTTACTGAGGTTCTCATAATTGTTGCACAAAAGGGATATTATGTACTATGGTGGCCTATGGTCAGAATGAATAAAATGCTTGTTTACGATTACCATTAAGAGACACCATAATACTGAAAATACGTCTTTGCATTATAAACTATTTTTCCTTCTCTTTTTAATAACTACAGACAATGTTCAAAAAAAAAAAAAAAAAAAACCGAGCACGCCCCTGCGGGCGGTTTATCCTTCAAGCTCGGGTCCTCTACCAGAGGCCTGGGAGCTTGAGGGTCCTGCGCAGTATCTTAGCTGTTCCCAGGACTGCGCTCTTCTGGACAGAGATCTCCGATGTTGTTCCCGGGATCTGCTGGAGCCACTCGCCTAGCTTGGGAGTCACCACACCTAGTGCTCCGATTACCACGGGGACCACTGTTACCTTCACCCTCCACGTCCTCTCGAGCTCTTCTCTGAGCCCTTGGTATTTCTCCAGCTTCTCGTGTTCCTTCTTTCTGATGTTGCTGTCATTCGGAACCGCTACATCGATCACTACAGCCGCTTCTTTCTGTTTGTCTACCACCACTATGTCCGGTTGGTTAGCCACCACCATTTTGTCCGTCTGTATCTGGAAGTCCCACAGGATCTTAGCTCGGTCATTCTCCACCACCCTTGGGGGCATCTCCCATTTTGACCTCGGGACTTCCAGGCCATATTCGGCACAGATGTTTCTGTATACTATGCCGGCCACTTGGTTATGGCGTTCCATGTATGCCTTGCCTGCTAGCATCTTGCACCCTGCTGTTATGTGCTGGATTGTCTCTGGGGCATCTTTACACAGTCTGCACCTGGGGTCTTGCCTGGTGTGATAGACCCCAGCCTCTATGGATCTTGTACTCAGAGCTTGTTCTTGTGCTGCCATGATTAGTGCCTCTGTGCTGTCTTTCAGTCCAGCTTTGTCCAGCCACTGGTAGGATTTCTGGATATCAGCCACCTCCTCTATCTGCCGGTGGTACATACCGTGCAGGGCCTGTCCTTCCATGATGGTTCCTCGTCTCCCTCCTCTTTCTTGGGTTTCTGCTGCCTGAGGTACTCACTGAGCACTCGGTCAGTTGGGGCCATCTTCCCAATGTATTCTTGGATGTTCGTTGTCTCATCCTGGACTGTGGTGCTGACACTCACCAGTCCCCGCCCCCTTCCTTCCGCTTAGCGTACAGCCTCAGGGTGCTGGACTTGGGGTGAAACCCTCCATGCATGGTAAGGAGCTTTCTTGTCTTGATGTCAGTGGCTTCTAGCTCCTCCTTTGGCCAGCCTATTACCCCAGCAGGGTACCTGATCACGGGCAGGGCGTGAAGTGTTGATGGCCCGGATCTTGTTCTTACCGTTCAGCTGACTCCTCAGGACTTGCCTGACCCTCTGCAGGTATTTGGTGGTTGCAGCCTTTCTAGCGGCCTCTTCATGGTTCCCATTCACCTGCGGGATCCCCAGGTACTTGTAACTGTCCTCTATGTCTGCAATGTTGCCTTCTGATAGTTCAATCCCCTCAGTTCTGACTACCTTCCCTCTCTTTGTTACCATCCGACTACACTTCTCCAGTCCGAACGACATTCCAATGTCATTGCTGTATATCCTGGTGGTGTGGATCAGTGAATCGATGTCTCGTTCACTCTTGGCATACAGCTTGATGTCATCCATGTACAGGAGGTGGCTGACAACTGCTCTGTTCCGTAGTCGGTATCCGTAGCCAGTCTTGTTAATGATCTCACTGAGGGGGTTCAGGCCTATGCAGAACAGCAGTGGGGACAGAGCATCTCCTTGGTAGATGCCGCAACATTGTGTTGATCTTCAATGTTCATATATATATATATATACATACATATATATGTGTGTGTGTGTTTGTTTTTCTAAGGTTAGAAAACTTTGTATTAATGTGTATAAGACAGTAGGTTTTTCCCAGACACATACAGTATATTAAATGGGACATTGCCGGCCTTTTCTTCCAAAATCGTCACTGTCCATCTGGCCACTTGTCTGCCAACCTCCCACCACACACACAGAACTTCTCTTTAAAACAATATGGCAGTCATAATCAAAGCCTGAGGTTAGCCTCACTTACACATGATTAATTAATTGGACAAGCATGCCAGATGTGATCAGGTCAACCACGATCGCCGGGTAACATGTAAATGAGTCTCCGGATTGGCCGAGCACCTACGCTGTCAAAAAGTTGGCAGGTGTTGGCGCACTTTGGAGGGATGCTCAACCTGTTCAGGATAAGCATTGTTGACATCACCCACTGCCACATTCCCTATATAAATATTACATGAGCCGTGGCTGATATTTGTAAGATATATTGTCCCTCACTGCTGAGGGGCATTCTCCGGATGCCAAATATATTTCATTTGAACAGATGGAAATTGCAAAGGAGAGATGGCGTGAGCATAAGAGTGGAAATGGAGAGAAAGGCACAGGAAGAGAAAGATGATGGAGGAAGTTGTATGTGTGTGTGCATTTTTTATGCATGCTTACACGTGTGTGCAGGACAGATCATAAATACTTGAGTAAACAGGGGTGGACCTGTGGAGAAGCCTGAAACATCCTGTTACTAGAGTGGGGACGGCTTGCTTGCTGGCTATCGCAACTCTTAGAGTACTGTCAGCAAGGATTGGAAACAAGCAGGTACATTTCTTCTCAACCTTCTGTTTCAAATTGGTGGAAATTTTCATTTGTGGGAGCTGGTATAGCTCATCATATGCCACAAGACATATTGGTGTGTCATTGTGTGTCTTTCTCCCAGCTTTCAGTCTTTTCTCCACTGTCCTATCCCAATAAAGGTTGGGTTAGGCGATGCACCCATCTTCCCTCAGAAGATACAAGTATTCTGTATGTTTTTTCACCAACACTGTACTGTTAATACCAAGTATATCTCTGTGGCAGTGAGCCAGCAGGCGGTCAGTTTGAGCAGGGCAGGGCAGACAGGGAGCACAATTTATCTGTCGCTACACTCAGGTCTGGAGTGCTAAGTATTACTTCTTTCTTCTCTCGGTTCCAGGTTTGGGTGTGCAACAGGAGTTATCTAAAGAGGTCAGGCAGTTTTCTTCTTTTGGCCAAGTTCCAGCAAATTACATAAAATGTCTTGACCTCCAACCAAAAGCTTTTTAATCAGGCAAATAAATTCAAAATTAACTCCTGTTTGGTGTCAGACATAACTCGGATTTTCCTCTATTGTACCCAGAATGTCTTAACACAGGGATAAGATTGTGCAGTATTTATTAAAGCGTATCACTTGTATCTGAAGTTTCAGAATAAAAGCATCATTGCTACGTTAGGTGTTTAGGCAAGATACCAGCTGGATATTGGAGTCATATCAGAGGTTAAGGTGCATGCTGTGCGCTGAAACAAAACACATCATGGACAGAGAGTAAATAAATGAACATGTTTTCTCCACCTGACCTCTGTTTAGAAATGATAGAAAATCTTATTGTTGCTGTAAAAGCGTATAGCGTGTCGGATGCTTTTGGCTGACATGCTCCCAGGGTTACCCAAAGTGACAGCCTACATAATGGGATATCGCCACTCTGAGTCTCATTCAAAAAAACACTATTACTTCCTCTCCTGCTGCCCACCTCTGCATCTCTCTCCACCCATAAGACCTTAATGTTTCAAACTAAACCAGCTGAGGAAAAAATATCTGTTAATGAAAATCCTGCAGTCTGTGTATCTGTGCAATCACACTGCAGGGTCTTTGACAAAGGCTTTTAAAAAGAAATTAACAAACCTGCTTAGCAATGTAAAAAGACCAAGAGACACAGTGCAATATCCTGAAGGTACACTTTATAGTTTAATCTGCATTAGAGGCCAGTGTGTAATTCACAAGTAGAATCAGCTCAGGTGCAATCAGAGGCAAGGTGTCAAATCACAGGGCCAATTTTAAAAAACATGTGCCGGTGATAGGACGGCATTATGCACGATTCTTATTTCTGCACATCCAACACATTGATTGAGGAAATTTTCAGCTACAAGTTATAGATGTCAGCATAGAGGGATGAGTCAAGATCGTTTGGGGTGTTGTTGCAGAAATAATGACACAGGTGGATGTCAACGTAAATCATGTGGCAACAGGGCTTTGCAGCTGCCTTACCTTCCCTGTTGATTTTTAAACACTAGATAGATTTACTCTTCATGTTCCCACCAACTGAAAGTAGCTTTCCTTATGTTTGCTTAACAGAAGACCAGAGATGCGATAATGTGCAACATAGTAGTTTGTTGACTTCATAGCTGTAAGAGCAAAAACAATTGCAAGAACAATGAAGAATATTTCTTGAGCTTAGTAGCACGCTTTCTTATCAATGTAACACAGCAAAGGGCATCATATTTTAGATCTCTGCATCGTTTTTAACCCTAAAATGCACAAAAATTCTGGATGTAGCAAAAAGTAAAGGTCATATATTTATTTATATGGGTTCAATAAGCACTCCACTTTCAAACAATTGTAATTTTATTGCAATTATTTTGTGGTTCAGGCTTTACAGAGTGAAAGTAAACTGCCTGGATCGCTTACTTGTATTAGAATAATAACTTGGTAGGTTGGTTTATTTGTTATTTATTGGTTGGGGCCACTCAACCTCTTTGTCGCCTTTGCCTCTACTAAAAAGGAATATAGCCGTTAGTTTGTGTATTTTGCTTTTGCTTCATAATTATAACAATGATTATACTTACATAATACCAATTCAACTTTTAACTGCACAGTGAAGTGTACTCCAGGATTTGTCAGAACATCATGACTTTCCATTGTCACTGAGATTATACTTGAAATGGCAATGGAAGGTCATGATGTTCTGACCAATTGTGCAGTATGCTTTGAAGGTTTACTTTAATAACTGGCAAACTATTGATTTTCCATTAATATTTATTCTTATGTTTTGATTGGTAGTCAGAATTCAAGCTCAGACAATACAAACATAGGCTAGCGGCACAAAATAAGTCTGTTTTAGTACATCAAAATATCGCCCCTGTGATTTGTTTCCTGTTTATCTACTCACATGTGAACACTCTTACAATTGCAGCCAGTGATGTTTAAACTCCTTGAATCACCAAGAACAACAACATCTTCTCAAAAGTCCTCCAAAGTTATTCCTTTGCCTGTGACTGGTCTCTGCCAAATTCTGCTATCAAAACCTTGAGACAGAGCAATGCAAGTTGGCAGCCTTTTGGCAGTCACATAGAAATACTTTGTGGTGAGACCCTCTAACAAACAAAAAGAGAGAGGTAGATTCCAATGGCACAATTTAACTGCAAACATTGGACCCAGAATTGTGAGTGCAGACCATCCCTGCCTTATAATGTACATCCATTTGTTTCTTATTGTCTTCCCTTCTCATTCACATCCATGACTACGGCCTAGGTAGTAGGCATCAGCGTTGGTTAGAGCCAGAAGTGGGAATATTTATTTAGATACTGCATGTAAACTGTATGACATCAGAAGGTAACTTTAGAAGTTTTGCTTTGTATTCTACTTTGTGCCACTGCCAGAGCAGCAACATTACAATATTGCAATCTCCTTGCAAACAGAGTGAATGATTCTGGACTTTGTTTCTCCTAATATCAATTAACACAGATTGGTGAATTAAACATCCTGTCATGCTTTGCATTCATGTAAAAGCTGCAAATGTCTCTGATTGGATAGGCATGAGTTATTTTGTTGACAGAGTGCCATTACCAAGAAGCCATTCACTTTTGATTGCCTGGTAATCATTCGATACTTTGAATATAGGAGGTGCTTCAGTGATAACAGCCAAATATAAATTTTTCATTACATGCAATCTCTCAGTAGTGCGCTCTCCCTTCTCTGCTGGCTCTCTTTAATAACACATATCCTTCTCTTTTCATCTGAGGTGGTCTGGCTCTGTAGCCTCTCAGTGACACCAGTACAACGTTAATACCTTCCTTGTATTGCGGCAGAAAAACTGCATCTATGCTGAAAAGAAGTGTAAACAATGTGGCACCTACCCACAAACACATACACAAATGCACACACACACACACAATTCCCTTTGCATGTCTTGCAAAAAAGCCTTTCCTGTCTCTTAATAAACACACATAGAGGCACAGATATTCATAGCATTCAGGGAGCTGCTAACACTCGGGTGTTCAGAGCCGATAAGCTCTGTACCGTCTGTGGCTCGTTTCCCTAACCTCCTCTTTCTTCTCGTCTGTCTCTTCTCTGGGGTACTGTCTGGAGGCAGGCTGTGGTTACAAGGCCCAAAGGAGTAACGAATCGGAGCGATGAATACCTAAATATCTGGAGAGATTAGCAGACAAAAGCAGACAAAGTCGATCCTGGATCGCAAGCAAGGGGATGAAGGAGCTTGGGGAGATTCCTATCACTCTGCCACATGTCGAAAGACAGGTAGGGAGGAAAAGTGAGGCCGTCAACATGTTAGAGGGTAAGCCCAGGTTGAGGGATAAGCTGTTTGTACAGACACCAGACAGGGATTTCATTACTCGCTCATTTAGTCATGCTGTATTTACAGGGTCAGTGCCATGTAACTCCTGATGTGCAGGAGCACCATGCCAAGGAAGTAACACAACAGGCACTAGGCTGGCGGCTGCTGTGACCACAATCTCATATCCCAGGGTGTTAGCTTGGTGAGGTGTGATCATACAGTGTTGGCGCCTGACGTTCAAAAGCAGCTCTGTGAAAAGCCTCGGTAATTACAGTGGAGGCTATGTGAGTGGGAAGCCAGTGTGTCTGCAGCAGAAAGACTCCTTTAGCTCATCTCTTAGTGAGGGATGAAAGGGAAGCTGAGGATGGATAGGACAAAAACAGTTTGCAATAAGTTTTTTAATTCTCTATTTATTTGTCATGCAAACAAATTTAACATAAGGTTGGGAAGAAGAATTTCCTGAGCATTATTACTTCTTTTTTTTTTTTATGATATTATAATCATCATTGAAGTCTGTCAACTAGGACAGTGTAGGGATTCAGAGTAGTGCTGCTACACCTCTACACTGAGGTTGCTGGCATGTCCAGCTGTGAGGATACTGTGGGGCAAGCCCAAGAGACAATGGGTGTCTTGCAGCTGGCTTAGGAACCCCTCTGTGTCCCCGAGGAGAGCTGGTGGAGTTGTTTGGGGAGAGGGAGGTATGGCCACACTGCTGAGTGTTGCCGCTCCAAACCGGACCTCAATAAGTGGCAGAAAATGGATGGATGGATAATCACAAAGATAAGAGTTGATTCTAAATGGCACAGGCAGAATTTAGAAATATTAAAATTCAAAATAATAAAAAAGTTGAGCTTTAACTATATTGAAAAACAAAGAGCACGACAGAAACAGTCTATCACAGAAAAAAAAGGTTTCTTAAGTGTTTTGTTTTTGTTTTTTAATTTTCTGTATGTTGTTCAGTCTTTGTTAAAATTGACGACATAACATAATAAACAATGTTAACATTTTCATTTTGCTATATTTTATTTTAATAACTGCTAACAGCTGGCTGGTTGGCTTTCAAACTAAATACTGTTTCAATGGGAGAGGACTCTGCAACACATTTTTTTCTCACTTAATATAATACACTGGTTACAAATAATATAATAATATTGCTAATATAAAAAAAAAATACTATCAATGAGTTTTTCTGAACATGACCAAAAAAGTATCACCAGGTAAGCATGCTTTTTATCCTGATGAAATCATTCATTACTTTCTAATTGTGTAATCTGAATCAATGCATCAACTAAATACCTAAATATGAAAGTACTGTCCCTTAATCTGCACTCTGTTTGGTTTTAGTGACAGTTAAGTATTGTTTATTGACTGAAAGCTAAAGTGTGTCAGCTGTCTTTAATGAGGATTGAAGCAAAGATCTGTTATCTGTTAGGTAAATAAAATAGATATGACAAGACCTGATTATTCAGTATTTTGTATGTGAGGAGAATGGTTTTAAAAAGAATTCTGAAGAGCAAATGAAGAGACCCTAATATGGGAGAAATATGGTCTCACTTTGTAGTCCCAGTTAGTACTCTTATTGCAGCATTTCAGGGAGTTTTAGTGCGACCTGTTAATAGGAAATTACCAACCAACACAGGATTTTGTCAGAAGAACATTATAGCAACAGTCAAGCATGGTGGTGGTATTATGATGGTTTGGGACTGCTTTGCTGCTTCAGTACCTGGATGACTTGCTGTAACTGATGGAACCACGAATTCTGGATTAGATCCTGAAGGAGAATGGCCTCCTGTTGATTTGTCCACTGAAGCTCAACTGCTCTTGGGTTGTGTGGGAGGACAATGATTGTAAACACACTAGCAAGGCCACCTTGCTGAAAATAACAAAAACAAAATGAAGGTTTTAAATTAGATCGAGATGTTTTGGCATGACCTTAAATAGGCCGTTCATGTTAGAATTTCCCACAATGTGGCTGAATTAAACTCTTCCGCAAAGAAGAGTGGGCCAAAATTCCTCCACAGTGATGTGACGAGTCATTTCCAGTTATTGCAAATGCTAGACTGCAGTTCTTGCTGCCAAGGGTGGCACAACCAGTGATTAGGGCAACTGCTATTTCAGACAGTATCAGGCAGCTTTTTCACCCTTAACAAACGAAATCATCATTTAAAAATTACATTTTGCATTTAATCAGGTTATCTATCTAATAATAACATTTGTTGGATGATTTGAAAGATGTCAGTATCACAAAAATACAAAAAAAAAAAGGAAATCAGGAAGTGTTGAAATAGTTTTCAAGGTATTGTATAGGTTTCCTTCTGTTCTGTTATTGTCTTTACTTTTTGACATCAACGTTACTTATTCATATTTAGATTGATCATTCTATACTCTGTGTGTATCAAGGTGTGTATATAAGGATGATTGGTTGTCAGTGTATCAGTGAGTGGTGATCTGTCAGAAGTTTACCCTCCATCTCAGCTGGGACAAGCGCTAGAAAATGGGTGGATGAAAAATATGAACATGAAGATATTGGATGGCTTTTTTTTAAGGGGTGAAAATGCTGGGAACCACATCTGCATGTGAAGATTGCATTTGAACATGAACTTACCTGAAATTCTAAGACTTTTTTTTACCTATTAGTCATAGTTTCAGGTAGCAGTGTCCAAACAGCTGACATGAAGTATCACGTCTGTCTCCGTCTCTCAAACATGTAGAGACACACATGCCAAAATACATACTTAATTGTATTCTATTCTTTGATGGGTTGTTACACTCAATCAATTTAGCACACTCTAATGTAAAGCTCGTTCCATTTCCAGTGTGCATTCATGCTCCGTCAGCATCACCCACACTTCGCAAAACAAAACCTAGATGTCATGTTGAGGTATTCGGGCCTAAAGTGTATATGCGCACACTGGCTTACCGGCCACTGTTGCCTAGCAACCAAAACCATGCACATTTTTTTGTGATGTCTGTGATGTCTTGGAGTTATTTCCATTATTTATTTGGACATCTTGGTTTTGTTTACATATAAAAGGCACACACAGCTGTCCTTAAATATTATTTTTTCTCAAAATAAAGAAAAAAAGCGATGTAAAGCGAACCTAAGTAATGTGATTGTTAGCATTTATTGACTTAGTTATTGATTAACAGGCAGATTTCATCAAAAATTATTTCATAGCAAGTTTCCTATGGTTTAAAGCAGCAGAGGAATTTATATTATGAAATATCATCACTGCTGTCCCTCAGCATCCAATGAGGGATGAGAACTTGAGACTCTTCTTAAACATTTTATCTTCCCTAAGCACATGTTTCATTTGTCTAGAACAGTTTCATTTGCTATTATGCCTATTCTACAATAAAAATACCTTATTTGTGATCAAATAAATAAGATCATAGCAGTGTATGTAGTAGTAAGTTAGAGTTATTTTTAAAAGCAAAAGGAAGGCTTGAGGAACAGCATGACAACCATGGCTTGAGTTACCAACCACTTTCTCTAATTAGTGTCAACTTGATGGAGCCACACATGCTGTGTTGTTCGAAGACCAGTACTGTGTTGACCATCCCCCCCCCCCATTACACTGTGTGGCACTTACACAGTTTGTTTTGTTTGGTTTGTCTATTTCAAGTAACCCTTCAGAAGATTTTTTCCCTTTTTCACTTCAGGGACGTTAAATAGAATGTCATCATTATCCCACAGGATTCAAGCTTCTGATTAGACCAGGTTGCACTTTTTGCATCACCATGCACTCAGCTGATAAGGTTGTGTATTGTATATACTGGTTAAAGAAATCAGACCAAACTATACTGGATCACACTACTTCAGCACACCTACAAAGCCAAAAACTGTTTAGAATCGTTCAGTTTGCATTTATTTATTTTTTTACTGTTTTGAAAACTTCATTTTCATTTTAGTTTTGAGTTTACCTCTCTGTCAATGTTTACATAGCACAAAACTGTGGGCTGAAATACAGGAGCAGCACCAATACCTGCTTCTGACTCGCTTTATATTTTTACTTTCATGTCCCGTTGAACTCTGTTGGACTAGTCTGGACATTCACAAGTGCACCCGGCAGTTTGTCAGTATGCATATATACATGAAGTCTACACTTCCTGAACTCAGCATAAGAAGCCATAAAGGTAAGAAAATGAATTGGTATGGGGATAATAGTGGTTCTTCAAAACAACAACAGTCCTGTTCATGTCATGTCTAAATTTCTTTGCTTTAAAAATATTTCAAGAATTTTCAGATGCCTTTCTAACCACTTATGCAGGCCTATTTCATGTGTAGATGGAAACCTTAAAGTGAAATGTCAACCTAACGAACAGGCACAGATGCTGCATTAGAGTGATGACTCTCCATATGCTGTTACAGTTTAATAAGCAAGTATCCAAATCTCGATCCCATAAGACCTTTGATCAGAATAAATCAGGTGGACTAAATTGTAAAAAGACTGAAAAATAATTGATATTTTTTACCTTTCTTCCTCTTGTTATTGTTATTTTTTTCCTCGGCTCATTCATGTCCACAGCCATACAACCATTTGAATATGTGTGCTATTTTGGAAGCATGAAACAGGATAAGAGAGCAAGCAAGAGCAGAAGTGCACTGTGGACAAATAACTGCCCAGCTAGACAGGCAACATACAGCAATTTAGTAGTTAAGTAACCTTGAAACAGCTATCGCTGAAACACATGTGGTGGTTTTACTGGACTGGGTTTTGCCAGGGAGCGAGTAAATAAGAACACCAACCATTTACATTATGTCTGTGTCCAACTGTTTATGTTAATGGAGTGAAACATCTCATTTAAATGTGGGAGAGAATTGGATTTTAACAAAGTTATCATTTACTACAGTGTGTTTTATTACAAATGGCAATGGTGGCAACCTATGCTTTGGCATAGATTGGCCCAAGGACACTGACAGAAAAAGATCTGGGATGGACACATTCATTGCCGTTTAGATGAAACCTGTGATTTTCCAAAACATCAAGTGACAAATGACAAATAACCTGTGTTGTGCAACATGTTGAGTCCTTTTGTTTATCTGTTTTTGTTAAATTGTACGAATACACGGACAGCACTACAGCCTTCGAGCACCTCTAGCAGTGTATTGAGGTCATCCCACCCCTAAGGGTAACTGTCTGGGTGGGTTCTGTTAAATATTCTACCCTCAGGGAACACATAGCACAAGTGCTGCATTTTACCAATATTAGCTTTGTGAATTACCAGCAGGCTAATCATTATTTCATGACACCATCAGTATGTATTTGCATCATCTGAAGTTTGAGGATGCTCAGTTTAGCCTAAAGTAATCTCTTAGATTCTTTTAGAAATCTCCTAGATGTTTTTTTTTAAGATTATTTTGCACTTGCTGGACATTTGATAGCTTTCATAGTTAACATAGAGAGGGGAAGGAAAAGGGGCATGCAACAAGAATTACTGAGCAGAGTAAAAATGGAGCCATAGCATTCGTCGCACTATGATGTCCAAAATTAAAACAAACTAACTAAATGTTGCAGATTTTGTCTCTACAATAACACAGATTTAAAGCAGTGTTACACATCAGACAGAAGTGCATCCCAGTAATACCAATTCACTGTTGGCGGTCCTGTGGCCTAGGTTGCTCCAGGTGACTGTCTAAACATCTTTTAGAAGGTGTTTCATTTGAAATACCACCAATACTACCATATGAAAGATACTGAGAGAAGCCACCCTTGTCTGGGACCATTTGAAGTTTTGCTTTCACTCAGTTTATCATTGGAGCTCATTCATGTAACTACAGCTTGTAATCATGGCTTCCACAAATGACCTAGGAAGTGGTCATATAGCACTGGCAGCCACACAGTTGGTACTGTTTTTCTAATGCAGGACGGATGGATTTTTACAGTGACTCATGTTGCGCAACAAACAAGAAGCATGAGCAAAAAGCTCTTATCCCAGCTTTTGATAGATTGACATTAGACTGGCATTACACAGTACTAAGCTCTGCATATATGCCTGTGGAGACATAAAAATGTCCAGGAGCCTGTCCAATATTTCAGCCGGCAAGCACGAGGCATAACCTGGCGACAGGAAGCACCTGGGGGGGCAACCTCATACCCGCAATCCACAGAGCCAGCACAGAAGCCTCAGCATCACATGATTCCAAACAATATAGCCTCCCCTTTGTTGCTTACTGATTACATTTGGGATTTGCCTTCTTATTCTTTTTCAGCTGGCAGGGAACCTAATGGAGGGAATACATACACATGAGCTGGAGGACTCACTGACAGCCTCCTCGGAGTTGAATAAACTGCTATGTCCCTTCTACATTCACCCACAGTGAAGGCAGTATCAGTCCAGCTTGTTTTTTGTTTCCTAAAAGGAAACTCTCAGTCTTACTAACACCAGTAATTCAGTCCAGCTCTGCAGAAAGAGGAACCAGTGATTTTAAATAGAGGCCTCCTTAGCTGCAAGAAGCAGAGTGATGTCCAGCCTTAAATAATGCATTTTAGTGTGGGGGGAGCAGCTGGATTTCATGTTTTAAAATGTGCATGTGCGAATGACCGAATGTAGGGCATCATTCAGAGGCCACTTATGTGTAAGCACGTCCCAGTAAGCCTTGTGTTAAATTGTATGGAAAGTATTGATGAAGTGCGCCCAGAGGGACGGTAGTCCTGTCATATCAATAATTTAACCATCCTTTATTATTCTCTTTTCTACCTCACCAGCTCTTGTGGTTAGGAATTCAGACATTCTCGGACCCTATAATCATTCAAGTCTCCGCCACCAGACAAACAATAAATTAAAGAATCATACAAACATAACATCTATTGTGATTTTGAGGAAGGGTTTAATTCCAACCCAGTAAACATGAAGATTGATTTTGAAACGACAGGGGAAAGAAGAAAAACAAGAAAAAATATAAACAAGTTGGTTAAATTATTGTGCATTGCAATTTTTTCCTGTATTTTTTTTTTTAATTTCACAGACTCTGGGTTTCTGGACATCTCCCTGTTGACAACAACATAGCCATTATGTTTTTAATCTTCTGAAGTGGAAAATAACATTTCCATTAAGCACAACATAAGGCAGTGGTTAAACAAAATGTAGTGTACATACATAAGAAATAAACTGCTATTTCAAATGTTGCACACTGGTATTATCTTTTAATAGTTTGTTGATCCTACAAGTATGAAATAATTGAAGCAATTTAACCCCCTCACATCTTCTAGAACCTCTACTGTGTGTAGCCAAAAAATGTTTTTAAAACGCAGTTTTTTTAGCACCGAATTCTTGGGAATACTTTTTTTTCCATTGTATATCTTGTCAGATTGTGCCCACTGTGAGGTCCTGTTGGTCTTGTGCTTTATGTGTCAAACTGTACTGAAATCCACTGACGAGGCACAGGATGTACCTGTGTTTCTGCACCAAAGCTATACAGGTATATGCAGGTAACAGTATTGCCACTTTTCACTTTTGAAAATCTGCCATTTCAGATTTTGTGGTTAATTATTTCATAAACAAAACCTTGTATTTATTTATTAATTTAAACCACACTAATAACTACAGCTCATAACTGAGCACATTTTATTGCTCATTAGCCGACAGTCAAATCTGTATTTAATGGTGACTGAAAGAGAAGTAGAGTTAAAGTTATTAAAGCTTTTGCTAGGTTTACAGAAATACAAATATGTGTTAACAGGAAGTTTGCTTGCTACGGCAACCTACAACACTGGAAGCATGCCAGTCCTCTGTGTGGAACAGCAAAACAAACAAACAGAGCAGGTTTAAAGTGAGAGTTTACATGCAAATAAACAATCGCTAATACCTCGTGTTATGGTCTCTGTTGTCTTCCAGGTGCCTTCTCTCTTTTTCTCCCTCTTGTTGCTCTCTATTTTGCTTCTTAATTCAGATAAAACTGAGGTTATTGTACTCGGCCCTGAAAATCTTAGAAATATGGTATCTAACCAGATTCTTACTCTGGATGGCATTACCTTGGCCTCCAGTAACGCTGTGAGGAACCTTGGAGTCATTTTTGACCAGGACATGTCCTTCAACGCACATATTAAACAAATATGTAAGACTGCTTTCTTCCATTTGCGCAACATCTCTAAAGTTAGAAATATCCTGTCTCTTAATGATGCTGAAAAACTAGTTCATGCATTTATTACTTCCAGGCGGGACTACTGTAATTCATTATTATCAGGAAGTCCTAAAAACTCGCTGAAAAGCCTTCAGCTATTTCTCCTGTTTTGGCTTCCCTTCATTGGCTTCCTGTTAAATCCAGAATTGAATTCAAAAGCCTGCTCTTCACATACAAGGTCTTAAATAATCAGGCCCCATCTTGTCTTAATGTCCTTGTAGTACCATATCACCCTATTAGAGCACTTCGCTCTCACACTGCAGGCTTACTTGTTGTTCCTAGAGTATTTAAAAGTAGAATGGGAGGCAGAGCCTTCAGTTTTCAGGCCCCTCTTCTGTGGAACCAGCTTCCAGTTTGGATTCGGGAGACAGACACTATCTCTACTTTTAAGATTAGGCTTCAAACTTTCCTTTTTGCTAAAGCATATAGTTAGGGCTGGACCCGGTGACCCTGAATCCTCCCTTAGTTATGCTGCAATAGACGTAGGCTGCCGGGGATTCCCATGATGCATTGAGTTTTTCCTTTCCAGTCACCTTTCTCACTCACTATGTGTTAATAGACCTCTCTGCATTGAATCATATCTGTTATTAATCTCTGTCTCTCTTCCACAGCATGTCTTTATCCTGTTTTCCTTCTCTCACCCCAACCAGTCGCAGCAGATGGCCCCGCCCCTCCCTGAGCCTGGTTCTGCCGGAGGTTTCTTCCTGTTAAAAGGGAGTTTTTCCTTCCCACTGTCGCCAAAGTGCTTGCTCATAGGGGGTCATATGATTGTTGGGTTTTTCTCTGTACCTATGAAGCGCCTTGAGACGACTTTTGTTGTGATTTGGCGCTATATAAATAAAATTGAATTGAATTGAATTGTCACTCCTTCCTCTGTCTGTATGAATGTGTACATGGGTGTCACTAACAGCTCTTTTGCAGTGGTGGGTGTGGTCTCAGGAGATCCAGCCGGAGCATCTGTCTTCCATCTTCAATTAGTACAGTACTTAAACTCAGCTTCCACCTTCTCTCCTCACCCTACACTTGTGGTAGTGTACCTCGGGCCACTTGTTACTCTGTTACTACTTTCGTGGTTGCTTTCACAGCTTTGTACTTACTTTTCAGTCTCCTACATCTTCTCAGGAATCCTGTTGGAAAATGTGCCAAAATACTCTCCTGCTAACCTTCCTACTGCATCACAACATTTAATTAATTACTGATATACATCAGTTTCCTGCATGTTTTCTCACAGAGAAACATTTAATGTGCATGCAATGCTTGTAGTTTAGCCTATTAGGCTAAATTCTTGTGAATCAATCAATTGTCACCAATACTGGAGGAGAAGCCTAGACTGGAAAAATTAAACTGAACATTTGAAAAATGGAAGCTTGTTACACCCCTGTGTGTGAATGTGATCAGTGGATCATTATTGAGCAGTTGTGGCAATTCTTCACTATTTGCTGTTTTTGTCATCTTCACGATATTTCAAATACGATAAGAATAATGCAAGATCCAGGACTGGTGGTTTTTAGTTATTTAGTCAGCTTTTTAGAGTGAAAGGAACCAAAAGACACCTTTAGCTGATCCACTAACTTAATAGCAGAGAAATGTTCACTAATGAGCTTAACAAGAAGCTAATACCAGATGTGAGAGGGGAATTTGGGTGGACGCTGTGGTTGGTGGAGGATGCAGTAGTGCATACATCCACTTCATTAAGCTTATGGAAATCTGTGGTGATTAAAGTGCATTATGAACAATCACAGGTGGACTTTGCTGAGCTTTAATTCTGAACCAGTCTATGTCCTTGTTCCAATCGCCTTCAAATGGCATTGTCTGATAAAACAGAAGTGTCTGACAATGACACACTTCACAGGAATTCATAGTCTGTGTATATCAGATCGCATCTCGCTGCTTATTCAAACGGCTATCTCTCGGTCGGCTTCTCGGCTAGCGAGCGACATCGGCCTGTTGGAGAAGGATGCCGAGGCTGCGTGTGTGGCAAGATTTAGATTGCTGCAGGCGAAGAGGGACCCCTTGCTACAACATGGCAGCCCATCACGACTGTTCAGGGATGCCTCTCACACTCTCCCCTCCAGCTTTTCGATGCAGCATGCCAAGCTTGATGACCTTGAGCCCGGCGAGGGACTGGGGTGCCAGGTGACAAGGCTCGTTTGCCAGGTTTTAAACATGCCCCCATCACAGCAGTGCCTGGCAGACGGGCGTCAGTGCTCAGCCCTCACCAGTACCACACACACACACGCACTCTGGTAGTCATTACCTGAATTTAAAGCAAACCAGAGGCTGCATAATGGTCTCCACCCCCTACAGGAACGCCAACTAATTAGTCCCCTTACTATATTCGAGCATGCTGAGTGCATGCCAGTACACTGACATCATCATAAATAAATGAAAAGATAAGCAGATAAAAGAGTCATTACACCACACTGACAGGAATTGTTGCACTGTGGCTGACATGTTGACAGATGATACAAAAAACTTCCAGCAGTTAAACATAACAGAGGTTTTTTTTGTAATTATTGTGATGAAAATATTATTTATGTTATAATCCAAATTCAGTACTACAAAATGAACAGAATAGTTTTAATTGTGGGCATAATATGTGGTTATGCCTGTAATTAAATCTTTATACATCATATAAAAAAACAGAAGGCCATAATAGAATACAGTCTGTGTTATGATCGTTAGAAACGTATGAAACACAGGAAAATATAAAGCTGTGCAATATTAGTGCTAATGACAAAAAGTAAATTAGCTCTAAAATAAGTTTTCCATTGTGCACTTGCTGTATATACCTAATGTAGATACACTCACTGGCCACTTTATTAGGTACAGCCATGCTTATTAACATAAAAATCTATTCAGTGACATGGCAGCAACTCAGTACATGTATGCATATAGTCATGTTGAAGACAAACTGCTGAAGGTCAAATTGAGCATCAGAAGGGGGAAGAAAGTTCCTGGTGTCAGACAGATTGTTCTGAGTATTTAAGGAGTTTCTGGTCTGCTTGGACTGCTCCAAAAAAGAGAAAATATCCACTTAGCTGCACCATCCAGGCTGCTCCAAGAAAAGAGGAAGGCAATATGCAGAAGAGCCTCTCCGAATGTGTGGCAGTTGAAATATTAAGGGAAAATATTCTACAGAAGCTGAAGACCACGCTGGGAGCGAGTCCTGACAGCTAAAAAAACAGAAACTGGAGCTACAATTCAAAAAGGGTTACAAGAATAGAACAATAGAAACCTGACCAGAAGTGGGCACTCCACCCTTTTCCGGCTGAGGACCATGGCCTCAGATTTGGAGTTGCTGATTCTCATTCCCACCGCTTCACACTCGGCTGCGAACCATTCCAGTGCGAGCTGGAGACCATCACCCGATGAAGCCAACAGAACCACATCATCCATGAAAAGCAGAGATGAGATTCTGAGACCACCCACGTCTCCCTCTGGCTGGTCTCAGAATCTCATCTCACCTTACCTTATCGTGGTGGAGGGGTTTGTGTGTCCCACGGATCCCAGGGGCTATGTTGTCCGGGGGCTTCTGCCCCCTGGTAGGGTCTCCCATGGCAAATTGGGAACAGTTCACCCTGCTCGGCATAGGGTTACCGGGTCCCGCCCGCCAGGCCAGGGGATGGTGCCCAAGGGCAAACGTCTGGTGGCCCGGCCTTAGCCCATGGGGCCCGGCCGGGCACAGCCCGAAAAAGGGATATGGGCCCATCCTCCTGCAGGCCACCACCCACAAGGGTGCCATAGGGGTCGGGTGCATTGTGTGCTGGGTGGCCAGGAGCGGAGGCTCTGGAGGACTGATCCCTGGTTGCAAAGACTGGCAATTGGGACATGAACATTAAACTTGATAGATTATATATATTTGTGTGGGACATAAGAATTATTGTTGTGAGCTGGATGAGAGTCGCTAATGGATGTTCATAAGAACTGAAATAACTGATTGGGATGAATGAAGTATTTCTTGTTCTGGTAATTTTTGCTATTTTACAACAGCCCATTTTAGTATGAAATATAGGTTAACACAGGTCTTAACACTAATTTATATAAGTACACCTGGATTATTTATTTTAAATCACTGGACTGTAAAGTATCAAACTAGGTAACAGAAAAAAATAGAGTCTGACTCAGGGCAAATAAAGCAATCTTGTCATATTTCTGCACACTTAATATTATATATATGACAACACATCAAAGCCACATGTAATTTTCTGCCTATATCATTACCTGTGTACCTCTTTAATAGGGCCGGGGGTCAGTAGCTTTAATAGCGTGGGGTTGAAAGGTTTTCCATAGCGCAACTTGTGATGCTGTAAACATGAAATGTAATTGATTTTATCTAAGGCAAAATGTCACAAAAGGTGTTTACTGCCGTGACAGCTGTTGCATAATTGCCTAACACTAAAGGAATCAGGCAAATTGAAATGCTCTCTCAGTAACCTCTGACTGCTGTCAGGTGACCAAAAAAAAAGAAGACTTAAAATATAATAAATAAAACATCCTGCTCCATTACGTCGCTATTTGTGGTTTACAAATTGTCGCTCTTACTCTGACTGTGACATTAATCCTAGCTGAACTGCTGAGTGATGACCAAAGCTTGGGGCATCGGGTTTCAGTGGCATTTCACCCCAAGCACGTGAGCTGCAGCAGGGTTGAGAGACATAGAGAGTAAATAGGTCATGACACAGGAACACTGATGTTGTCTGAAGCAGTGAGGGGAGAGCATGAGGTTGTGCATGCTGCATTTGTAAAGGAAGGACAAAGGGCAAAGACGAACGAAGCTTGGGGCTCAGTGTGAGCAAACAAGGACAGGAAAAGAACAGTGGAAATGTGCAAATCTACTCTGATGTAGTTGTAAGACAATTTTGTGTGTGCGTGTGCGTGTGTCATGATTCCCACAGCTATATGTTATGCACTACACTGCATCACTTGACTCTCACTAACATAAAATCCACCAGGTCATTGGTGAGCTCTGCAGGCTCAGGGGTGAGGACAGGGTTTTGAATTTGAAGAATGCCCAGCTGTTTTATAGAAATTCAACTCATCTGGAATGCCTCAAAAGATCTTATAAACAAGAAAACTTTATTGCCAAAATGTTTGAAACTTGATTTGGCAAAAAACATTAAAAAGAGAAATTGCATATTTACGTAATGTAAAACAAACCCCAACATAAACAATAACCTCTGATGAGTATTTCCTTCACCAGTCGATTTGTGGTGGAAATACACTATACTGCCAAAAGCATTTGCAAGTCTGCCGTCACACTCATATAAACTTCAGTGACAGCCCATTCTTAATCGATAGGATTTAATATGATGTTGGCCCACCCTGTGTAGCTATAAGAGCTCCAAATCTTTTTTTCCCCACATTTTTGGCCATTGTTCCTGAAGCACATTGGTGAGGTCAGACACTGATTTTGGACGAGAAGTCCTGGCTCGCAGCCCTCATTCTAATTCAACAGTGTTATATCAGGTTGAGGTCAGGACTCTGTGCAGGCCAATCAAGTCCTTCCACACCAAACTTGCTCATCCATGTCTCTGTGGGCCTTGCTTTGTGCACTGGTGTACTGTCATGTTGGAACAGGAAGGAGCCATCCACAAACTATTCCCACAAAGTTGGGAGCATTAAATTTCCCAAAAAGCTGCTCTGGAGTCTAGTGGAGGTGTGCTTTACACCACTACAGCCGACACTTTGGTGACGTAAAGCATGGATGAAGGTGCTCATCCATTGAATTGCACTGTTTTTGAACTAATCTGAAGGCCACATGAAGTTTGGAGGCCTGTATTGATAGACTAGCAGAAAGTTGGTGACCTCTTTATACTATGTGTCTCAGAATGTGCTGAGCCCTCTCTGTGATATTTTCATGTCTACCACTTCGGGGCTGAGTTGGTGCCATTCCCAGTCACTTTTCCACTTTCACGACTTGACTTATTTCACAGGAGGCATCTTAGCTTGGTACCTGAGAATAATTAATATTATAGTTCAACAACTTCATGTGATATGATAAAATATATTTATAGAATACAGTTGTTGGAATCACATTTCAAAATGCAGAATAGACAGGAAAAGATTCAGAATTGTTTTTTTTTTTTGTTATTTTTGAAAATAACAGCTCCAAATGAAATAATCTTTAATATTGAAAACTGTGATGAAATATGTAATATTGTCAATATTACATTAATAAATATTATACAAATGATACTGTAAAATATATAAATGGTACATCAATCTAACCACTTAAACTCTCCACAGGAAATGACAGCTTTTCTCACCACTGATTTTAAAACCTAGTTAGGCGCCTGTAGCTATTTGATTACTGCTGAAGGTTAAGAATATTTTTCTTATACTTACAAAACCACAAATCCTGCCCCCAGGACTATACTGAATACAGTGTATACATAAAAGAACAGCATCAAAGGATCTTTTCCTGTTCCAGTTTTAATTAAGTTTTCCTGATTTAAATATACATTTCTTTACCTGCTGTACGGTTTCATCTTTGACAGTGATTTGGCAATTTTTCCAATTTGTTCCTAATGGGCACCCATCATAATGATATGCCATCTTGGTAATGGGCCCAACTGGCTATTGTTCATAATAGGATTTGACTGGGCTGAACACTGTGAGATCCAGATTTATTGG
The DNA here is from genome assembly GCF_013358895.1 of Oreochromis aureus. NCBI lineage: Eukaryota > Metazoa > Chordata > Actinopteri > Cichliformes > Cichlidae > Oreochromis > Oreochromis aureus. The sequence goes on along the minus strand of NC_052956.1, from coordinate 34,891,719 downwards.
CCTCGTGCCTGTCTGTGCCCTTGACTTGAGGCCCACATTACCTGCCTCTACCTCCATCTGTATTCCTTTTTTTGCTTATTAGACTAAGCAGAAAGTAATTATTTTTCAGTCATTCCATTCACTAGGCAGCGGGAGGCAGACTGGAGGCAAACCACTTGTGCAGACTAATCGGCTCACAGCAGAGGTGGCCCCTGCTACAAACAAGTGCTTGTGCATGTCCTGGATGCAACTTGCCAATACTACATGAATTTCATGAGGCAAAGCTCCAGCAAGTCATTTTTAATAGGCATCTTTAAAATTCCCTTTTGTTCATTTGCACTCTCACTTCCTCAATGAATCCTTCTTTTACCCGACTATTTCTCCCTCTTACTGTTTCTTTATCCTTTGCTTCCAAGTCAGCATTCAGTTTCTCGGCTCCTACTTTTCCTCTCCCTGTTGCCCACACCCTTGTATTTGCCTCTCCCCTTTCAATCATACTCTTTCTCCACTTTTCCTCTTGCTTGTATTTGTCCTGAACCCCTGACTAATTTCTGCTTCCTTCATTCCTCCTCCTGTTCCCTCCCTGTTCCCTGTAATAGCCTTTCGTCTCTATTGGCTCCATCTGCCGTGACCATGAAGGGCACAATGCCGGCTGCTCAGCCCAAAACTCGGAGCTGCCACTCTGGCCAGTGGACTGAACACCCTGGCATATGTGTTGTTCTGGAAAACGGCACTACACGACTGTGACGCACAGACACAGCCAGGTGGTGGTGTCATCCATATGCATACACAGGAATCTGTGAACAAAGCACAGTCAGTTTGTGCACATAAGCACAGAGAGCCTGTGAACATCCCTGAGCAGTTCCAAAAAAGCAGGCTTGGGACAGTGACATATTCTTAAGTGTGTAGGCTGCATTATGGCATGACTTCAATGTAATGGCGTGAAAAAGTTTAAAGTCTATGGCACATGATTTGTAATGCTTGATATCAAAATATAGCTATTTATGCCCTGATCCTGAGAATGTTCCCTTGTCTTTTTCACATACTTGAACATTACACTTGATAGAAAAATGTGTATTGGTGTAAGGCATGAGAACTGTTGCTGTGACCTGGGTGAGAGGGATACAATATGTAGCAAACAAATGACTCTTCATAAGGATTGAAATAACTGTACTGCAAGTTTTTCATCACCTCTAACAAGTTTATCTCATTAGGCATTTGTCATTAATAGCTGAATGCCTTTTTTTTTATTTTAAAAAGGCACAATTAACAGCATTCTCCATCTACTGTTGTTTAGAGGATTATGTGCAACACTAAGCTTCCTGCCAAAGCTTTGACACCACTAGTCTCTATACCACAGCAGTGGTGTTGTGTGCTGCAATTTGGAGCATGCAGGATCTGGTGTGTAAAACATTATAATTCTACCACTTCTTTGTAAAACATCTAGTGAGGATACTAAACCACGCTGTATCCTTTGCGCTCTGTGGTAGAGCTTTTTTATTCTGTAGCATGACATTGTTTGATTCTGACATGTATGGAAAGGCAGAATGAGGTTGCGATGCAGGAAAAGATACTGTGCCTTTATGAAATTTGGAGAGACAAAATGCGTGGCTTTGTTAAGCATTTGAAGCACTTTAAACTTTAAAAACAGCTATTGCCTACAGCAGTAGTATGCTGCATAAGTGTTTTCACTAATTTAAATACAACTAGAAACAACTCCTGGAATCAACAAAGCAATATTCTAAATGTTAGCAAGCTAAAATAGTTCCCATGAAGAGGCAAGGTTGCTGGGTATTACGTTTGAATTTAAATTTGGTTTTATAATGTGTGAAGATTAGGTAAAAGAAAAGTTTTCACACAACTCAATCCAGTACTGTAAAAAAAAAACTTATGGTTTCCATAGGACAAGCAAGGTGCTGCTAATCAAATCCGACTGATTAACTGATTATAAGCAAGTGTGAGCCCCTCTATAGAAGCAGACATTTTAAAAATTTGCTAGTCTGGAGCATTCAGGTCTGTGTAAACACAATGCAATAATTTTGCAGGCCCCTCAAATTCACCCCAAGCCTGTGCAGAAAATACAGTGGCTTGCAAAAGTATTCGGCCCCCTTGAACTTTCCCACATTTTGTCGCATTACAGCCACAAACATGAATCAATTTTATTGGACTTCCACATGAAAGACCAATACAAAGTGGTGTACACGTGAGAAGTGGAACGAAAATCATACATGATTCCAAACATTTTTTACAAATAAATAACTGCAAAGTGGGGTGTGCGTAATTACTCAGCCCCCTGAGTCAATACTTTGTAGAACCACCTTTTGCTGCAATTACAGCTGCCAGTCTTTTAGGGTATGTCTCTACCAGCTTTGTACATCTACAGACTGAAATTCTTGCCCATTCTTCTTTGCAAAACAGCTCCAGCTCAGTCAGATTAGATGGACTGCGTTTGTGAACAGCAGTTTTCAGATCTTGCCACAGATTCTCGATTGGATTTAGACACCAGACAGGTCAGGGATAAAGTTATTGAGAAATTTAAAGCAGGCTTAGGCTACAAAAAGATTTCCCAAGCCTTGAACATCCCACGGAGCACTGTTCAAGCCATCATTCAGAAATGGAAGGAGTATGGCACAACTGTACACCTACCAAGACAAGGCCGTCCACACCAAAACTCACAGGCCAAGAAGGAGAGCGCTGATCAGAAATGCAGCCAAGAGGCCCATGGTGACTCTGGACGAGCTGCAGAGATCTACAGCTCAGGTGGGGGAATCTGTCCATAGGACAACTATTAGTCGTGCACTGCACAAAGTTGGCCTTTATGGAAGAGCGCAAGAAGAAAGCCATTGTTAACAGAAAACCATAAGAAGTCCCGTTTGCAGTTTGCCACAAGCCATGTGGGGGACACAGCAAACATGTGGAAGAAGGTGCTCTGGGCAGATGAGACCAAAATGGAACTTTTTGGCCAAAATGCAAAACGCTATGTGTGGCAGAAAACTAACACTGCACATCACTCTGAACACACCATCCCCACTGTCAAATATGGTGGTGGCAGCATCATGCTCTGGGGGTGCTTCTCTTCAGCAGGGACAGGGAAGCTGGTCAGAGTTGATGGGAAGATGGATGGAGCCAAATACAGGGCAATCTTGGAAGAAAACCTCTTGGAGTCTGCAAAAGACTTGAGACTGGGGCGGAGGTTCACCTTCCAGCAGGACAACGACCCTAAACATAAAGCCAGGGCAACAATGCAATGGTTTAAAACAAAACATATCCATGTGTTAGAATGGCCCAGTCAAAGTCCAGATCTAAATCCAATCGAGAATCTGTGGCAAGATCTGAAAACTGCTGTTCACAAACGCTGTCCATCTAATCTGACAGAGCTGGAGCTGTTTTGCAAAGAAGAATGGGCAAGGATTTCAGTCTCTAGATGTGCAAAGCTGGTAGAGACATACCCTAAAAGACTGGCAGCTGTAATTGCATCAAAAGGTGGTTCTACAAAGTATTGACTCAGGGGGCTGAGTAATTACGCACACCCCACTTTTCAGTTATTTATTTGTAAAAAATGTTTGGAATCATGTATGATTTTCGTTCCACTTCTCACGTGTACACCACTTTGTATTGGTCTTTCACCTGGAATTCCAAAAAAATTGATTCATGTTTGTGGCTGTAATGTGACAAAATGTGGAAAAGTTCAAGGGGGCCGAATACTTTTGCAAGCCACTGTATATCTCATACTTTGCAGGCCTGTGGTACATGGTAAAGTTGAATTAGAATAATACAGCTTGTTTGGACAGGTTGCCAAAACAGGACGACATCGGTTGGGTTTGCAAACTTGCATATGAACAAAACACAAAAGTTCTGAAACTCCTGTCCTTTGGACAGATAAGACCAAAGGGGAGATTTTAAGCCAAAATGCAAAGTGCCATTTTTGGAGAAAACCTAACACAGCATATCAACATAAATGTAGGACAGAGAGGGTATTGATTTGTGTTTGTTCTACAGCCACAGAACCACAAGACAACACCTTGCAGTCACAGAGTCAATTATGAGCCATACCAGAGCATTCTGGAGAAAAAGCTGTGCCAGGACCTTAAAAGAAGCTGTCTATATAAACTGAAGCATTGTTGTATAGATAAATGTGCCAAAACTCCTCTAAAATTACTACTTCAACTCATTCCTCCGAAAGGTGATTCTAGAATCTGCTGAATCACGAGGTGCGCTTTGAAAAAGCAAGTTTTCACAGGGCCATATATAGTCCTGTGAAAACTTTCTTTTTTACATAACTTTAGCTACATTTCAAGTTCATGAGGGTAGAGGGAACTTTCATCTTCTGACTTCTTTCCTTACCTGTAACTTTGTAACTCTGTTTCTAAAAGAAATTCGGTGTGAGTGCTACAAGTTCGCTGAAACAGATGGAAGGATTTGGGGAGGGGAGGGGGAGGATCTGAAAACACAAAATTTGTAGTCAAAACTGTGCGTCATAGGAATCGATTGAAATCTGCTTCTTCTCTGAAAATAAAAAGCGGCACGTGAACAGAACTGTCTATATACGGTGAAACTAAACATCTCAAAATACAGATTAAATGCATGCAAATATTTTTTGGTTTATTTTTGTTTTAAAAATGGTGTTCACAGTTAGAACAAGAGGAATCGGTGATGGCGATAAGTTGCCGTGTGCAAACAGACACTGAGACAGACAGGGAGCCAAGGGGACAGCTTGACAATGGGAGAATGTGGTGGAGACTCGTTCTGTTCTTGCTAAATGCTAGCTCATCAAATATTTCATATCATGATAAATCATTTGTCCAACAATAATTCAGAGCTTGATTGATATTTAGCCTAGTGTAACACATTTCTAAACTCCTTACCCATTTAATTGCACATCCCCAGCTGAGCCAAACCAGCAGCAGTTACTGAGCCTTACAAGCTAAGTAAGTTGACAGCTTTTATATAATTACTTTACTACATGAAGCATAGTATTTTTGCTCACAATTTCAGATATGTTATCCCAATTTTAGACGTTTTTTATCCATTACATTTAAATCTTGCATGTACAACACAGATTTGCACATGCACGTGTCTTCATTGTGGACAGTGCACTTTTTTATGTGTGTGAGAAGTGGATGAAAAGACAAGATCATGAACGAGTTTTTTGGGGGGGAGTGGTATAGTACTGGTGGAGGTGTGTGTGTGTGTCAATCATTCACGATAAGAGGACTTGCGTGTGCATGTTTTTTGTCTGTGCAGTAACAATGAGAAAACCTTGAATGTGTTTTAATGGGTGTGTGTGCGTGCCATGATAACTGGCGGTTGTGTGTGTATTTCTCTTTGATGTCCCCTTTTTTCCCTCCTCCATCCGCCACCTACTTCAAAGCAGAGCGCTCCAACCTCTGTTGCTAGTGGATACCCTTATACATAACTTTATACTGTCACTTACACCAGACTATTTAATTGTACTTTCAACATGGGTCTCAAATTAAAACCAGTAAAGGGAAATTGAATGCATATAAATGCATCCTATCTGCAACTGCTGCTCCTTAATAACTTAACAGTATCTCACTAATAGTAAATACACCTTATTAATATAATGTTTAACAAATTTTTTCCCTCTACTGTAAGAAAGAGACATACAGTTGATAGATGTAAGCTTGAGTGTTGGTAATTCTATAATATATAATATTATATATATAATATATAATAATATATAATATATAATATATATAAATGCCTTCCTTTCACATCACCATGTCTTGAAATAATACTAGAAAGAGATGCTGAAAGAATAAAGGACTGGCAATAGGTTCAAGTGGCTCTGTCAGAATCTTGAGAAGATTAAGCCTGGCCCCGGGGACTTTTGGAATAAACATTTTATAACCACTTTTAGAAAAGGAAACACAATAGCAGCCAGAGGACAATCTGATTATTAGGATCACTATGCAAATGTGTACTTGAGCGAGGCATTCATATCCTCGCCATCTTTTTGTAGAAGAGTCTTGGAAAGTGAGAAGAACACTTCCTTTAGGGCATCTGTATCACTCAGCCAGCACGCTAATATTGGTGCCGTTACAGTAAATATCTCCCATTTCTCCCGAATACACACAAACACATAAAAACATACAATAAATATATATATCTCAGCCATGTAATACTTTGAAGAGTTGGTTATGACAACAGTACATATAGTGGGATGTGTTGTAATTGATGTCATCTGGGTGTTTGCTACTAATTTTGTACACATTACACACAAATCCCTGTGAGAAGATGAGATATGAATCACTCTAAGTTATATTTTTCCATAATGTGTGTTGGTACTTTCTATATTTTCAGCCCATGTTCTTTTTTTCTGTCCTAAAAACACTGTCATCATTGCCCCAAGACTTTGCTAGGCTGTTAGACATGGCCTAAAGGCGAATGTGTAACAGGCTTTTATCAGTGTTGGAATTGTGAACACTTCACAGTGTTATACAGCATAGTGAATGGCAATAATGAAATTTGAAATAATCATCTTACAAAGGATTTTATTGCACTTTTCATGAAGAACTGGCTCAGTTTTGTGTCCTCGGCCCACGACAAACATATAAATATAGAAATTAAGTTAGAGAATTTAAAGCATCGAAGATTTCTAACCTCAGTAGCACTCTGTGTGCATTTTTAGAGGACCCTACACATTAAACCACAGCAAATATAAAAGTGTTAAATATCAGTCACGGTGCTAAAATTACCATTCGTTCATAGTTTACACGGGAACCACTATAGAGGTGTTAAATTAACACTTTTAAAAGAGTTAATATTGTTATGCCATTAGTATTACCTAACAAATGCTTTGCTTGCAAAACATTGACAGATATCTAACAGAATAGATAAAAAACAAAATAAACCAAATTAGTTCACTTATTAAATAGAGTAATATAACACCAGGTGAACATTGAGACTGCTGACCTAACTCTCTATAGAGTCAATTTCACAAAAATGTAAAGATGCTTTTAGTCTCTGTTATTTTAGGTTACACTGGGCACAGCAGTTCCTTTTTATCAGCCACACTTTTCTCTCTTAGAGCACTAAAATTCTATCCCCCCCTCCCCCCTCCAAATATGTATTAATGGTAATTTTCATCTTCAAGGTCATGTATAGTTGTGAAGATATAAAGGCTATTTTTAGGAAACCAAACATGCAAATTTACAACTGGCTTAAGTGACTGTCTTTTGCCCTTATATGCTATCAATATGTCTGTGCACCATTGTCACCAGCACAAATTCTAAGTACATTCATTGCACTTAAACCCCAAGCCTGTTTCATATGCACTATGTATCGTCACATTTAATACGTGCTTAGCACTTTGATTTCATGCTGTCAGCTGTCAGAGCACCTCAGATGAACCTGGCTGGCTCTGTCCTGATAATTCTTTGCTTGTAGAGCATCTATGTTCTTTGTCCTATTGTTTCTAGACAATAATAATATTAATGATAGAAGATAATACAAGTGAATCTGCCTAATTACAGTTTTTAGTTAATTTGTGTTAAATTATGATATTTTATGATGTGCTCATGTATGCACATGGGCACACATGTCAATAGGAACTGGGCACATTGTGTAATACAGTGATTCATGCTTTTTTTTTTTTTTAGTTTTAATCATAAAGCTCCTTACAATGCAATATTTTTAAATTGTTTTTTACTATTTTCAAGTTTTTAAAAAAAATTATTTTCAAACATTGAAAATATTATGTCAGACATAGATAGACATATCATTTCACATTGTTAGGGTCAGATTTATTAAATGGGACAAGACACCAAGAGCGCAATCCCCAAATGGCACTGATAAGTGTGGTTAGGTTTATGGGTGACTTACAAAAGTTGCAATGTTTTCTTAAAACATGAGCAGCCAGTTCATTTCAATATGACATGCTCAATCTGAATTTGTGTGGGTCCAACACTAGAAACAGCTCACAGCTCATTAGAGGGTGGCAAAAACTGTCCATGGTCCTGAAATTATAACCGTTTGAGTTATTTAATATTTCACTGTTCATTTAATTGATTGAAGCTTTATTAAGTTAAATGATGTTTTTCTTTAAGTTTATTGACACAAATGCATTGGTTTAAACCAATCAAACTAACTGAAAACACTGAAATGAATAATCGGCTGGTGTTAAGAATTTTCATGCTTGATGTCCATCCAAGCCATCATAATTTCTTATTTTTTGAGACTTGAGAAAGGGAATCCCAGAAATGCATCAGTCACAAAAATCTTCCCAGTTCTTACACACAATCTTTTTGCTGTTCTCTTTTTGTAAATAGTGATAGTAGTGATAATTTTTTGTTTCTTTATTAAATGCCTAACAAGGGCCATAGAGAGCTGCTGAAGCAGAAGAAAACTAAAGTGCTGATATGTCATACCTTGTGGAAGGTTTATTTAATAAAATGACAAAGAAATACTAAGGATTAAAAACAGATCATCTGACAATAACAACATAAATGATGTATCCATTGTCTTATCCATGATAAAAAACCAATGGAGAAGATTATTTAAATAAACACTTCAAGCATCTCACATGCCCGCATACATACATAGGACAGATGCAGTAACACATTAACACTGGATTTGTCAGGAAATTAACTCCAATTACTTTTTCATCCTTTTGTTGCCCTGGTCCCAACAATTTTTTTTTTTTTTTTTTTTTTTTGAGATGTGTCTAATTCCATCAAATTCAAACTGAGCTAACATTTTTCTTATGAAAAAACCTTATGAGATTTGCACATGACTAGTCATTCTATTTTATTTACATTTTACACAATTTCCCAACTTTTTGGACCTTTATGGGTCGTATAATTTACGTATAATTTATTCCTGTGCTTCCTCTTCCTTGGTCTGAATTGCCATGTTATTTGTTGGGTCATGTTATTTGTTGGGTCTATACTTAAAACATACACTTGAGAATTGTATTTGTCAGACTACAACAAGCTGTAGTGGATTACTGATTTGGTCTTCTTATTTGTGACCGATTAGTGCTGCTCTTGACTGGGTTCTAAATTAGTAAAATTAACTGGCTTTTATAAAAATTTTGCACTGTTAATAGAATACCCACAAAACTTTCCACACCCACTGGTGGTGCCTCATGGTATGCTGCCTTATGGTATGCTGCCTTGCTCAGGAAATTTCTACCTTAAAGTGGAAGAAGAGCTCAACTACCACCATTATAATAAGGTGCGAACTGCTTACTTAATCTAATAATTCAAGAAGGCCATGGCCTCATCCTCCAACTAGCAGGCTCAGTAAACAGTGAGTATGTAATTACATACTGATATCTACTAGAGTGATGTAAAATGGCTACAAATATTCAATAACCTGCATACATTAAAACAAGTAAATAATAAATCCCAGTAAAATAGACGAGACCTGTAAATACAAAGGGAAACAAACTGTACTATCTAATCTGTTGAGCGTTACCTTCTTCAACACAGATCTGCTTTCTGTTTTCATATCTACAAAAAGTTACATCTTGCTTCTATGCATCATATTATTTATGTAATCTACTTAATGTTAGAAACTAAATGTCTGTTTTTAGTGGATCTTAATTAGTTATTGGTATAGTTATTTATCTTTATTATACTACAGTAACTTATGCAAATGCTATTGATAACTATATTGATGTTCATCAAACATAGATGACAACTTGTCACCGTGTTCTCCTTCTTCCCTCTCTTCACTCTGGCCTGGCTTTCAACTGGTCTAGAGGGAGACTGGAGTGCTCTTTGGTGGCGCCTCATTTCCATTTTGATTTCTCTTTGCCTTTGTAGTGGTTCATCATCTTCCATCTCAAGGCCTCACAACCCCTCGTCTCTCTTCTCTCTTGACTCTGGCTTTCATCTCTCCCCTCCTTCATCCTGTCCTCCCGGCTTGTTTATCTATTGACTTGTTTGTACAGATGACCACCGACCTATTAACCGCACCAGACCATGCCTTGTCTCATCTAGATGAAGGGTAAAGAACATGGCTCACATGTCTATAAGGAGTGACAAGCATAAGAAGTTTCTTGCCACTGTATATCATATCTGAAGAGTGACATTATGTATGGTGGCTCACCTGTCTGGGATTGTAGAGTGATGGGAATGCAGATGTGGGCGCTGTTTTAGCATATTTTTCAACATATATATATATATATACATATATATATATATATATATATATATATATATATATATATATATAAATAAAAGGAACTGAAGGCGAGAGAAACGCCCATGAGAATATTCTGAACTCATCTGTTAATGTTATCTAAATCTTCCAAATATGTCAGACTTGTATGAACACTAAATAAAACTGAGACAAATAGAAAAAATGGCATTTCTAATACAGAGTCAGGCAGAGTAAGGAGCTATGACAACCAATGGGGGAAAAAAACCTAAGGAGTTAGAACAAGACAACAGAGAGGATGAGAGGAAAAGTGAAAGCATCGGTATACACTATAGGGAATAACAGCATCAGATAGACAGGGGTAGGACGAAGCATCCCGACAGACCTCAGTTGCTCCTCTTCGTGCAAAATACAATTCTGTCCTTTAAAGACAAAAATTCTCAGTGGGCTTACAGAGTTGTCACACATCAGGTATCACTCAGTGTGGCTGCAATGGAGAGTTGATTGATCGGATCTGAGCATCTTGTTAAGGTTCTGTTCGCATAGCCTTTATAATTAAGGGGCAGTTTGATAGAGAATAAAGCTATTACAGTGGGCTTGAAGGAAATTCCATGGAGATAAATCCCAAAATCTCATGGGAAAGGTGTAACGAAATGCACACTAACACATATCATTTTTGGAAGTTGTGCTGTCTTACTGTATAAGGGGGAAGGCAAATATTTCACAAAATAGGTCGAGCTTGTGATCTTTTTTTTGTTTTTTGATGACAACTAAGTCACTAATTATCTTTTGTGGGCTTTTTATTTTATCTGTAAACATTCGGTGATTTATTTATTCAAACTCAAGTGTCTTTTCAGCAAGTACTTCAGCGTTTTATCACTATGGCTATTAACTCACCGTTAAAAAGCAAAACAACATTCAACAGTTTTATTTCAAGCATTTCTTGAACAAGAACTCCACCTGATGTGTGCTCTTGTTTGTGATTAAAGATGAGTTTGGCCTTTGTAGTAGTGCCATGCAATACTTCAGATTTTGGTATTAGTCCAATGCCAAGTAAATACAGGTTCAGTATTGTAGATATCTACAGATACTTTTACCCTGTAAAGACAGTTTATGTAGGAAAAACCTGATTTGTGAGATGGATCATCATCAATTTGCAAATTTTGAACATGTTTTAAAAACCACAACGTCACTGATTTTTACTTGCCACAATAATTACCTAACACAGCATATATTTTGAAAGTCGGTCTTTTTCTGAGACCTGGAATCTAAATGCTCCTGTCTTTTTTTAAGTTAATCTTTGAGCTATAATTCTTGTTCATAAAAAAATAAAAAATAAAAATAAATAAATAATACAATTCAGTGGACTACTTTCTGAACTTAGAGCACAGAAATAAAGTATCGATCCAATACCAATAACAACATTGATGCAACATTGATCACTACCAGTTTATTTCTGTTTGACTTGCTCACAGCTTTAACATTATACTGGCATCAGCCAATATAGCTACATAAGCTTAAGGTAGCAACCGTTTATAGAACAATCTTCTGCAGTGATTCTTCACTGTCTACAGTGTTTCAGGATCGATGTTAAGTGTAACTTGTTCCAAGTAACTCACTGCTGTAACCATACTCCATTTCTAGTAGTGCAAAAATCAAAAATACTGTACACATTAATGTGCTATAATCATATTCTGGTTATAATTAAAGTTCTTGCATTATCTGCATCATTTCTGGATGGAAAATAAATGAACATCAAACGTGTCTTTATCCTTCTGCTACTGTGCTACAATCAGCTGATTTCAGTTTGTGTGAAGGGTGGAAAGATAGTCATATGGACATTGCTTTTGTTTCTATTGCACAAAAAGGACAAGAGCTTGACGGTAAAGTGCAAACTGTGTCCAGAAAACATCTCTTTGAAAACATGTGCTTAGACGGCATGCTAACACAAAGCTAGCAGGTGAATGCTGACCACAGCACGCAGAGCCTGATCATCAGCAGATAACTAAGGCCATCAAGCTAGTAGGATTGTACGTTTCTAATGAACTGGACCTTATATAATGCTTTTCTGTTTCACTTGAGCAGTCAAAACACTTTATACAACATACCTCATGTCTCATTTACACGAGCACTTTTTTTCTGTCTATGTGCTTTCTATCTATTATTCACACACATTCACACTGCAAGTAGCTAGTGATTGAACTACCAATCCTCTGATTAGTAGATGACCTGCTGTACCTCCTGCACTACAGCCACCCTAATTGCCATTACAGTAGAATACTGGGGATCATCATGGGCTTGTGGGCTTGGGGGTGGTAATCTGGTAAGTAATCTGCCTGATATGCTAAAATATGTTTAGTGGTAAAAAAAAAAAAAAACAGGTTGAGGATGGTCAGAGGTATGTTATTTAAAGAAAGTTTATTTTTACCATTTTCAGACATCTTTATTTATTGATGTAATTAATTCATCAACTATGCCCCATGCTACAGCGTGTAGTCTACTGCAAATCAGAACTGTTTCACCCTGTCTTTCACATGAATTTTGAGTGGTCATTATTACGCTGTTTATTGGTATGTCTGGAAATGAGATTAGAAAGGTTAGAAGAAAGTTGAAAAATCATGGCAGCATAAATCATGCAAACGGCTCAAAAAGTTTTTGACGTCTACTTTGTTTTAACTATCTCTACTGTAAGTTTTTAAAGCCATTAACCACACTCGTAAGTGATAACACATAACTGCTGAAATCATCCTTCAATAAATGATTTCATTTTGTTCTGTGAAATATAATTGAGGATGAAATGTGCAGCCCAAAACACTATAGAGCTCACTGAAGCGAACAAGATAGGATGACAATGAACTCTGAGCATTAGTCACATGTGTCCTAGAGATGAAGCACTGTACGTTTGAGAGTATCCATACCATTTTCAAACCTAAAGAGTCAGGGAATGAAGACAGAATTGAAACTGTCCTACCTGCCATTTACTGTCATTTACGGCAGACTTGGATAGACGAGAGGACGGCAAATGACCTGGAAAAGAATATGTTAGTGCCGCGGTCCTGGAGGTTCTTTGACAATGGATAAGGAAACATTAGCTACTATGGTGATACATCTTTAATGGCACTTTATGGCCCCTGTCTTCAGCTAAAACAACTGAACTGTTCTAGCAGAAACTCGGTAATATACCAAAAAAAATCAGATGAGCCATGTTCAGTGTGTCTGCATGTGTGGTGAAAAGGGAGAAGAAGAGTAAGTAAGAGGGAAAACAGCTTAGCAAAAGTGAAAAATGATTTGGAATACAGATCAACTTGATTAAAAAGTTGTTTCGATTGCAGGAGAATGGCATTATGGAGCCATCCATAACTGAAGAACACTAACAGATTGCTTGGCTTCCAGCTCATGCAATTGTTCCAAGGCTTGGAAGGAAAAAAAAAAACATGGAAGTAGCATCCAAGTAATGACATAAATAGGATTCAGAATACGACATGTACTATGAATTAATGAACAAATGGTCTTTCACAGTCTCCTCTGTTGGTTTGTTTCCAAGCTTGACGCTGAATAAACTAACATTAAATAAACTCTTCTAACACACCACTATTGCTTCATCAACTGGCCAAGTGAGAGTCTGAAGGTAAACTTTGGCTCAAATGACTCAAACAATCAAATGAGGGAAAGTGTAGAAAGTCATGTGCCGTAGAGATTGTAAATCCCCCTCAACTAAATGTGTGAAATAAATGATCTATTGCATTAGCAATGTGTTCTACCCTATGTTTTGGATCTACTCATATGCCTTTGTGTATTTCTTTAGTTCTAAGTTAGTATCATCTCTGTTAGTCTTTCTGTTACCAAGCTTCACCTCCCGTTCACTGGGAATAAACTTCTCAAAAGAATTGGAATTATTATTATTTTCATGATTGCTTGTTTAAAAAAATAGTTTGTTGCTCTGCGTTCATCTCAGCCAATCCAGATATATGAACTTCATTGTGAAATGCAATTTTATTTCCTGTTAGAAACAAATACATTAAATAATAATCAGATCTGAGAGAATAATAATCTGAAATTACTTTTCTCTACCGCCCACACCCCATATTTCACTGTGGTCTTTTTTGCCTTAAAGCAATGTTATTTTGTTGTTGTTGTTATTTTGTTTTTGTTGTGAACTACAAACTCTGACTTTCATTACATTTTTCTGCAAACTGTCAATATGTTAACCTAAGCTAATGGCAAAGCTTTATTGATGCACTTAGAACTACATTTTCTTTTAATTTCAGGCACTTCATTTGCAAATGTTGGGTAAAAGCACATTAGTGCATACACAAAAATAAATTGGTTGTAACCATTTTCGTAACCATGTTTTTCACACATCCTATAATTGGTCCAAAGCAGAAACAAACTGATTTTTTTTTATATACATACCTCAAGCCTTATTCTGACTCCAGCTTATGTTCAAAGTGGGACAGTTGCATCAGTAAATCTTCTTCTCCGAGGAGGTCGAAAGGTGGAAGGAATCAATGCCACTGAATCATCCTAGAGCATGAGCGAGAAGGAGGGGTGAAATGGAGAGATAGAACAGGGGTCGGGTGATAGTAGACTTAGAGAGGAGGGTAGCTGGGTCACCATTAACCAACAGGACAAAAAGGCCGCCGGGACCTTCGATTATCCCCAGGATCAGTCAACAGTGATTCGATGAAGCTCTCTGAGGGTGTGACAGTGAGTGGTGTTTGTAGGGCAAAAGTAAGGGATGCTAGGGAATGTCTGTCTGTATTGAGGATGAAGCTGAGAAAAAAAATACAAAAAAGAGAAGGTGACAAGAAGAAAACACTACTTTAGCAATAGTGGAAAAAAACCCCAATCACTGGCATGAAAATATTTCTTACATTTCTTTTAGGATACAGAAAAAGACAAAGGCTGACAACAAATACAGATAAGTACTAACACTACAAGCTGCAAATATAAAGATAAGTAAGGTCAAAAGTTCAGGTGGTGATAGACATGCTGTAATAAAGCTGCAATAAAGCTATTGTTAAATATTTAATTATTGTATAAACTCTTCTAAAGCACTTTTTCTTTGCCAAAGACAAAGAAAAAGTGTGTGCATTCAATCACTCAAGGGAAAGAGGATCCAAGTGAATGAAGTAAGAGATGGATAACACTGGACCCTTTTGCCCTGTTCCTTTGTAAACTGAGTAGGATGAAGTCTGTAACCCACTGACATTTTCACATACGAGTGTGGAGTGTGGTGAGAGAATTAAAAAAAGAAATACATTTTGGCACCGAGACAGACTTGTCACTGGTCCCTTACAGACCAGTAAACACAACATACACTGTGTGATTATCCTTAAGTTTGTAAATTTGTTTGATTTGGGCAATAGGGAGTCTCTTTCTCTGTGAAATAGTGATTGAAAAAGTGCAAGACAAAAATGAACAGAATATTTCTGATGATGCTTTCAGGGGTTCAATACATGAGGCTGCACTGGAATGAAATGTAGCGCCACAGATTAGCGTACCCCAAAAAAAGCCTTTCATCTCGACTTGCTAAGGGCCCGGGGCTAGCTCCAGCCATTTTGGTGCCCACCCACACAGGTAAATGGATATATAGTCTAATATCACAGGTTTTTTCAGCAAATAGTTATTTTTAGTCATTTAAATAAATTACCCCTTATATGTCCAGAAGGAAAAGTGCCATGGTTTATTTGAGAGAAGAAAACTGTTTACCTACAATGCATTAAGCCTACATCCAACAATAATACACTAAACATGTCTGAATTACTGGTTGCCTGTGTTACTTTAGCTTATACTTTATTTTAAAACATAAAATACAGTATAGGACCAAGACTTTCTTATCATTTTTTAACCTGTTAAAGCCTGAACAATGAAATAATTGCCAGAAGATTCTAATGTTCTTTATTTATTGCTTACAAATGTATTTAATTTGGGGTTTATTTGGCTGAAAAAAAATCATATTGATGATGTGTAAGTCTCAAAAACTCATGTATCCAATTTGATACACTAGGATTTAAGGGGCTAAGTGAGCGCGAGTAAGAATCAGATGGTCTCAGTAGAAAGATGGCTGTCAAGAAGCCATTATTAAGAAAGGCAAAGGGGGAGAAAAGGCTGAGATATGTCAAATTACACAAGACCTGGACTGAAAACTGACAACAGATCGTGTGGAGTGATGATTCCGAATGTGAAATGTTTTGGTTCCAATAGTCGTCAGTATGTACAGAAAAGGTCAGGAGAGCAGTGACAAAGTGAGTACAGCTATCTGTAAAACAGAAAAGGTTCTGTCATGGTTTGGTGTTTAGTGGTGTTTGGGTTCTTGTCAAAACTGTTGGAATTATTATTACAGAAAAGGGCAGTCAGATTTTGATCCACTATGCAAAAACATCTGGAGAGAGTTTGAGCTTCATTTTTCATTGTGACTATGGCTCCAAACATACTGCCAATTAAGTAAAAATATACCTGGATAGAAGACTATCAGTCATGGACTGGCCTCCCCAGATCCCAGATTGTCACCGTGAGATCGTCTTAACAGAACAAAAGACAGTCAACATGCGAAATAAAGATTTGAATATCATTCAGGAAGCCTGAAAAACTATTCCTGAAGACTATTTAATGACAATGACAAGTTAGCACATAGTACATTTCGTTACATGAAATTACAAGAAAGACTGTGTTGAAGAATAAAGGAGGTCACGCTGTCATGGTTCTAGGTCATTTGACCCAGCTTTTTGAGTTTATTATATTTTTGTGATTCTTGGTGTTGTAATGATTTAGTTTTCTACTATTTAGCATTAAGTTCAGTCTTTTTGATTGAGAGTTTGTCGTTAATTTCTGCTTTTATTTTCTCTTGTCTATTATGTTCCCTTTGTGTCCCATCTTCATATCCATGCTGCATTTATACATGCAGTATGTTATCTATGAATAAAGCAAATATTATTGCAGACAAAATATTTACACTAATCTGCCTTCAAATTTAAGCAGAAAGCTGAAAGATTATATATATTATTTTCCCTCATTAAAAGCCAAGTCCTAGGTTACAGACACACCTGTGCACAAACAATATATTCCATATTACAAAGTATCACAGTGTAATTCATATCATACTAATGTTTGCAAACAGCATCTATAAGCTGATTAAATATATTTGAGTTTCAGTTGGCACAGGGTGAGAAACAATGAGACTCTCTTCTATAGTCTCTTCATTGTATCAGTCATTTACTGCACTGTGAGCAGTTTTTTTTTTTTTTTTTTCGAAATGTATGGGGCTCATTAGTAGCAGATCAGAAGCAATGACAAAAAAATGTTTTTCCTCTTCCTCCTTTGGCTGCCACCAGATACTGACAACCTGGTTGACCTTCTAGTTAGCCTATGTAGTAATTCGGTCCTGCTCCTGCCAACTCTGCTTTATATTAACAAAATACTTTGTGACTTTAAAATACGATTAAAATTTAAGCAGTGTGACAAAGTTTAGTTCAGCTAGCAGTACAGAGGTTGGCTGATGAACACAGGTTTTTCTACTTGTTGTGTACCACAGCTGTATAGGTGTTTACTGCTGACATAGTGTAATGCAACTAACCGCACCCAAGACCATAATCTACCTGCTGACTTCCACATTTCATGTACACAATACTATAGAGCTCAGTGGAGGGTTTTGGAACCAATAAAGTTTGCTCATGTACCAGAAGAAGACAGTATATTCCTTATGATGCTCTAAAGTCTTTTATCCCTGTGATAGTATTCCTGCTGGAAGATGTTTTTGTTAGATGGCTTTTAGTGTTAGTATTTTGCACAAAATGAAGCATATATGAGTAAATGTTTGTTTATTTTACTGTTGCTTTAAAGTTAAAATCAATTTGAGTGCTGTGAATTAAATTTATTTCATAATGCAGTTTATTCTGTTTGAGTGCAGCTCACTTTCTACATTTTCTTTTTATTGCTTTTTGCATAGTTTACAGTCCTTGTTCCACTTATCTTTCCACCATTTCACTTGTCCTCTGTTCCTGTGACTATTTTGAGTGAACAGAATCATAAAATAGGCAAACAATTTAATAAATATTTCATGTTTTCTTTTATTGTTGCTTTATGATAATCTAAGAATTTGGATTCTTCAGGTTAATTAGCTGTGTAACTTTAATTACCTGTCATCCGTGACAGTTCCTTTTGCATTTACTGAATAGTAAATAAGAAAGTGCTTAACTTTTAAGATTAAAAAACAAATCAGCATATTTTAATCACAATAGGCATTACGTTTCTGGGGTGCAAAGGTTTTAGATTTATTTTTTCAAAGCTGTACTTCATTCATGAGAATGATGGCTCACATGAATGTTCACATGAACCTCCCAGAGGTGCTTTTTTTGCCAAGCACTGTTCTGCACATTCGCCGACCCTCTGTCCTTTACCATTCACACTCAACTCCAGATGATACACAGGTTCAGACTGTCTGTCGTCAGCAAAAATCAGAAACAGAGAAAGGTAAAAAGCTATATAAGTAGGACCCAGATCATTGTGTGTGTGTGTGTGAATGTTCATCCGTGAGTGTGGATACGAATAAAACTGTACCTATGTCTTTCTAGGAAGAGAGAACAATTTGATGTGAACGTTTTGGTGTTGTGACACAATGTGATATCTGCAGTGACCCAAAAATTGGCTGCGGTGCAAACAGCAGGTGAGTGGAAGCTGAGGCAATAGACGAAAGAGAGCCAGGAACAGACAGAGTGGTGGATACACTATATGTTTAGCTGCCAGCAGGATTAGTGTGGCTCAGTATCTCTTCACTTGGTTCTCAGCTCTTCTCACCACCTTCTCTACCCTGTGGTTCCTCAGGTCATACAGTCTGAACTGTTCCGCTGGGTGTCTTCACTGAAATGTTGGAGAAAGAGAAGACAGAAAGTGGAACGAAGGTCATGTGGACAGCATGTGGACTATATTAAGTTTTGCATGAATTTATTTCCAAGGTTTAAAAGCTATTGTTTTAATGGCTGCTTTTCTTCCTGAATACATTTTTTTTTTACCTAACTTTAAAATTGCAAATCTGTAACAACACCAAGAGCCATTTCGAAAACATATAGGAGCTTTTGTTATTGTGAATAATTTGTACATGTTTACATCTGGGTTGAAATCTATGTATTTTGATCATTTTGAGTTTAAATCATGTCATATTTTATTGTACTTTAATAGTTTATGATTAAATATAATGCCATACTTTATTAAAGGCCTTCAAGGAAAGTCACGTCCTCATAAGGTCAAGTCTTGGTAATGTCAGTAGGCAGTTATTTTTCACTGTTTTCAAGATTCTTTATATTCAGGATACTTTAAATGGAGAGTCTCTCCTTTATAAAGGAGAGACTCTCCATTATGTTTCTGATTCTATGTAATGTCATTCTATGTGTGACTGACCGTTTTTTTCAAATCAATATTAAATCAGTGTCACCATAACTCCATGTCTAAGGGCAGGGGTCCCAACCTGGGACTGTGAAAACCCATAGGAAACAAGGGGGGAGATAAATGCAGGTCTACTGCAGTGTATTGTGTTATTTATTTTTCTGGAAATATCAAACTAAATTACATATCCCAAGGGAATTTATAACGAAAACGTTTAATAAACTGATTTAATTAAATATAAATTTTAAAGAAGCTTTTCTTAAAAAAAAAATTTAAACCAGGGCTGTTGGAAAAAAAGTTCATACAGAGACAAAGAAGAAGAAATTAAGAACTAGAAGAAGAATTCAACTGAAATTACATCAACAGCTACATAAAATATGGTTTTGGTGCTTTGGGGGAGGGTACTGCTATGCTTCAAAATTACTTTGGCACCTAGAGAATAAACATACTACTCTAAAGGACAAGCCAGTAGATTATTTAGAGAAAAATCTGAACAAGACAGTCAGAGAAAAGTGCTAATGCTTGCAAGCTCCAAAGGTGGAAGTGGAGCTTGCAGAGGCTTCTTTGGAGAGCAGCTGGTTCTTCCAGGGACAAAAGAACATTTGTTTAGAACATTTTGGGTGCACTCCTCTCTATCATAACACAATTAAGAAAAGAAATGAGCCAGGTGTTTGAAAGACTCCAAGTGGTGTGCCATTCAGCTGGACGGGTGTATTTGAGCTCTGTCAGCCGCTATCAGTGTTTTTCTCTGAGAAACGTGCCCCACTGACCAACCGCTTCAAAAACTGTGGCTGTGTAGCAAAACTGTTGAATTTTTGTGACATATTTGCACTTTAAGGTAACATATCAATAGTATTTGTGGCCAGTAAAACTGTTGCTTTTAAGCAAAGTTCAATTTATGCACAAAAAGACTGTTTCAGACACACACAAAGTAGATGGAATACGAGGCATTCAAGCACCTGACTTGTACTCATTATCAGCTGTGTTTAAAACATGTTTTCTCCATGCAGACGACATGAGAATTAGAAAGGAGTGGATGTGTGATCCTTGTTTTCCCTAAACTATCAACTGAATCATCTCTCATACATGTTGAAACAATACCTACTGGAGTTAAAAAAAAAATGATAGAGGACCACAGATGCTCAAGCTATCCAATCCTTCTGGATTAAACTTAAAATGAAATACCACAAATCCACTAACCGCATTGTCCATCCACATACTTGGACACACAGTTCTTTTTTGCTTTGACAGCGACCAAAACAAGCCTTCGCAGCAAAGTGGATGTTAAAAGCACACTGCACTTGTCACTCACAAACATAGTACCGTGCCATGACCACCTCCTCGATAGGAAAACAGGAATCAGGGCCGAGGGCTTGCATTGTTGGTGAGTTAGTATTGATTTTCATGTGGGCTGTGCACTGTTTAAGGAAGAATTTTGCTTCTACTGGGCTTTATATATCTTAACATGACAGTAGTAGTAGATTACTAGCAGATCTGTAATGCTGTTCCCCCTCTTTCTTATATTATCACCTGAAATATGACAACTATTATGCTGCCTGTATGGTGATAAAGGTTAGAAACCCTTGCTTTAGGGTGATGCTACAGTGCGGGTCTATCATAAGACTTTCAGCGCATGCTTTTGACTGTTTTGACTTTTTAAATACAATAATCACTTTACACTTAGTTTGACATCTGTTCTGGAATCCAGCGGAGGAAGAAACTTCAAGACTAAACACACTGGTATTAAAACAGTTTGTCGTGCCATCTTTGAGAAGAGGCAGTAGGTGGGAGTAAAAAAACTAAAGAAAAACAGAGAATGCAAAAGAAGTGGGTTGAAAAGAGGAGAGGAAAAAAAGATGCATCTGAGGATAACTGAAAAACTTTCTGTTGTAACATAGTCAAATGAATTAATATTAGATATAATTATCACTATTCTGGGTATCATTGTCAAGCATACGGAGCACAAGAAGTTAATGATGACATCTATATGGATAAAAGACAACAAAGTGCTTTACTGTAGCTCAACCTGCTTTTAGTGTGATTTAATGTGTGAACATCTTAAATTAGAGTTTATGGGGTTTGAAGGGAAAAAAGTCACTTTCAAAGTAAATGTGAGAGGAAAATACAGAGAATAATAACATGTGGGTACTTTAACAGATATATACATACATTTTTATGTTGTTCATCCACTTTGGTAGAGAGAAGTTGATGCTGCTGGAATGATTTTACAATGGAGCAGAAAGTCACTTCTCTGCTTCATCCTATTCAAGCATGATCAGTGTTAATATAACACCCACATAGTTTTATAGTGATAATAACATGGTAGCCAAACTGGGCTTTAATTTAATCCTATCAATGTATCCACCTCTCTGCCAAAATACACAAGCACATCTCTATCTACATGGGTCTGACAATTTTTTATGGTATTTGTTAATAATAAACAACATTTGCTGTGCTATGAAAATGCATTTCTGGTTATGCAGAATCATGAGACATTTTGGTGCTACAAATCAAAGGTTTATTTATTTTTTGTTTAAAGTTAAAGTATCTGCAAAGGAACCCTGGAGCTAGACTGCTGTTCCAACCGGGAACACCCCTTACCCCCCGGTCATCTAGCCATCGCAACTTCGCCCGAGTTAAAGTTGCTCAAATCCTTAAGCT
Organism: Oreochromis aureus; assembly: GCF_013358895.1. Classification (NCBI taxonomy): domain Eukaryota; kingdom Metazoa; phylum Chordata; class Actinopteri; order Cichliformes; family Cichlidae; genus Oreochromis; species Oreochromis aureus. The sequence goes on along the minus strand of NC_052956.1, from coordinate 34,869,570 downwards.
TACCCTCCATGAGGGAAGATATGGACACAGTGAAGTCAATTTTAGCTCATGTTTGAGTTTAACATCACTTTCAAATAAATGACTCAAGTGTGCAACATACAATATAATAAGAGTATGGACGCTCCCTAGTTGTTTTTCACAATCCGAGTTCCTTTCTTTATGAAGTACACATGCATAAATCCACCTAAACATCCCCACCTGATATGGATGTCTTTTTTTAGCATTTGTTTTAGTGTTTATTGACCTTTAAAGACCTCACTCTCAGATGGCAGGAGACACCTATACATCAATGATACCCTTCTCCTAATCTTCTGTCTTACACAGCTTTGATACTGATGCCATGTACTGCATACTGAGAACTTGTATTATACATAAAAACACTTTGGCTTACACAGCCCATATACAAACACACACATTTTCAAGTTCAAACAAGTGCATGAACACATATACAGAGGGTCATCGTAGTCTCTTAGGACTAACAAGGAAACGATCTCTTTGTATAGGCAGATGTAATTTCCTTTCCCATTTCCTCTGCACGGACAGCAATTACTGATCCTCAGCCAGGCAGTGATAGAAGCTAATATTGCACCGATATGATAATCACCGGCTTATTGGACAGCACATTAGAAGAGTGTTTGGTCGTCAAGGCAGAAGGGACAGATGGGGGAAGTAGAAACTGGACACACATACAGAACTGTACGAAGATGGGTGCACACACTGAAATACACGAATACACTAACTCTGTCTTATTTTCTATATATGTTACTCATGAAAGTGAAACGGTAGTGTAGATAGAGAAAGGTGGGCGAGGATGTGAACGCACTGAGAGATAGGACAGACAGAGGAAGATGGTGCCGAGATGAAATCAGGAGGAAAAATTGAGACCTGAAAAATCAGCAGATAAAGGAAACCGATGAATCTGATGACTGTGTAAAATATACTTGTGCATTTTGTGAGGATTCCCATGCATGAGTGCCTATCCTGTACAGTACAGATGGCTGCTAGTGTTTCAGAAAAGATACACATGACTGCACATACAGATTTTGTTTACAAGTATTCAATGCATGTTACTGTACTGTAGGTAAAAGAGAAAGATGGTGTGGAATTTGCCTGGAAGACTTAAAAACAGTGTGACTGGTGAATTTGTTGTGTTATTTTTCATTGACATGAAGACTCAATAGAGAGCACTGAGTAGGTGCTTTATTAAGAGATAATGGTCACATTTAAGGGTTCCTCTCAGTATTTGTGTTGCTGTGTGTCCTGAAACATCTGCCAATGACACATTAAAACAAAATTGTTGGCCTCCTTAATTTTTCATAATTAATTAGAACTTCAATCCTCTGTTAGGGTTGAAAGTATTACAACAATTTTTTTCTGTACATCTGGAATTAATCAATTTTCTGAAATAAATTTTAATAACTGAATTGAATAAACTGATATGTTACAGTAGGGAATTAACTGGACTTTTTGATTAAGTGAGTTATTAGATGTTTATCTTTATTTCTTGTTGTTTATAACTAAATTTCAGCTCTTCCACTGCTTCTTACATCCAACCTAACCCTAATTTTCTAATAAAAGAAGGAAGCGTTCCTGCTCATGTTGTGCAGAATTTCCTTCTTAAATATAGGAAATAAGTTTTCAAAATTAGACTGTAGATTATCATGCCTAATGTAAAATAACAGAAAAAATGTAACTGAATAATGCATAATGAATAATGAATGTGATACCTTGAGAACATGGACATGTAGCACTGGTTGTTGCCAGTATTTTTAACAGAGGAATCAAGGATCTGCAGTCTGGGGGTTTTTCATAAACTTGTGCCTCCTTATCTTCTCTGAAATCAACATTATGCCATATTAAAAAAGTTGGCGGCAGCCAGTGCTATCCTTCAGCCTCCCAGTAGACGCACCAGTGGTTTGAATTTCAAAAACTAAAGTAACCTTGTTCTCAAGTTATCACATTTACAGGATTTTCTGAAACTTTGACCACGGACTTCTTCAACATTTTTAGCAGCTACACTTATGGTATCAATTTCAAAATTCTAGGAGCTAAGCTGTGATGTTAGCTAGCTGCATATTTCTCTTTCTGGGTGATGTAAACAATTTTTTTATATTATTTTATTTTAATCAACCAAAACATAATTTCCGGAAACTGCCTTTTTCCCCCACTCAGTTCTCTGAGGAACATTATGCAAGTGATGTATTGATTTGATGTTTTATTCCATTATATTCAAGAAAAGGCAAAAAGAAAAAAATAAATATTAAAAAAAAGCAGGCATCTTTACAGTGGATGAATAAGTAGTACTTACTATCTCTTAATCATGGCACGTGCGAGTGAGTTGGATATATTAGGGAGCAATGATTTTAAGGTTAACTGTGTTTTTAGACTCTTAGCTGTTTTTTGGGGGGGTGGGTCCACCAGTCCACTTGGTGTTTAATTAACCCAAGTTAATTAATTGGGATAGCAATTTTCACATTGCTATCCCATTTAAGTGTAGATGGAATCAAGATTGAAAGATTTTAGCAGTAGTTAGTACAAATTCCAAATATAGAAAAAGCTTTTTTTCAAATAGGCGAGATGTGTTTCTTAGTGAAAATAGCTTGGCAGAAATGTAGATCAAATAAGTACCCAGAATGTTATTGACCCAAATATGATTTTGGTCTTGTGTCCAAAGCTGAAATACAACATAGCTATACGAATAGTTATCGTCCACCCAGATAAACAGACAAAGCTAAAGAATAATACCATTTTCAAAGCACAAAGTTTTACAATAGCTTTGTTAAATATTAATTTCAAATTAGATGTTAGGGGTCTGTTAAGATACAGAGACTTCAAATGCATTTTAAAATCAGGCTGCGTTGTTTGAACATGAATGCGCTGTGTGTGGTTTTCAGGCTTTCTGAAAAGTTCATTCTTGAGTCTCTCTAGCTTCTCTGGCATTCCCAGCAGTTTCCTGGTGCAGCGTTACAGTCAGGAAGGCTGCCTTACTGAGTAAAGGTTTAATTGAGGACCCTTGAAGTATTTGTGCTGCAACTGTCAACTATTAACCTCAGTAATTAGAGTTTATGATGCTAATGTTCTCTTGCTGCTTCACAACCACAGCGCCCACCAGGCTGCTGAGTGACACTTGAGGGGGCAGGAGTGAGTGACAGCAGAGAAGAGGAGCAGACAGGCTGACCAGATGGCTGGAGCTGTAGTGCCTGCAGTGCTGTGGCTTAATACCAAAGGAGAATGTTCAAGAGAGAAGTGGTGATGAAACATAGGAAAGCATCATTTGGGAAAACGTTTCACTCAGACATTCAGTTTACAGTCCAAACCAGAGTTTGTTTTGAAGTTTTGAATAACTGCACAATAATAATTTTAGGATTTTAATAAACAAGCTACTGCTGAAAAAGAAATGCATCCAAAGTGTAGCGATAATATGTGTGATTTGACAAAATTTGAGGGATCTTCCTCCTCAGCTACTATACCACTCTATACTGCTACCTTGTTTCACTCATCAAATGTGAGTTTGACAAATCACATTTGAATGACTTATTCTGCTTTTATGAAAACACAGAGCAAAAGGACACTTTGCCATGGTCCTGAGTCTGGTGACTCAGTATTATTGTTAATATTTGTTTCAGTTTAATTCTTGTTGTGTTTCTGGAGAATTTCTACTTCTTAGGTTTAGGCTCCCGTGCTTCCTCTGTCCTGTGTCTCCGTGCCTGTCGTGTGCTCCTTGTTTTATTTTGACATTCCCTGTTCAGTCTCTGTCCTTTTTTCTGTGCCTGTCCGGGTCCCCCGTCTCCTGTCTAGTCATCTCAGTCTTCCCTCTGTATCGTGTCAGCTCGTGTCTCTGATTCTGTGTCTGTAAGTTCAGTCGTGTGTTTCCGTTTTACTTTGAATGTCCGTGTCTGTTATCAATGTATTCAGTTTTGCTTCCCTTGTCTCATCTTGCCCAATTAGTCCCAGCTGTGTTTCCCTTCTGTCTCCCGTTTCCTGATTACTCAGCTGTGTATTTTAGTCCCCTGCTTGTTGTCACATCGTACACTCTCTTTGTGCTGTTTTCTCCCATCATGTTTCAAGCCTGTGTTTCCTAGTGTCTAGTTTCCAGTGTCAGTTTAGTTTAGGTTTCATGTTTGAGGTTTCGTTTTGTTTTGTGAAGTTTGGTTCTTTGATGAGTTGTTTTTCCCAGCGAATAAAGCTGCACCTTAAGTCAACCTTCCGTCTGTGAGTCCTGCACTTGGGTCCTCCTTCCTGCCTGCCACACAGCACACACCGTGACACTCTTAAGCTTTCAAGTCGTCAGAGTTAAACTTGGGCCTCACATCTCAATTAGAAACAAAAACGCATAGTTCCCTCATGGTTCCTGTTTATTTTGCCTGTTCTGTTTCAGCCCCTCCCCTCTGTTGTTTACCTAAGTCTTACCTTAAATTTAAAAAGAGGTTTCCCGACTATATCAGCTAATCCCGTTTCCTACATTGTTAAAATTTGACCTCTTCTTGCCTTTATGCCAGCCTTATTCATATTATAATCTCTGAATTCGTCCTGCATTCCTCGTGTTCCACTGTTGAAATTGTGTTTATGTTGTATATATACATTTTTCTTTGTAAATATATTTTGATAAACAACTTTTACTGCAGTGGCAATTTAAGAATCACTAGAATGTTTTGTATTTGAATATTTTTAAATAACCATTCATCAGACAATGAATAAGAGCAGAAGAACATACGTTTTTGCTGTTTATGTCATCTCAGTATATACAGTAATAAAATCAAGATAAAAACAACTACATGATAAATTAACATGTCTGTGTTTTTATATGCGAGCAAAGCGAACAAGTGCTGCAGGCCTGGCAAAAACCACCTGTAGGGCTGGTTTTTGCAAATTAATTTAATGGAATATGCAATAGTTGTTAGCTGAATTATTTTAATGAATGAGGTTTAATACTCACTTGGAGGTGAGGTATAATCCTCATTTTGTGTTGTTGCAGTGTATTTTTGAACTACTAAGTCAAAAAATGCTGACTTTTCTAAAACAGTTGACGCTGTTGCAGGATTTCCTTCCTGGCAGGGGCCTTTCCAGTTCTACTGACCAAGCATTCACACGTAGCATTTAGTGCATTTTTCATCTCAAACACACACACACACACACACACACACACACACACACACACACACACACACACACACACACACACACACACACACACACACACACACACACACACACACACACACACACAATTGCTTCAGCTGCAGCAGATGTGTTGCTTTCTGCCTCTATTAAAAAGGTGCTGATTTTCTAAATAAATCTAAAATTAATTTAGAAAAGTATGAAGAGATCAAACATGTAATAGACCTATCCTTATTCGTGACTAGTCATATGCTCCCTATGCCTTTTCATTTGAACACACTCTGCGTAGCCTTATTTCTAATAACTTCATTTAACCAGTTACAAGGGTAACCTGGACAAAAACAACACATTACACATACAATTATAAAATGAAAAAAGTCAAATAACTTATTCACAGAGTAATCAAATAATTTATCAGTTAAAACATTTGCATGCCAATCTTTGACTGTTTAAAATATTAACCCTTGTTAGAGCAAACAATGTCAGAAAAGAAAAGATACTCAGGGTTTTGTTGAACTTTATTCATAATACAGGCCACTGGATCGTTTTACCAGGTTTGTTTACCCTCAGTAGTTATTCAAGCTAATTCACTAACAACCAGACACACAGTTAACTTGGTCCTGCCAGCAAATCATATAGTATTGCACTCCATAGTAACCAAGGTTGTCAATACTGAGTCTTTTAAGCTGACATTAAAAATAAGTTGTTATTATGTATGTACAGGTCCACAAAGGTGAAAATAAGATTAACTTGTACCTGAATGATGGGGCGAGAAATGTATGCAGAAGGAAAGGGGCACCTGTCATCATTTCTCAACCATGTGGGGCCAGTGTTATGGCACGGGCAGTGGAACCAGTCATTAGTGTTTATTGATGATGTGACTACTTATATAAGTGGTAGAATGAATTCTGAAGTTTACAGAGCTATACTGTGCTCAGATTCAGCTAAAAGCTGCAGATCTGATTGGACAATGCTTCACAGCGGAAATACATAATTCTGCAAAAGCAACCCACGAGACAAGAGTTTCTCAAGGCAAAGAAAAGGGATATTCTGATATCGACAAGCATACTTGTCAAGAGTGTATTCTTAATAAGACATTCTTCAGGCTGAATAAAGACACTCAAACAGTTAGAATGTAATAACATTAACGTGCACGGGTGAGAACTCTGACGAGACTCACGCACGGGTGAGGACTCTGGCGAGACCCACACCCTGAGTGCAGGCACAGTTCTTTATTTATAGGTTACATCGCGTATGCAAATACGTCACATTTCCTCTTTTACAAATTCCTTTAAACCAACAGTTGTATATGTGTGTGTGTGTCTGCTTCTTTCTAAAAGACGTGGCGCTGACTTAATCTTTTGTGGTTAGGGAGTCGCGCATCTGTTTTCCTGTTGTGGTTTAGGTGCCTCATCCGTTTTCTATTGTAGTCTGGGTGACCCGCATCTGTTTCCTGCTTAAACTATATGTATTGCAGAGTTCACTGTCGGGTTGCATGACAATGGAGCAATACATCGAATCTTGTGACATGGAGAAGTACAGCAAATTCTGTGAAATATATAAACACTTTACAATATGCTTGAATATTAAAAGATAATAAAACAAAGAATAAAACACATAAAAAACATAGAATCTCATAACATTCCCTCCTGTTGTTAATATATTTCACTCATACTTCATAGGCTTCAGTAGACAATCACTTGTTTGCACATTTTCAATTGCTAGTCATGTTAAGTACAGGAAATTTTTAAACACAGTCTTCTTCTTCCTCAGTTGCTATCGGGCTATAAGCTTGTGCCAGGAAGATTCCGGTTGCAGTGTCTTATTTGGATAAACAAAAGATACACCCTGCTTTTCTGGGACTCTAAGTCTCCATAGGCAGACCATGGTCATGTTATGGGCTAGTTCGGGCGGTGTGACCGGAAGTGTTGTTAAGTTCTTTATTGGTTCTTTTGGAGCACATGCACGCAGACTTGTATTCATTACTGTTTCTAGAGTTTGTAGTAGGTTTACAAAGAATGCCATTTCAATTTTGTTATGAGGTACATAATTATGCATTAGTTGGCATTCCTCTGACCAGCATCGTCGTCGAGTCCTGTTGGGGACTGGGTCCTCTCCATCTGAAATGTCTGAATGTTCATTTTGCACGTCTATGTCAGGCATTGTTTGTGAGTGTCTGAGTAGTTACTTGAGTGATGGGTTGCTCTTCTGGTTTTGCAGGTTGGACTGATCTTCCTTTACTCTACCGGGCAGGTGGGGCTAGGTCGGTGCTCGGGCTACAATGGGGTTTCTTCAGGTCGACCAAGTTCACCAGATCACCTAGTGTGTTGACTGAAAGCGAGAAGTCAAGAGGGCGGGTATACCCAATCTGCCCTCTCCTCCACTTACAGATCACTAGATGACAGGTGAACTGGCGTCTGGGCTTGTGTCCCCTTGTACTTTTTTTGGTGTGGCTCTGGTGGATCCACGAAGGTCTTTCAGCGGTCTTGCACGCTGTTGGCGTCGTTAGCAGGACCTGAAAAGGGCCCTCCCACCTCGGTGAGCTCCAGTTTTTCCTCTGGAGAACCTTGATCAGGATCCAGTCGCCTGGTTTCAACCTGGAAGAGACTGGAGAAGAATCATTCGGCAGTTGGTTGCTCAGAACTATTTCTTTGTTCTCTAGCAGTTTTGTCATCCATTCTGCTAGGGTTGTTTCTCTAACTGATTTGTCTATTGGTTCACTGGTGATGGGCAGAGGAAAAGGTCTACCATGTACAATTTCAAATGGTGTCAGTTTCTGCAAGCATTGGGTTAATCTCATCCACATTTTTACTAGGCCTATACACTCAGGCCATGGCCTTCCTGTTTCTTCCATGCATTTTCTAAGCCTCTGTTTTATTGTGCCGTTTGTCCTTTCTACTAGGCCGGCACTTTGAGGATGATAAGCACAGTGATATTTGATGCTGAATCCTAGTGCTTCAGAGACTTTGCTGATTACCTCATTGACAAAGTGTGTCCCATTATCTGATCTTATCAGAGTGGGGATGCTATATGTTGGAATAAAATGGTTACATAAGCATTTTTCTGAAGTTTCGAAATTTAGAGTGTGTTCGAAATTTAGAGTGTGTTTTGGAGATTATATCTCCTATCCCTCCTGTTGACGCATGGAGAGTAACTCCATGTGTCACTAAGGCTGCTGTTTTGTGTAGAGATTTTGGAAGTATTGGTTTTCCTTCACAAATCATCAAGTCATCTTTTAGTTTCGCTCCGCATTTCAGCCATTTCTTTTGCTCAGCTGTGGGAGCTGCTTTTTGTTCATCCTTTGTCAGTAAAATTGTTTCCCTTTGTAATTTCATAGTCATTCTTCTGATGTGCTGCACACTTGCAAATTGCTAAATGTCGCATCACATGAGGAGTTTCCTCCCATGTAAACAGATGTGTGCCATGATAAAACCTTCTCCACACACTAGAAACAAAAAACTAATTTCAACCGTTGTTACATCTTATTCACTTATTTTATAACACAGTTATTTTTTCAAATCTAATATCAATCAACTAATTTGCATATCAGCTTATAATGCGCTAAATTGACAGGTCAACAGAAATGCACGCTCAAAAGATTATCACAAAGAGAATTTCCTCCATACAGTAAATTACTTGTGTTGCATCAATCAAGGAGAAAGCATCTCACAATTTATTGTATTACCAACTAAATTTATTGTCTGGTCACTGCTTGGTCATACCAGACTCTCTCTGTGTCTTTATTTTTCCTTCTCTGTTTTCACAAACGTTTCCTGCAAGCTGGAGAGTTAAATGTCAGTAGTGGGTAAATTCAGCAGTTGATAACAAAACTATTAAGTTTTTCCTGTTTTAACACCAATGTGAGATATAGAGGCGCACATATAGTGTGTGCTCTAGTGTAAGCTGCTCTTCATTGCATGTATGTGTGTTAGTACGCTTGCATGCAGGGCCTCTGGGCCTGTCTCACCCAAAGGGCATTTTCTTAACAGTTGCCTTTCACTCGCGTGTGTGAAGAAAGGCAAATGTGCTTGTAGCAGTTGTGAGATTATATTACATTATACCTGTAATCAAAATGAGTGAATCATGATACTGCTGTAGGCCACATCATACTTCTTAGTTAAAAGAATGTGAAAATCATTAGATTTATTAGATAGGTTTGTATTATCCTATACTGCTGATTTACTGCTGATTTACTGTGAGTGAGTTACACTGTTTCATGACATTTCATACTGCCGAGTTATGCAGAGAATATTGTATTCAGAGAGTAGGGGCCTCTCTTTTTTTCCTTTGTGATAGTAAAGAGAACAGAGCACATGCCACGGAGTGTCACCCCACCCTTGGTGGAAGCAGAAAAACAGGGAGCCAAGGTCATAACTCAGGCTCACAAAGAGTCAGAAAGAATGTAAATACTTAGTTTTGTGGCTGTGGCGCATTCTGTATAGCTTTTTTTCTTTGTTTAGTAGCTTTCTGCCTTTACCTGAGGGTGTGCCCTAAGCATGTGACTTCAGATCTCCATAATTGGAGTTTATTTAAAGATGAATAAGATGATTTCATATATTGCTCGCAGATCATGCACTAGACGATATGTTGCAGTATTAGCCTGCTTCAATACTTAAACAAAACATCACTCTTTGTTCTATTATTATTATTATTATTATTATTATCCTGTCTCAAAACAGAAAATGAAATTGTAGTTGTTCTTGGCTGAGAAACACAAAACCTCTCTTTTTTTCTTCTTTTTTTCAAAACAAGAAACTAAGTTTTAATCTCTCAGCCTTGTCACATAAAACAAAACAGATAACCCTGCTGCCAGAAACAGAGCAGAAGTGTGAGGAAAAAACTGAGCTCACAGACAGCTGCATGTGTGACCTTTAATATGCAGCTTCTGCACTAAAAACAAATAAAAATAAAAAAAAAAATGTGTAACTTGCTCATCAGCTTGGTAGTGTCCACATATTTAATTCATTTTATTCAGCTTTTCAAACCTGTAGCTTTAGCTGTTGTATACAGGGTTTGGCTTATTAGTTGTTAGTATAGGTTTGCTCTTCATCTTAACAAAGTCTCATCTAAGATGACAGGTTTACAAGCAGGTCAAGTGTCTCTATGCACCTGATTAGTGTAGTTATTTCCTTATTTTCTTCATCTCCTATATCATTGTACTGAGTTTGAGCAAACCTTAAGCTTGATTTAGACTACTTTTAACAATCTTCCACCTCACATCATAACTGACTGACTGAGGTGCCTCTTCCTATTAATAGTATGTCACTATTAATGTTATCATTGTATTGTTTTTCCTTTTTTATGACAGCAATAGTATATCACAATACACTACTTTACTACTAATATACAATAGTTTATTAGTTTATATTTTATTATGTATCCATCAAAGGCCGATGTGACCTGCAGCTTCACACCTTCCCAAGCTGGAGACATTTTCCTTGGCTGAACAATGACACAGCCTTAATATGCCTTATGCATCCCTCTTTTTTATTTGATATATTTTGTGTGAATTATCTGGTTTCACGCATTCTATTCATTCAGCTTGGTTGTCTTCCCAATTTTGTTTCATTGCTTTAATTTAAGTTAACCTTAATTTAACCTTTTGTTTATTCCACTTCATTCCTCTTTCCATGCTTTAAAATATTACAACTCTTGTGTATGCTTTGATTTCTTTTTAGCTTCCTTTTCAGTATTTATTTCTGCTTGGAGGGTTTCTTATAATTTAGTTAATGCATTTTCCCTCCCGCGTGGGACATTTAGTTTTCTTTGGATTTCTCCATCTATATGCACTAATTTCTCCGGCGCCTGGACATTTCTTTTCTAGCCACTGCTCGTCAGCAGTGAGTTTTGTTGCCTTATTTCCCATTTTGATTTTGTGTTATTAATACTACAAACAGAACTGTGTGACCTTCTCTGGTATTAGAGTTAGGGAGGTTATTAAGGCAGCCTTCTACCCTTGTCCTAATGTCAAGGGCGGCCTTAATTTTATGCGATGAAGCGCAACCTTTTCCCTTCCTCACCAGTATTTCAGTCGACACAGGAAAACAATAGAAGTGGTGTAGGGTCCTACTGTCCCTCTTCAAATGACACTCACTTCCTCTTTTTAAATACAAACAATTCACATAGCGGCAGTGTAATCCTATTTTAATTGACACTTTCCTTTTCCCATTTACTCCCGGAGTAAATTTTGTCGACTACCAGCTTTTTTTTATTGCGAAACGAGTCACCTCTGGACTGCCAGTTTCGTCTTACAAGCGAGTCTTTTAGACTACCAGCTTTTTTTTGCTGCGAAACGAGTCACCTCTGGACTGCCAGTTTCGTCTTACAAGCGAGTCTCTTTTTTTCAACTGCCAGTCCCTACAGGACGAGTTTTTTCCTTGGAAAAGTGTCAATCTAAAAGACGATTATTTGCGATGTGTCTTTGAGTGTTAATATTCACCTGGTTATGATGATATAAGTGCCGGTCAGAGATTCCTCCTCGTTCCCCAGGATCGTGGACCTCTTACTAAGAACGCTGGCCAACCCCGAATTCACATAGTTGGTCTTTTCTCTTTCATAGGAAAGAGGCTGTCGACAGACTTCAGCGCGGGCTCTCCACGATGTCAGGAAACGACGAGGTCACTCTGTTGGAGCATAATTCGATGTCCAAAATCCGGCTCGAAGGACCAATTAAATGTCAAGAGTGTATTCTTAATAAGACATTCTTCAGGCTGAATAAAGACACTCAAACAGTTAGAATGTAATAACATTAACGTGCGGTGAGAACTCTGACGAGACTCACGCGCGGGTGAGACTCTGGCGAGACCCACACCCTGAGTGCAGGCACAGTTCTTTATTTATAGGTTACATCGCGTATGCAAATACGTCACATTTCCTCTTTTACAAATTCCTTTAAACCAACAGTTGTATATGTGTGTGTGTGTCTGCTTCTTTCTAAAAGACGTGGCGCTGACTTAATCTTTTGTGGTTAGGGAGTCGCGCATCTGTTTTCCTGTTGTGGTTTAGGTGCCTCATCCGTTTTCTATTGTAGTCTGGGTGACCCGCATCTGTTTCCTGCTTAAACTATATGTATTGCAGAGTTCACTGTCGGGTTGCATGACAATGGAGCAATACATCGAATCTTGTGACATGGAGAAGTACAGCAAATTCTGTGAAATATATAAACACTTTACAATATGCTTGAATATTAAAAGATAATAAAACAAAGAATAAAACACATAAAAAACATAGAATCTCATAACAATACTTTTCAGTTAATACATACAAAAGTTAAACAGCTGACATTGTTGCAACTACTAACGTGCTGACACCCTACTAATAAGAGCTGCAGACAAGGCTTTTTTATGTTGCAAATACTATATAAAGAGTAGCTTTGTGAGGAAATACTTAAAAGTTAAGTTTAAATTGCCAATCACAGGTTTCACTCCTTCTCTGTGACCTTGTAGGAGTTGGGTATTGAGGAAATAGCATTAATTTTGTTCAGTGTTAAATCCTTTTGAAGAGTGGTCTCCTGTGATGTTATATATAATGAGTTCATGAAGAATTTTCTAAAGAAAGATTGAGAGCAAGAGAAGGGGGGAAAAAGAAACAAGGAACTAAAACAAGAGACTAGAAGGGAGATTATTTCTGAGCTTTTTACAAGTTCATTACATTATTCATTGCTTATCCACCACCTTGTTTGAGCTTTTATGGGTTTCCTTTCTCTCGTGATTATTCTTTCTCCTATTTCCCTTATGTTCTTTATCTTATCGGCACTGTGCAGTTGTTCCATGGCACTCTGGGAAACTTAATTTGATTATCAGGTATTTAAATCCATGGTATTTTCACTCTACTCCTTGCTTCTCTCCGATTCCCAGCAGGCCCTTTTGTGTGTGGAGCAATGCTATGACTACTGGGGCTAGAGACTAGTGAAAAATCAATTCTCTCCACCATGGTCTACAATTTGAGGTATCTTTCATAAATTGCTGTGGTGGATTTTTAACGGTTAGGCACCGTGAACGGTATTTTTGGTCAAAGCGGGGATGAAAAAGGTAACATCTGAGAGTTTAAAAGAGATCATGAGAGAAAAATCAAGGTTACCCATGGTAAAGCTCAGGCAGCAATGGCACCATGTGCAGAATGTTTTGGAAAACATTGGTCATACTGGTGTGGGTGGTTCCAAAAGTCCCTTATCTCAAACTTTCGAAGCCCTCCATTGGAGCCATCTTTTTCAAAGCCTGAATCATGGCACTCTTTGTAGGCCAATGATGATGTTTCCAAAATAAATTTTAAAAAATGAGGATGAACCAATTGTTTTCTCTTGTTTTCCAATCTTGAAAGCAGGTGAGCTCCTGGACGTTTTATTAGTCGAATCATTGTTTGGTAGAGAGAATAGTGTCTGCCCTTCAGAAGAAAAAGCTTACTACTTTACTATATCAATGTTCCATTTTTTATACTTTTGATAAAAGGTCCTTGCACATGAAACATTTTTTTTAAAGTAAATCCATGATCCTTGATTGAGAGCCTCTGCCTCAATCTGTCTTCTGATTGACTGAGAGAAAAAGAAAGGCAGAAAAATAAAGGTCTCCCTTTCTGTAAATGACAGCAGATGGTGGATGAGATAGCCAATAATAGCTGACAAAACAAGCTGCTATTAATTTTCCATTCAATAATACATCAGAAAAAGTCCTCAGTGCCCCTTTATATATCCCTCAAACATCAAATGTAATTGGAGTCAAGCAAAACTAAGTACAATTTTGTTAATAGTAATGATTGTTATGGAAATATGCACAATAGTCTGTTTGACTCTTAGTAAGTAAACATGCTGTGCTATAATCAACTGAGTTGTGCAGTTCTTTGTCTGTTTGGGGATTTTTTTTGGGGGGGGGGGGTTTAAATGCATATTTCCATGAACCAGTGTTCTGCTTTCCTCTTGTGTATTTAATCGAAATATTGCAAGTAATCAGTCTGTGACAGCTCTGACCAAAAATATCTTACTAATTTCACCTGTGGATGACATATGTTGAGATTTCTCACTGTTGCAGCATTCAGGTGCTGCTTTGTCAACAAAGAAAAGTGAGACAGATGGTGCAGGACTCTACCAACAGTTGGCTGAATCTGCAGTGCACGTCATGCTTGAGGATCTTCATGACCCCATCAGTCAAGGCTGTAAAAAGGTCTGAGCATATGGTTTGTGAAGGCAGAACCCCCCCGATCCACTGTCACATAAATCATAATGGATGACTTCATTGCTCTTGTGGGGAGACAGCTTTCACTCAGCCTGTAATTCAGACAACAGTGTATTTTAATTTTATTGTGTAATTTTAAAAGTAAAAAGTATAAATATGTTTCATCTTATGATTTTATTGAATCAAGGCGATCTTGAAACAATGAATTCTTTTACTTTTGGCATCAAAAGGAAGATAAATGCCAGATTTAAGCCAGCTGATGGCTCCCAGGGGTCGGACATCTCAGCATAGAATGTGCCTAGATTGATGTCCCAGCTATAACATTAAACCCAATTTTAAGACAGAGAATTATAAACCAAATCGAGGAAAAGGTACTGACTTTTTTTTTTTTTTTTAATTTCAAATGTAATTTTTAGGTTGAGATGGTTACATAGTAAACCATCTTCTCTGATGTTGTGACCTGGAAGCTGTTGTCTATGTTTTCAAAGTGATATGCTGTGCTTGCTGTGCAGCAGTTCTTCAAAGACTTTTGTAATGTAAAGAATTTGTTGCTCTTCAAAGATATTGATAATGAATCAGATGTACTGTCTCACTGTGTTTGAACAAAAATATATTCCATTTGGTTCAGTTTTATGTGGCAAATATTATTTAATCTCTGGCAAGCTATACATGGAGATGGCACATTATATTATATTCCTGATTCTGTTGGACCAAAACTCACATTCTTCCTCCAACATTATGCAAGACTCTTTTAACGATGGAAGACTATGCTATTTTCCAGAGTCAGAGATTATAATGATCTTGGTATTTATTTAAGGTCGAGAGAGTCACAGACTATAAATATCTCGGCATTTGGCTTGATGAAAAATTGACATTCATATTCTATAAATAAATGAATTTGCCAATTCTGGCAAAAGATTTGATATACATAGAGAAACAAAATTATCATATTTTCTTTAGGAAATGGGCTGTGGATGCAGTTTTTAAGTCAGCCTTGGACTATGGTAATGTGATAAGCATGCATACATTTTAATGTAGGACCCTGTCTGTCACTGTGCTTGACGGTTTACTACGTGATGTTTAAAGGTACAGAAATTGGTATCTTACATGCTACGAGGTTGAATAGCTTTCCTCCCAAGAGAGTTATGATATATATGCAAATCTTAAGGTTCTTGCTGAAAAATTATTATGTGACATTTTTGAAGAAAAATAGAAGAAGTCACTAAATTAAAAACGAAAATAATCAAAGACATAAATTCCTTTTTTGTTCTTCTATATTTACTGTTAGTCATTCTATGGTGCTGCACCTTAAAAAGAGATTTTTTAATATTATTGCAAATATAGAATCTAGATCATTAATCAGTAAATCAATAAATACCACAATCTGAACATTCAAGATATGCAATGGTTATACTCCTCAACCGAAGTACTACATTTTAATTTCCTACTAAATGTATTTTATTTAGTTATAGGAGTTCATATATGTTATGTTCATTATCTTTTCCTTGTTACAAAAGATCTTTATTTTTAGTTTGACCCTTTTCATTTTTAACAAATTAGAAACATTTTCATTCATTTTTGTTGGATATTTTTTTGGAAATTTTGACTACATTTTAATTACAAAATATTGTCTCTCATGGATTTTGAGTTAGAAATAAATGTTGAATCAATTAATAAAATTTCAACAAATGAATTAATAAATCAATAAAAGAAACAGACAAGGAGCAGTCCATACACACTAATTTCAGCTGCCTAGTTAGTACATCCTTCCTATTTCCTTACCACAGCCCAGGATGTAATGGGGGTGTTGTTTTCTTAATCGGACATTGCCCTGGTTAACATGGCCCCAGAGTGCCACTTCAGGCCTCTATGAACCAATCCAATTACTTCTAATTGTTTTTAGCTGGCTAGAAAATGACCAAGAACAACATTTTGAATGCAGACAAAGACCAGGGCTGCTTTCTAATTTTCCTTTCAGTTTTACATCCATCTGAAATTTTAGACTGTTAAAAAAGAAAGAAATATAAATAATAAATCACTAAATAAACATAAATCAATAGTACAATTATTTGCAGTAATATGTTGTAAAATAACAGTAACACTAATTTTAAATAAATAAAGAAATTTGGAAAGAAAGGTTTGAATAAAAAATGATTTTATCAGGTGCAAGTAAATTTCAATTTCTGCAACCGTTGTTTTTTTTGTTTTTTTGTTTTTTATTACAATAAAAATTGCAACGTTTCAGTCCAGGAGACTTTCATCAGGTGCAATGAAATAATGGAGAACAATAATTTATAGAGGGGACGCTACTCAGTGTTCCAACTTTTTTTAAGAACAAGTTACTGCCATCAGACATTTGAGCAGTCGATGTTTTCTG
This sequence comes from Oreochromis aureus, assembly GCF_013358895.1. Lineage (NCBI taxonomy): Eukaryota > Metazoa > Chordata > Actinopteri > Cichliformes > Cichlidae > Oreochromis > Oreochromis aureus. Next base: position 34,852,908 of record NC_052956.1, on the reverse strand, counting down.
TGTTCTGCTATCACTGAAATATGACATTATGTCATTGCTTTTGTTTATTAGTTTTTGTTTGCTAGGTGTTTTTGTTTGTTTGTGCGTGTGTCTGTTTTTGAAACAGCATCCCAACAAAATGGGTTTGTACATTTAAAACTAGGCTTGTCATTCCAGAAAGTAAAAACTGGCTAACTGGTTACATTATAGCCACTATGATTATTGGATTTGGCTGTGGGGCTAAAATAAATCCTCACAAACTATTCTCCTTATTTTTGTAGTCTAGGACTCATTTTTTTTCCCTCTTGCTGGCAGACACAAATGGAAGTGCATAAAAATCCATGTCCAATCAAATATGCAGAGCCATCCGCTGTGGTGACCCCTTACAAATGTGTTTTTTCTCATCTGTCTTATAAACTACAGACAATAATTGTTTGATATTTGCAGGTTACTTTAATGCCAATTAAATAATTTATAATAATAATTAATGTGTGTGTGTGTGTGTGTGTGTGTGTGTGTGTGTGTGTGTGTGTGTGTGTGTGTGTGTGTGTGTGTGTGTGTTTCACATCACTGTCACACATGTGATAGAAGACAGTAAAGCAGAATTTCGTAAAATGGCCCTTTTTTAAAGGGTTTTATTTGATACTAAACGTTGTTTGACTGCTTGGGTGAATAGAATGGATGGAATTCGTAGCTGAGATGACAAAGACTCACAAAAGGGGCCAACAAATTCATTTGTAGGTCTTTTATGTGAATCCTGTTGGACAAGGACATATCTTAAACTTCCCTCAAAAGTTTCAGAGAGTTAAGGAGTGAGTTGAGATTTTCTGAGATTTTTGTTTTGTGTGTGTTTTCAGTTTGGTTTCATAATTATTCATTTTTCTGGTTTATATGAGGTTCAGTTTCTTGTTCATTCCTATTATTTGATTATTTAGGGTTTATGATATTTAATATTATGTTGTTGGTAGTTTCGGAGTTTGTTGCTTGGATTTGGTTTATTATGAAGTCTCCCTGCTGTTACTTGTAGTGTTTTGCATGCTTGTTTATGTACAGCTTGTGTAATAAGCATAAATAGAAACAGCCTGCAAATAGCCGGCTGCCAGTAGGTGGCAGACTGCTACCTACTGGGAGTCTGCAATCCCTTTTGTTTTTTTATCTCTGGATAAAGACAAAGAAGACATGATGCACTCACTGCTAACTTTAGCCACAATTTGCCTCCTTTTTGGCTTGCCTCTTAGATTGATGCTTGCATAAACCAATAGATTATAAAAGTATATTTTCAATCAAACCCACATTTTAGCTACTGCTGTAGGACTGCAAGGTAAGTAAAACCTTGTATTATTCCTTAAGTTATATTTAGGACTGTGTCTTGTGTAGTTATTAACTTACACCACTAAGAGAGTAGCTAACAGTAGCTTACTGGCTAATGTTAGTTATACTTTTAAATAAGAGTAATCAGCAGTTTAAGTGAGGAGATTGGAGATGTGGTATACTCAGAATATTACATAAATTTCCGCATAATATTACTTAACTGCAGCCACTGTTGATACCATGATATTATTTGGATATTAAGTGGTTATTACTTTAGTAATAAATTACCACATTATTACGTTCTTGTTTCCGCCTTGTTACTCTACATTTACCACTTTATTATCGAGCTGTAATAGAAAGTGCAACCTAAATGCCTTGTAATACATACAGAATATTTTATGCATTAATGCCATTATAGACATCCACTACTTCATCATTCTGAAGTACTGACAAAAGACCAAATAGTGGCAATATGGCGGTGCAGCTCGAGAATTAGTGTTTTGCTATCAGTTTTTTGTCATAATTATTCATATGTTAATTTAATTCTAGGCCAAATATGCCTTTAAACCATTACATTATTTCCTAGAGGCCTCCTGCAACCCTTAAAAATGGAATAAAAGAAAACAGCATCTTCCCTGTCAGATGTCCCGTCATATGGCATTCTTTACCATTTCATTTACTCCTCAATGCCTCATTGAATGTAGGGTTGATATTCATTCCTTTCCTCTCTATTATTTAGCTGTTTAAAGATTTTAACAGGAAAAAAAGAAAAGTATTGCAATTTTTGAAACTACCTTTAGACAGACCTCAGCTTAAACTTCAATGTTTCAGTTTTAGATATAATAGAAAGCAGAATCACACTAGCATCTGTCCTTTTGAAACATCCATAAAACTCACTGATCATTTTATCTACACTGATCGGGACTGGTGTTTGTTAAAGTCCAATAAAACTCTAAATAAACGCTAATATAATAAAGCCTTTCATAACAATGCCTTCAACCAAGTCCCACCCAATACCTTTCCTAAAGCTTCTGTTCACAAGTGCAACTTTAGCTATCTGTTTTAGAAATAGAAGTGCATTTTGTTTATGGACTGTATTATAATGGGCAAAAAAACCTAATCTCACTGTTACATTTTTGTGAAAATAATTGCTTATAACTCACTGCCAATGAAAGAAGTCTATAGATCTATAGATAGTCTATAGTTTTGAGTAAAAGTAGTTTATAGATTTAAAAGAAACACTGCTTAGTGTATTTGCAAGTTTGGAAAAGTATTCAGTTGAAGTTGCTCATGATCCCAAGCTTACCTGTCACACTACTCTCCCTTTATGTAATGTCTTGCTAGCTCTCTCTAGATATTCAACCTAATTCCTTACTTCCCAAAAATGAAGCTGATGCTTCAACTGATGACAGCCCACTTAACTACATCAAGATGGCATCTTCCCATCGGAAAAAGCCTGCAGACACTACAGACTGCGTCTCTGTTGCAATCAATGTCCTCAGAATCATCGGGTCCATATGGTGATGAATGTTCAGTTTTTAATGTGTTCTTTCAGACCTTTCCCCCTCTTTCTAACAAAAGATGTGAGGAGGAAGCAAGGCCATCTTTGCTCATCTCACTAGTTTGTCATTAAAGCGATTAGAAAAGGACATATACACTGTTTAAGAATAGAGCAAGATTTTGCTATCAAGGATAAGTGACTGCGCTTCATAAGGTCCTTTCAGGTGAGCTAATGTGTATCTGCAATGGAGGGACAGGATGTCATTCAATATAAGTGGCAGTGAATGAAACATCAGATTCAGGGATTCCTCGCTTTCAAAAGTGGCAGTCCAAGCTGTATTGTTATGGGAAAAAAACTGAGGAAAAACATTATTTCATTTCTAGCACTTAGCACAATCGATTTAACACCAGATCACACAAAGATAAAAGAGTCCATCCATTCATGGACACTATGCAGTCCAACCCAGATACGTACATGTCACCATCATGCCCTGTGTCTGGCCCAGAATTTTATGTCATTTCACATCCAACATGCACTGAGGGGCATCAATTCAATTCAAAACCATCCTTTTCAAGGGAACTCATTTCTGCCATTTTTAAGTGCAGAATTACTTTATTTATTTATAAATCTTTTGGTCACTATCAGCGGCGTGGGACCATATGCGATGAATGTAGATTGACTTGTGCATTGACAACTTTTCCTTCACGTTCAGCTCTCTCCAGTAATGATTGCAGACACCTGTCAATCTTCTGCTCCACTTTTCTTCCACTGAACAATACTCCAAGATACATGAATTCTTCCAACTGAAGCAGAAATCTCCTAATGCAGAGTGGGCAATCAATCCTTTTCCAGCCGAGGACCATTGCCCCACACTAGGAAGTGCTTATTCTTATCTCAGCTACTTAACATTTAGCTGCGGTTCCAGTAGGAGTCATTTCTGATGAAGAAAACAGGAACAAATAATCCACAAAAAGGAAAGACGAGATCATTTTATTTTCATTTCAATTTTATTTATACAGCGCCAAATCACAAAAACAGTCACCTCAAGGCGCTTTATATGGTAAGTTAAAGACCCTACAATAATACATACAGAGAAAAACCCAACAATCATATGACCCCCTATCAGCAACCACTTTGGCGACAGTGGGAAGGAAAAATTCCCTTTTAACAGAAAGAAACCTCCGGCAGAACCAGGCTCAGGGAGGGGTGGTTGTGCTGTGACCAGTTGGGGTGAGAGAAAGAAGACAGGACAAAAGACTGTGGAAGAGAGACAGAGATTAATGACAAGTATGATTCAATGCAGAGAGGTCTGTTAACACATAGTGAGTGAGAAAGGTGACAGAAGAAGAAATACTCAGTGCATCATGGGAATCCCCCAGCAGCCTACACCAATTGCAGCATAAATAAGGGAGGATTCAGGGTCACCTGATCCAGCCTTAACTATATGCTTTAGCAAAAAGGAAAGTTTTAAGCCTAATCTTAAAAGTAGAGATAGTGTCTGTCTCCTGAATCCAAACTGGAAGCTGGTTCCATAGAAGAGGGGCCTGACAACTGACCGTTCCGCCTCCCATTCTACTTTTAAATACTCTAGAAACTCTGAGACCTTCCACCCCATGGCTGTACCAAGGAATTCTCTCCATAAAATCTGTGAACAAAATTGAGGCAACGAGCAATCCTGATGCCCAACGTCCACTGGAAATGAGTTTGAGCTTTTACTATGGTTTTACATGGCACAAGTGGCAATAGCACCTTCTTATGGAGCATCACACAGGACACTCTGAGGGCCATAATTTAATGCCCTGCCCACATTTAAACCAGTTGTGCAATCTCCTGAGGACCCTCAAGTATACTCGAGCTGGTCCAATGTTAACTGATGGACCCAATCACTGTTAAGTCAGAACACACCCTCTGGTTCCCCTAAAAAAAAAAAATCATACAACCACTTCAGGTTGTCAGTCCACTGGCACTGTCCTCAACCTCCTTGAAATGTTACAAAGCTATGTCCACTAGGGAAGCCAAATAACATCCTTTTTTCTCCAGTCACTAACCTTAAACCATAAAGCCTAGCTGGCTTGCAAATCTAACAGAAAGCCTGAAAGAACTACAGGAGTCCTCCATCCCATTGACCATGCAAGTCTGATGCTTTGTGGACTGGGCAGCAGTAAAAGGCATAGGATTTCTGTATCTTTGCAATCCAATCTAGCTTTAGACACAAGAAAGACTCTTTTAAGCCCCTCCCTTAACCTGGTTCTGCCTGGTTTCTTCCCGTTCAAAGGAAGTTTTTCCGTACCGCCATCACTAAGTGCACTATGTTGTGACTGTTCCTTCCCATCCCATGCAAGGCCACCTGGGTTGGCTGGTAGACTGTTTACTTAGCCTGGCAGGGCGAAGGACACTGTCTCCGCTGAACTATGGACACGCATACACATACACTTACACTGATAAGCAAACACTGATCCCTCTCCTTTCCAAACGCCTTGATGCTTGTTTCCTGCGGGGGAACACGGCGGGTCTATGTGCCGCTGGAATGATAGCGCTGTGCAGGGCGGCTGCTGTGTTCGCTTCGGATAACTCCTCACCCCCACCCATCCCGTGGCTTGTCATGTCCTTCATAATGTTGTGCTGTGGACATTCATGTGCTTTTTTTGTGCAGAGGAGTTTTTTTTTTCCTGTTCTCATGCTGTCCTACCATGGAAGCACAGCATGAGTAGGGTCTCTTTTTTTCCTCTTGTACTTTCCCATTGTAATGTACATTTCAATGTTTTTTCTCTAATGCTACCAATCTCCGACCGGTATCCCCATGTAATGTCTGTGTTGTATGTGTAAGGTCGGGGGGGTCCCATTTCACTGCAGGGCAACCTGCATGTGACGAATAAAGCTTTGATTGATTGATTGATTGATTGATTGATTGATTGATTGATTGATTGATTGCTCAAAGTGGTTGCTTGCTTGTTGGGGTTTTTCTCTGACACTGCATGTTCTTTACCTTACAGTATAGACCTTAGAACAATATTTCAAATATTAAAGTTTATTTATATAGCACCAATTCACAACAACATTTTTTTTAATATATTCACATGATTTTACACAAATAAAATAAACCACATCAAGCCAGTGAATTTGTACCCTGTTCAGTTGAGATCCAGTGAGACGTGAGAATGTTCTAAAGCCATTAGCTGGTAACTAATTGGGAATGAATGTTGCCAATGATGTATGCCAGAACTGAGTGAGTGAGTGAGTGAGTGAGTGAGTGAGTGAGCCAGCAGTAAAATGACTTAGAGGTGATAAAGACCTTACTGATTAATAATGTATTCAAACAGGAAGTGGATGAGTTGGTGAATGAATCAGAATTAATATTCGAGCTGAACAATAAACAAACTGTATTCCAAAAACAAGAATAATTCTCTCCATCACCATCAATGTCCTTTGAAACTTTTTTCCTCTCCTGAATTACCAGAGAGTACCCTCTGTATGCCCCAGAACCTCCAGATTTCCAAATTAGGTGTTGGGTTTTCCTGTAATTCTGTAAAATCACTGGAACACTTTTGCCCATCTAGTTGAAACAGCAAAACATGAGAGTCATTGGGGCTTGCAGATGTTGAGGG